>NC_091469.1:26965712-28272601 GCF_036971445.1 Narcine bancroftii
TTTTATACTGTTCAAGTTCCCGTCGTTTTTGCTGATTGACTGAGTCAGCCATATGTATAACAATAGCGGTCAGTAACATCAATGCCTGTTTCTGCTAAGTTAGTTGGGCAGCTTGACCAATGCCACTTTAGGGCTGTTGGTCTGATGCTGCCCCAGATTTTCCCCTGCTGGTTCATTGTCCTGGGAGTCTCTTTAGCGATCTGTGTCCACGTATGCTGCCACACGATGTGCCAGCCCGATCTCTGCAATTGCAGGCCACCACATGATACCCCCCCTCCCCGAACCAGTGTTACAGTCTATAGTGTCCGTAGGTATAGTCCCCAAAGTCTTTTGTACTCTGTCTCTGCGTCAAGATGTTGGTGTCTTGGTGAGTTCTTCTGTGTCTGTGTGGGCAGGCTTGAGTCTATCTGTAGTGAAGACCTTTGGTTTATCACCGATGTCCAGCTCGAAGGTGGCTCCGTTGTTTAGGATGACCTTCATATGGCTTCAGCAGTGGTGAACAGTGGGGTCCTTTGTGTACAAACACGTACTCACAGTGCTTGTGTTCTTTGGGGATGTTGGACTTGGCTTGTCTGTGTCTAGAAGGTGGGATTGGAGCCAGGTTACTGACCTTTTCACGCAGCCTATCCAAGAAGTTCTCTGGCCTGTGGAACGAAATCCCCGGGAACCATGAGTGGGGCTCCGTAGATGAGTTCAGCAGAGTATGTGTGGAGGTTTTCTTTCGGTGCTGTTCAGATGCCCAGTAGTGCCCATGGTAGCTCGTCCACCCAGTTGGGGCCCTTGAGTTTGGTCATGAGGGCGGTCTTGAGGTGCCTGTGGAAATGCTCCACCATGCCTTTGGCTTGTGGGTGGTATGCTGTCATATGGTGTAGCTGAATGCCCCACAGGTCGGCAATGTCGGTCCACAAACTGGAGGTGAACTGTGCGCCTCGGTTAGAAGTGATGTGCTGTGGCAGTCCGAATCTTGCAATCCAGGACAAGAGGAGTGCTTTGGCACAGGATCTGGTGGATGTGACGGCCAGGGGGGGGATTACTTCTGGCCTCCAGGTGAAGCGGTCGACCACTGAGAAAAGGTAGCAGAAACTCTGAGAGACTGGCAAGGGTCCCACTGTGTCCACGTGAATGTGGTCAAACATGTGTTCCATTGGCTCGAAAGGCTGTGGGGGGACCTTGTTGTGTTGCTGCACTTTGGCTGTTTGGCACTGCGTACACGCCTTGGCCCACCCCCGGACTTGTTTCTGCAATCCATGCCACACGTTTGGCAACCAGCCAGACCATAGTCCTGATGGATGGGTGTTCCAGTCCATGGATGGAGTCAAAAACTTGTCACCTCCATGCCATCGGGACAATAGGTCGAACCTGACTGGTGGCTATGTCGCACAGGAGGATGGTAGTACCTGTGCCAACTGGAACATCCTGAAGCTGAAGGCCTGTGACAGCGGTCCTGTACTGTGGGATCTTGTCGTCCTGCTGCTGTGCCTCTGCCATTGCTGCCAAGTCCAGACCGTTGACCAGAGAGTGGATGCTGTGTCTTGACAAGGTGTCCGTGACCACGTTGTCTTTGTCCGAGATGTGCTGGACATCAGTGGTGTACTCCGAGATGTAAAACAAGTGTCTCTGTTGGCAAGCTGACCAGGGATCAGAAATTTTAGCCAGGGTGAAAGTCAGTGGTTTGTGATCTGCGAAAGCCCTCCCCTCAATAAAGTACCAGAAGCAGCGGATGGCTAAGTACAGTGCCAGCAGCTCTCTATCGAAAGCACTGTACTTTAAATCGGGGGCCACAGATGTTTGCTAAAGAAAACAAGTGGATACCAACTTCATTCTATCTGCTGCTCCAGGACTCCACCAATCGCTGTTCCTGAGGCATCAACTGTGAGGGCCGTGGGTGCATCTGGTCTGGGGTGGGGTCAGGAGTGTAGCTTTGGCCAAGGTTTCTTTGGTTTCCACAAATGCACGTGCGGATTCGTCATCCCAGGTCAGGTCCTTCTCCTTGCCGGACATCAGGATGAACAGAGGGCGCATCACTCAGGCAGCTGTTGGGATAAACCTGCAATAAAATTTTATCATCCCCACGAACTCCTGCAGACCTTTGGTTGTACTGGGCTTCGGGAAGCTGCGGATGACCTCTACCTTGTCAGGCAGTGATGTGGCCCCATCCTTTGTAATCCTGTGGCCCAGTTTGGTGTTCAGGCCAAACTGGGATTTGGCCAGGTTGATGTTGAAGCCGAACTCCTGCAGACGACTACAGAGATTTTGGAGGTGCTGAAGGTGTTCTACTTGCCATGAGGATATCGTCGAGGCAGACGAAAGTGCCGTCCAGGTCTCAGCCCACTGCGTCCATCAGTCACTGGAATGTCTGTGCCGCATTTTTGAGCCCGAATGGCATCCTCAGGAACTCGAACAGCCGAAGTGGAGTGATGATGGCCGCCTTAGGGATATCATCAGATGAACAGTGACACTGCCAGTGATGGCCAAATCCCATGAATATCTAAATATTGTTACAGCTGAAAAGACTGCCATTTCATTCATGGCTCCTTGCAGATGCACCATTCAGTTTTATTTTCCAGCTCTACAATGTATTCCCTGCAATGTATCCTCCCTCAGTTATGAATCCCGAGTTGTATATCAGGAGCACAGTTAAATCAGTTTCTCTTTAAAGCAGCGAATTCAATGCAACATCCTGTACATTAATAAAATATTTCAAATTTGTACTCTCTAGTTCTTAACCTAAACTTCTGCCTAAACTCTCATGATTTGAACACTTTTTAATTATAAACTCAACATCAAAGTAAGTGTCTGTGTGTGTGTCTGTCTGTGTGTGTGTCTGTCTGTGTGTATCTGTCTGTCTGTGTGTTTGTGTGTGTCTGTGTGTGTTTCTGTGTGTGTGTTTCTGTGTTTGTGTGTGTGTTTCTGTGTGTGTGTGTTTCTCTGTGTGTGTGTGTTTCTGTGTGTGTTTCTGTGTGTGTGTGTTTCTGTGTGTGTGTGTATTCTGTGTGTGTGTGTGTGTTTCTGTGTTTGTGTGTGTTTCTCTGTGTGTGTGTGTTTCTCTGTGTGTGTGTGTTTCTGTGTGTGTGTTTCTGTGTGTGTGTGTGTTTCTGTGTGTGTGTGTTTCTGTGTGTGTGTGTGTGTGTGTGTGTGTGTGTGTGTGTGTGTGTGTGTGTGTGTGTGCGTGCGTGCGTGCGTGCGTGCGTGCGTGCGGTCAGCGGTCACATTTATGTTGACCATAAAAGTCTAGATGGGGAAGTCACATACTATAGAAGGATCAATTTGTCCTTTTTATTTTTTATAACTAAAATTGGGCCCCTATATGATCCAAATATGGCTACTATATCTTAACAAATATGTTATACAGGTACACAATCCTTTATCTGGGATATCTAAAATCCTGAAAGCTCCAAAATTCAGTAAGTGGGGAGAGAGATGGCAGCACGAGTTTGGCGGGCAAGGGGGAGAAACCGGCAGCACAATTCAGGTGGGTTTAAATCTGGCTTTCCGAAATCTGGAAAAATCCGAAATTCGGGACATACTGTCCCCCAATTGTTCCGGATAAAGGATTGTGTACGTGTATTTGTTCTTTAGTTTATATGTAATTTTTTCCAATAGGTATGCAACTGTTCATCTCGGTCTTCCATCGTGTTATATTAAGAGGAGAGTTAGATTTCCAAGTAATCACAATACATTTCTTAGCCACTGCTAAGACTATTACAACAAATGAAATGTGGAATTTAGCTAATTTATTGCTTATTTCAATTGTTACCTAAAAGATAAAGCTTCACATGATCCATGAAGGTCACCCATTATCCTTGTTAATATTTCAGCAAGATCCTGCCAAAAAGGTCTCACCTTCACACATGACCATGTGGCATGTAAAAATTTCCTATTTCTGTCCCACATCAAAAACACATCTCTAATATTTCAGATTTTGATCTGTGTAACTTCTGTGGTGTAAAATATAGTTGATGTAGGAAATTATATTGAATTAATCCATATCTTGTATTTATAATTGATGTTAAACTATCCAAACACCAATCAGACAAGCATCTTTCTAGTATTGCAACACCTAGGTCCAACTCCCATCTCATTCTCGATCTCTGTAAACCTGGTTTTGCATTTTCACTCTGGAGTGCATAATGAATTTAGGTGAAATTTGAACAATTTTAATCAAATAACATCTAACGTTCCCTAATCAAAAGCATTAAAAAAATGCTGGCATTGCCAATTTATCCATAATTCCTCTCCTCTGGAACTTTTCCACCCACCATTCAAAACATAATGGGGGTTGTAGGTCAATGGGTGCAATCGGGAGGCATGGGCTCATGGGCTGAAAGGGTCTGTTACCGTGCTCTATATGGAAGGGTTGAACAATCTCCATCACAAATCTCTGAGGCAAACCAATCTCATGCTAATGACCCAAAAGCATCTATAAGACGTGCATTTCAAGTCATCAGGGAACAGAAAGAACAACAGTGATGTGTCTACAACCATTTATGCTTGATTTATTGCACAAACACCAGACTATTATGGGAGCACAAGCATTTTGCTTTTTCTGGAGGGAAGGTGGTAATTTTGAAATAGTTTTTTGTAGTAAAAAAAATGGCGGGGGTTGGGAATTCAAATTCTAACATTCCCTAGACCACCAGATTACAGAGACTACAGGTACAAACACAAATATACCTACACACAGAAAAGCACACATGTGCACATATATTCATACACATGGACTTCTGTGCTCATATGTACCCCTGCAGAAATGCATATATAGGCTTCCATTCATATATTCATAAGTGTATCCTACTGGTACATGACCATTTTCATTCACCCATTTAGCTGAAATTGTGTGATATCAGTAGTTCATTTATGTGGAACTTATCTGCCTGCAAGGCAATGCAATGTTCGCTGTAATACAGTAATAAAGGAAAAGCTAGTTAACAGCTGCTACCCCTCCACCATTAGACTCCCCAACAACAAACTCAATCAGGGACTCTTTGAAGGACTCTTGTGCACTTTATTGATTTTTTTATTCTTTCTAAATTGCACAGTTTGTTTATATTTGTCATCTGCTTACAGTTCCTTATTTGTTTACATGTATATGCAATACCAATAAATGGAAATTCTGTCACAGGAAAAGAATCTGAGTTGTATCTACTCGGACAATATCACTGAAATCTGATCTGAAATGACACAGGTTAGATATTGCTTTTCCCACATGATGCCCATTAGCAATACAGTAAAATCCACAGTATCCAGAAATAAAGCAAAAAAAACCCCAAGGAAATAAATTAATTAATCAATTGAAATAAATAAGTAAAACAATTAAATAAAAGTTTATATTGTAAATGTTCTCCAAAATATCACACAACCACCTGGTGAAGATGGGAGCAAACATTCATCCAGCGGAATGCCTCAGTTGCGCCCCGTCTGCAGTAGCTGCTTGAATAAAGTTTCAATAAAGTTGTGTTTGAATAAAATGGTGGCGCCCAGGATGAAAAGCCACTCACCACTGGGGCAACTCTCCCAAAGTATCTTCCTATCCCTGCCTCATAAGAGTCTTTCTCTTTATTGGTATTAAATACATTACTAAGGCTTTATCTGTAAAGTTGGGGAGATAGGGAGTAGCGGTTAGCACAACACTGTTACGGTGCCAGCAACCGAGGTTCAAATTAATTTTAATTTTGAAAGTTACTTGAAATACCTGATTAAAGTGAATTTTACATAATTAAGGACTACAATACTGACTTTGTCAAATTACTTTACATTTCCACTGTCTTTTGATTTTTTAAAAGCTGTTTATTCTTTATGCAGGTGTATTAGTTAGGCACTGTAAGGGGGTGTCTCAGGCAACCAGAAAATTTGCAAATCCATAGATGCCTGATATCGGGGATTTTACTGTATTTTTCTTGCTACAAAATCTGAATCCAGGGCATTCTGAATAAGATGTATGAGAAGAAAAAAAACTGCTGGGGGAATTCAGTGGTTCAAGTACCACTCGTGAAGGTGAAATGATAGTTAACATTTTAGGTTGAGACTCTGCATTAGAACTGATTTAGGACTTTAATCTGAAATGACTATCTCTTTGCCTCCACAGATGCTGATCAACTCACAGAGTTTCTTTGGCAGTTTGTTTTTTGCTCCAGAATAAAACATCTGCAATTTTGTGTCTCCAAGTTGTGTGACAGTCCATAAGCAATTACTTATTACAAAAACACAATACTGGAGAAACACTGCTATATAAAGTACAGTACACTGACCAGCTAAGACAAAGATATATAACCAATGCTTTAGGCTTGATCCCTTCATCAGGATATGAAAAAATATAAGCAGGTGCCCTAACAAAATGGTGGTGGGGGTATGTAGGTGGAGGGGCAGGGGGGAGAAGCACAGTCCTAAAGGACAGGAGGTAATAGGTGGATAAGGGAGGGAGGGCACACCAACAAACAAGTGGAGGGGGGAAGGCTCTGTGAATGGGGATGGAAGGGGGTGGAGAGCTTAAGGAAAGAAGACAAAGGGAAGGGAGGGAGAATGAAGAGTAGGCTAGCAGAAGCCATTGACATTGATATTAATGCCATCCGGTTGGAGAGTGCCCAGACGGAAAATCAAGTGTTGTTCCTCCAATTTATTGGTGGTCTTGCTCGGAAAGAACATGAGGCCTTGGACAGACATGTCAGTGTGAAGTGGGGCACAGAATTGAAATGGTTGGTCACTGGGAAATCCCTGTCACTGATGTGAACAGAGTAAAAGTCCTCAATGAAGCAATCTCCCAGTCTGCGCCCAATCTCTCCTATGTAGAGAAGGCCACAAAGTGAGCATCGGATGCAGGGGATAACTCCTGTGGATACACAGGTGAAGTGTTGCTTCACTTGGAAGGCTGTTTGAAGCCCTGAATGGTGGTGAGGGAGGAAGTCTGGCACTTACTGTGGCCATAGGGTTAGTTGCTAGGAGGTCAGTTGGTAGGGACGGTTGATTGGACAAGGAAGTCATGGAGGGAGGAGGGGAGGAGAGCAGAAGATGTGTCCAGCAGTGGGATCATGTTGTAGGTGGCAGAAATTACAGAGGATAATGTGTTGGATGTGGAGGCTAGTGAGGTGGTAGATAAGGACAAGGGAAATCCTGTGTTACATCTGGAGCAGAGGGTACCAGGGGACAATAGCGGAAAATAGAGGAGATGCGGGTAAGGGCTGAGTTGATGATGGTGGGGGTAAAGCCATGTTTGCGGAAGGCAGACATTTCAGATGATCTGGACTGGATGACCTCATTTTGGCGAGAGATGTGGTGGAGAGGGAGAAATTACGAGAAGGGAATAGAGGACTGAGTGTGAAGAAGTGTAATCGAAGTAGTTATGGGAGTTAGTGGGTTTATAAAACACGTCTGTGGAAAGTTCGTCTCCTGAGATGGAGACAGATCAAGAAAGTGGGACTGTTGCCGAAGATGGACCAGGTCGGGGTGGAAGTTGGCCGCGGAGTGAATGAAGTTGACAAGCTCATCACAGGTGCATGAGGCACCCCAATGTAGTCATCAGTGTGGTAAAGGAAGAGTTGAGGGGCCTTGCCTGTGTAGGCTTGCAGCATGGATTGCTCCAAAAAGACTACAAATAGGCATGTGTAGTTGGGATCCATGCGGGTACCCATGACGACTCCTTTGTTTTGAAGAAAGTGGGATGAGTTAAAGGAGATTACTTTTAAGAATGATAACAAGTTTTGCCAGACTGAGGAAGGTTAGGTGTCTTGTCAAGAAAGAAAAGAAGGGCTTTAAGACCTTCTGTATGGGGGATAGAGGTGTAAAGGGATTGGATGTCCATAGTGAAAATGAGCCAGTCATGTTCAGGGAATTGAAAAATGGAAGACATTGAAGAGATGGAGGGCATGTGAGGTATCGTGGATATAGGTGGGGAGGGATGGACAAGGGGAGAAAAGATGAAGTAGAGGTAAGAAGATACTAGTTCAGTGGGGTAAGAGCAGGCAGAAATAATTGATCTATCCAGATAATTGGGTTTATGTATCTTGGTTAAGAGGTAGAACCGGGCAGTGTAGAGATGGGAAACAATGAGATTGGAGGCCAAGGAAGGGGGGTGACCAGAGGTGATGAGTTTGGGGATGGTGTTGATGGTGGCTTGATGTGCTGTGGGGTCCTGTGGAAGGGGCATGTAGTAGGAGGTGTCTTAGAGCTGTTGTCTGGCCTTGGCAAGGTAGAGACAGCTTGTGTATTCACGGGAGTTATCTACTGCATCTGGTGCTCTCTTTGTGGCCTTTACTACATCGGAGAGACTGGGTACAAACTGGGAGATTGCTTCACTAAGCACCTTCGCTCTGTCTGCCATCAGTGACAGGGACCTCCCAGTGGCCAACCACTTCAATTTTGCGCCCCACTCTCATGCTCACGTCTGTCCATGGCCTCATGTACTATTCCACTAAGGCCACCTGTAAAATGGAGGAACAACACTTAATTTTCCATCTGGACACTTTCCAATCAGATGGCATTAACATCAACTTCTCCGGCTTCTGTTAGTCTACTCTCCCTCCCTTCCCTTCTTTCCTCAAGGTCTCCACCCGCTTCTGCCCCCATTCACAGAGCCTTTCCTCCTCCTTCTGCTTACTGCTGTGCCCTCCCTCCCCTATCCACCTATTGCCTCCTGCGTTTGGGTCCATGCTCCTCCCCCTGCCCCTCCTGCCTCCCCCTCACATTCTGTTTGGGCACCTACCTACACTTTTTCATACCTTGATGAAGGGTTTAAATGCAAAACGTTGATTATGTATCTATCTTTGCTATATAAAGTACACTGTTTGACCAGCTGAGTTTCTTCAGCACTGTGTTTTTGCTTCAACCACATGCATGCAGACTTTTGTGTTTTACTGATTATTAATGTGCATAGTCAGATTCTAGTTTCCTGGGCGACCAAATGTTAAAGAACAAAGATGAAAATTAATGGATTTAAAATGAAAATCAGCCTTCATCCAGTTGAATAGGAATAGTCCAGTCAGCCCATTAGATTAAATGGCCTATTCAATATGTTCATTCCCAAGACTCGCTGCTGCATTAATGACTTAATCTACTGAAGGTAATAATAAAGCAATTAGAACAGGGTCAAGTGAATAATGTGACAATGCTGAAACAATCAGTAACTGAAGAGGAAAGAGGGACCCTCAGTTGATGCCAAATCATATGAACCAATGGGTGACTGGAAGGAAGTTCAACAAATACTACAACTTAATGGAAACCTGAAATGCTTTCACAAGCTTGTGAGAGAAAATGGACATCTGGCATGAAAACGGATGCCACATTTATCACTCCACACAGAGAAACCCCAACCTAATTTCTTAAGGGAGTTATTTGATCTGGAGAAGATGGTGGTGAGCCTTATTCTTGAAGCATTGGAGTCAATGTGGTAAAGGCTCCAATAAAACCTTTAGGAACAGAAGGTATTGTATTAAGGACCAACAATGAAGGAACAACAGTACATTTTCAAGTAAAAATCATGTGTGATCTGGAGGGGAACCCAATTCATCTAATGCCCTTGCCCTTTGAAGCAAAGTGCAGTCTAGGATACCTTGGTGAGTTGAAGAGGTGAATACTGTAAATTGATACACAATGAAGGTAGAAGTGGTAGGGGCAGTGAATGTTTAGAATGTTGGATGACTCCACTCCCATCAAAAAGCAGGTTGCTAGTTTCCTTTGCACTTCTCTTGCACTGTCCTCAGTTGAATCTACAACATTCCTTCCATGCCAAGTCTGATACTTAACAGTCACATTACACTGCTGTTGGTCAATTATATTTTCCTGCCAAAGCCATCAGCCAGCATGCCAAGATCAACCATGCCTCTTGTCTGCTATTATCTCATCCACACACAATAGCTCCCTCTTATTTCCAGGATCGTCCGACCTTGGTACTCTCCTATAGAGAGAGCAAATAATTCTCTGCCAACGCTGAGCTTCTGTTTATTTCCCCTGTGCCCTTGCTAAACATAAATAAAAGCAATAAGTGTTTCAGGGTCTGTCACCTTATTAAATCATAGACCAAAATCTTGGGCTCGTTAATTACGACTAAAGAAAAGCAATGCAACAAAAACAGAATTGTCCTAAACAAAGAAATATGTGGATGTCCCACAATTAGGCTCCTGGGGTTCACAATTCTGGTGTGTATTTTCCAGCACACATGTGATCTTTAGTGCGACGGTAATTTTGCCAATATATAAACTACACCAAATTATACTTCATTATTCTGCCACATCACGTGGCCACACAATTAGACATCCTGCTAAGACTGAACAGTTTCACAGACTCAGGACAGAATTTTCTAATTTCAGATCACCCTTGCGTTCATTCTCATTCTCTCTCCCTCTCTCCTTTGCACCCCCTTTTCACTCATTCCAGTCCCCCATCATCCATTTTCATCCCCTTCTCCCTCCTACTTCCATTCACCTATTACCCCTACATTTCACCTATCAAATCCCCTTCCCCATCTGGTTCAAGGCTTGACACAGAATGAGATATAATCTTTTATTTAAAAGTAAATAAAACAACATAACTTTCAAGAGATCAGCCTGTTTGTTCAAGAACAAAACACCTGATTTGATTATAATGACATTAATAGGACCAGTCCCATAGTCTTTGCTCAGCAATATCACACATTTGGATACAGTTAAGACTCCAGCATGGTTCTCAGTGTCACACTGTGAAAATAACATCCTTGGGAATGAGATGTTGAAATGTGAGCATCTCTCTGCTCCAAGTGAGCTACCAAGAACAGTGAATGAGTTTTGTACAGGCCCAGGGCCAATATTTATCCTTATAAACTTTGCTGGAAAGGTTATCTGGTCTTTGATCATGTTGCTGACTGTGGGAGTCATGACAGTTATTTGGCCCTCTGCATTTCCCCATTAGGAAGGCATTTCAAAAGCAAAGTAGGTTATGTATTGGATATCTGAAATACAACAAAGTATCTGGAAAACTCTACAGTATGGCTGCATCTGTCATGAAAGAAACTGAGGTAATAGGCTGGCTTATGAGGTCTCAGCGGTGCACACATCCGCTAATTCGGCACAATTTCACCAATGCAATGGAGGTGCATTTTCCCATTTGGTCTGGGAACATTCTGTACTTTACTGAACTTTACACTTCAGAACCAAATGCAAAACACTGCAGACTTGCAGTGTAAAACCAAACACTGTTAACCTGAAACAAGAACAAAATAAAAGCTGCAATTACTCAGGTCAGACACCAGTGGTGGAGAGGGAAACTGTTGTAGGTTGTCCCAGTACAAACTGGAAAGGCTAATTAACTGAAATTGCTGAAGTTAATGTTAAAAGTTCAGATTGAAAATCCTTCATCAAAATTAAGAAAGGTAGAAATCTATCAATGTTTCAGTTTACAGAAGGTGGACAGATGCAGAGAGCAGATAAGAGGAATGTCCATGTCAGGGTAGAGAGCAGGAGAAAATTAATGATGTGACAGAGATATTAGCTAAGAAGGTGGGAACAATGGTTTATTTAGTTGCAGCAGATGAGTTCAGATGAAGTATATTTAGGAGGAGACAGATACAGAGGCAATAAATATGATGAGAAAAACAATCAAAATTGAATTTTTATGGGTTTCAGTAGAATGGCCCTTCCTCTCGCATTCTGGAAGGGCTTGTAGTCTGAAATTGATAAATTCACATTTGAGAATTATGGGATCTAGTGGATATTAAACCTGTTTCTCAGTGGGGGAGCTATTCCTTAAATTTGCACGAGGATTTCACTGAAACAGTCCAGTGGCTAAAAGCAGAGGTCAGTGCATTAATGGAATAGAGAAATAAAGTCTGGGCTAAATAGAAGTGTTTTGCAAAACAGTCAGCCAATCTAGAGTTGGTTTCTCAAAGGCTGAGTAGACCACTCTGTGAGCAGCAAATACAGCTAACTCCATTTCCACCATCCCTACTACAGCAAGTTTCCATCATAAATTCACTAGATAAAACAGCTTTTACCCATAGTAAAAACACACCAAGATGCTGGAGGAACTCAGCCTGCTTTGCAGCGTCCATAAAAATAAAGATATACTGCTGACATTTTGGGCCTGAGGATTAAGCAAAGAATAAGCACAAAAAACAAGAAATCTCCAGAGAATGTTGGCTGGGGAAGGAGTCCAGACCAACAAAAGATGTTAATTGGATATGATAAATGAAGAGGTGAGAATTGCTTTTGTCTGTGATTCAGGAATCAGTGCTGGGACTATTGCTGTTCGTCATCTATTATAAATTCTGTAAAAAATGTGTACAAATTTTCTGCTCCGGTGGCTGTGTAAAAATGTCCTGACGGAATTTATTTACAGAGCTTGCTGGAAGGGTGAACTTCGTACTCATTAGCCCAGTTTCTTACGGAGTGCCTGTGGTCAATTTACACTGCAGCCACTCCGTAAAATGTGTAGGGGTTCCAGTGGAAAAATTACACGATGGAATTTACATAATAAATTCTGTCTCAAAATTTTACACTGCCAGCGGAGCAGAAATTTGCACAAATTTTCTGTTTCTCAGCGGCTGTGTAAGAAGGGCTTGATGATAATGTACTTAATTGGGATAGCTAGTTTGCAGATGACTTTAGGCCCTTTCATACAGTCAAAGTCCGAGTGTAAAGGCGGAGATTCTCTGCTCTTACATCAGGAATCTTACCTTCATGAATGCACCCTGGCCAGCTCCAAGGTGCCGACTGTAATCCCTCTTGGGGAAGGGTCAGCAGCAGAGCACTGCACTCTACCACCCTGCATGAATGCATGCCGCTGCAAGTGGATGGCTAGGGTTGTGGGCTGATGATGTTCTGGTGACGTTGTCAGCCTGCGACCCATCTTATTCACCCCTCTTCCTCCATGAGCCCCTCAGAGCAGGGGGGAGCCATCAAGGCATACAGTGGGCTGGCGGGGGGGGGGGGCATCAGGGCATGGGGCGGGCTGGCTGTCAGCGCAGGAGCGGCCAGCAGGAGCCATCAGAGGGTGGCTGGTGTAGGCTGTGACAGCCCTGCTGACCATTCCAGCACCTCACCAGGCCATTTTGGCCTTCAGGGCTGCTTGTCAGTGCCAGCAGTTTAATACATGGCAGAGCAATGCCGTCTTCCCTACCCATAATCCCCCATGCAACTGGAACCATTCTGGGAAATGCAGAGCAGTTCCAGCTGCGAGGGGGAATTATGGGTAGGGAAGACGACCATTGTTCTCCCGCATATTTATGACGGGCAGCGGCATGGCAACATTCACCCCGCCTATGCAGCTCTGGATGATGCACAGCACTGCTCCATGAACAGGTAAGTTAAAAATTTTTATCCACCTCTGCAGCCGCCCTCGAAGTGGAGGCCCAGCATTAAATCAACTACTGATTGGAGGTGTGGACAGCAAAGAAGGTTTTCAAAGCTTGCAGAGGGATCTGGACCAGCTGGAGAAATGGGCTGAAAAATGGCAGATCAGCGAGGCGGTCTTCAGCGGGTCAGTGGTGAGGCTTCGGCGAAGCAAGGCCTGGGGGGAGCAAAGGCGAGAAGCTGAACACAGTGAGGCCTGGTGAGAAACACAGCAAGGAGCTGGACTTGTCGAGGAGAGGCCTGGTGGAAGTAGAGGCATGGAGCAAGACTCAGCAAGGCGAGGGCTGGCATGTGCAGCAGTGAGACCTGGTGGGAGCAGTGGCGAGGAGCCAGACCCAGGAAGGCAAAGCCCGGCAGGCGCAGTGGTGTGGAGCAAGACTCGGCGAGGGGCGGCCCTGTGGGAGCAGCAGTGAGGCCTGGTGGAAGCAGCAGCAGGGAGACAGACTCAGCGAGTTGAGGCCCGGCTGGCACAGCGGCAAAGGGAAGTTCAATTTTTGATATTTTAGCAATTAGAATAAGAATTAAGGCCTAGTGTACGAGTAGAACTTTGAGGCTTTGGCCTGAGAGACTTGGGCGAGCAGAGGCTGAAGACAAGCTTGCTTCCAGTGAGGTAGACCAGGTGAGGCATTTAATTAAATTAGGAGTAGGTAATGGGGTCAGCTAGGCCAATGGATTGCTCCGATTGCAGGATGTGGGAAATCTGGGTCAGCACAATTGTCCCTGATAACTACACCTGCAAAAGGTCCATCCAACTGCAGCTCCTGACAAACTGGGTTAGGGAACTGGAGCTAGATTAACTCCAGATCATTCGAGAGGCTGAGGTGGAGACAGAGAGGAGTTTCAGGGAGATAGACATACCAAAATGTCAGGAGGCAAGTGGTTGGATGACTGTCAAGAGAGGGAAGGGGACGAGACAGAGAGAGCAGAACACAGCTGTGGCTGTTCCCATCAACAATAAGAATATCATTTTAGATAATATTGGTGGGGACGACCTACCACGGACAAGTTGTAGTGGTCACGTCTCTGGCACCGAGACTGGACCCTCTACTCAGAAAGGAATGAGGGAAAAGAGGAGAGGAGTAGTGTCAATAGGGGGATAGATAGGAGGTTTGGTGGGAGACATTGAGAATCCAGATGGTCTGTTGCCTCCTTGGTGCCAGGGCCCACGATATTTCAGATCGAGTCTCAATATTCTCAGGAGGGAGGATGAGTAGCCAGATGTTGTGGTCCATGTAGGGACCAATGATGTGGGTAGGAGGGATGAGGAGGTCCTGCAAAGAGAGTTTAGGGAGTTAGTGGCAAAGTTAAAGGACAAGACTTCCAGGATTGCGATCTCAGGAGTGCTTCCCATGCCACGTGCTAGTGAGGCTGGAAATAAGAAGTTAATGCAGCTTAAATGAGTGGCTAAAGAGATGGTGCAAGTGGGACGGCTTCATGTTTCTGGACAATGTTTCAGGGAAGATGGGACCTGTTCCAATGGGACAATTTGCATCTGAACTGGAGGGGCATTGACATCCTTGTGAGTAGGTTTATTAGTGCTGCTCTGTGAGGGGGGGGGTGGTTGAACTAGATTGGCAGGAGAATGGGAACCAGAGTGTTAGAGTAGATAGTGAGGTGGAGGAGGATAAAGGTCATGTGACGACTGCATGCATAGACAGAAATCAAAGTTTTGTATGGGATAGAAAAACTCTCAGGTGTATTTATTTCAATGCAAGGAGTATTATCAGAAAGGTAGACGAGCTTAGGGCATGGATTGGCATGTGAGATTTCGACATCATTGCTATTAATGAGACTTGGTTGCAGGAGGGGCAGGACTGGCAACTCAATGTTCTGGGGTTCTGTTGTTTCAGATGTGATAGAGAGGGGAGGGATTGTTGGGTATAAGCCCACCCTCTGCTGGACATCATGACAACCATCTCATGATGTCACCCTTCCCTATATATATATATATATATATATATATATATATGTATACACATAAATAAAACCCTGTGTGTCAGTAGCCATGTTAGTCTAATAGAAGTAAAGGATGAGAAAGCATCACGTCCCCCGCGTCTTAATTGTGCGAGTGCATGCACAATAGTGATGACAAGGAACTAAACAAATCCTACACATACTCCATGCACCAAATGAGAGAAGGAAAAAAACATGGACCCTCAGTTGGGTGTTACCTAGATAATGTCATCATCACAGGCCGAAACAATGGTGAACACTTACAAAACCTTGAAAACGATTTAACCAGACTACAACAGGCTAATATATAATTACGAAAGGACAAATGTGTCTTCATGCACCCCTCAGTAACATATCTTGGGTTGACAATAGACAATGAGGGGGGTGCAAATTAATTCTGCAGGAACAGAAGCCGTTCGCAAGGCTCCATACCCAACCAACAAATAGGAATTACAGTCCTTCCTGGGACTTGTTAATCACTACCGAAAACTATCCCTAATATGTCTACCCTATGCAGCCAACTGAACCAATTACTCAAGAAAAATCAAACATGGTATTAGAACACAAAAACTAAAAATACAGCCAATCAACTAAAGGAAATACTAACGTCAACAAATAAGGCGCTGATCCACCTCGACCCAAGTAAAGTTACATTAGCTGTGGATGCTTCACCAGTGGGACTAGGAGTGGTACTATTCCAAATAAAAGAAAAAGCTGAGCAACCAGTAGTGTAGGCTTCGCGAACATTAACCACAAGCGAATGCAATTGCGCCCAACTAGAAAAAGAAGGATTGGCAATAAATTTTGGTATAAAAAATATCTTTACGGAAGAAAATTCACCCTGATCACAGACAACAAACCTCTTAGTTTAATTGTGAGGCCACACAAAGGTATACCAGTATTAGCTGCAGCCAGAATTCAAAGATGGACCATGCTACTAGCGGTGTATAACTATGATCTAAAACATAAACCAGGAACACTCAACAGCCCTGCAGATGCCTTATCACACAAGCCGCTACCCGAGACAGAACAACGAGAAGAAATTATTAAATGGACAGCAGAGGCAGTAGCCATCAACCAAGAACAACGTCAACAACTGCCCATTACAGCCCAGATGATCACAATCATCATGGCCCATCCCTTCGTGAGTGAAAATGAACACTGTAGGTCTTCTGCCCTCACAGAACTTTTTGTAGTAGTTTGCATATTGTGATGTGCCACTGAGGATTGCAGAAGGCCATGCGATGTGATTTTTTGCGAGGCCCTCCCAGTCAGTATGGTTGACAAGGAATAACTGAAGATCGCACTTGATTATGTCTTTGTAGTGAAGACGTGGGCAGCCAACAGGGCGGGGAGTATCTGGTAGCCCACCGTAGAGGACATCTTTGGGCAATCAGCCATCCTCCATACGGACAATGTGACCAGCCCAATGCAGGCGGCAAGTGCAGATGATTGAATAGAGCTCCGTACTTCCAGTCTTCTCCAGGACTTGAACGTTTGTGACTCTGTCGCGCCATGAGTAGCCTAGGATGGATCTGAGGCAGCGGAAATGGAATGCATTAAGGCAGTGTTTTTGCTTTCTGTATGTGACCCAGGATTCACGCCATAGAGAAGAGTATTCAGCACATAGGCCTCGGTGGAGAGGTGGCAGTTATCCCACACGCGGGCATGGAGGCGTCTGAAGGTAGTGGATGCTTTTCCCAGGCATGTGTCCAGTTCTGCGTTGAGTGAGTTCATTCTTGTTATGGTGGAGCCCAAGTAGCAGAATTTCTCTATGTTGGTGAGCACTGACCCTTTGATGATAATTGATGAAGTGTCATGGGTTTGTTGGCTAAAAACTACAGGCTGATTTTCAGACCAAATTCAGTGCAGCCAGATGCAAATGCGTCGCACAACGCTTGCAGCTCTGGCTGGGAGTGAACCACGAAGGCAGCATCATCTGCTCAGAGCAGTTCTTAAATCATAACTTTTCTGATTTTGGTCTTGGCCCGGAGCCGTGACAGATTAAAAAGTTTTCCAGTGCTCCTTGTGTGCAAGCCTATGCCTGAAGCCTCTGGAAAGGCACGGCGCAGAAGAGCAGAGAAGAAAATGCCAAACAGAACTGGAGCGAGTACGCAGACCTGTTTTACGCCACAGTGGATTGGGAACTCTTCTGATTCCAACCTGTCGAATTGGACAGTGGCCTGCATGTTGTTGTGGAACTGGACAATGATGGACAGTAGTGTGTCAGGGTAGCCAAGACATTTTAAGACATGAAATAGGCCTGAACGACTAACATAGTCAAAGGTCTTGGTGAGGTGGATGAAGCACACATAGAGGGGTTTGCGTTGTTCTATGCATCTCTCTTTCACTTGGCTGAAGATGAAGACCATATTGATAGTTGATCGAGTTGGTTGAAAGTCACATTAGCTTTCAGGCAGTATTCTGTTGGGGATGGTTTGCAGGCGGGGAGGATTGCATGACAGAGTATCTTGCCTACAAGGCTGAGCAGTAAGATGCCACGGTAGTTGTTGCAGTCTTGGCAGTCACCTTTGTTCTTGTAAAGGGTCACAATGTTCGCATCCCACAGATCTCTGGGGATGCAGCGGTGGAGCCAACAGGTTTTGAATAGTGTTGTGAGCTCGGAAACAAGCGCTTCGCCGCCAAGCTTCAAGATCTCAGAGGGGATTCCATCGATTCCAGGTGATTTGTTATTTTTCATGCAGTGGTCTGCTTTTCTGACATCGGTGATGGTAAATTCAGCATCTAGCTCTGCTAGGACAGGTAGGTGTGGCAGGGTGTTGTTGATGATGTCAGGGTCCACATCGACTGGTGTTACATAGAGAGAGCTGTAATGTTCACCCCAGCAGTATAGTTGAAATTCAAGGTCTGTGAGGAGACTCCCATCGAGAGCGCGGAGTGGAGTAGTTTTCTTAGGTACTGGACCTAGAGCTTCTTTGATTCCATTGTACATCCCTCTGATGTTGCCGTGATTCGCGCTGTTCTCGATGCGCATGCTGAGATCTCTCCAGTATTCCTGCATCACAGTCCTGGTGGCTCTTTGATCTTTCTGCTTAGCAGACTGGTAAGCTGCCAGAGTTGAGGCAGACGTGCTGCTACAGTGCTTGACAGGCTGCTCTTTTCTTGGACAATATTGAAACAAACTTGTCCGCACAATGAAAGCCAAAAAGAGGCAACAGTAAGCAAGATCCTATACTTCACCCTTAATGGGTGGCCAGAATCTTAAGCCATTCCAGAAGATCTAAAACTCCACCACACATGCTGTCATGAACAGACAGTCAAAGAAGGATGTTTACTATGGGGTACTCATAAAATTATTCCAGCCAAATGGCAAACTACCGTGTTATCAGAACTGCACCACAACCATCCAGGAATGGTATGAATGAAGGCACTGGCTCGGATGCATGTCTGGTGGCCCTCCATAGACATTGAAACAACAGTAAGAGAATGCAAAGTATGTCAGACAATGCAGCCATAAATGGCGCAAGCTGAAGCTAACCCATGGAAATGGCCATCCAAACTCTGGCATCAGATTCATGTAGATTTCGCTGGACCAGTCATGGGTGAGACTTTCCTAACAGCTGTGGATGCACACTCCAAATGGCCAGTAGTTTCACAGCTGAAAAACACCAAAGCAGATCCCACGATTGACTGTCTAAGAGCTATCTTTGCCACTTATGGATTGCCTCATGAATTAGTTACGGACAATAGGCCTCAATTTACATCAGAATATTTTTTTAAATTTATGCGCAACAACAATATCAGACGTATTTTGTCCCAACCCTATCACCCAAGTACATTTTGTACAAACATTCAAAAAAGCAATGAAAACCATGAAACTTCTCCTGGACACACAAAATCGCAGATTTCCTATTGGGGTACAGAAACACTCCGCATTCTACATAAAATGCACCCCAGCAGAACTAATATTTCACCGCAACCTGTGGACCAGGCCGACCACAGTTCATCCAGATCTGAGTCTCTGATTTCAAAAAACAGCATTGCCACAAACCTCACCAAGAACATTAGAAGTGGGCGAGAGAGTTCTGGTACAAGATTATAGACAATATTAAGATCCATGGGTGATAGGAGTAAACTAGTAATTTAGTCCCTGCTCATACTCTGTTCTAGTGGGGTACAGATTGTGGAAGCGACTCATTGACCAATTACGAGCATTGACTGACACTAAGGTTCATGAACTTCCTCATGAACTGGAGGAGGTGAAATCATACCTGTTGTGGCCTGCCTCAACCATCCCACCCCTCAGACTGAGTGAGGGGAGGGGCAGAGACAGTTGCGGAACCAAGCAGTCCAGTGAGAAGTCCAGTAACTGAGACACACAGCCAGGAGGGTAGTGAAGACAGGCAGTCACCACTGACTTGACTGCAGACCCGACTATCTACAGGTCCCAAGCAAAGACTGGCACAGCAAACCACACCAAGGCATTCCAAAAGAGAAAGAAGACCATCTGAATGCTTTAAGGACTATGTACCTTGATTATTACTAAATACTTTCCCTTTTATAATTATAATTACTCATGAGATGTATTCTAATTCTTACTGTAGTCCTGGACCCATTGTAATCTTTAGTTCAAAGGGCCCCAGTCAACATTTATCGCATGTAGTGGGGGGGGTGGTGGTGGTGAGAAGGGTGCTGGGTATAAGCCCATCCTCTCCGGGACATCACGATGCCTACATTATGATGTCACCCTGCCATATATATAACCCTGTGTGTCAGTAGCCATGTTAGTGTTATGGAAGTAAAGGATGAGAAAGCATCATGTCTCCGAGTCTTAATTGTGTGAGTGCATACACAACAGGGATGAAAGGGGAAGGAGTGGCATTGCCAGTCATGGAAAACATCACAGCTATGCTTACACAGGACAGCCCAGAGGGCTCATCTACATAGGCCATTTGGGTGAAGCTGAGGAATGGGAAAGGTGTGACCATACTGATAGGGTTGTATTATAGACCATCCAATAGTCAGAGAGAATTAGAAGAACAAATCTGTAGAGAGATAGCAGACCAATTTAAGAAAAAGGAAGTTGTGATAGTAGGAGAATTTAACTTTCCACGTATTGACTGGGACTCCCATACTGTAAAAGGGCTGGATGGCTTGGAGTTTGTCAAATGTGACAAACATTTCAGGCAAGTTTGCTAAATCAATATATAGAGGTACCAATGAAAGAGGATGCAATACTTGATCTCCTATTAGGGAACCAGACAGATCAGGTGACAGAAGTATGTGTAGGTGAACATTTTGGATCCAGTGACCATAACGTTATTAGTTTCAAGTTAATTATGGATAAGGATAGGTCTGCTCTTCAAGTTGAGATTCTAAATTGGAGAAAGGCCAATTTTGTGGAAATGAGAAAGGATCTAGCAAGAGTGGATTGGGATAAGTTGTTTTCTGGCAAGGATACATTCAGTCAGTGGAAGGCCTTCAAAGGTGACATTTTGAGAGTACAGAGTTTATTTGTTCCTGTCAAGATTAAAGTCAAAGTTAACAGGCATAGGGAACCCTGGTTTTCGAGGGATATTGTTGATCTGGCTAAGAAGAAGTGAGAGGTATATAGCAGATAATAGGGGTGCTAGAAGAGTATAGAAAATATAATAAAATACTTAATAAGGAAATCAGGAAGGCAAAAATAAGGCATGAGGATGCTTTGGCAGATAATGTGAGAGTAAACCATAAGGGTTTCTACAAGTATGTTTAGAGTAAAAATATAGTAAGGGACAAAATTAGTCCCCTAGAAGATCAGAGTGGTCGTCTATGTGTGGAGCCTCACGAGTTGGGGGAGATCTTAAAACATTTTTTGCATCTGTATTTACTCAGGAAACTGAAATAGTGTATAAGGAAGGAAGGGAAACAGGCAGTAGTGACATGGAACATATATTCCGATAAAGAGGAGGACGTGCTTGCTGCCTTCCAGCGAATAAAAGTACAAATACCCCCGGGCCTGACATGATATTCCCTCGGATCTTGAGGGAGACTAGTGTAGAAATTGCAGGGGCCCTGGCAGGAATACTTCAAATTTCCACAGCCATGGGTGAGTTACCAGAGGATTGGAGGTTAGCTCATGTTTTTTCGTTGTTTAAAAAAGTCTTCAAAAGTAAACCAGGAAATTACAGGCCAGTGAGCCTGACATTAGCAGTAGGTAAATTATTGAAGGGTGTTCTGAGAGATCAGATATACATGTATTTGGACAACCAAGGGCTGATTAAGGATAGTCAACATAGTTTTGTTCATGATAAGTCCTGCTCAACAAATCTTAGAGATTTTTGGGAAAGTTACCAAAAAAGTAGATGAAGGAAAGGCTGTGAATGTTGTCTACATGATCTTTACTATGAGCTTTGACAAGGTCTCACACAGGAAATTAGTTCAGAAGGGTCAAACACGAAGTATCCATTGAGAGGTTGTGGTGTGCCTCAGGGATCGGTGCTGGGAGCATTGATGTTTGTTGTTATCAATGATCTGTATGATAATGTGATAAAATGAATCAGCAAATTTGCTGATGACACTAAAATCGGAGGTGTTGTGGACAGTGAGGAAGGCTTTCAAAGCTTGCAGTAGGATCTGGACCAACTGGAAAAATGGGCCAGAGAATGGCAGATGGAATTTAGAAGGACTGAGGGGGCTGTTCTGTGCTTCTATGGTTCTAATTGGAAGCTGGGTAGATGTACAGCCACTGTGCAGGCAGGAGGATGAGTGAGAAGTATGAGGCTAGAAGTGGAAGTGGACAAGGTGTCTCTGTAGGCACAGACACAAAAGCACACTCGTAATTGTTGTTTAGCACCCAGACATATGTCGCCAACATGAGAGCAATATTATTTATAAGGCTGAACCAGGCCTTCAGTTGCCTTTAGTCCATTAGTCACTGGATCATGACCTCATTGCCCACCAGGTAGTTTGTGTGCAATGGCAACCTCATGTTAAAATGTACACGCAACCTCCTCTCGACAATATAAAATTTAGGATCTGGAACATCACCACCCAAGTGGATGGTCAATTGGAAAAGAAGCAAGTCACCAATGGGTCCTATGAATTGGCAAAGATTGCAATTTGAAGCATAATAAGTGAATCAAAGCTTCATTTTGAAGGAATATTTGGATACCACAGTCATTTCTTTTGTTCTTTTCAAAATCTTAAGTTGCCGTGAGAAATGAATTTTGCTTAGATCTAATGGAAAATCATTGACCCAAATTACCAATTCTGTTTCCACAGACAATGCAAATGTCTATACTGTAAGGAATAAAGAACAAACCTATCTATCAATATCTCAAGCCCTCTAGTCTGGCAACATCCTAGTAAATCTCTGTACTCCTTCTAATAGCTGAGTAGTCAGAACTGCATATGGATACTCAAGTTAATCAAGAAAGACTGCAGGGGCTGTGTTTGTAGTTCACACAAAAATCCTGGAGAAACTCAACAAATCTTTTACAGCATTCTTTAGATAAAGATACATAATCAACATTTTGGGCCTGAACCCTTCATCAAGGTAAGAGCAAAAAGCAGGAAGGCACTCTCAAGTGTTGTCTTGCCAATGTCTTGTACAGCTGAACCATGAGGTTCCACCATTCATACTCAATATTTTCCCCAATGAAGGTTACCATGCCAAAACTGGCCCCTCTCACCCTCCCTCTCTTAGATCCTTCCTCCCTTCTACCTCAAGCAACCCATCCTCCTCCACCCCGACACTCTCCAACCCAGTGACCCCAACTCCAAACCCTGCCTGGTCTTTACCACCCCCAACCTTCCCCTCTCAGAAATAGAATGCTCTGACCCAGTAAAGATCTCACCTTTGTCCCTTTTTGCCTACATCTTAACAAGTTCTGCGCATGCCATGATGCCAAACTCTTCTTCCGTCAGCTCTGTCTCTGTGCTTACTTTTATGAGCAGGAGTCTCCACTCCCCACTACAGGCCTCTTCTTCCACTTTAAAACTTTCTCCTTCTGGACACCTCGTTCTGGCCTTCTGTCTGCTCTGGACACTTAATTTTCCAACTGCTGCCAAGACCGACTGTCTTAACTTCACCACTCCCCTCACCCATTCCAATTGCATCCCCTCTAATCTCTCTGCAATAATCCCAACCTCACCATCAAATACACAGACAATGGTGAAGCTGTTGTGGTCTGGCACTCTAGCCCCTATCTGGCCAATGCCAGACGACAACTGTCAGACAGCACTTCTTACTTGCCCTTCCAAGAGGACCCCAGCTGAACTCATCAAACCTCTGGATGAAGCACTATCTCTGAACTCAGCACCTCCAGTTATCTCCCCCGCATGGCCTCCAAATTCATTGTTTTCAAATTCCATCTATCTCTTCAATGTTCTATCTCTTACCCAAGATCCATAAACCCAAATGTTCAATCAGACCCATTGTTTCTGTGTGCTCCTGCCCCACCGAACTGGTATCTGCTTACCTGGACTCTATTTTGTCCCCCTGGACCAGTCCCTCCCAACCGACATCCACAATACTTCAAATGCCCTCCATCTCTGGACTTGACTGCCTCATCTTTACCATGAATATCCAATTACTTTACGTCTCCATCCCCCTTAATGAAGGCCTCAAAGCCCTTCATTTCTTTTTCATCAATAGACCCCTCCTTCACCACCCTCCACTGGCTGGCAGAACTTGTCCTCACCCTCAATAACTTCTCCTTTAACTCATCCCATTTTCTCCAGGTCAAAGGTATAGCCATGGGTACCTGCATGCAGCCCCAGCTATACCTGCCTTTTTGATGATTATGTGGAGCAATCCATGCTACAAGATCACACATGCAAGGCCCCTCAATTCTTCTTCCACTACGTGGATGACTACTTTGGTGCTGTTTTATGCATCCATGATGAGCTCAATGACTTTATCCACTTTGTTGCCAACTTTCACTCTGGTCTCAAATTCACTCGATCTCTCGGTCTCCATTTTGGGAGACAAACTCTCGACAGAAAAATTCTACAAACTCAACAACTCACACAGCTACATCCCCTGTAAGGAATCCATTCCTTTCTCTTAATTCCTCCATCTCCATCGCATCTGCTTTCAGGACGAGGTCTTCCATGCCAAATCATCAGAGAAGTCATCCTTCTCAAACCTGGCTTTCCCTCAGCCAGCACCTGCATATCCTCCATTACCCGCACATCTACCCTGGCCCCCTCTGCTCCATGTGCATCAAGGACATGATTCCCCTCATCCTCACCTACCCCCTCACTGGTCTCTACATCCAATATATCATCCTCTGACATTTCTGCAACCTTCTACTATGTGATTCCCACCACCAGATGCATCTGCCCTGCTCCTCCCTTCTCTGGCTGCTGCAGGGACCGCTCCCTCTGCGACTCTCGCCCCTTTGGCACCTACCCCTATGACTGCAGCAGGTGCTCCACGTGCCTACACCTCCTCCCTCACCACCATTCAGGACCCCAAACGTCTTTCCAAATGAAGCAACACTTCCCTTGTGAATCTGCAGGGGTCATCTACTGTATCCGATGCTCCCATTGTGGTTTATTCTACATCGGAGAGACTGGATGTAGACTGGGGGAAATTGCTTCATTGAGCACCTTGGCTTTGTCCACCACAATAGTGGAGATCTCCCAATGCCAACCATTTAAATTTTCCATCCTACTCCCTAACTGACATATCTGTCCATGGACCCATACACTTCCACAGTGTACATCCACAAACTGGAGGAACAATACCTCAGATTCCATCTGGGCACCCCCCCCCAACTAGATGACATTAACAACGACTTTTCTGGTTTTCATTTGCAACCCCCCCCAATCTTTCCCTCTGTCTTCTTTTCTCTAGCTTTGTCACTGTCTCTCCTTTTTCCCTCAGTCTCCTTTACCCCAGCTTTGCATTCACAGAGCCAAACTCAACCCCTTCCCTTATTCTAACCTATCCTCTCCTGGAGCAACTATTTCAGCAGAGGATTATCGGAAACTGGAACAAGCTGCGAGAGGAAATAATAGACGAAGGAATAATTTTGACATTACAGAGATTTGCACAGATACATGGATAGGAAGGGCTTAAAAAAATATGGACCAAATTTCAGCAAATCAGACTAGCCCAGAATGCCAACTTAGTCAGCATGGTTGAGTTGGATCAATAGCATTGTTCTGTATGCCAAAAGTACATTTTCCTTTCTCCCTTTAATTGGTTATCTTGATCTAAATGTGAGTAGCTTCTGCAAATACATGTAAGTGTTAAGCTTTGAATTTAAGTTGCAAATCCTACCCTATTTGGTTGCTGCCAACCAACTTTCCCAAGTTGGTCTGTATTTAAAGCAATGGTTACTTCTTCTCTGTGTGTAAACATGTTTACTCAACATAGTTGGATAAACTTCCTCAATTTTGACATTATTTAACAAAATAACATAGGCTGTTTGTTCCTTCTGTTTGATTGATTAGACACACTTCTCCATTTATGACAGTTTTCAACTGTTCCCAAGTTTAAGTGCAAGCATTTTAAGTCGTCAGTGTCAACCAATGCCCATTTATTTGAAAGGCAGTCATGAATATCATTCCTGCCTGACAGATAACACAGGAAGCAATCATTAAACATATTAGAAAAGAATGATTTTTAGTCGACTTTGACCAGCCTTCCACTTGTGTTCACATTTTGTATGCAAAATGTGACAAGTTTGTCTTGCTGCACAAGAGGTCATTCAACCCATCCTGCGCTAACTCTTTTAAAAAGTCATCCTCCTCAACAGCTATTTCTTCTCCAAGTAGGTTTTCATTTCCCTTTGAATGTTCAATTTGAATCATCTCCTGTCACTATTTCATCTTCATGCTTTTCCAATTGCAACTTGCAGTACGCGTTTTCTTTTTATACGCGCACATTGTTTTTAAATTGGTGTTTATCAGAATCCATTTTATGTTATTAGCTTTTAAACTTTTAGGATTGTGGAAACTTTTACCAAATCTCCCCCATCTCACCCTTTCCTGCTCTTAAAAATTCTTTTGATAGTTGTACCACCATATTATGAGAGAACTTCTTCTCAGTCCACCATTCCACTGAAGTCAGCAATTAGGATGAGCGAATGGCAGTTACTCTGCTCCACTAAACACAAACTTCCCATCTTTTTTCTCTCCCATCTCATTCCTGTAGTTGGCCACATTACACTAGCACCTTTCGGCAATGAAAGAATTCAGGTCATTCATAGCTGCCACCTAGCATCACATGCAAACAATAGGATGATGCAAGGAGTTTCTTCTGTTGTGTTACACACCAAGCAGGTACCAGCAGACACCTCGTACTTGGTGCCACCTTCACTACCTGGCACTCCCCCATCACCTGCTGTTCTCTCACCATCTGGAGTGCCCCCCCACCACCTGGCACCCCCTCACCACCACCTGGCACCCCCTCACCACCACCACCTGGCACCCCCTCACCACCACCACCTGGCACCCCCTCACCACCACCACCTGGCACTCCCTCACCACCACCACCTGGCACTCCCTCACCACCACCACCTGGCACTCCCTCACCACCACCTGGCACTCCCCACCACAACCTGGCACTCCCTTACCACCACCTGGCACTCCCTCACCATCACCTGGCACTCCCTCACCACCACCTGGCACTCCCTCACCACCACCTGGCACTCCCTCACTACCTTATGGCACTCCCTCACCACCACCTGGCACTCCCCACCACCACCTGGCACTCCCCACCACCACCTGGCACTCCCCAGCACCACCTGGCACTCCCTCACCACCACCTGGCACTCCCCAGAACCACCTGGCACTCCCTCACCACCACCTGGCACTCCCTCACCACCACCTGGCACACCCTCACCACTACCTGGCACTCCCTCACCATCACCTGGCATTCCCTCACCACCACCTGGCACTCCCTCACCACCACCTGGCACTCCCTCACCACCACCTGGCACTCCCTCACCATCACCTGGCACTCCCTCACCATCACGTGGCACTCCGTCACCACCACCTGGCACTCCCCACCATCACCTGGCTCACCCTGCATCGCCTGTCACCTTCAGGTCATCACCTGAAAGTTCCGCCAATTCAAACATCTTCACACTTTTCTTCTCAAGGGAGGCAAGAGCAACCGGGAATGAGAGGGTGGAAACCAATCCCTAATGTGCACCCTTTTCTTATTGCCATACATCATACTTCTGTTTTTTCTGGATGAACCCCCGAACTTGCGTCCGCCGACCGGGAGGAAGATGAATGAGACGCTGCAGTGCCCCTACTGGAAGGAGGGTCGAATGACCGGCCGAGGGGGTTGCGGGAGAAAACTCTGGCATGGTGCGCAGTCGGTAAGTTGGGGATAAGTCCATCAAAAGGAAAGATTTGTATTGAACTAAAAAAAATTTGAAAAAGCACCTTCTGCAGCATGTTGTTTTTTGAAATGCAGCCACGGTTGGAGGTCATGCAAGTTTCCATATTGAGTAGATAATCCATTTTTCGAATTGTTGAAGGAAAGTTTGGCCCAGAGACTGGGCTGATTTTCCTTCCAGCTCTGCGTTGAGATTGGAATTTCATTTTGACCAAAGGGAATCTTGGTTTGAGGTCATGCCTGAAAGTTGGTGCCGAAAAAACATGACCCCCGGAGCTCTGCTTAATACCTCCTTAGAGTTTAATGAGTAAATGATGAGACTGTATAAATTACAGGAGACAAATATGATAATATTGACTTCAAAGCAGAAGTAATTTCAATGATTTGAGGCTCTTTTAATGAAATGCATTATTATCTTGATTGGCCAATGACATTAATAAATAATAGAAACCCTCAATTATTGATAAAATTAGAGTCAGAATTTAATGTACTCTCCTTTATCTCATATATTCTAGTCCTCTCCAATATTTAAGTGCTTTTCTATTCTCACCACATCGGCAATCTCAATTTCCATAGCTCCACCAATGGCAACTATTTCTGCAACTGCAGGGGTCCTAAACTATGGAATATCCTCCCCAAATCTCTCTCATGTTTTCCCTCTGTAAGATATTCCTTGAAAACTGCATCTTTGATCAAGATCCAAGCCTTACTCAATGTGGTAATCCCTGATTATGTTTCTAATAAACTCATTGGAGCATTTTTATATATTATCAGTGCGATGTTACTACAGGTTCAGAGAAATTCATGGCTCTGCTCTATTCACTGAGTCCTACTGCCTGGTTGGGGAGGAAGAATCATAGTTTACAATTTTAGTTATGAAATAATCATCGTGCTCCTTGGAATGTGTGCAGCCTCATTTCACAATATTCCAGGAATCCAAGACAAAACACACAATCCTGCAGACAGTATGGATTGAAAACATCTGGCGGAAGTCGCACAAGAACTTGTTGCTCTTACTGCCAAAGGCCAGAGGTGGACAGTTTGAGTAAATTCAGTGAAGTTGAAGCACGAGCTAAGAGTAGCTAGGGAATAGGAAAATAAAGCTACAGTTAAACCTGCTCTATAAACAATGGACAACTTACAGCCTCAACACAAGAGATATTGTCCTGCCAGTTTATTTCAACCCAGTATGATGTTCTGTTGGATTTTACTGTCAATTGCTATCATGAAAAAAAAAGATATTAATATATATTTATTGGAATAATAATAGAATGTTCAAAATAGGACACTGTTACATTTACATTGGCAAATGTTTTAGTTCTGGAAACCTCTACTTCCTTTATAACAGAGGATAAAATATACAATTTTAATTTATTTGTCTACATGTGATCCAAGAAAGCTTCTGAAACCTGTTTCTCTTCATAATGGTATTAACAATATCTTTAAAAGCCTATTTAATACTTTAAGGTTGTTTGAAGCTTATCCTGGTGCTCATGAACTCTTGGGGTTCGCAGAACATATCAATGGAAATAGGAATAGCCCAAATGGCATTTGAGCTTGTTCACCATTGGAAAAAGGTCGTCTGATTGTTCAGCTTGTCAACCTCTTCCCACTATTTCCTTATCCTTTACTATCCAAAAATACATCAATTTTAATTGTAAATATATTAGACAACTCAGAATCAACATTTGTTTGTGGTAGAAAATATTTACATTTCTCCGCATAAAGAAATGTCATCTCATTCTCACCTTGGTCCTTTAATTGACTAGTAGTAAACCACAACGCTGGTGGAAGCGTTCTAGGAGCCGTAGGTGATGCCGGTAAAGGACCCATGATTCGGAGCCGAACAGGAGTGTGGGTATGACAACGGCTCTGTATACGCTAATCTTTGTGAGGTTTTCCAGTTGGTTGTTTTTCCAGACTCTTTTGTGTAGTCTTCCAAAGGCGCTATTTGCCTTGGTGAGTCTGTTGTCTATCTCGTTGTCGATCCTTGCATCCGATGAAATGGTGCAGCTGAGATAGGTAAACTGGTTGACCGTTTTGAGTTTTGTGTGCCCGATGGAGATGTGGGGGTGCTGGTAGTCATGGTGGGGAACTGGCTGATGGAGGACCTCAGTTTTCTTCAGGCTGACTTCCAGGCCAAACATTTTGGCAGTTTCCGCAAAACAGGACGTCAAGCGCTGAAGAGCTGGCTCTGAAGAGCGTTGTCTCCGCTCCATCCTCAACATTCATTGGAGCGACTTCATCTCCAACATCGAAGTACTCGAGATGCCAGAGGCCGACAGCATCAAATCCACGCTGCTGAAGATCCAACTGCGCTGGGTAGGTCACGTCTCCAGAATGGAGGACCATCGCCTCCCAAGATCGTGTTATATGGCGAGCTCTTCACTGGCCACCAAGACAGAGGTGCACCAAAGAAGAGGTACAAGGACTGGCTAAAGAAATCTCTTGGTGCCTGCCACATTGACCACCGCCAGTGGGCTGATATCGCCTCAAACCGTGCATCTTGGCGCCTCACAGTTCGGCGGGCAGCAATCTCCTTTGAAGAAGACCGCAGAGCCCACCTCACTGACAAAAGACAAAGGAGGAAAAACCCAACACCCAACCCCAACCAACCAATTTTCCCTTGCAACCGCTGCAAACGTGTCTGCCTGTCCCGCATTGGACTTGTCAGCCACAAACAAGCCTGCAGCTGATGTGGACATTGCCCCTCCATAAATCTTCGTCCGCGAAGCCAAGCCAAAGAAAAGTAAAACACAAAAGTCTACAGACACCGTGGTTGAAGTAAAAACACAATACTGGGGAAACTCAGCAGGTGAAACTGTCCTTTATATAGCAAAAATAAAGATAATATAACCGATATAATAGACTTGTGCCCTTCATCAAGGTCTAATTGACTAACTATCCTGAGACAAAGGCCTCTTGTCCTAAACTCTCCATCCAGGGAAATGGACAGCCCAGCATTCACCATGTCAAGATTTCTTAAAAATCCCCACTCACACAAAATTGTAAATGACCATTTAAGGTATTTAATTGGAATTTGGTTGCAAGAGAAAGATGGTTCACTGAACGAGTCTTCAAAATCTTTCTGTCATCTGCAAAGTAATGTCATGTGCAAGGTTGGGTGAAATTATGAGCATTGTTTGGAAGCTCATGAATCTCACCTATGCCAAGGTCACCATTCAGCTTGAACATCGCTGCATGGAGGCTATGGTATGCATTCACACATGAATGCATTGTTCACAAGTCCTGGAATATAAGAAATAGATGTAGGAATACATTGCATGGTCCATTGAGCCTGGTTAGCCATGATGAACCTGTTCATCATGATGAACCTGTTATGCCTTTCTCCCCATACCTTTTGATTCACTGAACATCCTCAACAATGGAGCATCCCTAGAATCTGGAATAAGTAATTTCAAAGATTCACCAACTTTTAAGTAAAGAAATCGATGCCCTAAATGGCTTACCACTCAAACTAATGTTTAAGCAAAAAAAAGTGTTTACATGGAAAAAAAACTTTAAAAGTAACAATTAAATTCAAGTAAAACCTATTTACTAATTTGTTGAAAATCTGGACAAACCCAGCAGCTATTTTTCACTTTAAGAAAATGATGATGAATCATCCTCTTGAACTGCTGCTGGCTCTCTGGTGAAGGTACTCACAGAGTACTATTGAGAGTTCCATGACTTAGAAGCAAATTTCTGAATCCAGGGATGAATCTTAGAACGGAACCTGCAAATGGCGATGATCACATACGCCTTTACTCTTGTTCTTTATGGTGGCTGAGGTCATGCATTTGGGAGGTGCTATTGGACTGACCAAGGTGAGTAAACTATAGTGCAGTTCTCATGCATTAATGGTGAAGAAAATTATGCTTAGAATGATGGATAGGGTGTCAATCAAATGGGTGGCTATGTCCTGGATGGTGCCAGACTTCTTGAAAGTTGCTGGCTGCACACATCCAGGCAAGTGGAGGGTTTTCCATAACCCTCCTGAATTGTGCCTTTCACATGGTGTATCTATACCTCCTTTGATGCACTTTCATCTTGCTCATCTACCTACTGGGGTTCAATTATTGTTGCTAATATTATTTTTGTCTAAACATGGAGGCAAGAGAGGCTGGAGGCATTTCTGTTTTGGATGTGAATGGTATGTGGCAGATAATCTTTGATTAATGTTTTCACAGCTGTTAGAAAGATGGAGGAGAGGATGGGTGCAATCCACAACCCTATGTTATTGCTGGTCCAAACAGGAAATGGCTTGGAAGTAGTAAAGCGCATTCCCCGATGGTTCAGAAGTCATCTAATGTTTTGGTGGCCAGTCTTTGACATAATTTTCCACAGATAAAGAATCAAAGGCTTTGGTTGTTTGATGGTCACTTAGAACTCTGGGATTGTTCTTGGGTAGGAAAATCATGCTGTTGGTGCCTCGAGATGGTCTGAAGATGCATTGGACTCTCATCCTTCCTTGGCAATAGGAATTAGGAGAGTCAGTAAGTTTCTGGTAAAACCTTCCCAGTGACAGAGGGGTGGACACTATCTCAATATTTGTCCCGTGGGATCTCTCTCCTTTAAAACAAAATGGTGGTGATATTGTCATTGCACAAATCTGTGGGGATTTCTTCAGTGAAAAAACAGTAATGGAATGTATTTGTTAGTGTTTCTGTCAAGGGTTTTATTATTTTAGCTGGTGTTCAATCATGATGTGATGCTTTATTTGATGAATGGGCAAGTGTTTGGTGTATTTAAGAATGCTGCAGACTTCTGATCTCAACTATCTGTTGTCACACGAGGTCAGATCTTTGCCCTGACAGAAAAAATACAGCAAGTCTCCTGTTTGTCAGCAAATACATTAATTTTCCTTTGTGTTTATTTTCTCAAATCCTCCTTTGAACATCAGTGTTTAAAGCTATCAGGCAGTCCTCACATCTGACCAGATGATGGATGGTTTTCCTGTTGCAGAAACCCTTCCTTTTCTCAAACATCTAAGCTGTCATTTCAAGTGGATGTGTTAACAGACTTTTACGAACCTGTTCTTGGAATTTCTTTGGATGCTATGAAAATTGATGGCTTTGCTGTCTGTGATTTGAATTGATTTCTGTGTTTAGGTGTTATCCTGATGGAGATGATTTTACAAAGAGGTGTTAATTCAATAATTATAAACTCTTGAAATGCAGTGGATTATTTGAATGTCTCTTTGATCCTGCCTGAGTTGCCATTGCTTGGAATGGGGATATTGCTGTGTTGTTCTGTGTTTGTTTCTTTGTCGAGGATTGTGTATGTGACCATCGAGGCTATGCTTCATGCATTTCCTGAGAATACCATCAGAATTATCTTGCCGTCAATATCTTTGCAAATGGAACCTCTCCTTATGTTAGAGTCTCTGCCAAGTCTTGCATCTCCAGAGGATAATCTTGTCCATATTTAGAAAGGGCAACAGAATTTTATTAAGGTCAATGTAGAAGGATTCTTTCTTCTCACTCCAAAATTTGGTTCATATTCACTCATAATAGTGGCAGATACTGTATTAGCCAACTGGATGTAGAGAGTCTAAAACAGGCATTGATATAACAGGGAGCTCATCGCATGATTGACTTCTTCGCTGTAAATCAGCTTGCTGATTTCCACTTTCTAATTAAGGTATACTGCCATCTGGAGACACACAGGAGACTATTAACAGCATCATTAGGAGAAAAAGAATGGTCAATGTTTCAGGTCAGAACCCTTCATCGGGAATTTTATACCTGCCCTCTTTTTTCTTGCATCTTGTCTCACTGAGAGCCCTGTTGTTGATGTTGTACCTTGAAATTTCTCAGGCAACAGTAGCTGTTTTATATTTAGATTTCCACTTTTTTGGGTTTAGTCAGGGACTAGGATAGTGAAAGCTATTTCCCATATGGGTGACCAGGTAGGGTCACGGAAAGCCCTGCTTGTTGTGGCCACAGCTGCTGATAATGCTCTCCAATTCAGTCCCAGGGGACATGAAGACCTGTTTCTGTACGTGGATCTCTGACTAGACTCCTAGTGCAGCACTTGCTTTGTTCCCAATGCCACAGGATTTTGTGGGTTAGAAAAATGTTTACTTGTGAAAGAAGACTTCACACAAATAACTTGATCTATCAAATCTGGAGAAAAGCCACTTGCAACCAACTGCAAGCAAATTCAAGTTGACCAGGTAATTGGAGGCGCTTCTTCCATTGAAACTGTCGTCTAGTCTCACAACTGTGGAGAGCTGACTCTTCCATCATCCTGCTGTGCTGGTGAGAATTTTGTATCAGGCTGAACTTTGTCTCGCACTTTACTGCAGCCTCATCATTACAGGTGACCCAAGCTGGAGGGTGTGCTTTGAAGGCATGGTGGATTTAATATACACAAGTATTCTTTCACAGCTAGATGGCGGCCTAAATCTTCTTTCAACTGATTGGGAAACAATAAACATTTGGTGGCTTTGTTTTGCATATTATTCCCAACTCTATCATTGCCCCCAAATGCATCTGTCACACTCTGGGATTTGTAAATATTTTACTAGTGGAGCAAATGGGTGACAACTCTCTTCTGAGGGAATGGAAATCACAAGATCACAAGATAAAGGTGCAGAAGTAGGCCATTTTGCCCTTTGATTCTGCTCTGCAAATCCACCCTGAGCTTAACTGTTCTCATATCTAGTTCCAAATTCTTCGCTTTTTCCCATATCCCTTGATACCTTGACTAATTAGATTCCTGTCAATCTCACCTTTAAACTCCCCCAATGATTGGGTCTCCACAGCTGCAGCTACAAATCCATGATCCTCTGGCTAAAGACATTTATCCTCATCTCAGTTTTAATTGGATACATTCATGTCCTGAATTCACCTACCAAGAAAAACATCTTATTCACTTCTATTCTGTCCAATGAGATGGGATGAATAAGAGACAGTTCTGCCATCCATATAGATCTTGACTTATCTGAACCTTACTCCACCTTGTCTCTTTAATCTTCAATATCTTTTGATTGATAAGAGTACTTTAATCTGAGTTTTTGGTAGACCCTCAGCCTCATGAATTTACATGGAGAAAGAATTATAAATTTTCACTATATTTTGTGTCATCATCTCTGAAAGGGTTGGCACTAATACTGTTTTTGCCTCCTTTCATGGCTATCCCATGTAACAGTTGTTTCGGACATTGTAAACACCTTGATTAAAACACTCTCAATCTCTTACAACTCCCGTCTTTGCCATGTGTGGTTGGAATCTTATCTCCAGTGAAATTTCCAATTGCACATCCAAAGCTTCTCCAAGAACACCTATTTTAGCTCTATCCAATCACTTGCCTCTGCCTGTCATTCTTGCTTTACCACTTCTAGTCCCATCTCATCCCATCTCATTGGATAGAATAGAAGTGAATAAGATGTTTTCCTTGGTAGGCGAATCCAGGACAAGAAAGTACCCAATTAAAACTGAGATAAGGATAAATGTCTTTAGTCAGAGGGTCGTGGATTTGTGGCCGCAGCTGTGGAGACCCAATCATTGGGGGAGTTTAAGGGGGAGATTGACAGATCCAACACATTCTTAACTAGTCTCCATTATACTACCTTCTATAAACTCAAGGTCATCCCGTGTCCTATCTTGACCAATTCACCTTTCATCCTGTACTAGTCTTTCATTAATTCTTAGTTAAAATATGACCTGACTTAAAATTCCAATTTTCTATCCACTGCTTCATTTTTCTATGCACTTACTTCTTCCTGTTCCAGCAATTTATAAACATTCAGACAACTGCAATCTTTCCCTTCTGCCTACTGGACATACCTTGAATTTGTTGGTGGGGATGACTTCATCTGAGCTTATCTGCCCTAAACTCTGAAATTCTCTTTGGAAACCTATGTCTTTCTTTATTGTGCACAAGTGCCCCCCCCCCCACCCCGTCTCTTTTTTAATATGCTCCTTTAAATTTTTAATTGGTTCAAAGACTTTTCTATATTTTCTTCTCGCGTTGAAGATCATTTAGCCCATCAAATCAAGGCTGGCTCACAGAGCAACTCCATCCCCTCATTAGTTTTCTCTGTTCTCCACACATTCCCATTAACTCCCCTAGATTCTCCCACTCACTTGCACAATGAGCAAACTTTATTGCAGCCAGTTAATCTACCAACTCACAGGTTTTTCTGATGTGAGTAGAAGCTGGAGCATCCGTGGAGTGCTCACAAGGTTTAAAAAAAGGAACGTGCAAACTCCAGTACCAGAAATCCAAATTGGACCTGGGTTATTGGATCTGTGAGGTAGCAGCTCTGCTAGCTATGTCACTGTGCTGCTATATTCATTGATCCTGTGTAGTGCTATGTGATGCTTTGTAAATCAAAAGTAGTCCACGCTTCATAATTGCATTGCCTTGTGAGGTGTTAAACTTCTATCAAGGACTGGCATCTTTGGTGCTTAATTAAACATTGAGATGAACAACACTAGGAAGAACTGGGAATGCCTTGCCATGATAGTCAGCAAGCTCAGGTAGACAGCATGGAGTTGGATGGTGGTATTCAGGATGACTGACAGCCATTGTTTGCAGAGCTACAATCAGTGGGATAAAGTCAGTGTAATCTCTGAAAGAATGCCTTCTAGTCAGTGTGTCTCCAAACTGCTCCATGTTGCTAGTTGCAAGATATAGATTTTTTTAAAGCTGGAAATATTCTTGTCTGAAAGAAACACGGAAGGAAATTTTAGCCTTGTCAGTAAAGAGTAGGTTTGGATTGGATTGACTGAAAATTTTTAGTATTTTACCCTAAGACATTTCTGATTTTAACTGCAGTGAGGTGGAAAGGTTGAGGGTGGGGTGAATCAAGGAAATCTGTTCTCTCAGGAGGTAATGGTTTGAATGAAGCTGTGTACCTTATATTTCACCTTCTTCCAGATTTAATCTCTACCCTATTGACTGAGTTTTCAGATTTCAGGAAATCGGGCAGCTCAAGGGAAATGAGGACTATTTTCTGGTTACAATAGAAATCTGCTTCCTTCTACCCAGAACCTTACCTCATAACAGGATGGTCAACCATTACCCACAAGGATAACGCCAGCAGCATCTCCCCACCTCTTCAGCATCCTGGGATATGATTCTTTCCCTAGTCACCCAGCCGCTTCACCCCAAAGGAAAGGAGTCCTTCTCCAAAAGATAGGCCACCCTTGAATCATACAACACAGAAACAGGCCCTTCAGCCCAACTCATTCTTGCCAACTAGGTTTTCAAACTGAGTTCATCCAGCTTGTGGGAGGCTCCAATCAATCTAATGTAAACCAATAAACTCCAAGCCTTGTGACTGTGAGACGTGTCTCCTAACTGATTCAGAAATACTTCCACAGAATGAACATAGAAGAAAATCACAGCAACACTGGGGACAAACTTGAATGCTAAATGATATGAGAGGCAGCAAGAGCTGTGGATGAAATTCAAATAAAGTTTAAATTTCAGAGACTCTGGGAATAATTGAAATAAATGGATTGAAATTCATAGAGGTTGAAAGTCAATGAGACAAGTTTAAAATAATTGAGCTTCACATTCAGGAAGCATATCCTGTCAAAACCAGTAAGCCCGGGTAAAACAAACCTGACCTTAAAATGTGTAAACAAGCATGTAATCATAGATGAGACAAGGAAAAACACTAAGGTGCTCCTTGCTAACAAAGATTTTCCCTTCAACCCAATGGGTCTAAGTAGCTATGAGAGGACAGAAAGTTCACCAAAATAAATACAAGATGTTTCAGAGACAGCCTTGTGCAGGGAAACCGGGAAGCCTGCAACACAGGTCAAACAAAGTAGGGGAAAAATATTCCCTTAATAATGTTCCATGAAAGCAGTTAAACTGGAGGGGCAAGATGTAAATGTGGTTAAAACTGACAATCAGTAGGAAATAGCAGGTATTCAGAATGGATACCTCTTCCAATTCTTCACAAGGGAAAACAAAGGCAGCTTTAGCCAAGATGCTTCACCTTGAAATATTAACTCTGATTCATTTTCCTCAGATGTTGCCTGACCTGCTGGGTGTTTCCAGTTTTTATTAGAAGAGCAAAAGGGTTCCTCAAAAAAAGAAGATCCAAGAACAGATGAAAGCAACTAATTAATTAATTGACAGGCAGTCAAATAGGTAAATAAGCAGAAAATAAATAAATACATATGTTCAAACATAAATAGATAAATAAACAAATAATGAAAGAAGAGTGCTTAGTACCACATTTCTGTAACACCTTTCACATCCTTGGTTTTATAAAGAGAATGCAGTCAATGCTGGAAATGCTGTTGCAATATGAGAGAGATATGAGGTCATTGTGAACTTGTTAATGTCTACCTAATGCACAAAGTGTGATAACAGGCAACAGAATTTTCATTAAACCTCTGTTCTTTTAGATGATCCACATTGTAGCCTCAGCAGGTCAGTGGAAAGCCAATAGGGAGTTAGTGACTGGGATAGTTAAGTCCTGGATGGGGTAAGATTCTTATGTTAGAATTGCATTCATCCAGGCAAATGAGAAATATTCCATCACGCTCCTTGTCTGTGCCTCGTTTTTGATGGTAAATCTTTTGGTGCACCAGGAGGGGATTTGCTTACACAGGTTACCCATTCTCTGATCTGCTCTTGTAGGGTGGAGGTTCCAGCTGCTGGGGTGAATGGAGAATTATTTCTAAGTTGTAGAAATTGATTGATTGATCAAGTTTGATGATTTAAACCCATGAGAGGCAATGGAATTAGCAGAGTGGGTTGTTGGATTACAAACATGGGAACAACTATGGCAAAATAACTAATGCAGATAAATGTAAAATTCAAAAGATAGGAAGTTAATATCAAACAAGAAAGAAACATATTTCAAGATCCCGTGTAAAAAGACAAAACTGATTATGTAGTTTGATCTCTTACTTGTTCACAATTTTACATTAGTTTTACAAGTTGTGCAGTTTCTCATGCACCTGCTTTATTTCTGTTCACTGCTTCAATAGCCTTTGCTATCTTGCAGCTGCAGGGAGCAGTGGTCAGGGCTGGTGATTAGATTGAGTAGTGCTTTTCATTCTAACCCTACCCTATTCTGGGTAGAAAGTTATTGCAAGTTCTTGTGAATGTATCACAATTTGGGTAGGGACTTTCATTGCCAGTTACACCTGCAGAGATATCCATATTAGACGTACAGATTTCCATTTCAGAGCATTACATAGAAAATTTAAGTTAATGTGTTCTGAAGTATACCTATCATTGGGAACAAGGAAAGCACTTCAGAGCATGTTCAATTTTTGGTCTCATATCATACTAATTCCCAACATAACTTGGTACAAAACAGTGTAATGTGCCTTGGAACATTTTACATATACCAGGCACAGTATAATTGTAAGTTTTTGTTCAGTTAATGTTTCAAGATCCACTAATGGGCATATTTTGATCATCAGGGATTGTTAGTGTATATTCTCCAAAATTAATATCGACATCATGTAGACTGAGCTAATGTCTGGATTTATTTATTTCTTGAGGCTGAAGGCAGTTCTCTCCAATATTGAACATGAAGAGTAGCACCAGGGCCTGCAGCTGGAATTGATAAAGAATAGGAATGTAAGAAGCACAAGAATGTAAGAAATAGAAGTGGGAGTACACCAAACAGCAACCCCACGTTCCCCAGCCATCTGTTGCTCCCTGTTCATTATGACCATGGCTAATCCTGTGCCTCAACCCACTCTCTGGCTCACTCCTCCTTGCCCTTGCCTTTGATTCCCCTGGTGCCTGAAAACGCTCAGCCACTGGCCCTCTGGGATATAGAATTCCAAAGATTTACATCCCAATGGTTAAGTATTGTAAGTTTCTCCCCATTTCAGTCTGAAAGTGCCAAATCCTTCTCCTGAGACTACAAATGAGTGGAAAATACCTCAGTAATCCATACCTCAAGGTTTATGGCTTGCAGATAAATCAGTCAACCAGAAGTCTCTTTATAGGGTGTTAGAGAACAACTAAATCATTCTGATTCAGCATCCAAAGAACAAATTGTAACAGGGAAATTCAAAGCCATTGCAACAATAAAACACAGCTAGAACAAGGCAGCAATCGATCCGTATGGGCAATGTATCATAGAAAGATCTGATTGTGATCTGCAGAGAATTTCCTTCCTTATGAAGCCATAAAGGGAAAGGTGTCAGATAAATATTAAAACATTCACTTCACTTTGCAATCAAATATTTGATATTTACTGATGGTTGGTATTCAAATTACCAAGTGCTTGAGCTATTGTCAATTCAGAATTTTATAATGCTTTTTATGTTTGTGAAATGTGAAAGTTATTACAGTAGAGGGCTGAAACCTAATGCTGGCTTGGGTAGATCAGACCTGGATGGGATTGATTCTGCAGATCAGAGAAGGAAGGAACAGGTGTGTGGAGATACCAGGATGGGTTAGAAGAGTGGGTTGGAAGAACCAACTGGAGAGGTTTGCAATTACGGTGGATGATGGGAGTGAAGTCCCAGGATGAGCTAGTCTGTGTTATGTTAAAGAGAAAAGTAAATTAGACTCCAAGCCAATGCCTCTGTCACTTAGAACATGGTTATTTAATTGTCCTTCAATGTTTGTGAGACTTTTTCGATATGGATCCTTTCTGTATGTCATCCATTCTGCGATAGTGGCATATCCTGACCTACTAGACATCTTCTTGACCCTTTAATTTTTCAACTTTTCACATTCCTTTATCTGTTTCCTCACTCTCGTGCTGTATTCAACTCATAGATTTTGTTCCATTTCAGTCTAACAGATTTATGTTTAAGATGTGGAGAGCAAAAAGGTACTTTTATACATTCAGTTTGGTTATGTAAGAAAATAAAATATTTTTTGGAGGAGGTTATAAAGATTTTGAGAGATTTGTTTAAAATAGATTTGCAATTGGATCCAATGATGTGTTTATTAGATTATATTAATGTGCCATTTGTAGAGTTACAAATGAGTAAACCGTATTCAGCTTTTTTAAGATTAGGGTTAGCAGGAGCGAGAAAATGTATAGCTGTTACATGGAAAAATGATGTAAAATTGAGTTTGCAAAGATGGCATAATGAGCTACAGTCGTGTTTGTATTTAGAAAAAAATAACATATAAATTACAAAATAATTATTCTTTTTTTGTTGATATGTGGGGTTTGTATTTAAAATATATGTCTATAGAACTTAAGTAAATGTAGAGTTGGCACAGCAAACAAGAGAATACTTAATACTTTTCTTTTAAGGCTCGGGGGGAGGGTGGGTTAGGGTTTTTAGTTGTAGTTTATAGTTTTTTTTGTTTGTTTTTTATGTATTTGTTTTATTACATTGTATTCTGCAAATTATTAAATAAAATTTTCCAAAAAAAGGATTTTGTTCCATTTCTCACCCAACTGTCCCCATCAGCCAGCCAGATAACCTTGCAACTTAGCCGCACAGCCACCTCGTCTCACCCTTACAGTGATATTCCCCTTGTCCCATCCATCCATCCCTACCCCACCTTCTCTGTATCTTAACTTGCTTTCTCCCTCCCAGTTCTGAGAAAATGTCATCATTAACATAGCAGTCAGTATTACAGCTCCAGGTTCAAATCCAGCACTGTCTGTAAGGAGTTTGTATGTTTTCCCATGAACTGCCTGGGGTTTGTCCAGTTGCTCCAGTTTCCTCTCACCCTCTAAAATGTATGGGGTTGGGAGGTTAATTGAATCAATTGGATGGCAAATATTCTTCCCCAAAGGATTCAGTCAGCTTTGGGGGTGGGAAAGTCTTTCATTTCAAAAGAAAACAAAGCAAACTAAGTGAAATCTGGTCTATATCATGATGCCAGCAAATAATTACATCCTACAAGTCATTAAAAGGTCCTTAAAATCAGTGGTATTTGAAAGGGAGCTCTATGTTCCTCTCAAAGCACAGTTACCTCATTAATAATCCTTAGTAAATTGAACTCTCAGACTATGTTAAATTCACCATTAGCAATATTTGGACCATTATTCTTTATGAAACGTCCATGGCATAGGGCAAAGTAGCATGCATTGCCTTTTTGAGTTGTATAGGTTTTGATCTTTTCTGAATTCTTCAAGTCAAAACAGCAATTTTGAAATGAAAGCTCAATCTATTTGGTCCTTTTTTTTGCATTAGTCTGCAAAATCCATTACTGACTAAATTCACATTATTTTGCTGTCTGTCAAAGATTTCTATAAACCTGTCAGTTTGCTGATCTGGCACCCAATATTAGAAGAGCAGACTTTTTCCCCAACTAATGATCATGAATTTATTGTCATATGCTTTGTACAATGTACATACCTATATTCCCAAATTTCTTACTTGCTGCAGTTGGACAGATGCTTATAAAGAAAAACTATATTAGTAAATTAATTAAATCAAATTTAAAGAGACAACAAATACATAAGATAGACAATAAATAAAAACTCCTGGTGACTGTTTGAAACTGAAGCAGTTTTAATACTAAGGTTCATAATTTTAGTATTAAAATTGACTTAATAAAGTTTCTGATCTCATATTCACATCATTAACTTCATAATGTGACTTAATCTCACTTGCTGCTCAAGCCATGTTTGCCTTATTACCTCTTAAATTTGTCAATTCATACACATTCCTGGGTATCCTCTATCATTTCACCTTCTGCAAGCTTTGGGAGACCAAATTCTCAAGGCACTTTCAGGTGGCCAAAATCCCCCTATGTAAAGCCACTTATTATGCCCATATGCGGGCTGTCAGGAGGCCACTTGAAAGTGCAGGAGGCGCATCTGAGGCGAACTTTGTAACCCTCCTCCGGGAGGGATAATCGCCGGAGCACTGAGGTCCCCCTGGCACCTGAATGCAGCTGCCTGAAAGCGGCTGCTAAAGGGATGACAATCAGCTGGTTAGCGCCTGACAGCCCCCCTCCCAGCTTCCCCTGCCCCCCGGTGCGTGACGTTAGTGCTGGGGCAGCCGGTACGGGTTGTCCCCATACTGATCCCACTTCCCCACACTCTCCCCATAGCCCTATATCAGTCCCCACACTGTGGGGCAGCCGGCGCGGACTGCCCCACTGTGTGGGGACTGATATAGGGCTGTGGGGAGAGTGTGGGCAGTGCGATCAGTGTGGGGACTGATATAGGGCTTTGGGGAGAGAGCGGGGCAGTTGGATCAGTGTGGGGATGTCCCGCGCTGACCGCTCGTGTGCTGACAGCCTGCACTGGCCGCCCCACAGTGTGGGGACTGATAAAGGACTGTGGGAAGAGAGTGGGCAGTGGGATCAGTGTGGGGACAGCCCGCGCCAGCCGCCCCAGCGCTGATAGCCCACGCTGGCTGTCCCAGCGCTGATAGCCAGCTATCCCAACCCTGACAGCCCGAAGGCACAGGAGCCAGAGTGCGCTTCGAGGCGTCTCCCATGAAGCTGTCCCTTTCAGATGGCCAGCGCTGCAGTTTCAGTGCTGCCACCTGAACAACCATTCCACACATCTGAATCCACTTCTGCAGGGCATTCTTTGGTGGAGAATGCTCCTTAAGAAGCCTACACCGAGTCCTGTTCACTCATTACTCCTTCTCTGTTTATTGGTCTTTTGCTGGCTTCTAGTTAAGCAGCTGATGGAGGACCTCAGTTTTCTTCAGGCTGACTTCCAGGCCAAACATTTTGGCAGTTTCTGAAAACCAGCCCCCCCCCCACCCCCCACATCTCCATCGGGCACACAAAACTCAAAACGGTCAACCAGGTTTCCTATCTCGGATGCACCATTTCATCGGATGCAAGGATCAACAACGAGATAGACAACAGACTCGCCAAGGCAAATAGCGCCTTTGGAAGACTACACAAAAGAGTCTGGAAAAACAACCAACTGAAAAACATCACAAAGATTAGCGTATACAGAGCCGTTGTCATACCCACACTCCTGTTCGGCTCTGAATCATGGGTCCTCTTCCGGCATCACCTACGGCTCCTAGAACGCTTCCACCAGCGTTGTCTCCGCTCCATCCTCAACATTCATTGGAGCGACTTCATCCCTAACATCAAAGTACTCGAGATGGCAGAGGCTGACAGCATCGAATCCATGCTGCTGAAGATCCATCTGCACTGGGTAGGTCACGTCTCCAGAATGGAGGACCATCGCCTTCCCAAGATCGTATTATATGGCGAGCTCTCCACTGGCCACTGAGACAGAGGTGCACCAAAGAAGAGGTACAAGGACTGCCTAAAAAAATCTCTTGGTGCCTGCCACATTGACCACCGCCAGTGGGCTGATATCGCCTCAAACCGTGCATCTTGGCGCCTCACAGTTCGGCGGGCAGCAACCTCCTTTGAAGAAGACCGCAGAGGCCACCTCACTGACAAAAGACAAAGGAGGAAAAACCCAACACTCAACCCCAACCAACCAATTTTCCCTTGCAACCGCTGCAACCGTGTCTGCCTGTCCTGCATCGGACTTGTCAAGCACAAATGAGCCTGCAGCTGATGTGGACATTACCCCTCCATAAATCTTCGTCCGCGAAGCCAAGCCAAAGAAGAAGTTAAGCAGCACCATGACTTTATCATTCTGATCTGTTTTAAGAGCTCACCTGCACCTGCGTCTGTAATCTCTTTCAGCCTAACAACCTGCTGAGATCTCATTACTTCTCAGTTTTTTGGTCTCTGCATTATTCATGCTGTCAGCTGCCAAGGCCTAAACCTTGAAATTTTCTCTTTGACCCTCCAAAATTTTTTTCCCCTTCTTTTGAACATAGCTCTTTGGTCAAGATTTTCATCAACTGTTGCGCTATCTCTGTTTGCGGCTAATCATTTGTCTTTGACAACACTTCTGCAAAGCATTTTGGACAATTCCCTACTTCAAAGGATCTTTATAAATGGAAAATGTTGTTATTATCATCTATAAGATGCATATATCAGATAAAACTCTTATTTAATCTCGCTGAGTGGTATATAAATGTAGTAAATGTATGAACCTTTATAATTATTGGCCAGGTGAAGTCTAGCTGTTTTCCATGTTAACCATTCCTTCGATGTTAAACACATCCATTTCCTGTGTGTTTACAAATGTTTGCAATGAACATCAAAATACTTCCCATGGAAAATAGAAAATGCTTAATTTGCCCAATGCTAAAGAAAATGAAACACAAATGAAAAATCAGCTTGGTACTCAAAATGATTGGAAGTTGACCAGTGAAGAGTGTGAGCTCTGGTGCATAAAGTACATTGCATAACAGGTCCTGCAAACCCCACAAATAAGAGCAGCAAGATAGATGTGAAGAGGCTGCTCTTTTTACGAGGTAGTCCCAACACAGCTCATACAGTTAGAATCAAGATGAAGAAAACATTTCTTCTCAGTGAGCTATGTATGTTCTATTTCAATGGATGCTGAGTTGTGGAGAATATCCAATCTTCAGCTTTCTTTTTTCTTCCATGGAATATGAACACCATTAAAATTTAACACCTATTCCTATTGCCCTTGAGAAGGTGGTGGTGAGTTAGTTCTTGACTTACTGCAGTCCACAGATTTTTGGACAACAACCAAAGGACGGAGGGACTGGGTGAGAAAGAATTGTTGAGGTGAATGACTAGCTGTGCCTCTATTTCTTAATTGTGCACAGTATGATTTAAAACAGAGTTTTTAAAAAGTTAAATTTGTTAATCTACAAGACAAATTTTGATTATCCAAATTCTATTAAATATTTTAATTGGTAGGGTATCCAATAATGGGTTAATTCAATGGTTCTCAGCCTTTTTCTTTCCACTCACATATCACTTTAAGTAATCCCTATGCCATAGGTGTTGTGTGATTAGTAAGGGATGGCTTAGTAAGGGGTATGTGAGTGGAAAGGGAAGGTTGAGAATCACTGCTCTAGACTCCAATTGTTATTGAAATATTTTCTTGAAAAATTGTCATTGGCCCATTTCCTTTGAAGTTATGAAACCGTGCACATAATTAGCTACAATTAAAACAGTGATTTTCAAACCTTTTCTTTCCACTCACCACCTTAAGCAATTCTTTACTAATTACAGAGCACCTATGGCATAGGGAATACTTAAAGTGGTATGTGAGTGGAAATAAAAAGGTTGGGTTAACTGCTAAAGTGCTGTGTTATTTTAAATATGCATGCTTTTTACAAAAATGACCTAAAGAAGAATATTTAGAAGATTAAATGGTTAATTCAGTGGAATATTGGAAAGATCAGTTTGCAGACAGGTTCTTCCAGTGCTTTCCAAACCTTGGGAAAGAAAACGTGAAACAATAATGCTGCAGATATTCCTACCTGTGCACTCATGCTGGAGCCCTTTCCCATAGTAACCTTTCTCACAGATGCATTCGTATTGGCCTGTGTTCGTGCCGCACTTACAGCTTGCCATCACGTCACAGCAGTCCTGGCCCAACTCACAGAGGAATGAACATCGAGATCGAGATTCCTGGATGTAATTCCCAGATGGGAGGTCTACAGGGAACAACACACAATATTTCCACAGATAAAAGCAGCTGAACCCTTTGTTCAAGTGATTTTCCACTTTCTAACCTTAATGGCTTTGGGGAGTCTAAGACCTCGCTGCCTGGGAAACACTGTTGAAGTGTAGTCACAGTTGTAGTGAGGGGATCAAAGCAGCCATTTTGTGGGATAATGCCCACATGTTCTGTCAGGAACATTGGCTAAGTATTACATGTTGGCCCAGGATATAAGAAAAGCCAAGCATTCACGGGGGAATGTGCAAACTCCACGCAGACAGCTGAGTCAGAATTGAACACTGGCTGCTTGAGCAGGACTAATTGCTGTGTACCTTATGCTCTTAAACCAGACAGATATGATGTCCCAGCACATGCTTAATTATTAACTATAAAACCACTTTCAGGAACTATTCTTAATAAAAAAGCTCGCAATTTGTTCCCATATATGGAGCAAATTATTGGCTGAGAGCAATGAGAGAGATTTGCTTTTGGTTTCTCGCACTAACCCACAAGAGATTAATGTCTGCTGATTGGATACATCTTAAGGCTGCTACTGAAGCTGAATGGGCTGCAAATAAATCCATCTGGAGGAACATAGGCTGTGGAAGTGTTCATTGAATAAATATGGAGGCCAGCTGTTGGAGAAGGGGAGTCTTTCAAACCCCTACATGCAAGGTGGCTGAGGTGGACAGAAGTGTCAGGTTTAAGGGGAAACAGGATATAGACATGAGTGAGAAAGAAATAGGAAGATTTGCTTATAGGATGGATGAAGTAGGGCAGGAGGGGGTTCTGGTGGAGCTGTAGATGATTTGGACTGAGTGCTTCTCTGCTGGGTTTGGTGAAGACACTTACCTTCATGGAGGGCCCTTCGAGCCAGAGATTCAAACTCGGCAAAGCTGTGCAGGATGTAACAGTGCTCCTCCTTGGGGTGTGAAGCCATGTCCTGCAACTCCCGAATGTTGCCTTGCCAGATGCCCAACGTGAAGATCTCCACCCCAAGGTCCCGCAAGGCTGCTGCAATAGGTCGTGGGTCTCCACCATTGGAGTACCCATCTGTGATAAGGAAGACCACTTTGGTGGAGTTTACCCGTGAATGTCGCAGAATTTGCTGGGAGAAAGAGCAAGTGATTAGGGTTCAACAGGGAGTCTCTTGTGGCACAGATTCATACAGAGACACAGCATGGAAGAGGCCAGCCCACCATCAACCACATTAATCCCATGTACTATTCTCCTCACATTTTGTGAACTCCCCTCAGATTTCTACCACTCACTTACACGAGGATCAATTTATAGTGACCAATAAACTTACATACCTGCGTGTCTTTGGGATATGAGAGGGAAACCGGAGCACGCAGAGAAAACCCACACAGTCACAGGAAGAATATACAGAAAGTTCAAGGACAGCTCTCAAGGACAGGATTGAAAATTGAGACCCAATGGAGGTTCAGAGAGGCTTGGGGAACATGTACACTGATTACGAAAATAGCATAAATGCAAAGTGGAAGAGGAGATTAGGGATTTATATCCAGAGGACTGGTACACAAAAGGATAGAATTTGTGCTAATGCTATGTGAAGCACTGACTACACAAAGATTGGAGCATTGTGAACAGTTCTGAGCAACACACCTTAGAAAGATGTAATGGATTATGGGGGAAGAGCAGTGAAGATTTATTAGAAATAAAAGGGCGGCACAGTGAGTGTGGTAGTTAGTGCAATGCTTTTATAGCACCAATGACCAGGACTTGGGTTTGAATCTGGCACTGTCCATAAAGAATTTATACTTTCTCCCCATGTCTTCATGGGTTTCCTCCGGATAGTCAGGTTTCCTCCCACCGTTCAAATGTACTGGGGGTTGTAGGTCAATTGGGTGTAATGGGCTGAAAGGACTTGTTATCATGCTGTATATCTAAATTTTAAAATTCAATTCCTGGATTACAACAATTTACTAGTAGAGATTACATAGTCCACAGTTATATTCTCTGAAGTTTAGGAGTGATTTAGTGGAAAAATTCAGAAAATTTTTGGGACTGATGAAGTGATTGGGGGTGGGGGTGGAGGGGGGCGGGTGGTGCAAAATATCCAGGAGAAGAAATAAGGTCTGAACAGTAGAGCCAGACCTCTCAAAAATCAAGTTAGGAAACACTTCGACATGCTGAGAGTGGTAGAAATTTGGAGTCCATTTTCGCATTTGTGAATTGTAAGTTGTAATCATGTTTAGTTTGAAAGGGATAGCGGAGTTCAGAGCTAGACAGCTGATGGAGAAGAGGAGGAGGGAACCTGATGGATAAGAACGAAGCCAGAGGATTGAATGGGATGTAATTCTGGAGAAAGTGGCTGAGATAGTCTGGAGTGAGTGTGAAGGTGGCAAAGTTGCTAAACAAGAACAAGTATCATTTAATTCATGGAACTAAGGGAAGGGAATAGAAATGAATTAGTTTTTTTGTCAAGTACACCAAGATACAGTGAAAACCTATGCTTGCTATTGAGTCATCAACCTATAATTAAGTACAATAAGAAATGAAAAATAACAGAATGGTGTTGCAGAGAAAATGTTCAGTTAACAGTGCAAAGGTATTCCCATTTTATCAATGAGAGCTCTGTTCAATAGTCAGATAGCAACTGGAAAGAAACTGTCCTTGTATCTGGTGGTGCATGTTATCAAACTCTGGTACTTTCTGCCTGACAGTGCAGGTGAGGATGACAGGTCTTGTGTGGATCAGGGTAAGAATGAGACACTTTTGGTTTGTGCTAATCTCATTTTGCATAGCTTAGAGAGTGGGAAGGTAGGCACTGGAGATATCAAGTGCACTTGAATTTTTTTAAATATTTAGATATACAGCACAATAACAGGCCCTTTTGACCCATGAGTCCGTGTCGCCTAGTTACATCTAACACCCCCGGTACATTTTTGAATAGGGGGAGGAAACTGGAGCCCTTGGAGGAAACTCATGCAGACATGGGTAGAATATACAAACTCCTTTCAGACAGCATGGAATTCGAACTCCAGCCAAGTTGCCAGCATTATAACAGCATTGGGCTAACTGCTACGCTAACTGTGCCATCCTGAATTTGGTGCTTATATGAGTTTGCGTAGTGAGAGGTTAATATTACAAAAGAAGTTAAAAGAGTTGAGGAGGATTTGGACTGGGGATACAGAGCTTGGATCATGATCAAATAGGACATTGGGATGACATTCAGCTGAAGTCACCCCAAGGGATCAGACCTCATTAAAAAAAAACAAAGAATTCCTTTCAGGCCTTAGGACATCCCATGACATTTTGCTTTTGAAGTACTCTTCGAAATGTGGTCAGTGCAGTGTTGTCAAAATTACTGCAGTCACTTTTAAGTACAGCAAGATTCCAAAAACAACCTGTGTTAATGATAGCAGTTTTTTTTTTAGGGATGCTAATTGAAAGCTATAAGCTAGACCTACAGACATATTGTAACTCCCCTTTGTAATAGTGCCACATAAGCTTATATGTATGTTTCAACTTAAAGTCTTGTTTGAGATGAAGTGTTCATAGTATTCCCTTGGCCAAACCTCAGCAATTTTTTTTTTTGTTAAATATTTTCCAAAAATCTCTGAAGCAAGTTTACTCATTGAACTGTGCCTGAAGCCCAGGGTGGTCAAATTCTCTACTTTGGAGTGAGGCTAAAAAACCATTAATCAGCTTTCCTGATAAAGGGTCATGAACACTGACTGTGATAAAACATTAAGTTGTCAGCACCATGTTCCGGACAATGTTGGAGGGTGGATGTGGGGTCAAAAACTAGAATGTTGAGTAAATTACCACACAGCAGTAGAGACAAGTTTATTTATATAGAATTGTATACTCTCCCCTTTCACAAAAACCTTTCTTATTCTAATCCATGGACAGAAATTCCTTCATTTGATAGACTACACGAATAAGCAGGTCCTTCAGCTCACCATATAAACCATCAAGTACTCATTTATATTATTCCCTTATTTAATTCTCCCCATTTTCCTATCACTGCTTTCCCCCCCCCACCCCCCACCCACCTCCGGGGCAACCAAACCTACTGTACATCATTAGGATGAGGGAGGAATTATAATCACACAGGGAGCATATGCAAGTTCCACACAGACAATACTTAAGGATGAATCTGGGTTCATGAGTTGTGCCTCTATGCTATTCCAATAAGGTATGGTGTGCAATTGGAAAGATGACCTTCAGTATTATTATTTATTTAAATGTGTGAAGGGTTTAACTAATCCTCTTGCTTGTAGGTTACTTTTATGGCAATTGTTCTCTTTCTATCTTTGTATAACTGAGGGTTCATGTCCTACAACAAAGATCTGAACACAAATTACAAGCTGACTCAAGTGGAGTCCAGAGGGAGTCCTGCGCTAAAGGTGCTGCTTTTTGGTTGAGATGGTGAATGAAGACACTGTTGTTTCAGTTAGTAGAACATGTCCAAGTGTGCTGGCCAGTTTTTAACCCACAACCAATCGGTCCAATTTCCACATTATTATTTTTTTGATCTTGCTGGTGCAATGATTGGCTGATATATTTCCCAATCTATATTAGAGACTTCTGTCAGAAATACTTACTTGGCAGCGATGTGCTTTGGGCTATCATGGATTTGTGAAAGACATCAATCCCTAGAAGTTCTTTCCCTTGGATAGCACTGAATATGCCATTCAGAGGCAAGAGTACATCATATTCCAAAACTCATCTCAATGGGATTTTTAGCCAATTAACTTGGACCTTTTCTTCCTTCTTTTTTTCCTTTAATGGAAATTTCTTGCAGTTTGTTTTTTGTCTTGGAGGAATTGTATTTTTGCTATTCAATTGTTTGTTTGCAGCCAGCATTGCAGTCTGTCACTAGTGAACCAGATGGCATTCATTACTAGGTTTTTTGATCAGCCGTTGAGTTTGCTGTCACTGTTATTGACAAGATTGACCCTTCAACTGTAAACATGAGCACATTTTCTAAATACTGCTTTCAGAACCAACAGTCCTGAATGTTTTCAGAATGAAATACACCAGGATTGTAGTGTTTGGTATGTTGTGAAGATTGATGGTTCATAATAAATCATAATAATTTAATGACAAAACATTGATGTGCTAAATTGTTCAAGATGGATGTCAACCAGTGCTGTATAGGAGGGCACATTAAACTATGCTCAAGAATCATTGTTAAATTATGTTACACAAGAAGGGAGACAGTTTTAAGTTGCTGTGATTAAACTTTGTGATGTATTTATTTCTCAGCAGAGAAGAACACCATCTGTGCACTTGTGCCTGAGAAAGATGCCAATTAGTCCTATTCCTCACAGCATTGCAAAATGTTTCCCCACTTAAATATTTATCCATTTTCGTTTCTGAAAATTGCAATTGAATCTTTCACCACTCTTACATACAGTACTTTCCAGAACACAATAGCTCGTTGGATGAAGAAAATTGTCCCCATCTTGCCTCCATTCCCTTTGCCAATGACCATAAATCTGTAGTTACTGGTCCTTTAACATGACCCGCCCTCCCAACCCCCCAAACTCTGGAACAGAACAGTTTCTTCTTGTGTTTGGACAGAAAAAGGACTGATAATAAAGAGATTTCAATGCCTCTTTTAATCTTTAAGAAAGCCTTGCATTTTTACAGCCGTTTTACATCCATTTCAGGCACTTCAGAGCCAGTGAAGAGTAGTCACTGTTAAAATGTAGGGAAAATGTGTGGCCACAGGGGAGCAAGAAGGGATTATAAACTACAGTGACCAGTTGTTTGCAATCTTAACAGGATCAGCTTAATACTGGATGCTACCAACTACTGAGAGACTTTGGAGAAGAGGAGGTTGGTGATGGGGTGGTTGCTGTTCAATCAATTCTTTTCAGGGAAAAGGTATTGATGAAAGCTTTGCAATTCAAAGCAACAAGCCTAATCAGAACGACCAAATACAGTTTTCACACCAATGGGAATGTGACAAGTTATGTATTAAGAATAGAAATTAAAGAAGTAACAAAACTGAGAATCAAAAAGATATGGAATGATTTGGATTTAAAAGAAAACTGTAAGATTTGTTGGAGCTGGGCTTGTATATCTTTGAGATGTTGGATCCGTTTTCTTTCAGTCTATTTTCCAGACATTCCCACAGGAGCACATTCCCTGAATATATCCAGCACTGAGTGCATTCCCGTCCATTAGCGGTTTAACATTACCACTAAGAAGAGTTGTCAGACATTGAAGTGAAAGAAAACTTGCAATTATACAGCACTCTTCACTACCCCAGGATTTCTTGTTTTTAAGAATTTTTGTAAGGATAAAATGTGGAAATGAATAATTTTACATTACACAATTCTTCATAAATTACTGCAGCAATTATCAAGTGATCAGGCGATGCTAAAATTGATTATTTTCACATCATCACCCATGTCTTATTTTGCATCATCTTGTTAAGGGAGGATTATGAGTGAACTTGCATGAAAAGGGTATTTGGATAATTTTATTCCATGACTATTTGGATTTTGGGTGGGTGAGGCACAGTTCCCACATTTATGCTATAGAAGGAAGACATTTGTCATGTACTTAATGCCTCTTTTGCTCAGAATAATCTGAACCATCATACTCCCCAACCTTATTTCCCTGAAACTTATTCACTCTAATATGGCCTTTCCTACCACTCGACCATTAACTCCAGGGTTAATTTGCAGTACACTGTAAAGGATGTAAGTGGGAACCAGAGCTCCTGACAGAAATTCACACTGTCCCAGAGAGAAGTTGCAAACTGCCCACAAACAGGACTAGAGGTCAGGATTGAACAGCACATACACCACCCCCCACCCCCCAACATCAATTGCATGTAGACACAATAGAATGGATTGTTGCACCTTAACATTCAGAATATCAAGATGTTGAAATGCCACATTATTATGAGCTGGTAAGTCATATTTCATAGCTAATGTTGGTGCGTGAGAAACAATAAACAAATCAGGGTATGTAAAAAAGGGTTAACGAGGTGGATTAATCTTGGTTGAGTAAATAGGAGGAAAATTAATGGGACTTTTTCAAAGAGTATGAACATCAAGCATGAAAAGTTTCTGTTACATCGACTTGCACTGGGAAAATTAGGAGAAAGTGAAAGTGGAATAAAAAACTGAAAATGCTGGAAAGTGAAACAAATATATGCTGATCTATGATACATTTATCTTCAAAAAAGAGAAAGGCCTGATTTAAGGGCATACAATAATTTTGATTTGGATTAAGCTAACTTGTGTAATAAATATCCCAAGATGATTCATAGGAGTACTATTTGTCTCAGTGTCCCCTCTCTTGCCAACATCTCTGGTGTTGATCTCCTAGTTACATCCAGTAGATATAATAGACAACAAAAGTAAATTTGCTGAAGGATCTCAGCAGGTCGAACAGCATAAGTGGAAGAGAAAGAATGGTCGACATTTTGGGTTTGGACCTTTCATCGAGACTTGAAAGGTTTAACCAAGCTTTTGGTCCCCGTGCTAGTATTGTTGCTCTGTCAATCTCTTTGTCTGGTCATGCTGCAGTGAAGTGCTTTCAGATGGATTGAACTTACTTAAGGTAGTAGGCCATTAGAAACTGGTATAGCTTGAATTGAAGTCTATGAAGCAGAAGGGCCAATGGATCTCAATGTGATACAATAATTAGAGTGAGGGAAGGAGTTAAAATACCAGTAGGTGCTTTAATTGGAAAAATCAAACAATGTATCAACCAGTAAAAAAAAATTGCCAAGTTATATCAGGTAAATCTATCAGCATATTCTTTGCATTGAATGGAAAGAACACATGAAAAGATAACTTGGTCCATTTACAAAGCACAAATAGTTGTTGCATAATAAGTGTCATCTAATTTATCATTTAGTAACAATGACCAGATGTGTAATCCAGATGTGGAAAATTGCATTTATGACCCTTGTTGGAAATGAAATGCTAATATTGACAAGAACAAGAGGTCATAAATAATAGGAGCAGCACTAGGCCTTGTGATCCATGTGATCCACCATCATATCAGGCCTTCAAGATTTGATCCATTTTCTTCCCAGATTCCCATATTCCTCAATTGTCTTAACAATGTGGATCTCAATGGGCACATTTATTGATGGAGCTTCCTCAGCTATCTAAGGTCAATCTTCTGAATATTCCTCCCCATATTTATATGGTGAGTACGTGTGAACTTTCAACCTGTGTACCTGTTGATAATGGCAGTGAGACAAATGTTTGAGTGTGTGAAAGTATTTTATTTGGGGCATATCATGTGTGCTATCCTTCAACTGTCTAAACATCAACAAACCTAGCAAGGGAAAACTTTATAACCATAAACTTAAGGAACAGTCTTAAAACTAATGTCATGAATGTTGATTTTTCTAATTTTATGTAACCCACTCCCCTCTTTCCCCATCTGGTTCCTCCATTTTCATCTCTTTATTTATTGCTGTTCTTACTTTTCTCTCCTAATTTGACCCTTCATGGTCTGTCTGTCTGTCAGTCTCTTTCTCTCCCACTCCCCCCCCTCTCTCTCTCTCTCTCAGGCTGTCTCTCTGCCTCTCCCATCTTTTCTCCAATATTCTATCACCTTATGGCACCTTCCCTGCTTCTTTTCCCCTTCATATGTGTAATATCACCCTCTTTTTGCATTAGTCTTTCAGAATTAGAATTTATTGTCATGAGCATGTCATGAAATTCATTGTTTTGCAGCAGCATCAAGTGCAAACATTTATATATAAACCACTTTACAAAATAAATAAAAAGTGTAAGAAAAAGTCAAAGTAATGCAGTGTCTGTGGTCCATTGTTTATTCAGGAATTTGATGGCAGAGGGAAAGAAGCCGTCTTTGTGCCACTGAATGCTCGACCTCACGCTCCTGTATCTTGTTCTCTATGATAGCAGAGTGAAGAGGGCAGGGTGTTTGAGGATTGAAGCTGCTTTCTTAAGACACTGCCTCTTGTAGATGTCCTTGATGGAGTGAAGATTGGTGCTCATGATGTTGTAGGCTGAGTTAACTCTCTGGAGTTTATTTCTTGAGCATTGGCACCTCCAGACTAGACAGTGATGCAACCAGCCAGAATGCTCTCCACAGTATCCTGTAAAAGCTTTTGAGAGTCTTCAGTGACATACCAAATCCCTTCAAACTCCTCACAAAATATAGCCATTGGTGAGTGTTCTTTGTAATTGCATCAATGTGGAAGCCCCAGGACAGATCCTCAGAGATGTTGACACCCAGGAATTTGAAGTTCTTGACCCTCTCCATTGCTGAGCCCTCGATGAGAACTGGTTCACGTTCTCCTAACTTCCTCCTGAAGAGCAGCAGCAATCATCAAAGATCCACACTACCCAGCACACGCATTGTTCACACTGCTGCCATCAATAAAGAGGTACAGGTACCTTAAGACGCGCAACATGGTTCAGGAACAGCTGTTACCCCTCCACCATCAGACTCCTCTACAACAAATTCAATCAGGGACTCATTTAAGGACTCTTACTTGTGCACTTTATTGATTTTTTAAATTCTCTCTGTATTGCACAGTCAGTTTGTATACATTATTTTTATCTGTTTACAGTTCTTTAGTCGATTACATGTGTATCTTGTGTACAGTTCTTTTGCACTACCAATAAGTGGTAATTCTGCTTCACCCACAGGGAAAAAAAAAATCTCAGGAATGTATGTGTTGTCATCTATATGCTCTGACAATAAATCTGAAATCTTAAGTCCACAATCATCTCCTTGGTTTTGCTAACATTGTGAAAAGTTGTTGGTGTGACACCGCTCAACGAGCTGATCTATCTCCCTCCTGTACGCTTCCTCATTGCCGTTTGTGATTCTGCTGAGAACCGTGATGTCATCGGAAAATTTCTAGCTAGCATTGGAATTGTGCCTGGCCACACAGTCATGGATATATTGGCAAGTAGAGCAGAAGGCTAAGCATGCATCCTTGAGGTGCACCTGTGCTGATTATCAATGAGGAGGAATCGTGGTCTCCAATTCGTTGCTGCCATGGTCACCTCTAATTCCAATTCACTCAGATTTTTAGTACCTTGCCAGGTACGCTGTCAGGGCCTGACGCTTTGCAAGGGTTCACCCTGTTGAATGATGTTCTGATGTCAGCCTCAGAGACAGATATCACAGGGTCCTCAGCCTTTGCAGGAATTCTCATAGGCACTATTGTTTGGTTCTTCTTCTCAAAACAGACATAGAAGGTGTTCAGCTCATTGGGTAATGAAGCCTCTCAGCCATTTATGGTGTTCGCCCTTGCTTTGTAGGATGTAGTAGCCTGCACTCCCTGTCTTAATAGAGTCCAGACCTGAAGGTTTTGCTGACCCTTTCTACCCATGGTTGCTGCCTGACTCAGAGTTCCTCATTGTTTGTTCTATGATATAACACGTTTCATTGTCTCACAACAGCCTGAAGCACTTCTCAACCAAAAAACATTGTGAAATATGGCCACTCTCAGCTAAATTGTTGATACCATTGTCTGTGGTCAGGCAACAATTTGTTAAGAAATTTCTGCTCTATAACTTACGGTTAGTCAAACTATTTTGGAGTACTACATCTGGTTCTCCTATGAGAGAGCAGAATCTGGGGCGGTACGGTTGCCGTAGCAGTTAGCGGAATGCGTTTACAGCACCTGCAATATCAGCACCGGGGTTCGAATCCTGTGCTATCTTTAAGGAGTTTGTGTGTTCTCCCCATGTCTACGTGGATTTTCCCCGGGGTTCTGGTTTCTTCCCACTGTTCAAAAAGTACCAGGGGTGTAGATCAATTGGGTATAACTGGGTGGCACGGACTTGTAGGCCTTAAGGGCTTGTTATCGTGCTGTGTGTCTAAATTTAATTTAAAATTTAAAAACGGCAAAGGTATAAGAGTATCAGATGCATACATCATGAGGTCAAACTGAGGCTGTCATAGAATTACAGGATTTTGGAGCATATTTGGTTCATTATTTTTGTGCTGGCTCTTTGAATGCTCACCAATTAATTTCACTCCCCTACTCTATACCAATAACCTTATGCCTATTGTATTTCCCTTTTGAAACTTACCATTAAATCTGGTTCTGCCAGAACTGCTGTAATGGTGTAATGGGCTCTGCAGGGTGGGGAGCAGAGATACAGTGCTGCTCCACAGCGTCCTACTGCCCGGTCTTTTTAAAAATATTTTAAAAAATTTTTCACACTGTGAACCATATTAACCAAAATGTATACAAATGTTTCTCATTAAATAAACACAGTAGCATTTTCTCCCTTTTCCCCCCACCCTCCCTCCCTCCTTCCCACCCTCCCTCCCTCCTTCCCACCCCCTCCAAAACCAATAAATATTCAACGTATACAATACAATAAAACCATAAAACAATGTCTTCACACAATGAAAAATAAACAAGAAAAATGCATCATCTGTTTTTACACATTGAATCAAATAGTTTTATCTTCTTATCCTTTTAGGGGGTGGAGGTCCGAGGCAGGCTCTCTCGGTTATGTTCCATGTATGGTTCCCAAATTTGTTCAAATAATGTGACTTTATTTTTTTAATTGTATGTTATTTTTTCCAATGGAATACATTTATTCATTTCCATGTACCATTGCTGTATTCTCAGGCTCTCTTCCATTTTCCAAGTTAACATTATACACTTTTTTACTACTGCTAAAGCTATCATAATGAATCTGTTTTGCACTTTATCCAATTTGAGGTCTAATTCATTACTTCTTATGTTACTTAAAAGAAAGATCTCTGGATTTTTTGGTATGTTTTTTTTGTGATTTTATTTAATATCTGATTTAGATCTTCCCAAAACGTATTCACTTTCGTACATGCCCAAATTGTATACATTGTTGTTCCCATTTCCTTCTTACAGTGAAAACATCTATCTAATAATGTTGGATCCCATTCTTTTAATTTTTGAGGAGTGATATATAACTTGTGTAACCAATTATACTGTATCATGCGTAACCTTGTGTTTATTGTTAACTAATATGGCTACACCTCTAGCTTTTGAATTATATGATGCTGCCACTACATATCCTACCCAGTCTTTCTTTAATTTGTTATGTTCCACTTCATTTAGATGTGTTTCTTGCACAAATGCTATATCTATTTATTTCTTTTTTCAGTAAATTTCAGAGCCTCTTCCTTTTAATTTGGTTATGTACTCCATTAATGTTTATAGTCATATAGTTCAACGTGGCCATCTTATATCTTGTTTACACCTCTTCCGCTTCCTCACCAACTTTTTCCCATTTTCATCTCTCAGTTTTCCCTTTTTAAACTCAATGTATGACAACACATTTAAAACATAAAATACTCCAACAAATCCCACACCCAATATTTCATTCACCCCAAATGGCCCCCACCCCGATTTGTCCTTTATCCCTTGCCAGGCAACCACAGCTTCCCTTTCTATTTGGGTTTCAATATTGCTCGTAAACATCAACTGATTTCACAGTGATGGTTATTCTCTCTCCCCCCCCCAAACCCCCAGAAAACACTTTCTTTTAATACATATAACAAAGCTCTCCCCTTTTTCCCCCTTATTTCCTTCCCCTCTTTTTTCCCTCTTTAGTTCTTTACATATACATTGTTTTTACATATTTGTATATACTTTATCACCTTTCTTCATTCTTATTACATCTCTTCATCTCTCCTTCTATCCTGCAAACGTTCTGTGAATTCTTGTGCTTCCTCTGGATCCGAGAACAGTCTATTTTGCTCTCCGGGAATAAATATTTTAAGCACGTGTATAAATATTTTAAGCACGGCTGGATATCTTAACAATACGATTTTGCTGTATTAAACTCTTTCCTCTTCTTTAAGAGTTCAAAACTTATGTCTGGGTAAAAAAAAATATTTTTTGACCCTTGTATTCCAATGATTTATTATCTTCTCTAACTTTATTCCTTGCCCATGCCAATATATTTTCTCTTGTCGTTTTATCTCAAAAATTTTACTAAGATGGATCTTGGTTTTTGATGCGTCTGCAGTTTCGGAGCTAGTGTTCTGTGTGCCCTTTCTATTTCCATTTCTTCCTGAATTTCTGTCATTCCCAGGACCTTCGGGATCCATCCTTCTATAAATTCCTTCATGTCTGTGCCTTCTTCACCCTCCTTCAGGCCCACTATTTTTATGTTGTTTTGCCTACTATAATTTTCCAACATATCAATTTTCTGAGATAAAAACTCTTGTCTCTTTAATTTTTTTGTCACTTTTTCCAATTTTCCTCTTAAATCATTTACTAACATTTCTATAGCCATATCTCATTCTTCCACATTTTCTACTCTTTTCCCTTTTTCTGTCATTACCCATTCTAATTGCATTTTATCTTCTGTTCTTTTCATTTTCCTTTTAATTACACTAAATCCTAATGACAATCATTCTTTAAATGCTCTCATTTGTTCTTCAAAAATGGCTTTATCTATATTCTATCCAGCTGTTTTACCTTCTATTTCTCTGTGAAGATCTTGGTCTTCTTCCTCTTCTTCTGTGTCTGTACCTGTGTTTGTGTCTTCTTCTCTTCTTTGTATCTGTGTCTCTTCTGATTCTCCTGATGAGTTGCTTGTATCACTTTGTTGGGCCTCTTCTTGATGGGCCTCTTGTTGTTGATCCTCCCCTCCTGGGCTGCTCATCTGTCGGGCCTCCTGCTGCTGCTCCTCTTACCGTTTACCCCGTTGACTTTCTTCCTCTTCTGGTTCCTCACTCCCTCTCCTGCCGCCTTCCTCATCTTCCAGCTGAGAGCCCTGGTGTTGGGCGTCCTTCACCTGGTTGCGCTGTGGTTGCCCACTCCTCGGCTGAGCCCCCCTCCCGTCGGTGTTTCCTTGTACCTTTGATTGCGCATGCACAGTAGCGCACTTTTGTTTGGCTCAGAGAGCCATTTTTGCAGTCCACTGGTCGGGGGGTCGCGACTCCGCAGAGCCTGCACCAACCTTGGAGGTCGGGCGCTCTTCACCACCACAGCTCCCTGTTCCTTCATGCAGGTAAGGCCTTCTTCTTTCTTTTCCGGTGACTTTTTTTCTTTTTTCCCCGTTGTTTTTACTTTTTTTTTTCTTGGGTGCCATCTTCTTTCTCTTCTCTGCAACTTTATCTTCTATTTCTTATACTTTATATTTGTTAAGCTTTGTCTTTTCTTGACTTTTTTTTTCTCGAGAGGGCTGGTTTTACCCTACCAGCCACTACTTCATCATGTGACTCCTCCCCTACTTCCAGGTCTTGATGCCAACACTCCGTACAGGCTTTAATAGCCTGTTAGGGGAGCCAACAGTTTTTAAAAAAATCCTGCAATCATGGAGGTCTGTGCCAAAGATGCATCTGCTGGGCAGCATACCACAAGGGGTTGCAGACTCCGGAGGAGCAGCAGACCATCAGCACCAGAAGTGGGGAGAAAACACCCCATACCCAAACCAGTTGAAAAGGAGAAGTCTGAGAGATGACCCTACAGGATAAGGACCATGGCAGCAGACCAGCGAGAAGCTCAGCGGCTGAAGGACCCACACAGGTTGTGGGCTGCTGGCGACAGGCTCATGGGAACCAGGTATCAGAACTGGGGATTCAAGAGGGTGCTGAGGGCTTCCTGATCACATTGGAGGTTTGGACCTAGGACTCAGGCTGACAACAGTTTGAGCTAGGACTGCAGGAGTGCTGGAGATGAATACAGAGTCACTCAGTATCTGAAGATAGGGGTGCCGGGCAATGTTCATGGCAACTTCTTGTTTGCGTTACAGCAGACAAAAGTTGAACTATATCATATATAACATTTTAATGTATTGTCAAATGACATTAAAAAAGGAACTTTGATACATAAAAATTCAACACACAGCATCTATGAGAAGTAAAGGGTAACCAATGTTTTGGGCCTGAGCCCTTCATTAAGATATGGGCAAAAAGCAGTCAGACGCCTGAATAAAATGGGGAGGAAAGGAGAAAGAGAGGAAGGGATGGGAGGAGGAATACAGAGCAACAGGTAAGGTCATAGGTGGGTGTGGTGGAAGGTAGAAGAGAAAAAAAGATGAGAATTAATAGTGGATGGGGTTAGCTCTAAGTGGAGAGGGAAGGGGAGAGGAGGCTGCAAGAAAGGAGATAGAGGGATAGGGAAGGTAGAGAGGAGGTGGAGAAGTCACTGCTCATGCTGTCTGGTTGGAGTACTCAAGACTGAGGAGTTCCTCCAATTTATGGATAGCATTGGTTTAGCAGTGCATGAGTTCATGGATAGACAAGTCAGTGTGGAATTTAAAATGGCTGGCCACTGGGAGGTCCATGCTATTGTAGCGGACAGAGAGAAGGTCCTCAAAGAAATGATCTCCCTGTTTGCATCCAGTCTCACCGATGTAGAGGAGGTCACAACAGGAATACTGATTGCAGTAGATGACCCCTGCAGATTCACAAGCTTCATCTAGAAGGACTTTTTTGGGGCCCCAAATGGTGGTGAGGAAGGAGGTGTGGGCTCAAGTGCAGCAAGTTCAGGTCATCTCATTGCATTTCAAAGAAACTTTCCTCATCTTCCACCTGGATCTTTTGCCAACCACCTTCCCTTTGTCTTCTCTGGTCATTGACCCTCCTGTCATTTGAAGCAGTTTTTGCTCATTTATCCTTTGTGATCGATCTTCACCTCCATTGACAAACAACGAACTCTGATATAATAGTTGAGGTTATGAATGGAAGTGGAAAAATTACCCAGGAAGGCTTTCTACTGTAGCAGGAAATTAGGAAGTTTGGAGCAGTAAAATAGATCTATATCATTGTTCAAGTTAATTAAAACAAATAGTACAAGTTGGCTCAAAGTTGGTCAAAATAAAAGTAAAAGATTCTAATTATTAGTCTATGAAGAAAGAGTAATAGAGTTAATAGATGCTTGCTAATAACCAACATCTGTACAGTATAGAACACATGGAGGTAATGTTGGAACAATATGCTCCAACAGCAAAACAGCTATCATACCGCCTCATTCACAAGGTATGAATGGCAGAACTGTAAACCATTGCCTTGCAGCTCTCATCTTAAATCATCTATGATGTAATTTTTAATTAAATTTTGTTATCCTGTTATAGTGGGATGGATAAGCTCAGTGTTGAAGATTATTGAGATTCACAGACAGCAATGGCAAAACACCCCTTGGAATGAAATATGCGTGGATGTATTAAGTGGAATGTGATTTTTGGAGCCACATTTCTGCCCAATTGCATTAGAGGATCATGGAAAAATTCCCTGGAATTCAGACTTTCTAAGTTACTGGATTTTATCCTCCCACAGGAAGTTATCCCATTGGATTGAAACTGCTATTATCTGCAACATGGCTGGGTGAAGCAAGACAATCGAGGTGTATGTTCTTCACTTCTACGGTGAGATGAAATCCAAACATTCCACGTCAAGCCAGAGGGTGAATGTGTAAAGTTGCTATTTAATGCAGTAAGCTATTGCCATCTGGTCTGCACTACCTGATGAGGTAGTGGAAGCAGATTTAGTGCTATTGTTGAGAAGGGAATTGTACAAATACATTTTGCATAGAATCTGCAGTCTAGCATTCCACTGGCCTCAATTATTCCCAGTGGGGAAGGAGTCTGCATTCCATCACTGTCTAGGTGAAGAATTTTTCTTCTGAATTTCCTGTAAGGTTTTCTGGGTACTATTGATGATGCCTGTTTATTATCTTACTAACTACTAACACAAGAAATTACACTGCTTTTCCCTATTTAGAAGGGGACTGTTTGCAGGACTAAAAGATGAATGGAGAATTGAATAGGTCAGACTTTCTCTAAGCTTATACCGGCACAATGGGCTGAATGGCATCCTTCTGTGCTGTAAGATTCTCAAATTGTACAATTGGAAGCTTCACAAATTGGAACTATGGGAAAGCTATCCTTGAAGGATGTATCAAGCAAATAACTAGGAAAAATGCACTGTTAATTGTATTCTATACTGATCTTTCTTTAAGGTGTGTCACTTTCTGAGTTCATAGTATAGTGTTTGAAAATTGACAACTTGCTTTAAAAAAAAATCTTACAACAGACCAATTGTGGAATTGCAGTAGTGAGAGTAATTAGCCATGACTTTAAGACAGTTTTTGACAGAATATGGCATAAAAGAACCCTAGTCAATGGTATCAAGGAGGAAACACTCGGTTGGAGCCCTGCTTTCTATGAGGCAAGATGACTGTGGTTGTTGTATGTCAATCATTCCTGCCCTAGTTCATCATTTTAGGAGCTTCATGGCTTTTATTAAGTAAGATGTGGGGAATTTTTGCTCATAAATTTGCCACTCCTTGACAAATTAAATGACTCAAGCTTGCCTGCAGCAAGAAAATTACAGCACTTAAGCAGAGACTAATAGGTGTCAAGAAAGATTTATGCTTCAAAGGTTACTCTTGACAGTCCCTCCCAAGCCTGCAACCTCTGTCACAAAGAAGAACAAAAGCAGCAAATGCACAGCAATACCACCAGCATCAGACTCTATTCCAAGTTTCAACCATTCTAACTTGGAAATGCATTCATCCTTGCTGGGTCTAAATGTTGGAAACCTTTGCAAAATGGCACCTTTGGAGGACCTTCATCAGAAGGACTGCACTATTTCAAAGGCATTCAGAATGGGCAACAAATTTTGTCTTTTCCAGTGATAGCACATCCCAAACATGGATAGAAAATGTGAACAAACAATGAGATGCTGGAGGAACTCAATGGGTCAGGCAGCATCCATGGGCAGAAATGGTCAGCCAATCAGATCAGGAGGATTTATCAAGACTGCAGTGAAAATGGGATGATGTTATATGAATGGGGCAAGGAGCAGGGGAGAGGCCAAGAGATGTTAGGATATTGGATAAAAAGTGGGAGAGGTGGAGCGATGGGGAGAGGGGGGAAAGTTAGAGAGAAAAGTAAGAGCAGGAGTAGATAAAGAAGAGATGGAAACAATGCAACCAGATAGAAATGGGAGTTACCTAAAGTTAGAAACATTGATGTTCATGCCTTTAATTTTAAGAGTGTCGAGGAGCATATGTTGCATTGCTCCTCAAGTTTATATTTGGCCTCGCCCTGACAATGGATGAGCCCGACGACAGACATGTGAGAATGTTGTGATGAGCTGTAATGGTTGGTTATAGATATGAATAAATAGTTAATGTCACTAAATGTAGAAGAATGAGGGGAGATTTGATAGAGGTATTTAAAATTATGAGGGGCATAGACAGAGTAAATGTAGATGAGCTTTTTCCACTGAGGGTAGATGAGATACAAACCAGAGGACGTAGGTTAAGAATGAAAGGGGAAAAGTTAAGGTGGAACATGAGGGGGAACTCCTTCATGCAGGGAGTAGTGGGAGCGTAGAACAAGCTGCCAGCTGAAGTGGTGAATGCGGGCTCAATTTTAACATTTAAGAGGAATTTGGACGGGTACATGGATGAGAGAAGTAAGGAGGGCTATGGACTGGATGCAGGTCAGTGGGTCTAGGCAAAAAAAGAATGGTTTGGCACAGACTAGAAGGGCCAAAAGGGCCTGTTTCTGTGCTGTTATATTCTATGGTTCTATGTCAAAAGGGTTCTCATGTGATTATCAAACAGAATTAGACAAAGCATCACGGTAGGGAAGTTAGATCTTAAAATTCAAGGAGGTAGGTTTAAGAGAGTTAAATGAGAAGACATGGAGAGACAGAGAGGTTTCACGTTGGAATTTAGAGTTAAGAGCTGAGAAAATTGAAGTCTTAGCCATTAATGGTAGAGCAAAGAAAATCCAGAGTATGCCCAGAGACCATAATTGAAGAGGCAGTGGATTGTGAGAGTGCGGTGGCCAGAGGTGGTTTATATCAAGAGGAAGGAAAGAGTGAGGTCGTGGAGGCATTAATAAATGATAATGTGAATTTTAAAATCAAGGTATTGCTGGACCGGAAGTAGGTGTAGGTCGAACAATGTATGGATGGGACTGGGTGTAATTAGATCTCAAATTGCATCATTCCATCAGGAGCTAATGAAAAGAATTAACCTTTCGACACAGACCAGTGACTTCATTCAATGCAATGATGTATTAAACATACCAGTCTTCACAAAGTTTGTATCTCTACTCTGAGAGCATTTGTTGGTCCCTCAGGAGCTGTGATCAAAATGAAATTATTTAATGGTGGGGGGAGGGGGCAGTGGACACGATAGCAGCGATTCTCCAATTTGCATCACTTCAATGGTGAATTGCTTAATTTAATCTGGTTCTCAACCAATATTGCCCAATCTTGGGGATAGAATTTGCAGTTGAAGCTCAGTAAAATGTTTCACTTTGAGAATGCTTAGTACATGTAAAGGAGGACAAAAGCACAGAGTAATTTGGGGCCGTTCTCATGTTGATCCCTGTATTTTGCTTTCACATTTGAAAAAGAATTGTGCACTTTGATGGCAAACTTGTGTGAACTGGTGGGAGGACACAAAGGAATGAGAAAGGATAGTTCCTTAGGACAATACAGCACAGTACAGGCCCTTCGGCCATCGATGTTGTGCCTACCCATATATTCCTTCCTATAGAAGTACTAAACCCTCCTTAACCCTCTATTTTTCTTTCCTGAATAAATGAGGACTAGCATTTGGTGATGGTGCGTGCCACTGTCCATAAGCAAGTGGAGGAGAGATGGAATGAGAATTAAGCCATTGCTTTGAGGGGGTGATTGAGGCAGGGAATCTTATAATATTTAAGAGGCAGCAGGATAGGTAAGACAAGGGAAGCTATCGACCAAGTGCTGGTAAAAGGGATTCGTATAGATAGGTACTTGATGGCCTGTATAGACATGAGGGGCCAAAGGGACTGTGTATTCTAGGAATAAGATTGACCACACAGATTGATTTCTAAATATTACAAAAACTATAATAATTAACATTACAACATATCTTCCAAACCCATGACTGCAACCATCTAGATGGACAGGTGCTCCAGGTGCAAGATTTACTACCACATCCTAACATGGACAAATATCACCATTCCTTATCATTGATGGTTTAACTCATGGAATTCCTCCAATAGTATTGTGACAGCAATTCAAGGTGGCAGCACAGTTTCATTTTTTAATGGAATTATCAGCTGTGACATAAGATATGGGAAAAATAGTATCTGGCACTTTATGCCTGGTCCACCATTCCATGAGATCATGGTGGATCTTTTACCTCAGCAACACTATGATTCTCTTAATATCTCACCAACCATTTGACTCTTTTCTGAATTTACTCAGCGATTGAATCTCCAAAGCCTTTCTTAGTAGATATTTCCAAAGATTCACCATTTGAGTAAAGAAAATTCAACCCTTTGATATCCTGAATAGCTGACCCTCAGTTTTAGACTGTGACCTCTGTTTCAAATCACCACAGTCAAAGAAACACCTCATCCATCAAGTCCAATAACGACCATAAATGGGACAGCCTTATGGTGATATTACACCCTGAAAATGGGTTAATGTGTAATTATGTATACTGTACATTCTGTCACATTTGTTATTTGACGATAGAAAGTCTACACTGTCCTAAAATGTGATTCTTTCTTCCTAAATGAGTGCTTTTGCTAAATATAATGCAGTGCAAACCTACCAGTCTATTTTGAACTACTCATATCTCCCTTATATGTTCAAAAATACCCTGGACTTTTATTAATAATGATACAAATGCAAGAGGTTATTTAGGACTCCAAGTTAGGCCATTCAAAAAAAAAATCTTTTTCTAAAAAGTATTCCCAGTAAGTGAAGTAGTTAATTGGAAGGGGAAATTCAGAACACTGGGTTTGAGAGTACAGTTTGAAAGTGATGTGGAGATGCACTTTTTTATGTAAAAGTTAAGGAAATTTAGATCTTTCTCTGACGTAAGTGATCAAGCACTAGAGTCAATGGAATAACTTATGTCAGGATATTAAGGGTTACTTTACCTCAGCAGGTACCTGGCACAAGGTTACAGATGAACGCTAATCTAATTGCATAGTAGATGTGGCATAAGGGATTGAATGTCCTTCTTCTGTTGAGTCCTGAATGGCAGCCTTTGCTCACACCAGTAAATTGCAAGTTCACAATCTACAAAGGTCTAATTGGTTGCGCTGCACAGTATAATTGTATTCGTTCTTTAATGCTTATTCTATGTTCCTTCAATGGAGTAATGTTGGTGACAATACAAATATCCCAGTAAGTGTAGGTCAATGGATGGTATCTTGGCTTGACTCAGAATGTTGCAGGGACTGTCCTCACAACTAATAATGATATTCCAATACAATATGGAATGCAAGTGTGTTTCAAACAAGTGTGTGGTATGAAAGGATGAGTAAAACCCTGTAACCCTCTGTGATAGGTACCAAAGATATCACGCCACTATATCAAAGGAAGCAGGGATTTCTCTGGTTATATTTGACTAAGTGCTACAAGGGCTGCACAGTTGGTATAGTGGTTAAGCGCAGTGCCTTTACTGCGCCACCAATCGGGACCATACTATCTGTAGGGAGTTTGTACGGGGGCTCTGGTTACTTCCCACCATTCGAAATGTATTGGGGGCGTTGGTTAATTAGGTTGTAAATTGGGCAGCAGGGACTTGTGGGCTGAAATGGCCTGTTGCCTGCTGTATGGCAACATTTAAATTTTATCTGATTTCCATCTATCAATTGTAATACAAATAAAAATATACACTGATAAAGTACCATTCACTATCTTGAGCTGTTTACAGAACAGAAATGCCAGTTTCTCCAATTTAAACAATGAAACTCTCAGAAGGATCTTCTATTTCATTAGCATATTTTTTTTCAACCACTTGTGAGAGGAGACAATTTAACATTGAATTCAAGCAACAACATCTCTGACAATTAATTCATTTCTATGCTGAGTGTTAGCCTTGATGGGCTAGATCTCTAAAGTGAGAATAGGTTCTATCTACATCCTACAGCTAAGCCGCAGGTAAAATATTTTCCTCATGCAAGAAATGTCCTATTCTCTTTTAATATTTCTGTGAACCACATCAATTTACTGTATTCCACCTAAATTCAGCATGGAGAGTAGGTCTTGTTTGTATATTACATTCTGGTCTGCGTCTGCCAAGAGATTAACAATGATTCTCCAGGTCAAGCCATTTAAGTGGTTGTGAAGTCGTACACAATTTCTGATTGACCAACTTCCAAATCAGTCTCTTGCGCTCACTGTGAACAGATCAACACTTTAGACATCTGTTCCAGAGGACATAGAAGTTAATGTGTTGCACAAAATGTTTATGCAAGTTCACATTAATCACACATTAACAACATCATGCAGAGCAAAATGTCCCTGAATACTTACCAGGAATATTATCAAAATAAGTCAGACACAAAAGGAAATATTAGAGCATTTGACTAAATGTTTTGTCAAGGAAGAAGGTATTAAAGGAAGAAAAGAGTTTGAGAGTTAGGGAAGTTTCTATAGCTGAGTGAGCCCAATGAAAGTCAGTGAACAAGAGGTGATGGATGAAAGGGAATCAAAATACATTTGAATTGGAATTAAAATGTGCTCACGATATAACGCACCTACATTTCAAATAATTTACATTTTTGAATCTTGATAAAAGCACCAACAATTTTGTTAAAACATATTAATTTCCTGAATGGAAGGGTAATTATTTCATTCCCACTATTCTGATCAATCCTTAAATTTCAACCAACTACTATACCAGCTTAGACTTCTCCCTTGCCTTTTGATCAACTGATTAACTGCTGTATTATCTGAGAACGAATGGTAAACTGGAGAATGCCTTACTGCCGCCTGCTGGAATGCTCCCTTTGTGAAGGTCCCACCTCCCCTGTAGTTGATGGCGGGGATTTCCTCATTCAGCAGAGAACACTTGTGCTGGTGGTACTGAGGGGCAGAGATATAGTCGACCCTGGGTACCACATTGTTCTTGGAGGAGAAGGTCACTATTGCCACCCGGGTGGCAGATGGCACCACTGGGAAGTCTGACAACAGCTTCTTTACAAACTTAAGCTCGTTGATGAAGTTGGCATTGCCCACACTGGACGATTCATCCACCAGGAAGACCAGGTCCAGGTTGTCACTCTTCTCTCTCAGCTTACGCACGTTTCGCTTGAAGACAGCACCCAGCTTGACCACTCGGTTGGTGCTTCTGCCCAAGGTATTCCGTCGGTCCTTCAACTCAAAGGTGTTTCCTATGAAAGGCTTCCTCTGGAAAGAGAATGGTATATAAGTGCCCAAGCAGCTGGCAGCATGCAGAAGTAAGGAGAGGGCTACAGTCAGCCGCATTATTCAGCAGGAATGAAAGCAGGTAAATATAAGATAAGAGTTGTAATTCAGTCTTCACAGAGCTCTTCAGGCTTTTTGTACTGTTTCTTCTGCAAAAAGATTCAGACAAAATAATCTCTTGCTCTCTCTCAATATCATCTCTTTATAGCCGCACTTTCTCAGGAGACCAGCATAAGGAGTCAGGTCCTGATAGGATGAAACTTTAAGTGTCTTTATGACTCTGACACTGAAGGAGTAAAGGAGAGGTCGTTTTTTTAAAAATAAGTGCTGCTGGAGTAACTGAGATTCCTTGTCGCTGCTACACATGTGTGGAGCTATCAGCATTTCCCAAAGAAAACATCAGCACAAACTTCCTGATTGATCCCATATGCCTGGCAAAACCAGATACTGAGAGTTCCATTTTAATTGAAAACATTCAGGGCACTTTTCAAATGCAATTGTTCAATTGACGGTTTTCCTTCGAACAGTAGCACTTCTTCCAAAATGTTTCAGCTGAGGAACTAAATATATGTCATTTTAATTTAATCTAAATTTAGCCTTCGTGAACAAACTGACCCCCTTGCCCCCAAGTCTTCAACCCCTAATCTATCTTGGGGATAAAGAATGCGGTAGATTGACACATTCCATAAATGCAGCCCTTTCAAAACATATTTTATTTCTCCGTATAACTTTTACCCCATACTTATTAACAGACAGCCTCAGGGACTGGATGAGGGAAGAGTTGGGTAAAAGTCATATCAGCTGCTAAAACCTTGAATTTGGCAGGAACCGTCAAAAATATTTGTGCTCTGTTATTACTTTCAAAGGGATTTCAGTCAACACATTTCCAAATCAACTTGCATTGCAACCACATCTATTGCGTCCCTTTCAGGATGATGCAAAGGCCTTTACACCCAGTTTAGTACTTCTGAGGTATACGATGCACATAATCACAATGTACAGAGCAAACTTTCACAAATAATAATGTGGTAATGATCAGGCCATCTGTTTTTATGAAGTTTATTAAAGAATGAATATTGGCCAAGACGTCAGTGGTGACTCCTCTGTTCTTCATCTAAATAATTCTAAACATGGAGCCAGAAGTTTCTGTGTTCAAGTTCCATTCGAGAAACTACACTGACACTAGAGCAGTGTTATTTGATTGTTATTATTTGCTTCATTCACAGCACATTAAACCTCCCAGCCAGAGATCAGTGTGGAAAGTCTGTCTTGACAAACATCACTGTACTGAAGGAATACTGCACTACTAGGGGTAGAATCATAGAGTCATACAGCACAGGACAGGCCCTTTGGCCCAGCTTGTCTGTGCCTACTATCATGCCCCATCTTTTATAATAATTCCATTTACCAGACATTTCTTAACTATGAAAATATACACCTCCACCTATTCCTGAGGTAGTGCATTCTGGTCAACTGAAATGCTCTTTTGGTGCCATGGTACTAGCTGGAAGGAGGTCAGGGAAATTTATGCTGGTGGCCTGGACAGCACTTAATTGATAATATTACTATAAACAAATTAACGGAAACTTGCCATCTAGATATTTGCTTGAACTTGCAGTGTGCAATTTGACCACTGTATCCTGCATTGTAATAGCGACTTTAACTGTGTGACACAATGAAAGGCATTTTATAAATCCATGTCTGAGTTTTAAAATAATTTGATCTGGATTAAATAATTGATTTGTGTAGTCCAATAATAGCCGAGACACTGACAACTGACTTGAACTCTTTCTGCCCGACACTTACTTAGTTTTGGTAGATCTGTGACTCATGGAATTATATAACAGTGGAATGCCATTCAGCCCATTCACTTCAATGAAATTGAATTTAATAAATAGAACATTACAGCATTGTACAAGCTCTTCAGTCCACGGTATTGGGCCAACCTATTGTAAACTTGCTCCACACCAATCTAATTTTTCCCTACCTCACACTAATAGCCCTCTATTTTGCTGACATTCATGTGCCTATCAAATAGTCATTGAGTGTCCCCTATTATACCAGCTTCCACTATCATCCCCAGCAATGCATTCTGGGCACCTACCATTCTGAGTAAAAAAAAACTTGCCTCCAATATCTCTCCTAAACTTTCCTCCTCTCACCTTAAACTTCAGAAATGGATTCTCTAGGCATATTCTACTGGTATTACAAAAGAAGACAAATTTTTACCCTGAGGAGCATTTATACTTTAATTGTTCAAAAGGTAATTGTGGGAAGAGATATCCTATCGAGAAACAATTGTTTAAATCATAAAGCCAGTTTTTATGTACATGGAAATAAATCAGGTAAATTATTAGCTGAACAATTAAAGGCATCTATGGCTAAGATTCATAAAGGAGATGGAAATATTGTATTTGATCATGACTTGTATAAATCTCAATTTCCTGATAATACCATAAGAATGGATAGTTTCCTGCAAAGATTGAATATCCATAAAATTTCTTCTAATGATCAACTTTTATTGGAAGCTCCAATATCAGAAATGGAAATTTTTAAAGCTATATCCTCTCTTCAATCTGGCAAAGCCCCAGGCCTGGATGGTTATACTGTTGAGTTTTTTGAAATACTTTGCCAACATACTAACACCTCAATTATGTAGAATGTTTAACGATTCTGTATCCCTTGGAACTTTGCCATGGACATTTTATGAAGTATCAATTTTGTTAATTCCTAAGAAAGATAAAGACCTTTTAGTTTGTGCTTCCTATAGACCAAAATTCTTTTTAAGATTTTAGGCTTTCAGCTAGGAAAACATTCTTCCTGAGATAATTTCTATGGACTAAGCTGGATTTATAAAGAATCATTATTCACATTTTAAGATCTGTAGGTTAATGAATATTATTTATTCTCCATTTACTAAAATTCTGAATGTATACCATCATTAGATGCAGAAAAGGCTTTCGAAAGAGTGGAATGGAAATATCTGTTTGAAATTTGGCAAGATTTCATTTCGGACCTGGTTTTATTTCATGGATTAATTAGATCTATCATGCTCCTGTTTCTGCAGTAATTACTAATAATCAAAGATCTTTTTTTAAAAAATCTGTTTCAAGAAACGAGACAGGGTTGTCCATTAAGTCCTTTATTACTTAACCCTGCCTTGGAACCTTTAGCAATAGCATTTCATGATGCCAGTAATATTCAGGGATTTAACAGAGATGTAATTTATAAGGTCTATCTTTATACACACTGTCCCAGATAGATACCCCATCCCACACATCCAGGATTTCACCATGAGGCTCCAGGGCTGCCGGATTTTTTCCAAGGAAGACCTTGTTAAAGGGTGCCATCAGATTCTGGTGCATCCCAACAACATCCCAAAAACTGCTATTATTACACCTTTTGGCTTTTTTTGTGTTCCTTTGGATACCTTTCAGACTAAAGAACTCAGTTCAGATGTTTCAGCATCTCATGGACGTGATTGACAGGGACCTTGATTTCATTTTCATCTACCTGGATGAAATTCTCATCACCAGCCCCGACACCAGGACACACCTGACTCTCCTTTTCGACAGGTTGCAGGAGTTTGGACTCACGGTGAACCCAGCGAAGTGCCTGTTCGGCCTGGAAACAATTGATTTCCTGGGACACCGTATCACCAAAGAGGGGGCCATACCGCTGCTGGGTAAGGTGGATGCCATCCAACATTTTCCCAGGCTGAGTATAGTCAAAGGCCTGCAGGAATTCCTAGGGATGTGGAGCAGCCACCCTCATGCAACCCCTATTCGACCTAATCAAACTCAGTGACAAGGTGCTCCAGTGGACATGCGAAACCGTTGAAGCATTCCAGGTAACCAAAGCAGCACTAGTTGAGGTCACATCTTTGGCTCATCCTGACTCTTCCTCCCCCCCCAGCCCTTACAACAGATGCATCGGACAGAGCATTTGGCGCAGGGCTGGAGCAGTGGGTTGATGAACAGTGGCGTCCCCTTGCTTTCTTCAGCAAACATTTCCAGACACCAGAACTCAAATACAGCGCATTTGACCATGAGCTGTTAGCCCTGTACCTGGCAATACTATATTTCTGGTACATGTCGGAAGGAAGGGTTTATGTCGCCTCCACAGACCACAAACCACTCACCCATGCACTCAGCAAGGTCTCGGACCTATGGCGAGGCAACAATGACAGCTCTTCTACATTTCGGAGTATACAATAGACATTCGCCATGCCGCGGGCAAATCCGACGTGGTGGCAGACACGCTGTCCAGACCAGCCATCACCACTACCTCAGGAGAAATCGATGTTGCTCAGCTAGTCAAAGACCAAGCAGAGGATGCAGAGGATCAGGCCTACCAGATTGCCATCACCAGCCTGAAGGTTAGCAATTTTTGTCCTTCACCGGGGAGCCTGACTTTACTGTGCAGGTGTTCGACCAAATACACGGCCTGTCACATCCTTCCATAATGTCCATGGTCCACCTGCTGTCTGACAATTTTGTGTGGCACGGCCTCCGCTGTGATGTAACCCTGTGAGCTAAGACTTGTTTGGACTGCCAATGCACCAAAGTGCACAGACACACTAAGGTCCCGCTCCAGAATTTCGACCAGGTGCAGCGCTGTTTTGACCATGTGCATGTGGACATCGTCAGCCCGCTCCCTGTGAGCCAAGGTATGCAGTATTTGTTCACAGTAATGAACCATTTTACCCATTGGCCGGAAGCGATACCCTTGCCCACATGTAGCACAGAGACTTGTGCCAGAGCCTTGTCCATTTGGGTCGTACGGTTTGGAGTTCCAATCCACATTACCTCGGACCAAGGGGCTCAGTTCATGTCCTTGCTCTGTGGCAACCTAGCCAAGTTCTGCAGCAGTCAGTTACACCACACCAAGGCTTACCATCCTCAGGCAAACAGCCTCATTGAACGTTTCCACTGGCACCTGAAATTAGCTCTGAAAGGTTGACCTCAAGGCCTGAACTGGATTGGATGAATTGCCATGGGTGTTGTTAGGAATTCACACAGAACCAAAAGACCTACCAGCATCGTCCACCGAGATGGTGTATGGCTCTCCGCTTACCATCCCAGGGGACATTCACTTCAACCCTCCTGGCCCACAACCCAGTGCTCTAGATGTCCTCCAGCAATTGAAGGAACAAATGGGTAAACAAATTTCCGCCACCTATCCGACACGCCTCTCCACCCTGCCATGTCCAGGCGAACCTGCAGTCCACCAAATTCATTTTTTGTTTGGAGAGAAGAGCAAGGCACACTCCTACAATACCCCTATGAAGGCCCATTCAAGGTGTTGGAGCGTGATGATGTCATTTTCACCTTGGACATTAGTTGGCGCCAGGGCCGGTTTACCATTGACCCCCTCAAAGTAGTGCATCTGGACTCAGGCCAATCCTCCCAGGATCCCCAGGTCAGACATAGAGGCCACCCACCCAAAGACAGTATGGTGACTTGCTCAAAGGGTGGCAGTGATTCTAGGGGGGATGGGGTGATGTAGCAGGTCAAGCGACTGCACAGTTAGACAGGCCAAATCACCACCTCAGTCATCCAACACAAGATAGGCGGGCCCTCCTTCCCTTCCGAGGATAAACCTGTGGTTGGCGACAAATGTTCCCCGGGGGACAGCACTGGACAGGTAGTGGCGCTGCAATGCGCTGACTTCACTCCCTAAGGCCAGCACTCCCCTCACAGGAAGTGGGGAAGTCTCCTTGAGCAGCGCGAGGAATTCAAAATTAAATTCAGTTACTGATTCACCCTCGTGCTGTGTGGATGTCTCTCATTTCAGTAGCACTGTCGTTAGCAGATGCTACAAAATCCTAATTCACCTACTTTGATGCAATGGTTCTCTCAAGTTAGCAATAGAGCCATTAGCAGAAATAATTATAATTGATAAAAAAATTAAGGGATTTGAGATAGGTAATAAAGAATATAAAATTAGTTTGTTTGCGGACAATGTTATAGTACATTTAACAAGACCAGAAATATAGTTGAATAAGTTGAATATGAGATTAAAAGAATATGGATTAGTATCGGGTTATAAAGTTAATGTTGATAAAAGTGAGGTGATGCTATGGTGGATATGGATTATTCACAATGTAAAAGATTGACAAAATTTAAGTGGCAAAATGAAGCAATTATATATTTAGGAATAAAAATTAATAGAAATATAAATAATTTATTTAAGTTAAATTATTCACCACTATTGAAAAAGATAGAAGACCTGAGAAGATGGAAAGATTTACCAATAACATTAATAGGACGGGTGAATTGTATTAAGATGAAATTTTTTCCGAGAATACTATTTTTATTTAAATCATTACCCATTCATGTGCCAGAATTATTTTTTCGGGGTTTGAATAAAATTACATGAGAATTTATTTGGAAAGGTAAAATGTCAAGAGTTGGTCTCGAAAATTAATATGGAAATTTAATCTGGGAGGACTAAGATTACTGAATTTTAAAAATTATTATAAAACAGCTCAATTAAGATTTTTGTCCTCCTATTATCAAATGGGTGAGAAAACAGCTTGGGTTCATATTGAAATTAATAAAATTGGAGAAACTATCCCAGAACAAATTTTGTTTAAATGGAATAGTGAATTGTTTAAAGAAAATATGGAAGCACCGATTTTAAAACACATATTGAAAATATGGAATGGGATCCATATGGAGAAAGGGATTAAAAATTATCAATTACCTAAAATTTTGCTGAAACAAATTCAACTTATCCCTTTCACTTTGAATAATTCTTTATTTGATCATTGGTATAATAAAGATATATAGAGAATAAAAGATTGTTTTTTGGAATTATTTTAACTTTTGAGCAATTAAAAGATAAATATAACATTAAAAAATAATACAATTTTTCCATATTACCACTTAAAATCAAACTTAAAAAAGAAATTAGGAACAGATTTGAGACTCCCAGAACAAAGTCATTTTGAAGGTATAATAACAGATGAACTTATTATTAAGAATTTTATTACTAGTATGTATAAAAAATTACCAGAAAATATAAGGAAAAAGATTTATATAAATCAAAATTACGATGGGAGAAAGATTTAAATATACAAATTCAAGAGGAAGTATGGTCCAAACTGTGTCAAGAGAGTATACAAATACAGTTAATGCTAGATATCAAATGGTTCAAAATAATTTTCTTCATCTATTATATTATACTCCACATAAATTAAATGGGCTTAATTCTAATTATTCTGATAAGAATTTTCGATGTACCAAGGATATAGGGACTTTTTTTTAAACATTCGGTATGGTCATGTGAGGAAGTGGAACGATTTTGGAATGATTTGAGTGTAGGGCAAATTATAAAGATAAAGATACAAAAGATCCAAGAATATTTTTACTTGGGAACATATATGAAAAAGATACAGAACTGAAATTGGATAAATATCAAGAAAGTTTTTTAAATATAGCAATAGCAACTGCAAAGAAATATATAGTGGTCACGTGGAAAACAGAGTGTGGTACAATTAGACAGATGGCATATTGAAATGCAAAATTGTATACCTTTAGAAAAAATTGCATATAGCTTAAGAAATCGAATTTAAAACTTTTATAAAATTTGGAAACCATATATGGATTTTATGAATAAAATTCAATCCACTTTTTCTATCTGACCCACCTCTCTCAATTAGAAACTATAAAAAAATAATCAATAAATATTATAGATGTTAATAATATTGTGTATGTAGAAGTAGGTGTTCTTTTTCTTCCTTTTCTTCTTTCTTTGGGGGAAAGAGGGGTTGCGGAGAAAATTAAAAAAAAAAAATTGTATGACTTACAATAATTACTGTATTATTGAATCATTTTTTTTGTATTTCCCTGTTCCCTCTGCTTTCACAGAGCCAAAATCAATTCTCACCTCTCCTCATATCATATCCATTTAAAACCTTTTGCTAGTCTCTAGTTTTTATTCTGATGCCTTCTTTTTCTTTCCTTATACCTTGAGGAAGGGCTCTGGCCTGAAACATCAGTAATATATCTTTACCTCCTATGGACACTGCAAGACCGGCCGAGTTCCTCCAGCATTTCTGTATGCTTTTACTAGAATCACAGATTCTGAAAATCAGGTTCCAATCTGGTACAGCTATTTGGAATGTATGGACATTAAACAGCAATGCACAATTATGGAGCTGTGAGCTCCCATTATCCATGAAGCAGATCAAAGCTCTCTGACTTTGCAGAGATGATGGATAATTAAACAGCTATTGGGAGGAGGAGGCGGCTCCATAAGCATTGCTATCCCCAGTGATGGTTAGACACAGGACAAAAGGAGAAATTAAAGCATTCACTGTCAATTTCATCCAGACGTACTAAAGGGATGATCCATCTTGGTTTTCTTTTCTTGTCCCAGCCATCATACAATCAGTTCTTCAGCCAATTCAAGTCATTTTGCATATCAAGAAATGGCAGAGATAACTTGATACGGCATTGGCTGTGAGCTGCAGAGCTGAAGGCTTAGCTGTGCTATTTTGGTATTGTAACAGCACTGGCATTGATCCCAAAATGTGTAAAACTGTCTAAGTGTGTCAGGTAGACAGAATCAGAACAAATTCAATCTGGCCAACTCCTCCTAATCATTCACAAAGGTGAAAGAAGGTATCGTTAACCAGGCCAATACTGCTTACACAGCAGTAACCTAGTTACCTTGTCTGATTTGGGTTCTTTCAATACCACACACCTCCAGACCTTGGCACAGTCTTAGTCCAATACTAATTCTCCAGTACTTGTAGTAATAGAAGCAGGAGAAGGACATCGGCACATCAGCCCTGTACCCACCATAGCTGATCTGAGCGTGGACTCAGTTCCACGTAAGCTCTGATCCTATAACTCTGTGTTCCCAAATTCTTCAAGATCGACCTATGTTTTAAACACTCATTGAGCCAGCCTCTACTGCTTCTTTGGCTAGAGAATTCTTCTGACTCACCACTCTCTGGGAGAAGCAGTTCCTCCTGATTTCTGTATTGTCTACTCTTCTGAATCTTCAGGCTATCGACATAAATATCATTGAAATAGTACAGTTAATATAAAAATAGTCACAGGTGTGTTACCAAACATAAGAAAATAGCGGGGTCAAACCCAAAAGTTTGCAGACATTGTGATTGTAGTAAAAACACAAAAATGTTGGAGGAACTCAGCAGGTCATACAGCATCCATAGGAGGTTAAGATATATAACCAATGCTTCAGGCCTGAGCCCTTCCTCAATGTATCTCATATCTTGAAAAAGGGTTCAGACCCAAAACTTTGGTTATATATCTTTACCTCTTATGGATGCTGTATGACCTGCTGAGTTCCTCCAACATTTTTGTGTTTACAAAAAAATAGTAAAATGTAATAGCAAGATAATTATGATATTAGTTTTAAGGGGTTTGTAAAGGCAGAATAAGAAATTGATGGGCAGATAAATCCAGAGTATGAATTCCATTTGTTGACAAGGGGTTAAATTCATTCAGGGAGGACAAAGAATTCAAGGACTGCAGATCTCTGAAAGTAAGAAGTTACAGAGCGAGAAGGGGCAAATAAGGATTGTGAAGAAAGAATGGAATGTGAATAATGAAGTTAGTTGTGGGTTGCAGTGATGTTACTTTCATTATAAATTGAGTTGCTCACTCATGATTGCACAATGTTTAAATTTGCTCCCAAGTCCTCAGCAAATGAAACAGTTCAGCCCTGTCGGTAGCAGGACCTAAACTCAGCAGGTCATACAGCATCCATAAGAGGTAAAGATATATAACCAAAGCTTTGGGTCTGAACCCTTTTTCAAGATATGAGATACATTGAGGAAGGGCTCAGGCCTGAAGCATTGGTTATATATCTTTACCTCCTATGGATGCTGTATGACCTGCTGATAAGTGGTGAATTAAAGCAGTGTACGTAGTGTCAGGCAACAGTTATCTCCAGCAAAAATAAAACAAGTCATCTTCTCATCACATTAATTGGCTTTATCATTAGAATCTGTCAACTTTCCCAGGATATCATTTATCAGAAACCTAAGATGATCATCCATATAAACACTGTGGCTACGAGCAGATCAAAGACTGCAGAGACGCATTCTATGACTTACGATGGCTTTACGAAGGTCAGGAATCTGCTGAGTGCATCTCCATGCAAGAAATTCAAGTCTATTCAGTCCAATGAACCCCATTGGACAGGCAAGTCATTCACCATGTTAAACATTCACTCTCTCTTGTCCTCAATGCACTAGTGACAGTGAACACAACAAATAGGATGTACTGCAGCACTTTAGCTTCTTCAACACCAGCTTCCAAACATGCACCCTCTATCACAGTGGTTCTCAACCTTTATCTTTCCACTCACATACCACTTTAAGTAATCCCTATGCCATAGATTATTAGTAAGGGATTGCTTAAGGTGGGATGTGGGTGGAAAGAAAAAGTTTGAAAACCACTGTTTTAATCGTACCTAATTGTCTTGTTATGTGCACGGTTTCATAACTCCAAAGGAAACGGGCCAATGACAATTTTTCTCAAGCAAAATATTTCAGTAACAATTGGGTCTAGAGCAGTGATTCTCAACCTTCCCTTCCCATTCACATTCCACCTTAAGCAATCCCTTACTAATCACAGAGCACTTATGGCATAGGGATTACTTAGTGGTATGTGAGTGGAAAGAAAAAGGTTGAGAACCACAGCTCTATCACTTAGAACTAAGACACCAAGTGTAAAATTTCAACAAGTCTTTCCAGGGTAGATGTTTTTCCTGCATTGGGGAATAGAGGACATTGTTTCAGGTTATGTCAAGTTTAGGACCTTTTAACTCTGAGGTTTATGAATCCTTGGTACTGTCTTTAGTCAGTCAGCTATGGATGCACCGTTGTTATTGTGTGTGGGAGGTGGGGTGGGTAGAGATAAAAATGAAAATGTTGCAGAATTAAATTGGATGAGGGGATCTTGACCTTGAATATTAATTTTGACCCTCTTTCTACAGATACTATCTGACACATTAACTGCTTACATTTTTGTTTTATTTTCAGATTACTAGTACATTGCTTTTCAACTGCTGAAGTAGTGATAGTCTGAGCTGAAATGGCAATAGCACTGTGGACATTCTGCACTTGAGAGCATAAAAAGAGAAGCTGTTTATTTGTTTATTTTTGTTCATGTAAATGAAAGTGTTAAAATTTGTAATAATAGGCAGTGAGTTAAATTCCATTCCCACTTTCTGCATTGTCTGAGTTTTAAGCAAATGCTTCGTTGATTATATTTGAGTCATCTTCCTTTAATACTGAAACTGCTGTTCCAACACATCAATCTTATGTTTATCATTAGGTAGTGGTGATCACAATTCGTGCCATCCTCAAAATGCTGTGCCATTAAGCAGGTAACTATCTGTCTGCTGCCAAATTTCCTCCTCTTTAGGATTAGCAATGACAATTTTGTATCAAAAGAGGCTCAAGCAAAGGTGGATCTGATTAGGATACAGATCCTGGCTTCATTTGATGGAAAAATAGCAGCTAGTTCGATATTTCCATCTTGCCTTATTACAGAGCATAACAACACTGAGCAAAGTGTGGTGAGGGAGAATTAAGTCATTAGTAGAGAATCCTCACCCATCACTGGCCAGTTGTTTGTGCTCCTAAAGCGTTGGCTTTGCAAAACTAGCAGCGCCTTGCAAAGCTAGCAGCTATAATGTGAGCTTTCAGCATAAAAACGGCTAGAGGTGCAGTGATTTTCTGTGGGTATCAAAAAACAGCGAGATAGTGGCAGTAAAATGCATCAAGCCTGGTGCACAAGGTTGGGGCTGTCATTTCACAGAGAGAAGAGCCTTTAAATGGAATGATTTATGGTCTTGACATGAAACTCGGTCATGGAAAGTGAACACTGAAACTGTAGAGGGTCATTGGTGCAGATGGCAATCCTTCAGAGAAGTTTTAATATTTTGTTAAAATATTTCTTAACTTCTCTGTTTATTGTCTATCTCCACCCAGTCTTCTTTAACCTTCACTCATTTCTCTTTCTGCATCTCCTTGCTCTCTCCTTCACCCAGTCCTCTTCTCCTCTATTTCTTTGTTTCCTTCACCATTTGGGTATGCAAGAAAGGTTAAATTGTAGGGCCACAGGGAAGTCCAGAGAATGAGATGCATAGAATTGTGCTTCTGCCAGGAACCAGCAGGAACTCGATGGCCTGAATGGTTTCCTTCTGTGTTGCAATAAATAATTAAACAACTGAAACAGCTGGCTTGACCTAAAATCCATCTGATCCACGAATGACTTGCCTGAAAGAAAATCTGTCAATGTTACACAGTTTAAGCAATGACATGGCAATTTAGTTGATTCAGGATAAATACAGTAGGTTAAAGGGCAAACAAGATTGCAGTACCCCATGTGCCATGAACAAATAACAGCAAATCTCAGTGCTTTATGGTATGGAATTTTGGTCTTGTTTTCTGGTGAGATCTCAAATGCTAAATGAGCCATTATCAGCTCACAGTTCTAGATTGGTACAATGGAAAAATATCTGAGTTCCTTTTGTTTCCAGCTCTGTATTATTTGAATAAATATCTATGCAGATGTCTTCTTGTTTTTACTTTAAGAAGATAATAACAGAAACAGGGATAGGTCAAACATTCCCTTGAGTCCTGCTCTATCATTCAATATATTCCTGCCTGAAAGTCCTGATTCCAACATCCATTGATTCCTTTGGTTCAAAAGTCGATCGGTTTAATGCTCGACTTGATGGTAATGTGGCTGTGTGGAGGTTGCAGGGAGAAATGAGGTAAAACATGAGATGGACAGAGTATTGTTTAAATAGCGCATAAATATGGATTCCCAACAGAGAAGTTCTGATTTCAGGGGAGTTCCCACCTACTCATGACACAAGGCCCTTTTATAGTGGGGGAGAAAAAGTGATTGTAAAGATATTATCTGTCTTTAAATCGCTTCACTTACCTCCATGAAAGGTCCAAAGGCGGATTGACTGGTCGAACTCGCTCCATTTTCCATCCTTCTCGGGGGAAAGACTCAGACGAGGAGTGAAGTTGCTCCACCTCTTCTGTAAAAGGAATGCCACTGAATGTGGCTCCAAAGGGGAGAGTTGACATCATGATGACACCGTCAGCCCATAACCTAGGGGCATGAATTTTTTTAAAAACCACATGGTTAATAGAGGCTATTACATTGCACAGAAAATCTAACTGAGTCCTATGACTGTTTGCATAGATCTCTACTAGCGCTCTTACCTGCTCTTCGATCTTTGTTGTTGAGTATAGGCCGCTTTCATTTCTCAGCACATATGTTTGATATTACAGTGGTAGGTGGCGCTACCGCACCACTCACCCTGTCTCCTTCATCTCCGGAAGCAGGCTCCTGACTCATCTCTGCATAAAGGCACAACAGGATCCGTATTATAGGTTGTCACCATAAAAGATAAATTTGTCTTTTTTTAAATTTGAATTGGCTATAATGTGAGCTTTCAGTATAAAAAGGGCTAGTGGTACAGTGATTTGAACTGGCAAGACCTGTTTCCATCCCACAGCAAACACTCGTCCAAAGAAGTGGGAAGGAGCTGTTGAAAATTCAAGCAATGCTTTGTTACCTATCCCCACCTTTTAATTAGTGCAGGATTGGGGTTCTGAGGTGCCAGGGGAGGATGGGAAGGTGGTGGTGTAAAGTGGGTGGACAAAGTTGGTGAAAACTATTTTTCTTAGATAATTCCACTCCAGTTCTGAAGATTCTGCATGACTGATGAAGTCAATGTAGGTCCTTTGGATTTTGCCGCAGGTGAGGCAAGTAGATGGTTGATGGGATGGATGGGTGGGTAGTTTTTAAGGTGGTACACTTCTTCTACCCTTTACATTGGGCTTCTGTGTGCTTTGATGCATGGATTCATCTCTGATGTCTTTTTCTCTCCATGAGTAGCCATGGGACAGGGATTCTCAGGAATTTGTGGGGATGCCTTCCTTCAAGGAGGTATTGCAAACAGTCTAGAATATTTTGCTCTGTCGACCTGGTAAAACCACACAAGGAAAAGAAAGGCATGCATTTCATTAGAATGCAGAAGTAATTTGCAAAGAGCAGAGTCTCCCAAATATCAATGTGATGATGGAATCTTGAACAGCAAGGCAAAGCAGTTAGGCAGTGTCTATGGAGAGAAATAAATAGTCATATCAGGCTGGGACTCTTTATGAGACTTTTGCAACAATGAGCCATTAATCTGGTTTACTTATATTGATTGAAATGCAACTAATATGCTGGGAATTTGGAGAGATTTGTCCTGCTCAACATTTCAGCTCTCTGGAGACACATATGACACTGGAGATGCTGGAGGAACTCAGTGGGTTGAGTAGCATTAGTGGGAGAAGACTTGTCAGCATTTTGGGCATCAAGATGGGACTATACTTAAATGTCTCACTCAAAGGATGACAAATTGAAACTAGAAAGACTTCATCTGGAAATGAAATGGCAGACTTGAAACATACATAAGTAGTAAAACAGATTGTGAAATGTCGAAATGGAATTTAAATATTTTAGATGCATAAATTTGACGCAGGTTTACAAACTGCAGTGTACATTGTACTGTACATGGAACTATGCCATCATTGAATGCATGTGTAAATTATTAATTCAGCCCTTAAGACAAGCAGGCCCAGTAAAGGAAGTAACCATAGGATCTGGCACGTTCTTCAATCTGGTTTTAATAGGCTTTGTTGCTTCTTAAAGAGAAGGAGTAATATATGCACTGGCTATGCTTTCAACATGTACATGGTATTTAAGCACACATTTCTGTCATTCCTTTACAGCCACAAAGGACTGCTTGGATTACTCCCCTATTGTATTAAATCTACTCAACCATTTTTCTGTGATATGTTACTATGCTCCATTTCAGTCAAAAATGAAACATTCCAGAAACTTATTCCTTTTATGAGTAATTTTAATAATTATATATAAGATGTTTTTTGCCTTCAGGTATGCAAAACGTGCCCTTGTCAAGAATATCTGGCCAGAGTGAAACACAAAAGTCTGCAGATGCTGTGATTGTTGTAAAAACACAGAGAAATGCTGGAGAAACTCAGCCGGTCTTGCAGCCTCCATTGGACATTCTTTATCTCCCATGGATGCTGCGAAACTGGCTGAGTTCCTCCAGCATTTCTGTGTATTTTTTATTTTAAGAATATCTGGCCTGCATGCCAGAAACTTTGAAAGGTAAATAAACTATTAACTTAGCTCGTGGGACACAGTGGTACAGCTTGCAGAGCAGTTGCCTCACAGCGCCAGAGATCCAGGGTCAATTTTGACTTTGTTCCTGTATATGTGGAGTTTGCATATTTCCTCTGTAACCGCATGCATTTCCTCTGCACCCTCTGGTTTCATCCTACATACCAAAGACATGTGATTTGGTGAGTTTAATTGGTCATTGTAAATTGACCGTGGTGTGTAGATGAATGATAGAATCTGAGGGGAGATGATGAGGATGTGAGGACAATAAGAATTGGGATCGATGTTTGATTAGTGTAAATGGGTGGTTGATCATCAGCACAGAGTCAATGGGCTGGTGGGCCTATTTCTGCTCTATGACTAATTCAGAATGTGAAGAGAGGCTGTGAATCTAGAAAGACTATTCATCTCACTTGCCAGGTGCAGTCCTGCCTTACTGTGCCTAATGCCATACTTATTGAATCACTTTTGGAAAGTGATCGGCATAGGTACTCCCTGTCCCACTGCATGCAATAAACATCTGTTCCAATCATTTCACCGTTCAAAATTGGGCTGGTTCTCTTTTCTAACCTCAGAGCCTACAGGTAATGGGTTGGAGGCCCACTCCAAGAAACAAGGCTACTTCAGTGGTGAGTGCACTTTCGAAGTTAGACTGAGGTCCTGCTTGATGTCTCAGGAGATGAACTAAGTTACTGTGGTCCTAAATTTGAAAAAAGGAAGGGATACTTCCCTGACTTACATAATCAATATTTAGCCCCAAACTAATATCATTAAATTCAGGCCATACTTTCCTTTGTAATCTTCATTGTTCATTATGGAATTTTTATATTGTGCAAATGAGTTACCAAACTTGTCACATCATTAATGGTAACACACAATAGGATGTCCTGAAAGATGTTCCCTAATTCCACGTCTGTATTCCCCTGCTCAAACTCCATTCACCCAAAAAGCACTGGACCATTGTACTCTAGTGGAGTACTTGAGTCCATACTTGCCTTCAACCTACTGCCCAAACAGTTTGATCTGACCCCTATAAGAATCTGTTCAGCCAATTTTGCTGCTTTTCTCAATCTAGCACTTTAAAATATCTTCTAATCTCTGGATGTGCCTGAATCTATTCTGACCTTGCATACCCTATTTCTGCACTGACAGCTGAGGACCACCAAACACTCAGTTTCATGAGAAACGAGAATGCCTCTTTCTCTCTGTAAACTCTAATCCATCATCTATATTACTGGTTTGGGAATAAAATGTTTTAAAGTCATGGTTCCTTGTTAATTATGTAGAAAAACATTCAACTGTTTTGGACTTTTTGAAAAAGAGTTTGATGAATTTTTGTTCCATAGAGAATTTGCAGGGCTGTTGGAGAGAGAATGTTGCAATGAGATGGATTTGAATAGTGCTAACAAGGAATTTGGTACAAGCAAGGATATATATATATATATATATATATATATCTTCTTCTTTGGCTTGGCTTCGCGGACGAAGATTTATGGAGGGGGTAAAAAGTCCACGTCAGCTGCAGGCTCGTTTGTGGCTGACCAGTCCGATGCGGGACAGGCAGACACGATTGCAGCGGTTGCAAGGGAAAATTGGTTGGTTGGGGTTGGGTGTTGGGTTTTTCCTCCTTTGCCTTTTGTCAGTGAGGTGGGCTCTGCGGTCTTCTTCAAAGGAGGCTGCTGCCCGCCAAACTGTGAGGCGCCAAGATGCACGGTTTGAGGCGTTATCAGCCCACTGGCGGTGGTCAATGTGGCAGGCACCAAGAGATTTCTTTAGGCAGTCCTTGTACCTTTTCTTTGGTGCACCTCTGTCACGGTGGCCAGTGGAGAGCTCGCCATATAATACGATCTTGGGAAGGCGATGGTCCTCCATTCTGGAGACGTGACCCATCCAGCGCAGCTGGATCTTCAGCAGCGTGGACTCGATGCTGTCGACCTCTGCCATCTCGAGTACCTCGACGTTAGGGGTGTGAGCGCTCCAATGGATGTTGAGGATGGAGCGGAGACAACGCTGGTGGAAGCGTTCTAGGAGCCGTAGGTGGTGCCGGTAGAGGACCCATGATTCGGAGCCGAACAGGAGTGTGGGTATGACAACGGCTCTGTATACGCTTATCTTTGTGAGGTTTTTCAGTTGGTTGTTTTTCCAGACTCTTTTGTGTAGTCTTCCAAAGGCGCTATTTGCCTTGGCGAGTCTGTTGTCTATCTCATTGTCGATCCTTGCATCTGATGAAATGGTGCAGCCGAGATAGGTAAACTGGTTGACCGTTTTGAGTTTTGTGTGCCCGATGGAGATGTGGGGGGGCTGGTAGTCATGGTGGGGAGCTGGCTGATGGAGGACCTCAGTTTTCTTCAGGCTGACTTCCAGGCCAAACATTTTGGCAGTTTCCGCAAAGCAGGACGTCAAGCGCTGAAGAGCTGGCTCTGAATGGGCAACTAAAGCGGCATCGTCTGCAAAGAGTAGTTCACGGACAAGTTTCTCTTGTGTCTTGGTGTGAGCTTGCAGGCGCCTCAGATTGAAGAGACTGCCATCCGTGCGGTACCGGATGTAAACAGCGTCTTCATTGTTGGGGTCTTTCATGGCTTGGTTCAGCATCATGCTGAAGAAGATTGAAAAGAGGGTTGGTGCGAGAACACAGCCTTGCTTCACGCCATTGTTAATGGAGAAGGGTTCAGAGAGCTCATTGCTGTATCTGACCCGACCTTGTTGGTTTTCGTGCAGTTGGATAATCATGTTGAGGAACTTTGGGGGACATCCGATGCGCTCTAGTATTTGCCAAAGCCCTTTCCTGCTCACGGTGTCGAAGACTTTGGTGAGGTCAACAAAGAATCACAGTGCGGCTTTCGCGCTAACAGAGGAACCACTGACATATATATATATATGTATTGTATTTCACCATCCAAATATTTTGCAAAGAATAATAATTTATTCAACAACTTTAATCTTAATTGAATCACCAATGCAGCAGTTAAATCATAAAGGTATGGAAGACTATGAATCTAATGTATTGAATTGAATTGTTTAATTGTCACATGTACTGTGGAACAGTTTTTTAAAAAAGCATAATTTGTGTGCTATCCAGTAAGGTCAACTCAAACATCAATAGGGCAATATATCAAATAGTGCAGGGTATATAAAAAAAGTGAAAAAATTTAATGCTGAGTGTTATGAAACAGCTTGGAAAAAACAATGCTGGAGAAACTCAGCAGGTCAAAACGTGTACTTTATATAGCCAAGATAAAGATACATAATAAATGTTTTGGCCTTGAGCCCTTCATTAAGTTACCTTGATAAAGCCTTTCATTAAGATACCTCGATGAAGGACTCAAACCCAAAAGGTTGATTATGTATCTTTATCTTTGCTACATGAAATACACTGCTTGACCTGCTGAGTTCCTCCAGCATTGTTTTTTTTTGGTTCAACCATGGTGTCTGCAGACTTTTGTGTTTTACTTTATGACACAGCTTCTTCATTTTCTGACCTGAGACCCATCTTTCTGCTGCTCTTATCCCATCATTTAATGTCATCCTTTTGTCTCTCTCTTTTAAAAGTTAAGTATTCTGGTATATTGAATTCCCAACCAAGTCCCGCATCGGACTTGTCAGCCACAAACGAGCCTGCAGCTGACGTGGACTTTTTACCCCCTCCATAAATCTTCGTCTGCGAAGCCAAGCCAAAGAAAAAAGTTTGCACCCTATTTGGGCTATTAATTTGTCTACTTCATTACATAAATTGTGTCGATTGAGATAAAGAGCCTTTGTCTTTTTACCATTTTTTTATACAAATTAATTTGGGTGCTAAAGGCTGAAATATTTGCAACAATGCTCAACCAGAAGTGTTGAGTGGATGATAATGTGGCTACATGAACATGGCAGAGGGTGGGTAATCTATGGTACATCACTCACCTCAGCTTTGCACCAATTAAATTTTAAATTTAAACATACAACACAGTAAGAGGCCATTTCGGCCCATGAACCCATGCCACCCAATTACCCCCAATAATTGTTTGAATGGTGGTAGGAAACGGAAACCCTGGGGGAAAACCCACTCAAACACAGGGAGAGCATATAAATTCCTTAAAGACAGTGCCGGATTCAAGCCCTGGTCCAGATTGCTGGTGCTATAAAGGCATTGTGCTAAACCGCTATGCCAACCATGCTGCCCAAAACAGAAGTCTGGGTTGTTATGGAAGTCTTTTCACTTGACTAGATAAATATACCTCCAACAACACTCAAGAAGTTTAGCATCATCCAGGATAAAGTAACCTCATAGTTGAAACTCATCCATCATTTCAAGTGATTAAGCTTTCCACCATCAGTGCACAGTTGTTGCAATGAGCACCATCTGCAAAATAGACATGTTCCACAGTATATTCCAAAGCTCCTATCTTTTCCACAAAGAAGGACAAAGGCAGCTGGAACATGGGAATACTGTTCCGTACAATTCCCCTCCAAGTACAAACCTTCCTGACTTGGAAATATCATCAAGACAAGTCACCTTTATTTATTGCTTGCATGGTAAAGACAAGGTAGCGTTTCTTTAGGACCATGGAGCATATTTACATAAATATAAGTTAGAATAGAAGTTAAATACATAAAACATTAAATATTAAGATCTATGCTGTAAGAATACCCAGTACCAAGGTACTCACTGCACATAGATTCTGGAAATACCGAGTGGGGGAAGAAACTGTTGCCCAATTGTAGCACTATCGATCAATCACATTAACAGATTCATGATTAATAGGCTTTAATCACCTTAAGACATCAACACTCTCACATGTTGCTGGCCCGGTTCCAAGGCAGGTACTGAGAGAGGAGTTTGGGCATAACAGCCTTTATGGGGATTTCCGAGGGGAGGAGACACGATGCAGAGGGTGGGCCAGCCTCATACATACAGTACATTCATACAGAGAGTGCTAATAGCTATACAATGGTTCCACCACACCAATCTGGATGTATAGGCCCTAGTGCTGCAATACCTCCTATCAGATGGCAAAAGGGTGAACAGTTTATTTGAAGGGTGGGTGGAATCCTTCACAATGTTTATTGCTTTTTGCCTGCATCGAGGGTTGTAGATGTCCTTCATGGTAGGAAGAGAGCTCCCAATGATCTTTTCTGCTGACTTCACTATCCTCTGCAAGGCCTTGCAGTTCGAGGAGGTACATCTTCCAAACCAGGCAGTGATGCAGTTGCACAGGATGCTCTCAAAATATCCTCCGCAGAATGTAGTGAGGCTGGGGGATGGGGGTGCGGGATGGTACATTTTTGGTGAGTGGAATCTGAAGTACCCAGAGGAAAGTCACTTGGAGAACGTACAAACTCCTTTCAGACAGCGCCGGATTCAATGAAATGTCAGGGAGCATTGATTCTTTCAACATGTATCAAAGACTCAGGAAGTCTAATCAATTGTGTTCCTTTTCTTCCGCCCCCTCCCTCACCAGCCACCCACACTCCAAGAGCTACATGGTTGAAAGTTTATTCTGTGCTTGATTGAGTTGAAGCAGAACTGGATAGAGATTCCCCAACACAGGTCCCTCAGGTAAAGAAGGAAGAAATTAAAAAAAAACCAGAGGGGAAATAAGAAAAGCAGAGAGAACAGCACTCATCTCAGGAATCAAACTGGGGACCATTGTTGCAGCCTACTGAGCACAGTACTTCCTTCACACCCTCTGGAATGTGACTTGAACACACCCCTTAGCATTCTAATGATCCAGAAACAAGATTTTGTTTTTCTTCGTTTAACAATTTAGGGAAAACATCACGCATCTCTCAGTTCTTGGCTGATAGCCTGGATTTGACATTGGTCTTGAGTTAGGGAGCATACCTTCTAGATATTAAAAACACGAGATCCATTTTAAGCGTAAGTATAATATGCAGAGTGTAATGGTGCAGAATCATTGTGAATTCTAATGGACTGTAGTGGTTCAATATGCTTTTATACCAATAATGTAAATTCTAGGACAAAGCAGCTGTTATTTCAACTGTTTTCAGGTCAAAGCCACAGAGAAAACAATCACTTTATTGCTCCGTTTCAAGCTATTTTCTATATTCAGTGCAAAATATACACCACAACCCACCACTGATGTCTTTTTCATGCATCTGTTATTGACTTCAAAGTGCATTATGCTTTCCAATGCTAGGATGAGGCATGTTAGTATGAGTTTAGGAATCTAAACTTCCAACCATTGTTTAGATTATATACCACATCCTGGCTAATCTGAAGTTGGACAAAAAACAGAACTAATCAAATGGGAATTGTTTTAGAAGCAGGCCAGACATTTCTAATTCATTCTGAGTAGATTTATCTATTGTACATTGCAGAGACGTCATTGAATGGATAGCCTGCTTCATTTTACTTCTTTGATGAAGTGAATTTCCTTGCAACTCATTGCACTGCATCCACTTCTAAAAACAAATGCAAATTGTTCAGTTGTGGTGTTTTGGGGACAGGTTGGAGAATAACATTTACACAACATATATCTCTGAGATTAGTGGAAGATTATAAAATAATAGAAGAAATTCACCACTGATTTTCAGAAAATGAGAAATAGCATTTGCTTTTTAGTTGCCATGTTTGTTGTGATGGTAACCTGAGAAAGTTTCATCTCATGGACAAACAAAGCATGTAGGCATAACAATAGAAGCAGGTATAGGCTATTCAGTCCATCCAGCCTGCTCCTCCATTCCAATAAAATGGATGATCTTTTACCATGGCAACCACTTTTCTCACTAATCCAACATTCTTTGATTCCCTTAATATCCCAAGATTGAACAATTCCTGGCTTTATTATACTCAGTGACCTCTGGATGAAGGAATTTTTTTTTTCTCTTCTCAATCCTGAATGGCTGTTCTGTGAATCCTGGTTCTAGACACCCTCACCATGTGAAAGATCAGTTTCACATCTATAGCCCCTTTCACACTGTCGATTACATCTGAGTTAACCTGCCAATATTGCGGGTCAAATCATATGAATTTGTGGTGTGAAATGACATCTCCCTGGTAGGGCAGGGCAAATAGATTTCAAATGGGCTCTGATACATGGAGGGAGCAAGTGTCAGAACCTGGCTGAGCTAACTCACCACTCACCTTTTGGCAGTGTGAAAGATCAACCAGTCCAATCAGGTATAATTAGTGACGTCAGTGCCTGCATGCTTGTGTCACAGTGGCAGGAAATATATCAGTGTATGCTCTAGTTTTAAATAAAAAGTCAGAATACACTCCCATTTGCATTATGACTACACAACTCACCCTGCCTATCTGCCTCCTCCTCTTTCCTGATTCTCCTCATGTGCTCTGTGAAACAGCTGTCTTTTTCAGCCAGTGTTTCTAACACAGCATTGATAATTGGTTTATAATACAATCACAGAGTTGCAGGGCCAGCATTCAAAAATCGAATCCATTACTAACTGCGTGATTAGACTTCTGTGTGAATTCCGGTGAGTACTGTTATGAGCCCAAAGGACCCCAAAACCCAGCAGCAATAGATATTCACCAAGACAAGTAGTTACTTACACAAAAGTTGTTTTTAATTATCTTTAAACATGAAAACAGAATCATACTTTAACTTATCTCTATTAACTTAACTAACCCAACTTAACCCCCTTCTAATTCTAAGTGCATGTATATGTAATGTGTGTGTAAATTGAAGAAAAGTTCTTTGGTTCACAGTTCAATCTCACTTCTTATTCTTCCAAGTTCTCTGGTTGCAGGCAATTTTGATACTGTGCACAGAATTTAACATGTATAAAGTTCACCAGGCTTTGGTGCTCGAATGTTTACCATTCAGGTTGGCAGAGAGAGATTCGTTGTTCCAAGATTTCCACAACTGAGGTACCACCATTAGTCACTTCAATGTCTTCCTGATGAAACTTGTCCCATCAGGGTTCTCCAGATGATAACCTCTTTCTTTCAGGCTATCACAGAGTTCCTTTCTGTTCCACTTATTCCAAGAGAAACATCAGACAGATTGCACTTCCAGCCATCCGCCACTCTGGAGCTTTTGTTTCAGTTCCAACAAGCTTCTCCTGCTCGTTTCAGCTGTGACTTTCTCTCTCCAGCTCAGATTCCAACTGCCCTCCACATGTCCTGCTCTCTCTCTCTAACTTGCAAAGCCCCCTCCTTCTCCAGCAAACAATAGGAGTCAATCCTCTGCTCCAATCTGTTGTTTTTAGGTAAACAAGAACCCAGGAGTAACCTTTGAGTGAGCACTTTGCATAAAGGTCAGAAGTCTTGTAAAAATGTTCATAACCGATGACCTGTCTCCAGTCCATTCATTTCATGACACCATTTCAATTAGCACTTACTTGTGAAATGAGCATAGCATTCTCCATAGTTTCTGTAAAGTCACTGAATTTGAATTCTTCAGTATTTCAAGTAAGATCTGTTTTAAAATGTGGTTATGTATGTAACCCACTCCAATTTTACCAATCTATCTCCCAAATACATCTACAAATGTTACATCACAGTACGTACTGCATCACTTGCGGTGTCATTGCTGGTGGCAGGACCCCTCCCCCTTAAAATCCTGAGTTGCAGAATTACCTACAAATAATGGTACATTGTGAAAGACTTCTGGGATCAGCTTGCCCTGCAAATTTTACCATTTCCTCAGAGGGTTGGCAGTGAGAAAGGGACTTATGATTTATGTCCTTGTATCTTTCCCACTTAGACTAAGCGAATGTTCTTAGGAGCAGGAGCACAATGTGAACAATGTCATATTCCTTTTTACACTGCAACATAAAGGGGACTTTCAAAATAAAACATATTAACTAGAATATATTGTTCTTGATATTAGAGAAATAGGTGAACACATAAAACAATTGCTTGAAATCCCCAGTTCAACACATCAACCCACTGCATCTTCTAACATCTGTGAGAGGAATATCAGCTTACACTTTCAATTATATGTTGACGTTCTCTTCTTTGGCTTGGCTTCGCGGATGAAGATTTATGGAGGGGTATGTCCACGTCTGCTGCAGGCTCGTTGGTGACTGACAAGTCCAATGTGGGACAGGCAGGCATGTTTGCAGTGGTTGCAAGGGAAAATTGGTTGGTTGGGATTGGGTGTTGGGCTTTTCCTCCTTTGACTTTTGTCAGTGAGGTGGGCTCTGTGGTCTTCTTCAAAGGAGGTTGCAGCCCGCCGAACTGTGAGGCACCAAGATGCACGGTTGGAGGCGATATCAGCCCACTGGCGGTGGTCAATGTGGCAGGCACCAAGAGATTTCTTTTTTTAAATTTTTTTTATTTTTCACACTATAAACCATATTGACCAAGATACATACAGACATTTTTTCTCTTGAATATATACAGTGTCATTTTCTCCCCCTTTTCCCCCCTCCCTTCCCTCCCTCCCTCCCTCACCCTCTTTCCCTTTTATTTGAAGTTCCATCTATAAGATACATTAAACCCGTTAAACAATGTTGTCACTTAATAAAAATAAACAAGAAATTTTACTGAGTCAGTTCTTTTCATTTTCATTATCTTCTCCTTCTGTCATTTTAGGTGGTGGAGCTCCATGGTAGGATTTCTCTATTGTATTTCATGTATGGCTCCCATATTTGTTCGAATATTGTGAAGCTATTTCTTAAATTATATGTTATTTTTTCTAATGGATTACATTTATTCATTTCTGTGTACCATTGTTGTATTCTCAAGTTGTCTTCTAATTTCCAGGTTGACATAATACATTTTCTTTGCTACAGCTAGGGCTATCATAACAAATCATTTTTGTGCTCCATCCAAATCGAGTCCAAATTCTTTATTTCTTATATTACTTAGGAGGAAGATCTCTGGGTTTTTTGGTATATTGCTTTTTGTGATTTTATTTAATATCTGGTTTAGATCTTCCCAAAATTTTTTCACTTTCTCACATGTCCAAATTGCATGAATTGTTGTTCCCGTTTCCATTTTATAGCGAAAACATCTGTCTGATACTGTTGGGTCCCATTTATTTAACTTTTGAGGTGTGATGTATAGCCTGTGTATCCAGTTATATTGTATCATGCGTAACCTCATGTTTATTGTATTTCTCATAGTTCCAGAGCATAGCTTTTCCCATGTTTCATTCTTTATCTTTATGTTTAGATCTTGTTCCCATTTTTGTTTAGGTTTACCGTTTGTTTCCTCATTCTCCTTTTCTTGCAGTTTGATGTACATGTTTGTTATAAATTTTTAAAATATCATTGTGTCTGTAATCACATATTCAAAATTGCTTCCTTCTGGTAACCTCAGACTGTTTCCCAATTTGTCCTTCAAGTGGGTTTTCAGTTGGTGGTATGCAAACTTTGTATCGTGAGTTATATTATATTTATCCTTCATTTGTTCAAAGGATAATAATTTATTTCCCGAAAAACAATTTTCTATTCTTTTGATCCCTTTTCTCTCCCATTCTCTGAAGGAAAGGTTATCTATTGTGAAAGGGATTAGTTGATTTTGCGTCAATATTATTTTTGGTAGTTGGTAATTTGTTTTATTCCTTTCTATGTGAATCTTCTTCCAAATGTTGAGCAGATGATGCAATACCGATAAATTCCTATGTTGCACCAATTTTTCATCCCATTTATATAGTATATGTTCAGGTATCTTCTCCCCTATTTTATCTAGTTCTAATCTGGTCCAATCTGGTTTTTCCCTTGTTTGATAAAAATCTGATAGGTATCTTAATTGTGCTGCTCTTTAATAATTCTTAAAGTTTGGTAGTTGTAAGCCTCCTTGTTTGTACCATTCTGTTAATTTATCTAGTGCTATCCTCAGTTTTCCCCCTTTCCATAAGAATTTCCTTATTATTTTCTTTAGAATTTGAAGAATTTCTCTGTTAGGTGAACTGGTAATGACTGAAATAGGTATTGTATCCTTGGGAAAATGTTCATTTTAATACAGTTCATCCTTCCTATCAGTGTTAGTGGTAAGTCTTTCCAATGCTCTAAGTCGTCTTGCAATTTTTTCATTAATGGATGATAATTTAGTTTATATAGATGGCCGAGATTTTTATTTAGTTGTATACCTAGGTATCACATTGCTTGTGTTTGCCATCTAAATGGTGATTCTTTCTTAAACTTTGTGAAATCTGCATTATTCATTGGCATTGCTTCACTTTTATTTGCATTGATCTTGTACCCCGATACTTCTCCATATTCCTTCAACTTCCTATGTAATTCTTTTATTGATATTTCTGGTTCTGTTAAGTATATTATAATGTCATCTGCAAGTAGACTGATTTTATATTCCTTCTCTTTTATTTTTATCCCTCTTATTTTATTTTCTGTTCTTATCAGTTCTTCTAGTGGTTCTATAGCTAATGCGAACAGTGAGGGAGATAGTGGACATCCCTGCCTTGTTGATCTGCTTAAGTTAAATTGTTTTGATATATATCTATTTACTGTCACTTTCGCCAATGGCCCATTATATAATGCTTTAATCCAATTAATATATTTCTCTGGTAGGCTGAATTTTTGTAGTACTTTGAATAAATAATTGCATTCTACTCTGTCAAAGGCCTTCTCTGTGTCTAAAGCAACGGCTACTGTTGGAGTTTTATTTCCTTCTACTGCATGAATTAAGTTAATAAATTTACAGATATTGTCCGTTGTTCATCTTTTTTTAATAAATCCAGTTTGGTCTAGATTTACTATTTTTGGTACATAGTCAGCCAATCTGTTTGCTAATAGTTTAGCTATTATCTTATAATCTGTGTTAAGTAGAGATATTGGTCTATATGATGCTGGTCCTAGTGGATCTTTCCCTTGCTTTGGTATTACTGTAATTATTGCTGTTTTGCATGAATCTGGTATGTTTTGTGTTTTATCAATCTGGTTGATTGCTTCCAGGAGGGGAGGAATTAATAAGTCTTTAAATGTTTTATAGAATTTTATTGGGAATCCATCCTCTCTTGGTGTTTTATTGTTCGGTAGTTTTTTTAATATCTCCTGTAATTCTTCTATTTCAAATGGTTTTATTAAATTATTTTGCTCCTCTGTTTGTAATTTCGGTAGTTCAATTTTAGTTAGAAATTCATTTATTTTGTCTTCTTTCCCTTCGTTTTCAGTTTGATATAGTTGTTCGTAGAATTCCCTGAAGTTTTCATTGATCTCCGTTGGATTATATGTAATTTGTTTGTCCTTTTTCCTTAATGCCAATACCATTCTTTTAGTTTGTTCTGTCTTAAACTGCCACGCTAGAATTTTGTGCGTTTTTTCTCCTAGCATAATATTTCTGTTTTGTCTTCATTATGTTCTTCTCCACCTTATATGTTTGTAGTGTTTCATATTTTATTTTTTTGTCTGCTAATTCTCTTCTTTTAGTTGTATCTTCCTTTATTGCTCATTCTTTTTCTGTATTTGTTATTTCCCTTTCCAACTGTTCTGTTTCCCAATTGTAGTCCTTCTTCATCTTAGTTACTTAACTTATTATTTGCCCTCTGATGAACGCTTTCATTGCGTCCCATAGTATAAACTTATCTTTCACTGATTCCGTATTTATTTCAAAGTACATTTTAATTTGTCGTTCAATGAATTCTCTAAAATCCTGTCTTTTAAGTAGCATGGAGTTTAATCTCTATCTTTACATTCTTGGTGGGATGTCCTCTAGCTCTATTGCCAATAACAGGGGTGAGTGATCCGATAATAGTCTAGCTTTATATTCCGTTTTCCTAACTCTCCCTTGAATGTGGGCTGATAACAGGAATAGGTCTATCCTTGAGTATGTTTTGTGTCTACCCGAATAATATGAATATTCCTTTTCCTTTGGGTGTTGTTTCCTCCATATATCCAAAAGTTGCATTTCTTGCATCGATTTAATTATAAATTTGGTTACTTTGTTCTTTCTGTTAGTTTTTTTTCCAGTTTTATCCATGTTTGAGTCCAAATTAAGGTTTAAATCCCCTCCGATTAGTATGTTCCCTTGCGTATCTGCTATCTTCAAAAAGATATCTTGCATAAATTTTTGATCTTCTTCATTAGGTGCATATACATTGAGTAAATTCCAAAATTCTGAATATATCTGACATTTTATCATTACACATCTCCATGCTGGATCTATTATTTCCTCTTCTATTTTGATTGGTACATTTTTATTGATTAACATAGCTACTCCTCTGGCTTTTGAATTATATGTTGCTGCTGTTACATGTCCTATCCAATCTCTTTAATTTCTTATGTTCCACTTCAGTTAGATGTGTTTCTTGTATGAATGCTATATCAATTTTTTCTTTTTTTCAGTAAATTTAACAGTTTCTTCCTTTTGATTTGGTTATGTATTCCATTAATATTTAAAGTCATATAGTTCAACATAGTCATTTCATACTTTGTTTATCTTTCCGTTTCCTCATCACCACCTTCCCTTCTTATCCATTTCTGCTTTCTTTTTTTGAACACATTATAAGACAACATTTCTATAACATAAAATATTTCCACTATTCTCATATCTAAAATTCCTTTAACCCCAATAGTCCCTCCCTTTTCTGAGTTGCCCTTTGTCCCTTGTCGGGCAACCACGTCTCCCCTCTCCATTTGGATTTGTGAATTCGCTCGCAAGCCCCCCAGAAAAGATTTTAATCTTCATATATAACAAAGGTCACTCTATTAATTCCCTCCTTACTTCCTTTCTTCCCTTTCTTTCCCTTCTTAGTTCTTACTTATACTCTATTTTTATGTATATATATATAGTTTGTTTTCATTTTTGTTCTTGTTACATTTCTTCATCTCTCTGTCTGTTTTGTAGTTGTTCTGCAAATTTTCGTGCTTTTTCTGGATCCGAGAATAGTTTGCTTTGCTGCCCCGGGATAACTATTTTAAGTACCGCTGGGTATTTTAACATAAATTTATAACCTTTTTTCCATAGAGTCGTTTTTGCTTCATTAAACTCCTTCCTCTTCTTCAGGAGTTCAAAACTTATATCTGGATAGAAAAAAATTTTTTAACCCTTGTATTCCAGTGGTTTTTTGTCTTCTCTTATTTTTTTCATTGCCTTCTCCAATATATTTTCTCTTGTTGTATATCTTAGGAATTTTACTAGAATGGATCTTGATTTTTGTTGTGGTTGTGGTTTAGGGGCTAATGTTCTGTGTGCCCTTTCTATTTCCATTTCTTTCTCTAATTCTTGTCTTCCTAGGACCCTGGGGATCCATTCTTTTATAAATTCTTTCATATTTTTGCCTTCTTCATCTTCCTTAAGGCCCACTATCTTTATATTGTTTCTTCTATTATAATTTTCCATTATATCTATCTTCTGAGCTAACAGCTCCTGTGTTTCTTTAACTTTTTTTATCAGATTCTTCTAATTTCTCATTTCTATGGCTGTTTCTCGTTCTTCCACCTTGTCTACTCTTTTTCCTATATCTGTCATGATCATCTCTCATCTATTCACTTTTTCTTCTGTACTTTTTATTCTTCTTTTTATTTCACTGAATTCTTGTGTCTGCCATTCTTTTACTGTTTCCATATATTCTTTAAAAAAATATATCCATGTACTTGCCCTTCCCTTCATCTTCCATTTCTCTGTGTAGAGTTTGATGTTCTCCCTCCTCTTCTTTTGGGTCCACTCCAGGATCTGTGTCTTTTACCTCCATCTCTTCTGATTTTCTTGTTGGATTGTTTATTTTATTTTGTTGGATATTTTTGTTCTTCTTATTTTTATTAAAAGTTTCTTGGTGTTGGTCTTCTTCCTCTGAGTTGGTCATCTGTTGTTTCTTTGATTTCCTATTTTTATTCTCTTCCTTCTTGTTCCCGTTTTTTTCTATGTTTTACTGTTGAGAGTCTTGCTGTGGTGTTATACTTGTCTGTTTCGGCTGTGGAGATTTACTGCTCAATTGGTCCCCCCTCCCGTTGGTGTTGTTTTTGTCTTGTGCTTCGCGCATGCGCGAATCCTCGCGCATGCGCAGTTGCGCACTTTTGTTTGGCTCCGTGAGCCATCTTTGTAGTCCTGAGTTCGGGGTTTCCACTGACCTCAGAGAGCGGGCTTCTCTCTCCACGGTGGGCTTCCTCGTACCGTTAAGGCCTTCACCTTCCTCTTCCGACGTCCTTCCTTCTTCTTTACTTCCCGTTGTTTTTGGTTTTTCTTTCTTTGCTGCCATTTTCTCCACACTTTTACTTTCAATTTGTTATGGTTTTTGTGTTAGTGACTTTGTTTTTTCTCTACCTTTTTTTACTTTTCTGGAGGGGGCTGGAATTCCCCTACCGGCCACTACTCCATCATGTGACTCCTCCCCAACAAGAGATTTCTTTAAGCTGTCCTTGTACCTCTTCTTTGGTGCATCTCTGTCTCGGTGGCCAGTGGAGAGCTCGCCATATAACACGATCTTGGGAAAGTGATGGTCCTCCATTCTGGAGACGTGACCCACCTAGCGCAGTTGGGTCTTCAGCAGTGTGGATTCGATGCTTGCAGATTCTGCCAGCTCGAGTACTTTGATGTTGGTGATGAAGTCATTCCAATGAATGTTGAGGATGGAGCGGAGACAGGGCTGATGGAAGTGTTCTAGGAGCCATAGGTGATGCCGGTAGATGACCTATGATTCAGAGCCAAACAGGAGAATGGGTATGACAACGGCTCTGTACACGCTGATCTTTGTGTGTTTCTTCAGGTGATTGTTTTTCCAGACTCTTTTGTGTAGTCTTCCAAAGGCGCTATTTGCCTTGGCGAGTCTGTTGTCTATCTGTTTGTCGATCCTTGCATCAGATGAAATGGTACAGCTGAGGTAGGTAAACTGGTTGACTGTTTTGAGTTCTGTGTGCCCGATGGAGATGTGGGGGGGCTGGTAGTCATGGTGGGGGGCTGGCTGATGGAGGATCTCAGTTTTCTTCAGGTTGACTTCCAGGTCAAACATTTTGTCAGTTTCCGCAAAACAGGACGTCATGCGCTGGAGAACTGGCTCTGAATGGGCAACTAAAGCGGCATCGTCTGCAAAGAGTAGTTCACGGACAAGTTGCTCTTGTGTCTTGGTGTGAGCTTGCAGGCGCATCAGATTGAAGAGAGTGCCATCCGTGCAGTACCGGATGTAAACAGCGTCTTCATTGTTGAGGTCTTTCATGGCTTGTTTCAGCATCATGCTGAAGAAGGTAGTGTAAGGTAAAACATCATGAGATGGGAATGTGTAGGGAGTTACCCTGTACAGGGCTGTAACAAGAAGGGGAGGTGTCCTTGTACTCCTGTTAGGTAAAACATCATGAGATGGGAATGTACAGGGCTGTAACAAGATGTGAATGCATCCTTGTACTTACAAGATAAGAGAGACATTGATGGATTGAGAGGCAGGAAGCTAGCAGGGAAAGGATAGCAACAGTTTTAGTCATTGGACAAGTAATGATATGATGTTCTAAGCACATATCCAAGGGTATAAAAAATCACCATTTTGCTGATAACGGCAGAATGCATTCTCCGACTAACATGGTTAGTCGCAAGTGTTACAATCCGGTAATAAAGAACAAAGAACCCTGATTTCGACTCAGCCTGGTGTTTGTCTCACTCATTCATGAACAAAGCAGACCTAACAATTGTAAAGAGGATGCAGCCTTGCTTCACGCCGTTGTCAATGGAGAAGGGTTCGGAGAGCTCATTTCTGTATCTGACCCGACCTTGTTGGTTTTCGTGCAGTTGGATAACCCTGTTGAGGAACTTGGGGGGGCATCCGAGGCGCTCTAGTATTTGCCAAAGCCCTTTCCTGCTCACGGTGTCAAAGGCTTTGGTGAGGTCAACAAAGGTGATGTACTCTGTCAGCATTTGTAGATGAATGAATGTGACTGTTCTCTCGTGGATGGTCGTGTTACGGTCACAGAGTCATGCTGAAGAAGAGGAGAGTGTTTTGCTCATCCTGCCTGTGCGGGTCTTTCAGAAAGCTTTCCAATTGGCCTTATTCTCTCAGCTCCTACAAATATCATCCAGTTCCGTTTTTAAGTCTACCAGCGAATCTGCCTCTGCTGCTCTGTCAAGCAACAAAGCCCAGTACAACATGACTTGTTTCAGTAAAATAAATACCTTGTCCTCTGCACCATGAACCATTTGTCATGTCTTCTGGTTAGCAACTCACCCGCCATTGGGATATAATTTTAATTTTTAACGCCACTGCTCCTCCTAACTTTGAACACCCCTATTAAAGATAGCACTGCTGGATGTAATTTTGGTTTAGTGTGTATATGCATGTGTGTGGTTTGTGTGCATACTTAGCATGTACAATGTATGTGCATTAATGCAGTGTGCGTACAGATTGTAAAGCTGTGTGTCAGCAATTCATGTGTATTGCATGCCTGTTCATGCAGCTGGTGCTGTGTGTGGAGTGTGGACCTGTGCGCCGTGTCTGTACGCTGATTCTGAATGGTCATGCATGGCAATGACAGAGTCACATTTCATTATTCAAATTTTCCTCTTCTAAATTCCACTCCTGCCATATATTTAAATTCCACCCTCACCATATATCTATCCTCACCTTTTCCTCTGACAAGGGAGCTCAGTTTCGGACATAAATTAGCTAATTCCCCACCAGATGTAAATTGATGTCTGAAAAGGGATTGCAGCAGCTGGCATTGCATGACTTTAGCAGAATCACTTCCAAACCAGTACAAACTTGAACAGTCCATTCAACGTTTGGGAGCTATATTTTCCTTTTCCTTTTCTGTATTGCATGGTGAAAGTATGCAGCAAATGATTAAAGGAGTTCTTTTTTGTTAAAAATAATGTTTAAATTTACGTGTGCAGTAGGGTCAGCTGCTGGGTACGGCGCAAAAGCTGAATCCCCATTGTCCAACCCAGATTTAACCTCAGGTTAAAAGGAAAACTATTCAGGACACAATTGTTATGAATCTGGAATTCTCTCTTCTTGACAGCTAAGATTGTCAGATATTTGGTTACTGTGGAAATCGAGGACTGGAGCAAATCCATCATCTTGTTGAATGGCAGAGGGATGGAGGGGCACATAGCAAATTTCTTGCTATTGACAGAATGCTCCTGAGCACCAAGTGATTTTGACTGTCACTATAAGATCATGATATTAACTGCATCATTTTTTTTAAATGCAAAATTGATGCTTGTTTTTATTCTTCCTGCCTTGTCGAAAAACTGTGGCATGGCAAAGCAGCTGTAGGCAAAATTGCTTCACAGACCTCTGGTGTTATCTGCCTAGTGTTCTCTGTAACCACAAATGCTTGTACTTCCTCCCACATCCCAAAGATATGGTGAAAGGTGAATTGGCTGCTGGTGTGTGGTAGGAGAGGCAGGGCAATGTCAGTGGGCAAATAAGAGAGAATTGGTTAAGTGAGAAATATTATTGATGAGGGCTAGGATAGATTTGATGGGCCAAATACCCACCTAAGCATAGAAGACCATGTCCAGAAGTCATGTTTGACTCATTTAAATACCCTAAAATGTCATTACATTGAAGATTAGTACCTGGTTGGGTCCCCAGAAAAAGTGATGAAATTGGTTGCAAAGGACCACTTAAGATTGTGTAATGGTTGGTCCCACATTGAAGCAACTGATGTCCTGAGTTAAGTTTCCTCTGACAGGAGCTGTATGGAAATGGAATCTCACTATAGCCTTAGGTGAGGTGTACACCGGGGGGGGGGGGGGGTCATCCATCCTTAAGGTGATGCATCCCCTTGGCAACAGTTGCAACAAGGATTGCGCCGGAGGTGAGGAAAACACAGGTGGTGGGGAGTGGGTGGGTGGGGGGTGGAGGAGGAGAAAGGGAAACAAACAAAGGGATTTGTTTCCCTCGCCTCATCCCCTCTCCCCCCACCACTGATACATTGCTCTAACTGAGTTCTGCACTTTGAATGACCCATGGTCTCTGGGAGGTGTGGGATTATCAGTGAGGTGCGGATCACAGCAGGGTGCACAAAATAAACAGGTATGAAGTTTAAAAGACTGCAACAATGAAGTAGAAGGGAAGGATGAGTGCAAAATACTTTAACCACTGGAATACAAGTTTATCAGATGTTTTGATCCAACTGAAATTGCACTTTTCACATTTGATAGTTGTGCAATAACCACAAATTAACAAGGAATTCTAGCTGCTGCACCCTCCACTCCACCAAAGGATACAGAAATTAGAAAGGCCCCATTCAATGGGAAAGTTAGAGTGAATAGATTAGAGGTTGGGTCAGTCAAAAGAGCATCAGGGGTGTGTTAGTGAACTGGGAATCACCTAGTGTTATCAATTTAGACTCATAGGTGAAGGTCCTGACCCAAGCTGCACGGACCAATTGTGTTAAGATTGTGGCTTCAACTGGGACTGATGACAAATGCAGTTCAATTGTAAACTGCCCAGTGCTTAAAATAGAGTGCTCGACAGCCCAGTTTTCAGCTAAATTCCTTTGTCCAGAACCATTAGACCTCAAAGAATAAATACTGTAATGTGCTTGTGCTACAGGAGGCAAGGTCTATTGTTCCCGAGGGACAACTCAACCTGCTCTGATTTTTTTTCCAAGGGAACACAGTGTACTGCTGCCTGATCTCATCTTCCTGACCATCCAAAATACCTTGCAGTGGATTACCCTTTGAAATGTTATTAGCCAGTTGATTAACTTTGAAACTACCTAGTATCCATTTACTCCACTCTCTTTATCCCACATTCCATGTGGACAGAGCCATGAAGAGAGTCGTGAAATTCTCATCCTTGTTTTCAAATCTTTCATTGGCCTTCTCCTGTCATATTCCTGACAGAGTGCTCCGGCCTTTTATTTCTATAGATGCTGCATGACCTGCTGAGTTTCTCCAGCATTTTTGTATGTTGCACTAGATTTCACCATATGCAGATTTTCCTTGTGTCACTGAGTCTCTTGATTTACAACTTTCTGGCATCACTGAGTTCCTCCAAATCTCTAGGGTTCTGAATGAAGTAGCTGTAGATATTGTGGAGGCATTGGTAATGATCTTTCAGGAATCAATAGATTCTGGGATGGTTCCAGAGGACTGGGACATCTCAGCAGTCACCCTGCTATTCAAGAAGGGAAAGAGGCAAGCAGAAAGGAAATTAAAAACTGGTTAGCCTGACGTCAGTGGTTGGGAAGATGTTGAAATCGATTGTGAAGGATGAGGTTACAGAGTACTTGGAGGGAGACACATGACTGGATAGGGCAGAGCCAGCATGGTTTCCTTAAGAGAAAGTCTTCCTTGACAAACCTTAGAATTTTTTGAAGAAGTGACAAGCAGGATAGTTAAAGGAGATGCAGAGGATGTTGTGCATTTGAATTTTCAGAAGGCCTTTGACAAGCTGCTGCACATGAGGATATTTAACAAAATAAGAGCCCGGTATAACAGGAAGTATACTAGCGTGCCATTGGCAGGAAGCAGAGAGTCAGAATACAGGGGTCAAATTCTTATTGTTTGCCAGTTGCTAGTGGTGTTCCACAGGGATCAATGTTAGGACCATTTCTTTTTATGTTGTATATCAGTGATTCAAATCAACCATTTTTTTGGCTATAGCTCCCTTAGGACTCTACTCAAAGTTTATAGGTCCCCTTCCCTGTAAAGCAGTCAAGTTCAGTTAATTTCTTCTATATTTCTCTTCTGCTGAGATTAAAAGAACCCAAAATATTTTAAGATATCAGTCCGTGAAGCCCCTTAAATGTGCTGTAACCCCTAGGGGGAAGTTGGGGGGTGGGTAGGTGTATGGCCCCTAAAAAGAATGATTGATCACATTATGGAATGAATGGCTTTGTGGCCAAGTTTGCAGATGATGCAAAGATAGGTAGAGCAGGTAGTGTTGAGGAAACAGGGAGGCTGCAGAAGGACTGGGACAGATTAGGAGAATGGGCAGAGAAGTGGCAAATGAAGTACAATGCTAGATAGTGTTCAGTTATGCAGTCTAGTAAAAGAAATAAAATTGAAAATTCCCTGTTGCAAGGGGATCTTTGAGCCTGAATTTAAACTTGAAGGTTGAATTAGTGGTGAAGAAAGCAAGTGCAATGCTGGCATTTATTTCAAGAGGAATAGAAGATAGGAGCAGGGATGCGATGCTGAGGTTTTATAAGGCACCAATGAGACCTTACTTGGAGTATTGTGAGCAGTTTTGGGCTCCTAATTTAATAAGAGATGTATTGCCGTGAGAGAGGGTTCAGAGGAGGTTCACTAGGATGATTATGGGAATGAAAGGAGTTATGTGAGGAGCATTTGACAGCTCTTGGCTGGTACTCTTTGGAATTTTGGAGAATGTAGGGGAGAATCTCATTGAAACATTTCAAATGTTGAAAGACATGGATAGAGTAGATGTAGACAGTTTGTTTTCCAATGGTGGGAGAGTCTAGGACAAGAGGGGCATCTTCAGGATTGAAGAGCATCCACTTAGAACAGAGATGCGTAGAAATTCCAAAGAAAGCATCTGGGCCAGATGGAATACCCAGTTGAATACTGAAAACCTTTGTAGAACAATGTTTTTGTGGATATCTTCAACATCTCATTCTCACAGGGCATGCTCCTCACCTGTTTCAAACAGGTCTCAATCATACCGGTTCCCGGGAAAAGTGTGGTAACCTGCCAAAATGACTACTGACCTGGTGGCACTCATATCTGCAGTGATGGTGTTTTGAGAGGCTGGTGTTGAAGCATATCATCTCATGTCTAAGCGACAACATGTATCCATTCCAATTCGCCTATCATAGCAACTGGTCTATGATAGATGCCATCTCACTGGCTCTACACAAATCCCTGGAACTCCTGGACAACAAAGATGTTCTTTATCATATACAGTTCAATATGCAACACCATCATCCCCTCAAAACTGATCATCAATCTAAGACCTGAGCCTCAATAACCCAGTGTATAATTATAACCTGGATTTCTTTACCTCCAGACTACAATCAGTGAGGTTTGGTAAGAACATCTCCTCCATAATCTCCATCAGCACTGTAGAACCACAGGGCTACATACTTAGACCCTTGTTCTACTCGCCTTTTAGATACGACTGCATGGCTCAGTGCAACAACACCATTTACAGATTTGCTGATTAAACCACAATAGTGGATTGTAATAAAAGGGGACCATGAGTCCTCATCCTACAGGAGGGAGATTGAAATCTTGGATGAATGGTGTACCAACAAAACGTTGCACTCAGTGTCACCCAAACCAAGGAATTGATTGTTCATTTCAGAAAGGGGAAACCAAGGCTGTACTATCTGGTGATCATTGGGGGAATCAACGGAAGAGGGTGAACAAATTTAAATTCCTGAATGTTACTATCTTGGAGGATCTTTTCTGGACCTAACATACTAATGTCATCGTGAAGAAGGCATTTCAGAACCTCTATTTCCTCAGGAGGTTGCTGAGGCATAACATTGGATATCTTGGCAAACTTCTAGATGTGTATTGTAAAGTGTTCTGATTGGCTGCATCATGGCTTGATATGGGGCCACCAATAACTCTGAGTAGAAAGCCATGCAAAAGGTAATAGATGCAGCCCAGCACATCACAAGCAAAATTCTCTCCTCCAACAAGAAAACCTATGAGGAATGTTGCTGTCGGAGAGCAGCAGCAATCATCAAGGATCCACACCATCCAGGTCATACTCTGTTCTCACTGCTGCTGTCAGGAAAGTGATATAAGTGCCGCAATACTCGTAACACCAGGTACAGGAACATTTACTACCCTTCCAACATCAGACTTCTAAATGACAGACTCAATCAGAGACTAATTTTAAAGTCTCTTAATTTGCACATTACTTATTATTGAATTTTTTTCTGTATTTGCACAGTCAATTTGTTTATATTTCTCTCTGTTTTGTATGTATCTTTTCCTCGAGTACAGGTTAGTTATTGATAACTGTCTGGCCCTCAGGAAAATTAATCTCAGGGATATACACAATGCCATTGTGGTGATATGTAATTACACCATTAGATCACCAGGGGTCATCCCGGTGACCTTGTATATAAAGCAGTCCAGACCTACAGTCTAGCCTTCCAGGTTCGTCTTGCAGAGAGACAAGACCTCTTAGTGTATATATTAGTTTATTAAAGCTGTCTTATACTTGCACTGCTGGTGTGGTTATTGTCAGTACAATTTAATAAACTAATATGATAGCTACTAGGATGGAAGCTGCTTCTGCTCCGACGTACATTCCTGGCCACTTGGAGACTCTTCCTGAGGAATGGAATCCGGGGATGACCAGCACGCACGTGCATCTGAGGACAGAGACAGCGAGGGACCGCTGTACTGGAATCGTGGTGGAATGTGGGGAAGACCACAGAAGTACGATAGGGCAGGTAAGAAACAAGAGCCCTGTCTGCCCATGGGTTTGCTGATACAGGTGCCGCCGACCCTAAACCCCGGTCTGATCAGAAAGGGACCATTACAAGTGGGGGTGGAAGGATATCCACAATTTGTGCTCCCGATCACCATGTATGTGCAGAATTCCTGACCACTCCAGAGCCAGGGAAAGCAGACACCGTTACCACCAGCAGCAGTTTCCCCAGTACCACAGAGCCCTGATGCTACCGCTGGAATCCCCCCCTAAGCCCACTGCAAATGTCCCAAAGCCAGAGACTCAGCCAACAGCCCAAGCACCCAGGTTACTCCTCCAGCAGATACAAGTCCCACAGAGGCTCTACCAGCAGTTTCCAGGACCCCAGGGTCCACCCTTGCTACACCTAGACCCAGAGACCATGTGGAGACCAGGAACGACCCCCCGGGGTTTCCCCACATTATCTAAGGGACCAAAGACTGCGGCTTAGCCATGTGCTGCAACCAAACAGGCTGGAGCTCGACCCCAGAAATCCTGGAGCTGGCATGTACTTCGGCCAGAGATACTTTCTGAATTACACGGAGGGTGCTGAGGCATCAGATAAAGAGCTATTAATGCTGCTGTTAGCACAGCTGGGAGACCACCCTTACTTCCTTATATAGGATGCTAGGTCCTACCAAGAGGCAATGAACACTTTACAGAGGCATTATAGCAAGGGGCATAGCGAACTCCACTCCCGGTACAGCCTCTTGACCAGGTCACAACAAGTTGGGGAGTCTGCCAGAGACTTTATACTCTCTCTGAAAGACCTGGCGAGAGGCTCCAACTTTAAAGCAGTATCAGCCCAAGAGTATGCGGAGGACATTATTAGGGACAGAATTGTAGCGAGCATACGATCCACTGAGACAAGACATCGATTGCTGGAGAAAGGATTGATGGGGCTAGATGAGGCAAAGGCTTGCAGAAGCTTTAGAAAGCACCAGGAAAGAATTGGAGGAGTACTCACAGGACCCTGGGGCTGGGACAAACATCACACTGCTGGACTCTCTAGCCCCACGAAAAGAAAAGTATGCTGCCTCAAAGAAATTCACTGCAGCAGCACACCTTGAGGGTCCCAAGTGTTTTTTCCTGTGGACAAAGAAAGTACCCCAGAGCCCTCTGCCCTGCCAGAGAAAATGTCTGTTCCAACTGTGGAAAACATGGGAATTATGCAAAAGTCTGCAGAGGCCCCAAGGCCACAGCCAAGGCCTATTCTCATGCTAATGAGAGGTGGGAAAGCTCTTCTTTCTCCACAAACAGAAGAAGAAGAATGCCATGTGCAGCCGGCCATCTTGGACAAATGCTATGGAGCAGAGGAAACAGTCTTCAGAAGATGAATATGACGCCGAGCACTATCGGATGGAAGGACACGCCAGGCTCGCTTCCCTAAGCATGAATCAGGCGAGTCCACACAATTTATCTGATGCCACTGTGTGCATCAAAATTAATGATGTGAGGGTACATTGCTTAATAGATAGTGGAAGCACTGAAAGTTTTATTGAGCAGGGGTTAGTCAACCACCTTGTCCTCCCCACACGCCCAAGCAGCCTTCGGCTGAGGTAAAACAGTTTTGCAGGATTGCTCGAGAAATCCAGGGCACAAAATACGAAGGGTTCAAATTACTAGTACTCCCTCACCTCTGTGTCCTGGTACTATTGGAGTTAGATTTTCAATGCCAGTTAGAAAACATTACAATAGTGCACAATGCCCCACTACACCTTAGGAAGAAACAACACTGCAGCCTGTCTGTCCTGACATAGAACCCCCTCTGCTCTTCACACACCTGACCCCAGAATTCACACCAATAGCAAAGAACAGGAGGTACAGCCCGAGGGACAGAGCCTTCATTAGGACAGAGGTCCACAGGCTACTACAGGAGAGCATCATAGAGCAGAGCACCAGCTCCTGGAGAGCCCAGGTGGTTGTAGTAAAGTCAGGAGAAAAACTGCGCATGGTAGTGGATTACAGCCAGACAATCAACAAGTTTACACAACTCGATGCCTACCCCCTGCCACACATAGCAGACATAGTCGACAACATTGCACAGTATAAGGTGTTCTCCACCATAGACCTGAAGGCAGCATACCACCAACTGCCCATTAGAAACAGCGATCGCATTTACACAGCATTTGAGGCAGATTGTATCAATTTCTGCGAATTCTCGAATTCCCCACTCTCTGGCTAAAGAAATTCCTCTGCATCTCTGTTTCAAAAGAGCACTCGTCAGTCCTGAAGTTGTGCTCTCTTGTCCTTGACTCTCAACCATGGGAAACAACTTTGCCACATTTACTCTGTCTAGGGCTTTCAACATTTGAAATTCTTCTATGAGGTACCTCCTCATTCTTCTCAACTCCAAGGAGTACACTGTAAGAAACGTGAAGCGTTCATCGTATCCCAGGGGTGGCCAAGACCCACATACTTCAGATGTTTGGGAGCTGCAAGACTTGAAAAAATGTAACATACATATTTTTACTCTTATATGCAAAAATTTTATATAAGCAAGTTTCTTGTCATCTGATTGCACAAATACAACCCAACAAATCAGCGTTTTCCAGTCCTTGGAACAAAACGTGCAGACATACAGAAAAATAATACAAATATGTATTCTATCTATAAAAATAAAGAAATTAATATAGTTTGTTTGTTAATATGAGAGTCTCGGATGGTCAGTGGGAGCAGTTCCTTTGATCATTCAATGTTCTCACTGTCCGTCGGAAGAAGCTGTTCCTCAGCCTGATGGTGCTGGCTTTGATACTCCTGTATCTCTTTCCTGATGGGAACAGCTGAAAGATGCTGTGTACAGGGTAGAAGGGGTCCTCAATGATTTTGCGTGCCCTCTTTGGACAACGATCCCGGCAGATCATGTGGATAGGAGGAGGGAGACTCCACTGATCCTCTCTGTCACTCTTACGGACCTGTGGATTGACCTCCAATCCGTTTCTCTGCAGCAACCATTCCACACTGTGATGCAGCCGGCTAGGATTCTCTTGATAGAGCTCCTGAGAAGGTTTACATAATGGTGGCTGGCAGCCTTGCCAACTTCAGTCTTCTTAGGAAGTGAAGTCACTGTTGCACCTTCCTGTTAAGAGAGATGTTGAGTGTCCATGATAGGTCAGTAGTTAAGTGAACTGCAAGGAGCTTGGTGCTCTCCACTCTCTCTACTACAGTTGTTGATATGTAGTGGAGGGTGGTCATTCTTGGTCCTCCTGAAGTCCATGATTATCTCCTTCGTCTTGTTGGTCATGAGATTTTACAACCTCTTCTTTATAGTGCAACTCATCATTTTGCTGACGATGCCAACTACTGTTGTCACTGTCAGTTTGTTTACATTCGTTATCTGTTTACAGTTCTTTATTTATTTACACTATGTATAGTTTATTTTTGCACTACCAATTAGTGGTAATTCTGCCATGCCCGCAGGAAAAAGGAATCTCAGGATTGTATGTGATGTCAGTTATGTACTCTGACAATAAATCTGAATTCTGACTATAGGAGCTGGATCTGGCGATGCATTTGTGGGTCAGTAGCATGAACAGGAGCGAGCTGAGCACACAGCCCTGAGGCGCATCAGTCCTTAGTGTGACGATGCTGGATATTCTGCTATCGACCCAGACTGACTATGGCCTTTCTGTTACAAAGTCCAGGATCCAATTACAGAGAGGGATGTTGAGTCCCAGGAAGGACAGTTTCTCCACCAACCTCTGATGAATAATCATATTAACCACTGAGTTGAAGTCAATGAACAGCAGCCTAGTGTATGAGATGTTGTTCTCCAGGTCGGCCAGGATGGAGTGAAGCGACAAGGCTATAGCATTGTTGGTGGAACAGTTTCTTCTATAGGCAAATTGAAATGGATCCAGTATCCCTGAGAGGTGTGCTTTGAGCTGTTCCATCATCAATTTCTTGAAGTATTTCATAATGGTGGAGGTCAGTGCCACAGGGTGACAGTCATTAAAGCCTGTTATTGTTGCCATCTTGGGTACTGGGGTGATGGTGGCTGTCGTGAACCCTACGGGAACAATGGACTACCGCAGAGAGGTGCTGAGGATGTCTGTGAAGATGTCAGTTGGTCTGCCCAGTCCTTCAGTATCTGACCAGATATGTTGCCTGGTCCTGCTGTCTTGTGTGGGTTCGCCTTGGATAAAGTTCTCCTCAGCTCGACTGCGGCTATGCAAAGGGCCCATTCATCAGGGGGCATGGAAATTTCCTTAATAAATATTAAGAAATATATTTATGTAATAATATTTATTCATGCCTGTAGTTTTTAGACTGCTAATTTTTAATTAGTTTTAATGTTCAAAAAGTACACTTAAACATACCAAATATTATCAAAACCCTGATTGATTTTCTGTAGAAATCTATGCCCAAGGAAACAGTAGAGGCTGCTTCATTAAAAATATTTAAGATACAGTAAGATAGATTTTTGCATCATAGGGTAATTAAGGGTTATGGGGAAAAGGCGGAGCTGAATCCTTGGCCAGATCACCTGTGATCTTACTGAATGTGGGAGCAGGCTCAACAGGCCAGATGGACAATTTCTGGTCCTGCTTCTGATGTGTTCTCTTTGGAAACACTGCTGCCACTGATCTCTGCAGATATCTCCACCATTGCAGCATCCACAGCAAAGTGACCCGATGCAAAGCTGCCTCCTTCAGCAGATTGAGGCCAGGGAGCCCACAGCTCTGCTCCTCCCTGTCCCACCCTCTGCTCTACTCTTCCCAGTCACCAGCAGGATGCAGGGAGCAGATGCTGAGAGCAGAGGCTGGAGTATAGAGCAGTCTAACCTCTGCATTGTTTGACTCTCAATCCAGTGGGGCCAGGGCTTGCCATGGACACTGACAGGACCTTCACTGCTGCTGCCAACTTCAGCTCTGTCCTGGCTTAGTACCTGGATGACGTCCTCATTGGGGACCCCCTCTAGCCTCTTCTCCCTATCTCTGTCATCTTGCTTGCCCTCTGCTGGACAGACAACCCACCTTTAGGGCAGGCCATGCCTCATCGGAACTTTCCTTGTTCAGCCCCAACTTCCTGACCTCTAAAGCCGCTCACTTCAGAGGACTCTCAGTTTTGCCTGGTCCATCATACGAAAGTAACGTGTATATTGATCCACTTGATTTGTATTGTTTTAGATATGTTTTTACAGTTATAACATGTTATTTAGATTTTTCAGTTTAGAAACCAGTTATTCATTGTGTTTGTAGTGATTGGCAAGTGATGTGACTTCCGAGGGGTGGAATGTTACATTTGGATTGTAGAAGAACACGTGGCCTCTCTGCCTGAAACTTATTCAGAGGTTGCATCACCAGCCAATCAAGGTTGAACTCCGGCCACCCATTAGTGCACACTTTACCATTGGCTCATTTAAATGACTCAGTGTCATTGGTCGGACGCCCAGCTCAGAACAGTATAAAATATCTATCTCTCTCTGTCTCTTGATCCAAGTCCCAAACATCACTACATGCCAGGTCACTACTGTGTAAATTTCTGGAGGAGTCGTGGATAAGGTGACCTGTAGTAGTTCAATAGATCAGTGCTTTCAGAGAGCTGCACCCCAGTTGGTACAGGGAATCAGGAGTGTCTCTGTCTATGAAGTGTGTACACGTGTGGGAACATGTAGAAGATAGGTGGCTATACCTCCTACAATTTTACTTACCTTTATTATATCACCCTTCAGCCACCTTTGCTCCAGGGAAGACAAACTAAGCCCATGCAATCTCTCCAGAACTAAAGTCCTCCAATCTAGGCAGCTTCCTGATGAGATAAAAAATTGCTGGAGGAACCCAGCCAGTCAGACAGTATCCATAGTTGGTAATGATCAGTCAATTTTTCGGGTCAGAGCCCTTTATCAAGACATTTCATATCCTGTGTAAATGGGGAAAGTTGCTGAGGAGGAGGGGGGCAGAGGTGATAGGGTGTGGGACAAAACTTTTGGGAGGTGGAGAGACAGGGAGAGGAAGCAGGATGGGGAGAACATTTAGAGTAAGAGAAAAAAACAAAAGTAGGTAAAGAAAAGAAGGGAACACTGGACTAAAAGTTATAAAAATCAGACTTCCTGGTGAACCTCCCTGCAGCCCAATCATATCCTTCCTAAACAGTACAGCTCAGTAAGTGTGGTCTAACCTTCATTTCATAAAATTGCACATAATGTCCCAAATTTTAAATTCTCTGCCATGATCTCTACATGTCTTCTTCACTGGTCTACTGAGCTGTGTTGTCACTGTCAAGGAACAATAGACATGAACCCTAAGATCTATTGATTCATCAATGCCATACCATTTACTGTATATGTCCTACCTCCACCTAACTTCCAAAATGCATCATCTCGCACTTGTCAAGATTAGATTCCAGGTTTGTGGGTGACATGGTTAGTGTAGCTGTTAGCAATATGCTATTACAGCAGCAATAACCTGGATTTGAATCCAGCACGTTCTAAGGAGTTTATTCTAGATGCAATGGTTTTTTTCCAACATACCAAAGATGCATGGGGTTAGTAGGTTGTGTGTAATTGGACGGTGCCGGCTCATGGGCTGGAAGGGCCTGTTTCCGTGCTGTTGTGGAGCTGGCCACAGCCAAGAAAGACACAGCCACCATGTTGAATGTCATTAACGACTGTTTAATTCAAATTCAGCGCGCGCCCCTTTAAGGGCAGCGTGAGCTCAGCCACCACGTGCGTGGTGACATCATAAAAGCTGCCCCAGGCGCGCGCTGGGCAGGAGACCTGAGGCAGGGAGAAACCCTGACGGCTCCATCTTCCCATGGCTGCCCCGCCAAGTGGTGTTACACACAGGGCCGGTTCGCCATGAGTGAGTGTGCCACCATACGACCCCCCCCCCCAGAACTGGCTACGCATCCCGCCGCTTGGACGGGCAGCCCTGGCATTTGGGCATGGCCATTTGCACCAGCCATGATAGGTCCAAGTGTGCCACCTTCAAACGGTCGACGGTGAAAAGTTCACTTTTTCCCCCTATGTCCAAAGTAAAAGTCCTGTCGGACTGCTGGAGGACTTTGTACGGACCCTCTTACGGACGTTGCAAAGGTGGTGTATGTGGACTGCGTCAAACAAACACAAATTCTGCCGAGTCCAGCTCTTTGAGGCAATGTGTAGGCTGGGCACCGTGATAAGAGGGAGGCGGTGGGGGGGGGGGGGGTGCTAGCGAGGAGAGCTTCTTATAGAGATCCGCCAACAGGTTCGCATGATCGGACATGGCATTAGGCTCCAGGCCAAAGAACTCACCTAACAGTGAGAGCGGCGTGCTGTATACCAGTTCCACAGAAGATGCCTGCAGGTCCTCCTTGGGTGCTGTTCTGATGCCGAGGAGGACCCAGGGCAGCTCGTCTGCCCAGCCTGGGCCGGTAAGGCGAGCCAAGAGGGCAGATTTCAGATGACGATGAAATCTCTCTACCAAACCATTTGCTTGTGGGTGGTAGGCTGTGATGTGGTGGTGTTTAACCCCCAGAAGGTTCGCCAGCTGAGCCCAGAGCACAGAGGTGAACTGGGCACCTTTGTCGCTGGTGATGTGTGCCGGAACGCCAAACCTGGTGATCCAATGACTGACTAAGTTTCTGGCACAGGTCTCTGTGGAAGTCTCTTTGATGGGAATGGCCTCCGGCCATCTTGTGGTTCAGTCGACTACGGTGTTGAGCTAGCGCGCCTCTCTGGACACCGGCAGGGAGCCTACGACATCAATGTGGATGTGCTGAAATCTCCGCACATTCGAATTGCTGGATTGGGGCCTGCGTATGTCGGTAGACCTTGAAGGCCTGGCACTTGGTACAGTTCCTCGCCATCTCAGCCACTTCCTTCCCGTGCCACACAAACCACTCTGCCACCATTCGCACTGATGGGCTAGGTTGTGGACTAAGCTGAAAACCCTCAACCTCAATTGCGGTGGGACTACCGGGCGCGATGAGCCGGTGGAGATGTCGCAGAGCAGCGTGTCCGGGCTGTTGGGCAACTGAATGTCCTGGAGCTTGAGGCCAGAGATGGCGGTCTGGAGAGCCTGTGTTTCTGTGTCCTGCTTCTGGGCCTGTACCAATTGTGTGTAGTCAAGGCCAGGGGCGAGAGCGTTGATCGCCAGACTAGAGAGCACATCCGCCACAACATTGTCTTTATCTGCCCTGTGCCAGATGTCAGTGGTGAATTCTGACACGTAGGAGAGGTGGCGTTGCTGATGAGCTGACCACAGATCCTTGGCCATCACGAGTGCCTGTGTGAGGGGCTTGTGGTCCATGAACAATGCGAAGGGCCTGCCCTCCAGAAAATATCGAAAATACCGGATGGCCAGGTACAGCGCAAGGAGCTCCTGGTTGAAAGTGTACTTGAGCTCCGTCGGGCGCAGGTGTTTGCTAAAGAAGGCCAGGGGGCACCACTGTCCATTGAGCCATTGCTCGAGAATGCCCCCTACCGCCATGGCTGAAGCGTCCACCGAGAGCGCCGTGTGTGCCTCCGGGCACAGGTACACCAATAGAGTTGCGTTGGCGAGGGCCTCCTTTGTTGCAGCAAAAGCAGTTTCTGCCTCCTCCAACCAGGCCAGGACTTTCCCGTTAGCGGCGATCAACCTGAACAGCAGTCGCATGGTGCGGGCGGCGCTGGGGATGAATCGATGATAAAAATTCACCATGCCCACAAAGTCCTGCAGGCCCTTGAAGGTGGTTGGCTTGGGGAACCGCTGGACGGCCGCGACCTTCTCTGGCGCCAGGGCAGCTCCTGCTGCTGAGATGATGTGCCCCAGGAACTGCCGCATCTGCTTGCCGAACTAGCACTTGGCCACGTTGCCGAACTCCACCAGTCGGGCAAACAGGGTACAGAGGTGGGGCTTGTGTTCTTCTTTGTTGCGGCTGGCGATAAGGATATAATCCAGATAGATAAACACAAAGTTCAAGTCCCTACCCACTGCATCCATGAGGTGCTGAAAAGTCTTGGTCGCGTTTTTGAGCCCAAAGGGCATACGTAGGAATTCAATGAGGCCAAAGGGGGTGATGTTCACCGTCTTGCCAATGTCCTCGGGGTGGACCGGGATCTGAAGATAGCCCCGCACCAGATCGACCTTGGAGAAGACTTGCGCACCATGGAGATTGGGGGAGAAGTCTTGAATGTGGGGAACCGGATATCTGTCCGGTGTGATCGTGTCATTCAAATGCCGGTAATCCCCACAGGGTCTCATGCCCCCGGAGGACTTGGGGACCATGTGGAGGGGGAGATGCCTAGGTGCTGTCCAAGCGACGAACTATCCTCAACTCCTGCAGATGGGAAAACTCCTCCTTTGCTAGCTGCAGCTTCTTGGACGGAAGTCATCTGGGCTTGGCGTGCAGCGGGGGACCCTATGTGGAGATATGGTGGTATACCCTGTGCTGGGGTAAGGTGGTGCTGAATCGTGGTTGTAGGATGGCAGGGAACTCGTGGAGTATGCTCAAATACTCGTCCATGGAAGTGGCAATGGTGGCGATCTTGGGCTTGCAGGCATCCATGGCTTCCAGGCGCACCGAATGGAAAGTGTGAGCGTTAACCAGCCTCTTGCCCTTCATATCGACCAACAGGCCACGTGTCCTCAGGAAGTCGTCCCCCAACAATGCAGTACCCACCGAGGCTAACATAAACTTCCAGTGGAATTTCTCTTTCCCGATCTGGATCTGCGCCCTACGGGTACCGAAGGTCTTGATGGCGGAACTGTTGGCCGCCCACAGGGTGGGACCGCGAGATCAGGTTCATGACTCGAGGGTGATGGTGGGCAGGACGTTCAGCTCCGCTCCTGTGTCCACCAGGAAATGCCGACCGGTAGACTTGTCAGTAATGTGGAGGAGGCTGTTCACGCGGCCAGCCATAGCAGCCATCAACGGCGGTTGGCTGGGTCGTATCCCTGGTAGTTACATGGTTGTTGGCACTTACGAGCTTGCGCTTCTCAGCGCTGATGGTAAAAGCACCAGGTGGGATGGTGCTCCTCTGGCTTGTGCTTGGGGGAGGGTTGCGGCCGGTTGGCTCCTGGTCACGTAACCTGGCTGAGGGCTGCTTCATTCTCCCTCTTGGTGCGCCAGAGGGTGTCTGCTTGGGCTGCGACTCGGCATGGATCCATGAAATCCTCATCCGCCAGGAGTAGTTGGATGTCCTTGGGCAACTGCTCGAGGAAGATCTGGCAGAATAAGAAACAAGGTTTGTGATCCTCCGCCAGCAGCAGCATTTCGACCATGAGGGCTGATGGTGTGCAGTCCCAAGCCCGTCCAGGTGCAGGAACCTGGAGGCACGCTGCTGTGGGGAGAGCCTGAAAGTGCCTAGGAGCAAATTCTTGAGGGCAGGATATTTACCCTCAGCTGTTGGGTTGTGTATTAGATCATCCACCCTGGCTGCCGTTTCTTCATCCAGCATGCTCATAACGTGGTAGAACCATGTGGCATCCGCTGAAATGTTCCTCAGTCGAAACTGCACCTCTGCTTGCCTGAATCACATACGTGGTGATGGATCCAGCAGGGGGGCAGTTTGATGGCAACGGCGTTGATCTCGGCCGGATCCATGTTCTTGAGACCAGAAAGGCGTCTGGGCTCATCGGGGAGACCAATGTGGAGCTGGCCACAGCCAAGAAAGACACAGCTACCACGATGAATGTCATTAACAACTGTTTAATTCAAATTCAGCGCGTGCCCCTTTAAGGGCAGTGTGACCTCAGTCACTGTGCATGTGTAGTGATGTCATAAACGCTGCCCCAGGCACGCGCTGGGCAGGAGACCTGAGGCAGGGAGAAACCCTGATGGCGCCATCTTCCCATGGCTGCTGCGTCACATGGCATTACAAGCTGGTCCGGTTCACCATGAGAGAGTGCACCGCCACACTGTATCTATAAATTACATTTTTAAAATTTAAAGTGTCACATCAAGGATCATTTGAACTGGGAAAGAAATAAATGCATTATTTTACTCTCATTTAACCAGTTTTACATAAAAGGTTAATTCTTTTTCCAGAATTTTCTATTTTTTACTGAAGTTAGCGGACTAAATCACCAACAGATGCAAAACATCCAGCTCGTACTTCCATTGAGTATGCAGACACCAGATTTTTTACAAAGGTGCTGCAGTTTTTCTCAATATTGCCCATGCCACACACCAATCTTTTGGTGTGATGTGTCTCCATCTAGTGGTATGAAACATGAACGTTTGCAGATGCTGTGATTGAAGTAAAAACACACAAAATGCTGGAGGGACTCAGCCAGTTTCCAGAGGGACTGCTCCCTTGGTGACTGCCTTATCCACTCCTCCCTCCCCACCAATTGTCCCGTTGGCACCAACCTGTGTAACCACAAGAGATGTTACACACGAGTCCACATGTCCTCCCTCACCACCATTCAGGGCCCCAAACAGTCCATCCAAGTGAATCAACATTTCACTTGTGAATCTGCAGGGGTCATCTCCTGCATCCAGTGGTCTTTTCTACATTGGAGGGACTGGACGTAGACTGGGAGATTGTTGAGCACCTCGACTCTATTTGTCACAATAGCGTAGATGACCCAGTGGCCACCTATTTCAATTCCATACCCCATTACTTTGCAGATATGTTTTTCCATGATCTCATGCACTACCAGACTGAGGCCACCCAGAAACTGGAGGAACAACACCTCATCTTCTGTCTAGGCATCCTCCAACTGGATGACATTAACATTGATTTCTCCATTAAAAAAGAATTAGACTTACAGAACGATAACAGGCCATGCCGCCAAATTTACACCCCATTCACCTACACCCCAGTATGTTTTGAATGGTAGGTGGCAACTGGAGCCCCCGGAGAAAACCCACACAGATACAGGAGAATGTACAAACTCCTTACAGACAGCTCAGGTTTAGAACCCCAGTTTCCGTTAAACCCCCATGTCGCCTTTCCCCCAGCTCTCTCTCTTCCCTTTTCCCTGTCTCCTTTCACAGAGCCAAAATCATTTCTCACCTCTCCTCTTTTCATATCCAATTAAAACCTTTTGTTGGCCTGGACTCATCCCCCTGCCAGTCTTCAGTCTCATTTTAATTATTCCTTCCTGTTCTTTGCTTATTCATTGAAGAAGGGCTCAGGCTTGAAATGTCAGTAATACATCTTTACTACTGAATTCCTCCAGCATTTCTGTGTGTCTCCATCTAGTGGTATGTCAGTTATAGAGATCCAAAGAGTCATATCCAGTGCAGAAAAAAAGCTCTTCAGCCCAGCTTATCCATGTAGGCCAGGTTGGCATTCTGAACTAGTCCCATTTGCCTGCATTTTGTCCATATCCTTCTAAACCCTTTCTATTCATATACCAACAGTTGAACAATATTTGGATTTACCCTTGGTTAACCAGTGTCAATTACCTCAAATTTGCCAGGAGTGAAATCCATCTACCAGTGATTTGCACACAGGCAATCAATATCTATTATTTAAATCTCATGACTGCATTATATATTTTATCACCATTCTTTGTGACATCAGAAAATTGGCTATATGATTCTGTCATCAAAGCTATCAATCAATTTGGTGAACATTTGAGGCCCCAGAAAGGTTGGTTATGGATTAGTTCCCGTTACTTTGTTCCATTTGGAGGGAAAATTGGGTTTCTCTTTTACTATGTCCCACCATAATTAATCTTCAATTTTCTGCACTTAAATTTGCTAACATCTCTGAAGTAGAATTTTATGGAATTCCTTCAGGAAGTTTATGGACAGTTTCTTGACATACTGTACTTTTAGAGTTAAACAAGAAGGTCTGCAGATGCCTGATGAAGGTCCCAAGCCTGAAACCTTGGTTTCCATTTGCTTCCTATGGATTTTGTATGACCTGTGGAGTTTCTCCTGCACATTTGTATATTGTTCTCAACAGTCCCTATTCAGTACTTTAGTTACCTCATCAAAAGTTTAATTTAGACAGACCAACCACTGTTGCTGTCATGGATAGCTCACATATCTGGAAACCTTCAATCATTCTGCCTTTAATAAATGATCTTAATAAATTCCCACAATGAATAACAAGGCTAGAATTTTTAGACTTTTGTTCTCTCAGACTTTTCACCAGGTATTCTTTACATTTATAAATTTTCCAAACTAAGAGAGGGGAGGGGAGGGGCATCCTTGCATGGAGAACTCTAAATTATTTTTGAGAAAGCAAATCCAATTATTTCCTTAAAAACCTTGGGCTGAAAACCATCAGGCTCTGACATTATCCTTTGATTCTTTCACCTCTATGTTCTTTAAACCAATATTTTGTTTTAATATAGACAAAGAATTGCTGCAGGAACTCAACAGGTCAGACAGAATCCATGGGTAGAAATGATCAGTCAAAATACAGTAAAATCCCAGTTATCTAGAATTCAAGCAACTGGCAAAAAAATTGTGGAAAATAAATAGGTAAAAGATATAAAGTTTAAAATTGGTGTCCCCTAGTGGTTAGGCTGCTAATCCATGCACCTTCCAATCTCAAGCAACCAGAAAATTCACTTATGTGGGATCTACCAATCCCTATAGGTGCTGGACACTGGGCATTTTACTGTACTGTATTGGGTCTGAACCTTTTATCAAGTCTAAGATAAAAAGGCAAAATTATGTATATAAAAAAGAAAGAAGTGGGGGGAGGGTGAAATCAGAGGTGATGGATGATGAAAAGAAGGCATGGGAGGTGGAGAGACAGGTAGACAGAGAAACCATGAGGAAGGAGTGGCGGGAAATCTAGAGAGAGGGGTAAATGAATTTGTTTCCGCTCCATAAATGGTTATATGGTTACATGGAAATGAAAACAGTGGAATCAAGTGGGGGTAGGTTTTATCTAAAATTAGAAAAAAAATCAATGTTAACTCCATTAGGTTTAAGGCTGACCACAAGGAATATGATTTGTTGTTCCTCAAGTTTATGTTTGGCTTCACCCTGAATATGAAGGAGGCCAAGGACAGACATGTCACTGCAGGAATGGTTGGAGGAGTTAAAATGGTTGGCTGCAGAAAGATAAATTTTAGACCCACAAAAGGAATGTAGGAGGGCAAAGCAGTCACCCAATCTGCATTTGGTCAGAATCAGGATTTATTGTCATGAACAAGTCATGAAATTGCAGCATCACAGTGCAAACATACATATTATAACCACTTTATGACATTACTATAAAAAATAAAATAACAATAATAATAATGCATGAAAAATTTCTTTGGTTCATTAATTACTCAGGAACCTGATGGCAGCGGGGAAGAAGTTGTCCTTGTGCCAATGAGTGCTCATCTTTAGGATCCTGACCCTTTTTCCCTGATGGTAGCAGAGTGAAGAGGGCATGGTGGGGGTCTTTGAGGATAGTGGCTGCTTTTTTAAGACACTGCTTTATGTAGATGTCCTTGATGGAGTGAAGTCTGGTGCCTGTGATGTCGCAGGCCAAGTTAACAACCCTCTGGAGTTTATACTTGTCCTGAGATTTGGTGCTTCCATACCATGCAGTGATGCAACCAGCCAGAATGCTCTCCACGATACACCTGTAGAGGTTTACGAGAGTTTTCAGTGACATACCGAACCTCCTTAGACAGCTCACTGGTGTGCCTTCTATGTGATTGTATCAATGTGGAGGCTCCAGGACAGATCCTTGGAGATGTTGACACCCAGGAATTCAAAGATCGTGACCCTCTCCACTACTGAGCCCTCGATGAGGACTGGGTCATGTTCCCCTGACTTCCTCCTGGTTTTTCTGACATTGAGCACAAGGTTGCTGTTGTTATACCATTCAACGAGCTGATCTATCTCCCTCCTGTACGCTTCCTCATTGCAGTTTGTGATTTTGCCAGCAACTGTGGTGTCATCAGAAAACTTATAGATGGCATTGGAATTGTGGCTGTATAATGAGTAGAGCAGTGGGCTAAGTACACATCTTTGGGATGCACCCGTGTTGATGATCAGTGAGGAGGAGACGTTGTTTCCAATTCATACTGACTGTGGTCTTCCAATGAGAAAGTTGTGGGGTGGATGGGGGGGCAGGGGGGTGGTTCAGAAGCCTAGAGTTTGTAACTTCTCGACCAGCACTGAGGGAATAATGGTAGTCTCATGGATCTATAGAGGAGGCCACACCAGGTACTCACTATAGTTGTAGATTGGGTCAGACAATATTCATGTAAAGCTCTGCTTCACCTGTTTGAGGATCTGGATGGAGTTTTTGTGTTTCTCATTTGGCTTAATATGCTGTAATATGGTGACATTAAAACAGGAGATGGCGCTGTGATTACACTCCACAAATGAAGAAAGCACTTTGAAGGTCAAAAATACTGAGGAAATCCTTGAAAGAAGAGTGGTAACAAATGCACTTTGTTAATTTTCAATTTTTTTATCTTCGTTACCAATTGAAACAGTTTTGAAAAGTGTATCCATGCATTGGAAGATGTGCTTCCTGATTAATTTAATTGTTTTCTTCTTTGGCTTGGCTTCGCAGATGAAGATTAATGGAGGGGTAATGTCACGTCAGCTGCAAGCTTGTTTGTAGCTGAAAAGTCCGATGCGGGACAGGCAGACACGGTTGCAGTGGTTGCAAGGGAAAATTGGTTGGTTGGGGTTGGGTGTTGGGTTTTTCCTCCTTTGTCTTTTGTCAGTGAGGTGGGCTCTGCGGTCTTCTTCAAAGGAGGTTGCTGCCCACTGAACTGTGAGACGCCAAGATGCACGGTTTGAGGCGATATCAGCCCACTGGCAGTGGTCAATGTGGCAGGCACCAAGAGATTTCTTTAGGCAGTCCTTGTACCTCTTCTTTGGTGCACCTCTGTCACGGTGGCCAGTGGAGAGCTCGCCATAGAACACGATCTTGGGAAGGCGATGGTTCTCCATTCTGGAGACGTGACCTACCCAGCGCAGTTGGATCTTCAGCAGTGTGGATTCGATGCTGTTGGCCTCTGCCATCTCGAGTACTTTAGTTTTTCTGTCTCCAAGATGTTGCCTTGCCTTCCTGAGTACCCTGAAGGCCTTTCTGTTTGTATTCCAGGTTGAATGCAGACTGATCTATTTTGAGGGACTATGACAGAGAGGTTCACAGAGGAATAGCATAATTATGAAACAAAGAAAGGATTTCTAATGCTCTTTTCTTTTGTTCTATCTTTAGAAGCTTTGCACAGCAACTTCATGAATATGAACAGAGGCTACACACTCATCAAGATTAATCATGCACTCAGTAAATAAAGCTTTGCAAATATTATAATCTGGATGGCAATCCTTGAATTGAGAATATTTTGGAAGATTCAGTAAGTAAAACTTTTCTGTAGGTTTGAGCAAGTCTTCCAATCTTGTCTATGTATTCAGCTTGGTGGGGGTGTGCAAGAGAAGAAAAATATGGCATCTTGAGTCATCACCATGGCCCTTCCACAATTCTACTAACTATAGTGTTCTGAGCAGGGATGAGATTCCACAGATGTGTTAATGGACATGCATTTCAGCTTCTGCAAGTTTTCTAAGACCTGTCTAACTTTTTTATATAAAGGATCTGAATTACAGGTAAGATGTACAGAAGATGTATGGAACCTTGGTTTTCAAGAGATATTGAGACCCTGGTTAAGAAGAAGAAGAACGGGACCATTAGAGGGTGCACAAAATCAGTGAACCGGTGCGGACTCGAAAGGCCAACATGGCCTGTTTCTGCTCCGTAAATGGTTATATGGTTTTACTGGGAACTTTCACTCCTTCATCCTTCATATCTGCACTGGTTCTTCCCCATTATCAGACACCATATTCAATCCTTCATTGTTGGATTTCTCATGTATTGCAAAGGGCTTCTATGCAAATCATAAGAACTCCATTCTTTTATCCCTTTCACCTGTTCCTTCTCATCCCCTAAATTTGGACTGGTTGGAAACCCCCATAATTATCATTTCAGATTTATTAATTATTTCCCTGTTTGTTCATCTATTTTTTTCAACCTAACCTCCAGTAATAATCCAAATGGAAAATTGATGTTTTTTGACAAAATGTTCAATAACAGGATCTTGTTAACACTGGCCCCTACCCCCAATTTCCCTTGAGAATGTGGAAGTGAGTTGCCTCAGAACATTCCTAGTGAAGGTGGTGTTACAAGCCCAAAGGACCCCAAAACCCAGCAGCAACAGACATTCACCAAGACAAGTGGTTTTTTAAAACAAAAGTTATTTTAATCAACTTTAAACATGAAAATAGAATCAAACTTTAACTTAACTCTATACTTAACAAACCCAAATTAACCCCCTTCTAATTCTAAACGCACGTGTATGTAATGTGTGTGTAAATTTAAGAAAAGTTATTGGGTTCACAGTTCAATCTCACTTCGCCTTCTTCCAAGTTCTCTGGATGCAGGCAACTCTTACACTGCGCACAAAATTCCACATGTTTAAAGTTCACTAGGCTTTGGTGCTTGAAGGTAAATGTTTATCGCTCAGAAAGGTTCTTGTAGGGTTTGCAGAGAGATTTGTTGTTCCAGGATTTCCACAACTGAGGTACCACCATTAGTTACCTCAAAGTCTCACTGATGAAACTTGCCCTATCAGATTTTCCAGTTGGTAACCTCTTCCTCTAAGCCACCACAAAGCTCCACTCTGTTCCACTTATTCCAAGAGAAACATCAGACAGATAGCACTTCCAGCCATCCACTGCTTTGGAACTTTTCATCAGTTCTTCCTGGATTGCTCTGTTCAGTGTCCCACACACACTGACGGAGAGAGCTTGTCCTTTCTCTCTCTCTCTCTCTCTCTCTCTCTCTTTCTCCAACTGAGACTCTAGTAAAAAGCATGTGACTCAAATAACTTGCAAAACCCCCACCTTCTCCAGCAAATAACAGGAGTTCTTCCTTCTGCTCAAGTTTTTATCTTAAGTATAAACAAAACCCAGGAGTGACCTTTCTGTGAGCACTTTGCAGAAAGGATACTTGTAGTCAGCCCGACTCCAGCAAGACAATGGTCAAGCATTTTATGAGCCATTAGTACCAAGTGGTGAAATAACAGAGATCCTGCAATGTGAATTCTTCAGTCTTTCAAATAAGATCTGTTTTAAAATGTGTGTATGTATGTAACCTACTCTAAATCTTACAAATTCCCCAAAATATTATAGTCATTGCAGTGGACTCAATTTGGGAGATCTATGATCACAGTAGTAATGAAGGAACAGCCAATATACTATACAATATATAAAGTTAGGATGTCATATAAAACATTCAGGAGTTCTTCCAATTCAGGGTGCCCTTATCCCTCATGGTAGTAGATATGGTGTGGATGGTCCAACAGGCCTTGAATAGATTAATACAATGCAGAATCAGGGTCTTTGCTCCCCTGCAACCACATTGACCATCATGCACCCATCTACACTTCCTATTTTTCCTCTCACATCATCACTCCCTCCTTCCCACCTACCTATGCTTGAGGGGTGCTTTGCAGTGACTAAGTAACTCACCAATCTGCACATTTTGACAAGTGGAAGAAAACCCACTCAGTCACAGAAAAAACATGCAAACCCCATGTCCTCATTACACTGAGCCAATATTGAGGCCACGACCTTTGAGACAGAAGCACTACCCACTGTATCACTGGGTTTTCTTCCACTTGTCAAAATGTGCAGATTGGTGAGTTACTTAGTCACTGCAAATCACCCCTCATGCACCATCTTCATTGCCCGGCACTTCTTACAGTCAGAGAAAGAAAAGCATAAGAGAGTTCCTTCAGAGTCATTAAGTGTCCATTGTGACAGAGTATTTAGAGGTGGTTTGGGAGGAATTGTTAGAGCAGCTTGCACACACACACACATTTTAAATCACAGAATATTTGCAGAACCTTTGCAGAATGCTTTTTGCAGGAAGCAACAAAGTATCAACAGCAGATTGCCTGGGAGAGCATGTGATCTTTGCAGGCAGAGGAGAAGAGTTTTGCTCTCGGAGAGGGAGGGTGTGAAACAGAGAGGAGAGGCAAACTTTGGAAGGCTGTCTGGTTAATGGAGAAGACTGACTGTCTGAAAGGTGACCTGAAAGAAAGAGGATCATCTGGAGAACCAAAGACTGGTGAATTTTGTTAATGCTAACAACTGTGGACAGTACAAGAGTTGCCTGCAACCAGTGAGATTGGTCTGTGAACCAAAGAACTTTTCTAATCATAAATATACATTACACACACCTGCACTTAGGGAGGATTAAGTAATTAAGTAATTAGGAAGGTTAAGTAGGTAGGTTAAGAGGCCGACAGCATCGAATCCACGCTGCTGAAGATCCAACTGCGCTGGGTAGGTCACGTCTCCAGAATGGAGGACCATCGCCTTCCCAAGATCATGTTATATGGCGTGCTCTCCACTGGCCACTGAGACAAAGGTGCACCAAAGAAGAGGTACAAGGACTGCCTAAAGAAATCTCTTGGTGCCTGCCACATTGACCACTGCCAGTGGGCTGATATCGCCTCAAACCGTGCATCTTGGCGCCTCACAGTTCGGCGGGCAGCAACCTCCTTTGAAGAAGACCGCAGAGCCCACCTCACTGACAAACCCAATACCCAACCCCAACCAACCAATTTTCCCTTGCAACCGCTGCAACCGTGTCTGCCTGTTCCCCATCAGACTTGTCAGCCACAAACGAGCCTGCAGCAGACGTAGACATTACCCCTCCATAAATCTTCGTCCGCGAAGCCAAGCCAAAGAAAAGAAGTAACAAGTTAGAGTTTAATTCTATTTTCTTGTTCCATTATAATTAAAAACTACTTTTGTTTAAGTAACCCTGAGTTGTGATGCATATTTATTGCTGTTGATTTTTGGGGTCCCTCCAGCACTGCCACTGCAGCTGCACAAACTCCAATTCAAACTGTGAGTTTTCTTCAGCTGCAGAGCCCCTCGCTAGTCCACTGCTGTGATCATTGTCCTGTGGGGTTGGCGCCTCTGCTTCTCCTTCTCAATGGCAGGGGAGTGTTCTCCATGTACCTGAGCACCAGTCTGCTGCTCCCTCGGGATCTGCAACCCCTCGAGGCCACTGCCTAGCACAGGAGCCACCATATTGAGCCAAGACCCCGTGGTCACACATTGAAACACAGTTGGCTGCTTTAGCAGGCCATTTAAAGTCTGTATAGAGCCATCAGCAGCAGGTTTGGGTGATTGGAGGAGTGCTATGTCTCCACTCCCTCTCTCCCCATGTTCGCACCAGCAATGGTGTTGCTGAAGCCACTGTAATGTCAGTGCCGCCATATTTGCTTTGGTTGATTATACCCTCTCTTGATGAAGATGGTTCTTGCTTGGCATTTTAGTGATTATACTGTTTCTTGCCTCTTATCATCCACTCCTGGAGAATATTTATGTTGTGCTGAACGTAGGCAAGATTGCCTCATTCTCTAAAGAAGATGGCTGGCACTGGAAGATAGTTATCCTCCAACAACGTCTGAGGATGGAATGATGGGCATCCTATGACCACAGCCACCATACTTGGGCAAGGCAGGATTCCTTTGGGATGTTTTCTATTTGACTCATTTTATTTCCTGAGGTCAGCTTTATCAGGACACCACAATCAGACCAACACTGCCTTGACATCATTGTCATCTCGCCTCTGGAATTCAGCCCTTGGGTCCATGTCTGGTCTAAGGCTGTGACAAGGTGCAGAGCAGAGTGGTTTTTTCAGAGCCCATAATGGAGCATCACGGAGATGGTGAGAAGGTGCCACTTTATGGCACTGCCAATGGCATCTTTCATTTCTTTGTTGATGATTAAGAATGGGCAATAAACAGACATCCTGCATTTATGGTCAGGATGTACCTGAGCAATTGTCCATGTTGCAGGGTGATGGTGTAACCGTGCTGGAAGAGTATGGCTAGAGGTATGGTCAGTGCTGGGGCACAGCCTTCAACACTGCAGAAGGAATGCCATTGCTCCATGCTACCTTTGCAGAAACAAGTTTTTTTGGGTTAGTGCCGAATGAATGAATTGGTTGGAAACTGGCTTCTCTGATGTGCGTGAGCAATCTCAGGATTAACCTGTGATGAGCCATCCACTTGGTACTTGTAGCTGAAGATGGCTGCATTGTTTTTTCACTCAGTGCATTGATGGTCATTTTATTTTCTCTAATATGTGCAATTATGCCTCCTATCCCCATCTTTCTCGCTCGATACTCTCTAATTATTTTCCATCCAGCAAAGTTTAATTCCCAGTCCTGTTTGTTCTGCTGACTACATCTGGTGCTCACAGAATATTGTTACATCCAAATTCACTGTTTTATTACAAACAGCATATGCAAATAGTTTAATTCATCTTTAATAACAGTTCAACTCTCTATACCCTCAGCCAACTTTTTACACATGTTCTATAAATTCTTTTGGAAACATTGCTATTGCTGGCCCCTCGAGCCTGCTCTGCCAATCAACAAGATGATGGGTGTTCCTGACTTTTATTTCCTTAGTTCATTTCATGCACTCCCTTTCTCTTTCATTCATACTTAAGCTTGTTTTACTTCTTTAAGAATCTGTCCAAACAATTTGCATCTCTTACCATCACCATTTGGAGCCTTGTCTTCCCTCTTATTTCCTTCTTATTCAGAATTAGGGCCAACGATCCATGAGAAAGAAAGACTTGTCCACACTTAGACAATTTAACCCTCTGTTAAGTCACCTGATCTATTTGACTTAGTATTAAAGGCAACTGGCTCACCCAGTAGCCCGGCAATGATTACCATACCTTGAGTTCATGCTTCCTACTTTAATGCCCATTTCACAGGAGGTTTCAGCAGGTTCTTCTCCTTGGTGCTACCAGTATTAAGTTACCCCTCCCCCCTACTCCCTTTGCTAAAATCAGGAAGTTGATGGGCCTGTGAGAGAGAAAAGTTTACAGTGGACGGCACTGTGGCATAGCCAATATTGCTGATGTCTCACAGGTCCAGACAGCCAGGTTCAATCCTGGCCTCTGCTGCTGCCTGTCTGAAGTTTCTTTGTTCCCCCACTGCCCAAATGGATTTTCTCTGCATGCTCTGGCCTCCTTCCACACGTCAAAGATGTGTGGCTTGGTAAGTTAATTGGACATTGTATATTGCTCCTTTTGTCAGTAAATGTTAGAATTGGGGAAGAGGTTACACAGAAAACTTATAGGGGAATGAGATATTTCTGTGAGCTGGGCAGACACAATGCACCAAAATATGCCAAAGAAATGTGAAAAATTGAAATAGGGAAATAAGAGAGCTAATGGGATTGATGGCAATGCTCTGAGAGCTGACGGACTCTGAATGGATCGAATTTCTTCCATCCAGTACTTCTCCAGCTGCCTCAAAATACCTCTCGCCCCAATGCTAGATGTGTGGGACCAACCTTGGGTACATGACTGGCAAAATTATTTTGCCATAAGGAAGATAGGAGTGGAGAATAATTTCCAAATGCTATGCAATAAGCCTTGCTGACAGAAATGTAGAGAGTAGCGTGATTTAAGGAAAGTTTCTATAAATTTCAAATTTTTAGAGTAATATCAAAGCTTAAATTTTGAGGATATTGTTAAAGAAATAACCATGTTGAAGTTCTCCTGCTTGCACTTAATCATTTCAGTGGTATTGACCTTCCCTTGCTATCAACCACTGCTAGAGATCAATTTAGTGGGAATCCCTGGTGATATAAACATATCAATAGCCATCACATTGAAATATCCTTGCATGTAGAAGAGCTGGAAGAAATAAGCTCTTTACAAACTGAGTTAGGGAATTGAAGCTGGAGTTGGATGAACTCCAGATTATTTGGGAGGACGAGGGGGTGATAGACAGGAGTTAAAGGGATGCTATCAGGAGGCAGGTGTAAGGTACTGGGTGATAGCTAGGAGCGGAAAAAGGAATGGGCACCCCTGTGACCGTTCCCCTCAATAACAAATATACTATTTTGGATTCTGTTGGGTGGATGGGGGGAATGACCTACCAGGGACAATCCACAGAGATCAGGTTTCTGTCACGGAGTCTGGTCCTGTGGCTAAGAAGGGAAGGGAGGAGAAGAGGCAAGCTGTAGTGATAGGATAGTAAGGGACAAAATTGGTTCCCTTGAAGATCAGAGTAGTCAGTTATATATGAAGCCGGATAGGAGAGATCTTAAATGTTTTTTTTGCATCAGTATTTACTCAGGAAACTAGAGGAGCCAAGGGAAGTTAGGAAAACAAGCAGTGAGGTCATGGAACCTACACAGATTAAAGAGGTGGAGGTGCTTGTTGACTTAAACCAAATAACGGTGGATAAATCCCAAAGACCTGACAAGATATTCCCTTGGGCCTTGAGGAAGGCTAATGTAGAAATTACAGGAGCCCTGGCAGAAATATTTAAAATGTCCTTAGTCACAGGCAAGGTGCCGGAGGATTGGAGGGTAGCTCACGTTGTTCCATTGTTTAAAAAAGGCTTCAAAAGTAACCCTGGAAATTATCGGCCAATGAGCAGTAGAGAGTAGCAGAGACATCAGTAGTAGGTAATTAGTGGAAGGTGTCCTAAGAAATCGGATATACAGTAAAATCCCTGTTATCTGGAATTCAAGCCACTGGCAGCCTCAAGCAACTGGCAAAAAAATCCATGGAAAATAAATAGATAAAAAATAAGAAACTTTAAAATTCGTGCATGCTAGTGTTTAGTTTGCCAATCATGCAACATACATTCTCAAGAAACCGGAATTGTTTTTATCTGGCATTTATCAATCAGATACCAGGGGTTTTACCGTACAACTATTTGGATAGCTAGGGACAGATTAGGGATAGTCAACATGGCTTTGTCCATTGTAGGTAGTGTTTAACCAATCTTTTTGAGTTTTTCGAGAGGTTACCAGGAAAATTGATGAAGAAAAATTGTGGATGTTGTCTACATAGACTTTATTAAGACCTTTGACAAGATTCAACATTGGAGGTTAGTCAGGAAGGTTCAGATGCTCAGTATTTAAGGTGAGGTAGTAAACTGGTTTCAGCATTGGCTATACAGGAGAAGACAGAGAGAGATAATGGATTATTGCTTCTCAGTCTGGAGGCCTGTGACAGGAGGTGTTCCTCAGGGATTGGTGTTGGGACGATTGTTGTTTGTCATCTATATCAGTGAACTGGATGATAATGTGGTAAATTGGATTAACAAGTTTTCAGATGACACAAAGATCAGAGGTGTTATAGACACCGGGGAAGGCTTTTAAAGCTTGCAGAGGGATCTGGATCAGCTGGAAAAATGGACTAAAAAATGGCAGATGGAATTTAATGCAGACAAGTGTGAGGTGTTGCATTTTGGAAGGACAAACCAAAGTAGGACATACATGGGGATCTGGAAGACAGATACATAATTCCCTGAAAGCGGCATCACAGGTAAATAGGTTTGAAAAGCGAGCTTTTGCCATATTGGCCTTAGAAAATCAAAGTATTGAATATAGGTATTGGGATGTTTTGCTAGAATTGTACAAAACCTCGATGGGTCTAAATTTGGAGTATTGTGTGCAGTTTTGGTCACCTAATTACAGGAAAAATATCAATAAGATTGAAAGACTGTAGCGATCTACTAGGATGTTGCCAGTACTTCAGGAACTGAGTTACAGGAAAAGGTTAAACAGGTTAGGACATTATTCACTGGAGCATAGAAGAATGGGGGGAGATTTGATAGAGGTATTTAAAATTATGAGGGGGATAGACAACGTAGATAAGCTTTTTCCTCTGAGGCTAGGTGAAATACAAACCAGAGGATGTGGGTTAAGGGTGAACGGGGAAAAGTTTAAAGGGAACTTCATGTGGAAAGTGGTGGAGTGGTGGGTGTGTGGAATGAGCTGCCAACTGAAAAAGAAGAATTTGGGACAGGTATATTGACAGGAGGGGTATGGAGGTCTATGGACTAGACGGAGGTCAGTGGATCTCAGCAGAATAATAATTCAGTACAGACTAGAAGGGCCTGTTTTCCCTGCTGAAACGTTCTATGATTCTATGGAAAATCTGGAACCTGCAGATGCTGGAAATCTGAAACAGTAACAGAAAAGACTGGAAACACTGCAGGTCAGACAGCATCTTTGGTGTTTCAGGTCGAAGATTGGTCTCACATAACTAACCTATTGAATGTTTCCAGAAAATGTAATACATTCAGAATGAAGGCACTTGCTAAAATATAAAATAATGTAAAATAATAAACTTCAATATTTTGTAATGCTTATCGATGGGAAATACAATCATATTTACATGGGGATAGAGAGCTTGCTAATTGGAAATACAATCATATTTACATGCGGATAGAGAGCTTGCTAATTGTTTTAGTCTGTTAATAAGAACACTATGCTCTTCAAACAAAACAAAAATGTTTACATTTTTATGCTGTAAAAAGATTCCAAATACCTGAACTTTACGTCTTTGAAATTTGTCTTTGAAGTTCTTGTCAGGTGGTTTTTGTCCTCTGATTGCCCTGGGAAAGAAAGCTCTCTGTGGAGAATGGGAAAATCTTTGACAGAAACTTCTAGATATCTCTTATTCACTGCACATGTATGTACTCCAAAAGTGTCAATTTCACTGCATAAAGACAGTGAAGGCTAATAGATTAGCCATCATTCTCATTGCAAAATCTAAGCTATTAAGAATATTTGAAGTTTACTCAATGTTCTTCATCTGTGATACTCTTGGTCCTGATTTGTATATTCAGCTGTAGGCATGGTGCTGAAATGCAGGATCTCAGGCTAATTAAAGTGCACTGCTTTTGGCTTGAGCTTTAATTAGCACCACATGCATTAGACCTTCTATGGACTCATTCAGAGTTTCCACTCACCCTTATAGGAAGTTGAGTATCAGGTGCAAAGGCAGAGACTTCTGGATGAGCACTTGATACTGACTTAGATTAAGCCCTTGCATCCTGTTAAGTTTGGTCACAGTGATTCATATGGAATCACTTAGTTATGGTGCTTAGTTGGCAGCAGACAAAGAACAGAACAACATTTCAAGGAGTGAATGGTTCAGTTTGCAGAAATAAGTGCTTCAAAGGCAAATAAAGTGCATAACTTATAAATACTGCTATGAGGCAGTTGCAGAATTTAAGAATTGCAAAAAGGCAATTATAAACAACAAGAAGACAGCTCAATGGGCAATTATACACTTTAATTATCAGACCCTGTTCTCTGCCAAGTTCCTCTCAACATTGCTGTTGTCAAATTCAGCTTGTAAAATTGTGGCATATTTTGCCTTTTAAGGTGTGACAGTAAGACTCATTCAATGTATTGCAGGAAACGTACTGGAGAGGCTGCAGGTTTATAAAGATGTCGCTAGGCAGGAGACCTTTAGTAATGACAAGAGATTGGTTAGGCTGGGTTTATTTTCTTCTAAATGGAAATTACCAGGATATTTAACTGTGATGCATAAAATTATGCAGATTGGAGAGAGGAAAATTTCATTGGAGAAGAGAGGTGAGGAGTTTCATTTCACCCGGGGGGTGGGCAGAAATTCCCTCTAGAAAGGATAATAAAAGCAGACTCTCAACATGTTTGAAAAACAATTGAACAAGTATTTAAAGAGGTGAAGACTGGAGCGTGACTGTCTCAACTGAGGTTTGGGAACCTGACTGTACCCATTGAATTTTCAATGGTTTGGGAGCATGTTCTAATAGAACTTTTGAGTTTGGTTGGACCAGGCTGTGTCAGACTGGTCTAGTTCAATGTACCCTCCAGGTTTGGGTGTATTGCTTATTATGATCCAATTGATCCTCTGTTGTCGATCCATAGGAATGAGTATGTAACATATCAAGCCTTTCATCTTTTCTGCAAATGCCTCTGGGTTGATGGCTATGGAAAAAAATTATTAGCACTCATGCTCTGGTCTAGTTTACACTGGCAATGGTTGGGTTATGTTTTAATTTTGTGCCTAAACCGCAGATGGATGCAGTGATAAGTCCCTGCATTTTAAATGCCTAAAATTCAACAATCACTGTAGCTTTGGGACAGAAATTTGCATGGAATGGATTTAAGAATGAATGCAGAACAGATAATCTGAATACCCTGCTCCCCCAGAGACAGAGTGGGGAGAATTCTTCCCCCCACCGCCCCCCAACGAGTGTGGAGAACTCTTACCCCCCCCCCCCACCGAGTGGGTGAGAACTCTCCCTTTCCCTTCCAACACTCTGGATAGTGACATGGATAGAGGAATATGTCACATAAGCAAGCAGCAGAGTTTTACTTTAACTTGGCCATCATGTTCAAGGGCCTGTTCCTGTGCTGTACAGTCCTGGCTTCTATAAGCATTTTCTTCTAATTTAGCCCATAACTGGCAGGATTTCTGGAGGAGACTTTGCTACATTGCTAGGAATGGTATTCAATCAAAAAGGTGCTCACAGTGTCCGACAGTTGACCACGTTTCTCATGCATCATGTGGAGGTGAATTATTGCATTCTGTAGAGTTTTGCTGACTGCAATTGGCTGCTTTGTTTCCAAGATTATGAACCTAAATATGTTGGGACATAATGAAAGGCGAAATGGAAATGGAAATCAAGAAACTATGCAAACCTCCACTCACAAACAGCAATATAATAGAGACACAATAATGTTATTTTGTCATGTTTATTGAGAGGAAAGACAATATTTGGATATAATGTTTCATCTGAAAGATGGCTGACATTGCAGCACTCTCTGAGCACTGATCTAACGTGGAGCTCTCATCCATACTGTCTTCCTATACTCCCTCTGTATTAAACCTCCACAGTACGATGAAGTGAGCAGCACTCCCTTAATGCTGAGTCACAGATAGTGGATAATATTTCCGAAACTGTTCTTGCAACATTGCAGCACTCTTTCAGTGCTGCACTGGAATATTAGCCTAGGACTTAGGACATAGGATTGTGGAGAATCAGAAGAGTGAACACAAATGAGTAAAACTCAGTTGACACTGTATTGAATTACTGAACAGTTGGAATCTGGATTGCCCTTTGGAACAAGTGGACTATTTGACAGAAACTGATGTCATCTAGAGAAGGTCACAGCTGGAAAATACTGGACAACATTTTTTTTCAAAAGGTTTGCTTCCTGAAAAATTGGGGATTATGAGACACCACCTCAAGATGAACACCAATATAATTTCAGATTTTCTGTACCACATAGGAAGTTGAAGAAACACTAAATTAACCTTTATTAAATTTAACATGTTTAATCACATAATGATGCTGAGCTAAGCTCTCAAGTTGACTTGCACATGTTGCACAACAAATGTGAGGAGCCCAGAGGTTGTCTTAGTCATCAATTTTACAACTGAAGTAGAGCTCATAGGCTTTCTTAATAAGTGCAGTCATGCTGTGTCTTTGAGCCTTAAGCATATAATCGCCACAAAATGTAACAAAATGTATTGCATCTGTTACAATATTGAAGAGACATTTCTGCTGTATTGAATCTTCCTGAAGATAATAAATGTTTTTGTCTAGTACATTCACTATGCTCTTGCCTGAAGAACATACACATCAACATGCCTTCAATCTATCTCAATGTAATGCACATCTGCATGTGATCTGCTTTTATAGCCTGTCTGCATCTACCCTGACTAAGCATGACCAGGCCTAAGACAACATTTGCATAGCGTCTGAACTGAGTGAATGCCAGGCATGCTTGAACTGACAAAAACAGCTTGTTTTGTGAGCAATATTCTAGTAGCCTTAAAATATGACATGAAATCACAAAAATAGGTTTATATCTAGAACAATAGTATGTGATAGGAAATTTTTAAGGTGATTTTCGTGATCAGCAGCCCAAAATCCATAAAATACACCCAAAAGTGTTCAGGAAGCAAAATCTTCGTTGTCCAATGAACAAGGTCTCAGGGACCTTGATTCTCTTCAATTTGTTTCCATCTCCAATATTGTTGTGCTTTATAGTCATATTAATTAAAATTTTGGGAGATTAATTCCCTTTATTAAAGCATTTTTTTACAAAATAAAATAACTTTTAGGCCAGCAGTCAACCTTCTCCATGTTGGGTTTAGTATAAGTGGAGGGATGATTTCCAGGTACTACTAGCTGATGTATGGATCTGTTGACATGAACACATGGTATACAAGAATTTGCATTTAAGGCAGTTTGAATTAATTAAGTGTCAACTTCACGAGTAGGGGAGAGTAATTTAAGCTTGGCAGTATATTGCCAAGCAGGACTTAGTCAGGAAATCTTTTAGAATTTAAACGGAGTCCTAATGTTCATGGTGTTCAAAACTGAAATGGGGCTCATTTCCCTGCTTGGGCTCATCAAGTCATTAAACCTCCCTGTGTTGATCAGCAATGCCATTGAAAGGGGAAGAGTTGGCATTTGCAGCCACTGTTATCCTCTTCCATTATCTCAAAGTTGGTTTCAAATATTTTTAAAAACTTTTTACTTCTGGATTTTCCATCTGGGAAAAAACAGAAGGTTGGGCTCATGAGCACTGTGTCAACATTCCTCAGATCCTTTAGCCTGTTCTTCCAATAAAAGCTATTCCTTACAAGACTCATCAAATTTGAGAGGAACTATCTGAAGACAATATCTTGCATTGAACTCAGAGTTCCATAATGATCTGCAGCACTACCAGGCTGATGCTGGAAGGCTAAAGTTATCAATAGCCTTTAAAGACAGCAAATGAATTTCCCTTAGACCTCATCCTCCCTACGCTGTGGCTTGCTGAGATGGGTCACTACTAATGAGATCAATGAATTGTGAGACAGCAATCCTGACTAAATTATTGTATATGCCAAAGTAATAGCCGCTGTCGTGTAAAAGTCGACCTTTCTATTTTTGACCCCAAAATCTGGTGTTTTGCGTATATCGCGTGTAAAAGTTGACTTCCTTATTTTTGGCCCCAGCCGCCCACCCACCTGAACTCCCAATACCTCGAACATGGACTCTTGGCCCTGCCTCCTATCCACTGAGCTCCTGATGCTTTGATGGCAGACTCTCATCTCGGCCCTGGCTACCTGCCCACCAGTGCTCCTGATGCATCCAATGCAGACTTACCACTTGGTCCCAGCCACCTGCCTGCTCATCTAAGTCCTCGATGCCTCGAGTGATGCAGGTATATACCACAGTCAAACATAATATGTGTGAAATAGTTGACCCCTTAAATTTTACCCTAAAAATTGGTCCACCAAATTTGACGATTACGCACATGTATTTGGTAAATATCTCTTGGACAACAAACTTATTTAGAATGCACTGGTACTACAATCCTGACTTGAATTGAAATGTTTATTATCACATGCACCAAGATACAGTAAAAAGCTTTGCTTTGTGTGTTATCCAGGCAAGTCAACTCAGAATTTGATACAGCAGTTAGAGCAATAATAAAACAAAAGTGCAGGATATAGTGTCATAGTAAGTCAAAGAGTACAAGGTAGAATCTTATTAAGACAAAATGTATAGAGAAAAGTAGTTAAAATAGTGAAAGTGCGTTATATTTTACCAATGTGAAGCCCATTTAAGAGTCTGATAACATCAGGAAAGAAACTGTCCTTGAATCTAGAGTTTCACATTTGCAAGCTGAAGTATTTTCTGCCTAATGTCCTGGATGAATCCTTGAAGATGTAGGCAGTTTTTCTGAGACAGTGGAAGAGATAGATGAAGTAGATAGATGAGAGATTGGTTTGTGTGATGGCCAGAGTTTGGATCAATAACTCTGTACTTTCTTGTCTTGGGCAGAGGAGATCCTGTACCAAGCTGTGATGCATCCTACCAACATGAACTGACTATCCCTGAGGGTGGTTGAGGTGAATTTCTCATATGTATTTAAGGGGTAGCATTTCTAATAAGTACTGGAGAGAGAAAGGAATTGAGAATCGTAATATTATGAGAAGGAGAATGATGGGGACTGATGTGGAACACATGTATAGTTTGAGCCTGTTGGGCCAAATTGTCTATTGTTATGCAGAGCATCTTCTATAAATTATATATATAGGTTGGCTCCGTTAACCTAGCAGTTAGTACATCGCTATTATAGCACCGGCGACCTGGGTTTGAATTTGGCACTGTCCGTAAATGTTCTCCCCATTTTCTTCCACCCTCCCAAAAATATGGGGTTCATAGATTAATTAGGTGTAATTCCACAGCACAGGTTTCCTAGGCTGGAAGGGCTTTCTACCGGGCTGCATTGATAAAATTTTAAAAATATATTTAAAATTTTTGCTTCAATTCTGCAGTAATAGTGGCTGAGCTTCTAAAACATCTCTAGAAAGAAAATGATTCAGTGGTTTGGAGGCATCAAGTTCCACAACTTGCCCATCCTATTGTAGAACTAATCGCCATTGCACATAACTGTTCCAAGCTGATCTATTTTATTTTGTTAAACAACATTCCTCTTGATATATATTCAGAACAAAGTTGTTAGCCAACAGAATAAAAAATGTTTGGTTAGGCATTAAAGAATACCTCCTCACCTGACAAACAAAGATTATTTTTGATTTGTGAACAGATACCCTTTTATTTTTGAATCCTGCCATGTGTGCATTTGGAATTGGTGATTATGATCCTTATATTTCCATTTTAACTTGCTAAGGCTCAAGGACTCCCGTGTTTCAGCGATTCTTCCAAACATATCACAGCAGGGTTAAATTTCAAAACTGAAACAACAGTTTTTTTTAGTGTAACAGTCGACCGTACACCCACTTCAGATGGGGGACTTGGAAAGGGAAGCCCAAGCCTTGATGAAGTTGTGCTACTCTGCTGTAACCTTGGCCTAAACAATTCTTTTAACCCCCTGGCAATGTGCTGTTGTATTGGCACAGCAGAGATGGTTTATCAAGCTGTAAAATGTGGAGGCTGTTCTGAATTAACTTCAGTACCAATCATGGAACCATTTATGGTCCACTTAAATTCAAGTCAGCCCAGATTCAGACAAAGTCACTCATTCCTACTAAAGATAAAACAAAACACCTTCATCTCTATATGGACCATCAACCCGCCAGCCCATATTGAAGTTTTTCAAATGCAACGAATCCTGGCCATGAACTCCTCTTTGCGCATTAAGTTAGGGTCATTGGTTCAAGTTACAGATAGTTTGAGACAGTTAACCTCCAACCTTGGATATTCCCTTTGGGAATGGCTGACAGCTGTCCAGAGCTGCTGAGGAGAATGCAATATTCAAACTAAAGCTGACACATCTCAGCTCAGCTGCTAGTGAACCATGGCTGTACACATTCAGCAAAACGCCTCAATCCCAGCCTGATCTGTTAAAGCCTGCCATTCATTTCCTGATGGAAGTCAGTCCTGATGCATTCAGTCTGACGCACAAGTATGTGAAAAAAAATTGTGATCAAGGCATTCAAAGTTGAATGATCACAAACTGATATTACTACACAGCTGATATAATAATATTATTTCATACTAAACTTGATAGATTACTTTTTGCACTCAGGAGAATGTTAATTTTGTGGTAACTTTAATACCCTTTGTAAAAGAGCCTTAAACTATGTCATTCATAGTTTGGAGGGTAGCACTGTTTTCTCCTAGACCAGTGGTTCCCAACCTTTTCCGTCCAACTCACATACCCCTTTAAGTATTCTCTATGTCATTGGTGCTCTGTGATTAGTAAGGGATTGCTTAAGGTGGTATGTGAGTGGGAAGGGAAGGTTGAGAATCACTGCTCTAGACCCAATTGTTACCAAAGTATTTTGCCTGAGAAAAATTGTCATTGGCCCATTTTCTTTCGAGTTATGAAACCATGCACATAACAAGTCAATTAGGCATGATTAAAACAGTGGTTTTCAAATTTTTTCCTTTCCACCCACATCCCACCTTAAGCACTAATTTGTGATTACTAATCACAAAGCACCTATGGCATAGGGAATACTTAAAGTGGTATGTGAGTTGGAAGAAAAAGGTTGGGAACCACTCCCCTAGATCCATTCCAAAAACTTCCAGGCATGCTGAGGGAGTGCAATAATAAGCCAAATCAAGGCCCCTTCTGCCCACTTAGAAGTAAATAAAAAGTGCTATAGCATTATTCAGTTCTTCTTGATAACCTGAACCAAGATTTAGCACTCAAAAGTATTTTTGAAAAAAAGCAGATTGACTAATCATTTTTTACTTCACTCACCACAAACCTTTTCTGCGCATGAGTTGGCTGATCTGGTCCTTTCATTAGATGTACCTCAATGTACAAAGAGGGTAAGGCATTGCATGAAGGCACATCTTTCTGTTTATCCTCTAACAACACTAACAAATTATATTTTTGTACCTCCAGGATCATATTTAAGATCATACCATATTTATTTGAAACAGTCAAAGGAAGAACAATTTTCATTTCTATAGCACCTTTAAAAGCTTGGGATGTCCCATACTGTTTTAGAGCCAATTAAGTACTTATTAAAGTGTTTTATTAATACAGGCAAAGCCAGGGCATCATGTTCCCTCAAACTGAATAATCTACTTTTGTGATGTCAACAAAAGGAAAAATATTGATCCAGATAGTTTTGCTCCTTTTCAAATCAGTGGTTGTGGGGTCTTTTCATCAGCTTGAGAGTAGAAAGGAACTTGGTTCTATATCTCATCAGAAAGATCCATTTCCAACATTGCAGCACACCCTCTGTTCTATAGTGAAAATTTTCCTGTTTAATGTTCAGGACTTAAGAAACTAAATAGTCACTCTAAAACCAAACAACTCTGTTGAAAGAATTTATATTCCATTTAAAAAATATCCAGTAACTTATGAACGACCTCTAAATGTCTCCCAGCCTTGGAACAATTTGTCAATATTTTGGCGTGTTTTAACAGCCAGTCAAAAAAGGTATTGCTTTTCCAGTTACATTTCTTCCTAATCCTTTGTTTAAAATTCATCCAGAAAAATCTGCAAGTGATTTAGATTAAAAGAACAAAAATATGTATTTATACTGTGACCTTAAAACAATGAAACACCCCAAGGCACTTTACAGGAGAGATTAACCAGCAGATTTTGACATCAAGCTGCATGAGTTGATATTAGACCAAAAATACTCAGTCAGAAGAAGATACAAGGAGCCTATAAAAGGAGGAAAGGGAGGTGGAGAGGTTTAGGGAGGAAATTCTAGAGCAGAGGCTTTGGCAGTTGAAGGCATGGCAATTGATGGTAGAGGGCTTAAATTCAAGGATGATCCAGAGATCAAAACTGCAGATGATGGTTACAGGGCTAGATGAAATTATGAAAATAGGGTGGGGGGAAAGTTATGAAGGGACAAGAAAACAAGGGTGGTAATTTTTAAATTGAGGAACAGCCTAACTCGGTGCCAATGAACATCAGGAAATACAGGGTTGATGATTTGGTCTAAGTTAATTTATGGGAGGTGGAGTTTGGGATGACCTGTAGTTTTAGAGAGTGAAAAAAAAAAGTCTGACTACAAGCAGAAAAATGTACTAACACCAGGTTTTTAATTTCACAGAGTCACTGAAAAGTAATAAATTCTGTTTGAGGCACTTTCTCCATGATCACTACATAAAACCAAAAAATATTTTATTTTCCTTTTAATAAAACTTTCCCAGAAATAGAAGTTTAATTTTAGCTTCATGAGTTGTTGATTTGTTTACATAGAAGGGAATGTGAACTATTAATTGCAAGGATGTAAAACAGGCAGTTGGCACACATGGCTTTCACAAATGGAATATTTGAATCATAATACTCTTCTGATGTGGCAAATAAAAGAGGATAAAAGACTGCTATACCTTTGAAATATAATGGATTGGATGTTCCAATAATTATTTGTAAGCCTAATGCAGCATGTTCTTCCATCCTGCACATGGCTCTCTCATTACCTCAAAGGCCAAATCAAACAAGCTTCTTAAACTCCCTGTTTTTATTCTAGTTGTTTTCGTACTATTCCCATAGTATTAAAGGGAAAATTGGTTGTGAATGCAAATGAAAATTTACATCCATTTATACTTTGATTTTAACAGTTTAATCAATGTTAACAACATTTGTTAATTTGGTGATGTCTTGCTTTTAAAATATACTTGCATTCAAATCCATCCATGATCTCCCACAAGGTCTATTATGATCCAAAGTGCTTCAATTGTCCATTTCTTGCCTCTCAAGCATCATAAAAATAAATTCTTCCATGTATCCATGCCTTGGATAATGGAATTCTCTCTCTCTCCACCTCCTTTCCCGGATAAAGCTGCTGCTTAAAATCGATCTCTTTGCTGGTCACCTTTGCATTGTTTAGCTATTAATTGTCAAGCCTTCGGCTATCAATGTCCCAAGTTTTTGATTTTTCCTTTGATTCATTTTCAGGATCTATGTATTGTTGGGAATGCTAACATTTATCGCTCATTTCAATTGTTCTTCAGAAGGTGCAGTCCTTCTGCTTAAGGTTTCTCCATAGTGCAATTGGGGTGAGAGTTCCAGGATTCAGGCTTAGTGACAATTAAGGACCTGCAAAGCAATTCCAAGGCAGGATGATGTTTTGCTTGGAAAGAGGTGATTTTCCATGCACCTAGTGGGTTGGGAATTTATTGGCATAATAACATTAGTGAGTAACCATTTATTAACATTTCTTTGAGGTGCCTTAATGTGGAAAATAAGAAATGCAAATTTACATTATGACTAAAAAGATGGCTCTGATGTGGCTGCAGTAACAGCAACGCTGCCTCTGATGTGGATCCAGGAGGAGCAGAGATGCATCTTGTGGTGCTCCAACCCAGGATTCCACTTCCCCATAGTTAGGGCCCTGTACAGTTCTAAACAGCCTGTGAAATGAGATCAGCAACATTTTTTAACATCAGAATACCCATGGAGGATCGTGCCCAAGATGGTAGTGCCCATGGTTGGCAGCCCAGACCACAAGGGTTGCAGACTCCAGGGGAACAGTGGCACAATGCACCAGACCTGGCGAGCACCACCAGCCAAGAAGGATAATCTGGGAGATGACCCTGCAGGCTAGGTGATCACAGCAGCAGACCACTAAGAGACTAGCAACCGAAGGCTTCACACTAGTCTGCGAGCTGCTGCAGTCCTGCTCATGGGATCCAAGTACTGGGACCAGGATTTGTGAGAATCCTGATGGCAAGCAGGGCTCCCAAAGGGCTTCAGATGCTAATGGTTTCCTTATCATTAATATGATAAGGTTTGGAATCAGAAGTCGAGGAGGGAAACTTGGATGCCTGATGCTCAGGTTCACTGCTGGAACAGACAGGAGACCATGCAGTGACATCAAAGGAGGTGGTGAGATCCATAGACACTCAATATCACAGAAGAGACTCTCTTCTGCTTCTCTTTCTCTTCTCAATAGGGGTGTTGGACTAGTGATACTTCTTTGGGTGCTTTTAAGGCCAAATAAAAGGACTGTAAACACATTATTTTTGTGTACATGAAAATAAAGTAACCTTGAACCCCCTGCAAACTGAGTGAGCACCTTTGGGCTTATAATGATTCATCTGGCGCTCTATCTTCCATCAGTGTGTCTGAGTACCTCAGCTCATGCAGATAATGTCTGCAACTAATATTGTTGGCGGTATTTTAGGAGTTCTGGTTGGTTTATCCAGGAACATATATAGGGATAAGAAACAATTATATATAAACATTCTGTCTACAAGGCAATTTATGAAATTGGTTCTAATTTGTGTTACTTATTATTGAGCTGTAAGTTAGTTGTGAAATCCTTGTAAATGATTAAGTGAGAAGAGAGTTTCCGTTTCTCTTGCTTTGAGATTATAATGAAGAGACATAAATTTAACCAAACAAAGGAAATTAAGTTATATAAAAGAATTTACAGCTTCACCCAGAAGCAGTCTTTGAAATGTTCTACCAAAACAGAGTACAGTTTTTATAGAGTTGCACACTCAATATAATGGAAACCATATATGTCAGGGAGAGAAAGTACAGAAATGAGACATCCCATCCACTGTGACTTGGGACATGGATTCTTCCATCCAGTGGCAACATACTCAAGTAACGGCTTCTTTTGCTTCTAAGTCAATAATTTTGCTTCCTATCCCACTCAGGGACTTAAGTCTAAAATATGAGGCCTGATGCCTCTGAACATCATTGAAGGAGTGTCACAATTTTTGAGGGGTTGTTTTTCAAATGGATTATCTTGTTGTCCCATCTGCTCTTGCAGGTAGATGTAAGCAATTCCTTGACAGGATGTGAAGAAGGAGCTATGAATCCTGGACAAGGATTCACCTTTAAACATAAGTAAAGTTGCTGTCTGTGGAGCTTGGTGGATTCATGGAATATCTCATTGCCTGCAAAGTGCCCTTGGGAATTCATTGTGTGGTACATGGACAGAAGGTGCACACTTTTGTGTGCCTTGAAGCGAATCATAACTAAAGAACCCCTTGTGATAGTACAGATTTTATCACCAATGTATATATGTACATATGTACAGATGGTAGTGTAGGATGACTGTGATTGGCTGAGAGTGTAGCCACACCTACTGGCAGATCTTAAAGGATTGCTCCTAGCCAGACCAGGCCATTCTGGACTGGTTGATCTACTTGCTCCAGTCCTTTAGTTAATAAAAGCCTTGGTTTGGATCAACAAGTCTTTGGTTCTTTCAATGCGCATTACACCCCTTAAACAGCCCCAGTCCAGGAATACCCAAAGAGGTTCAAATACTCCTCCTGACAATTGACACCAACTCAGTGCTGAGGATTTTCGTGTGCTGAGGGAGTATAATTATAAATCGATAATTGTTGAAGGCCCAATGTTCATTGTTAGCCAATAGTCATTGGTGATTGGATACATTTGAGACCAGTTATTGGAGGTTTGGAGATCAATGATGCCCAATGGTCAGTAGTGGACTGGACATCATTGGTTCCCAGTGGCCAGTAGTGGACTTGAGATCATTGGTGCCCAGTGATCAGCAGTGGACTGGACATCATTGGTTCCCAATGGCCAGTAGTGGTCTTGAGATCATTGGTGCCTAGTGATCAGCAGTGGACTGGAGATTATTGAGGGCTAATGGTCAGCAGAGGAATTAAGATAATTTAGGGCAGGAGTTTTCTCATCTCTAACATTACTTAATCTTCACCCACTTCTTCTTTGTGCCACCCAAATGATTTAAACCTGCTGCTCTCAATTGCTCCATACTATGACCACGCCCTTGTACTTTTCTCAGATCAGAGATGCATGACAGCCAGATCAGGCCTTGGCAGGGCAGCTATCCCATTCAGAGAGATCATGTCACTCTATCAGACATTTGGACCCATTAGATCTGTAATAGGTAGGGTCATCACCTAGCATGACAGATAACACAACTCTACTGCAGTAGAAGTGAAAGTGTGCTGGCTTTCCAAAGGGTGAGTTCACACACCTGTCCATTCCCTGAGGAATCAGATGAGGACCCCAGAGGGGCAGCTTGAAAGCATGCATGAGAAACTTTAGTGAATTGGTGTGGTGCTGGGCCAAAAGAAAAATCAAGCTTAATACATGAACAAGTACAATTATTTCAGATTGGTAACACCATAGCTTCACCAACAGGGAATAAAGCAATTACTTACACCAGTTTTAAATGAACCATTCCTTAACCTGAGCATTGCCCCCATGCAAGGAAACAAGATTTCAGCATATCCTTCATCAATGAAGGGTGCAGCTAAGTTTAAATGCTTGGAAAGTTGATTCTGTCATAAATCCTTTTTCATCTCGGAAGGTCTTTCCTGGAACCAACACACCAATGGCATCATGAAGAAAGCCTCTACTTCCTCAGGAGTTTGCGGAGGAGCTAGTGGAGTTGTTCAAGTGAACCGGTACGGACTTGAAGGGCCGACATTACCTGTTTCCGTGCTGTAAACGGTTATATGGTTATATGGTTATGGTCCATTGTAGGGCACTCTAACAATGTTGGAAAGTGCAAGTTCAAGCCGGTCAATAGGGATGGTGGTCACCAGACCACTTTGTACTAAAGTGGTTAGGCCAATCTTCTGCTTGTTCTATCAGAACTTCTATAACTTGAAGTGCTTCTCCCAGGGGGTCTGGAATCTATGGAATTTTCAGCTCAATGAAGCAGTAGAGGGTGCCTGATTAAATGTATTAAGACAAAGATAAATAGATATTTGAAAAGTTGGGGTTTTGAGAGTTAAGGAAAAAAGGGCAGCTAAGTTGGGCTGAGTCCACAGCCTGATCAGCCGTGATCTATTTGAATGGTGGAGCATTCAAATGGCCTCCTCCTGCTCCTGTTTCGTATGTTCTAATGTTCGGAGTCATCAACATGTTTTAGTCTGAGCTCCTTAAAGTGGGATATGAATGTACAACATTTCGAGTGAGAGGCAGGAGTGCTGCTCTTGATTAACTTTTCAGAAACCCTTCATTCTTTGTAGAGCACATTGTGATGTAATTAGCATTATAGATCTTAGTTCTTTGAGCTCTCCCTTTCCTATTAAAGAACAGTTGTTTTCAACCAATCCAGCAGCAGTTCACTTACTGGTTCAAGTCCCAGGCTTTGTGTCTATTCTGATTCACTGCATCATTTTCGACATCAGATAAGCTGCAAATGTTGATTTAACAGATGAAGGACTCATGATCTTTTACAGCTCTGTCAAAAAATATCCCCAGTACTGTCAGCTCATTATAAGTATGATAGATTAATGACCATTATAATTTGGCAACTTCAACTTTTGACCTCCAATTAATAAATAACAGAAACATAAACATGTCAGCCAGTAATTGCAGAAGAACTCCAGTTAGATTTTAGGTCAATAGTTTAATACACCAAAATATAGAGCATCCTCTGTAATAACACTCAAATGTGTAATGAAACAATGTTATCTCTTTCTCTAACCAGGCTGATAATCCAGCTTTCCCAATCTAAAATAAATTTATACCCTCCATCAATCCGGAAACAGGTGGGACTCCACACAAAGGCTACTAGATCCAGTGTAAGAAGATACAGTATATAACTGAAGCCAATGAGGTAATAACCGAACCTAATTACTATTTCATGAATCGATTAGAGCCATGATGTTGCTAGTTGAAAATTGGAAGCTTGTTGTATCTGAACGATGGTGATTCAATGTATTAGAAATGTTAGCAAAAGCCCATTGTTGTGCCTAATCCATGACAGCCTGTAAGAGATATTCATTTACTCTTGATACAGGAGGCAGTAGGCTTGCATGCCAGCACATAGCTGGATAGGATAAGAACCATCTGCTCATGTCTATCACTCCTCAGTCCCAGTCTTTTGAAATTTCCTATTTATACTTTGATCAGCCAGGGCCTCTTTTCGGGACTGTTAGTGAATCCAGAGAAGCTAACATCTATGAACTCTGATTTGAATACAGGATTCAAGCGTTTATTCATCTGTTGGGCAGAAAAATATCATTTCTGATTGACGATCATCATGAACTTTATCCCAGTCAACATTCCACTCCTGATGATTTTCCTTGTGACAACTGGGGGCTCAGCTGACGGAATCCTTCCCAAAGGTTTGCTTTAGTTACTGAATTGTTGCATTTAGGAGATTGCTTTGTGTTTGGAAATTTCCATGTACAGTTTCTCAATAATGTTTTTGAACCACTGTAACTGTTAATTTAATTGCCAATAAGTAATGAGCTTGATTTGTTTGAAAGAAGATACAGTTAAAATATGGTTAGTTAAAATAGCACAAGGCCAGGAACAAGCAAGGCACTCAGTGTTAGCTACTCCAGGTTTGTTTGATAGGTGACAATTGATGATCATTTTTTACCTAAGCATGTCAGTTATTTACCTTGAGGTATAGCCTGCCAAATTTGTATTAACAAAATGCTGATCCATGCAATAATTCTACTATTAATTGCAACAAAACATATTTAGTTTGATGAGAGCCTGGTTGATTTGAAAATGCCACTAGACTGATGGCTAGAAAAATGCCCAGAGAAGCTTACTGTTCACAGCAGCTTGCCCCGTGTGTCCAACTTCAAGTCGACTATGAAGTGAAGTCTGATCTTTTACAAGGCTAATGAGGTTGACATACTGTGAAAGAGCCACGAGGTATCATAGAACAACAGATGGGTCTAGTGTCAGGGGAAGAAAGTCAAAAGATTAATTAGATAGAAGATGATCACAACCAGTCCTCCAACCCTCTGGGCTTAGTTGCCAAGGCAATTGGGCACCTTGCTGTTGGGAGGGGATGGGGGTTGGTGGGGGGTGAGGTGGGGGATGGGCGAGCACTGGGATCTACAGTGATTGTAAACCCTAGTTGAGTTCCCATTGTGGATGCTTGGATTGCTCTGAAGCAAGTGGTGAGACAATATAGTTGTTCTTGGCTTCAGAGGGTTAAGTGGTGACTTCACTACTTGTTGTCATGCAGGAAAAAGTAGGAATGTTCAACCCTCACATAACCCTCACCATGCTTTCTTCAAGGAGGCCCTCGGCTTATTTGGTTCCCTCAGATTAGCAGCCTCTGCCTGCACCCCTTCTGATTTTTTGAGGGCATGGAGATGCAGGACCACATAAGCTCTCTGCTCATACACCCACTTTTGTTTAGATTCTCTTGAATCAGTAACCTGAACACAAAATATCCAGGCTGGCATCTAGTGGACCACCAAGGGGACCTTCATTCTGCTTTTCAAAGCCCCAATGTCCCATTCAGGTAGAAGGGGTCCCTTGGGAACATTTTGAAAAAGAGCCAAGTGGATTGACACCGTTGTCATGCCCAAAATTCATTGCCCACTGAAATCAGCAACCTGCTCTTTGCTCAATGTCGAGGCAGGCCAATTAACAAATGGAGATGGAGTTGAGAAGCTCCTGTCCTCGTCCATACTATATCCTCCCTGAGTCCCACCCCCATAAATATCTTGATCCTGGATCAGACCAAGGAGGAAGAGGTCCCATGTTGGGAAGGACAGCAGATGAATTTTAACATGGATGAATGTGAGCTGATACAATTTAACTAATAAGGGTTAGATATACATATTTGATTGGGCTTTAGGGAGTATTGAGGAACAGAAGGACTTCAGCGTACAAGTAATCCAAAGGACCCGGAAGGTAGATAAGTTTGGGATCAAGGCATGTTGATTGCTGGTTTTCATTAGCTAATTCATAGAAGATGCAGGAGGTGCAGATACAGGTAGAGGGAGAGACCACTGAGAAAAGAGGGTAAGGTTAGAGAGAAAAGTAAACATAGGAGTAATTAAAGATCAAGGTGATGATACCTCAAATGAGAAAAATCGGTGTAGACTCGTTTTGATGCCGTATGACTGCAATTTTATCAGTTTGTTACCCTTCCTGCACATTATCCCTTCACACCAATAATTACTTAGGAACATAGAAAAAAGAAGAGACAGGAGCTTCTCAAGTCTATTCTGGCATTCAGTTAAATCATGCCTGGTCACTATCCTCGGTCCATTCATCTGCCACAGTACCTTGGCTCTTCTGTTATATCAACTAATACCCCATTGTGCCTTCAAGTTAAATGACAGTATTTACCCAGGGCCAGCCTACAGATCCTACATGCTCTGACATAAATATATGATCCTCACCTCTGCTAAATTGTGATTTTTGGAGAAAAGCAAATCAGGTCAAGACAAGTCACCTTTATTTGTCGCTCATACCATAACTACTAATGCAACACAGCATAAAGACGCGTTCTCCAAGACCATGAAGCATTCCTGATCACCATGCATTGTGTGCAACTCTTCCTGAACAGCTAGTCTCTCTTTAATTTTAAGGTTGCACCTGCAAGGTTTGACGTAGAAAATATTTTTCAGTTGCTGCCGGGATATGCTCTTGTGAACCATTAATGGCCTAAATGTACATAGATTGTGATTCCAACATAAATGCAGAAATTACAACGGATAATTTCCCTTGTACTGATCTCATCAGAGGATCTGTAGGATCATCTACACAGGACCTTTGGATACTTGAACCCAATGGGTATATCTCAGGTGCCTAGCTACCCAATGACGAAGAGTTACAAATCCTCATGTTATCTTTGCCCATTCCTTTTCCCAATTATCCTTTGCCCGATTTGATGACTCCCTGCTCTTCAACCCTTCTTTATGCTAATTGATCTTTCCTTCTCATTGCATTCCTATACTTTGTTCCCTTGGATGTTAGAGATAACCTATTAGTCTGTTGGCAGAAGAACCCTTCTCACTGTACTGGATATTTTTAGACAAATAAACTTAAACTAGTGAGCTGATAGACTCTCCAGTGCTCACCGTGTAGCAGCGTGCTACATGATCCTAGGTGGTATTGAGACTGGAAATCTCAGCACAAGGACATCCAGAGATGACTCCTGGGACAAACAGAGTTTCCTCCCAAAGCCCATTGACTGATCTAATCTGGATGTTTCAGAAGAATTGAGACAATTGATTGAGTGGAGCTAACCCTTCTAAATGTGAAATCCACCATTAGGGACTATATCTTATATTCAGAGGCAGAACATTCAGATGTGATCACATGATCACAGAAAACATACCTTCACATGAAGGACCCCTGAGATCTGAATCTCACCCCTCACCCAACTCCACTCCAATACTTGATAAGGCGAGGAATCAACTGAAATGACAGAACTAAAATCAACATATTTTCTTAGTCAGCAGGGATATAAGGGTTAAGGTGACTTGGTGGGGTTAGAAAATGGATCAACTGTTGTCTAATTGGGTGTCAGAATAGACTTATGAGAGTGAATGGTATAATAAATCTTGATCCGTGAGATGCTAATGGGTGCAGTTCACCTTAATATTGGATTGTGATGTCACTCTGTGATTCTTTTTTTATTTTAATTTTCAAAAATTTAAACATACAGCATGGAGACAGGCCATTTATGTCCATGAGCCCATGCTGCCCAATTACAACAGATTAACACAACCCCCCAGTATGTTTTGAATGTTAAAAACTATCAGCTAGAAGAACTCACCAGGTCAAACAGCATTGATGTGAGAAAATGAGAATGAGGATGGGAAAGTGGACAAAGTGGGGGGTGGGGGGAAATAATAGTACAGAAGAAGAGAGAGGGAACTATTAACTGAAATAGGAAAAATTTGTGTTCATACCATTGGCTTGCAACAGCCCAGGCAGAATATAAGGGTAAAAGCACAGAATTCCTGGAGGAACCCAGCAGGTCTCGAAGTGACCAAAGGAAGTAAAGATATATTACCCATGTTTTGCACCTGAGCCCTTCTTCAAGGTAGATGGGCTCAGGCTCGAAATGTTGGTTACAGTGATACATCTTTACCTCCTATTGATGCTGTGAGATCTTCTGAGTTCCTCCAGCATTTCTGAGTTTTAACTACAATCACAGTGCCTGCAGACTTCCGTGTTTCACCCCAAATATGAGGTGGTATTCCTCTATTTTACATTGGGCCCCATTCTGAAAGTGAAGAAGGCCCAGGACAGACAGGTCAGTGGGGAATGAGAATGGGAATTGAAACGGTAGGCAACAGGAGTTCAAGTTGGCCCTTGTGGACAGAATAGAAAGTCTTTGAAAGTCCCCAAGTCTGTACTTTGTCTCACCAACATAGAAGAGGCCACAGCAGGAGTACTGAATGCAGTCAATGAGGTTAGAGGAGGAGGCATGAATCGTGCCTCATGTGGAAGGGCTGTTTGTGTCCCTGGATAGTGGTGTATGAGCAAGTGCTGCACTTACTGTGTGGGTTGCAGGGGCAACTACTAGGTGTCATGGAGAAGTGGGTGGAGAGGGATGAGCAGACAAGAGAGAAGCAGAGGGAGCTATCCCTGTGGGAAGGGGAGATGCGTCCAGTGGTGGGGGTCTAGTTGCAGCTGGAGCAAATGACAGAGAATGAGATGCTGAATGCAAGGGGCTGGTGGGGTGAAAGGTGAGAATAAAAGGAACCCTATTCTCTTCTGTTTAGTTTCTCTTTATAACCACCATTGTCTTCTCTTCCTAATGATTCCAGCTCCAGCAGCCTTTGTCTTCTAATTACCCACACCATCCTGTACAACTCATCTTCCTCAACAAAGGGGTCAGGTTTTTCTTGCCTCTCTCCCCACTCCCCCCCCCCCCGCCCCTCCAAACCCTTTGTCTGGCATCTGCCAATCTACTGCCTCTGTTCATCATGCTTCACCTCTCCTTGGTTCATCAATCCCACATCCCACTGTCCCACCCCTTCCACCTTCTCCTCTTTACACTAGCTTCTCTTCCACAGAAGCCCAGTCTTGATGAAGGGTTTAGACCATCAACCATTATTTTTTTGCCATTGATGCTGCTTGACCTGATGAGCTCCTCTGGCAGATTTTGTTCAGCTTTAAATTTTAGCGAAGAGGGAGAGGGAAAAGAAAGGAATTATGCAAAAGATTACCACCAGAATGAGCCAATTGAGCTGACATGTCTGTTTATTGCTGAATATTGTATGAAATTATGTGTAAATAAAGTCATCATTGCTGTTTCAATACTTAATGCACATCGTAGAATTTGCAAAGTGAGGAAGAAAATGTTTTTGGGGGTTACGTTGGGGTGTGAGAGGAAAGGGAATGATATTTAAAAGCCAAAGTGTATGGAAACTGGGCAGATGGAAGCAGGAAGTTTCAGAGGGACATAGACAGATGAGGTCAGTGTAGAAAACTTTGGGCAGATGGAGCTCAATGTGGAGAAATGTGAGGTCATTAATTTTGCATCCAAGATAAATACACTGGAATATTTTCTTAATGGTGAGAGTTGAGGAGCTGTGGAAGAGCAATAAGCTTTAAAGATCCAGGTGTTATTTCAAACATTCACAGGATAAGGGCATTGTCGACAAGGCCAACTTTCATTGCACATCCCTAATTGTTCAGAGACTGGGGGGCTTGTTGGTCTATTAAAGAGGGCAGTTAAGAGTCAAGCAGAGAGCTATGGATCTGGAGTCTTTACAAGCCTAACGGATAGCAGATTTATTTCCCCAAAGGACACTAATGAACCAGATGTGTTCTTACAACAATCTATAGTTTCAAGATCTGCCTTACGGATAAAAGCTTTCTAATTTCAGATGTTATTCAATTATTTGAATTCAAATTCCCAGTTACCCTTGTGAAATTGGCACTCGTATTCTCAGACCAATGAACCAGGTCTCTGCATAATATCACATCACAAGTGCTAGCAGAAAACCCAATTGACATTGGGACACCAGACTCTCAAATCAAGAGCATAGGCAAAAAACAAATATCTGAAGGCTACTGTTTCTGAAGGTTTTTGTGTTAAAAGATCTACATAAACACAGATTGATAGTTCTGTGGCCTTGCTGTATTTGCAGGGGATGATTAGAATATTCAGACATGATTCCTTAAAGGACACAAAACAAGAGGAACTGGGGAAATGTTACCCATGCTAGAATATTTCAGTGGTTCCAATTAAATTTAAATAGTTCATGCTCCCTGTTTTTACATTGCAATCTAACTGCAGCTTTGGGATTTATGTACAAGTAGAATCTGACACCCAAAGTCAGTAAGTTGCCTATTGATTCTGCCATGCCCCATGTAGTTCAGCATTTTCAACAGCAATATGAATTGACAAAAATGTATCCTTATTCCAGTCCTAAATGGATAACTGTTTGTCCTAAAATTACATCCTCAACTACCCAGGACAGACAAGGCCATAAGTGCATGGATACACTGACCTGCTGGATCCCCCTCCAAATTACATGCCATGCTGACTTGGAAGTACCATTGTTAAGAATAAATCTCAGAATTCCCTATCCTAATGTACTGAGGGAGCCCCAGAAGGACTGCCACACTTTAAGAAGGCATCTAACCACTGCCTTCTCAATTAAGAATGGATAATATAACCATATAACCATTTACGGAGCAGAAACAGGCCATGTCGGCCTTTCGAATCCACACTGGTTTACTAGAACAACTCCACTAGCTCAAACCTCCCGCTCTCCGCCAATAACCCTCCAACCCCCTCACCTCCATGTACACATCCAACCTTCTCTTAAATGACAGACGGGACCCTGATACAACTATCTCATTCAAAAGATCATTCCATTCTGCCACCACTCGCTGAGTGAAAAAGCCACCTCTAATATTTCTCCTAAAGTGTTGCCCTCTTACCCTTAACTCATGGCCTCTTGTTCCAACCTCCCCTGCTCTCAGAGGAAAGAGTCTGTTTATGTCTAGTCTATCTATTCCTTTCATAATTTTAAATACCTCTATCAAGTCCCCTCTCAGTCATCTACGTTCCAATGAATAAAGTCCCAGTCTCCTTAATCTCTCCCTGTAATCCAGATGTTGAAAGAGGCAACATCCTTGTGAATCTTCTCTGCACTCTCTCCACCTTATCTATATACTTTCTATAATTTGGAGACCAGAACTGAGCACAGTACTCCAAACCTGGCCTCACCAATGCCTTAAACAGCTGCAGCATCGCCTCCCAGCTCCTACACTCTATACTATGATTTATGAAGGCCAGCATACCATATGCCTTCTTAACCACCCTGTCTACATGGGAATCCACCTTCAGTGAACTCTGTACCATAACCCCCAGGTCCCTTTGCTCCTCTGCGTGCCTCAATGCCCTCCTCTTAACTGTATATGTTCTATACTGGTTATTTTTACCGAAATGCAACACCTCACACTTGTCTATATTGAATTCCATCTGCCATCTTTCAGCCCACTCTTCCAAACAAACCAAATCCTTCTGTAATCCAAGAAAATCTACCTCACTATCCACCACTCCCCCTATTTTCGTATCATCCGCATATTTGCTTACCCAGTTAACCACACCCTCCTCTAAATCATTAATATAAATGATAAGCAACAAGGGACCCAGCACTGAACCCTGAGGAAACCCCCACTTGTCACAGGCTTCCAATCTGACATACAGTTGTCCACCATGACTCTCTGCTGTCTATCTCACAGCCTCTTCTGAACCCATGTCACAATCTCTCTACTAATTCCTAGTGACTGAACCTTCCATGTGGAACCTTATCACAAGCCTTACTAAAATTCAAATAGATCACATCCACCACTCGACTTTCATCCACCTTTTCTGTCACTTCCTCAAAAAACTCGACAAGGTTCGTCAAACATGACTTTCTTTGTACAATCCCATGCTGAGTTCCCCTAATCAATCCCTGCCTATCCAGATATGTGTATATACTATCTCAAAGAATACCCTCCATAACCTTCCCAACCACCGAAGTCAAACTTATTGGTCAATAATTACTCGGCCTACACCTACTGCCTTTTTTGAACAACGAAACTACGTTTGTGTGGTGGTACACCACCGGCCTACTACAGGGGGCAATCTCTGTACCTGCAGGAGTGCAAGGGGACAGGACAACATCTGGCCGGCTGTCAATCAGTCGGCCTGAAGGGATCAAGCCCCACCCTGTCAGGTGTCAATCACCCTCCGGGATATAAGCCTGCACCAGCCTCCCGAAGCTCACTCAGAGTTACTGCAGCTACAGCCAGCCTGGCTCTATGGAAGACTTTGTGGATTAAAGCCTGTTGTACGGTTTTTTTTACCTTGTGTGTGTCTGATTCTGGCTAACAGCGCACCACAATTTGCAACCCTCCAATCATGTGGTACAGCCCCCTCCTCCAGTGATCTTTGAAAAATCACTGTCAGTGCCCCCACTATTTGTTCCCTGACCTCCCTTAAAGTCCTTGGAAAAATCCCATCCGGACCTGGAGACTTATCCACCTTAATTGTTCCTAGAAGCTCCAAAACTCTTGCTTTACTAATCCCTATCCTTTCCATAACTAAGCCCTTTGCCTCTCTTATCTTGTATAGCCCAATGTCCCTTTCCCTCGTGAATACAGACGATAAAAAATTGTTCAATATTTCTCCCATCTCATACGATTCCCGACATAGTTTTCCGGTCCCATCATCCAGTGGACCTATTCTATCCTTAACCCTCCTTTTACTGTTCACATATCTGTAAAAACCTTTAGGATTCACCTCATACCTTCTTTTTGCCTTTCTAATTTCCCTCTTAAGGTTCTTCCTGCAATCTAAGTAACGACCATACATCTCCTCAATCCCTTGTTTTTTATATTTGGTATAGGCCTCTCTCTTGTCCTGAACCAACTTCTTAATTTCACCAGAAAATCACAGCTCCTTCGAACCTCTAGTCTTCCCCTTCAGCCTGACTGGAACATAAAGATCCTGTACTCTCAAAATTTCACCCCTAAATGGCCCCCAAATTTCCTCTACATCCTTTCCGGCAAAAAGATCAGCCCACACAACTCTCTGCAAATCCCTTCTCATTTCTCCAAATCTGGCCTTCCCCCACTCAAAGATCTTAAACCTCGGACCCGACCTATCCCTTTCCATCATTAAGCTAAAGCTAATGGACCCATGATCACTGGATCCGAAATTCTCTTCACACTTACCTCCGTCACCTGCCCCATTGCATTCCCAAACAACAGATCTAACACCGCTCCCCTTCTAGTTGGAGTCTCAACATGTTGATGAAAAAAGCAATCCTGAACACAATACATAAGTACTAAGCCATCTTGCTCTTTAACTGACTGCATTTCCCAATCTATATTTGGAAAATTGAAATCCCCATCCAACACTACCCTATTTCTACTGCACATCTTACCTATTTCCTTGCACATTTGCTCTTCTAGTTCCCTTTCCCCATTTGGAGGCCTATAATATATCCCCATAATAGTAATCTCACCCTTCATATTTTTCAGCTCTACCCACACTGCCCCCTTCGATGAGCCCTCCAGTCTACCTTGCCTCAGCACTGCTGTAATATCCTCTCTGACAAGTAATGCCACACCTCCCCCTCTTAATCCATCAACTCTGTCACATCTAAAGCAGCGAAATTCTGGAACATTCAACTGCCAGTCACAACCTTCCTTCAACCACATCTTGCTAATGGCCACAACATCATAATTCCACATGTCAATCCAAACCTTTAGCTCATCCATCTTCCTTACTATGCTCCTCGCATTAAAATAAGTACATCTCTGGGATCTCCTACATCCTACCTTCTGCATATCCTCCTCTCTACCATTCTCACAATTTTCACTACAACATCTTTTTACTACTTCCTACTTTTCCTCCCTCAAATTATTCAAACTTGTCTCTTTCCTTAGCCTACAAACCCTCATCCTGCTGTCCTGCATAACTTGAAACTCTGTCCCCAACCATACTAGTTTAAACCCCCCCCCCCGCCCCCGATAGCCCTAGCAAATGCCCCACCAGGAGACTAGTCCCTCTGGGATTAAGATGTAACCCATCATTACGGTATAGGTCCCATCTTCCCCAAAAAAGGTCCCAGTGGTCCAAGAATTTGAAACCCTATCTCTTACTCCACCCCTTTAGCCACGTGTTTAACCTCCACCTAATTCTATTTCTGCCCTCACTGTCATGTGGCACAGAAAGCAATCCAGAGATTATCCCCTTAGTGGTCCTCCTTTTAAGCTTCCTACCCAACTCTCTATACTCATTCTGCTGGACCACTTCCTCCTTCCTTCCAACATCATTGGTACCAACATGTACCACAGCCTCAGGCTCCTTACCCTCCCCTTTAAGGACGTTCTGAATGGGCATAGTCACATCCCGGACCCTGGCACCAGGGAGGCAAACCACCATCTGGTTTTCCTTATCGCATCCACAAAAACCTCTGTCTGTCCTCCTAACCATTGAATCCCCTATAACTATCGCCCTTTTCCTTTTATCCCTACCTTTCTGGGTCACAGAGGTTGACCCCACACCTCGATCATTGTTAACCTTGGCAATGATACCTAGAATCACATAATTTTTTTTAAAGTTGTTTTCAGTTAACGAGTGATGTTGGCAAGGTTAGTATTTTATTGGGTGAGCACCTTCTTGAGCCACTGTAATCCTTTGTGAAAGGGCTCTCATGGTGATTTAGATCCTGCCACTTTCTCTCAGAATCTTACTTGTTTTAATTGGATACCTTCTTATTGTTCTAAAACCCAATGAAGGCCAGACTTATTCCATTTCTCCTTGTTGGGCAACATCCCAGGCATTGAACTCATGAATCTGCGCTATGCTGGGCCCAAGTGACTAGATGCAGAGCAAATTTGATGCGCACCTTTGCTACTGACTGCAAGATTCCTGGGGACATATTGGTACATTGCATAGCAAGAGTTCCAGGAAGCAAAGTACTGAGCCTTCTATTTCAAATCAAACCAAGTTTTGCCCTAAAAAGAGGGACTAATGGTGGACGAGGGATTGGAAGAGGGACTAATAAAAATAAGTGTTTCGTACAAAAATGAGATATGTGGATTTTATCAGTAAAAATCTGAAATTTTGATGATGTGGAAAGATTTTTTTTAAAGTACCAAAATTAATCCTCATCAGAACTTGTCCTGATTATGCATGTAAAGACCACTTCAAAAGAAAAGAGTTTGTCGCTCAATTGCTTCTCTTCATTGTAACTGCTTTAAATTATGGAATTCCACAGCTGTCAAAATAGTTCACTTTGGGACTGAAGGCTAAAATTAACAGACTCAGGAACAGACTGAAACTAGGTATAATCCTTCCATACATAAATGTGCTAATGTCACCTGTGGCATTGGTGAACTAGAAATTATATTATCACGCTCAGGAGTCCATGGGTTTCTTATACAGTAGGTCATCTGTAGTGGCACAGTGCGGGTGGATATTACTGATGTAATAAGAGCTAGAATGTAAAACAAGGTTGATGATAAACAGTGAAAATTCCCCAAAATTTTCCCACCAAAACAAAACAAAAATCTAATCACAAGTCTGGAAAGGGCCTCGAGCTTGTCCCGCTCCTCTCCCATTAGAAGTCTGCACTAGGTAAAGGAATACTTAATGTACTCCATGGGTGAAAAAATATTGAAGCTCTGGACCATACCTACTCAAGGCATGAATGCAAGAAAGGGAATACTAAACATATGCTTGCATTTACTGCTCATTTTCCATTGCCCAACATACTAAGTGAAATAGATCTGTCATCTTCTTGACCTTTGCAATCTTTCTGGATTTCTGCTTTGCTAATTCTGGCTGCCTGCTCATCTCTGAATTGAATGGTACCTTCCCACTCCCATAGCCCTAAGCTCTGGAGTTCCCTCCCTGAACCTGTTTGTGTCCCTCACTTTAAGATCTTCCTCTTCAACCAAACTTCTAACTTTCTATGTGGCTCAAGACTATCTTCCTCTCTGTCACAATTCTATCAAATTCCTGGACATTTAAAGGCATTAAATATGAAAGATATTGATAAGATTTCAAGTGATGGATTATTCAATGCCTATCAAATTTTGAAGTGGTCCATATTCTGCTGTGCTATGAATTGCAATTATCCTGTGCTCTGCAGTCCATTAAAAAAGAGTTATAAAAGTGTCCAAACTACTCTGTGGATTTTCCAAGATCATTGTCATGGAAAAATAAAACTATGTCGCAGCGACTACATGGCTCCTGAAAGAACACACACAACCAAACGGGTTGAGCTCAGTGAGCAGACAAATTTATTGCAAGCTGCTAGGCTGTACTTATACTCCCAGCCTGGACTTGGCTGAGAACCGTGCTAGAGGGCGCTGATGTCACCCAGGCGTCACATGGTCCCCCAGTGTGGGCTTCTGAGCCCCGTGCTGGGAGGAAGAGAACACCCCCGATGGCGCCATTTTGGCCGGCTGCCCTGCCGCAAAGCTTACAAGTGAGGCCAGTTTGCCTGCCTAGTGGTGAGCCGCCACACAGCCCCCCCCCCACCACCAGAACTGGCGCCAATGTCTTTTTTCGCCGGGCGACCTTGCTTCTTGGGCTGGGCTATGACTACGGGCTCAGTGGGATCGAGGTACGCTGGCTTCAGTCTGTCCATGGTAAACAGCTCCCGCCTGCCGCCAATGTCCAGAGTGAACGTGGAGCTGGAATGCTGTACAACCCTGTACGGACCCTCGTACGGTCGCTGCAGAGTTGACTCCGCAGAAAGCAGTTCGCTGGGAACGTGAGACAGGCAGGTGCCATGCTTGGGCGGCGGTGGGGGTTTGAACGAGTCCAAGCGTGCCCTGAGGTGAGGAAGTAGTTAATGCGGCGACCACTGGGGATTGTGAGCTGCATTGATGAACTCACCAGGTAGTGCCAGCGATGCACCATACACCAGCTCAGCAGATGATGCCTGCAGATCTTCCTTGGTAGTGGAGCGGATATCCAGGAGGACTCAAGGTAGTTCGGCCGCCCAGTCGGGACCGGTGAGGGGGGCCACGAGTGCCGACTTAAGGTGGCAGTGCAGACATTCGACCAGTCAATTGGCCTGTGGGTGTAGCTGGATCCCCAACCTGTTGGTGAGCTGTGCCCAGAGTGTAGATGTGAACTGGGTGCCCCAGTTCGCTGGTGAGGTGACCCGGGACGCCAAAGCGGGCGACCCAATCATGCAACAGTGCTTGGGAGCAGGAGTCGGTGGAAGCGTCTGGCATCGGGATCACCTCAGGCCAGCGAGTGGTGCGGTCCATCATTGTAAACAGGTAACGGTTGCCCCGGGAAATGGGTGAATGTGGCTGAATCATTCCCAGACATGCCTGAACTCCTGTGCAGGTTCCCTGGTGTGTCTGTGCTCCTTGGACATCTGGCAGTGGGTGCATGTTCTGGCCCAGCCCACGATCTGCTTCCGCAGCCCATGCCATACAAACCGTTCTGCTGCCATCTGGACCGTGGACCTGATGGACGGATGTGAAACGTCATGGATGTGACGGAAGACCTGCCTGCGCCATTGCTGGGGAACCACTGGTCATGAGATATCGCACAGGATGGTGCTGTCGCCACTCAGAGTCAGGAGGTCTCGGAACCGCAGGCCCGTGGGACGGTCTTGAAGACCCTCATCTCCTCATCAGATTTATGTTCCCGGATGAGCTGGTCAAAGTCGAGACCGGCCATCAGCACGCAGATGGCCGGTCATGAGAGTGCATCGGCAACCACATTGTCCTTCTCCGCCTTGTGCCGAATGTCAGTGGTAAACTCCGACATGAAGGAGGGCCAACCAGGGATCCTTTGCCATCGCGAGTGCCTAGGTGAGGGGTTTGTGGTCGGTGAAGATGGTAAAAGTCCTTCCCTCCAAAAAATAGCAGAAATGCTGCACCGCCAGGTACATGCCCAGTAACTCGCGGTCGAAAGCATTATACTTGTGTTCCGGCAGGCAGCTTCCAATGTCCATTCACCTGTTGCTCCAGAACGGCACTGAGATCTGTGGTAGAGGCATCGACAGAGAGTGCCATATGCAGGTCGGTGGGCAAGCATGGTGGCCTTCGCGAGGGCATCCTTGGTGTCCTCGAATGTGGTGCAGGCTTCTAGGCTCCAAGCAAGCGTTTTGTGCTTGGCTGCGATGAGGGTGAATAGCGGCTACATGATGCACGCAGCTCCCGGGATGAAATGGTTGTAAAAGTTGACCATACCCACGAACTCCTGCAGCCCCTTGAGGCTCTCCGGGCGTGAGAACTCCCTGATAGTGGCAACCTTCACGGAGGTGGGTATGGCTTCTTTGGCCATGATGGTATGGCCCAGGAACTGCATGGACTCTTTCCTGAACTGACACTTGGCCAGGTTGATGGTAAGGCTGAAATTGGCCAACCGGGAGAAAAGGGCGCGTCGGTGGGCCTTGTGTTGCGCCTGGTCCTTGCTGGCGACGAGGATGTCATCCAAATAAATAGATGAAATCCAAGTCCCCGCCCACAGAGTCCATGAGGCGCTGGAAGGTCTGAGCGGCGTTCTTGAGCCCAAATGCTCAGGAATTCAAACAAGCCAAAGGTGGTGATGATGGCCATCTTGAGTATGTCCTCAGGGTGCACCAGGATCTGGTGATATCCGCACACCAGGTCAACCTTGGAGAAAACCCTCGTACCGTGCAGGTTGGCTGAAAAGTCTTGGATGTGGCGGATGGGGTAACAGTCAGGAACTGTTGCCTTGTTGAGCTGTCGATCGTCTCCACAGGGACACCAGCCACCGGAGGCTTTTGGGACCAGGGGGAGCAGCGAGGCCCACGGGCTGTCAGACCGCCGAATGATCCCCAGTTCCAACAAGTGTGAAAACTCATCCTTCGCCACCTGGAGCTTGTCAGGTTGGAGCCGACGTGCCTTGGCATGAACCGGTGGGCCCTGGGTGTGGATGTAGTGGAACACCCCATGGCGCGGTGAGGCAGTGGAGAACTGTGGCTTGAGGAGTGTCAGGAACTCGTCCAGGATTCACTGGAACACGTCTCTGGACGTGCTGATTGTGGCCATCTGCGGTTGCTCCGAGCGGGAGACATCGAGGTGAACAGCCTGGAAGGTATGGACATCCACCAGGCGCCTACCTCGAATGTCCACTAAAAGCCCATGTGTGAGGAGGAAGTCTGCAACCAGGATGGCAGTCAGGAGGGACGAGATGGTGAACCTCCACGTCAAATTTCATTGGCTGAGCTGGAAGTGGACTGTCTTGTCTCCATACGCCTGGATAGCTGTTGCGTTGGCCGCACGGAAGGGAGGTCCACTAGTTTGGTTCCTGGACTCGACAGCCGTGGCTGGGATGACGCTGATCTGGGCTCCAGTGTCATCGAGGAACTGCCGGCTGCTGACTGAGTCCCGCAGGTAAAGGAGGCTGTGTCCTTAGCCAGCCGCCGCAGCCATTAACAGCAACCAGCCTGCTCATTTCCCTGGAACAAGCAGGGCTGACAACACTTCCGAACCTTGGCTCCCCACCGCTGGTGGTAGAAACAGAGGCCTGGAACAGATGCTGTGGCCTTGGGTATGCTCTTGGGGGCCCCTGCAGGGGCTGGATGCTCTACTGCAGCGCTTGGGCGGGCTTGGCGTGGTCGTGCCCATGCCTCGTGACCTGCTGGACAGCTGACCCCTCCAGGAATCATGCGAGCCATAGCTCTTGGGCCTTCTGAGCAACCTTCTTCAGGTCACTGAAGCTCTCCTGGACCAGCGGATGTCGCCGGGCATATGGTCGAGGAAAATGCGCTCGAAAAGTGGGCAGCTGGTGTGCTCACCCATGAGTGTGAGCATCTGGTCCATCAGCTCCATCAAGGACCTGTCCCCCAGGGCGTCGAGGTATAGCATCTGAGCGGCACGCTGGTGTCTGGATAGTCCGAGGGATCTGGTAAGCATTTGATTAATGTTCTTGTATTTGTCTTCGGCGGGTGGGTGCTGAACGAGGTGCAGCACACATCTGGCGATGGCCTGGTCCACGGCAGCGACCACGTGGTAGAATTTGGTCGTATCGGACTAAATCTGGCGGAGGTGAAACTGAGCCTCCACGTGGCTGAACCACGTCTCCGGCTCCTGAACCCAGAATTCAGGCAGTTTCACGGCTAAAGCACTGATCCCAGACTTGCTCGTGATGGGTTCAAAGACATTTGAACCAGTCGGGGTCACCAATTGTAGCGGCAGCTACACTGCTCCTGCAATAACACACACAACCAGACGGGTTGAGCTCAGTGAACAGACTAGTTTATTGCAGGCTGCTGGGCTGTACTTATACTCCCAGCCCGGACCTGACTGAGAACCGCGCTGGAGGGCGCTGACGTCACCCGGGTGTCACGTGGTCCTCCAGCACGGGCCTCTGAGCCCTGTGCTGGGAGGAAGGGAACACCCCCGACGGAGCCATTTTGGCCGGCTGCCCCTGCCTTGTGGTGAGCCACCACAACTATATAAAAATTGTTATAAAAGTTCTTCAAGTCTATCATTTTTGCTGCACTATAGCTGATCACTTTTAACTTAATGGTTTAATGGAAAATAAAAACAAAGGCAGAACGATAAAAATTTTCAATTTGCTGTGGCTTCTGCCAAATGAGTTGAACTCTATTTGCTGAAGATGTTTCTAATCTTTCAGCTCCACAGATCACCAGTCCCTTGGAGACAGTGGATGCCTTGGTTGAAGAAGAAGCTTCTTTCATGTGTGCAGTGGATTCATACCCAGTGGCAGAGATTACCTGGACCCGCAATAACATTCCCATAAGGTGAGATCACTCCAAAGACCAAGATTTGGCTTAACTCACAGGACAATGTTAGATCAATGTTTTATCAGATTTAGCCTCTGGCCTTAACATGAATCATCTCAATTCAAAACACTGACTCCATTTTCCTCCACAGATGTGGCCTGATCTGCTGACTTCCTCTTGCAATTCTTTTTTTGCTCTGACCTTTTCAATTCTTGCTTTGCTTGAGATAGGATTATAAGACAGGGATGTCCCAAAAAGACTATCATTGAGAAAATGGAGTTGAAATAAGTCCCACAGCCCATTGGCCTGCTTCGTCATTCAATAAGGTTGACTGATCTTTTACCTGTTTTCCACTCCTCAACACATCAACGGATCCCTGGAATATGGAATTCATAAAAACACTCTGCATTTTCTTAGCTGTAAATACCAACACTGTGACACTGTCCGTAACTCTGCACTCTACAGCCAGGAATTGGTCCATAACCATAACCCTAACCTGAACTCCAAAGCCCTCTAAATCTTTCATTTGTTTGAATGAAATTACCTGTCATTCTTCCACATTGCTGGGAGTAGGAGCTAGCCATCTCAATTCTCTCAAACCCAATGAGCAAGAATAGGTCCTGAAACAATAATGATCTGCCAATAGATGTTCTTTTACCAATTTTTCTCTGCCTTTCCCCAGTACTCCCCAGGAGAGGAGAAAATTGTAGGGCTGCCATAACCCCTAAGGCAAGAAATAGGCAAATATTTGCTTACTTAATTGGTGGGAGATTCCTAGAAGTGTCCCTCCCATCCCAAAGGAGGTGACTCATGGCTGGAACCTTCTTTCTGTAGCTTATTTGAATGGATGCTGGCAATCCATTCAACCACAGTTAAGAGTATTAAGATGAAAAGTAGCATTCCTGTAAGGTGAGAATACACAAGACATTAGGCCCCTGGATAACAGTCATGAGTGAGAGCTCGTGCCAAATTTTCTTCTTGAAATCCAAAGGGAAGTAAATGATCTAACTCACCATAGAGTGCATTTTCATTGGGATTTTTGTCCATTATCCATTAATGAAAGACTCATTCACTTCCGCCAATTTTTTTTTCCAAATTCTGTGGGGTTTTTTTCCTGCTCTGTAAGGCAGAACAAATCTGAGAGAAGTTATTGCTTATGTGCCCTGAGCAGCCCAGAAGCCTCTACCATTTTCCATAACTTGTGCTTTGGATAAACCAGCCCCACCAATAACCCTGCAAGCAGACATGTGGAGAAGGCCATGCAGTGACTGCAGAAGCTGGAATCTGGAGCAATTAGCAACCTGCTGGAGTTTCTTCAGAGGATTAATTTTTGCATGCAGTGAGCATGCAAAGTGGACTGGTTGGCTTCAATGACGTCCACAGTTTGTAAACACCTGCCAGCTAGACGGTCAAGGGCAATGGATGAGTGTGAATTCCAAAACCAGCAGACTCCATATTTCTATGTTTCCCACGGACATAGGAGAATATTTAGCCCATCAAATCATGGACAAATCATTAAGTAATCCCTTCCCATAAGAACATTTTTTGTGGCCTATTCTCCCACTGCAGTAAAATTCCAATTATCCATTATTCATCTATTCTGAAATGTTGATGATTTAGCATCTGGCTCATCAGGTGATGTTTGCTGCACTCTCTTTCAACTTACTGGGAGCCCAGGTCCTCTTCTCCCTTTTGATCCATCAGAGTACTGGTTCCTGTTCTCCCTTTTGACTCACCAGGGTCCAGTTCCCATGCTTCCTTTCTATTCCCTTCAGCCCAACTCCCACATTCCCTCCCACATTGTCCAACCTCTCTTTACTCCCGATGAATTCCAATCCAGGCAACATCCAAGTGAACCTCATCTGCACCTTCATCAAAGCTCCACATTCTTCCTGTAATGTGGCAATGAGAATTGTGGACAATACTGCAAATGTGACTGTACCAAAGTGATATACTCCTGTGATGAAGGGAAGCATGCAGTGTGCTTTCTTTGTTGCCCTATCCACTTATATTTCCACTTTCAGGGAGCTATTGATTTGCACTGCAAGATCCCTCTGTACATCAATGTTCCAAAGAATCCTGCCATTTTTTGCATTTGACCTCCTAAAGTGCAATACCTCATGCTTGTCCAGATTAAACTCCATCTTCCCCAACTTTTAATTTTTTTAAATTTTTTTATTTTTCACACTATAAACCACATTGATCAAGATACATACATTTTTCTTTTCAAATATATAGTGTCGTTTTCTCCCCCCCTCCCTCTTCCCATCCCACCCTCCCTACCTCCCCTCCCATTCATTTAAAGTTCAGAATCTAAGATACATTAAACCCGTCAAACAATGTTGTCACTCAATAAAAATAAACAAGAAGTTCCACTGAGTCTCAAAGACCCTCTGTAAGATTTATATCTGTCTCCAAGTATTTTTTGTCTATTATGACTAAACCAATTTTGGGGGTGAATTTATCAACTTACTGTGGCTCCCGTGTGACTTAATCTCCTGAACCAGCCATATGCAGAAGTCAATATGCCCTCCCCTCAACAATCCTCTTTGTCACTTCCTCAAAAAATATAGTCAGATTTATGAGATTGAACCTCCCATTAGGAAAGTCATGTTGACCATCCCTCCTATGTCCATGTTTTGCCAAATGCAAGTAAATCCTGTCCCTAAGAATCTTCTTGAATAATTTCCCTACCTCTGATGGAAGACTAACTAGCCTACATTTTCTGGTTTATCACTGTTGCCCTTCTGAAATAAAGGAACAATATTGGCTCCGCTCCATATTCTGGCACTTTGTGATCTTGGCTAATGGGACAAGGGCCCAGCAATCTCCTCCCTTACTTGCTTTAGGATCCTGACATCCCACCAACATCCACCAACATCCACCTTAACGTTTTCAAGACAACTAATATCTTCTCCTTCTTAACATTGATGACCCCATAGAATATCAACATACCCCTCCCTAATCTCACCATCACCCCTGACCTCCTTCTTGCTGAATACCAATGCAAAGTGCTACCTCTCGCTCCATGCAAAAATTCCCTCCTTTGTCCTTGAGTGGACCTACCCTTTCCCATTGCTACCCCCTTGTCCCTAATGTATATATAAAATAGCTTGAGATTTTCTTTCATCCTATGTGCCAAGGCTCATGGCCCCTTTTTGTCTTCCTAATTTCTTGATAAATATATTTCAAAATCTCACACATCTTCCAGAGTTATAAGTATTACTTGGACCAAATCTAGGAGTTATTTTCCTGCAATGAAGGACAACAGTGGGTCAATAAAGGTCAGCTCAAGGACAATTGTATGGGTGCAAAGAGAATTCTGACATTAGCATTGACTCTAACATTCCATGAGAGAATAAATAAGATGATGCAGGCAGCTGGGATCAACCAGAGAGCTACTGGAAGAAGCGACTGTGTCCATGAGTCAACCTCGGTTATATAAGGTTGTGCAAAAATGGAGGGGCTTTCCATAAATAATTCTGGAAGGACTATGTTCATTTTGAAGTGCTATATTGCTCAGCATCACTTACAATAAACAACATCAGAAAATAATATTTACATTGCCTTATGTAGAAATAATTCCTGTTTAGTATGCAACACATTAAATAAAACCATCTGTCAACACGGAGTTCTGCATAGTATTCACTACAAGTCTGAGTAGGTGTAAAACAGATTGAAAAGAATTGTAGCTGAGCAGAGACAACTTGCATCAAGAAATACTCTCTAGAAAAGTGTGAGGATGACTCATTAGGGATCTATAAGATTCAAGTAGGTTGAGCAGGATGGAAAATAGTTCTACTTGTCAGATGAGAGGTCATGAATATTAGCCAAGTCATAGAGTCACAGAGTTTTACAACACACAAACAGGCTTCGGTCCAACTTGTCCATACTGAGAAAGCTGATGCCAGTTGCCTGCATTCAGCTCATATCCCTCTAAACTTTCCCATCCAGGACCTGCCAAAATGTCTTTTGGCTGGGGTACAGTTGCGCCCGCTTGCTAATACCATTTCCTTCCATATAGCCACATCCCTCGTGTGAAGAAAGAACCCGTCAGGTCCCTTTTAAAACCTTCTCTCCCTCCACTTCCCCCTCTAGTTTTAGATTCACCTACTCTGAAATAAAGGCTATGACTATTTACCCTATCACTGCCCCCTCATGATTTTATAAGGTCCCTCCTTGTCCTACTCCACTACAAGGAGAAAAGTCCCAGACTCATAAATCCAAGAAGGAATGTAGGAGAAACCATTTTTCCCAGAGGTTTATTGGCAAGGATATGTGCTCCCACAGGGTGCAGGTTGGCACATATGTTGATGCATAAGGGAGGTGATAATGGAAGGATATGCAAAGATGGAGAGAAGAAGAAAAGGAAAAAATTGGAATTAAATAAAAATTTACAGATTAGAAATAGATCATGGAAATTTTCTGTGCTGGGGTTTGTCCTCTACATGAGCTTCCTCCCAACTGTCTCCATCTCTCCCCATCACCAAATTCTTCTGATCCCTCCTTCTTCACATGTATATCCAGTTCCCCCAGAAATCAATTTCTGCTATTTGCTGTGAACTTGGAATCAACAGTAATGTAGGACTGGTGAAATATTCCCAAGTCACATTGGTGCATGACTTGGTGGTGGTGTCTCCTTGCCTCTACTTCCCCTATCTTTCTTGGTAGAAGATGTGGACAGTTTGGGAAGTGCTGTCAATGTAGTCTGCGAGAGTTGATACATCCTGTCGATGATACATGCCGCAGCCACTATGCACTACTGTGGGAGGAATGAGTATTTAGGGTGGTGCATGGGGTTCCAGTCTAGCAGGCTGCATTCTCCTGGGTAATGCTGAATTTCTTGAGAAGCTGCAATCATTCCATCACACTATGGACTTGTGGTAATGTTTGAAGGAAGCGAGTCACTCACAATGGGACTCACAACCTCTGACCTACCTCCCATTCTCAATATATATGGCTGTTTCAGCTGAATTCAGGTTACAAATGTCCCAGGATGTTAATGGTTAGGCCTAGGATCTTACTCTGAGGAACTCCTGCAACGATCTCAAATAGTTCTTGCAAAGCCCAAACTGGGTGTAGGTGAGCAGACTTTTAGAGAAGGAGTCCTGCTGGTAAGCATAACCACTGACTCCTACCACTTCTTTGTTTTAGATAGACAGTGAATTAATTGGACTGCAATCATCAGGACTATATTTGTCCTATTTGTGGCTGGGCGTACATGGGCAAGTTTCCCTATATCTAGGTAATCACTGGCATTATTAAAGTGACAGAACAACTTAGCTAGGAGGGCCTGGAACACCATTTTTCAGCACCTCAGCTTGGATGTGGTCTGGTTCCAATATTTTTGCTGCATCAGCACTCTTGGTCATTTCTTGATATCTTGGGGGAGCAAGATTATCTGGAGAATCACTCCTGTGTTGGCGGGATATCAGAAAGAGGTCTAGTTACACCATACACACAACATTTCAGATAAAACTTGATTGCAATGGATATGGTGCTCACATGCTGGAATCAAATTAAAAAATGAATATGGTTAGAAGATCAGATCAACTAAATTTGATATCTTCAACCATTAATGTGGGCCAAATTTCCTGTTCTTATTTAAAGGCAAACTTTGGTATGATTGCAGTATAGCAGCACCCTCCCTTCCTTCACTCCCTCTGAAAGGTTTGACCTCAAATTTACACCCAGTTCCTCTCCCTGGATGTTCAAATGACACTCATTCAAATAGGCTCTTCAGCCCACAGAGTCCATGTCAGCCACCAACCGCTCATTTATAGTAATCTTGCACTAATCCCATTTTGTTTTCCTCTCATTCCCATCAACTCCTTTGATGTTCTACCACTCACCTGCACACTAGTTTATTGTGGCTAACTTGCACATCACAACAAGAACATCTAATATAAATGCTCAGCGAGATCAATGTGCTTGAATGGAATGAGTTGGTCTTGCCTATTTCATGTCATTTGTAGGCTTTCTTAAATAACCAGTCTTCAGCTATATTTATTATTGTTCATGTCAATAGTTTTGGAAAATAACCTTCCTGTCTTTGCTTGTCACAATTTACAGACCCTTTGACACTCGCTACAGTACAAAGGAAAATGGCCAGATATTAACCATCCTCAGTGTTGAAGACACAGACAATGGGGTGTACTGCTGCACTGCCAACAACGGCATGGGGAGCTCTGCTCAAAGCTGTGGTGCCCTCCAGGTCAAAATGAGTGAGTCTCACGCTTCCGCATTTAAACAGATATTACTTAGAACCAATACAAAATCAAAGAGGTAGAAATGCTTGACAGATGAGGCAGCATCTGTGGGGAGAAAACCAGAGTCAAGGATAATTTTCCTTCAGAATTGGGAAAGTGAGAAGAGAGTGAGAGGCAACTCATGTTCTGGGGTTTTATTGTTTCAGACATGATAGAGAGTGAGTGATGAAAGGGGGAGGAGTGACATTGCCAGTCAGGGACAATATCACAGCTGTGCTTAGACAGGACAGCCCAGAGGGCTTGTCTAGAGAGGCCATGAGGGACGGGTAAAGGTGTGACCACACTGATAGGGTTGTATTATAGACTGCAAATAGAGAGAATTGGAGGCACAAGTCTGTAGAGAGATAGCAGACCGATGTAAGAAACAGAAAGTTGTGATAGTAGGAGATTTTAACTTTCTCTTACTGTAAAAGGGCTAGATGGCTTGGAGTTTGTCATATGTGTTCAGAAAAGTTTTTTAAAAAAACCAACAAGAGAGGATTCAATGTTTGATCTCTTATTAGGGAACCAGACAGTCAGGTGACAGGAGTATGTGTATCTGAACATTTTGGGTCCAGTGACCGTAATGTTAATAGTTTCAAGTTAATTATGGATAAGGATAGGTCTGGTCCTTAAACTGAGATTCTAAATTGGAGAAAGGCTAATTTTGTGGAATTGAGAAAGGATCTCAAGGAAGAGTAGATTGGTAAGTTGCTTTCTGGTAAGTAGTGTTGTAATGGAATATTTGGGAGATAAAGTAGTTTACATACATACACACGCATTAAAACAGATCTTATTTGAAATCTTGAAGAATTCATATTCAGTGAATTTGCAGAAACTATGGAGAATGCTGTGCACATTTCATAAGTAAGTGCTAATTGAAATGATGTAATTAAAGCAACAAGCAGGAGACACTCTAGCTGTTAAAAACTCTTTGCAGGGGTTTTGACAGAGTGCACAGAAAGGTCACCCCTGGGTTTTTGTTTACGTAAAGACAACAACTCGACCAAGAAGACTAACTCCTATTGTTTGCTGGAGAAGGTCAGGGGTTTTGCAAGTGAGAGAGTCACATAGGCTTTCTGGCAGTTGGAGAGAGAGAGAGAGAGAGAGAGAGTAGAGATAAGTTCAAGTTTGATTCTTTTTTCATGTTTAAAGATTATTAAAAACAACTTTTAAAAAGATAATTAAAAACATAATTAAAAACAAGTAAGTACTTGTCTTGGTGAATTTCAATTGCTGCTGGGTTTTAGCATCCTTTGGGGCTTGTAACTGTGTTCAGTACGTGGAAGGCCTTCAAAGGTGAAAATTTGAGAGTGCAGATTAAAGGATTAAAGGCAAAGTTAACAGGCATCGGGAACCTTGGTTTTCAAGGTATATTGGTGAACTGGTGAAGAAGAAAGAGGTGTATAGCAAGTATAGGCAACAAGGAGCAAATGAAGTACTTGAAAAGTTTAGAAAATGTAGGAAAATACTTAAGAAGGAAATCAGGAAGGCAAAAAGAAGACATGAAGTTGTTTTGGCAAATAATGTGAAGATAAACCTGAAGGGTTTCTACAAGTATGTTAAGAGTAAAAGGATAGTAAGAGACCATAGTGGTCTCCTAGTAGATCAGAGTGGTCGTCTATGTGTGGAGCCTCACGAGATGGGGGAAATTAACATTTTTTTTGCATTAGTATTTACTCAGTAATCTGGCATAGTGTATAAGGAAGGAAGGGAAACATGGGACTTAGAGATTAAAGAGGAGTAGGTGCTTGCTGCTTTATAGTGAATAAAAGTAGATAAATCCCATGGCCTGACATGATATTCCCTCAAACCTTGAGGGAGTCTAGTGTAGAAATTACAGAGGCCCTGGGAGAAATATTTTAAATGTCCTTAGCTATGGGTGAGGTGCGGGAGGATTGGAGGGTTGCTAATGTTGTTCTATCGTTTTAAAAAGTCTCCAAAAGTAAACCAGGAAATTATAGGCCAGTGAGTCTGACGTCAATAGTGGGTAAATTATTGGAGGCTTTGTGCATGATACGTCGTGTTTAATGAATCTTAAAGAGTTTTTCGAGGAAGTTACTAAGAAAGTAAGTGAAGGAAAGGCTGTGGATGTTGTCTTTATGGACTTTGGTAAGGCTTTTGACAAGATTCCACATGGGAGGTTAGTTCAGAAGGTTCAGACACTAGTATCCATGGGAGAGGTTGTAAATTGGATTGAAAATTAGCTGTATGGGAGAAGACAGAGAAGTGGTAGTGGATGATTTCTTCTCATCTGGAGGTATGTGGTTAGTGGTGTGCCTCAGGGATTGGTGCTGGGACCATTATTGTTTGTTGTCTATATCAATGATCTGGATGTTAATGTGGGAAATTGGATCAGCAAGTTTGCTGATGACACAAAGATCGGAGGTGTAGTGGACAATGAGGAAGGCTTTCAAAACTTGCAGAGGGATATGCAAGTTGGATAAATGAGCCAGAAAATGGCAGATGGAATTTAATGCAGACAAATGTGAGGCGTTGCATTTTGGAAGGGCAAACCATGTTAGGACATACACAGTAAATGGTAGGGCACCGAGGAGTGTGGAAGAACAAAGGGATCTGGGAATACAGATACATAATTCCCTGAAAGTGGTGTCACAGGTAGACAGGGTTGTAAAGAAAGCTTTTTGGCATCTTGGGCTTTGTTAAATCAAAGTATTGAGAACAGGAGTTGGAATGTTACGACGAGGTTGTATAAGACAATGGTGAGGCCAAATTTGGAGTACTGTAATTGTGTGCAGTTCTGGTTGCAAAAGTACAGGAAGGTTATCAGAAAGATTGAAAGAATGCAGAGAAGATTTACTAGGATGTTGCCGGGTCTTCAGAAGTTGAGTTGCAGGGAAAGATGAAACAGGTTAGGTCTTTTTTTTCCTTGAAGTGTAGAAGAATGAGGGAAGATTTCATAGAGGTTTACAAAATTATGAGGGGAATAGACAGAGTAAATGTGAGTAGCCTCTTTCCACTTAGATTAGGAGAGATAAATACAAGAGAACATGGCTTTAGAGTGAAAGGGGAAAGGTTTAGGAGGAATTTCTTCACACTCAGAGAGTGGTGGGATTCAATTAGATAAATTTTACCCCAATATATCCTCTAAATGTGATAAGTGCACAACTCAGGAAGGTACTTTATATCATATGCTTTGGTTATGTCCCTCCCTCTGTAACTACAAGCCCTCTTATTGCTATTTTTGGAATGAGTAGACTTAATTTTGACTCCATTTTAATCCCATGTGGCTGCTTTTGCTTCTCTGATTGCTAGACGGCTCATTTTGCTGAGGTTGAAAGATGACCCTCCCACACTTACACAATGGTTATCAGATTTGGTGGTATCCCTCTCTCTAGAGAAAATTAGGTGTTCACCTCCAAAAATGAGTATTTTTTTTCTCTCTGGGGTTCATATTTCAATTATTTTAAAAAAATTGATAGATCAATTATTTTTATTTTTTATGAAAAAAATGTCTCCTTTTTTCTATTTCTTCAACAATTAGTATTGAAATTAGCAGTTTTACGCCTGGCTTTGATTAGTAATTGCCTCATATAATAGGTTGGGGTTAGAAATCATTTTATAGTTTTTTTAAAAATCAACAACATGGATCATACGTATCCCATTTACCATTGTTTACTATCGAATTTTAATTTATTGCTCTTTGAACTTTATATCTGTATATCTGTTATTATAATTTTTTTCTTCAAAACCAATAAAAAATTGAAAAAGAAGAGAGTGGTGGGAGTGTGGAACGAGCTGCCATCTGTCGTGGAAAATGCGGCTTACTCTTAAGTTTTAACAATAAATTGGATAGATCCATGGATAGGAGAGGTCTGGAGGGACTGAGCTGAATAATATTTTGGCACAGACTAGAAGGCCTGAATGGCCTGTTTTCTGTGCTGTAGTGTTCTATGGTTCTAGGTAGAGAAGAGTAAAAATGTGTGTGGTGAGGGCAGTACAGCATTGTTAAGGCAGCAAAAATTTTGAAATGGTGAAACACAAAACCTGCAGATGCTGGAGTCTTGAATAAATAATGGAAATCTGAAGGGATTTAATTTCCATGGAGAAAAATGATCAGTCCACATTTTGGGTCAGGGCCCTTTATCAAGATGAAAGTAGGAAGGGGGTGATATCAGGTAGATCAAGGGGAATTAATAAGTGAGGTGAGGTAGGAGCTAGACAGGGACTAAGAATTGATAGAATATTGAACAGTAAGTGGGAAAGGTGGAGAGACAGGTTGAGGGACTGGGGATGGGAGGAAAGTAAGAAAGCAAATTAAGAACGAGAGTTGCTGGAGAAGAGATGGAAACAGTGGAGTCACAAAGAGGAGAGGTTACCCAAAATTGGAATAAAGCAGTGTTTGTGCTGTTAGGTTTAACTCTATCCAGGAAGAATATGAGGTGTTGTTCCTCAAGTTTACATTTAGTAACACCCTGACAATGGATGAGGCCAAGGACAGATATATCTGTGTGGAAATGGTGAAGGGAATTTCAATGATTAGCAACTAGAAGCTGCAGCTTGGAACCACAGACAGAGCACACGAGTTTGATGAAGTGGTCACCTAATCTGCATTTGGTCTCATTAACATAAAGGAGGTCACACCAAGTACACTGAATATACTTCTTATCCCTCTTTCTGCTTTAGTCTCAATAAAAGATCTTGACCTGAGATGCTGATTGACTATTTCTACCCATGGATGCTGGCTGACCTACTGAGTGTTTACAGCATTTTCTGTTTTTTATTTAAGTTCTGAACATTGTAATTGTATGATTAAATGCTGTTCCTTGAATTTACTCTGGGGATCATTCAAGAAATGTAGAAGGTCAGAGTCAGAGAGATTAGAGTGGCAGTGGACAGAATTAAAGTGAGGGGTGACTGGAAATAGATTTTACAACATCTGCAAATGTTTTATGCTCCAAATACTGGAAATCCAACCCAATTCTCAAAAAAGGCTTAAGTCTATATATTTATATAGTTCCTTTCATTATCCTAGACATCCTAAAATGTTTTCCTGCCAAAGTAGTACTTGTGAAGTATGTTTGCTGTTGCCATGTAGGAAACAATGTGCCCACAACAAGCTCCCACAAATGAGATCATAACCAGAATTTTTTTTTTTCAATGAATTTGTTTGAGGGATAAATGTATACCATAGATAACACACCTGCTTTTCTTCTAATCAATACCATAGGACCTTTGTGTTTCACCTGAGAGAGTCAGCTGACCTTTGGCTTACTAACTCATCTGAAAGGTGGGATGTTGAACAGTACTGCACTACCTGAGAACATCCTTAGTGTCAGGCTAGTCTGTGCACACAGACCCAAGGTACTTGAACTGACAACTGTCTGAGAGATGAGAAGGTTACCTGCTGAGTCATCTGCACCTGAGGCAATATCACAACATGGAGTAAAGTGCCACTTTACTTCGGTAAAGTTTGATTATCATGTGACATTTTCCCTCTTGAAGTTTTTCTGCCTGTTCTGACTTTGTTGGACCTCCTGATGTGCCTCACATCACTTCTCCGTGGACGTATAATGAGCAAGCCTCAACTGCTAACAAATGTCTCAGGGCATCACCAATAGGGTGCTTCTTGGTCTTTTCCCATCACTTGTACTTTTTTTTTGGAGTGGTTGAATTTAAGAATTCAGAATGCTAGAGATTTGCTGAAATGTAGTTAAAAGTGAAAAAGAAATACTTTGGTCATAGAATGCTGACCTTGCTCAATATTTTACTACAACCCTTGCATGCTTGGTAAACAAGTTAATTGCACAGCTATATTAACACACAACCATCGAAGAACAAGTTAACCATTTGTGGCAAAGGAAGAATTGCTGGAGGAACTCAGCAGTTCAGACAACACCCATAGGTAGAAATGTTTCAGGTCAGAACCCTTTATCAAGTCATGTTAAAGAGTTCAGATCCAAAACATTGACTGTCCAATTCTAACCATGGGTGCTGTCTGACCACTGAGTTCCTCCAGAAATTCTACTCTTTATTCCAGTATCTACAGCTTTTGTGCTTAACCATTTGAGGAATGGTTTTGCAGATTTACCTCTGCACCTTGCTAAGCATCACCAAAACTAATCACATCACTACCACCATCTAAGCCTTCAGTTGCCAATGTCCTAATCTCAAGAACTTCCTTCCTCCTTAAACCTGACATGATGTGACATGACTGCTTATTGTCTTATACAATGTACAGATGCAAAGACAATAAGCTGTCATGTCATGTCAGGTTTAAGGTATAAGCAGCATGGTTAGTGTAGCAGTTAACACAACATTGTTACAGCAGCAGCGACTGGGGTTTGAATCCCACGCTGTCTGTAAGGAGTTTGTATGCTCTCCCCACATCTGCATGGATTTTCTCTGGGTTCTCCAGTTTCCTCCCTCCGTTCAAAACATACCAGGGCCTGTAGGTCAGTTAGGTGTAATTGATCAGCACAGGCTCATGGGCCGAAAGGGCCTGTAATTGTGCTGTATGTTTAAATTTTAAAAAGCATTCTTGCTTCAGCCACACAGGTAGTAAGATAGACCAAAAGCAATAGTATAAATTAAATTACCATGAAAAGAGTTAAGTGTAAAAGAATAGATAAATAAATATTTACTGTAGGAGTTAGTGGGGAAAAAAGTGATGTTTCAAAAGTGTAGGTGGTTCTGTAGTAGTTTATAGCTAGGGTAGTTTAGGAATGTTGAAGAGCTTGATGGCTGTTGGAGAAAAGCTGTTCTTGAACCCAAGGTTGCTGGATGTCAGGTTTCGGTACGTCCTGCCTGAAGGGAGCAGCAAGACGAGATCACTACCAAGAAAAACTTGCCTTTAAAATGTTTCTTAAAACCTACCCTCAACCTGCTTTTATAAGAAACAGAAGTACACCATTCGGCCCCTTGAGTTGCCCTATCATTTTGCAAGATCATAGTTAACTTTTTCTCTCAATTCCAAATCTCTTCATGAAACTGCTCACCATTAGTTTGATTTAACAGCATTCTGGGAGGTGTCCTGAGATGTTTATGCTTCATTATAGCACTATATAGATAGATGTTTCTCAGTTGTGGGCTTCACTTCTTGGACTAACCTCAGTCCTGGGGAATGGTTGAATTTACAACACTTTTTTTTTCAACACTTCAGATGGTGGAGAGTTGGAAACTGGCATTTGGAAGACCCATTCCTGATTTGTAAACTTTGACCCTAATATCAGACAGGTCTCAGATGAAACCAAGCTGGTTGGCTGATGCTGTTCCCAGAAATCATGTGAAGTGTAGACAATGTCAAAAGCTGATTGATTGTGATTTGAACCAATGAAAGACTCAATAACATTCTCCACATTTTTCCTCATCTCCTTTTTGTTCCTCTTGATGAACAACTACTGACGTTGGAAATAGCTTCCTCTTATCTGCAATCATCATTTGAACGCCTCTACTGAATCTCCCCCTTACCTTCCCTCTTGTAATCCCAGTTATCTACAGAACCTTGCCGCTCCCCCTATCCCCATAACCTGGCTCCACTCAGGTAACTCTCTGCTCTGAAGTCATGAACTCGGTGGAAGAGTTTTTGTAATTTTCTGAAGATAACAAAATGAGATTTCAAAATTTTGAAAAAATTGCAGATGCTAGAAATCTGAAATAAAAACAGAGAATTCTGAGTGTTTCCAGCATCTTCTATTTTTGCTAGACATGATCTAACCTAGGCTTCCCTGTTTTGCTGGTTTGATAATTTTAATAAGACCAAAACCTAAATGGGCAAATGGAAAGAATTAATAAGCAATTACATTTCTATAGCACCTTTCATTGTAAAGCATTTTACACCAGCAGTGAAATACAGGAAACAGAATAGCATGCTGCAAACATTCACAAACAGCAAAGTGTTAATAACTAGATCACATGTTTACTGATGTTGATTGAACTCATTTTTCAATAGAAGTAAATTCCATGGGATCTTTCTTGTGCAGCTTAGATTAATGTCTCATTGAGAAGGCAGTGCTGCACCGAAGCTGACACTGGCCTGGAATTTCTGTGGGATCCAATGCCTGAAAATTCTAAATCAGAGGCAAGAAAGAAGCAATATAATGAACAATAAAGTGACTGAATCTGAATATGGTTGAATTCTGAACTCAGGGTTTTTTTTGATATGATGAGTTTATTGTCATATACATTGTACATTGCACATATGCACTAAAACTTTTACTTGTCACACATTATCTCCTCAGAACCAAAGATCATTCGGCCACCCACTGATGTCAGAGTGCTGCTGGGATCGAAGGTCGTGTTACCTTGCAGTACCATGGGGAATCCAAAACCAGCCATTTCATGGTTCAAGGATGAAACCGCACTGAAAGTAGGCACATGTTTCTTCTGGACCTTACATTAACAACCGCCTTTGTGCTTTTCATTTTTGATGATGGATAGGACAGATTTGATCTCAAATGGGTTCCAAAAAGGCCAAAAGACTCCCAGGTACTGGGGAAACACATTGAATTTTTGGAGTGGTGTCATGGTGGCTTATTTGATATAAATGTGCTTTGGGAAATTATGTCCTGTCTCACTGCTTAATTACACAATATAAAAGAAGTATATTTTTATGTTGCTTTTCATGAAATCATGTTTTCCCCAAAATATTTTACAGCCAATGAAACATTTTGATGTGTTTTAGTGCAAGGTTCTCTGTTGCCAATGTGTGCACAGCAAGCTTCTACTACCCCCCCTGAAGTAAATGACCAGGTTATTTGTTCAAATTATGCTAATCTGAGGGATAAATATTGATTTAGGAATGTGGGGTGAATTCTTAGGGATAGAAGTTCTTCTAAGCTAGACTACCTGCACTACAATGGCTCAGAGAGAGGGGGCTACAGAACCATACAGCATAGAACAGGCCCAACTTATCCATGTTGGTATTCTAAGTGAACCTTATTTGCCTGCATTTTGTCCACATCCATCCAAGCCCTACCTATCCATATATCTGTCCAAATAGCTTTTGAATATTGAACTCATACCCACTTTGATAGTTTCCTCTGGCAGTTTGTCCAGATATGGACTGCCATCTGAGGGATAACGTTGCCCCTCAAAACCCTCTTAAATCTCTCCCTCTCAGTTTGAACCTATACCCATTAGTTATAGAAACATATATCCTGGAAAAAAAGTCTGTGAGAATTCACATTATTCATGTCTTCATGATTTTATGTCTCTATAAGGCCACCTCGTCAGCCTCCTGTACTCTGGGGAATAAAGAGCTAGCTTATTGAACCCTCTTTCTGTAACTCAAGCCCTCTAGTTCTGGCAACATCCCAGTAAATCTATTCTGCACCCATTCCAACTTATTGATATCCTTCCTATAGATGGACAACCAGAACTGCACATTCCTAAGTGGGAGGAGCAGAGGTAGGGATGGGCAGGAGGATGGGAAAGAAATAATGTTCCAGGGTTGCATTTATTTTAACATGCTCAATATGCAAAGCTTTGTGTATGCAAGTATTGTGGTCCTGGATCACCTGCACATGTTACAGGAGGACTACATGAGAAACCAAGCCTTTGGAGTTCAATCCTTTATTAGGGTGCATCCTGATGTTGGAGCTGGACATTAAGTGCAGCTGGTTTTACTCTCTGTCCAGGACATATCAAAGTAATTGAAGGTATTGGAACCATTCACAAGGATGTAGTAGTGGGCTCAAGCGGGGATGTTATTTAATGGAGTCTCTGGCTAAGACCTGTTCCTAAACTTGAGATCTTTCTCATTTAATGGTACATTGGAACTACAATATTGGAGCAGAGTCAGCCATTGGATATTGGCCAATCCAATGGTTGACATCACTGTCTAAAGGCCTCCATCTGTTACTGCTCAGAGAACCATACGCAGTATTTATGGTTGACACTTTCCTTATTCTAATATATCCTAATCTTCCGAAGCGTGAGCTGCAATATCCCAAATTTAGATCTCTTTAATCCAACAAATCAAACTCTGTGGCTGTTACTTTATGTAGTTTTAATTTGTTGATAGAATAGATAAACATTTTGCATAGCTTCGCCACAGGACTTTCATAACAGTGAATAACAAAGAATTTACTGTATAAAGATATAAAAATATATAGAGATACAAAAACATAGAGATATAAAAATTCAAAGAAATTTTTTTAATGCTCACGCTTCCTTCAAGTCTTGTAGAAAGAGAACAAGTGGTTAGCCTGGGCAGATATTACAACATATTACATCTTAGTCACCCTACAAACAATAGTTCTCTTAAAGAGACAGGCACAAAATTAACTAAGAATCAAAATCACAAGGTTTTAGCCTTTACAGTGTTGTATTGTACATATGCAGATATAGCAAACAATTCCACTGATCAACTTGTGGTTTCAAAACCATTGCTTGGCTGTTGCAGTATGTGATTAAAATTCTGGACCCTTCTTTGATAAATTGATCTCTCAGGATCCTCACATGAGAGAGCATATGGAACATTAGTTTATGCCTCATATGGTTTTGACCTTCTTCAACTTGACAGAGGTGAGGGTAGGACTGGGGATAGGGCCATACAACCAAGATTGAATTGAGTTGAATTCAATTGTTATCACATAAACTGAGATACAGTGACGAACTTCCTTTTGTGTGGTATCCAGCCGAGTCATCTGAGTACAGAAGGAAATGCAAGAATAAAAAATCATTGTGTTATAATAAAATATAAGTGCAGAACATAGTGTTAAAGAGAAAAATACAGTAAGACAGGGGAAAGGATAATTTTATGTTGATGGGAGATCCATTCAAGAGTCTGTTAGCAGAAGAAAAGAAATTGCCCTTAAATCTTAAGGTGCATGTTTTTGAACTCACGTGCTATATCTTCTTGCTGGGATGGGATGTGCCCTTTAATATATTGGCTGCTTTCCCAAAGCAGTAGGAGGAGAAGTTGAAATCGATGGAGGGGAGGTTGGTTTTTGTGATGGCAACTCACTGCAGTGGTGTTAGGCAGTAAACCTGAAATGATGGAAACCCTTCTGAATCTGAGTTTAAAAGCATCTTATTTCTTCTGAATAGTCTAGAAATTGAAAGTTTGTTTATTTGTCAGAAAATATCTAGTACAGTTAGAAGGATTATTCTGCAAATAGACTAACAGGCTGTCTTTAACATTAATATAGCTTTAAAAAAAGTACAATTTACTGAGTAAAGGATTACAATGAAAATGAAGATCAATTAGCACCAAGCAAGGGCAGCATTAGGGCACTGTTGTGGGCTTCATCAAGACTGTGATGGCTGCAGGGAAGACACTGTTTTTTAACCATTTAGTGCATGCTTCCATAATGGGAGGAGGGAGAAGAGACTGTATGTCCTAGGTGCGATGGGTCTTTCAGTATGTTTTCTAGGCAGTGGGAGATGTAGGAGGAGTCCATGGAGGAAAGAGAAATTTGTATAATGCTTTGAGTTGCATTCATCACCTTTTGTAGTTTCTTCCGATCTTGTGCAGAGAGCTCTCATACAATGCTGAGATGCATCTCGCTGCAATGGGTGCACCTGAAAAAGTTGTTGCGGGACAAGGAAGACATGTCAAACTTCCTCAATCTTCTAAGAAAGTTGAGGCTTTGGTGCATTTTCTTAACCTTCACATCAATAAATGCAAGATTTACTTTAGTTGTGTAAATAGGGCAATGAGTCAGCTTACAGGAGGAAGATTGAAAACTTGGCTGAATGGTGTATTAACAACAACCTCTCACGCAATGTCACCAAATCCAAGGAGGTGATTATGGACTTTAGGAAAGGAAAATCAGAGGTGTACGATCCATTGATCATTGGGAGCTCCAAGGTGGAGAGGGTGAGCAAATGTAAATTCTTGGGGGTGGGGGGTGTTACTATCTTGGAGAACCTTTCCTAAACCCATTCTCATCATGAAGAAAGCATGTTAGTGCCTCTACTTCCTCAGGAGTCTGCAGAAACTCTGCATTCAGTTGGTTTACTTTTTCTTTCTCTGTTTATATTTCCCTCTTTTATAATACGTATATTTCTTTGTGTGTACCGTTTATAGTTACTAATGAAGGGCTCAAGCCCAAAATGTTGGTTATGTACCTTTATCTTTTCTATATAAAGTACACCATTTGACCTGCTGAGTTTCTCCAGCATTGTGTTTTTACATAAATATAAATTTTGCCATGCCCACAGGAAAAAAATAATCTCAGACTTATACATAATGTCATGTATGTACTCTGACAATAAATTTGAAGCACCAGTTCAGGTCAGTGGAGATATTTACTCCTAAGAATTTGAACCAGAAACAATGGATGGAGAGAGCAAATCTGGGAGGAAGATGGTAGGAGAGCAGGCAAAATAATATTGGTTTAACCATATAACCATATAACCACTTACAGCACAGAACAGGCCAGTTCAGCCCTACTAATCCATGCCGTAGCAAATCCCCACCCTCCTAGTCCCACTGACCAGCACCCGGTCCATACCCCTCTAGTCCCTCCCTATCCATGTAACGATCCAGTCTTTCCTTAAATGTAACCAATGATCCCGCCTCGACCACGTCTGCTGGAAGCTCATTCCACATCCCCACCACCCTCTGCGTAAAGAAATTTCCCCTCATGTTCCCCTTATAATTTTCCCCCTTCAATCTTAAACCATCTCCTCTAGTTTGAATCTCCCCCTTTCTTAATTGAAAAAAGCCTATCCACATTTACTCTGTCTGTCTCTTTTAAAATCTTAAACACCTCTATCAAGTCCAAATGGTAGGCATGGATGTGGGGGACTGAATGGCCTATTGTCCATGTGGTATGAATTTATGGACAATGTGAGGACCCTCTCAGACAAATATCGTATTTTGAACATGGTCCAAACCAATACAAGAGAGTTAAATGTGCTCCTCCTGGACATTTTCTGGGCATGTCGCCAGATGGACAAGGTTCTGGAGCATCATGAAAAGAGCCACAGGAGAGGGGGAAGGGAGAGTCAGATTGAGAGGAAAATGAAGACAATAAAGGATGGAGAATCAGGGCATTGGCTTGCCATCAATGGGACTGGAATTTGGGGCTGATAACGGGAGGAATAAGGCATCAAATCAGGGTGAGAAGATGTGTGAGAGCCAGGGATGAAGTTGGCATTATTTTTAACTTCCTGTTTGATAAGTTTCACAGCTTTGCCAAGTATAGTAGATATCCAACAGAGATCAGCCAAACTTCACTTGGTTGGAAAATCCTCCTTGTGACATAGTTCCAAGATCACATTCCACTTTCCATATCTCTGCAGAGAAAACTTATAAGGGTTTGACTTTTGGGAGGGTTCATACCTTGTGTTCATGGTGTTAGTCCAAGTTAAGCTATTTCTTCTTAAATTGTGCTGCTGTATGCCTCTCCTGCCTTTCTCTGCTTAAGTAGTCTGCATCCTTCATGGCCCACCTGCAAATGGTTATTCAGTGAGTGACTTCAAAATATGAATTGAGTGCCATGTATAAGATTTTCTAGCTCTTGTTTTGTTTATAACGTGAAAGTAATGTAATATTTGTTCACAGAATGACCAGCCTCGAACTTCTGTCCTTGAGTCTGGGAACTTAAGAATTCGCAATGTTCAGCTTGAAGATGCAGGAAAATATCAATGTTTGGCAAGAAACAGCCTGGGCTTCGAGTATTCCAGATCTGCAGCTCTGGAGGTGCAGGGTAGGTCTAGTAACAAAGAACAATAACTCAAGAAATAATGATCCCATCGAGTCCATGTTTAATTGATCTCTTTCAAATTAATTAATGTGTTAAATGACTTAAAAGAGAAATGGATTAACACCTTTATTAAAATTACTTTCAGCTAATGTGGTTGAGGATCATTTTACCGCAAATATTTCTGAACAATTAACTTGCACAAAGTCACAGACACAAACAAAATCATAGACATACACACAGTCACAGACTGTGTCACAGATGCAGACCCATGCAGACAGTACCAAATTTTTCACTACTCAATACTGCTTACATTAGTCATCATTTCAGCTTTTGGAAAAGGGATCTGAAGATTCCTGGAATAACTGACTGTAAATTCTGAATCATAGAAATTTCTGACAATGGAAATCTAACAAGTATAACGCCAGCATTAGGAAGTCATCTTCCAAATAAAATCTTTGAATCACTCCATGCTAGGCAGCCGTGCTTTCAGCCGACTAAGCCTGAAATCCCCTCCATGAATCTCTCTGCCTTTGCATCTCCCTCTTCTTAAAGACACTTATTTGAAATCTAGCTACTTAACCATCCATTTGATGATCCTAGGTTGGCCATTTTAAGGAGGACATGGTCGTAAAAACAACAACTGCAAGCACACTTTATCCTCCTTTGGATTGGCCACCCTAAAATTCCTAACCCTCCATAGAGTTTCTCTGTTAATAATCCTGCAAATGCCTTGACTCATTTCCCTCTGTTAAAAAGCGCTTTATAAATCCCAACTGCTGTTGAATTTTCCAACAGCATCTTCCTGGTTAAAATCATTAATTGGATAATCAATAGTCAACAACATTAAAAAAAAACCTCTCCACCATTGCAGCATTTCTTTCTGCGAATGTGGTTATCTTGTTTGCACGACAGCTTATTTTCCGATATTTATTTGCTTTTCTCCCCTATTCATTGTGCAGATTTTAACATGACAAATGCAACTGAAAGAGGTATTTTGCTGATAAGCTCAATGCAAGTGTGCTGTGACTGGTGCTACTAATATAGAATCACACCTGACTGGGGAGAACTCTTAATAGACATTTGTTTAAAGGGAAAATATACTCAAAGCTCCAGTTTGCAAGTCTGTGCTCAACTGTAAAAGAGCACAGATGAGAGAAGCTTGAACGTAAAAACAGAAAATTCTGGAAATACTCAGCAGCATCTATGGAGAGAGAGGAACAGAGTTCTCATTTTACACCAATGCCCTTTCTTCAGAGATGTAAATAAAATATTTTTCAAAATGCAGAGAAGAAGCGTGTCCACAAAATGCAAGGTTCTGACATAGAAGACTGAGGAGAGATCAAATGATAAAAGGGATAACCGAACAAAATAAGGCAGAAATGCTGAGCACTCCCAGGATTTTCTGTTTCATTTTGGAGTTCTAGTAGCCAAAACACTTTGCTGTTTGCATTTAATTGCATGTTCACTTCTCCCAATAAGAAGCTTTTGTTGCACAAGCAAGAGTTCTGAAGCTTCCACGGGCCCTGAATTTGTTGCTTGCTAGATTCTGCTCGTTTTGAATGTGGCGTGCTATTAGCAAGGAGGGTTAAGAACACATGGGCTCTTAAGTGCTAATGCATGTCTGTTGATATTATTTTGTATTCATTATGAATGGTATCTATACTCAGAAACGTATACCTTTTTTCATCACCTCAAACTTTGTGCACTGCTTCCAATATGTTAAAAATACACAGAACTATTTATTTTTCTGGGTGTGAAAGATCAGCCTTACTCAGAGGACAGAGGCATCTAAAAAGTTGCAGCATCACAAACCTACCTCCACAGAGATGACAGAAGCTCAGAAATAAGCCTTGCAGTGAAGACAGTGCATTTTCTATTTTATACAGGCCTCTACCTATCACTCTTACTCACAGAAAATCAGCCCATCATTTTATTCCTTTCTCCCCTCACGGATATCTCCTTAAATATCTGTTAATTAATATACTCGCTGCCTGTGGAAATAAATATCATCAGGGAAGTTTTTTCCCAGCTTACCCACTGACTGATGACAATGACCACCCATAGAACACTACAGCACAGAAAAAAGGGCATTTGGCCCCTCTAGTCTGTGCCAACCATCATCTCCCTAGTCCCACTGAACTGTACCCATTCCATAACCCTCCAGGACTCTCCCATCCATGTACCTATCCCATTTATTCTTTATTCTTGAGCCTGCTTTCACCACATTAGATGGCAGCTCATTCCACACTCCCACTATTTCTCCCTAAGCTTCTCCCTAATGTTCCCCCCAAACCTTTCCTCCTTCAATTTAAAACTACGACCTCCCGTATTTATCTCCCCTAATCTAAATGGAAAAAGTCTATTTGTATCCACTCTCTCTATACCTCTTAAAATCTTGTGAATCTCTATCAAATCTCCCCTCATTTTTCTTCGATCCAAGGAATAAAGACTTAACCTATTTAATCTTTCCCTGTAACTCAACTCCGGAAGACTCAACAACTTCCTAGTAAATCTTCTCTGCACTCTTTCAATCTTATTGATATCCTTCATGTAGTTAGGCACCCAGAATTGTACACAATATTCCAAATTTGGCCTCACTAATGTCTTAAATAACTTCAACATAATATCCCAAATATTATTCTCAAAACTTTAATTTATAAAGGCTAAGATACAAGCTTTCTTTACAAATCTGTCCACATGCGATGCCACCTTCAGGGAATAATGATCTCTCTGCTCCTCCGCACTCCTCAGTGCCCTATCATTTAGTGTATATCTCCTACCTTAGTTTGCCCTTCCAAAATGCATCACCTCACACTTGTCTGCATTAAACTCCAATTGCCATTTTTTGGCCAATTCTTCTAGCTGGTCCAGATCCCTCTGCAAGCTTTGAAAATATTCCTCGCTGTCCACAACACCTCCTATCTTTGTGTCATCAGAAAATTTGCTGATCAAATTCTCCACATTGTCATCCAGATCATTGATATATACAACAAACAATAATGGTCTCAACACTGATCCCTGAGGCATACCATTAGTCACAGGCCTCCAATCTGAGAAGCAATCATCCACTACCATCCTCTGACTTCTCCCATACAGTTTCAAATCCAATTTACCACCTCTCCATGATATCTATTGTCTGAACCTTCTGAATAATTTCCCGTGTGGGACCTTGTCAAGATCGTAAAGACAACAACCACAGCCTTTCCTTCATCTACTTTCTTGGTAACCTCCATGAAAAACTTTATAAAAATCATTAAATATGGCCTACCATGGAAAAAAAAAACATGCTGACTATCATTAATCAGTCCCTGGCTGTCCAAATACATGTATATTCAATCTCTCAGAACACCCTCCAATAATTTACCTACCACTAACATGAGGCTCACTGGCCTGTAATTACCTGGTTTATTTTTGAGGCATCTAACCATGTAGAACTGACAGCCATGAAGATGATGATGAGACAATAATCTTAGTTCAAAAAAACCCCACTTTCTAAAGAAGGAAAGAGTAGTTCTGGGGGTTGGGGCACTGACATTCAGTAATGTGGAATTGAAGGATACAGAGCATCGTTAGAGAGTCAAAGCAAAGATATTGGAATAATTTAAGATGCATGATGCAATGGGACAATATCAGGATCTCTTGGGGGTGCATGAATTAAAATAAGATGATTACCCTTTCTTATTTGTAATCCTCTAATAATCAAGCACTCTTCTCCCCTCTTCCTCCTCTGTGCTATGATATTCCATGTTCTATTCAAATAATTGTTCTTTATCGAGCCTGCCCATTTTAGTCTGACTTGGCTTACTTTAGCATTGGTCTCTTTATGCTTAAATAACTATCCAGAATGGATAGTTTGGCTCTCTTTGCATCTCACTCCTTCCCATCTTACTGCTCTCTGCATATGCATGTTGTATTCATGGTTTTCTTTTAGTCAGCATTGATTCCAAAATTCTGGCTACATCATATCAACGACTCATTCTTAAAGCTTCTCCCACCCATGTTCATCTGAGCTATTATATTAGCAGTGCAATCTAAAAGAGGGCATGGCAGAGTACAGGCTCTCTCATTTGTTTGCTTCAGTTTGAAAGCACTTTGTGTATATGGAAAATCCACTTCCCATAGGATGACAAATGTTTTTGTACTAACATCTCTGGAGTTGGACTTGAACACCCAACTTTCTACATTGGACATGAGAGAGCCTCCAGCTGATTTGCTCCCAATAGGGATATGTTTTTGGATACTTCCATTAACAGTACCACAGTCTCAGGATGTCCATCTGTCAATACCACACCATGCCAGAGAACTTACAGTCATTGAACACATTCATGATGACACCAATGTCTGCAATCTTGATACAGCTCCTTGGGAGTGTTGCAGCATCATCTACAATGTTAGCTGTTGTTTCCGTGTATTGTTTAAAATGCTTGTGAACTTTCTCTCTAATCTGGTACTTTGTAAGATGTTTTTACCCTCAACAACTTCTCTTTTGATTCCTCCTGCTTGCTACAAGCCAAGTCATGGGTTTGATTTTGTTTTAAGCAGGGTCAAACCAGGTTGTTGGTCCTGTGATAATGTTGCACTAACTGCTATGCCAACCGTGCTGCCTATTTGACTTTAAATGGAACTTGATAAAACTCTCTGATGGTGTGCAAAGACTTTGGGGTGTGGAAGGAAACTGGAACACCCAGAGGAAATCGATGTATTTACATGCAGAACATGCAAACTCCACATAGACAGTAGCTGAGCTCAGGATTAAATCCAGGCCTTTGGCCATGTGAGGCATCAGCTCCACTGGCTGAGCCACAGTGCCAACTTACTTTCCAGGAAGGATCTTTGAGAGTTATATTGCCACTGATGAGATAGAAACAATAGTAATGTGCACAAAAATCTTGAACTAAGAAGTCCGTACCTTATTATTGAGCCTTAACTCACTCAGAAAGGTACACAGGATTGGCCAATACCATGTTAACACAAAGTTCTTCTGTGCAACACTGTTTCTCAGTCTTAATGAAGGCTTCCATCCCAAAACGCCAACCAATCTTTTTCTCCTCCTGTTATTTGACCTGCTGAATTCCTCCAGCAGTTGTCATTTGTTCCAGATTCCACCAACTGGAGTCTCTTGTGTGTCTTTATTGTTTTTCAAAGGGTTGTGCTGATACTTTTTCATGTCAGCATCTGTCTTTAAATTAAATACTGTGCATGGAGAAATCTCATGAACAACAGTTGAAAATGCCGTAAAAGAAACTCGAACAGCTTTTGTGAAAAGACAAACATACTGGTCAATCACCTCTTGTCAGTTCTGATTAACAACTTAATTAAGTCATAACTCAGATAAACTTATGACCTGCAGCAAAACCATCATCTCAACAAAACGCTGAATCCTCTCACTGTTCACTTCAAAACTGGGTTGGAGAGATCAAGAGGGTTAATACCAATAACCATCATTAACACATAGCTGCTAATATTTGCCTTGTGAAAATACTCATGAATAATTTGCTAGGCTGGCAATTAGCTTGCTTGCTCTCCATTTGCTTTAAGCCTCAAAACTGACTGCTTGGCTGTGTTGACAGGATATATTCTTACCATCAGTATCATCTCAAGTCTCCGCAAAACACTGAGCACCTATTCCATTATGGTCCATTATACTGAGAGTCATCATCAGCTCTGTCATTTCCTCTGGATTATACCAACACTTTCAATATCTGATCTCCAAGAGATTTACTATCTGTTCAACCCCAATAACCACTAAGGTATATCATCTGCATCCTCTGCATTGTGCACCAATTCCAAGTCATCCATGATGAATGAACACTTTCTGACATCAGCAAACTAATGTGAAACCATATTATCTCAGGATGTAATGTTAAGGATGAATAATAGATACATTAGTGATTAAGTGTATGCGAGCTAATATTTCACTTATGGGCTTGCACCTGTGGTTTTATTAACAGTATTTATTCAAGTGCTCGCTATTAACCTTATTTCTTCTGCCAAACTGGAAGATTTTTTTCATTGTAACGTACTCCTTGTTTCTTTATGATGATAGAAGGAAGTGAAACTCTGCAGGACGTCAAAGGTATCCTCAACTTGTTCATATTAAATGTATCTTGTGGAATGAGATTTTCATGCTGTGTGAATCACCTTGATGAACTCGCTTACTTTACATAAGAAGTGTTCATTCACAAGAAATTATAATTCTAAAGTCAAAACTTCCGCAGCTTAATAGTTGGTCCAAATCAGTAAAATTAGTAAATTCAGCAGAGCAGAGACCTCATTGAGCTGAGAGAACAGAACCATGTGCCTGTCTGGAATCACTGCATTACATTTCCTTACCATCTCCCCAAATTTGAAAGAAAGAAAGGGGAATAGGCTATTTTGTCCCTCAAACCTGTCCTCCCATTCAATTAGATGGTGGCTAATCTGAATTTCAGCCCCGTTGATACAAAATCTTTTAATACCATCAGAATAATCAGAATCCTTCAGTCTCGGGGTCTTGAGGTTTACAGACCAAGAGCTTTTTAGAGGAAAAGGATTCCAGATTTCCACTCTTTAATGCGATTTTTGATTTTTCCATAAAGAGTCTGACATTAATATTAAGATTATGCCCCTTTATTTTGTGAAACCCCCCTCCCCACTAAACATACCCTTTCGGCTTTGCACATCTTATCATAAAGACTGCAATCTGAATATTCCTTAATATTCTGCATGGGCAGGAGTTCAGACCTGGTCCATGCAACTAGGTGATGTAATGTACCCTTTTAGCTTCAGTGTCATTGAGGTGAATTGGCACTTCTTGCTAAAATCGTTCTCCAGCAATTAATGCTTTTGTCAGAGTAGTGCACATAGTAGAGCTGTTGCCAATCAGCTCCAGAGAACCAGATTCAACTCTGACCTCCAAAAATGATAGCAACAAAAAATTTATGCTGAAGCCTTGTAAAATGGTTGAGCCAATTCTGGAGAGTTGTCCGCAGCCTTGATGATGGAACCAAAATCAGAACGTATTTTAGCAAAAATTTTGAAAAAAAAATAATGACAAGGATTTTGATGTAAGAATTTGCTTCCAACCTGTTGTTAAAACCGGATGAGGCATTAGTGAGCAATGTGACCCCGGTTTATCACACTTGCCCTTTGAAAAAGCTGTCCAATTAAACCATGGTGCTTCTCTCAAAGATTCCCTCTTCGTGTATTTCTCAAATTATCTTTTGAATTTCCTTCCACCTGAATATTCTACCCAACTACCCAGCCTGTTCAAAGTAAATTCTCCTCATCTTCCCCTTGCTTCTTTTGACAGCCAGCCACCATCCTTGCCCTTGCTGACTTCCCAGCTGATCCAAAGACTTCTTTTCTCTCCTACTCAAATCCCTTGATGAGACTTTCCTATAACTTTCTCTGTTCTGAAGAGAAATCAGAGATTTCCTCACTCATCATGGAATTGAGGTCTCTCATCCCACAGCAGTTAGTGGAGTGGGGGTGGGGGAGGGGGAGATTATGTTAAAACTGCATATAAAGATAGAAATGAAAGGATTGTGCATGATAGGAAAAATGTCCTGACGTGTGTCTATTTCATTGCAAGGTGGATTGTAGGAAAGACAGTCAAGTTTAGAGCGTGGATTGGCATGTGGAATTTTGACATTGTGGTTATTAGTGAAACGATTGCAGGAGGGGCAAGACTGCAGCTCAATGTGGCAGGGTTCTATTGTTTCAACGTTATAGTCTCACAGAGATGAAAGGGGGAGGGATGGCATCGTTAGTCGGAAAAATATCACAGCAGTGCTGACAGGACAGTCTAGAGAGCTCATTTACTGAGGCTATATAAAGGTAAAGGTTCCATTATTGTCACATAACACTACATTTAGAATATAACATACACGAAATTATTTAACTTTGTATATCGTAAGGAAGACTGAGAGTCACCACTTTGTCAAGCGATCCTCACAGAAATGAGGCCCCAGTGAGGAATGAACTCACAACCCCTGATTTACAAGACCAGTGCTCTAACCACTGAGCAACAGGAAAGGAATGATAATATCATTGAGGTAGTTTTATAGACCAACCAACAGTCAGCAAGAATTGGAGGAGCAAATCTGCAGAGGTAACAGATAGTTGCAGGAAACAAAGTTGAGATAGTAAGTGATTTTAACTTTCCACATACGATTGGACTCCCATACTGTAAAAGGGCTGGATGGTTTAGAGTTTGTCAAGTGTGTTCAGGAAAGTTTTCTAAATTTTGTGATACATGTTCATGATGATGAGCCTGATTCTGATTCTAGTTCCAAATCAATATGTAGAGGTACCTGTCACATTTGTGGCCCGAAATGTGAAGTTAATAAAACATTAAACACAAGTTTATCAGGTAAACTTCTCTGTGGCTTTTTATTCTCCGGTTTCCTTTGTTCTCTTGCTTGTGTTCTTATCTCTCTCTCATACCACGTGACTTCCGGTATATTTCATACATATTCATTATCATGACATCCCTCCTTTAATCAGAAATAAACTTTACCTTCACTTATCAATATCCCTCGGAAACATACAAACATCGTAACTAATGGTAATACTATAACTCAACTACATAAAATTTACTTCCTACAGCATTCATACATGCACTTTATGATATAAGATTAAAATACTGTCCCAAAGTTTTTATCAAAACTATGGCACAAAGTCTTCGTATCGTTTGGGCGCTTTCCGGTTTCGTTTCGGCCTGCCTGCGATATTGTCGTCGCTTCTCGGTTGTTCACTCTCAGCGTCGGAAATACTGCTCGCCACGGCTTCGGGTGTTTCTGGCGCTCTAGTCACTTCATCAGGAGTGCTGGTAACTGCCTCTGGAACATCATCAGGTCTCTCAGTTTCAGCATCTCGTATTATCCTTTCAACCTCTTCGCTCGATGTATCTCTGGACTGGTACCTTTTTACACTTGATACATTTCTCTTATACAGGACTCCAGTCGGAGACTTGACTGTCACCATACTGCCACTTCTGGATACGACAGTATAGGGTTGATGGTAATAAGGTGTGTCTAGCTTACCACCAGTTTCATGCCTCACTAGAACATTATCTCCTGGCATGATGTCTGAGTACTTGGCTCCACGTTTCGAATCTGTGTACAGCTTTGCTGCACCTTTCTTTTCAGCATCGTGGTCCCTCATCTCCTGGTCGTCTTGGATTTCCTTTATTTCTGGCATTTTTGTGCGGATTTTTCTCCCAAAAAATGCTTCTGCAGGACTTTTTCCAGTGATTGCATGAGGCGTTGCTCGATAGACCGCCACATAAGATAGCAATGCTTCTCGCCAATTTTGTCCTTCTGCGTGTGCAATCCTCAATCGTTTTTCAATGGACTGATTTTGTCTCTCTACTTCTCCGTTGGCTTGGGGCCATTTCAGAGTTACTTTATGATGGTGGATACCTGTGGTCCTCATGTAATCCGTAAATGTCTCTGAAATGAATTGTGGACCATTGTCAGAGTATAATGTAACAGGTAATCCATATCTTGCGAATATCTCTGCTAATGCTTGTATTGTTTTTTCAGTGGTTGTTGACTTCAACACCACGTACTCATAGTATCTGCTGTAGTAATCTATCACTACCATAATTGATTCACCCGTTGGTAAAGGTCCAAGAAAATCAACAGCTACGTCGATCCATGGTCCTGTCGGAAATTGCGTACTCCGGATCGGTTCTGGCAGATTACTCCTACTTGTGATTTGACATCCGTGACAAGTTTTAACAAATTTCTCTGCGTCTTTATCACAACTTGGCCACCATACCTTGGTCCTGAGGTTTTGCTTGGTACCAACAATACCTAGGTGTCTTTCATGCGCTAAGGATACGATCTTCGGTCTCAATCTTTGCGGAATCACCAATCTGCAACCTCTTAATTCACACTGTCCGATGCAACAAAGTTCGTCTCTAATGGGAATGTAAGCTTTGTGAGTACACTTGTCCCATTGTCCACTCTGTATGCATTCTCTTACTTCCCTGAGTTCTGGATCACGTTCGGATTCTCTCTCGACTTCCTTCGTAGTCATAGCTTTCGGTGTCGCCTGAATAGCTACGAAGCATACAAAGCTCTCTGTTTCTGTTCCCAATTCTGACTTGGATTGTGGACCTCCATCCTTCACCAATCTGGACAGCGGATCTGCAATGTTTGTTTTCCCTGAAATGTGGATTACTTTATATTTGTAGGGTTGTAGTCTGAGCTTATGATCTGTGATGAGTTCAAATTCAATGCCGTATAAATATGCATGGAACCTCTCACAGGCCCATACAAGTCCGAGTGCTTCTTTCTCTGTCTGAGAGTATCTTCTCTCCACATCTGATAATGATCTGCTGGCATAGGCAATGATTCTTGGTCCTCCATCATGCATCTGGACCAACACGGCTCCTAAACCAACAGGGCTGGCATCTGCTATGACTTTGGTTGATGCCGCCGGATCGTAATATCCAAGAGTTTTTGCATCTGTCAGGCTTTGCTTCAGTGCTGTGAACGCTTTCTTCTGCTCAGATCCAAAATGAAATGGTACACCTTTCCTGGTTAGTTTCCTTAGTGGTTCTGCCACTGTAGCAAAATTAGAAATGAACTTTGCACAAAAATTGACTAATCCTAGGAAACTCCTCACCTCTGTTGCGTTCTGAGGTGCACGTGCCTCTTCAATAACTTTCACCTTGGCCTCTGCAGGGTTTAGTCCTTCCTGTGTAAGTCTGTGTCCCATGAAGTCTATTTCTGACACACCGAACTGGCACTTGTTTCCATTCACGGTAAGGCCTGCCTCCTGTAGTCTAGATAATACATGCCTCAACCGTTTGTCATGCTCTTCCTTCGTTGGTGCATGGACTATGATGTCGTCAGAAATGTTGGCAACTCCAGGAATGCCTTGAATCACTCGATGGATTTCATACTGGTAGATCTCCGAAGCTGCATTAATTCCAAATGATAGTCTCTTGTAACGATACAATCCACAGTGAGTCACAAATGTAGTTACATCTCGGGAACCTGGATCCAGCTCTAATTGATGATTGCCCCATTTCAGATCAATTTTTGAGAATACCTTGCTGGTAGTTAGTTCTTGAAGTATTTCCTCCACTGTTGGTATAGGGTGTCGTTCTCTAATTATAGCTTCATTGGCCATTCTCATGTCAACACATAGTCTTATGTCACCCTTTAGTTTGGGCACAATCACTACGGGACTGACCCATTGTGTCGAATGTTCCACCGGTTCAATAATGTCTTGTTCCATCAATTCTTTAATTTTGTCTTCGACTTTCCCACGAAGTCCAAACGGAGTTCGGCGCATTGGTTATGCCTTGGGTTTGACTGTTTCATCTACCGCTAGCTTCAATTGTCGACCTTTCAGCTTTCCTACTCCTTGGAAGACTGCGGGGAATTCTTGCTTCATATCCTCGTATGACTGAATTGAATTGACACAAGCTCCAATATGAAGTATTGCCAGGTCTTGCGCTGTGCTTCTACTCAGCAATGGTTCTCCTCTCTCTTCTATGACCATAAACTCTGCTTCGGTGTACTTATCTCCAGCTTCAACAGTTGCAGTAAAACATCCAATGGTCTGCAATGGCTTGCTTGCTGTGTATGGATACAGTTTCTTGGAACACTTCTTTGAGGTACAGATGATCTTTTTCCTTTTCAACTTCTCCCATAAATGTCGATCAATCACATTACTGTCACTGCCTGAGTCTACAATGACCTGCACTGACACTCCACCAATGATCACTGGGACCTTCTCATGATGTACTTCATTCAACGTAAATTGGTAACAACTCTGTTCCTCCTGGGTATCATCATCGTCACCGTCTATCTGGCGAATGGTATCTTTCTTTCCAGGATACTTTCCTTTCCCCCAGGCTTTGCCTTTGGAAGTTGTACTCTTCCTCTTCTGGTCTGCATTGGACTTGCTTTTGCACTTCTTTGCAAAGTGGTCCTTACCTTCACACTTTCTGCAAACTTTGCCTTTGGCCGGGCAATATGGGTCTTTTCCAAAGTGACCTCGGTTTCCACATCGATAACACTCCACGTCATGTGTCGGCATATATCTTGGCTGGTTATGGCGATGTGAGAGCCTCTTAATTTGCTGGCTTGAGTTGTCTTTCAGGGTCATGGTATGAAATTGCCCTTCAACAGCCTCTAATGCAGCAGCAATGGTTAAAGCATCGGTGAGTTCCAACTCACTCCCTCTTTCCAGTAGACGTCTTCTGAGTTTATCTGATCTGCAGTGCTGTACGACTTGATCCAGTAATTGGTTGTCCAAATCAGCTGGCATGTAATTGCATCCAACAGCTAGCTGGCGTAGTCTCGTCACGTACTGAGCAATTGTCTGGCCATCTTCTTGTCTCGTTCTCCGAAACAAATGGCGTTGAAATGTAGCATTCGGTGTCACTACATAGTGTGCATTTAATGCATCTATCGCTTTCCGGTACTCATCCTTTCTTCCAGTATTCAAAAGTGTCTTAAATGTTTCCCGAACTGAGGGTCCAGCAGTGAAAAGAAGTAACGCCCTTCTCTGCACTTTTTGTTCAACTGTACCGGTATCTAGAAATAGGCCACGACTGTCGGCGTAGGATTCAAATTCTTCCAGCCATGCCTTCCACTTCACACTTGCAGTGCTTGCATCACCCGTTGGGTCAAAATGAGCAATTCCACTATGTGTTAGAAAGTCACTGTCTGCACCAGCCATGAGGAAATATTCCAGCCCCAAAAGTACTGAGACAAAGAGAAAATTCTTATCACCTTGAAGTTGTCTGTAATCCTCTGTAATCTTGTTTAGTCTTTAATTTTCTTCAAGCTTCTTTCATCCTCGTCGCCAATGTCACATTTGTGGCCCGAAATGTGAAGTTAATAAAACATTAAACACAAATTTATCAGGTAAACTTCTCTGTGGCTTTTTATTCTCCGGTTTCCTTTGTTCTCTTGCTTGTGTTCTTATCTCTCTCTCATACCACGTGACTTCCGGTATATCTCATACATATTCATTATCATGACAGTACCAACTAGAGAAAGTGCAATACTGAATTTCCTATTAGGGAATGAGACAGGACAGATGACAGAACTGTGTGTAGGGGAAGACTTTGAGTCCAGAGAACATAATGCCATTAGTTTCAAGATAATTATGGATAAGGATAGGTCTGACCCTTGGGTTGAGATTCTAAATTGGTGAAAGGCCAATTTTGAGGAAAAGAGAAAGGATCTTTAAAATGTGGATTAGAAACAGGTTGTTTTCTGGAGAGGATGTGCTTGGTAAGTGGGAGGCTTTTGGAGTGCACAGAGTTTGTATGTTCATGTAAGGATTGAAGGCGAAGTTAAATGGCATAGAAACGACTTTTGAGGGCTATTGGAGATCTGGTTACAAAGAAAAGAGTGTTGTGTAGCAGGCATAGGGAATAAGGAGCAAATGCGATAGAAGAATATAAAAATGCAAGAAAAACGTAAGAAAGAAATCAGGGGGGCAAAAAGAATATGTGAGATTGTTTTGGCATACAATGAGGGAAAATCCTAAGGGCTTCAACAGATGTATGAAGAGCAAAAGAGAAAAAAATTGGTCCTCTTGGAGATCAGAGTGATCGGCTATGAATGGAGCCAAAAGAGATGGGGAGATTTAAATAGCTTTTTTGCATCTGTGTTTTTCCAGGAGACTGGGTGGCACAGTTGGCATAGCGGTTAGGTCAATGCCTTTACAACACCAGAGATCAGGACTGGGGTTCCAATCCCACGCTGTCTGTAAAGAGTTTGTATGTTCTCCCCGTGTCTGCGTGGGTTTTCCCTGGGGTCTCTGGTTTCCTCCCATTCGAAACATACTGAAAGGTGTAGGTTAATTGAGTGTAAATTTGGCAGCACCGTCTCATGGGTTGAAATGGCCAGTTACCACGTTGTATGTCTAAATTTAAATTTAGATTGGAAGTAGTGAGGTCATGGAACACACCCAGATTAAAGAGGAGGAGGTGTTTGCTGTCTTAAGGCAAATAAGAGTGGATAAATCCCAGGGCCTGGCAGATATATTTAACATGTCCTTAGCCACGGGTAAGATGCTGGAGGGTAGCTGGTGTTGTTCTGTGGTTTAAAAAAGGTTCTAATAAAATCTGGGAAATTATAGGCTGGTGATCTTAACATCAGTTATTGGAAGGTGTTCCAAGAGATCAGGTATATAAGTATTTAGATAGGGACTGATTAGGGAGAATCAACATGGCTTTGCATGTGAAAAAGTCCTCTGTAATCACTCTTATAGAGTTATAGAACATAGAACAATACAGCACAGTACAAGCCCTTCGCCCTCAATGTTGTGCTGAACCATATATTCCTAATAAAAATTACTAAACCCTCCCTGCCCCATAATCCTCCACTTTTCTTCCATCCATATGCCTGTCTAAGAGTCTATTAATGTCCCTAATGTTTCAGCCACTATCACCATCCCTGGCAAAGCATTCTAGGCACCCACAATTTACTCCTGATTTCTCCCCTAAACTTCCCACCCTTCATTTTGTACATATGTCCTCTGGTGTTTGCTATTTCTGCCCTGGGAAACAGGTGCTGGCTGTCCACTCTATTTATGCCTCTCATAATCTTGTAGACCTCTATTAAGTCTCCTCTCCTCCTTCCACACTCCAAAGAGAAAAGTCCCAGCTCTGCTAACCTTCCCTCATAAGACTTGTTTCCCAATCCAGGTAACATCCTGGTAAATCTCCTCATTACCCTCTCCATAGTTTACACATCCTTCCTGTGATGAGGTGACCAGAGATTGTAGAGTTGCAACATGACTGCTCGACTCCTGAGCTCAATCCCCCTATTAATGAAGTCCAGCATCCCTTTCTTAACTATCCTGTCAACTTGTGTGGTGACCTTGAGGAATGTATGGATTTGAACCCCAAGGTCTCTCTGTTCATCCACACTCTTAAGTAACCAACCATTAATCCTGTACTCAGCCTTCTAGTTTGTCCTTCCAAAATGCATCACCTCACACTTATCCAGATTGGACTCCATCTCCCACTTTTCCACCCATCTCTACATCCTGTCTATATCCTCTTGTAACCTTCGACAGCCTTCAGTTCCATCCATAACTTTTCCAACCTTCACATCATTCACAAACTTACTGACCCATCCTTCTGCCTCTACATGCAGGTCATTTATAAAAATCGCAAAGAGCAGGGGTCCCAGAACAGATCCCTGTGGCACTCCACGAGTCATCGACCTCCAGGCAGAATACTTTCCTTCCATTACTACTCTTTGCTTTCTTCCTACAAGCCAATCTTTTTATCCACTCAGCCAAGGTTCCACTGATCCTGTGCCTCATGACCTTCTGGATGATTCTCCCCTGGGGGACTTTGTCAAATGCCTTGCTAAAATCCATGTTACCTCCTCAAAAAACTCAATTAGGTCCGTGAGGCATGGCCTTCCCTTTACAAAGCCATGTTGACTATCCTTGAATAGACTACTCTCCAAATACTCAAAGATCCTATCCTTCAGAATCCTCTCCAGTAGTTTGCACACCACTGGCGTAAGATTCACCGGTCTATAATTCCTAGGATTCTCTCTATTATCTTAAACAAGGGGACTACATTTGTCATTTTCAAATCCTCCAACACCTCCCCTGCGGCCAAAGGGGACTCAAAGATCATAGCCACTGCCCCAGCTATCTCTTCTCTCACTTCCCACAGCAGCCTGGGGTATATCACATCCAGCCCCTGGGACTTAACAATCTTGATGTTTTTAAGAAGATCCAATACTTCCTCTTCCTTAATCTCAACATTGTCCAGGACACAAGCCTGTTCTATTCCAACATCACCCTGATCAAGTCCTTTTCTCTGTGAATACTGAAGCAAATTATTTATTTAGGATATCCTCAACTTCCTCTGCCTCCAGGCACATGTTGCCTCCTTTATCCTTTAGTAGCCCTACCTTCATTCTCGTCATCCTTCTGTTTCTTCACATACTCATAGAGCACCTTGGGTTCGCCTTAATCCTACATCCTACATATAACAATTACAGCATGGAAACAGGCCAATTTTACCCTTCTAGTGTGCACTGATCCAAGTACCCTCCTCTAATCCCACTTACCAGCACCCTGCCCATATCCCTCCATCCCCCTCCCATCCATATACTTATCCAACTCTTTCTTAAATGACAAAATTGACCCTGCCTCCACCACCTTTCCCGGAAGCCCATTCCACACAGTAGCCACTCTCTGAGTAAAGAAGTTCCCCCTCATGTTACTCCTAAACCTTTGCCCATCAACTCTCAACCCATGACCCCTTGTATCCATCTCTCCTATTCTCAATGGGAAAAGCCTTTCCACATCAACTCTATCTATCCATCTCATTATCTTAACTTAACTTAACTTAACTTAACTTAAACTTTGGCTTGGCTTCGTGTACGAAGATTTATGGAGGGGTAATGTCCGCGTCAGCTGCAGGCTCGTTTGTGGCTGACAAGTCCGATGCGGGACAGGCAGACACGGTTGCAGCGGTTGCAAGGGAAAATTGGTTGGTTGGGGTTGGGTGTTGGGTTTTTCCTCCTTTGTCTTTTGACAGTGAGGTGGGCTCTGCGGTCTTCTTCAAAGGAGGTTGCTGCCCGCCGAACTGTGAGGCGCCAAAATGCACGGTTTGAGGTGATATCAGCCCACTGGCGGTGGTCAATGTGGCAGGCACCAAGAGCTTTCTTTAGGCAGTCCTTGTACCTCTTCTTTGGTGCACCTGTCTCAGTGGCCAGTGGAGAGCTCGCCATACAACACAATCTTGGGAAGGCGATGGTTCTCCATTCTGGAGACGTGACCTACCCAGCGTAGTTTGATCTTCAGCAGCGTGGATTCGATGCTGTCGGCCTCTGCCATCTCGAGTACTTCGATGTTGGAGATGAAGTCGCTCCAATGAATGTTGAGGATGGAGTGGAGACAATGCTGGTGGAAGTGTTCTAGGAGCCGTAGGTGATGCCGGTAAAGGACCCATGATTCAGAGCCGAACAGGAGTGTGGGTATGACAACAGCTCTGTATACACTAATTTTTGTGAGGTTTTTCATTGTGAGGTAGTCTTCCAAAGGCGCTATTTGCCTTGGCGAGTCTGTTGTCTATCTCGTTGTCGATCCTTGCATCCGATGAAATGGTGCAGCCGAGATAGGTAAACTGGTTGACCGTTTTGAGTTTTGTGTGCCCGATGGAGATGTGGGGGTGCTGGTAGTCATGGTGGGGAGCTGGCTGATGGAGGACCTCAGTTTTCTTCAGGCTGACTTCCAGGCCAAACATTTTGGCAGTTTCCGCAAAACAGGACGTCATGCGCTGAAGAGCTGGCTCTGAATGGGCAACTAAAGCAGCATCGTCTGCAAAGAGTAGTTTTTTTTTAAATTTTTTATTTTTCACACCATAAACCACACTGACCAAGATACATACATTTTCCTTTTCAAATATATACAGTGTCATTTTCTCCCCCCCTCCCTCCTCCCATCCCACCCTCCCTACCTCCCCCCCCATTCATTTAAAGTACAAAATCTAAGACACATTAAACCAGTCAAACAATGTTGTCATTTAATAAAAATAAACAAGAAATTCCACTGAGTCAATTCTTTTCATTTCCTTCTCCTTTTGTTAATTTAGGTGGTACAGACATTATCTTAAACACTTCTATCAAATTCCCTCTCAGCCTTCTACGTTCTAAGGAATAAAGACCTAATTTGCTCAATCTCTCCTTGTATTCCAAATGCTGAAACCCAGGCCACATTTGTGTAAATCTTCTCTGCTCTCTCTCTATCTTGTTAATATCCTTTCTATAAATCGGTGACCAGAACTGCACACAGTACCCTAAATTTGGCCTCACCAATGCCTTGAACAGTTTCATCATTACTTCCCAACTCCTATATTCTATGCACTGATTTATATAGACAAGCATACTAAAGGCCTTCTTCACCACCCTATCCACATGCGCTCCAACCTTTAGGGAACAATGCACCGTTATTCCTAGATCTTTCTGCTCCACTGCATTCTTCAATGCCCTCCCATTTACCACATATGTCTTGTTTTGATTATTCTTTCCAAAATGAAGCACCTCACACTTATCAGCATTAAACTCCATCTACCATTTTTATGCCCACTCCTCTAAGCAGTTTAAATCCCTCTGCAATCTTTGAAAACCCTCTTCATCATCCACAATTCCCCCTATTTTAGTATCATCTGCATATTTACTAATTTACCACCCCATCCTCCAGATCATTAATATATATGACAAACAGCAACAGTCCCAATACCAAACCCTGAGGTACACCGCTTGTCACCGGGCTCCATCCTAACAAACAACTATCTACTACTACTCTCTGGCACCTTCCTTCCAGCCACTGTTGAATCCATTTGACTATCTCCAAACTAATACCCAAGAATTTTGCCTTCCTAACTAACCTCCCTTGCGGAACCTTATTGAAGGCCTTACTGGTCCATATAGACAACATCCACTGCTCTACCCTCATTAACATTCTTAGTCACCTCTTCAAAAAATTCAATAAGATCGGTCAAACATGACCTTCCAAGCACAAATCTATATTGAGTGTCCCTGATCAGACCCTGTCCCTCCATACTATCTCTAAGAACTCTTTCCATCAATTTACCTACCTCAGACATCAAACTTACTAGCTGATCATTGCTAGGCTTGTTCCTCAAGCCCTTTTTAAACAAAGGAACTACACGTGCAACACGCCAATCCTCCGCCATTATACCTGTCTCTAATGACATTTGAAAAGTCACTGCCAGAGCCTCCGCTATTTCCTCACTAACTTCTCTCAAGGTCCTGGGGAAAATCCTGTCAGGATCTGGAGACTTATCCACCTTTATATGTTTCAAAAGTTCCAGTACTACCTCTTTCTTTTTAATTTTTTTAATTTTTCACACTATGAACCATATTGACCAAAATACACACAAACGTTTCCCTCTTGAATATACACAGTGTCATTTTCTCCCCTTTTTCCCCCTCCCTTCCCTCCCTCCTTCCCACCCCTCCTCCCCATCCACTAAACGTTCAACATATACAATACATTAAACCCATTAAATAATGTCATCACACAATGAAAATAAACAAGAAAATCGTATCATCTACTTTTACACACCGGGTCAGTTCATTTCGTCTTCTTCTCATTCAGTCATTTTAGGGGGTGGAGGTCCGCGGTAGGACCTCTCTGTTGTGTTCCATGTACGGTTCCCAAATTTGTTCGAATACTGTGATCTTATTTCTTAAATTATATGTTATTTTTTCCAATGGAATACATTTATTCATTTCTGTGTACCATTGCTGTTGATTTTGCATTAATATTAATTTTGGTAGTTGCCAATTTGTTTTTTTTTTCTTTTCTATGTGAATCTTCTTCCAAATGTTCAGCAGATGGTGCAGTACTGGTGAATTTCTATGTTACACCAGCTTTTCATCGCACTTATATAGAATATGTTCAGGTACCTTCTCCCCTATTTTATCTAGCTCTAATCTGGTCCAATCTGGTTTTTCCCTTGTTTGATAAAAATCTGATAGGTATCTTAATTGTGCTGCTCTATAATAATTCTTAAAGTTTGGTAGCTGTAAGCCCCCTTGTTTGTACCATTCTGTCAATTTATCCAGCGCTATCCTCGGTTTTCCCCTTTTCCATAAGAATTTCCTTATTATTTTAATTAGCTCATTGAAGAATTTCTCTGTTAAGTGAATTGGTAACGATTGAAATAGGTATTGTATCCTTGGGAAGATATTCATTTTGATGCACTTTACCCTTCCTATCAGTGTTAGTGGTAAATCTTTCCAATATTTAAGTCATCTTGTAATTTCTTCATTAATGGCTGATAATTTAATTTGTATAGATGGCCTAGATTATTATCTAGTTGAATACCTAGGTATCAGATTGCTTGTGTTTGCCATTTAAATGGTGATTCTTTCTTAAACTTTGTGAAATCCGCATTATTCATTGGCATCGCTTCACTTTTATTTGCACTGATCTTGTACACCGATACTTCTCCATATTCCTTCAATTTCTTATATAATTCTTTTATTGATAAATCTGGTTCTGTTATGTATACTATGATGTCATCTGCAAATAGACTGATTTTATATTCCTTCTCTTTTATTTTTATCCCTCTTATTTTATTTTCTATTCTTATCAGTTCTGCCAAGGGTGCTATAGCTAACGCGAACAGTGAGGGAGATAGTGGACATCCCTGCCTAGTTGATCTGCTTAATTTAAATTGGTTTGGTATATATCCATTTACTCTCACCTTCGCCAATGGTCTCTTATATAATGCTTTAATCCAATTAATATATTTCTCTGGTAGGTTGAACCTCTGTAGTACTTTGAATGAATAATTCCATTCTACTCTGTCAAAGGCTTTCTCTGCATCCTAAGGCAACCGCCACTGTTGGCATCTTGTTTCCTCGTACTGCATGGATTAAGTTAATGAACTTACAAATATTGTCCGTTGTTCGTCTTTTCTTAATAAATCCAGTTTGATCTAGTTTTACTATTTTTGTTACACAGTCAGCCAATCTGTTTGCTAATAGTTTAGCTATTATCTTATAATTTGAGTTAAGTAGAGATATTGGTCTATACGATGCTGGTGTTAGTGGATCTTTCCCTGTCTTTGGTATTACTGTAATTATTGCTGTTTTGCATGAATCTAGCATGTTTTGTGTTTCTTCAATCTGGTTCATTACTTCCAGGAGAGGAAGAATTAATAAGTCTTTAAGATATCTTTTTGAAGATTGTAGATACGCAGGGGAAAATACTGATAGGAGGGGACTTTAACTTTAATTTGGACTCAAAGATGGACAAAACTGGAAAAAAGACTAGCAGAAAGAACAAAGTAGCCAAAGTTATGCTTAAATCGATTCAGGAAATGCCACTTTTGGATATATGGAGGAACAACACCCAAAGGAGAAGTAATACTCATATTATTCAAGTAGATGTAAAACATACTCAAGGATTGATCTGTGCCTGTTGTCAGCCCACATCCAAGGGAGAGTTAGGAAAATGGAATATAAAGCTAGATTGTTATCGGATCACTCACCCCTGTTATTACCAATAGAGCTGGAGGACATCCCACCGAGAACGTATAGATGGAGATTAAACTCCATGCTACTTAAAAGACAGGATTTTAGAGAATTAATTGAGCACCAAATTAAAATGTACTTTGAAATAAATACAGAATTAGTGAAAGATAAATTTATACTATGGGCTGCAATGAAAGCTTTCATCAGGGGGCAGATAATAAGCTATGTAACTAAGATGAAGAAGGACTACAATCGGGAAATAGAACAGCTGGAAAGTGAAATAGTAAGTACAGAAAAAGAACTAGCAACAAGGGAAGATACAACAAAAAGAAGAAAATTGGTGGACATAAAAATAAAATAAGAAACACTACAAACATACAAGGTGGAGAAGAACATAATGAAGACAAAGCAGAATATTATGAGCTAGGAGAAAAAACGCACAAATTACCAGCTTGGCAGCTTAAAACAGAACAAACTAAAAGAAAGGTATTGGCATCAAGGAAAAAGGACAAACAAATTACATATAACCCAACGGAGATCAATGAAATCTTCAAGGAATTCTACGAGCACTTATATCGAACTGAGAACGAAGGGAAAGAAGACAAAATAGATGAGTTTCTAGCTAAAACTGAACTACCGAAATTGCAAGAAATGGAGCAAAAAAATTGATAAAATCATTTGAAATAGAGGAAATACAGGATATATTAAAAAAACTACCGTACAATAAAACGCCAGGAGAGGACGGACTCCCAATAGAATTCTATAAAACATTTAAAGTACTACCTCTTTCTTAATCACTATAGTCTCCATATTTACCCCCTTTGCTTCCTTTACCCTGCACAGTTCAATATCCTTCTCCTCAGTAAATACTGAGTAAAAGAAATTGTTCAAGACCTTCCCCATCTCTTTTGGCTCTACTCACATTTGTCCTTTCTGATTCTCCATTGAACCAATTTTGTCTCTCACTTTCCTTTTGCTATTTACATATTTGTAGAAACCCTTTGGATTTATTTTCACCCTTCTTGCTATAGCCACCTCATACCTTCTTTTAGATTTTCTAATTCTTTCTTAAGATTCTTTTTACATTCAATATAGTACCCAAACATTTCCTTTTTTCCCTGTTTCTTATATTTATTGTAGTACTCCCTCTTTTTTCGAACCAAGTTTCCAATATCCCTTGAGAACCATGGCTCTCTCAAACTTTTGACCTTACCTTTCAACCCCTTTGAGTTCTCCTAAATCCTTCCTGGATACCATATTTTTCTCATGTTTCCTGCTTCCTAGATCTAATGAACGCTTCCTTCTTCCTCTTGACTAGTTGTCTCACCTGTTTTGTCAGCCACAGTTACCTTTTCCTACCATCTTTTCCTTGTTCTGGTGGAACAAACCTATCCTGAACCCAGCACAAGTGGCCCCTAAACTTCCTCCACATTACTTTTATGTTTTTACCCTTGAACAACCGTTTCCAATTTACTCTCACTAGTTCCTGCCTCATCCCATCATAATTAGCACTTCCCAATTAAGCACTTTCCCATTTTGTTTTTATTCTTTTCCATAGCTATGCAAAAGCTCAGGGAATTTTGGTAACTCTCACCAAATTCCACACCCTCTGAGAGGTCTGCCATCTGACCAGGTTCATTATCCAGAATTAGATCCAGTTTGGCCTCTCCCCTCATCAGCTGGTCCACATACTGTATCAGGAATCCTTCTTGAACACACCTGAAAAATTCAGCCCCATCCATCCCTCTTGCAGTCAGTAGGTGCCAGTCAATATTAGGGAAGTACTCCAAGCACTCCCTTCTTATTTCTGACTTCCATCTATACTAACTCAGTGGACACTCCCTCTGCGGCATCCTCCCTTTCTATTGCCGTGATACTATCCCTAACCAGTAATGCGACCTCCTACCTCCCTTCCTATTCCTTTTAAAACACCTAAACCCTGGTACCTGCATCAGCCAATCCTGCCCTTCCTCAAGGATTTCTATAACAGCCACAACATTGGTTCTACATACTGATCCATGCTCTAAACTCATCTCCTTTCTTCCTCGTAGTATTGAAATAGACACATTTCAACCCCTCTAATGGGCTGCATTTATGTTTTATCCCCTGCCTGTCCTTCATCACCAACTCATGCTTTGTCCTTCTTTCCTAATCTCTGTACTTACACTCTGATTCCCATCCTTTTACCTAACTAGATTAAATCCTCATCAACAGCTCTTGCAAACCTGCCCACCAGGATATTGGTCCCTTTCCAATTCAGATGCAGCCCGTCCTCTTTGTGCAGATCAGACCTTCCCCAGAAGAGATCCCAATGATCCACAAATCTGAAACCCCCTGCCCTTTCCCCCAAATCTTCAGCCATGCATTCATCTGCCACAACTTCCTATTCCTACTGTCTCTGGCGTGTGGTACAGGCCACCTTTGAGGTCCTGCATTTTAACTTTTTTCTTAACTCCCTATATTCCCTCTTCAGGACCTCATCCCTACTCCTATCTATGTCATTGGTCCCCACATGGACCATGACATCTTGCTACTCACCTACTCCCTGTAGAATGCTGTGAACTCAATTTAGACATTTTGGACCCTGGCACCTGGGAGGCAACATACCATCCAGGAACTTCAATCTCATTCACAAATCCTCCTATCTGCTATCCACTTCTTCCCTCCCCCTCCCCCCCCCCCCCCCCACCCCTCCCAATGGCTTCTTGAACCAAATGGTTTCTTTCTATCTTGTTAAAAGCTAAAGTAAGTTAATTATTTTCAGGCTTAATTGTCTTCAATTTCCATGCCCATTGGAGATTGTAATAGAAATAATGTGTAATTAAATCTTTCCAAAAAAGTCATCTCCTGATTATAATGATAAAAGGTTCAAACCCGAAATGTCGACTGACCACTTCTACCCATGGATTCTGCTTGGCCTGTTAAGTTCCTCCAGCAATTCTCTGCTTGTTCCTGATTGTATTTATTTTGAATATTAGGTTAACAGAATTGAATCTGCAGGAATGTTGTATGCTTTTATATTTTGAGTGCAGACTTTGTATGACTAGATAAAGGTCTTAACCCTGGAGCTCCAGATACCGGAGGATTTAGTTTATCAGATTGTTCCTGTCCCACACACACAAGGTGCAACTTTGATTTGGTTTTGTTGAATCCTAATGCACAAGGTAGGCCATTTAGTCCATCAGGCTTAGGCTGGCCTTTTGAAAGGGCTATCCAATTTGTGGCACTTCCCTGCTCATTTCCTTTTCAAACGTGTATCTATTTTCTCAAATGAATTACAATAATAAATGGGTTGTCAAATTCAATCTCATCTCCAAAGGTAAACTTATTAAGAAAGATGGCCAGTGAGAGAGCGAGAGAGACAGCCACCAAATCACCATCAGCCATCAACTCCCTATTTACACCCACCCTATCTTAATCCCATTTTATTCTCCCCATTTCATTAACTCCTTCCAAATTCAACTCAGCTACATAACAGAAGCAATTTGCAGTAGCCAATTAACAAATTAACAATTTTCAGTAGCCAGTAAACAAATTTCATGACATGTTCATTTCATTCTGAAATTAGAACACCCAGAATAACCCCACATGATCACAGGGAGAATGTGCAAACTTCACACAGACAGCAGATGAGGTTAGGATTGAACCAAGGTCTCTGAAGCTATGATTCAGCGGCTCAACTAATTGTGCCACCCTGCTGCCCTGTTAACAGCTCACTTCAGTCATTTTTACCACTTCCAGCCCACTTTTACCTGTGTCAGCCATTTCTCTATGAGTAATCCTTCAGACCTTGTATCAGAGGATGGGTGTTTCAGACCACTAACTAAACAAAATGCAAATATCTGGGCTGACATTTGTGAACAGTGCTGAAGAACACTGCACTTTCAAAGGTCCTGTTCCATGCAGAGGGTATGGTGATGCAGCTAGTAGAGCTGCTGCCTTACAGCTACAGTGAATCAGGTTCAATCCTGACCTCATGAGAAGTTTACCAGTTCTCCGTTACCTCATAGCTTTCCTCCCACATCCCAAAGATGTGTAGGTTGTTAGGTTAACTAAATTCCCCTAGTGTGTAAGTAAAATCTGAGGAGAGTTGATGGAAATGTGGTGAGAATAAAATGGGGTTAGTTTAGGATTAGCCACACTGCCTGAGGCTCTCCATGATCATGTTGGACTCGTGAGTCTGTTTCTGTGATAGAGAGGGAGGTTTAGGGGAGACATTAAGGGTATGTTTTTTACACAGAGAGTTGTGGGTGCCTGGAATGCCTTGCTGGGGATGGTGGTGGAGGTGGAAACACTACGGGCATTAAAGAGACTCTTAGACACATGGATAAAAGGAAAATAGAGGGTTATGAGGTATGGAGGGTTTAGTTTTGTTTTGGAAGGAATATATGAGTTGGCACAACATCAAGGGCCTCTACTAAGCTGTATTGTTCCATGTTCTATGACCTTCAAGCTTGTTTTGGATGAGGCCCCATTTGCCACTGTGTGTGGTGTGAAAGATCCCATTATACTAGGCATTTACAAACTGGGGCTGCTTGGGACCAGTGTATTCTACCCGTGTAGCGGGCCCCTGCAGCCCCCTACACACTGGACGCTAAACTGCCCAGGTGAATAGCAATCAGGCAAATTAAGGGCACTCCCGCCCTACGGTGACATGGTGAGTGATGTGTCACTCACTCACCGCGTCACTAGAGGCCTCGCATGTTCCCTGTGTTGGCCTCCAAAAGGTAAGTGTCCGGGGTGGGGGTGGGGTGGAGGGCACTGTTGGGGCTAGGGCGAGTGCGGAGTCTGAACACTGTCGGGGCCGGGAGAGATGGCTGTCGGGGGCAGGGGGAATACTGTCGGGCTGGCGGGTAGCAGAATGGGCCAGCAGGAAACAGAGTGGGCCAGCGGGGGGTGGGACAGGAGTAATGGCTGTCCTTCTTACTCATAATCCCCCTTGCTGCTGGAACCATTCTGATGTTCCAGCAGTGAGGGGATTATGGGTAAGGAAGATGGCCATTGCACACTACATGGTGCAGGTACACGGGTAGACAATCCATCTCCAAGGTGGTTTGCCTACCCATGAAGTTTTTTTTTAAATTCTACCAACCAATTGGCCTGTAGATGGGTAGAATCATATCACAATCCAATTTGTAAACCCCTACTGTTTCAAATATGAGCTGTGGGCTTCTCCCTGGTTTCCCAATCAATATATATCATGAAATCAACATCACCATAACAAATTATCTGGTCATTATCTCATAGTTGTTGGCTGTCACATTTCCTATGAACCAAATCATTTCAGGCGGTGAATTGTGCTGGCGAAATACAAATCCGTTTCTTAAAGTTATCAAAACTCAAAATAGAAATTCCAAATGAATGCTCTTCTGACAAGATGGACAAGACACAACTTCCTTTGACTACCCTCATGTACTTGATCAGTAGTCTAGAATAGGAGCTGCCCAGGTTCAGAGCTATACATAAGAAGGGGCTGATTGAAGTGCAAAAATAGATCCTACATACAAACTGTGGCTCTGGTGGGTTTAGGAAAGCTGCTCCCAATTGTTGTTTACCTCGACCTAATAAAAGGCTGCGAATACTTGACAGAATGAAGGAAAGATGCTAATTTCATCCACTAAGGAATGAAGCAACGAAGCCTGGGGTAAGGTTGGAGGGCACTTTGATTGTAATTGTCATCCTACTAAAAGGGATGCCTCAAGCAAATGGTGAGAAATGCAATCTGTTCATTTGGGAGCCTAGCATTGGAGGCACAGACTACAAATTTCCAACCAGTTCTGTTTCAATCACTTTCTGTCATTTCCCCTTTAAAATAAAGAAGATCAGCCAGTAAATTAAACTAACAAAGCACTTGGTTAACAAAATAAATTTATAGGGAGCTAGAATAGAATTTCTACTGTGTGTATACTCCACAGAGTTGGACAGACCTCTGGCAAGTATTACAATAAACAATGAAAAACAGCACAGAGAGGTGTTGGTCACATGCCACAAATGTTAACGAATACCACCCAGTAGAAAATGTGCTCCCTTTTAGATAGAAAGCAATTCTATAGGAAAAAGGTGGGATAAATTTGGAACTCTTGCAGAAATGTGATAGGTGCTAGGTTATGTGTTAATTTAAATACAGGATTAAGAAATTGTTGCTACTCGAAGATTTTAAAGCAGATGAGAATCTGTGGAGTTGGTGGTTTGGAATTTGCAGTGCAGAGCAAGTTGGTTATGTATGGTCCTAATGCAGATCTCAGAAGCCTAGTTTGAACCTGAGAAGAGGGGGAGTGGTAGTGGTCTAACCTCAGAGCTTGAGATGGGACCATAGAACGTTGCAACACAGAAACAGGCCCCTTTGGCCCTTCTAGTTTATACCGAACTGATTTTTTTTTTGCCTAGTCCACAGTCAGTGAGGCCATCTTTCCTGATTAGCTCAATTGCAGCAATGTGTCAACATCTGATCTTCAGCACAAAGCTGGTGCTGCAGGGAAGTTTGAGGTAGGAGGGAGGGAGGGTGGGTGCAAAGCACAGCTGGAGGGATTAATGAGTATACCTTTCCCATGTACCTGTCCAAATTTTTCCTAAATGTTAAAATGGAGCCATCATTCACCGCTTCAGCTGGCAGCAGGTTCCACACTCCCATCACTCTCTGCATGAAGAGGTTCCCCCTTATGAAACTTTTCCCATTTCACTCTTAACTCATGTCCTCTGGTTTGTATCTCACCAGTGATCACTGGGGGCTCAGAGATGGAGAGGGTGAGCAAATTTACGTTCTTGGGAGTCTCCATTTGGAAGATCTTTCCTGGATGCAACACACTGATGGCATTGTGAAGAAAGCATATCAGCACCTCTACTTTCTCAAGAATTTGTGGAAGTTTGGATGACATAAATGACATCAGAAACCCAAATAGGATGGAAGAGTTCCATTAGAATTAGGGTGCAGACGATCAGGTCGCAAGGATCGTGTTGATAATGGGCTGGTGGGAAGAGTTTGTTTTGAAGGCTCTCAGTGCTTTGTAGCCAGGTTGGAGCTCAGAAGGGGGAGTGAGAGATAAGGTCTCAGAGACAGGAGGATCGTGAATAAGGGTGATGTCAGTATATAGCAGGGCAGGGGGTGGGAATGCAAGGGCCTAAAAGATAGATGGTAAGTAATGGGATCTAGGTTAGTGGGCCTCTAATCTGGTGCAGCACTACTATGTCCTAATTGTTCCAGAGCAAAAATATTCTTAGCAGAATAGATATAAGGAAGATACTCTGAAGACTCCAGAACCAGAGGTCACAGTGTACAATATGGCCTATATTACTTAGAACTGGGATAAGGAAAAGCTTCTTCACTAAGAGATGGTGCCCTCTTCCACAGAAGGAGTGGAGACTGTTATTAAATATATTTAAGGAGATCCGAGGTGCCAACAGGAGAAAACAGGAACAGATAATGAAGTGGATAATTATCCACGAACATGCTGAATGGTGGAGCAAGTTGGAAGGGTTGAAAGGCCTACTCCTGCCCCAAGTTTCTATGCTTCACTCCAATTTAGTCTCATGTCCACAACAACACTTTGCTTGGATATACAACTAACTTAATATACAGTTAACTGGGAAATGGTTGGTTGTGCAACTGGATGTTATTGCAATTGGATTTCAAGGCGGTTATTTGGTTATTGTTGCTGGACGTGGCAAGTTGGCTGCTGTGCTTCCAATGTTACTGCAGTGTGCAGACCTCAGCAATGCTTCATTAATTGTTAACACATTGGGATGTCCAGATAACTGTGAAACCCTTCTGTTTTATCTATTGACATCAATTACACACAGCCTCAGTAAGTGATGTTCCTAACTGTTGTTTGAAAGGTTGCCAATACCATCAAGGCTCAGGCAAATAATTTAAAGAACTGCAAAACTGTCGGAAGTACATCTAAGTGTGAACCAGTCTTCAAAAAATGGATGGGAAGAATTAAACAGAAATCACCTTGTTTTAGGTGGTGATGGAGAATCTTTCGACATATTTTCCTTATGCTCCAACACCAAACCAGAGAGACGGCTAATTCTGAAATGAACAGAAGCCCAGCTCCACAAAGTGAGGGTGAAAACAACAAGAGAATCAGTGAGGCCACCCTTCCTGGTTAGCTCAATTGCAGCAATGTGTCAGTGTCTGATCTTCAGCACAAAGCTGGTGCTGCGGGGAAGTTTGAGGTAGGAGGGAGGGAGGGCGGGTGCAAAGCACAGCTGGAGGATTAATGAGTCTTGGGGTGAGATGAAGAGATGATGACATGGGGTAGGCTGAGGAAGAATCTCAGAATTTTGAGAAGATGTAGGCTGGTGGGAGGGCAATGATTCCCATGGGAGAAATGAAAGTGGCAGAAGATGGCCCAGGTAAGCACAGCCTTTTAACTACGAGCAAGTCTCCACCCTGTGGTTGGGACCTGCTGCAGTATTTGCACTCCATTCACAGTGAAACTATTCACTTCTTGTAAGGAAACCTCGGGAAACCATTTGACATCATTGTGCATTCCTGGCCACCTCTTCTGTATCACATATACAGATTGTAAGTGTCACCACTCTCCCAAATGTGTTCCATGAAAACCTGAAGTAAACACAGCAACCCAGGTCTGGAAGAAGTGGCATGGGAGGAGAGGGGCTTGGAAACAGGGATGAGAATCCCTCAAGGGTGCATGGTTTAAGGTGGAGAAGTGAGTGGCATTGACATATTGTAGGAGAATGCATTAATTTGATGATAGAATGGATGTAGAGAAAGATGTGTACTGACTGCATTTCCTGAATTTATTATGAATAAAGTATATTTTTTAAATGAAAAAAATCAGTCAAGAATTGGCTAAAATCCTGTGACATGGCAGGTTGGTGAGTGTAAGCTAAATGGATAAAACAACCAAAGACACAGGCAGCAAAGATTTCTCCACCTCTAATATAAAAAAAAACCCACAATTGTTAAAATTTGACATAATACCAAAAGCACTAGAAATACCCAGCAGGTCAGCCATAATCTGTGGTGGTGGGGGGGGGGGGGGGGGTGGGGGCAGGGGGGAACAAGTTTGCATTTCAGGGTGAGAGTCTTTATGAAAACCTGTTTGCTTGTGAGAGGGAGAGGATGGAGAGGATGGGAGACAAAACAGGGAACATCAGGATAGTTGCACCTAAGTGGTACAAAGCCAGGGATGAGAGTTTTGCTAGTGTGGCCCAAGATGGCCAATGCCAGGGAGTTATTGCTGACTGAGAGTAGATTGGTTTTTCTTGCCCCTGGGTAGAGGAATGAATGGCATCAGGGAGAATAAATGATCATTTTTGTTTCGTGTATTTTTATTTACAAATCATTCCTGCTAAGTGCACGTATATTTTGCTTGAAGATGAACAAATGCTCAACAGGTTGGGCAGCACTTGTGTAGAGAGAAAAGCAGAGTTAATATTAACAGAGTCATGAGATGGTAGATGCGGCAATATTTACCAGGAAAAGAGTTGTTGACTGATAAGATGGAATTTTGATTCAAAATGTCAACAGTTCTTTTTCACCCATTGAAGTTCCTCAACCTGCTGAGTTCCTCCCCAGATTGTCTTTTGCTCCAACAATGATTTTGCAAATGTCATTAGAGACGGGTATAATGCCGGAGGATTGGCGTGTTGCTAATGTGGTTCCTTTGTTTAAAAAAGGTTCGAGGAGCAAGCCTAGCAATTATATAGGCCTTTAAGTTTGATGTCTGTAGTAGGAAGGTTAATGGAAAGCGTTCTTAAAGATAATATATATAAGAATCTGGAGAGACATGATCTGATCAGGAACACTCAACATGGGTTTGTGCATGGAAGGTCATGTTTGACCAATCTTTTTCAATTTTTTGAAGAGGTGACTAGGAATGTTGATGAGGGGAAAGCAGTGGATGTTGTCTATATGGACTTCAGTAAGGCCTTCGATAAGATTCCACATGGAAGGTTAGTTAGGAAGGTTCATGTGCTAGGTATTAACTTTAAGATAGTCAAATGGATTCAACAGTGGCTGGAAGGGAGATGCCAGAGAGTCGTCGTGGATAATTGTTTGTCAGGCTGGAGGCAGGTAACAAGTGGTGTGCCTCAGGGATCTGTATTGGGTCCCTTACTGTTTGTCATTTACATTAATGATCTGAATGATGGGGTGGTAAATTGGATTAGTAAATATGTGGATGATACTAAAATAGGTGGAATTGTGGATAATGAAGAAGGTTTTTAGATTATAGGGGGATTTGGACAGCTTAGAAGAGTGGGCTGAAAGATGGGAGATGGAGTTGAATGCTGAGAAGTGTGAAGTGCTTAATTTTGGAAGGAATAATCAAAACAGGACATACATAGTAAATGGGAGGACATTGAGGAATGCAGTGGAGCAAAAAGATCTAGGAATAATGGTTCATCGCTCCTTGAATGTAGAATCTCATGTGGATAGGGTGGAGAGGAAGGCTTTTAATATGCTGGCCTTTATAAATCAAAGCATAGAATACAGAAGTTGAGAGGTGATGATGAGACTGTTCAAGGCATTGGTGAGGCCATATTTGGAATACTGTGTGCAGTTCTGGTCACCGAATTACAGGAAGGATATCAATAAGGAGAGGGAATGCAGAGAAGATTTACAAAAATGTTACCTGGGTTTCAGAATCTAGATTGCATAGAAAGATTGAGCAGATTAGGTCTTTATTCCTTGGAGTGTAGAAGGTTGAGGGGAGATTTAATAGAGGTATTTAAGATTATGAGGGGGATAGATAGAGTTGATGTGGATAGGCTTTTTTCCCTTGAGGGTAGGAGAGATTGCGACAAGAGGTCACGAGTTAAGAATTAAGGGGCAAAAGTTTAGAAGTAACATGAGGGGGAGCTTCTTCACAGAGAGTGGTGGTTGTATGGAATGAGCTTCCAGGAGAAGTAGTGGTGTTAGGGTCCATTTTGTCATTTAAGGAAAAATTAGATAGATATATGGATGGGAGGGGAATGGAAGGTTATGGGCAAGGTGCAGATAGGTGGGGCTAGAGGAGAGTTCTTGGTTCAGTGTTGGCTAGAAGGACTGAGATGGCCTGTTTCCATACTGTAATTGTTATATGGTTATATTAACAGATTCTGATGAAAATGGCTCAGCTGTTTCGCTTTTCACAGATGCTGTCTGACCTAGCACTTTCTATCGTTATGTCAGGTTTTCATCCCCTAGTTTCTTTTTTTCTGAAAAATAAATGGTTGCTTTGTTGCTGGGAAAACAAGGCAGTAGAATGAAGAGATCAGCAAATCCAGAGCTTGCCCATGAATCCAGATGAGCAGATGTGCTGCAGCAACTTCAACTTTGCTCCCTGGGATTGTGCAGTGTTGTGTTGGGACGGATACAGCTACTGTTGTGCCAAAGCACAGAACTGAAGTGAAGCTTTAGAGAAGGGTGAGCACAGCACAAACATATCTTTTGTGGGCGTAGAATGTTTAAAGGGACAATCAAAGTAGATGGCATAATAATTTTGCTTTGATTTAATCTACTTTTCACACTCCCTGGCTTTTCCATATAACCCATAATGCCCTTGCTATGCAAAAATCTATCTAACTTTGTTTTAACTATATGTAACAAAACCGCCTCTACTGTTTCCCTAAGCAGAGAATTCCATAGCTTCACTACTTTCTGGAAAAAACAGTTTTTCTTCATCTCCATCCTAAATCTGCTTCATGTATCATGAGGCTATGTGTCTTGGTTTAGTCTTGCCTACCAGTAGAAACAAACTTCCTGCCTCTATCTTATCTATCTCTTTCATATTTTAGATATTTCTGTAAGATCCTCATGCATCTTATGAATTCCAGAAAGTATAGTCCAGGCAATTCAATCTCTCTTATAGGAATCACGTTGCTCTCCATTGCAGGCAAAATCTTCGCTAGGATTCTACTAAATAGAATAATACCTAGTGTCGCTGAGAATATTCTCCCAGAATCACAGTGCGGCTTTCGCGCTAACAGAGGAACCACTGACATGGTCTTTGCCCTCAGACAGCTCCAAGAAAAGTGTAGAGAACAAAACAAAGGACTCTACATCACCTTTGTTGACCTCACCAAAGCCTTCGACACCGTGAGCAGGAAAGGGCTTTGGCAAATACTAGAGCGCATCGGATGTCCCCCAAAGTTCCTCAACATGATTATCCAACTGCACGAAAACCAACAAGGTTGGGTCAGATACAGCAATGAGCTCTCTGAACCCTTCTCCATTAACAATGGCGTGAAGCAAGGCTGTGTTCTCGCACCAACCCTCTTTTCAATCTTCTTCAGCATGATGCTGAACCAAGCCATGAAAGACCCCAACAATGAAGACGCTGTTTACATCCGGTACCGCACGGATGGCAGTCTCTTCAATCTGAGGCGCCTGCAAGCTCACACCAAGACACAAGAGAAACTTGTCCGTGAACTACTCTTTGCAGATGATGCCGCTTTAGTTGCCCATTCAGAGCCAGCTCTTCAGCGCTTGACGTCCTGCTTTGCGGAAACTGCCAAAATGTTTGGCCTGGAAGTCAGCCTGAAGAAAACTGAGGTCCTCCATCAGCCAGCTCCCCACCATGACTACCAGCCCCCCCACATCTCCATCGGGCACACAAAACTCAAAACGGTCAACCAGTTTACCTATCTCGGCTGCACCATTTCATCAGATGCAAGGATCGACAATGAGATAGACAACAGACTCGCCAAGGCAAATAGCGCCTTTGGAAGACTACACAAAAGAGTCTGGAAAAACAACCAACTGAAAAACCTCACAAAGATAAGCGTATACAGAGCCGTTGTCATACCCACACTCCTGTTCGGCTCCGAATCATGGGTCCTCTACCGGCACCACCTACGGCTCCTAGAACGCTTCCACCAGCGTTGTCTCCGCTCCATCCTCAACATCCATTGGAGCGCTCACACCCCTAACGTCGAGGTACTCGAGATGGCAGAGGTCGACAGCATCGAGTCCACGCTGCTGAAGATCCAGCTGCGCTGGATGGGTCACGTCTCCAGAATGGAGGACCATCGCCTTCCCAAGATCGTATTATATGGCGAGCTCTCCACTGGCCACCGTGACAGAGGTGCACCAAAGAAAAGGTACAAGGACTGCCTAAAGAAATCTCTTGGTGCCTGCCACATTGACCACCGCCAGTGGGCTGATAACGCCTCAAACCGTGCATCTTGGCGCCTCACAGTTTGGCGGGCAGCAGCCTCCTTTGAAGAAGACCGCAGAGCCCACCTCACTGACAAAAGGCAAAGGAGGAAAAACCCAACACCCAACCCCAACCAACCAATTTTCCCTTGCAACCGCTGCAATCGTGTCTGCCTGTCCCGCATCGGACTGGTCAGCCACAAACGAGCCTGCAGCTGACGTGGACTTTTTACCCCCTCCATAAATCTTCGTCCGCGAAGCCAAGCCAAAGAAGATAGGCTAAAATTCATCTCCGGAATTAACCTCGTGTCCCTCCACTGCACCGCCTCCAAAGCCAGTATATCTTTTCTCAAGTAAGGAGACCAGAACTGCACATATCCAGAAGCAGCTCACCAATACCCTTGACTATAAAGTTATGAGTTTAAAGGTAATAGAGCAGGGGACTAAGCCACAGCCTTTGGATGCCTTTGTGTTGATGGTCAGCAAGGAGGTGGTGATGTTGCTGATCTTTACTGATTGGGGTCTGATGCTGAGAAAGTCGAGGATCTAGTTGCAGAGAGATAAACAGTCCCACGTTCCTTTGTCTGCTCATGAGTTTTTATGGTATGATGTTTTTGAACCCCAAGATGTAGTCAATGAACAGTAGCTTGATGAAGATATTCTTGTGGTCCAGATGATCTAACACAGAGGTGGCATTGCCATTGATGTTGTAATGATAGGTGAATTGAAGAGAGTCCAGGTCCTTCCTCAGAGAGGAGTTGATCTGCTCCATAACCAATGAACAAAACAAATTCATAGGATCGGAAGAGGCACGATGGATCAAGTAGCCTTTTGCTATGCTGCAAATATCTACCCTTAGAGCACTGACGAGTAAAGGCTTTAAGCAAAGTTCCCATGGGCCCTTTTACTTGTTAAAGGTTCTAAATAAATAAATGATTTTTTTTTACAGTCTTGGCTCTTGTTAGCTGTTAGAGAGCATAGATTTGGGAACTTCGGAATCTTAGCGGATAATTTCCATAACAACCTATGACCTGTTGGCCTGTGCTCCTCCCCCTGCCCTTTCTTCCCTCCTCTCTTCAACCACCTTTTTATTCAGGTCCCTGCTTTCTTTTTGCTCATTTTTTGACGAAGGCCTCAAGCCTAATTCATTGATTACCCTTTACTTCCTATTTTAAAATATTTTTGAATTTAACATCTAAATCCTACATAGAACATCTTTTAATAAAACAAATGACAGGTCATATCATATACATATGGATAGGAAATAAGTAAAACTATATTAGACCATCCCTTGATTTAAACAAAGGGGCAAGTTCTGTCTAATTTAATGATATGATCTCTGACAACCTTATTTAAACCCTTATTTAACAAGTTAAATCTTAAAAAAAATGAAAACAAAAAAAAACTAAAACTACCCTTTACTTCCAATGGATGCTGCGTAACCTATTGAGTTTCTATAGCTTTTTTGTGCATTGCATCGGTTATTTTCATACAGATGCACACTCATGCCAGAGCTGTGCAGAGTATTTATGTTTTGGTAGTAGGTGGAGTACCAATGAAGTTGGCTCCTTGGACATCATTCATTGGCCATAATAGAAACTTCTCCTTTATTTTAATTATAGCCCTTCAGAAAGCTGGAGGCATTTACTTGAATTTTACACTGCTTTTGGGGGGTAAATTTGCATGTAAATCCAAGAGCAGTGTGGCCTGTTTATACCAACCATTTATTCCCTTTTCCTGTTGTCACTAAGTGTTGGTGTACAAGGGAGAGTACAGCTAGAGATGTTGTTTTGAAAAACAAATTTGTTTTAAAAAAAACTGCTGTTAAGAGACTGTTCGTGGAGCCGAGACACTAAATGAGGGATGGCCAAACCATGGCTCGTGGGCCACATGCGGCTCTTTGAAATAACTTGTAGAAATATGTTGGCTGGAAGAGATACCAGCGCTCCAAAAGCAGTCCCAGGATACTCTAAATCCCTGCAGCCAGATCAGAAGGCCCTGGGATGGTCACTTCACAGTCCAGGCTGCATGATAACGAGAGGGTAAAAAGGAGTGGGCACTGGAGGAAAGCCCCCTGCAGAGGAGTGGAGCGAATAGGACATGCTGGAGTCAGGTTAAATTTAGATTTAGGCATACAGCACGGTAACAGTCACCTTTGGCCTATGAGCCTGTGCTGTCCAATTACACCCAATTGACATACAAACCCATTTTTTGGAGGTTGGGAGGAAACCAGAGCACCAAGTGTAAACCCATGCAGACATGGGGAGAACGTAGAAACTCCTTACAGACAGCACAGGATTTGAACCCTGGTCCTAGTTGCTGGCACTGTAACAGCGTTTTGCTAACCACTCTGCCAAATGTGCCACATTACCGTTCTCCTCACTTGTGCTGAGCTACACCACAGCAGAACACTGCCAACATGGTGAGTGTGTGATAGGAGGGTCTGGTAATGCTGAGGGCCATCTACAGGAAAAAGTGGCCACAGAGGTCAGGAAGCTGTGGCTGGGCCAGGAGAGTTGTGATAAGGCATGGCCTGCCCCAGAAACTGGGTGGCTGTCCAAGCACTCTGGCATGGGGGGAGCAAGGTGAGAGAGATGGTGAGGAGAGGCTGGAGGAGGTCCCCAATGAGAACCTCGTCCAGGTACCAAACCAGGACAGAAATGGAGCTGGCAGCAGCAGTGAACGTCCTGTCAGTGGCCACGGACGAGCCCTGGCCCCACCAGATAGAGAGTCAGCACCAGGCAATGCAGAGGTTGGGCCGCTTCCAGCAGCCGCTCCCACCATCCTGCCAATGACTGATAAAAGGGGAGCGGAGGTTGGATCCCCTGGCCTCGCCCTGCTGCAGGAGGCAACTTGCATCGGGTTGCTTGGCTGTGAACACTGTTATGGTGCAGATATCTGCAGAGATCAGTAACAGCTGTTCCCAAAGAGAACACATCAAAAACAAGCAGAAGTCGTCCATCTGGCCTGTCAAGCCTGCTCCCACATTCAGTGAGATCACAGCTGATCTGGCCATGGACCCAGTTCCGCCTTTCCCCCATAACCCTTTAATTCCCTTACAATGCAAAAATACATATTTAATGATCAGGATTTTGAAAATATTTGGCATGTATATGTGTACTTTTTAAATATTGAAACTAATACATGTTAGCAGATTTAAAATTACATACAAGAATAAATATTATTACATAAATGTATTTCTTAATATTTATGTAACATTTTTGTAACAAAATATGCATGTAAGAGTAAAAACGTGAATGTAATTTTTTTTCATATCTTATGGCTCTCAAACATCTGAATATTTTCATATGTTGCTCTTTCATTAAGTAAGTTTGGCCATCCCTGCTCTATATGGATGTGACTTCAAACCGAGACCCTGTCTACTTTGCTTGATGAATTTAATTTACTCCATGCAGCTGTTCCAAAGAGGATCTGGAAAGTTATTTGCAGTTCAGTATTCACTCAGACTACATAATTATTATCAAATCCAGGTTTGCAGGAGCTTGCTGTGCCTAAATTTACTGCTTTATTTCCTATGTGACAAAAGTGCCTATACTCTGAGGTACTGAAAGATGCCATCCAGATTCAAGGAAACCTTGCAATGAAGCCAGCCAGCCTCCAAAGCATTGTATGAATAATAGATCTTTAATGTGAGTGATGTCCTTTGTGTCTCTGTGTTTCCCCTTAGTCTCTGCCAGAATTGTGAAGGCGCCCACATCACAAAATGTCAGCTATGGTTCCGAAGTGATCCTGCAGTGCAAAGCCACCGGGTTTCCGATTCCCACCATCAAGTGGTTGGAGAATGGAAGAGCAGTGAGTCCATTTCATGGATCTTTCAACAGTGTGATCAGTGGTCTCATAGAGACAGTTTTACAGCATGGAAAACTTCAGCCCACCTTGCCCATGCAGTTCAAGCTGTGCACGTGCTGCTAATCCCATTTGCTTGCATTCAGCCCAGATTCTTTCAACCTTTCCTATCCATGTATCTATCTACACGTCGTTTAAACATTACAATTATACCTTCCTCTACTATTTCCTCTGGCAATTCATTCCATATACCCACCACCTTCTGTGTGAATAAGGTGCCCCTCAGGTTCCTTTGAAATCTTTCCCTTCTCACATGTGAATTTTACTAATCCTTGGAGCAGCAGAGTGCATGCTATGTTTCTGCAATAGGCTGAGAATGTTGCCCTTCCCTGCAATTAAAGCCAAGCAGTAATTGAGTCATAGAATTGTACAGCATGGAAACGGGCCCTTTCACCCATTTTGTTCACAATGACCAAGTGACCTACCTGAGCCAATCCAAATGGTCTGCATTTGGTACATATCCCCTCTGAAACTTTCTTTACCATGGACCCTTTTAAGCAATGACATTGCAACCTCCTCTCTCAACCCTTAGTGAAAAGTTTTATTTTAAGGTCAGTCATTTATTGGTGCAGATACAATTTTTTTCTAAAGGGAAATGGGTAAAAATATGAAGGAGAAATAGCTGAGAGTATTGGAAGGAACCAGAATGTGCTGACACAAACTTGGTGGGCCAAATTGCCTCATGTTCTGTCTCATGTGATGGTTTTGTATCCAGCTCATAAATTTTGTGGGAACCAATAGAGCTAGCAATTTCTCACAAGCAAGAGAGGGATAAAGTGGAGCTGCTGGATAGTGATTTTATGCTGAGGAAACATGGTTCGTTGGGTTGGGGCAGGACAACTCCCTCGCTCTCCGAGAGATTTGGGAAGAATTAACCTTGCTGAGCTCTGTTTTCTTCCCATCCCTTCACCTCCATTGACTCCCAAAAACCAAAGTCCATTTGAAATGTACAGAACTTGGTTCTTTCATCCCTGACTTTGGCCTTCTCTTCACTGACCCCACTCCTGATTGGTCACCCTGTTCCAGTTGGCCATCTGCTTCCTATAGGTTCAGAGCCAAGAGGCTGGTGAGGACATGTGGTTGAAATCTTTTGTTGAAATAATAGGATAATCTATTCACTCTTTCAAAAAACTCTTGCTTACTTAACTCTTCCTCACAATCATTCCATTACTTTCTCATTCACTCATTTACATTCTCACACTTCACTCTCACTTTCTTTTGTTCCTTCTCTCTCACACACAGAAATGACTTAATACATTAAAGCCACGAGCAGTAATCAGAACTATGCCATCTTCACAAAGACACACACGTTTCAAGGAAACCTTCCTGTAATACATTTAAATTCACATTGAAAGCTCTTCCATGCCCAGTTTCCAAACATAAATAATGCGCACAATGTAACTCCAGATTTTCTTTTGCGTTTTCTCCAGGTCCCCAAGGGCTCGATACAGAATCGCATCAAGGGAGAAGTGATCGAATCTAGGCTGCGGGCCTATGTTACCAGGCCTTCACTGTTCACTTGTCTGACCACCAACAAGCACAATGAAGGAAGTACCACAGCAAAAGCTACTGCCACCCTGGATATCACAGGTCAGTCAAGATATGATTCACGGAATGGCTCTACATGGATCTCATTTCTTTAAATAACTTGGCAAACACTTGGCCAATTTACAGTGAGGTATCTCCATCACAGTGAACCAAGAATTGGAACATTGGATTGTCCGTCACTCTCCATCTAAAGCAGAGTATAAATTTCCAAGGGAATTGTGCAGAATTCTTGGCAGCTATAGGCAACAACAAGAATTTTTAAATTGACCATAATATGCAGTTATTAACAAGGGAAAACAGCACTGATGATTGGATGAGATGATTACATGTTTAAAAATAAGACCAGTTTTAGAGTTACACTGACAGGTGCAGGGAGTCACACATTGGACAAATGTAAAGAGTCAGACAGCTCTTATTGTAAAGAATCAGACTGACTGAATGAAGAGGGTCAGGACTATCCAGCTGGAGAGGATCAGAAACTGCCTGGGTAGAGTTAGTCAGAGACTGCCTGGGTAGAGTATGTCAGAGACTGCCTAGGTGGAGTGTGTCAAGAGACTGCCTGGGTGGTGAGGGTCAGACACTGTCTGGGTGGAGACGTCTGATGCTGTCTAGATGGAAAGAGTCAGAAATTGCCTGGGTGGAGAGGGTAAAACTGTTTGGGTGGAGAGGATAAAAATGTCTGGTTTGAGAGGTTAAACTGTCTGGGTTGAGAGGGTCAGACTGTCTGGGTGGAAAGGGTCAGACACTGTCTTGATGGAGAGGCTCAGACAATGTCTGGGAGAAGAGGGTCAGACATCTTCTGGGTGGAGAGGGTTAGACTGTCTGAGTGGAGAGTGTCAGACACTGTCTGGGTGGAGACGTCTGATGCTGTCTAGGTGGAAAGGGTCAGAAATTGCCTGGGTGGAGAGGGTAAAACTGTTTGGGTGGAGAGGATAAAAATGTCTGGTTGGAGAGGTTAAACTGTTTGGGTGGAGAGGGTCAGAGAGGAGAGGGTCAGACAATGTCTGGGAGAAGAGGGTCTACATCTTTTGGGTGGAGAAGGTCAGACTGTCTGAGTGGAGAGTGTCAGACACTGTCTGGGTGGAGAGTGTCAGACACTGTGTGGAGAGGGTCAGACTGGGAGGAGAGGGTCAGACATTATCTGGATAGTGAGGGTCAGTCACTATCTGGGTGGAGAGGGTCAGACAGTGTCTGGGTGGTGAGGGTCAGACACTGTATGGGTGGTGAGAGTCAGTCACTGTCTAGGTGGTGAGTGACAGACACTGGGTGATGAGGGTCAGACACTGTCTGGGTGGTGAGGGACAGTCACTGTCTGGGTTGTGAGCATCAGACACTGGGTGGTGTCAATCACTCTCTGGGTGGTAAGGGTCAAGACACTGGGTGGTGAAGGTCAGACACTGTCTGGGTGGTGAATGTAAATCACTGGGTGATGAGGGTCAGACACAGTCTGGATGGTGAGGGTCAGACACTGGGTGGTGAGGGTCAGACACTGTCTGATAGATGAGGGTCAGTCACTCTCTGGGTGGTGAGGGTCAGACACTGTCTGGGTGATGAGGGTCAGACAATCTGGATGGTGAGGGTCAGACACTGGGTGGTGAGGGTCAGACACTGGGTGATGAGGGTTATTCACTGTCTGGGTGGTGAGGGTCAGTCACTCTCCTGGTGGTGAGGGTCAGACACTGTCTGGGTGGTGAGGGTCAGACACTGTCTGGGTGATGAGGGTCAGTCACTGTCTGGGTGATGAGGGTCAGTCACTGTCTGGGTGATGAGGGTCAGTCACAGTCTGGGTGGTAAGGGTTAGACACTGTCTGGATGATGAGGGTCAGACAGTCTGGATGGTGAGGGTCAGACACTGGGTGGTGAGGGTCAGACACTGGGTGATGAGGGTCAGTCACTGTCTGGGTGGTGAGGGTCAGTCACTCTCCTGGTGGTGAGGGTCAGACACTGTCTGGGTGGTGAGGGTCAGTCACTCTCCTGGTGGTGAGGGTCAGACACTGTCTGGGTGGTGAGGGTCAGACACTGTCTGGGTGATGAGGGTCAGTCACTGTCTGGGTGATGAGGGTCAGTCACTGTCTGGGTGATGAGTGTCAGTCAATGTCTGGGTGGTGAGGGTCAGACACTGGGTGATGAGGGTCAGTCACTGTCTGGGTGGTGAGGGTCAGTCACTCTCCTGGTGGTGAGGGTCAGACACTGTTTGGGTGGTGAGGGTCAGACACTGTATGGGTGATGAGGGTCAGTCACTGTCTGGGTGATGAGGGTCAGTCACTGTCTGGGTGATGAGGGTCAGTCACTGTCTTGGTGGTGAGGGTCAGACACTGGGTGGTGAGGGTCAGACACAGTCTGGATGGTAAGGGTTAGACACTGTCTGGGTGATGAGGGTCAGTCACTGTCTGGGTGGTGAGGGTCAGACACTGTCTGGGTGGTGAGGGTCAGTCACTGTCTGGGTGGTGAGGGTCAGACACTGGGTGGTGAGGGTCAGACACTGGATGATGAGGGTCAGACACAGTCTGGATGGTAAGGGTTAGACACTGGGTGGTGAGGGTCAGACACTGTCTGGGTGGTGAGGGTCAGACACTGTCTGGGTGATGAGGGTCAGACACTGTCTGGGTGGTGAAGGTCAGTCACTGTCTGGGTGATGAGGGTCAGACACTGTCTGGGTGGTGAGGGTCAGTCACTGTCTGGGTGGTGAGGGTCAGACACTGGGTGGTGAGGGTCAGACACTGGATGATGAGGGTCAGACACAGTCTGGATGGTAAGGGTTAGACACTGGGTGGTGAGGGTCAGACACTGTCTGGGTGGTGAGGGTCAGACACTGTCTGGGTGGTGAGGGTCAGTCACTGTCTGGGTGGTGAGGGTCAGACACTGGGTGGTGAGGGTCAGACACAGTCTGGATGGTAAGGGTTAGACACTGTCTGGGTGATGAGGGTCAGTCACTGTCTGGGTGGTGAGGGTCAGACATTGTCTGGGTGGTGAGGGTCAGTCACTGTCTGGGTGGTGAGGGTCAGACACTGGGTGGTGAGGGTCAGACACTGGATGATGAGGGTCAGACACAGTCTGGATGGTAAGGGTTAGACACTGGGTGGTGAGGGTCAGACACTGTCTGGGTGGTGAGGGTCAGACACTGTCTGGGTGATGAGGGTCAGACACTGTCTGGGTGGTGAAGGTCAGTCACTGTCTGGGTGATGAGGGTCAGACAATGTCTGGGTGGTGAGGGTCAGTCACTGTCTGGGTGGTGAGGGTCAGACACTGGGTGGTGAGGGTCAGACACTGGATGATGAGGGTCAGACACAGTCTGGATGGTAAAGGTTAGACACTGGGTGGTGAAGGTCAGACACTGTCTGGGTGGTGAGGATCAGACACTGTCTGGGTGATGAGCGTCAGTCACTGTCTGTGTGATGAGGGTCAGTCACTGTCTGTGTGGTGAGGGTCAGACACTGTCTGGGTGGTGAGGGTCAGTCACTGTCTGGGTGGTGAGGGTCAGTCACTGTCTGGGTGGTGAGGGTCAGTCACTGTCTGGGTGGTGAGGGTCAGACACTGGGTGGTGAGGGTCAGACACTGTCTGGGTGGTGAGGGTCAGTCACTGTCTGGGTGGTGAGGGTCAGTCACTGTCTGGGTGGTGAGGGTCAGTCACTGTCTGGGTGATGAGTGTCAGTCACTGTCTGGGTGGTGAGGGTCAGACACTGGGTGATGAGGGTCAGTCACTGTCTGGGTGGTGAGGGTCAGTCACTCTCCTGGTGGTGAGGTTCAGACACTGTCTGGGTGGTGAGGGTCAGACACTGTCTGGGTGATGAGGGTCGGTCACTGTCTGGGTGATGAGGGTCAGTCACTGTCTGGGTGGTGAGGGTCAGACACTGGGTGGTGAGGGTCAGACACAGTCTGGATGGTAAGGGTTAGACACTGTCTGGGTGATGAGGGTCAGTCACTGTCTGGGTGGTGAGGGTCAGACACTGTCTGGGTGGTGAGGGTCAGTCACTGTCTGGGTGGTGAGGGTCAGACACTGGGTGGTGAGGGTCAGACACTGGATGATGAGGGTCAGACACAGTCTGGATGGTAAGGGTTAGACACAGGGTAGTGAGGGTCAGTCACTGTCTGGGTGGTGAGGGTCAGACACTGGGTGGTGAGGGTCAGACACTGGATGATGAGGGTCAGACACAGTCTGGATGGTAAGGGTTAGACACTGGGTGGTGAGGGTCAGACACTGTCTGGGTGGTGAGGGTCAGACACTGTCTGGGTGGTGAGGGTCAGTCACTGTCTGGGTGATGAGGGTCAGTCACTGTCTGGGTGGTGAGGGTCAGACACTGGGTGGTGAGGGTCAGACACAGTCTGGATGGTAAAGGTTAGACACTGTCTGGGTGATGAGGGTCAGTCACTGTCTGGGTGGTGAGGGTCAGACATTGTCTGGGTGGTGAGGGTCAGTCACTGTCTGGGTGGTGAGGGTCAGACACTGGGTGGTGAGGGTCAGACACTGGATGATGAGGGTCAGACACAGTCTGGATGGTGAAGGTCAGTCACTGTCTGGGTGATGAGGGTCAGACACTGTCTGGGTGGTGAGGGTCAGTCACTGTCTGGGTGGTGAGGGTCAGACACTGGGTGGCGAGGGTCAGACACTGGATGATGAGGGTCAGACACAGTCTGGATGGTAAGGGTTAGACACTGGGTGGTGAGGGTCAGACACTGTCTGGGTGGTGAGGGACAGTCACTGTCTGGGTGGTGAGGGTCAGACACTGTCTGGGTGATGAAGGTCAGTCACTGTCTTGGTGATGAGGGTCAGTCACTGTCTGGGTGGTGAGGGTCAGGCACTGTCTGGGTGGTGAGGTTCAGTCACTGTCTGGGTGGTGAGGGTCAGACACTGGGTGGTGAGGGTCAGACACTGGATGATGAGGGTCAGACACAGTCTGGATGGTAAGGGTTAGACACTGGGTAGTGAGGGTCAGACACTGTCTGGGTGGTGAGGGTCAGACACTGTCTGGGTGATGAGGGTCAGTCACTGTCTGGGTGATGAGGGTCAGTCACTGTCTGGGTGGTGAGGGTCAGACACTGGGTGGTTAGGGTCAGACACAGTCTGGATGGTAAAGGTTAGACACTGTCTGGGTGATGAGGGTCAGTCACTGTCTGGGTGGTGAGGGTCAGACATTGTCTGGGTGGTGAGGGTCAGTCACTGTCTGGGTGGTGAGGGTCAGACACTGGGTGGTGAGGGTCAGACACTGGATGATGAGGGTCAGACACAGTCTGGATGGTAAGGGTTAGACACTGGGTGGTGAGGGTCAGACACTCTCTGGGTGATGAGGGTCAGACACTGTCTGGGTGGTGAAGGTCAGTCACTGTCTGGGTGATGAGGGTCAGACACTGTCTGGGTGGTGAGGGTCAGTCACTGTCTGGGTGGTGAGGGTCAGACACTGGGTGGTGAGGGTCAGACACTGGATGATGAGGGTCAGACACAGTCTGGATGGTAAAGGTTAGACACTGGGTGGTGAGGGTCACACACTCTCTGGGTGGTGAGGGTCAGTCACTGTCTGGGTGGTGAGGGTCAGACACTGGGTGGTGAGGGTCAGACACTGGATGATGAGGGTCAGACACAGTCTGGATGGTAAGGGTTAGACACTGGGTGGTGAGGGTCAGACACTGTCTGGGTGGTGTGGGTCAGACACTGTCTGGGTGGTGAGGGTCAGTCACTGTCTGGGTGATGAGGGTCAGTCACTGTCTGGGTGGTGAGGGTCAGACACTGGGTGGTGAGGGTCAGACACAGTCTGGATGGTAAGGGTTAGACACTGTCTGGGTGATGAGGGTCAGTCACTGTCTGGGTGGTGAGGGTCAGACATTGTCTGGGTGGTGAGGGTCAGTCACTGTCTGGGTGGTGAGGGTCAGACACTGGGTGGTGAGGGTCAGACACTGGATGATGAGGGTCAGACACAGTCTGGATGGTAAGGGTTAGACACTGGGTGGTGAGGGTCAGACACTGTCTGGGTGGTGAGGGTCAGACACTGTCTGGGTGATGAGGGTCAGACACTGTCTGGGTGGTGAAGGTCAGTCACTGTCTGGGTGATGAGGGTCAGACACTGTCTGGGTGGTGAGGGTCAGTCACTGTCTGGGTGGTGAGGGTCAGACACTGGGTGGTGAGGGTCAGACACTGGATGATGAGGGTCAGACACAGTCTGGATGGTAAAGGTTAGACACTGGGTGGTGAGGGTCAGACACTGTCTGGGTGGTGAGGGTCAGACACTGTCTGGGTGATGAGCGTCAGTCACTGTCTGGGTGATGAGGGTCAGTCACTGTCTGGGTGGTGAGGGTCAGACACTGTCTGGGTGGTGAGGGTCAGTCACTGTCTGGGTGGTGAGGGTCAGACACTGGGTGGTGAGGGTCAGACACTGTCTGGGTGGTGAGGGTCAGTCACTGTCTGGGTGGTGAGGGTCAGTCACTGTCTGGGTGGTGAGGGTCAGACACTGGGTGGTGAGGGTCAGACACTGTCTGGGTGGTGATGGTCAGACACTGTCTGGGTGGTGAGGGACAGTCACTGTCTGGGTGGTGAGGGTCAGACACTGTCTGGGTGATGAGGGTCAGTCACTGTCTGGGTGGTGAGGGTCAGTCACTGTCTGGGTGGTGAGGGTCAGACACTGTCTGGGTGGTGAGGGTCAGTCACTGTCTGGGTGGTGACGGTCAGACACTGGGTGGTGAGGGTCAGACACTGTCTGGGTGGTGAGGGTCAGTCACTGTCTGGGTGGTGAGTGTCAGACACTGTCTGGGTGATGATGGTCAGTCACTGTCGGGGTGGTGAGCGTCAGTCACTGTCTGGGTGGTGAGTGTCAGACACTGTCTGGGTGATGAGGGTCAGTCACTGTCTGGGTGGTGAGGGTCAGTCACTGTCTGGCTGGTGGGGGTCAGATACTGTCTGGGTGGTGAGGGTCAGTCACTGTCTGGGTGGTGACGGTCAGACACTGGGTGGTGAGGATCAGACACTGTCTGGGTGATGTGGGTCAGTCACTGTCTGGGTGGTAAGGGTCAGTCACTGTCTGGGTGGTGAGGGTCAGACACTTGGTGATGAGGGTCAGACACTGGGTGATGAGGTTCAGACACAGTCTGGATGGTGAGGGTCAGACAGTGGGTGGTGAGGGTCAGACACTGTCTGGGTGGTGACGGTCAGACACTGGGTGGTGAGGGTCAGACACTGTCTGGGTGGTGAGGGTCTGTCACTGTCTGGGTGGTGAGGGTCAGACACTGTCTGGGTGGTGAGGGTCAGTCACTGTCTGGGTGGTGACGGTCAGACACTGGGTGGTGAGGGTCAGACACTGGGTGATGAGGGTCAGACACTGGGTGATGAGGTTCAGACACAGTCTGGATGGTGAGGGTCAGACAGTGGGTGGTGAGGGTCAGACACTGTCTGGGTGGTGAGGGTCAGTCACTGTCTGGGTGGTGAGGGTCAGTCACTGTCTGGGTGGTGACGGTCAGACACTGGGTGGTGAGTGTCAGACACTGGGTGATGAGGGTCAGACACTGGGTGATGAGGTTCAGACACAGTCTGGATGGTGAGGGTCAGACAGTGGGTGGTGAGGGTCAGACACTGTCTGGGTGGTGAGGGTCAGTCACTGTCTGGGTGGTGAGGGTCAGACACTGGGTGGTGAGGGTCAGACACTGTCTGGGTGGTGAGGGTCAGACACTGTCTGGGTGGTGAGGGTCAGTCACTGTCTGGGTGGTGAGGTTCAGACACTGTCTGGGTGGTGAGGGTCAGTCACTGTCTGGGTGGTGAGTGTCAGACACTGTCTGGGTGATGAGGGTCAGTCACTGTCTGGGTGGTGAGGGTCAGACACTGTCTGGGTGGTGAGGGTCAGTCACTGTCTGGGTGGTGACGGTCAGACACTGGGTGGTTAGGGTCAGACACTGTCTGGGTGGTGAGGGTCAGTCACTGTCTGGGTGGTGAGTGTCAGACACTGTCTGGGTGATGAGGGTCAGTCACTGTCTGGGTGGTGATGGTCAGTCACTGTCTGGGTGGTGAGGGTCAGTCACTGTCTGGTTGGTGAGGGTCAGACACTGGGTGATGAGTGTCAGACACTGGGTGATGAGGTTCAGACACAGTCTAGATGGTGAGGGTCAGACAGTGGGTGGTGAGGGTCAGACACTGTCTGGGTGGTGACGGTCAGACACTGGGTGGTGAGGGTCAGACACTGTCTGGGTGGTGAGGGTCAGTCACTGTCTGGGTGATGAGGGTCAGACACTCTCTGGGTGGTGAGGGTCAGTCACTGTCTGGGTGGTGACGGTCAGACACTGGGTGGTGAGGGTCAGACACTGGGTGATGAGGGTCAGACACTGGGTGATGAGGTTCAGACACAGTCTGGATGGTGAGTGTCAGACAGTGGGTGGTGAGGGTCAGACACTGTCTGGGTGGTGAGGGTCAGTCACTGTCTGGGTGGTGAGGGTCAGACACTGTCTGGGTGGTGAGGGTCAGTTACTGTCTGGGTGGTGACGGTCAGACATTGGGTGGTGAGGGTCAGACACTGGGTGATGAGGGTCAGACACTGGGTGATGAGGTTCAGACACAGTCTGGATGGTGAGGGTCAGACAGTGGGTGGTGAGGGTCAGACACTGTCTGGGTGTTGAGGGTCAGACACTGGGTGGTTTTTTCCATCTTTGTTTGCAGGTCATTGGCTAACCTTGCAGTGTCAATGCTGCCTGTGGGAATAATTTGTGGGAGTCCATAAAGAACAGTTTATGTCTTAGTCTGTGAAGTTAGAAGGAAATGCCAGCTGGTAAAGATCCTCACTAATATGTGCCTGGCCACTTTCCATTCTGTTGGCAGCTTTTTTTTAACTTACCTCATGTTTGGCCTAGTTCCTTGAAAATCACCATTAGTTCAAGAGCCTTACACTAACACAACCTTGTAAAGACTGTCTCAAGAGATAAATGCGCATTAACAGAATCCTTTCTTGAGTCCATGCCTGCAGATTTATTCTTCAGGAAAAGAAACTGATAAACGACTTGCTTTTCTGCAGCACCCCCTCTTTTTTTCAGAGCATTGATAGTATTAAAAGCTCTATAGAAGTTTCATCACTCATCTGTTGTAGGAAATGCAGTAGCTGAATTGCTCACAATAAGCCCCCACTTTCCGCAACATGCTTAGAACTGTACAAATTTGCTTGCATGATATTGAGCGGACTTAAACGTAGCCCAAGACATTCCAATTAAATCTGATTCATCATTGAAATCATACCGTTTTTGTGATTGGCATGTCATCTGGGTGGGCAAGTTTTATTCTTGAAAGCCTTACTGATTTGTAGTTACTTGTGTCCTTCTTCGCAAATCCCAACACTTTCTCCAACCCTATCAGCACCTTCCACCTTCTTAAAAGCCCCCTTCAGACCATCTCTCACTTGTTTAAATTTTAATTATTTGGCATAAATCAGAAAATAAGTTTTAATTCATAAAAAGGTCTACAGATTAGTTCAGTTCACATATTTTTGGATTTCCAGTAGGTTGTCATGTGATGGTTTGACTGTTCCATCAGTGATTAATTAGGTCTCTTTATTGGCACAACCCAGCTACTATCCATGCTCAGCACCACACAAGGTCTTGAAGAGGAAGTACACTCAGTGCACTGAAGAATAAACTACGTTAGCATAACAATAACAGTGGTCAATGGTCTTCTCATTCTTTTCTTTGGCTTGGCTTCGCGGACGAAGATTTATGGAGGGGGTAAAAAGTCCACGTCAGCTGCAGGCTCGTTTGTGGCTGACAAGTCCGATGCGGGACAGGCAGACACGATTGCAGCGGTTGCAAGGGAAAATTTGTTGGTTGGGGTTGGGTGTTGGGTTTTTCCTCCTTTGTCTTTTGTCAGTGAGGTGGGCTCTGCGGTCTTCTTCAAAGGAGGTTGCTGCCCGCCGAATTGTGAGGCACCAAGATGCACGGTTGGAGGTGATATCAGCCCACTGGTGGTGGTCAATGTGGCAGGCACCAAGAGATTTCTTTAAGCAGTCCTTACACTAACCCTACATTAATCCATTCTCCCCACATTGTTATCAACTCCACCAGATTCTACCATTCACTGATTCACTAGGATTATTTACAGTTGCCAATTAATCTTTCAGCATGGCAGTCACAGGGAAGGTCCTTGAACATGATAATCCTTCTGGGGGGGGGGGGGGGGGGTTAGAGGTTGTTGGAAGGGAGTTCCAGGATTTAGTGGCAAAGATGGATTGGCAATGTATTTCCAATCTGGGCAGTGGATATCCACAGGTGGTGATGTTCTTATGGACCTGTTCCCTCTGTTGTTCTTGGCAGCAGAGTTCATGGGAATGGACAGCGCTATGAGTAGCCTGGGTAGGTGCAGCATTCTTGAAAATGATGCATATTGCATCCAATGATGGGGGAAATGAATGATTCCAGTGGAAAATGCAGTGTCAATCTAGTGGGATGTTTTGTCCTGGGTGTTGTTGACCTTTTTGACATATGTTCATCATTCATCCAGGCAAGAGGAGAGTATAGCACCACACTGCTGTTTAATATCCTGTGTATGCTGGAAAAGCCTGGGGTGTCAGGATGGGAATCACTTGCCAGAGGTTACCTAACATGTGAACTGCCCATTGTAGCCACAGTCTGTAGTAGCCATAGTGGGTCCAGCTGAGTTTCTGGTAATTAGAGTCCCTAAAGGATATTGAAGGTTGAACACTTGGTGATGGTAATGCCATTGAATGTCAAGGGCAGGTGGTTATGGTTGGAAATGGTCACTGCGTTACATTCTGATGAATTTTACTTGTCATACTCATTGTGTTGTCTCGTGTATGTCTTGCTGCATGCAGGCATTTGCTGATGTGTTGTGAATGAAACTGATTATTGAATGCCATCACTTCTGATCAATCTTAGGACAATTTTGACATTTACATCCTGCACTGGATCTAATTTGGGCTGGCTGTCGTTCAGAGATTCAGATTGTGGATGGTTGAATTCTCATTGATATTCTTAACAAATATTTCTTTGGAGCCATATTTCATGGCAAAATGTTCCAGTTCAAATATGTAAAAATCAAATCTAAGTCCAAGTCCTCACAGAGAAAGCATTAGGTCCATGGGCAAAGGAAAAGTGGAGGTTGAGAATTATTTTGGAGGGTTGGTACAGAGGAAACTTTGAAATTAGCACCTCCAAGTTTATCAGTTCTCCCAAGAAGTTAATCTGTTTAACACTTTGGAAAAGACTTAGATGGAAATTGACTGCCATGCTGATTTGGTATTTACAACGGCAGTAAGGTGCAGCAGGAACAAACCACACTGACCTGCAACAACTGAATTCCATTAAAAGACCTTGGACCACTTCCCTCTCAGTGAAGACAGACATTGATGATGGAATTCACCACCACCTTCAATGTACAAGCTCAGTCTTTGGTTGAATAAGGGAAAGAGTACTTGAAGATCAAGACCTCAGACCTGGCACAAAACTCAAGTTCAATGTCAAATTTGTTGCCATATATCTGGAAAGTTTGTTTTGCAAGCAGCCAGCCAGTCAACCTGTAGATAAGCACACAGAATAGAGAACTGAATACAGTACACCCATGGGTTACTGGGAAACAATGATCCCTGCCAACATAAATACACTTCTGAAATCTAGCAACTCAAAGCATCAATGCTGGTTCCACAGAACCCTATCGATTCAATGATAGGACACGTGAACCAATGTCAGTGTTCTCTCAGGCTAACATCCACAGTACTGAGGCCCTAGTTATTCTCAGCTGGCTCCATTGAGCAGGCCATACTCCACACCAGACCCTGAAATAGATGTTCAGTCCTAAGTTCTGTCATGGGAAGAGATTGTACAGTGGGACAAAGGAAAAAGTTCAGAAATATATTCAAAAATTCCTTGAAAAAATGGATCACCACTGACTCTGGGCCCATGATAACCCAAAAAGGAGAAGGAGAATTTTGAATATTATTCAGAACATAGAAGCCATGTTGTGGAGTACACAAAAGCTGTTGTGCCAACAGCGGAAGGAGCAGATCATCTCATGAGCTAACCATTCACCTGCTCTATCCAGCCATAACTTAGTCCATCTCTGGAAGAGTCTAATTTGTTCTGTGCAAGTCACTTTAGAGCCTACAACACTGGAGAGGAAACAAGTTAACCTTGATTCCGTTGGACTCCATAGGAAGAACCTGTAAGGGCAGGTTCGGGAAAACAATTCATTTTATAAAATTCAGGACATATGCAAAAGACTTTGAGTCTTTTACTATCAGTTTTGAGCAGAAGAGGAAAATACATATATATCATAAAAATTTGGACTGCAGTTCATCGTCTGGCCCAAAGAGAAGGAATCGTGTGGATCGAGTGGGTGGGGGAGATTCACCAGAATGCTATGGTGGATGAAACCACTATATTTTAGGGACAGGAGCAGCTGAGGTTGCTCTTTTAACTTGAGAATGTTAAACAGAAATTTGACAGAAGTGTTCAAAATTATACAGTGATCAGGGAGTCACTAGGGGAATTGCTAACTGTAAGACAGAGATCAAATGAATCGGCAAAAAGGTGGGACATACTTTGCGACAAGCGCACGGACTGTCAGAGACCGCACTCTCAGAAAGTGCAATGGATTCAAACTGGAGCAAGGTAATTGAATAAAATGGTCAAATAATTGTTTGCTGGGTTAATCGGAAGAAAGCAGGGTTTGTGGGACTGATTGACTTCAAAGGCTAGAGGGGCCAAGTAGCCCCATTCTGTTATTCAGAAGTGAAGAAGACGTTGGCAGTCTTCATCTAAGAGGTATTACTAAAGGAGGTGATCATGGTGCAGGCACAAACTCTTGCCTCTAGATTTCCAGTGAACATTTCTGACTTCTTGCTCTGCCTCGGATCGCAAAGGGACAGTTCTCAAATGCCCTGATCTGAATGGCTAGATATACCTCATATCTGACATGTCAAGCAGCCATGGCTGGCACACCTAGATCTCCAATCTTCAGTAAACAGACAAATGAGGCTAAATATTGGGTTTTCCTTTTGCAGGTGCACAATCCTTTATCCGGAACCCTTGGGGGACAGTGTGTCCCGAATTTCGGATTTTTCCAGATTTCGGAAAGCCAGATTTAAACCCACCCGAATTCTGCTGCTGTATCCACCCCAGCCCCTTCCAGTCACACTGCCATCTCCCTCCCCCCACCTCGCTTGCCTGACTCGCGTTGCCAGTCCCCCCCTCACCTGCCCAACTCATCCCCCCCCTCACCTGCCCAACTCACGCTGCTGGTCTCCCGTCCGACTCGCGCAGCTGGTCTCTCCCCCTCACCTGTCCGACTCGCACTGCCAGTCCCCCCCATCTCGCTGGCCCGACTCGTGCTGCCGGTCTCCCACCCACCCAACTTGTGCTGCTGGTCTCTCTCCCTCGCCTGCCCGACTCGCGCTGCCGGTCCCCTCCCTTGCTGGCCCGACTCGTGCTGCCGGTCTCCCGCCCACCCAACTTGCGCTGCTGGTCTCTTCCCCTCACCCGCCCGACACGTGCTGCTGGTCTCCCGTCCGCCTGACTCCCGCTGCCGGTCTCCCACCTGCCCAACTCGCGCTGCTGATCCCCTCCCTTGCCCACCCGACTCGCTCTGTTGGTCTTTCCCCCTCACCCGCCCGACTTGCACTGTTGTCTCTCTCCCCACTTGCCAGATTTTGGAGCTTTCAGGATTTTGGATATCCGGATAAAAGATTGTGTACCTGTATTTTAATTAATAAAATAATGTTGCGCCGACCTATGTAAACCTACTCTACCGCACTCTCATTTTTCCCTACTTCACACCCATAACCCTCTATTTTTCTCATATTCATGTTACTACAGTATCGAAGTGTACTTTTTAAATGCCCGTATTGTACTAATCTCCACCACCACCCCAGCAATACATTCCAGGCACCCACTACTCTCTGTGTAAAAAGCCTATCTCTGACATCCTCCAAAACTTTCCTCCACTCACCCTGAAACAGATGTCCTTAGGTATTTGCTATTATCATCCCAGGGAAAAGGTGCTGACTGTCCATCCTATCTATACACTTCATAATTTTACATACTGTAGCATTCATATTATGCGGGCATGGAGAAGAACAACAAGCACACCATATTGCACTGGGCGTCATATTTATATGGGCGCCAGGCACTGACATCAGGGCCCTGAGTCATTGGTGCACCAGCCTGGAATTTGCTGGTATTCCCACCTCAGTTCATCATCTTCCCGCTGTGAGGAAGATCATCTGGGATGACGGCTGCCACGTTCATCAGCCATTATATGGGCCAGTCCGCATCTCCATGCTATATGACCCCGCCTCCAACAGAACCAGCAATTGGGCCGCTGTCCATTGACTTGGTCAATCTGCCCCTGCATCACGGGGGAGGAGTGGTGATCGGCTGGTTACAGTCCAGATATGCTGGCTTCAGGCAGTCAACGGTAAAGGTCTCCTCCTTACCGCCGATGTCGAGGATGAAAGTAGAGCAATTGTCCCTGATGACCCTGTAGGGCCCCTCGTAGGGTCATTGTAGCGGTGGTGGGTGTGCACCCCATCACATGAACACACACTGACAAGTCTTTAAGTCCCTGGTGATGTTATGTTTAGACTGGCCATGTGCTGGGGGTTGTTGTGGGACCATGGACCCCAGTTTTCACCGCGTTCTCAAAGGTGGCCATGGGGTCTTTCAGGCATTTGTCGGGGGGCAGGAACTCCTCCGGAATGATTAAGGATGTACTATAGACCATCTATGCCTCCGAGGAATTGAAGTCTTCCTTTGGCGCAGTGCGAATCCCCTGCAGGACCCAAGGTAGTTTGTCCACCCAGTTGGGACCTTGGAGCCGGGCCATCAAACTGGGACCCCGAATCTGGACACCCATGTGTTGATGAGTGCCATGGCATAGGTTTCTGTGGTGATATCAGCCAACGGGACCACCTCAGGCCACCTCATGGAGTGTTCTCACCCCACAGAAAACTGGTAGTGGCCCCACTGTATCAATATCTACATGGCTGAAGCTGTACCATGCTGGTTCAAAAATCTGTGTGGGCATCTTTGTGTTAGTCTCCACTTTGAGGACTGGCAGTTCATGTAGGTCTTGGCCCACTGGCTGACCTGCTTGCAGAGGCTGTGCCGGACAAACCTGCTGGCCACCGTCTTGACTGCGGCTTGTATTGCTGGATGCGCCAGGTTATGTATTGCTTCAAAAACCTGGTGCCTCCATGCGGCCAGGACGGTGGAGCAAGGAGATGTCTCACAGTAGTGTCAGGTTACTTGGGCTGATGGGAATGTCTTCCACCTTGAGAAAGGAGACAGCTGTCCTATACGCAGGGAAACTACTATGCTTTGGCGAGGGCCACGTAGTTGACCCGCTTGGACAGGGCCTGGATTGACTTGATTGTGGGGCATGACAGAGCGTCGGCTACCACATTGCTTTTTCCCGCGATATGCTGTATGTACATGGTAAATTTGGACACATAGGACAAGTATCTCTGTGACATGCTGACCACGGGTCCAATACCTTATGGAAGGTGAAGGTCAACAGCTTAAATTGCTGACCTTACAAAAAGTAAAAGAAATATCTTATTGACAGATACAGCGCAAATAGCTCTCGATCGAAGACGTTGTATTTGAGCTCTGGAGGCGTGGAGGTGTCTGCTGAAAATGGCCAGGGGTTGCCACTGGCCTTCATTGAGCTGTTCAAGTATGCACCTGACCACTGTGCTGTAGGCATCGGCTGTCAGAGCGGTAAGTGCCTCTGGTCTGGGGTGTATCGGGATGGAGGAGTTGGCTAGCACGTCTTTGGCATTCTGGAATGCCTTTGAAGACTCATCGTCCCAGGTAATGTCCTTTGACTTGTCCACCATTAGTGCGAAGAGGAGGCGCATGATGCGGGCTGCTGCCAGTATGAATCTGTGGTAAAAATTTATCACACCGATGAATTCGTGGCTTTACGTGGCTTGGTGAAGTGCCGGAATGCCTCATCCTTTTTGGGGAGGGGTGCTGCCCTGTGTTTGCTTATTCTGTGCCCCAGGAAATCAATACAGTCTAGACTGAATTGGCACTTCACGGGGTTAATTGTCAAACTGAATTCACTCATCTGGGTGCACAGCTGTCTCAGGTGGGCAGTGTGGTCTTTGAAGCTGCAGCTAGCGATGAGGATATCGTCCAAATAGATGAATGCAAATGGGAGGTCCCAGCCCACTGCAATCATCAGCTGCTGGAAAGTTTTGCCATGTTTTTCAGACTGAAGGGCACACGTAGGAATTTTAACTGTCTTGGGGACATCCTGGGGAGAAATGGATGAGATCCACCTTGGAAAACACCCCATGCAGGTCAGCAGCAAAGTCTTGGATGTGGAGCATGGGATATCTGTTGGGCGTGATGACTCATCGAGGCGATGGTATTGCCACATGGCTTCCACCCCCCCACCCCGGCACCATATGGAGGGGGGGATGTCCAGGTACTGTCGGAGCACCACAGAATCTCTAGCTCCTCCATTTTCTTGAACTCCTCCTTGCATAGGCTGAGCTTCTTGGGAGGGAGCCGGCATGCTCTGGTATGGAGCAGGAGGCTCTCAATAAGAATGTGGTGTCTTACCCTATGCTTTAGCTCGGCCGCGGAGAACTGTGGCATCATTATTGAGAGGAACTCTGCCAGGATATGGGTAAACTCGTTATTTGAAAGCATTAGAGAGTCAAAGTCGGCGGGTGGGGGGGGAGAGTTTGTAAGGTTCTGGCATGCACCAAGAAATCTCCCTTGAAGTCAGTGAACAGGTAGTGGGCATGAAGGAAGTTGGCCCCAGGAGCAGTTGCGCCACTGCTGCGAGGGTGAAAGTCCATGTAAACCAGCTGTTGCCCTTCTGAAGGGGGATGGTGCGGGTCCCAAAAGTCCGGATGGAGGAGCTGTTGGCTGCCCTCACTGCTAGGCCTAAGGTCTGTGGGGATAGGATGCTTATCTCTGCACAGATGGCAACCAGGAAACGACAAGGAGTTCCAAATGTAGAGGAGGCTATCACACGGGCCAACTGCCAGAACCATCAACAACAGTTGGCCAGGGCGTTTCCTGGAAACCCACAGAGTGGGTGGTATCTATGGGCTTCCACTCCCCATTGCTCTGCATTTCTGTGTTCCAACATTCAATATCCCAGGATATTAACTTGCCTCTTCGCCGGTCTTGGTCTTGCAGTCAGCTGTTCATTGGGCTTACTGATGTGGTCTACAATGGCGCTGATATCCTTCTTCCAGAGCATGTCCACCCAGGCCACAGCCCTCCGGAGTTCACTGAAGTCATCATCCATGAGCAAGAGTCAGATATCCTCGGGCAGCTGCTACAGAAAGATCTGCTTGAAGAGCAGGCAAGGCTTGTGGCTCTTGAAGTGGCCATCTCGCTCATTAGGGCGGATGGGGCCTTGTCCCCCAATCCGTTCGTGTGCAGCATGCTTGCGCTGGGAGAGCCTGAAAGTGCTGGTAATCAGCTCTTTGAGGACTGCATATTTTCCTCACTCTGGAGGCTGCCGTAGGAAGTCTACGACCCTTGCCGCTGTGTCTTGATCGAGTGCATTCACGATGTAGAATTGGCGGGTGTCAGTGGCAGCGACATGTCGAAGCTGGAACTGAGCCTCGGACTGTTTGAACCGCACATGCGGCTGTGGTGCCCAAAACATTGGGAGCTTGAGAGAGACCACATGGATGGTCGGTGACTTCGCTTGATCCTCATCTCAGGTCCAACTGCTGGTTGGATCTGTTGGGGTCACCAATGTAGTGTTCATACTACGTGGATGTGGAGATGATTGACATGCATACCAAAGCTTTGAAGTTGAGACTGGTTTACTGCACTGGCTGTCTCGTTTATATGGGCCCCAGGAGCTGACGTCAGGGCACTCCTTCATTGGAGCACCGGCCAATCGTAGGCCGGTGTTCGCTTCATAAGATGTTTTCCACTCCAGGCAACATCATGGTAAATATTCTCTGTGCCCTGAATAAAGTATCTATATCCTTCCTCTAATGAGGTGACCAGAACAGAATACAATACTCCAAGAGTGGTATAACATTACCCCATGGTTCTTGAGTTCATTCAGGATGGCTCTCTCTCATATTGAGCCATGTTATTAGCGATATGATAGTTACCCAGACTGTTATTTAACAACTGAGGCCAATGTTCATCCTGAGAATAGTAAGGTTTATCTGATTAAAAAAGCAAATGTTGTCAATTTTTCATTTTTATTCACTCTGTATTGTAGGGTAATAAGATTTGGATATAACGTCACCACGTCATTTTGTTGGCAGCCACAATCAAACTTACATTCTGCAGTCTGAGAACATATGTCTCAGAGTGCATTACTGATGCCTTTCTTTGATACACATGGCTTGTGAATTAAGAAAGGATCTGGGAAGTGTGGATATCAGAGAAAGGAATAGGATTCGATAATTGGGATTCATGGGAAAAAGATGGTGTTGAAGGAATTCAGAAGTAATGGGTTAAAAGTATGGTGACTAAGTGGAATAGAGTAATAGAACCATAGAACATTACAGAACAGAAACAGGCCACTTCGGCCATTCTAGTCTGTGTCGAACCATTTTTTTTCTCCTAGTCCCACTGACCTGCACTCAATCCATTGTCTTCCATACCTCTCCTGGAGTCATAGATAAATACAATAAAAAATAAAGGCCAAGACCAAGAGATTGTGCTGAGGAGCTGGCCTTGGCTATTATGGCTCCCCACAAGGCAGTGCTTTGAAGAAAATGCCTCACAAATGCTACTCTCTGAGACGCCATGATCTTGGACTGGAGAGGTTGTGTCAAAGGAGGCACTTGACAATGACTGCCAATCCAGTCAACGTAGAAATGTCATATGTCATGACTAACTTTTATTGTCAAACAGAATTGAGTGACAAGCAACAGGAATTCACAAAATTTGTAATTTATTTTGCATGTAGTGTTTATTGATTTATATTTCCCCCAGATAAATTCCTTAAAAGCAAATTTAATTTGCTATCTCAGATTTTTGGGTCATGATTTGTGAATTCTAAGGCTGGATTTATTTTTCCTGAAAGCTGCAACGTGGAGTTGCCTATATTCAGGGCCAATATTTCTCTCTCAGTCTACAACATAAGCAAGCACAAATTTTCTGATTATTGTCACACTGCAGTTTGTGGAACCTTGCTATGTGCAAATAACCCACAACATGTTCTACATGTTAAGTGCACTCCTTTGATAGCAATATTTTTTGCAATGTAATGATAATTTTTAAAATTAGAGATACAATAACAGGCCCTTCCGGCCCATGAGCCCGTGTTGCCCAAATACACCCATGTGACCAATTAACCTACAATCCCTGTAAATCTTTGGAATGGAAGAGGAAACTGGGCCACCTAGAGGAAACCCACTTGGTCACGGGAAGAATGTAGAAACATCTGACAGACAGAGCTGGATTAGATTGCAGGCCACTGGTGCTGTGATAGAGTGGCACTTGTGCTACAGTGACTCTGGAACAACTTAAGGACTTTTTTATAGGCAAAAGAAATAAGCACTTTAGCTTAACAGTGCTGCAATTGGGGCTTATGTTTGGGATAATTATAAGGTGGTGCTCAGTATCGAAAACTTCTCATTCACATAGCATGCTGGCATGGTTGAATGGAAGATAGCCAAACTATTAGCTTACCAAAGTATCAACATAGCCCAGCCAGCATAAATCCAAATGAAAATTCTGGAGCGTCTGGCATTCATTTTAAGGAGCCACCTGATGCCAAAAAAAACAAAGACATGTTTTCTTTCTTTCACCAAATGTTTGATCTCTATTTCAGCCCTTACAGCAGTTGAACTGTGCATGGCCCCACCATTAACACTTGCTATAGAACATATTTATCTCCAGCAGCTGTCCACAGTTGTGGGATCAAAGGACAGAGTGATTTCTGCTTTAATTCATCAATTCATCTTTAATTCATCAATTCATCTTTAATTCATCAATTTTATAATGACATTACTTAATGTCACTTTATTGGTCACCATGAAGCTCTGGAACATTTTGACTTGTATCAGTAAGATGATTCTGAACTGCCTTAGTAACTCAGCGATTATTCTAGGTCATACCATGAGTATTATTCAGGTGATGAAGGTCTGGCAATAAATATCCAGTTATTGTTCTTTGCCTCACTTTACATGGAACACAGAAGCAGCCCATTTGATCAAGGCTGCTAGCAGTTTAAACTCTGTACAATCTTCTTCTACTCTCTTAGCTCTCATCTCTCTCATACTTAGGATCCTATAGTACAGAAGAGACCCTTTGACCCAATCATCCATGCCAGCCAACATGGCATTCTGGGCTAGTCCCATTTGCCTGCATCATTTCCATATCCTTCCAAGCCTTTTCCATTTATCTGTTTGAATGTCTTTTGTATTGTCATTGTAATTGTATCTCCGAACCCTTCTCCATTGACAACGGCGTGAAGCAAGGCTGCGTCCTCACACCAACCCTCTTTACTATCTTCTTCAGCATGATGCTGAAACAAGCCATGAAAGACCTCGACAATGAAGACGCTGTTTACATCCGGTACCGCACGGATGGCAGTCTCTTCAATCTGAGGCACCTGCAAGCTCACAAGAGCAACTTGTCTGTGAACTATTCTTTGCAGACAATGCCGCTTTAGTTGCCCATTCAGAGCCAGCTCTCCAGCGCATGACGTCCTGTTTTGCGGAAACTGCCAAAATGTTTGGCCTGGAAGTCAGCCTGAAGAAAACTGAGGTTCTCCATCAGTCAGCTCCCCACCATGACTACCAGTCCTCCCACATCTCCATCGGACACACAGAACTCAAAACGGTCAACCAGTTTACCTACCTTGGCTGCACCATTTCATCTGATGCAAGGATCGACAAAGAGATAGACAACAGACTCGCCAAGGCAAATAGCGCCTTTGGAAGATTACACAAAAGAGTCTGGAAAAACAACCACCTGAAGAAACAAACAAAGATCAGCGTGTACAGAGCCGTTGTCATACCCATGCTCCTGTTCGGCTCCGAATCATGGGTCCTCTACCGGCATCACCTACGGCTCCTAGAATGCTTCCATCAGCGCTGTCTCCGTTCCATCCTCAACATTCATTGGAATGACTTCATCACCAACATCAAAGTACTCAAGATGGCAGAGGCCGACAGCATCGAATCCACGCTTCTGAAGACCCAACTGCGCTGGGTGGGTCATGTCTCCAGAATGGAGGACCATCGCCTTCCCAAGATCGTGTTCTATGGCGAGCTCTCCACTGGCCACCGAGACAGAGGTGCACCAAAGAAGAGGTACAAGGACTGCTTAAAGAAATCTCTTGGTGCCTGCCACATTGACCACCGCCAGTGGGCTGATCTCACCTCCAACCGTGCGTCTTGGCGCCTTACAGTTCGGCGGGCAGCAACCTCCTTTGAAGAAGACCGCAGAGACCACCTCACTGACAAAAGACAAAGGAGGAAAAACCCAACACCCAACCCCAACCAACCAATTTTCCCTTGCAACCGCTGCAACCATGCTTGCCTGTCCTGCATCGGGCTTGTCAGTCACCAACGAGCCTGCAGCTGACGTGGACATACCCCTCCATAAATCTTCATCCGTGAAGCCAAGCCAAAGAAGTAATTGTATCTTTTCCATAGCTTCCTCTGGCAACTTGTTCCAGATGGAGTGGAAAAGTTGTTCCTCAGGTCCCTCTTAAAACTCTTCCCTCTCACCTTAAATGTAGGCCTTCTAGTTTTAATCATATCCAACATATCTAGCAGCCCTTTAAATGCGAGAATTTAATTCACCTCATGCTGCAGGAGCCATTTTCACATACTCACCACTGTCTGGGGCAAGGAAGATTCTCCTGTGTTCCCTGTTGGATTTATTAGTCACCATTTAGGCTCCAATGCAATCCACAGGTTTTTTTTTTCCAACAGTTATCAGGCTCTTGCTACTGTGCATCCCAAAAAATTGGTAAAAGATACTGGGGACATGCTGAATTTTCATAGGAAATCTGTGCAGAGAAATGGCAATTGGAATGAGAGGTGTTGAATTTTGGGAGGTCAAATGCAAGAGGAGATCATGCAGTAAATCCCAGGACCCTAAGGAACTTTGAACATTGGGGTACATCCATGGTTCCCCAAAATTGGCATCAAAAGAGGGTGTAAAGTAGACAAACAACCTGCATGCATTCATTGGTTAGAGCTAAGGTTTCAATATCAGGCAGTCACATGGTAGCTATATAAAACTTTAGTTGGGCCACTTTTGAAGTATTGTGTGTCATTCTGGTCACTACATTAAAGGAAGAATATGGATGCTTTGGAGAGGGTTCAGAAAAGGCTCACCAGGATATTGCTTGGATTGGAGAGTATTATGAGAAGAGATTTGACAAACTTGGGTTATTTCTCTGGAGTGTCAGAGGTTGAGAGACAACCTGAGAGACACAGTTAAGATAGATAGTCAGAATCTTTATTCCTAGAGGTGGAAATGTCAATGCTACAGGAAATCTGTTTCAAGTGAGAGGGGAAAAGTTTAAAGGAGATTTGCAAGGCTGTGTTTTTTTTTCGCAGAGAGGATGATTGGAATCTGGAATGTGCTGCCATGGAAGACGATATAACCAGATACAATAGCTATACTTATGAGACAGACAAATGAACAGGCAGGGAAAATGGGGGTATGGACCACGTACAGGCAGATGGGATTAGTTTATGCTGGCATTCCTGGTTAATCCAGATATGATTGTTCCAGTGCTGTCCTTTTTCATGTCCTATGTTATATATTCACTCAATAATCAATAACCGTGCATCTTGGCGCCTCACAGTTCGGCGGGCAGCAACCTCCTTTGAAGAGGACTGCAGAGCCCACCTCACTAACAAAAGACAAAGGAGGAAAAACCCAACATCCAACTCCAACCAACCAATTTTCCCTTGCAACCGCTGCAACCATGTCTGCCTGTCCCGCATCGGACTTGTCAGCCACAAACAAGCCTGCAGCTGACGTGGACATTACCCCTCCATAAATCTTCGTCTGCGAAGCCAAGCCAAAGAGAATCCGCTAAACAAGCAAACAAATATGCAATAAATATTAATCTTGATGATCTGATGACGACTTTAAGAGATCACTGATGAAAATTATAATGTTTTCATAGAATAGTCTGAGCCATCAAACTCTTTGTGGTTCAAACTTCCTGACTGCCTTCTCAACGTTTACCCCATAGATTGCTGGGACCCTGTCACCAAGCAGTGCTTTGCTGCAAGTTCCAGTTGCCTATTGCTTGCAAGAACTTCCCACCCCCTCTACTGTCACACACACAACAGCAATTTAAAAATGAGCCCAGACAGTGTTATATTTAAAATAATATTTTTAATTATTAATCAACAATGATATAACACCTAATCTAATTTAACTAACTTATCTAAACTTAATTAAATTTATACAGTTATCTAACTTAAACTCTAACTATGCATGAATAGGTTGGTGTGTGTGTGGAATACCCAAGCCACTCAGCTCAAGGCTCAATTCTCAGAAGGCAGTCAAAATTAATTTTCAGAAATTCAGTGAGGATACATGGGTTTGAATTTGATGCGACACTCAAGCTTTAAGATGGTAGAGACGCAGGCCTTAAATGGATGCAGGCTTTAGATGGGTCAGAGATGCAGATTTAAGATGAAGTTATCAGTTCCTGAAGTGGGTGGAAGAGACCGGGGATGACAGAACGCCGATTACTCGTGAAACCATTATTGTGGTGCTTCAGAGAAATGAACTTTTTAGACGTGCCTTCTTTTGCAATTAGAACCTTTTTCATAGGTCAGTTGTGGTTAAGTGCAGTATTTCTTCAGCAACTTTAAAACTCTTTTCGTAGGTCAGTAGAGTGCATAATTTCCTCTGCAACCTTAAAACCCTTTTCATGGTTCAGTCGAAGAGGTCTCTCATCCCTCCATAAACAAAAGGAGGAAATCTGACATTATTTCTATAATCACACAATGAGGCCAAGTGGGTTTCTCATTCCTACAAAGGAGCTGTTAACTCTTGTGCTGCTTCCTTAAAATGGCCTTCTGAACAAATTATGCTCTGTCTTTTTAAGAAGCTGGTCACTAGATTCTCCAGAGCTTCTGTGTTAATTCTGTAAATATATCCAGTGAAAGGAATATGATGTTCAAAGCTTGCTGCTAGTTTCACAGTCACTTCAAATCCTCCAGGCAGGTTGTTAAATCTGTTCTCTTAACAACAGTCCCATTCAAATAAAGTGAACTGAAACTGGGAGAACATCACAGTACATTTAAGGACATATTAGGATATTGCAGATCTGACCTCCAATCCCCTCTGTGCAACTATGGAAAAATCTGATGCTTAGTCACAGTGTTTGGTTGTCTGTACATCAGTCAAACCTGAGAGCCCCCTTAGACTCGTGCACACTTACATAGTTATATATGGAAGAAAAAGAGAGTCACCTCAGTCAATGAGTGTCCATAGATTGGCCTCCAGGATCTCTGCAGTCCCCGCAGTCCAAATCATTGACAACCCAAGCTCCAGATCTGAACCTCCAACACGGTCAGAAACCCTCCAATGTCCTCAGCAGCTCCTCGCACCCGGATCTGAAACCTTATAACACTCCAGCCAGTTTGAGCCCATCTTCAGCAGTCTGCAGCCCAGTGCGAGTCTCCCGACAGCGGTCTCCAGCAGCCCACAGCTTCCACAGGTACCTCACCTTGAGTTGCCAGCAGCCCGCCGCAAGCACTGGTCCCTCAGCTGCAGAGCCCCCTCACTGGTTCGCCGTCATGGTCACCATCCCTATGGGTCGTTTCCTCCACTTCTCCCTCTCAGACAGTCATCTTCCCGTCATCTGGTGCCCTGCTCCAGTCTTCCCCTCATGCCCTCCTCCAGTCCTCCCCTCGTGCCCTGCTCCAGTCCTCCCCTCGTGCCCTGCTCCAGTCCTCCCCTCGTGCCCTGCTCCAGTCCTCCCCTCGTGCCCTCCTCCAGTCCTCCCCTCGTGCCCTGCTGCTGATTAACAGCTGCTGTCACCTTGGGCACAGACCTGCATTTCAAGTAATACCACCGTCGGCTCCTTCAATGGGCCATTCAAAGCCCCTATGGAGCCAACAGCAGTCGACTGGGTGGCCGGACCCTGTGGGAGCGCTACATCTCCGCACCTTCACTCTCTGCAGGTCCACACCAGTGGCAGAACTGCCATCTTCATCAGGTGCAGTGTAACACAGCTCACATCTATGGCCATATTCAGATCCTGATATATTACTGAGCAGACTGATACACACACACACACACACACACACACACACACACACACACACACACACACACACACACACACACACACACACACACACACTGCAGGATCTCTCTCACTCTGTTGTTATTAATGGATAGATGTCTAACCTTTTTCTTCTCTCTCTCTTTTTTGGATTCACTACACTGGGTCTCCAATGCAACCTGCTACTTCCTGGAAGAATGGAGGTAAGAGTTCTGGGCTGTTTTGAAAAATTCTTGTTAATTACCTGAGCAACTCCACTACTTTGTCTAGATGTGAATGTTTTGTATTAACACAGACTGCAATCCAACTGCCAAAAGAAGCTGAGGTTAATGATTTAACTCAGAAATGAGTTTTTCATTCATGAGGGCTAATTCTAAAATGTGGAAGGGTTACAGGACAGCATGCTGGGCAGAATATCTGGGCCTGTGAAGGGAAAACTATCTCTCTGTGGCTCTCATTGTCAAATAGCCCAATAATTAGGTGGCTTCATTTTTGGCACAAATTTTTTTATTGGCCGCAGTTATTAGACAGGATTATCTAAAGTAGTGGTTTCCAAACTTTTTCTTTCCACTCATATACCATTTTAAGTAATCTCTATGCCATAGGTGCTCAGGATAAAAAGAAAGGTTAAGAACCATTGCTCTACACACAATTGTTACTGAAATATTTTGCTTGAGAAAAATTGTCATTGGCTCATTTCCTTTGGAGTTCCAAAACCATGCACATAATGAGTCAATTAGGTATGATTAAAACAGGGGTTTTTAAACTTTTTCTTTCCACCCACATACCACCTTAAGTAATCCCTTACTAATCACAGAGCAACTATGGCATAGGGATTATTTAAGGTGGTATATGAGTGTAAAGAAAATGTTTGAAAACTACTGGTCTAAAGTAAAATAAATTACATCTTCAAGTTGGAGTAAATCAGGGAGTTAGGCTTTGAGCTAGCAGCCGGATGCTTTATTTTGTTCTTGTTGCCATTTAGCACTCGTGGTTACTGTTGGTCCAGGAAATTTTAAGACCGCGAAAGGACAAGAGCTTCAGCTGCTCCCAGTCCGTTTGCACTCTTGTCCTCCCTTCAGTGAGCTGCATGGCTGCAATTTCCGCATGCTGTGTACATATCAGTGTCTGCTCACCAAGGCTGCGCACTGTGGAAGGGGAATCTTTGACCTAGGTGACAATGCAGCTGAATTACATCTCCTATTACCTGAGGAGAGGAAGGGGGTGCTCTAAAGGATGTATTATAACCCCAGAGAAACAGGTCCTTCAGCCCATCATGTCTATGCCCACCTATGCATTCTAATCTCATTTAGTAGACTGGATCTGTAGCCTTGTATGCCTTGGAGATTGCCTGTCAGGTGGTTGTTAAGAAGTTGTTTTATTTTTTAAATATGTCCCATGGCTTTAACCTCTCCCTATCCATGAACAGCTCTAATCCTCCAGTACCCAAGACTTCTGCATCTCTCATCTACGGACTCATAAATATTACTGAATATAATTGCTTCACAGTTGGTGCCTGATATCCCAAATCTCTTTCTCCCTCTACCACTACCCCTTTTCCATGCAGACTCTTATTAAAAGCCACCTCCTTAACCAAATTTTTGGTCATTTGTTCTAATATAATTTTTGCTGCTATTGGGTTTGATGGTCATTCTCAGTATTATTGCCCTTTACATTGATATAACAAGACTAAATGAATAAAGTTTATGCAGGATTCTGTTACCTGGAGTGATTGACTGAAAAGGTGATGGTAGCAGATTTAATCAAAACTTTCCAAAGAAAATCAAATATCGCAATTAAAGAAGATTCTAAAGGGAAATTCTGTACATCATAAAATACCTCTTCCCAGGTAGTAAATGGTGAAATCTAAACATTCCTTATTTATAGTTCCATCTTAATAAGCAAGTGTTAAATGCATATTGTAACTTTTAGAAATTCTCTGTAGATCTATAAAAAGAGTGAAGAAATCTTGACATTGCAGGTTTGCAGACGGATTCATATTTCAGAAGATTAATGGAGACTCTGGTGTAAGTGGCAAAACAAAGCCACTTCTTATATGCTACAAAACGTTAGCCTAAGTCAAAATGTATCTATCAATTGAATCACACAGGATGTCAAACCCAGTTTGTTTCAGTTTTTAAGAAATGACCTGCACCAAAATAGAAACAGAAACAAGAAGAAGGGCATTATTTATGAGGCTCATTAACTTATATTGGTTCCCCATCCTAATATCTCTTTACTGGCATGGAATTTAACACTCTTGTGAATCACATTGGCCATTTAACCATATTAAAGATGCTTTACCAATACAAGTTGATAACAGTACATGTTTTTGTTATTATTTATTCAATTTTGTTTGGTAAATTTTGATTAAATCTGCTAACGTGACTTTTTCAATCAGTCACTCGTGGCAACACTAACTCACTAAGTAAAACAAACTTCTCAATTCTGGCTGAGGTTTTGACCAATTTCTTTAAATGTATGCCTTTTGGTTCCAATCCTACTCAAGTTGTCAGTGTTATTAATCTTTAAGATGAATTTGCATATTAATTACTGCTGGGTTTAAAACATAAAATTAAATATCAAAATTCTTTTAAATTTAATTTTCTTTTTCTTTTGCAATGCTTAGCTTTTGAGGCAGCGATGGTTAATGTTCCATCTCTCAAATGGTCTCTTTTCTATGGAGTGAATTAGATCATGCAGGTTCCCTTGATTTTCCATGGATAATTTTACTGCTGGAATGCTTTCATATAACTTCTAAATATTCTAGCATAGTCTCTTCTGAAATTTAAATTGTCTAAAGAGCCATATTTCAGGTCGTATTCAGAATGATGGAGGGTCCTGTGTATGTTTGTGATAGGATCAAGGTGGTTGGTGTGGCTGTCTCATAGCTCCAGTGTCCTGGGTTTCATCCGTGGGGGCTCTCATTATGAAATATGCATTCAATGTGTGGGACTCCACCAGGTGTTCTAGTTTCCTGCCACATCCCAGAGACATGCTGTAGGGTAATTGGCCATTCTAAATCACTCCCAGTGTAGTTGGGTTGTGGAATCAGGGAAAGTTCAAGGGCCTGTGAAAGTCAGTAGGTTACTGGGATATAAGTCGAGAGAGTAGGATAGGATAAAACAGTACACATCAACAGGGACTGCATGGAAAGGGTCACTGCTTTCAGGCTTCTGGGTACGCATTTTGCTGAAGATCTCTCCTGGACTATCAATACCATAGCAGTAGTTAAAAAGGTACAACAACGACTACATGTCCTGAGGATTCTCAGGAAAATGAAACTGCAGGTGTCCTATCGCTGCTCCATCGAGAGTGTGCTGGCCTACTACATTCCTATGTGGAATGCCAGCTGCTCGGCAGTAGACAAGAAGACCTTCAGAGGGTCATCAATATGGCCAGAAGATTATCGGCTGTGCACTGCCCTCTTTAGACGACTTATTCAACTCTCCCTGCCTTAGAAGATCAGCCAACATCCTGAAAGACTCTTACCATCCTGGTCATCATCTGTTTGACCTGTTGCCCTCCGGTAGACATTTCAGGTCTATTAAATCACCAACAAACAGACTTAAAAACAGTTTTTTTTACCCCAGAGCCATATGTGAACTGAACCTCACCAAACATTGAATACTGTATTGTTTTATTGTGTTGTCGTTTTTATATCTTATTTGTTTGATGTACGTGTGAACCGTCAGGAGGTTAACTCAATTTGTACAATGACATTAAAAGGTTACCTTATATGGGATTGTCCTGTGAGCTGGCACAGACTTGATAGGTTGAATACCTTCCTTCCATGTCATAAGGAAGTATAAAATGAGAAAGTACTCAATGCTACTGTGAGTACCCTAAGTTTGAAAAATTCAGAAATGTATTAAAACTGAAACAGAGCGAGTAAGAGATTGAGTGTGAGAGAGTGAGAAAGAGAGTGAGATGTAAAGAGAGTAAGAGTGAGTGAGAAATAAAGTAGGAGAGATAAAGAGAGCAAGAGAGAATGAAAGAGAGAAAAGAAAGTGAGAAAGGGAAAGAGTGAATGAGATATGAGAACGAGAGAGAGAAAGAGAACAGCAGTTTAACAGACAGCAATGCTGTTCTTTGCTGATCTCAAGTCAAAGTCTTACAGAGGTCTAGCATTATCTATGCAAGAATTTACCCTTTCTGAGCATCTGCTGCTGTCAGACGTCAGTTCAAGAAGTGATGTCATTAAGGTGACTGAGCATCCGATTACACTGAAAAATTCTTGCACATAGCACCCTGGAGTGGTAACTTTATATTAACTTCTTAAACATTCCACATTGCTAAATAAAGATTTAAACTTTCACATGTAGCAATGAAAATTGAAATATCAGGCAAACTGCTTTTTTAAATTAAACTCCATTGTAGCATGAAGGTACTACATGCTACCCTTTTTTTTAAGAGGTTGATAGTTTGCTGGGCAGAAATTGGGCTTAGATTCCCTTTAAAAACTCACGTAGATCTCATATAAATGTGTAACATATTTAGGGTATACCACAGCCATATAATTCATGAAGAACTTGGACTTTGGCCTGTGAATGTGAAGGTGAATATATCACTTATGGCAGCTTTGGAATTTAAACTGCACACACGTAGAAATCATAAAGAAGCTGCTGATTTCATGGAATAAGGATGACAAATGCCTGTAATTTCCTCATCATTCCAGCTGCTAACTCCAGCTCAGGGTTTTTCCTTAGCTTTTGTCCTCTTTATTTCATTGAGATTCTCTGTTTCTGATTACAGATTGTACAAAAGCGACTTGGGCTATTGCAGCACATATCGTGGTGAGGTATGCCAAGGTCTTCTGGGAAATGGCCAGCTGGTTTTCTTCAACTCTTCTTTTGCCGATGCAGAGGGGACACAAGAAATGATGGCCAGGAGCACGTGGACGGAGTTGGATGGCGTCAGCTTGCTGTGCAAACCAGCTGCCGAGTCCCTATTCTGCCACTTCATCTTCCAAGACTGTAATCCTTTAGGGCTAGGTCCTACTCCCAAACTTGTGTGCCGGTAGGTTTGTCATAGAGTTGTTTAAGTACCTGTGAAGTTTCAAAGCCTTAGAGAAAGAACAGGGGAGGGGAAATGGTTGGGGAGCTCTTTCAAAGAGTTGGCACAGGCATGTCAGCCTAATTATACTTGGATCCTCTGATTCCATGTTACCGAAACTTAGATGACTAGATAATGTTTGTTGAATATTTCTAATAATGTGTTAGGAGTAATCCACAGAATAAATAGATGCCATAAGTACATTACTAATTAAACTACTATATTTTGAAGTGAAGTAGCAGGCTGCCACACATTCCACTTTGTCTAAGCTTGTTTTTACACAATATATTTCGTGACTTCAGGAGAACCAAACATTGTATACACAATGAAGTACCTTTCTTAAAGTGTGATTGTGATATAGCAGTGGCCAGCTGATGCTCATGCATGACCCTCACTAACTGTCATGCAGTAATGACCCAATTATTCTTTTGGTGATGTTGCCTGAGAGGTATTGGTCAGGGTGTAAGGGAATAGTTCCCTTGTTCTTCTTCAAAACGTCATGCCCTCTCTCAATTCCACCTGAGAAAAGAGGTGGTACTGGCAAATGGTTCAACATATTGTAACCAAGTGTTGAAAGCAGGGCTTCAGTCCACAAGCTGATGAGTTAAGGGATGACAAAATTAGGGTTGATAAAACATAAGATTGGATCCATTCCAGCACACTCTCATTTGTTTGAACTCTCTCTGAGATTAGAACTTCAAGCATTATTTCAGAACCTGAATATATACTCTCGACAGACACTGCAATTAAGTCAGGCTTGTGATAGCAGTGAGTCCCTCCAGCCAATGTTTTTCCCTCAACCAATGCCATGAAATGTAAGTCAATCTGTAGAAACTTATTCCCCATATAGTGAGCATCACTCCATTTATTGGTCATTAATTGGACGTGAAGGCAGTTTGAAAATACTTTGGAGGAGTTACATTGATTCAAACAATTTCTTTCTATGATTCTTTATCTGAACTTAAAGATATTAGATTGCTTTAATAAGTGAGAAATATTTCTTGTAACTGTTAAAGTTGCAATAGAAGTTGAAAGCCTTTGCTTTGGGGAGGAAAGGGATTTGAGAATTCTGTGGACATGTCAAGGTACAGCAGGGCCATAGGGTAGATTCCTTTTCTACTTTTCTGCACCAAATATCAGGGACTGTCAGGACAGTGGGCTGCATGAGCCAAAATCAGAGCAAAATGCTAGGGCCTGCAGCAGACTAAGAAGGCATGTGAACTGTCATCTGTGGCCAACTCAGTTGTGTCATTGCTCTGAGCTGGGAGGTTGTGATCCAAGCCTCCCTTCCAGGGGCATGACACTAAGGTCCTAATTAGCATTCCCCTGAGGAATAACTGTTTTGTCTTTTTACAAGCATTAAACTGAGGCTCTACCTGCCTCCCAGCTTTTTCACAGAAGATCCAAAAGCATTACTTCAAAGAAGGGCTGGGAAGTACAAGGGTATCATGGTCCTATATTTATCCTTAATTTATGACTGGAAGCAGACAATCCCAGCACAGTTTAGCATAGCTGTTAGCACAATGGTATTGCAACACCTGTGATGTGGATTTGAATCTGGTGCTGTCTGTAAGGAGGTTGTGTGCTCTCCCCAAGACCTGTGTGGGTTTACTCTGGGTTCTCTGATTTCCTCCCACCCTCCTAAAACATACAGGGATTGTAGGTATAATTGGGCACCACAGGTTTCAATGGCCGGAATCAGCTTCTACCATGTTGTAAATAAGTAAATACATAAAATCCCATTGTCAGCACATTGCTGTTTGTAGCAATTTGATGTGTATGCAAATTGCCTGCTCCTTTACCAGCAAATCAACATCAATTAAACTTAAAATGTGACTTCATTTACTATAACTACTTTGGGAAATCCCACAGTTGCTGCCTTATATTTCTGCAATAGCCAAATCCCAAGAGAGCATTTCCTCCCATGGCTCCAGTCAGGAAATGTTTGGCATTAGCCATCTGCTTTGTGTTTTTGCCCGACAGTCTTCACCAGGTATAATTCTGTGTCTGTAGTCCTAACACAATGTTGGAATTGGCCACTGTCCTGGTGCCAACTGTCTCTATTGGACAGCTTCCCATCTTTTCTGATGAACTCCCATAAATCTTCTTTCTGGTAGCAGCCAACATTTTGGAACATATTGATCGAATGACTTTTTAAAAAATCAGATTTCAGATTTATTGTCAGAGTACATGCATGACATCCCAGACAACTCTGAGATTCTTTTTTTCTGCAGGAGGCAGAATTGCCACTTATTGGTAGTGTAAAAAAAACTTTACACAGCATATACATATAAACAAATAAAGAACAGTAAACAGATAACAAATGTAAACAAACTGATTGTGCAATAGAGAGAATAAAAAGATCAATAACGTGCACATGAGTCCTTAAATGCGTCCCTGATTGAGTTTGTTATTGAGGAGTGTGATAGTGGAGGGGTAGCAGCTGTTCCTGAACCTGGTGGTGCAAGTCTTGTGGCATCTATAAATCAAGACATCGAGGTGAAAAGAATGAAAAGTAACACTGTCACTGTCAGAAGTTAGTGAGTTCATGTTCCAGGGATCTGTGCTCAGACCTTGGATGGCACTACAGGACAGTCTCAAGAGATTTATGGACAAGTAAACTTAAAAAATTGGGACTTAAAAATATATATTCTGGAAGATTGCCATTATATAATAATCAACTTGTTCCTTTTACGGTCTCCAATGCCACTTTGAAACAATGGGAAAAGAAGGGAATAAAAAATTTATCTGATTGTTTTTCTGAGGGTTGTTTTTGTTCCTTTGACGAATTACAAAGGAAATATGGTATTAGTGCAAATTCTATATTTGTATATTATCAATTAAGATCTTTTGTAAAACAGTTATGTGGTCGACATATGATTTTATTGCCTGAATCTAGTTTTGAAGAATATGTACTTTCAATACCAAAAAAGGGATATATATCTGATTTGTATTGTATTTTACAAGAAATTGATAGTAAAAAAGACTGGGATAAAGATAAGTTGAAATGGGAAAAAGATTTAGGACATAAAACAGCTGAAGAAGCTTGGATGGAAATATGTCAGAATAGTATTCGGAAATTAATTAATGCTAGACTAGCGATGATTAATTATTATTTTATTCAATCAGCTATATTTAACGCCGGAGAAATTAAAAAAATTTGGTCTTAGTAAGTTGGATTCTTGTTTTCGATGTGATCAGACTTTTTTGCATACTGTTTGGCTTTGTGATCGATTGCAGCGGTTTTGGAAAGGTATTCAATCTATTTTTAACAGTTTATATAATATCCATCTTGTATTAGATCCCAATATATTTTTATTAGGGAACATACAATCATTAATTGATTTAGGTTTAGAGGATTATCAGATTTCCTTTATCTATTTAGCTTTAGTCATGGCTCAGAAATGTATAGCACTTACTTGGAAAGATAAAAATATACTAACTTTAGATAAGTGGTATTTGGAAATGAAATTTTGTTTGACTATGGAAAGGATATCTTTTTCAATTCAGGATAAGATGTCTTTTTATAAGTTAAAGTGGACTCCGTTTGCTAATTATATGCATTTAAGTTTGATTTAAATATATGTTTAAGCGTGATATTTTAGTATTGACAATTTTTTTTGTTGTTAGAATTTTTTTTTAGGTTAAGTTTTATCTCTTTTTTTGTAAGTGGGTATTTTTTTCCATATATAATATTGTTAATTTTATTAACTCTTCACTCTTTATTTTTGGGGGGGAGGGTTGGACTAATTTTAAGTTAGACTATTAATATTGTGTTATAATTAACGGGGGGGGTTATTTTGTGTAGTTTTCTGATGTAATATTGTAATCATACCATTTTAATTTTTTAAAATTTTTCTTTAAATGTAATTCTCTATTGTATTCATGTTATAAAATTTTAAATAAAGTCTTCAAAAAAAAAGGACAGTCTCAAGAGAATAATCACTGTTAATAGTGATATGTTTCAGATTAGACATTATATATGGCATCTGGTTAGTTCTCTCAGGTGAATGTGAGAGATTGAGGGTTGGTATCTGAAGCAGAGATGAGGAGTAATCCCATGTGTCTGGCCTATATTTATCACTCAGCCGAAGAGAAATCAACTTCCTGGATGTGAGTCCTGCATTATCACAGAGACTACACATAGAAAGTATTTCTTTGGGAGGAAAGCACAGTATAATGCCCTGAAATTGTGAAAGCTATTTTAATAGGGTTCTTAAAGAGTTTCTTTGTCTATGATTTAAGATTTTTAGTGTGGATAAAATATGGTTAACCCAAATATTAGTTCCATTGTTATTGCTATTTGTTTTATTTAGGATCAATTATTATTTTTTTAAAAAGGACCTAATTTTACTTTTTTATGCATTTTAAATTTCATTTTAGTGAGCATTGCTTGGCAGTGAAAGAGCTTTATTGTTACAAAGAATGGATCACAATGGAAGACAATTCACGCATAGGAGTTTACTCCGCGGGTCTGAGCCTACCAGACTGTCAGAGGCTTCCCAGTATACACCATGACCCAGAAGCATGTACCAGAGTCTCTTTTCTTGGTAACTATCTACTATTTAAGGTGAAATGGTTTTACATAATTAATTAGCAAAAGTTAACAAAATTTGCAAACTGGCTAATTTGGAAAACAGGGGTTAGCAACATTTTCAATAATTTGAATGAGGTTAAGTAGGAGAAAAGGGAGGTGGAGAGAGAGAAGCTATACCCACTGATTGGGGAGCAAAGGCCTAATGGTCTGTCCATTAGAGACAGACATTTCAGGAGTAAAGTTAGGAAATGAGTACACACCGAGAGTGGTGTAAGTTCAGAATTCATCCACATACAGCAGTTGGGGTTGGGTCAATGGATAATTTGAGATGTAAAATTGAATAAACTTTTGCTGATCAAAGGCACGAATGGATACAGGAAAAAGACTGGTACGTTGCGTCACGTCACAGAACAGTTTCAAGGGGCTGAATAACCACCCTTTTCCTCCTATATCCTTATCCCATATTTTCTAATTATTTTCCCTTTATCCTTACAGACCTGAAGAAGGGGCTCATTACCAGTGAGTAAATAAACTGTGTTCAATTTTACATCTTACTAGTAATTGTTAACTATGGTTCCAATGGTTCTACCAAAGGACAGTAATATCTTTCTTTGGCTTGGCTTCGCGGACGAAGATTTATGGAGGGGGTAAAAGTTCACATCAGCTGCAGGCTCGATTGTGGCTGACAAGTCCGATGCGGGACAGGCAGACACGGTTGCAGCGGTTGCAGGGGAAAGTTGGTTGGTTGGGGTTGGGTGTTGGGTTTTTCCTCCTTTGTCTTTTGTCAGTGAGGTGGGCTCTGCGGTCTTCTTCAAAGGAGGTTGCTGCCCGCCGAACTGTGAGGCGCCAAGATGCACGGTTTGAGGCGATATCAGCCCACTGGCGGTGGTCAATGTGGCAGGCACCAAGAGATTTCTTTAGGCAGTCCTTGTACCTCTTCTTTGGTGCACCTCTGTCACAGTGGCCAGTGGAGAGCTCGCCATATAACATGATCTTGGGAAGGCGATGGTCCTCCATTCTGAAGACGTGACCCACCCAGCGCAGCTGGATCTTCAGCAGCGTGGATTCAATGCTGTCGGCCTCTGCCATCATGTTAGGGATGAAGTCGCTCCAATGAATTTTGAGGATGGAGTGGAGACAACGCTGGTGGAAGCGTTCTAGGAGCCGTAGGTGATGCCGGTAGAGGACCCATGATTCGGAGCCGAACAGGAGTGTGGGTATGATAACGGCTCTGTATACGCTAATCTTTGTGAGGTTTTTCAGTTGGTTGTTTTTCCAGACTCTTTTGTGTAGTCTTCCAAAGGCGCCTGCAAGCTCACACCAAGACACAAGAGAAACTTGTCCGTGAACTACTCTTTGCAGATGATGCCGCTTTAGTTGCCCATTCAGAGCCAGCTCTTCAGCGCATGACGTCCTATTTTGCGTAAACTGCCAAAATGTTTGGCCTGGAAGTCAGCCTGAAGAAAACGGAGGTTCTCCATCAGCCAGCTCCCCACCATGACTACCAGCCCCCCCACATCTCCATCGGGCACACAAAACTCAAAATGGTCAACCAGTTTACCTATCTCGGCTGCACCATTTCATCAGATGCAAGGTTCGACAACGAGATAGACAACAGATTCTCCAAGGCAAATAGCGCCTTTGGAAGACTACACAAAAGAGTCTGGAAAAACAACCAACTGAAAAACCTCACAAAGATTAGCGTATACAGAGCCGTTGTCATACCCACACTCCTGTTCGGCTCCGAATCATGGGTCCTCTACCGGCATCACCTACAGTAATATATTTTAGTAATTAATGCATGCTTTATTATTAGATTTCCTTCTAGGTTACCTTCTAAGCAATCTTTATACGAATTTACGTGCAAATTTTGGTTATTTGATTAGGAGGTCCAATGAGAGCTCGAACTCAGCCTTCAAAAACCTCCTCAAAATCTACTTCTTCGATGATGGTCCCAGCTTAATATCCTCTTTGAAGTAGTTTTCACATTTTGGCAACATTAAGTTTATAAATCACAGTTATTTTTTGATACCTTGGAAAATTTGCTGGGAATGTTTAAGAACTAACCGTATACAATAACTGTCAATCATTTCTGTGAGTAGTTGTGCACAGACCTTAACCTTGTTTCATTCTTGTTTTTCTACCATGTATAGGGTTGGCTCCAGAACGGGTGTTAGCGGGGGACATTAGAGCAACTGGGTTGGTCACAGCCCAGCAGTCATAAACTCATTCAGCAGGGGTAGGGGGATGCTGATATGGTGGCCTACCTGTCGAACCTCCTTCATCCCTTTGATGTAGCAGATGAAAGCTCTGCTTTTATTGCGAGGAGAGTCACTAGTGTGCATCAGGCTAGACACTAGTGACACTTGACACATGCTAGTGATGCAGGCAGTGGTACGGGCTAGTCTGAATGCGAACGATGGCTACCTGCATATGCAGGCACAGCACCTTGCAAAGGGGGAGGGGCCGCCCCACAATTTTCCACCTTGGCACTGACCCCAATGATGTATCATGCTGGAATTAAGGGTTATGGGGGATAAGGCATAAAGGTGGAGTTGAGTCCACGGTCAGATCAGCGATGATCTTATTGAATAATGGAGCAGGCTCAATGGGCCAAAAGGCCTCCTCCTGCTCCTGTTTTTTTACATTCTTATGGTCTTATGTGTAAGTGAGTATGTTTGCCTGTGAGTATGTTTCCCAGCATATGTCAGTGAATGTGTGTGATCAGATGTGTGCCTGTGTATGTTGCTGTATGTATGGGAAGTTGTGTTTTGGCTTATTAGAATATAGAGCAGTGGTTCTCAACCTTTTTTTTTCCACTCACATACCACTTTAAGTATTCCCTATGCCACAGGTGATTAGTAAGGGATTGCTTAAGGTGGTATATGGGTGGAAAATAAAAGTTTGAAAGCCACTGTTTGAATCGTACCTAATTGACTTGTTATGTGTATGGTTTCATAACTCCAAAGGAAATGGGCCAATGTCAGTTTTTCTCAAGCAAAATATTTCAATAACAATTGGGTCTACAGCAGTGATTCTCAACCTTTCCTTCCCACTCACAGACCACCTTAAGCAATCCCTTACTAATCACATAGCACCAGTGGCATAGGGATTACTTAAAATGGTATGTCAGTGGAAAGAAAAAAGTTGAGAACCATTGATATAGAACATAGAACACTACCACACACACACACACACACACACACACACACACACACACACACACACACACACACACACACACACACACACACACACACATATATATATATGTATTACCTAGAAAAAATAAACAAAACTTCCCTACTCATAACCCTCTATTTTTCTTTTATTCACGTATTTGCCAAAGAGTCAAGAAGGCCAGGTGTCAAGACTGAGTAAATGGACACATACATGCGGGAGCATTATAAAGTTGGATGGATAGTTAGTAATGAAACACGGAAGTCTGCAGATGCTGTGATTGTAGTAAAAACACAGAAACTTAGTTGGTCTCGCAGTGTCCATAGAAGGTAAAGGTACTGACATTTCAGCCCTGACCCCTTCCTTGAGGTATGTTTGAAAAAGAGAGACAGGTGTCTGTATTCAAAAGGCAGCATTAATAAAGGAAAGAACTAGAGGGAGAGGAGTGCAGACCAACAGAAAATAGGTGTTAATTGGATATGATAGAGGACAGGAGAGAGGAAAGGAGAGGATTGATTTTGGCTCTGTGAAAGGAGACCGTGGGAAAAGGTAAGAGAGAGACAGAGACAGATTTTCAGCTTGCAAGTAACTTAAATCATCTCACACTGAAGCTCTGAGTATGTTGGTTGACCAGCCAAAGTTTGATGACCTTCCCCAATGTGGAAAGCTTGCATGCAAAATATTAGTTTTGGCTCCAGGTGATTTTGGAATCACTCCTCAACTAGAAAGGAGAGTGCTTAAAAATGACCTCATGTCTGAGTTGCTCAAGTACAACCCATCGAAACAGCGTTCACCAGTCCGCGGAGAAAGATGGCAGCGCTGACAGAACTGCTGTAGCGGCAGCACTGCAGTTGGTGCGAACCCGTGGGGAGCGAGAGAGCGGGGATGCAGCGCTCCCGCAGGGTCCAACCACCCAGTCAACTGCCATCGGCTCCGAACGGGCTCTGAAAAAGGAGTAACATGTAGTAAAGAAAGCTTTTGGTATGTTGGCCTTCATAAATCAGAGTATTGTGTGCAGGAGTTGGGATGCCATGTTGAAGTTGTATAAGGCATTGGTGAGGCCAAATTTGGACACACCACACAAACAGACAAAAAATACTTAAACAAGGCAAATATACACATATTTAAATAAATTAATAAATATTGTTTAGGAAGTATTAGAGTCTCAAATGGTTGAACTTTGTAGAATCCTTGCTTTTACACTCAACCTAAACAGTGATGAAGGAGTTATGATGGATGGTGTCAAATCATTAGTGTCCATCATTACCCACCCCTCCACCCCCCATTCTTCCCACCCATCTCTCCTGCAGCATGAGGATCAGACAATCAATGGAATTGTTTCAAGAGTACATGCCTTGTTGGTTGCGGAGGTAAAGCCTGATTCCATCTGCCCAGTTATAGCAGTGAAGTTACAACAGTACTTGTGGAGCAAAGCACAAGGGTACCAACATTCAGAAATAATACGTACTTTTCTCTGAGTGTTTCTACCTTCTTCCCCGTTTCTACAGGATTGTGTTATAACGATAATGGGAGGTTTTACCAGGGATCGATGAATGTCACTGCATCAGGCATTCCCTGTCAGAGATGGAGTGAGCAGGTTAGTATCTGTGGACATTGGAGAAGGAATCAATGTACATATTGTCATATTAGAATGTATGTAGTTTCCATCAAATTGCATATCTCTGGTTCTCTACTTCATTCAGTTATAGAGTTACAGAATGCTGGTCCTTTGTACTTTAGATTTAATATGCCATTGGCAAGTGTTACCCCACTTCCCAAGGAATGAAAATAATGTCTGAAAACATGAATGATCTGAACAGGTGTAACATTACCCTCCTACTGATATCAAGTTGATGCCCATCAAGCTGGGCATCATTACCTGCAGACTGTAAACACAGGGTGACACACCTTGACCCCTAATCATGTTGGCGCCTGGTTCTTGCCTTTTTAAAAGAAGTATATGCTGGGTGCTTGAAAACTTTAGTTCAAAGAAGACTAAGGGAAGATTCTCTGGACCTTTAGTTATGTTTCCTGGACTCAGCCAATCTGATCAGCAGGAACACGTCTAATCAATATTAATTGGGGGAGGGGGGCATGGCGTGATGGCATAGGTGGGAGATGTGAGGAGACACCTCTGCTGACAGAATTGTTAAAAATCCGATTTTAAAAGTTTTGTTGTTTTTAAAAAATATTAAATATTTTTATAAAGCGCTGTTAACTGTAATAATGAGGAAAACAAAGTCTCAAACAGTTAAAAAAAACAACCCAGAAACAACCACCAACTACCTAGGAATTTGGGCCTACCTTTCAGATGGAGCCTTGGGACTCAATTTCTCACCATCTGCGTCCACAGAGACCATCTTTGGGAAAGGTACAGATGACTTCAGTGCCTACTCCTCGGAGTGCCAGCAAAGATAGCACCGGAGCCTGGAGATGTCTTCCTTCGGACTATGAAGAAAATTTGCGCTTGTGCTTTACATCAAGTTCGGCCCGTGGTGCAGAGGGGACCGATCTCTCACGGCCCAGCGATGCTGGACTGCTGAAGGAGTGATGCAGTCACTTTCAACGGAGGTAGAAGAAGGTGAAGTCGTCGGTGGAAATGAAGAAGAGGAAGTCTATCCAGGCACAGAAGAAGAGAAAACTGTGATATACAATGATAGGCCTTTATCTAAATATGTTCAAGAGAAGTCTGAAACTTTTCATTATCCAGATCCAATTAGATACTCTGTCTAAACAAATTGAAATTACATCAAAGCAAATTAATCAAGGTTTTTCATCTTTGAATAATCAGTTTACTGGTATGAAGGAAGAAGTGCTAACCATTAAGTCTGAAGTGGCAAAATGTGTGAAGCTGGTGGATAAAGTGAAGAAGATTGAAGAGGTTTTTAATGATTGTCGTGATGATGTGTATATGTATATATATATATATATATACACACACACATATTTCATGGTTTTTTTTGGATTATATGTATTAATTTTTAAAAAATATTTGTATCATGGTTTTAATAAATAAAATATTCAAAAAAAGCATCAATTGGGGGAAAGGTTAAAGACCCCTGGATCCCAATCTGCAAGTACCTGGATAGAATAATTTCCTTACTTACTAACAGGATCTAAACTTCATGTGTTAGAAAGATTTGCATTTATTTGTAAAGTGTCTATGACCCTCTCAGGATTTCAAAAAATGCTCTAAGGCCAATGTGTTGTCTCTATTATATAATGTGAGAGTAATCTAAACCATTTAGTGCAAAACAATCTAGTAAATGCAGTATATGACTAATGACTAAAAATCTGTTTTAGAGATATTGTCCTGGGGACAACAAACAACTCCCTTACTCTCTTTCAGAATGACACTATGGGGTCTTTTATGCCCAGCTGACAGGGGAGGCTGATCCAAGATTCAGTGCCTCGATGAAGAACATTTCTCTGGTTGGACACTCTGCCTTCAGTGGCTTCTAATTGAAGCCAGTTGAGGACTGAGAACATTGCATCACAATGTTGTGCTGCCTGCTGGTGAATGAAGTCAAAGGATTCACACCAGGCTGTGCGCTGCTGGAGAATGGTTTGAGACTGGGGGCTAAAGGGGTACTGGGTATCAGCAGCAGGATGCGAGAGAAGGCCAAGAACACTGAAGGCTTCCTGATTGTGTGGAGATTCTGATTGGTTCCTGATGGTTTGATCTGGAGTCTATGTGGCTACAAGAGGCTGCATGAGCGTTGGGGGTGAATCCATGAACACCTCTGGCGGGTCTCTCTTTTGCTTCTCTTTCTCTGACTGTAAGAGGCACCCAGCAATTCTGCTGATAGCAAATCTCTCTGCCGGAAGGTAGCCTTAATGTGACATTACACTGGTTTTATTACATGACAATAAAGGAATCTTGAATCGTGATAAAGTACACCTAATTCTTCCCTATCTCACGCCAATAATTCTCTACTTTATAGCTTCTCTAGCTTCCCTTTAGCTTTCTTGTTCCCCATTTCCTTTCACTAATCTGAAAAAGAATGTACAGAGCACCTGCCTGAGAGGGAAGAAAAATAAAAGGAGAACAATAAATTGTGGAGCAGTTTGCAAAAGGCCTATTTTGATTTACAGTTCATTCCTGCCCCACAGGCTTTGCTTTTTTTTACGTTTGTGTGCTTTGCATGGCTAAGTGTGCGTGGCTGAAGCAAGTAAGAATTTCAGTGCATCTGTTCAGTTTACTTGTGTACTTGCCCATGAACGTTCATATTCATAAGTATTTCAACCTTGTTAATAAAGCAAACAGCAATCCAATTTAAAAAATGGAGAGGCTGGATAAGGATGTGAGGAAGAAATGAAGAGGAGGATTTGATGATCGGTGAAGAAGAAGTCCAAAGAGAAGATATTTGTGCAGAACACAAGTGCCAGCAGAGATTAGAAACATGCAACTATAGAATATTACACCACAGAAAACAAAAGTTGGGGAGAATGGCCAGTTTCGGAGTGAAAGTTACTGTGTTATTTTCCTTGTAATTTATTGCTGATTTATACAATGCTCTATTGAACTCAAGTTGTGGTTCCTGCCAAAGTATTCCCCTTGAGGGTCTGAGTATAATAGTTTGTGCTTGTATGATAAGGCATTGTACTTGATCCTGTGCCTGTGCATTTTGAATTGGTAAATAATGTTATTCCTGCCTCATGCTTCCCCTATCGCAGGCTCCTCATTTCCACAGGCGTCTGCCAGAGATATTTCCTGAATTAGCCAATTCTGACAACTTCTGCCGGAACCCAGGAGGTGAGAGTGAACGCCCGTGGTGTTATACGATGGATCGAGACATCCGATGGGAATTCTGCAATGTGCCTCAATGTATCAATGGTATGTATTTCAATGTACGTTAGGGTTGCGCATAAACTATATCACAACCTAAATGTCAACCAACAACTTGGGCTGAGATATCCCTTCAAGGGTTCAAATTAAAATTTATTATCATCTGATTGTGCATATGCAACCTGACGAACCAGCGTCTCTCCAGTGCACACATGGAAACACACAATACACAGTACATATTAATCATATAAATAATCAGAATAAATGTATATATAAATATTCAGGATGACTTTCACAGTTAAAGGATCCTGTTCATCAGTTTCACAGCCTGTGGGAAAAAAAACTATTTCCCAGCCTGGCAGTCCTGATTTTAAACACTCCTGTATCTTCTTGACAGTAGTGGGTTACAGATAGTGTGTGGTGGATGGAAAGGTTCTTCTGTAATTTCTTGAGCCCTATTTAGACAACTCTCCTAGTAAATGTCATCTGTAGTGGAAAGGGAGACTCCAGTAATCCTCTTGGCTATTTTAATGATCTTGTATATAGAATTCTGGTTCGACGCTTTGCAGCGACCATACCACACAATGATGCAGCCGGAGAGGACAGTCTCAACTGTAAAAGGTGGTCAAGATGGGGGGGCCGGGAGTCTTGCCTTCCTCACCTTCCTTAGGAAGTATAGGTGCTGCTGAGCCTTCCTGACTCATGATTAATTATGAGTCTAGGATAGGTCATCCCTTATATGCACACCAAGGAACTTTGTGCGTTCCACCATCTCCACAAGAAAACCGCTGATGTGTAGTGAATGATCGACCTTCAACCTCCTGAAGTCTACAGGCATCTCCTTTGTCTTATCTACGTTGAGATTCAGGTTGTTATTCCATAAAGTGCACAATAAAACACTTTATTTGTCAGAAATAAATATGCATGTTACCAACAACTGCCTGCAATGTCAAAATCTGATTACTTCACCTGAGGTGGGGAGGGGGGGGAAGTGTCCTGCATTGTCTATCGAACTCTCTTTTAACTGAGACTTATAAGTGGATCGAAAATATCCCATGACAGGGGTGTGGCAAGATGGCATAGAAGAAAGACGTGTAATTCCACCTTTCCGCAGCTAGTTTTTTAAGTACCCTATTTTAAACTGGTTAAAAATATTATTTACAGCTTTTTGAATAAGAGTGATTTAATATGGCTACTAATGTGAAAAAATCTAAAGCTCAACTTTAGAAAAAGCTACATTATAAAAATGTAGGAGAATTGAGGCCTACCTGCCCAGTTGAATCTACAGAGTTGTCGCTGGGAGCCTCCAAACCTCAGAGAACTCCTGCCCGTTTGAGTTTGACTCTGACACCGACCCTGCAGTCGCAAGATGGCACCGGCACATTGGTAAGCTCGGCCATTGCCGACCCTCGTGCACGTGACGCCAGGCGAACGGGCAGCCCGACCAACAGAGGATCCCGTGAGCCCACAACATTGCCTGGTGGCCCAGGGATGTGCAGTGTAATGTCAGAAGATGTACCTGCGCATTCAGCGGTTCTGCTGGGCATGCGTGGTGCCTCCCTGGTGCGTGAACTTTTGGAAAAGGTGTGGGCTGTGGAAAGCCCGAGCGGTGACGGCCCGACGAGGTCGGTGTGCTGCCATTGGGTATCCAAACCCGCAGCCGCACAGGTAAAAGACCTATTGTGCCTGAGGAGGAAGAGGAACTTACCTTGCTGGAATCTACTCAGGAGGAGAAGTCTGAAGTTAGAGAAGGTAGGCCTCAAAAGATGGTTATGGATGCTGGACTGGACTCAGTGTTCACTGTTTTGGAAGGGATTGGTTGTCAAATGGAGAATATGTCAAAACAAATGTCAACTCAAATGACCCAAGGATTTATGGAGGTAAAAACAAAAATGACTATTTTGTGTGATGAAATGACAACTATGAAATAATAAATGACTGTAATTAAAAGTGATATTAACAGATGTATAAAATCTGTTGATATATACAAGATAATTTTCTTTTAAACTGTAACAGCTTTCTCTGAATATCGAAATCAGGTGGAACATAATAGGGAAAAAAATGGAAAAAGTGGAGGATTCCTTTGTAGACTGGGGGATTCAAAAAAGGGATTTATTGAAGAAGATTGATTCATTGGAAAATCAAAGCCAGAGGAATAATGTGAAAATAGTTGGTCTTCCAGAGGATATTGAAGGTTCAGATTCAATAAAAAATTTTAAGCACTGGATTCCTGGAGTATTGGGCAAGGAGTTTTTCCCTGAAGGTTTGGAATTGGATCGAGCTCATAGAGCATTGAGGAAGAAACCACTTCCAGGACAAACACAAAGAGCGGTTCTGGTTCGTTGTTTGAAATATGAAGATCGAGAGATGATCTTACGAATGGCAGTACAGAAAGCACGGCAAAATCAATGTCCGTTGATGGTTCAAAATAACTGTTTTTTAATGCCGATTTGAGCCAGGAGGTTTTTAGAAGACTATGGGAATTTAATTTGGCTAAAGATGTACTGTGGCGAAAGGGTTATAAGTTTGCCTTTCATTATCCTGCGATTTTGAAAGTTTTTTATGGAAATTTTCAATACCAATTTTTTGAGAATGATCATGATGCTTTGGTTTTTGCTAATTCATTGCCAGAAATGTGAAAGAATGGTCGGTCTTCACTATCGTCTCCTAAGAGGAGGGTAAACGGGAATGGGAATGGGAGTGGGTATGGGAAGAATGGTAAGAATGGAAAGAAAGAAGAGCTGACACAAAGTCTTCTTGACATTGAAGACCCGGAACAATCACTGGGTTTGGAATCATTGGGCTGAATGTATCTATTATATTTGATTGTGCTTACTTTAATAATGAGTATGCGTCTGGCTGGGGGGGTGGATGACACCGACAGCTTTGATAGTCATTGCCACTAGTGGGTTTACCATACCCAGATTTTTAGGGTTGCTAAACACCTTTGGGTGGTTTTTTTTATTTTTGAGTTATTTTTACTTTTTGAGGGGGAGAAAGGGGGAAAAAAATTCTCCTTTCTCTTTTTTTTGTTTATTAAGGTTTTTTTATTTTGAGGATTTATAAGGGGGAGTGTTATTTTATAGTCTGTAAATATATTAGTTAGTTAGTAAAAATGTCTACTTTGAATTTTGCAACTTTTAATGTTCAGGGATTGAATAATCAAATTAAGTGAAAGCAGGTATTGGCTTATATAAAAAAAATGAAAATTGATATTGTCTTTTTACAAGAGACACATTTGACAGAAAAAGAACATTTGAAATTGAAAAGAGACTGGATTGGACATGTGTTTTCTTCTTTTAATTCTAAGGCAAGAGGGGTAGCGATTTTGATTTATAAAAATTTACCATTTGAACTGGAATTGTCCGAGGGAAATGTTGGGAGAGTTTTACGAGTGAATTGTAAAATTTTTGCTGAATCTTGGACTTTCTTTAATCTTTATGCACCTAATATGAATGATGAGCGGTTTATTTCAGAAGCTTTCTTATTGTTAACTAGAGCTAATGAAAATATTTTAGTTGGGGGAGATTTTAATTGTGTTTTGGACCCTTTATTGAATAGAAATCCGAAAAGTATAAGGAAATCAAAGATGGCAACACAAATTGGTGCATTGATGAAAGATTTAAATCTGGTAGATATTTGGAGAAAGGTTAATCCTACAGAGAAAGATTTTTCTTTTTATTCTTCACGACATGATTCGTTTTCTAGAATAGATTTTTTTTGGTATCAGCACACCTACAGGGTAGAGTATTGTAAGCTGAATAGAAAAGTAGAGTTATATCATTATTACTCTTCTTGTAAAGGTTTGGAAGTAGTACATTTGTCATACAGATGGAGGTTTAATGCAATGTTAATGAAAAAAAAGAGTTTGTTACTTTTATTAAAGAACATATCTCTTTAATTCTGACTGAGAATGTTAATTCTGTGGATAGTCATTTTGTATTATGGGATGCTTTGAAAGCTTATTTGAGAGGGCAGATCATTAGTTATTCTACGAAAGTTAAGAGACAAAATATATGGCAGAAAGTTTAAGGTTGGAAAAACAGATTGCTGTTAGAAAAAGATTTTCAGAAGGATGTGACAGAAGACAAAAAAGCTGCCTTAGCGAAGTTGAAATTACATTATAATACATTACAAACTTATCAGTTTGAGCACTTAATTAATTGATCTAAACAATGTTATTATGAGTTGGGAGAGAGAGCTCATAAGGTACCTGCTTAGCAACTGAAAACTGTTAATCAGAATTCAACAATTACCTATAAGCCTCAGGAAATTAATAACGAGTTTTATTCATTTTATCAAAAATTATATACTTCAGAGGGGAAGCAGGACAATGATTCTATTGAATCTTATTTATCTAAATTAATGTTACCAGTATTAGAAGAGAAAGATGTTCAGGAATTGTAATCTCCATTTACAGATTTTGAAATTAAGGAAGCTATACAGGAAATGCCAAAAGGAAAGTCTTCAGGGGATGATGGATTTTCTGTGGAATTTTATAAAAATTTGTATGATGATTTATCTAATGTATTTGGAGATGTGTTAAAACAAGTTTTTGAGGATCAGACATTACTGTTTGGTCTTGTGTTAAAGTTCAACCATTTTGGCAAGGAATTCAGATAGTTTGGGGAAAATTATATAACTTTAAATTACCATGAGATCCAACGATTTTTTTGTTGGGTGATATGGCTTCTCTGAGAGGAATGAGGCTGAGTAAAATTCAAATTACTTTTGTACGTTTAGTGCTATCAGTAGCGCATAAATGTGTAGCTAGTACTTGGAAAGATACTACAGAGATTAATATAGCATGCTGGCATAATGAATTAAAAGCTTGTATTGTTATGGAGAAAATTACTTATAATTTACATGATAATTCTTTCTTTGTTGATAAATGGCTTCCATATTTGGAATATATGCATTTAGATATACTTTGAATTGTTATTAATACTTATAATATTTTTAAATATAATTCATATTTTTGGCTCCCCTTAAGGGAGCTGGCTGATGGGGTGGGTGGGTGGGATGGGTTTTTTGTTTTGTTTTGTTGGGTTTTTGTTTTTTTTATATATCTTTCTGTAAAATTAATTTTTGATTGTTATTAGATTGTATGTTTTGTTTTTATTATCTTTTAAATAAAGTTTGAAAAAAAATCCCATGGCACTATTTTAAGAGAAATACTGAGCAATTGTTTCCAGGGTTCTCAATCAACATGAATTTAAAAAGGAGGTGATCTGGTCAGTGTTACATTGCTGGTTGAGGAATCTTGCTGCAAGCAAATTAACTGTTGTGATCTTACAATGGGAAAAATGCATGATTGAGAAGTCTTAAAATCCTAAAGAGTGCTATAGAAATGCAATTTAAATTTTGCTTCTTGAATATAAAAAGGGTCTAAATGGCTTCCACCAAGAGGAAGTACCACAGAGATTATTTTGTAATTAATCATCTCAAATAAACAAGTGAATAATAAGAGAGCACTGAGCTCAGAGTGCAACTGTTACGGGCTTAGAATGCTTCAGATGCAACCAGATGGTTGTCTATAGCGATGGTTCTCAGTTAAAGCTGAGAGCACAGTGGTATTAATATTATGAAACATCAGTTCATTTAATTGGAGATATGGAAATAAACAATGCCTGGCTATCAGGAGTAGGTCATTGATGTGTAGCACTACAGTCAATGTAGGTTTTTCATCAGATAACTGCAAACGCAAGGCAGATACTTCTTACGAATGGGGCAAGAGGCAACTAAAGCATCAGTTGAACTTCATGTAGACTGTAGAACAGAATAATGGAATAGAAGAAATTTTACACACAAGGGGAGTAAAAGTAGAAAATTCTCTTTTGCTGAAATAATTTGAGGCTGGGTGTAACTGGATTAATTCTTTACAGTAATTAATAGGATTTTGTTTGTCAAGAGTTTAATGACAAATATATGGAGTAAAATTGCACAACAGCTATCATCTAATTGAAAAGAGCTAAGAGGCTTCACTATGGCTGCATTTGGTTCAGTTGCCATGACAGGGTTTGAATATGGCTCCAGATCATTTATACCACATTGATAATGTATGATGCCATGTCCCATGTTAAGTTCCTTTCCCTGTACTTATTGCTTTCCCAATCTGTTTCTCCTTTCCAGTTACCTCAATATCAGAGATAAAGCCTAAAACAGAAACAGCCAACACTCCCAGCACTTCTGCCACCTACTCAATGACTGTCATAATTTCCATAATCTCCAGCCTTGCAGCCTCCATCCTGTTGATAATTATAATTCTCACTTGTCACCATCACCAGAAAGGATTGCAGACCAGAAAGAGGTAAACCTTTATTGCCTTTCTGACATTGTTGACCGCACAGTTTTATAATTAATTGGGAGGAAAGTTATATTGAACCTTCAAAAATCACTGGTTGGGTCCAATTTCTAGGAACCTTTTGACAAAGAGAAATCATGTTGGACAATTTGATCAAAATTCTTTGTGCTGGCAGGGGAACCAGTGGATATGGGGTGTTTAGATTTGAAAAAAATGATAAAGTTTGATATAGATTGAACTTTGAATAAATGGGATGGGGGGGAGAGAGAGGGAGGGAAGGGAGGGGGGAGAAAGGGGAGAAAATGATACTATATATTCAAGAGAAAAATGTCTGTATGTATTTTGGTCAATATGGTTTATAGTGTGAAAAATAAAAAAAATTGAAAAAAGACTATTGTAAAACACATCAGTATGACCTAATAATTCAGATCTGTCCATCACAAGGAATTTCAATCACTGGCTTCTTACTAAATTAACGTGTGCCAACATTTAATACGCTGTTAAGACATTTTCAGTTGATAAAGCACTTTCCTTGTAAAATTTATTGTACATGGTCATCCTACAAGTTCAGCACACATGGGTTAAATATCAGCATTCAAAATAAATGATGGAAATATTAAAATAAAATGATAAAGTTAATGCCCCAAAAAAGTATTGCAATGTTAAGAATAAGAAACTAGAAAAGGTCAAGGATAATGTTAAATAACAAAAAGAGAGGAGGGTTGAAAGAGTATTTTTTTATTTGTTCCAAGTGGGGTACCACAGGGATCAGTGCAACTTGTATTGATGATACAGGTGAAAGCACTGTGTGTATTGAAACTGAGTTTGTAGACAATACAAAGTCAACAGGGATCATAAACTGTGGGAAAGATTCAAAAAGTCTGTAAACAGATATAGGTTGATTAAATGAGAAGGAAAATTTGCAGAGGGAGATCAAACTATGGAAACATGAGGTTATCCACATGAGCAGGAAGAGGAGGAAAGCAGATAATTAGTGTCCAGAGAGATCTGAGCCTTTGAACAAAAATTGTGGAAAGGGATTAAGCTTGTGCAGTAAGTAATTATAAAGGTAAGTGAACCATTGCCTTTTATTGCAAGAGAGAGAGTTTGCAGAAGTCAGGAAGTCTCGTTTCCACATCTGGAGTACCACATAAAATTTTGACCCATTATGTAAGAAAAGATGTAAATGTTTCCAGCAGGATGACTCCTGGTCTAAATGGGGTCACCTTTGCTTGAAAGGTTGAGTGTATTGGGTCTCAACTTTCAGAGGTTTCAAATACTGATGGTAATATTATTGAAAGATAGAAGATGTTTTATGTCTTGACAAGGTAAATGCTGAGAGAATATTTTCCCAGTGAGCAGATCTTGGACTTGGGGCAACAATTCAGGATAAAATTACTGTATGTCCATTTGCAAGTGAGATTGAATGAAAATAGTACTCTCAGAGGATCATGAATCTTTGAAGTTTTCTATCCCAAAGAGCTGTGGAGCTGAAGTCATTGTTTACTTTAGCTGAGACTGCTAGATTTTGGAGCCACGTGGAATCATGGATTATTAAGAACAGGTTAGAAAATGGAATTGATACCAAGAATCAGACTAACCATAATCTTACAGAATCATGAAACAGGATTGAGGGGCTGGGTGGTGGACTCATGCTCCTATTTCTGAAGTTCTTATAGTCGATCTAAAGAGAGATATAAAGGTCTTGATGAGGGTTCAATGGAGAATTTCCAGAGAAGAGGGACTGAGGGAGAATTGGAGATGTTGGGGTGTTCTGCTCCACTGAAGGAGGTTTTGAGAAGATTTAACACTGTTGCTCTAAATTATAATTTTTTTTTAAAAGATACAAAAGCAAGAAGATATTTCAACTGGCTAGAGGAGCAGGAGGGTAGGGTTTTAAGGCTATGATACCAAATTCTGTGGTGAGAATCCTTTCAATGTAGTAAATCTATACAATGAATTCTTAAAGTCTGGCAACTGTGTCTAAGAGGACAAGCTTTCCACTGGAACTTTAAATAAATAATTGAAATTGAGACATTTGCAGAGACTGTGGGGGAGAAAGGACATTGAGAACAAGCTGGATCAATTTATCAAGGGGGAATCACCCCAGAATGGTCTCCTGTGATGTCTCATTCTGAGATTCTATTTGTGTGTTATTTCTTGGGAAAAAAAAATTGAATAAATCGGGCTGGTGTGACTCAGCTGTGGTAGGGCTGAAATCAAGCCCATGATTTCCTTATTTCTTTCTTCAGAATCTGCCAGATAAATTCATTCTTTTGTGTCCCAGTTACAGAACAACTGAGACCCCTGCTCTGGCAGCTCTTCCTTCAGAGTTGCTTCTGGACAGACTACACCCCAACCCAATGTACCAGCGCCTGCCTCTTCTTCTAAATGCTAAACTACTGAGCCTTGAGTATCCAAGAAATAACATAGAATATGTGCGGGATATTGGAGAGGGAGCATTTGGAAGAGTATTCCAGGCAAGGTAAGCAACTCTTCCATCTCATTTGCAAATGGACTTGATTTTAATTGTTCTTCCCAGAATCGAAACTATCGAGAATTAAGTAGCTTCTGATGAACTACCACGATTGCATTGTAGAAAATGTTGCAGTCAATTTGCACACAGCAGGTTTCCACAAACAGCTCTGTGATAATTGTGTGATATTTTGTAACTGATGAATATTAACCATGATGACAGGGGTAATTTCCTTAGTCTTCTTTGAAACAACAATGATGTATGCCTTCCTGAAAGAGGAGAATTCCTTTAACAATCTTCAACTACACGGTAGTTAGTGCTGCCACCACACACCACCAGAGACCCAAATTCGATCCTGATTTTAAGTAATGTCAGTGTGGAGTTTGCATGCTTTCCCCATCAACATGTGGGTTTCTTTATGGCATCCTTGGTTTTTTCCTGTACCAAAGGAAAGCTGGTTGGCAGGCCAGTTTGCTGCAGGAAATTGCTCTTGGCGTGAGTTAGGGAGGGGATTTGTCAGGGATGCCACAGGAATAATGGGGTTAATGTTGATGTCCAGCATGAAAGGCCTTGTTTTTTTATGCTGCATTTACTTCATTACTAAAATTTAAAATTGCCCTTGTTTTCCTCCAACTATTGGAACTGTCTCATTACACACAACTGCTCAGAAACAATTGAATGTAAAGCAGACCTGACCATTAGTAGGTAATGGCTATATCAAACTGATATCTGTACTTAGGAAACATTCCATCAGTTTGAGGCAGATTGCCAGTTGGCTCTCTGGGAATGTCAACCAACTTGCCTTGGAAATCAAGGACTCCTGGCCCCGCCAGGCAGCTATGTCTTGGATTCAGATACAGGGCCATCACCAAAGCTGCCAGGACACAATTCATTGTATACAGTGATTGCTGCAAGAAATGGACTCACAGTGTAACCCTGATATTGCACTCATTTGCACTCTCAGTTCATTCTGAAGGGTCAGTTGTTTCAGAGAGAGAACTATTGAATGGGTCCATCATTGCTCGGTCGTGCTCAGTGTGATACGCAAAGAATCAGGCTCTTCAGACTAGTACATCCATGGTGCCTGTTATTCCAATTACATTAATCCTATCAATCCTGATGAAGAAGGTGGCACTGCCAGAATCACTGTAGTGGCATCGCAACCACTGGTGCGGACCCGCGGGGAGATAGGGAGCAGAGATGCAGCACTCCCACGGGGTACAGCCTCCCAGTCGACTGCCAATGGCTCCGCATGGGCTTTGAGGGAACTGATGGTGATTTTAGTTGAAATCCCATGACCGTGGGTCTGCGCCCAAGATGGCAGCACCTATTAATTGGCAGCAGCCATGAGCGGCTGGATACTCTAGGGAAGCAGAGGACTGGAGCACGGCACCAGAGAATGGGAAGATCATCCACTGTCTGAGAGGGAGAAGCGGAAGAGATGACCCGTGGGGACGATGACCATGGGAGTGGATCAGTGAAAGTGCTCTGCAGCTGAGGGACCAATGCTTACAGGTGACTCGAGGCAAGGAAGCTGTGGGCTGTTGGAGACTGTTGTTGGGAGACTCATTTCAGACTGCGGACTGTTGGAGACTGGCTCGAACTGGCTGGAGGGGTACCAGGTATCCAAACCAGGATGTGAGGAGGTGCTGAGGACAGTGGAAAGTCTCTGACTGGGTCAGAGGTTGGGATCTGGAGCTCGAGTTGCCAATGAGTTGGACTGGTCTCTGTATGGGTGTGGGGGCTGCAGAAGTGCGGAAATTGGGGGACTCTCTATTGCTTCTCTCTCTCTGACTGCAAGTCTGACTAAGACTATAAGAAGTGTTTAGGCAATTCCTATCAGTGACGAATCTGTCTGCCTTGCAGCAGGCAAAAGAAATTTCATGTAACATGACACTTTTATTATTATGACAATAAATTGAATCTTGAAAGTTATCAAATTTGTTTATTATCAACTGAATGTAAAATACAACCCAGCGCAACATAGTTCTTTGGTCCTCTGTGCAAAAACATGCAGATATACATAACACTTACAGACAAATGATACAGATGCAGAATGTATGTACATATATAAAAATAAATAAATACATTTTGATTAAATAAATAGTGGAGCCTCTGAGAGTTTTTATGACCAGTTCTTCAGTTGTTCAGCAGTCTCACAGCTTGTGGGAAGAAGCTGTTTCACAGTAGCTGGAAGGTTCTGCAACCATGGTTTTTTTTAACTCCCTAAGTCCACAGCCTTCTATACCTTGGCAATTCAAGTACTTATCCAGATACTTCTTAAACATGGTTAGCATATTAGAAATTAATGGACCAGATTTTGTTTTAATCACAATCCCTGCTTTCATACACTAGATTTACATTGATTTGAATTTTTAATTTTTTCCATTGGGTATTGAATTCTGGATCAGCAGTCCAAACTTTTAGATGTTGTAGTAAATTTTAATCAATTCAGTAGGCCTAGAACTGGTAGATGAGTGACAGAATCTGGAGGGGGGTGGGGGTTAATGAGAATATGGGATTAATGTAGGATAAATGCAAATGGATATTTGATAGTCAGCACAGACCTGAGGGCTGAAGAGCCTGTTTCCTTGCAGTATCTCTTTATGACTCTATGACCTAAAATATTTGTTGGAGATCTGAGCTCGTGATTCCTTTGCATGAAAAAAGTTAGCAATGAGCACTAACCTGAAACAACAAAACATTAACAGAAGTTACATAGATTTACATCAAAAAGTTACCCATTTTTATTGGAAACATATTCCAGAATGTTAATCTTAAAGAACTGCACAAATTAAACACATTGTGCCATAAAATAGTGATGGACAGAGCACAGAAGTCTATGCAGATTGAGGGAAATGTCTTTCCATTATTTATAATATGCATTGGTGCTTCAGCCAAAACTTGATTGTAATCGGACAGAGTTGGACACCAAACTCTGCAGAGGTATTAGAGAAATGAAAACTACAGATATTACAGGCATCACTTGTTTCAAGGCAGAAGGCAGAGCCATTCTCATGGCCATTCTCAAACTCCTTCGGACTCATTCTCCATTGGTACTGTACATAGCTGATACATTTTCCTGATCATCCAATGTACAATCCCAATTTGTTCAGCACTTTTAAGTGAGGTCGTTCCCACATGCTGGTCAAAGGTGAGAATAGTCATACTTGAGGCTCCTTGGTTGCAGACTGCATTCCAGACACTGTGAATCCTGACTTAAAATTCTAAAATTCAGGTTGTATAAAGATCCTGTGTTATATCCTGTGTTGGTATGAGAGATTTTATCAAATTCTGTAAAAGAGCTGACTCTTGCCTTCTGCAAACTATATTGTTTGAGAAGGAAATAACCTTGCAGACAGTTTCTTGTCAGTATTTGAGAGCACTTCTGCCAAATCAATTATTTATAACGGAGTAGAAACCCGAATCATTGATCTGGCAATCGCTAACCTCTGTGCAAGCTCTAGATCCATTGCACATTCAGGAAGTTCCTAACCATGATATTTACAGAGTGCATTCCTTCTGTCTCTTTCTGGCGTACCCCTCAGTGGGCTTGAGTCCCAGTCTGATGATCTAATGAGACTACACTTTTTGGCACAGCTCTAACTGAAATCCAAAGACCTTATCTTGCAAATTAGGAACAGGCTAAGAAAAAAGCACAGAAAATAGCACTTATTTTTGCATTAATGGCAACTGTGAATATTTATTTATTTTCTCTTTTACTAACTTATGGCAAATTATGATAATTTATATGTGGTTGTTAATCTAGCTTAAACAGTGTGGCTGCTACATGAAAGAATTTTGGTACATTTGTACATTGTACTTGACAATAAACACTCACATCAAATCATAGACCTTTAATCCCTTGGAGTTCCAGTCCTGGCCTGGCTTCATGCTACTTGCTGGAAGCCAAAGGAGGGTCACACATCTCAGCATAACCAAAAAGGGAACCAGGGGTCAAGTTAGTTTGCAGCACTCTTTTGATGTGACATTCAAAACACATGCTGGCTGACTGATTGGGTAGAATGCGGAGTGTAGAAGAAAGATTGTAGAGGAGAGGAGGGCAAATATCAACTCACAATTTAACACGTAGAGATTCACCGCTCCATTTTCAGAAATCAGTAGTCAGCAACATTCATTCACTTCTATAAAGTGACTCACAATGACGAGATGCTACAAATTGGTCAAACATCAAAACCTGAACATTAAAAAAGGTAAAACTTTCCTTCGATGACCCCCAATGATTTTTACATTACTGGAAAGGAGCCTGTTATCTTGCAAATATCACCAAGTTCAGGAACAGTTGCTTCCCTTCCACCATCAGACTTCTAAACCACAAACTCAATCAGAACTTCATTTCGGGCTCTTACATTATTTATTACAGAAAATTCAGATTTTTCTGTTATTTTTACAGTCAGTTATTTACATTTCTTTCTTTGTTTACATGTCTCTTTATGCACACATAGTGCTTATCTGGTACAGTTTATAGTTACCAATAAGTAGGAATTCTGCCTGGCACACAGAAAAAAGAACATCAGGGTTGTATGTGATGACATGTATGTACTCTGGCAATAAATATGAACTTTGAAACTTCAAAAAAACTAAGCCTAAAGTAAATTTTATTTTGACTCATACTCTTAGCCAGCAGGCAACCCTGGCTCTGAAAAATACTGCTTCAATGTCACAGCTTCAGCTAAATAAAGTTTAACATTTAAATGGTATCTTATATTAACAGCAGTTCTGAAGGTAGATTTTCAGTAAAATGATATTAGAACAGGGGACCAAATGTTTTTTTTTCAAAGAAAGGAATAGAATCTAAAGCAGAGAGGGAGGGGAAAGAAGTGGAAAATCTTGGGTAGCAAAATCCAGAAGTTGTAACACAGCCAATTGAAAGCACGATCACAGATGGTAAAGCAATTAGCATTCAGACGACATCACACACCAATATCTTATGCACCGTGAGTTAAGACTAGAGGAAGTCACTGAGGGAAAAAACCAGATAACTGGAAACAACTTTAGATTCAAGCCATTGCTGGTTTGGGAGCCAGTCGAGGTCAGTGAGCACAGGGGTAATGGGTGAATGCAATTCAAATGTGTTAGTACAGAGACTACAAAGTTTTGAATGAGTTTAGATGGAATAATTAGGTCAAGGGAATGAAGGCATGAGTGAGTGTTTTAACAGCAGATACACTGAGGTGAGAGTGTAACAGTTAAGATACCAAGATGGAAAAAGGAAGTTGGAAGTTGTGAGAAGTAAGACAAGGTAGGGCAGAAAGCTGAGGTTGAACAGACTCATTCAGTCTCAAGAGAGAGGCAAAGTGCTAAATGGAGTTTGTGGTCTACGGTAGAGACAGGGACTGAATGCAAAGGCTTCTGTTTTCCTGCTACTTAAATGGGAAAATTCGTACTCAGCCAACCTGAAATGTCAGAGAGACAAACATAACAAAGCAGAGTCAAGAAAGGGAGTGGTAAGATATGGGCTGCCATCATCAGCGTAAAAATGTAAACTTTGGTTGATGCCGTCAGGTTAAGCATGTTACCATCTTGTTGGGCTCGGTAAGCAAAGCTCTGTGAGTGTATTAGTCACAGATTGCATTGGTGTAGGAGGTGAAATATGATCATGCCAGCAATATAAAAGCTGCATTAAATGTCACTCGTTGGTATTGTCTATCCCAGGGTGCTGAATCAATGAATATATTCAAGGCAGATATTTGATCACAGTGGGAGTCAAGAGTTACCGTGACTCAGAAGAAAAATAGAGCCTGGATCAGAATCTGATCAGCTGTAATAAGGCTATAAGATATAGGAGCAAAATACTCTGCTATTCTAATCATGGCAGATGTATCTTTCCCCAACACCCATTCTCCTGCCTTCTCCCCATAACCTTTGAAACCTTTACTAACCAAGAACCTATCCAGCTCTTCTCTACTAGGCTCCACAGCCGAATGTGGCAACAGATTCCACAAATCCCCCACTCTCTGGCTGAAGAAATTTCCCCTCATCTCTGTTCTAAAGGAACATCTTTTTATTCTGAGGCTACACCCTCTGGACCTAGACTCTCCTACGCACAGAAACATCTTCTCCACATCCATTCCATCCAGCCCTTTCAACATTCAGTATGTTTCAATGAGATCCCCGCTCATCCTTCTAAACTCCAGCAAGTACAAGCCCGAAACCATCCAACACTCCTCATACCTTAACACTCTCATCCCCAGGAACATTCTCATAAACCTCCTTTGGACCCTTTCCAATGCCAGCACATCATTCCTTACACATGGGGCCCCAAAACTGTTCACAATACTCCTTGTTGAACGATCTTATTGGATGACAGTGAGAGCTTAAGGCTGTGACCAATCACCATTGCTCTTTTTTTCTGAAAAGAAACATTTTTTATATTATTTCTGAAAAGAATACCTACAGTAAGCTCCCACTTTTCCCTCAGATTCAGACACAAGACACATTACCACCACCAGGTTGGCAGGTACCTCAGCAAGGGGAACTTGCAACCATATCCATTCCAATGGTCCATATTAAAGTTGGAATTTGGCTGCCCCAGTTGCATCCTTTATCCCAGAGACAGAGACCATGATCAGAATACTGCTCTCATCGAGGGGGAGGTCCAAAATAAATTCAAATATATCCTCCAGTACAGATAGCTGGGACATGAGACAGGCTAAACAAGGGGGTCAGCAGAAATTCTTTAACAACCAGATGCAACACAACCCAATCCAACCAGCTTTCAAGGCTGTCAAATTCTGACACTAATGTACAGCTGATAAAGGAAGTGGATGGAGATGGCAGGGAGGAGGGACAGATGGAGGATAGAGTGTGGGAGGAAGGAGAATGGGAGGTGCAAACAGAGGGAGACTATCTGATGGAAGGGAGTAAGAAGAGAGAGAGAGGTGAAAGAAGGAGAAGGAAAGGATGGAGAGAGGGGAAGGAACTGTGTTTGACAAAACAAATGAGGAAGCTATTAAAAGGAGGAAGGAAACATACATTAAATTTAGGAACCAAAAAAGTAGAAAGGGCTCATGAGAATTATATCATAGTCAGGAAGGAACTTAAGAAAGGAATTAAGAAAGCACAAAGGGGGCATGAGAAGTAGGATTCAAGCAAGGAGACCCCTAAAGTGATTAATGCATATGTGAAGAATAGAAGGATGAAGAGAGTGACTGCTTAAGGATAAAAGAGGCAGAGGCGGTTGGGGAGCTCCTCAGTGATCGTTTTGCTTCAGTATTCAGCAGAGAAATGATCTTGATCAAGGTGAGGTCAAAAAAAGAACAAGCTTATGTGCTGGACCATGTTGAGATTAAGAATGAGGAAGTGATAGATCTTCGTAAAAACATTAAGATTGATCAGTCCCTGGGGCTGGACAAGATCTACCCAGGTTGCTGTGAAAAGGAAGGGAAAGAGATAGTTGGGGCATTGGTGATTATCTTTGGATCCTTGACCACAGGGGATTGTAAAATAGCAAATGTGGTCCTCTTGTTAAAAATGGTAATAGGGAAAATCCTGGGGATTATAGGCCACTGATTCTGGCATCAGAGGTGGGCAAACTATTAGAAAGGATTCTTAAGAACAGGATTTCTGAGCATTTGGAGAAGTACAGTCTTCTCAGGGATAGTCAACATGGCTTTGTGAGGGGAAGGTGGTGCCTCACAAGCCTAATTGAGTTTTTAGAGGAGATAACAAAATAAATTGTTGAAGGTAGGGCAGTAGATGCGTATATGGATATTGTTATAAGTTCACATTATATTTAGTAACCACACTTTAAGGGTTAACATAGGCTGAAAATCTTTCATAACAAAACCTTTTCACAGCAAACCTATCCATAGTTTGTGGTCAGATGGAAGGCATAGTCAAGTAGGAACCATATGCAAAGTTAATAGTTTGGAAGAACAAAAGAACAATGGTTGTTGCAGGTAGTCATCGACTTCCGACCTATGCAAGTTACGTCCACCCACACATATGGCCAAATTTAAAAAAAATTTTTTATTTAAAGTACTGTACATTGATATTTTGTATTAAAAGTACTGTATACAGAGGTCCTTGCTCCCGGCGGCAGCCTGAATTCCCCACAGCAGCCCGAGGTCCCCGTTCCCCACAGCAGCCCGAGGTCCCCGTTCCCCACAGCAGCCCGAGGTCCCCGTTCCCCACAGCAGCCCGAGGTCCCCGTTCCCCACAGCAGCCCGAGGTCCCCGTTCCCCACAGCAGCCCGAGGTCCCCGTTCCCCACAGCAGCCCGAGGTCCCCGTTCCCCACAGCAGCCCGAGGTCCCCGTTCCCCACAGCAGCCCGAGGTCCCCGTTCCCCACAGCAGCCCGAGGTCCCCGTTCCCCACAGCAGCCCGAGGTCCCCGTTCCCCACAGCAGCCCGAGGTCCCTGTTCCCAGTGGCAGCCCGAGGTCACCGTTGCTCCTAGCAGCCCAAGGATCCCATTCCCAGATGCAGCCCGAGGTATCTGTACCCCATGGCAGCCTAAGATCCCCATACCCCACAGCAGCCCGAGGTTCCCATTTCCCAATGTACAACCAACCTCAAGTTACAACCAATCCTTCTGTCCCCATTACGGTGTAAGTCAGAGACTACCTGTATTTCAGGAAGAAAGACCAGATGGGACATTTACAAGTCATGTGATTATGAGTTATGTTTTTGGGAAACTGAATCAGAAAAGATTTCAATATTGATCAAGCAAGTCATGTGATTGAAACACTTGAAGAAGCAAGATTGATTAATAAGTAACCAGAGATCTGCAAGAGACAGAAGTGAAGGATATGCTGTTTCTGCTGTTTTCTCCTTGTCAGTGGAAACTGTGATCTGCTTTGACCATTGTAATGGTCATTTTGGATTGACCCATATCTGGATAAAGGAATCAGGAGAATGGCTTCATTTGGATCGTGACCATTATGATGGTCATTTCGTCTGATCGTAGCCTGGGTTTTTTTTTTGGAAGCATTGTGGAAGCCTCAAATTTTGTTTCACCTAGGCAAAGAAGAGGGGAATTGTGACAATCATTCGTATGAGAGAACATTTCTCTGGAAGCATCTTGACAAGCAGTTTGATGACTCAGTGTCTCGCCTACTTCATAATTACTTCTGAACATCAGTTTAAAAGTTCTAAATTTCAACACAGGATTTCTATGACTGAACTTTGGGAATTGACTTTCCATAATTTTACCTAAGCTGGGTAACACACACACGTATATTTGCTCATAGTTGAAGTTAAGTTTAAATTTAAGTAAGATGTTATATTATTAGTAATTATTAATAAAAATATTGTTTCTAAAATAACATGGTCAAGGTGAATTTCTATTGCTGCTGGTCTATGACGTAACAATATTAGTAAGGCATTTGACAAGGTCCCCATGAGAGACTCATTCAGAAAGTCATGTATGGATTCAGAATTTGCTTATCTGTTGAAAGCAGAGAATAGTAGTGGACAGAACATATTTTGCTTGGAGGTCAGTGACTAGTGGAGTTCCGCAGGGATCTGTTCATTGTGATTTTTATAAATGACTAAATTAAACTAAAATTCTGCAGTTTGCATGATACACATCTCTCCAGTCTATGCATTTATCTAGAAAGCTTGCACCAAAACCTGTGGCAACTCTTTCCTGACACTTACTACATGGTGTAAAACTATCCGCCTCATGCATCTTTTAAACTCCTTCTCCTCTCCCCACTTTAAACATGTCCTCTAGTACGTGACATCTTTGCTCCAGGAAAAAAAATTATGTGTACCTTATCTGTGCCTCTCATAATTTTATGAGCCTCATCCTTTGACTCTCCAGCAAAAACAACTCAAGTTTGTCAATAGCTCTTTGTCTCTAATCCAGAGAGCATCCTCATAAATCTCTTCTGTACCTTCCAAAGCTACCACATCCTTCCCATAATGGGACAATCAGAATTGTAAGCAATACTCCAGGAATAGCCAAACTAAAGGAACGTGACTTCTTTGGTCATATGCTCAGTGCCCCAACCAATAAAGACAAACACATCATATACCTTCTTTACCAGCCTATCTCCTTTCATATCCCACTCAGTTGGGTGGGGAACTTAGATTTAAAGTAATTAGATAAATCTGGATTTTACAATAAGGGTATTGTCAGTATAGGAGCTGCTAAAAAAAATCTCTTTTATTAACCTTATCTGCTCAACCAATTTATGATAGAAGGCCCATATTACTGCAGGTGGTCTTTAACTACCATTGGAAATGGCCTCAGTTCAATGGTAATCAGGGAAGGACAATAAATAGGTAGGTCAGTGAAACCCTTGTACCTTAATTAAATAGACAAAACATTTCTGTAGCCAGCAGAATAATAAGTTAATTGGGAAATGCTTTCTCCTGAGCAAGTAGTATTCATGCACAGGTTAAGTCCAACATAAGTGAGACTTGCATTTTGTTAAAATTCAGATTCCTTCATAATTTATGTGATAGGGCTAAAGTCCCTAAGTGGACACAGCTGTGCAAATGATGGTGGTGTGTTCCTTTTCTATTTATATGGTACATTTGCTAGCCCTGTTACTATGGGAGGCTTGTACTCTAAACAGAAATATTGCCCAGAAGTGCAAGCCGACAGCTGCCATCATTAGTTCAGCTGTGGAGTGAGCTGAGCATGGAATTTCCAAATCAGAATCAGAATTTATTGTCGTGAGCAAGTCATGAAACTTAGTGCTCTCTTCACAGCATCATAGTGCAAACATTCATAAAAACCATCTTATGACAATAAATTTTTAAAAGTGCATGAAAAGTAAGGCAGTGTTTTTGGTTCATTGATTATTCAGGAATCTGATGGCAGTGGTGAAGAAGCTGTCCTTGTGCTGTTGAGTGCTCACCTTTAGGCCCCTGTACCTTTTTCCCAATGGTAGCAGAGTGGTAGCTGCTTTTTTAAGACATCGCCTCATGTAGATGTTCTTGAAGGACTGAAGTCTGGTGCTTCTGATGTTGCAGGCTGAGTTAACAACCCTCTGGAATTGATTCTTGTCCTGTGAATTGACACCTCCATTATCAGACAATGATGCAACCAGCCAGAATGCTTTCCACAGTTCACCTGTAGTTTTTGAGAATCTTTGGTGACATTCCAAATCTCGTCAAACACTCACAAAGTATAGGCGCTGGTGATTGCATCGACATGGAGGCTCCAGGACAGATCCTCGGAGATGTTAACACCCAAGAATTTGAAGTTCCTGACCCTCTCCACTACGGACCCCTCGATGAGGACTGAGTCGTGTCTTCTTGACTTCTTTTTGAAGTCTACAATCATCTCCTTGGTTTTGCTATCGTTGAGCGCAAGATTGTTGGCATGATACCACTTAACGAGCTGATCTATCTCCTCATTGCCATTTGTGATTCTGCCAACAACTGTGGTGTTATCAGCAAACTTGTAGGTAGCATTGGAATTGTTCCTGGCCACACAGTCGTGGGTGTCGTGAGTATATAATGAGTAGAGCAGTGGGCTAAGCACACATCCAATTGACAATAAGGCTACAAAGAGAGTTAGTGGCAAGGTCATCCCTGGTTGCTGCCAATAAAGTCAATCTCAGTTTTCTCTCACACAAACACTGGCTTCACTCCAGTGCTGGTCATATTAAATTACACCCAAATTTCTCCAGGTCTCCCCTTTGCATGATTAGTGAAGACAATTGCCAGCTCAGAACTGCATTTTGACAGGCCCTAATCTTGTTCGCAGCTATGCATTTCCACAATATGTCCCAAAGGACTTTATAACCAGCAAAAGATTTATTGAAGTAGAGTCACTATTGCAATGTTGGAAGTGTAGTGACTAAATTACAGGCTAAGATCTCACAAGCAGCAATTTATAGTGTCATTGGCAACGCAATGTTGCCAAGTATTTGGATGCAGGGCTGGGCATTGTTCATCAAACAACTTACTCAGAAAAGAGTCTATTTAAAAATCAAAAGATGTAGACCGTGACAGAAACTACAGTCACTTCTCTCATTAAAAACAGGGTAATTTCTCAGAAAAAATACATTGAGGATAATTTTGTGAAGTTAATCTCCATAACTTACAGCTGTCCAACCATTTTGATTGATTGACAGGGGAATTAACCAAGCACATGCACTCTGACTACAAAAAAAGCATTGTTTTTATGAGCAGCTACATAATTATAACAAATCATGGCAATGTTGATTGAAGGAAAGATACTGGCCATGATTCTGAGTAGAGCACATTTTCTCTTGGTAGCTCTGAGAGATCTTTAAAAGTTCAAAGTCAGGTGTTTTGTCAGAGTACATATATCACATACAACCCTGGGATTCTTTTTCCTGCAGGCCAGGAATTTGCTCACTCTCCACTTCTGATCCCCAATGATCAGTGGATCGTAAACCTCTGGTTTTCCTGACCTATAGTCCACAATCTGCTCCTTGTTTTTTGGTTACATTGAGTGTAAGGTTATTGTTAGTACACTATTCAGCCAAGTTTTTAATCTCCCTCCTGAATTCTGGCTCATCATCCTTTTTTATCCAACTTACTATTGTGGTATCATCAGTAGATTTGTAGATGGTGTTATTGTCGTATCAAGCCACACAGTCGTAGTTGTAAAGTGAGTAGAGCAGGGGGGCTAAATAAGCAGCCCTGTGGAGCTCTGGTTCTGATGGAGATTGTGGAGGAGATGTTCTTACCAATCCACACTAATTGAGGTCTGGAGGTGAGGAAATCCAAGGTCTCATTTCACAGTGAGGTATAGAGGTCTTGGAGTTTGCTGATCAGTTTTGAGGGGATAATGGTGTGGAATGCCGAACTGCAGTCGATAAAGAGCATCTTTACTGTTCAAGGTTTTGTGTAGAGACCGTGAGATGGCATCTTCTGTAGACCTGCTGCTGTGGAAGGCAAATTGGAAATGATATGCTTCAACTTCAGCCTCTCAAAACACTTCAAAACTGTGGATGTGAGTGCCACTGATCAGTAATCATTTAGGCAGGCCACTACACCCTTCCTGGGCACCGGTGCAATTGAGGTCTGTTTGAAACAGGTGGGTACCATGCCCTGCCGGAGTGAGATGTTGAAGATATCTGTGAATACATTGAGAAGTTGGTCAGTGCAGGTTTGCAGTACTCAGCTCGGTAATCCGTCTGGACTGGAGATTTGGATTCACTCTCCTGAATGCAGCCTGCATGTCATCTTCAGATACTGATAGTAAAGGATCGTCAGGGCTCATGGGATGTGCAGCAGTTCTTCCTTGTTCTGGTGATCAAATCAGATATTGAGTTCATCTGGGAGTGAATCTTTGCTGCCTCCTATTGCATTGGATTTAGTTCTGAAGCAGGTTACATCAGTTAGGCCTCGCCGCAGCTGTCGGTTTTCCATTCTCCGCCTGAATTGCCACTTTGGGAAATGTTTTTTCACAAGTTGTAGTGTTCTGGATCTCTGGACTTTAATGACTGTGAACTGGTTCTCTGTAGGTTCTGGATTTCATTGTTTCTCCAGAGCTTCTGGTTGGGGAAAAACTCTGAATGACTTGGTGGGGACACACTCGTCAACAGCTGTTATAGGAACATAGGAAGTAGGAACAGGAGTAGGCCAAAAATGGCCCATCGAGCCTGCTCCGGCATTCAATAAGATCATGGCTGATCAAATTTATGACCTAACTCCACCTACCTGCCTTCTCCCCATATCCCCTAATTTCTCTATCATGTAAAAATTTATCTAACCGAATTTTAAATATGTTTAATGAGGCAGCCTCAACCACTTCCCTGGTTAGAGAATTCCAAACATTCACTACTCTCTGGGAAAAACTATTTTTCCTCATCTCTGTCCTAAATCTACTCCCCCAAATCTTGCGACTGTGTCCTCTCATTTTAGTTTCCCTGGCCAGCTCAAAAAACCTTCCTATATCTATCCTATCCATACCCTTCATAATCCTATATGTTTCTCTAAGATCTCCTCTCATTCTTCTGAACTCGAACGAATACAATCCTAGATGATTTAATCTTTCATCATAAGTCAACTCCTTCATCCCAGGGATCAACCTAGTAAACCTCCTCTGGACCATCTTCAAAGCTAGTATATCCTTCCTCAAATATGGAGACCAGAACTGGACACAGTACTCCAGGTACGGTCTCACCAGTACCTTATACAGTTGCAACATTACCTCCCTACTCCTGAATTCAATTCCTCTAGCGATGAAGGCCAACATTCCATTTGCCTTCTTAATAACCTGCTGCACCTGCAACCTAACTTTTTGCGATTCATGCACAAGCACTCCCAAGTCCCTCTGCACAACAGCATGCTGTAGTTTTTCACCTTTTAAATAATATTCAGCTCTTTTATTTTTCTTGCCAAAGTGGATAACCTCACACTTACTAACATTGTACTCCATCTGCCAGACCTTTGCCCACTCATCCAGCTTAACTATATCCCTCTGCAGACTCTCCACATCCTCATTACAATTTGCTCTTCCACTCAATTTGGTGTCATCCGCAAACTTGGCTACACCACATTTTGTCCCCTCCTCCAAATCATCAATTTAAATGATGAACAGTTGTGGGCCTAGCACCAACCCCTGCGGCACCCCACTTACCACTCTCTGCCAACCTGAAAAACCTCCACTTATCCCGACTCTCTGTCTCCTGTCAGACAATCAATTTTCGATCCATGCCAATATACTTCCCCGGACTCCACTTTCCTGTAACTTACTGATAAGTCTCTTGTGCAGCACCTTATCAAACACTTTCTGGAAATCCAATTATACAACATCAACCTGTTCTCCTCTATCCACCGCACTCATTGTATCCTCAAAGAATCCTAACAAGTTTGTCAAACAAGATCTTCCCTTTCTAAAACCATGCTGCGTCTTTATTTCCTTTGTTAATCACGTTTGATTTTTCCCTTTTTCTTGACCGGAATATATTTTTGTTGAGCATTACAAAATATTTCTTTGAAAATCTTCCACTGTCCCTCAACTGTTTCATCAATTAGCCTGTGCTCCCAGTCCACTCTGCCCAATTCCTCCCTCAACCTATGGTAGTCACCCCTGTTTAAGCATAATATATTAGTTTTAGATATTCCATCTGAATGAGAAATTCAATCATACTATGATCACTATTTCCCAGATAGTCTCTGACTATTACATCATTTACTCTACCTATCTCATTGCTCAACAGTAGATCCAGGAGAACATTTTCTCTTGTTAGTTCCTTAACATGCTGCTCAAGAAAGCTATCGCGGATGCATTCTATGAAGTCCTCTTCCAGACTCCCACGATCAACATGATTTTCCCAATCTATGTGGAAGTTAAAGTCCCCCAGGACTACTGCCATATCATTATTACATGCCTCACTTATCTCTCTATTTATTTCCTGTTCCACTAAACTATTGTTATTTGGTGGGCGATAGATAACACCCACCAATAATTTTTTCCCTTTGTTATTCTTTATCTCTACCCAAATGGACTCAACATTATGCTCTTTAGATCTTATATCATCCCTCACTATTGCTTGGAGCTCATCTTTGATTAAGAGTGCAACTCCACCTCCCTTACCATCTTTGCACCACCTAATACCCTTGAAAGTTTAATTCCCATTTAGGGTCACCTTGTAGCCATGTTTCCGTGATGGCTACCAAATCATAGGCATGGGTACCTATTTCCGCCTCATTCACTAACCTTATTTCTAATACTGCGGGCATTCAGATAAAGTGCCCTTATGCTCTTTGTCCTTTTAATATCTAGTGACTTCTGTATCCTTTTCTTTTGATTTTTCTGCCCACTATTTTTCTTTGTATTCCCAATTTTCTTAACACTATCATTGACCCGAAAACTCACTGCACCACCTGATTTTTTACTTTCTCCTCCCAACATTACTTTTCCTGGCCATTTCTTTATCTTCCCTACCCTTTTCCCTATCACTCAGGTTCCCATACCCCTGCCAAATTAGTTTAAACCTTGATAAAGTGGAGCGGCCCTGATTTAATCATTCAGATCCTCAGCTGAGTTATTGAACACCGCCAATCTATTGACTCAAGGCAATCCAGTAACTACTCTTCAGCTTCCCACGACTACCTTCTTGCTGTCCTGATCTCTGGACCCTCTGTTTTTTTAGGGTCTGTCTGTATGCAGTCAGAAGGAGCTCCACCTGATGATCCAAAATGCGATTCCTGGAAAGAATGGCTGGCCTTCATTATCAATTTTAGATATTTTACATACTTCAAAGAGAGCAGATTAGGTCTCGATTTAACAAAAGACAACCCTCTGACACTTTCTCTGCGCAAGAGTGTCAGCCTAAATTTTGTGCTCAGATCTCTGGGATGGGATTGAGGTTAAAAGCACCACGCTGTCTGAAGCACAACCCAGTCGATTACTCTGTTCCCTTCCTTGTTTGTCAGCCTGATGACTTATTCTTTATACTCCCTGGCATCAATGAACTTCCTGTCATCCAACTTGAACCCTAACTTTTGGCTGCTTCTTCTGTCTTGCCAGTAGATCATTTTAAATGATTCCTTCATTCCCCTTTCTAGGGAAGACACCTACTAATTGGGACCCACCAGTCATGACTTCATGAACAACTTATTTTATGTGTGAGGTGGAGTAACAACAGGATACAGCTGGAGGTGATTATTTGGACAGATGGCTCCCAGATTTGACCCTGCGTATTGCTCGGAATATAAAAGAGACTTGGACAAATTAGGATGCTGGAGGAAATCCAACAATTTCCCAAAGGCTAATGGTGCTCCAGCGGTCTTGATTCACCGGCCAATAGTTGTGAGATGGCCTTGATTTTATCCACCCATTTTCAATGGTTAGTGGGTGAGTGGGAAGAAGAGAGATCTGGGAGAAAACATGAAGCAATCTACAAGCAACCTGACCCTGTTCCTTGCTGTTGTTGCATACATCTCCAGGCTGCCAACTTTTTACTGGCCAAGCAGTCAATCTGCCCATCTGTTAGGTGAGTGACTGCATTGAGTTATTTAAGAAATGTCTTGATGTTAAGATAGGCAGAGACTCCACGTCCCTGGATTTCATTGCACAAGCCCCCTCCACCCCATTAACTCTGCAGCAGGGTTTCTTCTTCCTTGGAAAGCAAGGAATAGATCATTCCAAATCTGATCAGGACTGTTCAGTCTGATACTAATCCTCAATCTGAAAGGTCCAAGTTTTATGGGTCACAATAAAGCAGCACATATTGGAACACTTAACAGATGGTATCCCTAGAAGCATTTTCTCTCTCCACAGATGCTACCTAACCCAAGTTCTTGTTGCATGCACCTGGGTTCATTTTGCGAGCACCTCAGCGAGCTGTACATAGTGGTACAGAGCACAGAGTTAGAGAGAGAGATCAGTTAGAACAGAGCGAAGGCAAAATTGTTTTACTGATGTCGGATTTGTTCCGAGTCTTATAACAGCAGGAAAGAGACTGTTCTCAAATCTGGTTGTGCTTGATCTCACACTTGTGAATCTTCTGGATGGGAGGAGGGAGAAGAGAGTGTGGCCGGGGTGGGATGAGTCGTTGAATATTTTTTGGGAAGGTAGGTGGAATCGATGGAGAAAAAGGTGGTGGAGGTTTGTGTGATGGTCTCTGCTGCATTCACAACTCTGCAATTTTTTGTGGTCCTGGGTAGAGCAGTCTCCACATCATACTTTCAGCGGTGCATCTGTAGAAATTGTTGAGGATCATGATGACATCTCAGGCGTAAGGAGAGATGCTTGTGTGTATGAATATTTCCAGCATCTTCGGCATTTGATTTCTTATTTCCACCAGAGTTAAGTGCACCTTTTGTATACTTTTCACAAAGAAATCATCTCTTGGACCCCACACAAAAATTGGCTCTGATAATTGAACCTGCTGATTAAACAAGATGAGGAGAATATCCCCTTCACTGTACTACTGGTGGTCACATTTTCATCTCCATCATAATCTATCTTCCTATTTAATATTTAGCAGCAGGAGAGGGTCACATTGCCCCCCTAAGCTGATTTTGTGCATGAAGGCACATTTATCCAATCCTTGTGTCCACTGAATCACATGATGTCCAAAACCTATTCACCTTAACCTTGAATACAATCATTGACAGAGGACCTGCAGCCCTCGATGGTGGAGAATTCTAGCTATTAACAACTTTCTGCATCAAGAAATTCTTCTTAAATGCATCTGGAATGGCTGCCCCATGCTCACGTACATCACCATCAATGTCAACAATACCTTTAGATACATCCAAACTATTTCTGAGTTTATCTTCATTATCACCAGCACCGTCATCAGGAAATGTTCATAAACACTTTCTATGTTCAGCTGAGTGAAAAGGCTGGATATTATTGATCAAATCCTTAGCTTTCCAAAGAAGATGGTCTGCTAGCAATGGCTCAATAGAACTAAGAAGTTGCTTCAGAAGTCAGCTGTGATTACCATTCAAATAGGGGACTGAGATCACATTTGGGCCAGATGAAGCAAGCACTATTGTATTCTAACAATGGGCTCCCATTCAGGTAGTGGTATGGACTGTTATTAAGTTAAAGAATGGCTCAGGTAATCAGCAGGTTCCCTTTATTTAGGCATTCATAAGTTAAGTTTGTATGTAAATTGGAAAATGCACCAAAACCACTTGCCTGGTCATTAACATCTTGCGGTGTCCCCCTCTGGAGCCTTAGAATACAGGCCATCCCTGGCTGACAAAGACGTTCTGCTTATATAGACCTCATCAATTAATTTTGTCCACAAGTCAGAATATACAAAAAAATAATGTGGTTCTGAGACTCCATGATATTGTAATGAATGGCATCAAAAGTACACAAGTATAATAAGGAAAACTAATTACTAAAAATGAACAAAAAGATCAAGCTAGTTCCACTGTTCATAGGTACAAATGCATTTACATGTGTCAGACCTTTGAATTTAATATCATGTGAACTCGCTTGCATAGTGGTGTGTCCAGAAGTTGGATGTTCATGACCCAGGGTTGGCCTATTTAGTTCTTTCATGTCTTTTATTCCTTGATAACCCTGCCTGATTTGTTGACCAGTTACTAGAAGATACAAAGGAGAGCAATGAGATGAAATATCTTCTGATTTTCCTCTTTCCCACTATCCACTTGACTACATCTGTAAAATATCTCCCCCCTGTAGAGAAGATAAAAGCTCACACTCAACTTGAGGGAGAACTAACGCTTTTATTAGCTTACAACACAGGTAGGGTTCACAAATATGCTTCAGAGGGGTTCTGGGTTTAAGCAGGAAATCAGGGTAAAATACAGGCCCCCGGAGGAGGGGCCGGGGGAGGGGCTGGGAGGCGGGACCAATCATCAGAACAGAATCCCAGTTCACTACATTCACCCCTTCCTTCAGAATGAAGGGTCTGTGGATGAAGAGAACAAAGATCGGAAGCCGGTAATAGACACAGAAGAGAAATATTTACAATACCATTTACAGATTCAGGCAATCTGGGGGTCTGGAGATCCTGGTGGAGCGCCTTAGCACCGGGGGGCCTTGGGCTCCTTGAGTCTCCTGGTCAGCCTGTGATGGAATGGTAGTAGGTTGGGGCTCCAGCTCCACGATAGAGGGAGGTTCACTCTCCTCCTGAACCGGATCCCCTGAGGCCCTGAGCAGGGGTGGGGAGAAAAGGCCCAGTAGCTTGTGGGCCACCTGAGGCAACGGATCCATTGTTCCAGCGGGTGCCAGGTCCATGACGGAGACGGCATCCTCCCTGCCATCCGGGTACTCCATGTAAGCATGAAGCAATTTCACCCTTTCCACCAGAAATTCGGTCTTGCTTCTCCTCATGTGCTTCTTGAGAAGGACCAGACCAGGACTAGTGAGCCAGACAGGGAGTGTAGTCCCTGATGCCGACCTTCTTTCGAATGTAAACATGAGCTCATGAGGAGTAGCATTGGTTGCAGTGCAGATTAGCGACTGAATTGAGTGGAGTGCGATGGGGAGGGCATCCTGTCAGCATGAGTCTGGAAGGCCTCTTTGCTTCAGGGAAAGTTTGACAGCCTTCCTGATCAAGGAGTTCTCTTTTTCAACCTGCCCGTTCCCCTGGGGGTTATAACTAGTAATCCTGCTGGATGCAATGCCCCTCACTAGCAGGTACTTGTGCAGCTCGTCGCTCAGGAAGGCTGAGCCCCGGTCATTATGAATATAGCTGTGATACCCGAACAGGGTGAAAATAGAGTCTAGGGCCTTCATGACGGACGAGGCAGATGTGTCTGGGCACAGGATGGTGAATGGGAAGCAGAGGTACTCATCGAAGACCGAGAGAAAGTAGATGTTCCCTTTCGTGGAGGGGAGAGGTCCCTTAAAATCGACGCTGAGCTGTTCGAAGGGCCTGGATGATTTAGTCAGGTGCACTTTCGAGGGGAGAAAAAAGTGTGGCTTGTACTCAGCACAGACCTGGCATGACCTGGTCATTTTCCTGACATCTTCTTTTGAGTAGGGCAAATTGCGGGACTTGATAAAATGAACCATGCGGGTGACCCCTGGATGGCAGAGCTCATTGTGTATGGCCTGCAGTTGACCGGTGTTCACAGAGGCATAGCATCCGCTGGTCAAGGCATCTGGAGGGTCATTAAGGGCACCTGGCCAATAGGCGATGTCAAAACTGTAGGTGTAGAGTTCAATCCTCCACCTTGCAATTTTGTCATTCTTGATTTTGCCCCTCTTGGTGTTGCTGAACATGAATGCGACAGAGCTGGTCCGTGAGGAGCGCAAATCTTCTACCAGCCAGGTAGTGCCTCCAGTGCCTTACAGCTTCTACAATGGCCTGAACCTCCTTTCCCACAGTCGGGTTCCAGAGCTCGTAGCCTTGAAAGGTCTGTGAGTAAAAGTCAACCGGCCTGCCCGCCTGATTGAGAGTAGCGGCCATGGCTACATCTGAAGCTTCACTTTCCACTTGGAAAGGTACATTTTCATCTACCACATGCATGGCAACTTTCACAATGTAACTTTGGAGGTAATTAAAAGCTGTTGGGCTTTGGCCGAAAGTGGGAAGGTGGTGGCCTTTAAGAAGGGACGAACCTTGTCGGCGTATTGAGGGACCCACTGGGCCTAATATGAGAAAAACCCCAGGTATCTACTCAAAGCCCTTGTGGTTCTGGTGAGGGGAAGCTCTAACAGGGGGCGCATCCTATCAGGGTCAGGGCCAATGGCACCATTCTCCACCATATAGCCAAGGATAGCCAGTCATATAGTCCTGAATACACATTTGTCAGAATTGTAGGTGAGATTCATGGCTCTCGCCACGTGGAAAAAGCTCTGGAAATTGAGATCATGGTCTTCCATGGTGTGGCCACAGATGGTGACATTGTCGAGGTAGGGGAAGGTAGTCTTCAACCCGTACTCATCCACCATCCTGTTCATCTGCAGCTGGAAAATAGAGACCCCATTGGTAATACCGAAAGGGACCCTCCAGAACTGATAGAGTCGACCGTTAGCCTCAAATGCTGTGCATGGGCAGTCCTTGGAACGAACTGGTAGCTGGCGATAGGCAGTTTTCAGGTCGATGGTCGAATAGACCCAATACTGTGCGATGCCGGACTTGTCTTCCCCATTTACTACCACCACTTGCACTCTCCATGGGTTGGTGCTGGGTTTGATGATCCCCTCCTCCAGCAGGCGCTAGGTCTCTGTCTTTATAACTCCCTGTCTTCTGCGCTGTACCTGCTGCTCTTTGTGATGATAGGCTTACAGTCGGCAGACGTTTGGGAACAGAGGCGGGGTGGGGGGGGGTCGCTGTTCAGCATGGATAGGCTGCAAGTGGGTCCTGGTTTTGAGGGTCCTCCATTTCGAACCATTACTGGGGGAAGGGGAGCAGAAAACTCCAAGGTCACACTTTTAAGGTGACGCAGGAAGTCCAGACCCAACAATACTGGAGCACACAATTAATCTAAAATGTACAGGTGAAATCTACAAAATTCCCCCCTTTAAATGACAGATGAACTATACAATGTTTCTGTGCACACGCCGACTGGGACTGGGAGGCTAGAAAGATTCGGTAATTAGAGGGGTACATTTTTAAGTTATATTTTTGCACAGTCCATGAGTCTATGAAACTTTCCGCGGCACCTATGTCAGTCAGGCACTTGGTTGAATGTCCATTTACCTTTACCGTCATCATTGAGTTGCTGAGCTGGTGAGATGTACACTGGTCGAGGACCAGCGGTACCAGTTTGCTATCCCCTCGAATAGCCCCCTCTGTCCTGAGTCGACCTGTTCAGGTAAGAAGGCGCCGACCTCATGGTGCGGCAAGATGTCTGCCCTCCTTCCTCCTCTGACGATGATGATGTCACTGAATTCAAAATCAGACTAATGCAAGATGGCCACCGAGTCTTTTTGTGCCATTTTTGTAGGCGGATGGTTGTGCAGCAGCTGATCTTGGGTGAGTCCAGTGCAGACGACTTGTGGCTGGAATCAATCCAGGAGCAGTACAAGCTGTGGACTTCCCTGAACCTCCCTTCACGCTGGAGACCCTCATCCAATATCCCTTCTTCCCACACCTGGAGCACGCTGAGTATTTGGCCGGGCAGCAGGCACAGGGGTGCTGTCCCTTGTCGCAGAAAAAGCACTCCCAGGCTCGGGAAGTGACAGCCATTAAAGTGGGGGCCACCGTAGCAGGTGTAACCGGTCCTTGGAGATGCTCACCTGAGAGCGTGAGTTTGCTGGCCTCAAGGTTGTTGTTCTCGAGACTGGCCTGTTCCAGTGATTTGGCCAACTCGACATGGTGAGGTCCTTCCTTCCTGACTCAAGCATTCGCTGCCTCACGTACCTCAAGCAGACCCATGCAACTTGAGGGTCCCGGATCTGTTCATCTTTCCAGACGGGAGCCAAAGCGACCTCATACCTGCACTTCTTAGCCAATGTTTGCAGATCCAGCAAGTAGTCGTCAATCGACTCTCCGGGCAGTTAGCAATGTAGGGCGAGCCGGTGCCTCGCTAGGACCTCATTTGGGGCTTTCATGTAGTGGACCTTTAGCGCCTCAGTGGTGGCCTCGTACATTGGGCAGTCTCAGACAACTGCATACCCCTTCATCCCAACCCTTGAGATGAACGCCGACCTCCGGAGCTCGTTTGTATGGAAGACATCCCTGGTCGCGTTCAGGTAGGCCTGGAAACAGAAGAGCCAATATGCAATCTCCTCAGCCACGTTGTTGGACTGGGGGTCTATCATCAGCCTATATTGTGCTTGAGTAATACCTCCATCCTTGTTAAGCTAATAAAATTGTAGTGTAGATAAAAGCTCACACTCGACTGGAGGGAGAACTAACGCTTTTACAACACAGGTAGGTTCATAAACAGGCTTCAGAGGGGGTTCTAGGTTTAGGCGGGAAACCAGGGTTATATTCGGGCCCTGGGGGAGGAGCCGGGAGGCGGGACCAGTTGTCAATACAGCATACTTCTAGTGAATCCCAGTTCACTGCACCACAAAGAGCAAAAATGAAATTGAGCAATCAATGCCACCAATCAGGGACATCAAGTTTCAAACAAGCAATCTTTCCCGATTCAATGCAACAACAAATGTATTTCATTTTGTGTAATTAAAGATAAAATCACAACTAAGAATGAGGAAAAATGTTACAGCTGCTTTTTATCTAATCACTTTTCAGATACAGCTAACATGAAGATTGTTGAGAATTTTGAAACTTAGCCTTAAATTTATGGTAGGGAAAGCATTTTTTGTCTTCTTTACAGGAAATCATTTAAGTAGATATGGCAAGAGGAAGGCCAATAGTGTCAAACTAACGGAGTCATTGGGAGAGACCAAGTTGAATATGTCAAAATGCCCTGAGGATATTGCAGGATTTATATCCAGTGTAGCAGAAGCAACAGGTTATATTACAGAAAACATCAGTAGCTCTCTCACATTGATTTGTGGCCAAAATGAAGCTTCTTTGAATAAAGAAGGACATTGTGAGCATGGTCAGAAATAAGCACAAATCTATGTTAGTAATTCTAAAAGGTCAAGTCCAAGTAAAGTAAAGTAGTCATGGATCCCAAGAATGTTAGCCTTTAGAAAAATCATAAATAATCTTAACTAAGATTTACTTATGGTAGGATTTGTTAAATGTTTACATTTCCAGCTGCCTTGTTTAAGGTTGAGCACTGAGTTTCAAATCCAGCCTCCTGCATATCACTGATGCAGTCTCTTTTCTGGGGTATTATCCAATCAGCTTCCTCTGTATGTCTACAGACTACTGAAACTTTCCCCATTCTCCATCTCTGCATTATCTGTTCTAAGTCAAACTCTTTTTTTTTATCCTGGGCACTCTTCTTTCAAAGGAGGAACCTCTCATTCATTTTTATATTTTTCAAGGAGCATGATAGTTTACATTTCCATAGTGTTGACTTCAGATTCCCCACCTTCAGTCAAAATTCTCCATCTCTTTTATTTTCCTGAGCAATGGAGGTGTTCACACCAGCCCCTCGATCCAGACCATAGATTCTCAAGGTATGACTATTTTGGGAAATAATTAAAAAGTTGGTTTGAAAAAATAAACTTGTTATGTGGGTGTGAAAGATGTGACTTGGCAACACTGTCAGAACGGCACCATTGTGGTAACTTCCAAGTAAAATCACTTGGTTCTTTTTATTTTCATATCATATTTTTGCTCTTCTGATGTTTCTCTTATTTTAACTGTCATTATCCTTGGTTAACATTATAATTATATTTTTTCTGACCGGTCTTATCATCCATTCCAAATTATCTCATTGGCGACGAGGATTCCAAATGATCTTAACCATCATGTCTCCATCCATACCCCTTTATTTTTCAGTTCAGTAGTGAGTGAGACCTGTATCTGTATGTATCCTTGTGCACTGGCATAATGACGGGGGTGCAGGGGAGGGGGTCTGCCCCAGAGGGGGACACCAAAATCCGAAAAAAATATGGGACCCCCAGAAAGTAAAGTACGAGGTTCGCACAGTTTTGATGCCCTCTCTGTGAGAAAAAAAGTGTCAGAAACCGCCCTGGTGTTTTTTTAGGCTCAGTATTCTTCCTTTGATTTAATTATTACTCTTATTACAATTTTCATTTCTAAGACATAATAAAATATTGATTAATCTGTTTTGGGAGTTTGCGCTGTTGTATATTCAAAATGAGCAAACCAAACCAGCAAAAGGTTCGTCAATATTCAGTGGAGTTCTTGAAGTTTGGGTTTATATGTGCACCTTTTTGCCTATTATGCCAACAGACTTTGACAAATGAATCAATGAAAGCAGGCCATCTTGAAGCTCATTTGATGGTTAAACATCCTATCCACATCAATTCAAAATTGGAACATTTTAAATCACTGAAAGAGAAGTTTGAACATAGATCAAAAATCACTTCATTATTCACTGCACAAACTACAGCCCTTGAAGCTAGCTATGAGATTTCTCTATTTTGATAGCAGAACATGGGAAAAATCATACAATTGGAGAGGAACTGATTAAACCCGCAATATCATTGTTTCTCAAAACAATTCTACAAAAGGATGACAAAGATGTCTGAGCGATGCCGTTAAGTAATAGTACTGTCTGCAACAGAATAGATGACATGGATCAAGATGTTAAAAAAATAGCTTATTGAAAAGTTGAAATCATGAAAAGTTCTCAATACAACTGGATGAATTTACTATATGGGACAGTGAGGGTCTGTTATTGGCATACATGAGATATATTGATCAGGAAGAGTTTCAAGAAGAGATGTTTGTGAATTATTAGAAAAAAATGCTACTGCAGTTGATATCTATAGCAAGCTCAAAAATTATTTGGATGAAAATAAAATTACAAAAGTAAACATTATATCTTGTGCTGCAGATGGTGCACCTGCTATGATAGGTAAAAAAATAGGATGTTTAAAATTAATGAAGGATGAAAATCCAAACATGTTGGTTGTCCATTATGTTATCCACTGAGAAAACTTAGTTGTGAAGAAAGTTTCCCCTGTTCCACATGATTTACTGCATTCTATGATCAAATATATCAATGTCATCAAAGCTAATGCCAAAAAATGCAGAACATGTGAGATTATTGCTTCACACTGAAGTAAGGTGGTTGTCAAAAGGTTTATGGAACTGATCTCCTCAGCGAATTTTTGAAGAACAAACCTGAAATGAAGCTCTTGCTAACAACAGATGGCAAAGCTTATGTGAGTTACGTGACGGACATTTCTGAGACACTAAGTTCATTGAACAAGCAATTCCAAGTAGCAAACATGACGCTCATTGATGCAAAAACAAAGACATTTGGATTCATGACATATCTAGAATTATGCCAAAGGAATATTTCTGCAAGAAATTTCAGTCATTTCTATTGGTTGAATAAGTGCTGCTACAAGCATCATTGTTGACCATTTGAAAATGTTGGTTTCCAACTTCAATGATAGATTTTGTGATTTAAAGGCAATGGATTTTCCTTCTTGGTTAACTCAGCCATTGCTGGTGAACTTATCTGTTCAAACTGAAAGGAAACATGATGTGGCTGTCTAACAAGATTGAAAAGAAATGCCCAAACTCAACTACTTTAGCAAGGGAACTATTGATATATTTTCCATCGTCTTATTTAGTAGAATGTGGCTTCAGTGCTGTTAGTAATTTGCTACAAGAGAAACTGACTGGAAAATACAAAACGTGGAGAGGTTGAAACTATCAAAATTAGTCCCTTGAATCAAAAAATTCTACATCTAGCGTCAGGGGCAAGGTTCCCACTGAAATGTTGACAATTGTTGAATGTGTGTTTGAGATGGTTGATATATTGAAATCGTAGTTGAATATGAAATATGTGTTCCAGTGCATTCCCAACCTTAATTGCATTGAAATACACTTGCAGTTAATGATTTAATTAAAACTTCTTTGAATATATAACATTTTTTCTGCTAATGGTGGGGCGTACGTTTTTTTTGAAAAATCAAAGAGGGGCCTACGGCAAAAAAAGGTTGAGAACCATTGATCTAGACTACTTAATTTTATCACTAGTGATAATGTCTTCAGTGATTGTCTGCCCATTCAGAGTAATTCTCTTCCTATGTTTCATCACATCAAACTCCTTCTGGGATATATCTGATTGTCTTTATTCATTGTCTCCTTGAACAGTTTCCTTCTGGTTCCTGGATATTTTCTGATTTCTGAATTAATTGATTGGGATGATCTGTTGTTCATTTTCTCTGAATCTTTTTGGCAGAAAATTGTTTAGGCAGATTTGGGAGATGTCATCAAGGGAAGGCATTGTGTTGACTAATGTAATGTAGGAAATAGCCAGTTTGCTAACGAGCTCCCATAATCAGTTGTGTTGACAAAGGATAAACATTAAGCAAGATTACAAGAATGACTTTTCTGCTCTTCTTTGAAATAGCACTTGGGATCTCTACTTCCCTCTGAGTGGGAAGTGGGACCCTCAGTCTTAAAAAACATCTCCAACAGTACAGACAGATCCCCAGAACATGTATGTAATTAGAGGGTTTGCCCCGAGTCCATTGCCACAGAGTCTAAGGTACTGCTAAATTTTTTTGTTCTATACTGTAGTGATATGACCAACAGTCTTCTGCAGGGGGCGATCTCTGTGCCTGCAGGAACACCACCTAAGAGCTGACTCCACCTGGCTGGCTGTCAATCAGCCGACCTGAATATAGACCTGAGCCGGCCCCTCCTGAACCAGTCACATGGGAACCACTGAAGCATGAACTGGTGTTCAGACTTTTACCTGAATAAAGCCTGTTGTACATTCTTTTGAGTTTTGTATTTGCTTGCTGCTACCTCAGTGCACCGCATATACATAATCCAGCAAGTCAACCCAAACTGTAAAGAGTGCAGAGCTACATAGAGAAATCACTTGGAGAAAGCAAAGGCGACATGACTTTCCTGCTGTGAAGTTCGTTCAGGAATCTCAAAACAACGAGAAAGAAACTATCTTTGAATCTGGTGGTGCATGATGGGAGGAGGGAGAAGAGCATGTTACCAGACTTTTAATATGTTGGCTGCTTTCCTGAAGCAACAGGAAACATAGATGGAATTGATGGAAGAGAAAGGTTTGTGAGATGACCAGAGCAGAATTCACAGAGCTCTGCAGTTTCTGTAGCTTTGGCAGCGCACTTCTCATACCACGCCCTGTTGCACCCTGACAGGATACTTTCAATGCTGCACATGCAAAAATTGTTGAGGGATGCAGGTGACATGCCAGATTTCCTCATGCTAATGTGCCTCAGCTCTGTTTCTTTCGGCTAGATTCTGTGCCCAGTTTCTGAAATAGGACTTGAACCCACCAAGCATGTCACACTAAACCGGATACAATGTCCTTAATAGAGTCTCTCGTTTGGGGTCTCATGGTTAGTGCAGCAATCAGCACAACGCTAATACAGCGCCAGTGGCCCGAGCTCAAATGTACCACTGTCTGTAAGGAATTTGTCCATTCTCCAGTGCCCATGTCAGTTTCCTTCAGGTGCTTCGGTTTCCTCCCACATTTCAAAGATGTACAGGAATAGTAGGTTAATTGGTGTAATTGGCTGGAAGGTCTTATTATCCCATGGTGTCCCCACATTAAGAGGATAATTAATAGAAGGAAGTGAAAAGGAACTATGGTTTCTGTTAAACGATTGTGGTCAGCTTATTTATTTATTTAGCAGAAAGATCTGTGCTACAGGATCACAAGTACATAGAAATTCAGCCTATTGTGCACATGATCAATGAAAGGAGCTACTGAGACAATCCTATTATCCACCTCTCATTCCATAACCTTGGCCTTTACACACAAGAAAAGTGTTGGTGGGTGCTTTTCAAACACAGTGGTTTCTACCTCCTTGTAGGCAACTAGTTCCAAACATTTTTATCAACTTCCCCTTAACCCTTATACCAACTATCTAAATACATGCCTCCTGGTTAATAAAGTACTGGACCTCAGTGAGATAGAAGAGCCTTGCCCTGTTAACTTAAAACCCAAAGAGAAAAGGAAATGTGCAGCAAAACAGGACTCTGAACAGAAACCTTCAGAGGGGTTTAGTTCTAACAAGATCTGACTTGAGGATGTCCAGAGCTGGTTTCATGCACGTGAGCACAAACTGCATGAGCCTAGTCAGCCAGAACAGTCAGTCTGTTAGACAGGGTTCACATAAAGTTGTTGCAGTGCAGGGACACCCTCGCATGATTTTATAAACCTCTATCTGCCTCCCCACCCCTCGCCCCCTTTCAGCTTCCTGCACTTCAGGGAAAACAGGAGAGCAGATCTCAACCAACAAATAGTCTTTTATTCTCAGAAAAAGTATTAATTGAGCAAAAAATGTGGATGCTGGCTAAGAAATTGTGAGCATTTCTCCATCAGGATTGGGACTACATAATGGGACATAAGAACATAAGAAATAGGAGCAGGAATAGGTCATCCGGTCTGTCAAACTTGCTGTGTTATTCAATGGCTGATCTGATGATAGGCTCATCTTCACCTATCTGACTTCCACATATCCCCCTATTATGTAAAAATCTATTCAACCATGTCTTAAATATATTTACTGAGGTACCCTCCACTGGTTACATTGGCAGTTAGACATTGTTTTTCCTTTATTTGCCCCTCTGCTCCACAGTTTTAAATTTGTAATCAAATAATTCACATGTAGTTAAAGTGCACATTCCAGATTTTATTCAGGGTTATTTGTATATATTTTGGTTTGATCATGTAAAAATTACAGCACTTTTTATACATAGTCCCCTCATTTCAGGGGACCATAATATTTGGGACATTTGGTTTCACGGGTGTTTGTGATTACTCAGGTATGTTTAATTGCTTCATTGGTGCAGGTATAAGATCTAAGCTTCTGATCACATTTGATTTCAGATTTATTGTCAGAGTATATACATGTCATCCATCACATACAACCCTGAAATTCTTTTTCTTGCGGGCAAGGCAGAATTACGTCTTATTGGTAGTGCAAACAAAACTGTACAACGGTAAACAAATAAAGAAATGTGAACAACTGACTGTACAATATAGAGAGGAAAAAAACAAACAATAAAGTGCTAAAGTAAGAGTACTTAAATGAGTCCCTGATTGAGTTTATTGTTGTGGAGTTTGATGGTGGGGAGGTAGCAGCTGTTGGTGGTGGTTGTGTGTCTTGTGGCCCCTATACCACTTTCCTGATGGTTGCAGCAAGAACGGAGCACGTGCTGGGTGGTGTGGATCCTTGATGATTGCTGCGTTCCCTGTAGATCTTCTCAATGGTGAAGATGCCTGTGATGTCCTGGGCTGTGTCCACTACCTTTTGTAGTGCTTTACACTCGGGGGTATTGGAGGACTACAGACCTTTGGAGTCTGTAGTTGCCACTTTTCAAGATGAGGACCAGAGTTGTGCCAATGAAAGTCAAAGAAGCCATTATGAGGCTGAAAAACAAGAATAAAACAGGAAGAGTCATCACTCAAACCTTAGGATTATCAAAATTCAACAGCTTGGAACATCATTATGAAGAAAGAGTGTACTGGTGAGCTCAGTAATCGCAAAAGGACTGGTGGCCAAGGAAGACTCCTGCTGATGACAGAAGAGTTCTTATCATAATGAAGAAAAATCCCCAAAAGTATGTCTGACACTTTTTCCGAGGCAGACGTTGATATGTCAATAAATACTGTCTGCAGAAGACTTTATGAACAGAAATACAGAGGCTACACAACAAGATACAAGCTATGGCAAAGGTGGTACGCTTTACACCTCCACACTTTTCCTTTGCATCTCTCTGATACAGGTTAATCTTGGTCTCATCTGTCCACAAGACCTTTTTCCAGAAGTCTGCAGGCTTTTTTAAATACTTCTCAGCAAACCATAATCTGGCCATCCTTTGGCTATCTAATGGTTTGCATCTTGCTGTGTAGCTTCTGTATTTCCTTTCATGAAGTCTTCTGCAGACAGTGGACATTGACACATCCACACTTGCCTCCTGAAGAGTGTTTCTGATCTGTTGGACAGGTGTTTGAGGAGTTTTCTTCATTATGATGAGAATTCTTCTGTCATCAGTAGTGGAGCCTTGGAATATCATTTCCTTTGCAATTACTAAGCTCACCAGTACGCTCCTTCTTCTTAATAATATTCCAAACAGTTGATTTTGGTCATCCTAAGGTTTGGGTGATATCTCTTACTGTTTTATTCTTGTTTTTCAGCCTGATAATGGTTCCTTTGACTTTCCTTGGCACAACTCTGGTCCTCATGTTGAAAATTGGCAACTACAGATTCTAAAGGTGACCAAAATCTTAGCAGCAAGTCTAGCTCTTATATACCTACATAAATGAAGCAATTAAACATACCTGAATACTCACAAACACCTATGAACCAAAATATCCCAACATTATGGTGCCCTGAAATGGGAACAATATATAAAAAGCACTGTAATTTCTACATGGTCAAACAAAAGTGTATACAAAAAATCATAAATAAAATCTGGACTGCGCACTTTAATTACATATGAATTATTTTACAAATTTAAAATTCTGGAGCATAGGGGAAAATAAAGAAAATCAGTGTTTTTGTCTCAAACATTATGGAGGGCACTGTACCTCCAAGATGCAGCAACCTGTGTTCAACCCTAATGTGAGGTGCTGTGTGTATGGAGTTTCCTTGTTCTCTGTGGGAAACGTCTGTGTGCCCCAAGTTCCTCCATATCCCAAATGATCAATGTAAATTGTGTGTAATGGACTGGTGGAATGTGGGACGAGTTGTCAAGGGAATGTAGAATGAATAGAATGGGATGAGTGTAGATGGCTGATTGATGGTCAATGTGGACTCAGTGGCCTGGAGGACCTATTTCCACACCATATGACTCCATGTGCACAGAAGTTTTTACCAGTAATTCCATCAATTGCCTCTGACACTTCATATCTCGTGGAAACTAATACTGCTACAGTTGTCCAGAATTTTCCTTCTCAACCTGACCCAGATTAGACTGAGCCCAGGAACAGAAAGTCCATTGACTAGACAACAAAGAATTGTTGAAAGGCACCAAGGAAGATTACACATCTTTACCTTGAGTATAGTTAAATACTCAGTCTTAGATTTAAGTGTATTAAAGATGTTATGTTTTCAATTGTTTGGAGTTTAATTCTATTTTAATCATTGCATTGATGATTGACATTCAAAACACTTGATATGTTTGACAGTCTGCTGAGCCAAGGATTGTGTCTTTTGTTTGAAGCTGTTTCATGGATGAAGTAGGTAATTCACCAGGAAACTGTCCAGTCCCAGTAACTTTGGTCCACACAGCCATCCATTTCTGAGGTCAAATCAAATTGGCTGAAGATCAACTTGGCTTCAAAGGTGGTGGAGATCCCAGGAGGAAGTCTAGAGATGGATCACTTACTCAGCACCTCTGGCTACAATCTCTTGAGCCTTGTGAATGGTGGGGACATGCTCGGCACTTCTCCCATTAGTTGTTTAATTGTATTCTACCATTCATGACTTGATGTTGCAGAACTACAGAGCTTTGGTCTGTCTGTTGGTGTGGGATCATTTAGTTTGGTCTGCATTGGAATGTCAGTCCAGGTTTTTCTGCTCAAGCCTCTGGAGAGAGACTTGAACTTGTGACTTTATAACTTTTGAACAAGAGAACTATCTACAGAACCACAGCTGACAATATCACAAACTCTGATGAGTGCTCCTTTCTTTGTGGATGTATTAAAATAACTGATACCATAAGATAACCCGTAGGAGGAATTAGCCCAATGAACTATAATACATATAGATAATTAAAATATTTATTGGCTGTACTTATCTCTAATGATTACACCTTTCAAAGTCTTCGTGTCAAACCACTTCACAGCTGAAATCCATCACATGACACAAAATTATGATTAGTTTAAGTAGGCATCATTTGTTAATTTAACATTGCTGATTAGGTGAACTGCAATGTATCAAATGTCAGCCTTGCTTCAATGAACAATACTCAATCCCCAAGTTAGACGGTTGTGCTTTCAAATCTAGTTCCACTGACTTCATCAGACATTTGCCATATGATCAGAACTTGGGATCAGATGTCAGTTTACGATCCTGTTGCCCCACCCCCCACCCCCTTCTCAGCAGGACGTAAAAGGTCCCATGACACAATTTGAAAATCGAGGCTGTTTTTTCTGTGTCCAACCAACACATTGTCCTGTTTCCCAGGGTTTAATGTGTGCAATATTTGTTACTCCACTCTTTCTCAGAAATCTCATACTTTGAAAAATACTTATTCAGAAATAAAATAACCCTGAGATGCCCTAAACTTGTTGAAGACCCTGTTTCTCATTTTGAAAGAAGGCAAACAAATCATCACACGACACTCTGATAATGACCATTCACTGCGGATGCTTTATGCCTGACCTTATAATATAAACTCAGCTTGCTGTATTTATTAACTTCTCCAGAAATAGTTGGCATCTTCTCTCCCTCCCCCCTCCCCCCACTCTCTACCCCTCTCTTTCGCCTCTTCTAACTGCTCCCCTTTCTCTTCTCCCTCACTTTCCCCCTACCCCTCCCCCCCTCTCTTCCCCCCTTAGAAGATACTATTGCCATGATTAATAAAAATTGGACAGATATATGGACATAATGGGTTCAGAGGGATATGGGCCAAATGCGGGTAGGTGGGATGAGTGTGGGTGGCATTTTGGTCAGCGTGGGGAAGTTGGGCTGAAGGGCCTGTTTCCACATGATGACCATTCCTATGACTAACAGAGCTGCTTCCTTCAGTACAGCTGTGGGAGCAGCAGCCTGGATCGTGTCCTCTGGTCTCGTGCAATAACAATGGGCACAACAACCTCATATCCATAATAGAGGGACATGACCCAAAATTAATCTTGATGGTTGCTGGCAACGTAAAAGTCTTCCAGGATCAATTTGCTCCCAATCAATTTCCCAGTTGTTTCCAAACTTTACTGATTTTTCTCCCTTGTGTTAGCTAGTATTAAAAAAAAATGAAGAGACCAGATACATAAAATAAGGCTTTGGCATGATCATGGTTCAGAATGTGCAGCAGGACGCCCACCAGTTTTACTGCTCACACTTGTTACGAACACATTCAATCTATAAGGTTTTCATTCTGGTAGTAAATTTCAAAGTTGAAACAGCAGTATCATAAAACCCATGGAATATCTGAATGTGAGACAAAGAAACAGACCATTCTGTTTCTGTGGCTCTTGCTGATGGGTCTGTTCCGTACAAACCTCCTTACCTCCCTCTACACCTTGCCTTTGTCTGTTCCTGAGTTTTCTTTCAAATGTGATTGAACACAGAGAAGCTGAAAGGACTCAGAAGGGGTCAGAGCAATATCCAAGGATTGAAATAGTCAATGAATGGTTCAGGTCAGGTCCCTTATATTGAGACTAAAGTAGGAAAGGGTGATGTCAAGTATGTCAAGGTGTGGGAAGAAACAAAGGGTGATAGGGTATTGGAGAGAAAGTAAGAGAGGTGGAGAGATAGTTTGAGGGAGAGACTACTGGGAGAAGGTAAGATAGAGAGGAAATGTGAGTAGAAAAATAAGAAATCAAAACAATGGAACCAAATAGAGGTGAGGGGTTACAAACAAATTGGAAAAAAAAATTGATATTCATGCTGTTTTGTTTAAGGCTGTCCAGAAGGAAAATGGCATGTTGTTCCTAAAGTTTATGTTTGACTTCACCCTGACAATGGATGAGGCTGAGAACAGACATATCTATGTGGGATTGGTTAGGGGAATTAAATTGGTGAGGAATTGGGTGTTCTCGCCTGGATCCACAAATGGAGCACAGATGCTCGGTGAAATAGTCGCCCACTCTGTGTCTGGTCTCACCGATGCAGGGGAAGCCACACCAGCTGCCCCAAATACAACAGATTCTCTTTCAAACCAATATTATCTTCACAACACAGTGGAGTGAGTTCTATATTCTCCCCAGCAGCAAAGTTTACCTTAAATTTCTGAACAGATCTCTTGGTGAAAGGTCTCTTGTTTTGAACTCACCTCAGTAATTTGAAGGATCTTCTCTCCAACCACCCTTCTTGATCATTTAAAAACCTCTATGATGTTCCAGAGGAAAGTTTTCAAGAGTATTTATTCCTCTTTCCGTGTTTGTTAAAACCTCACCGATCTGGTTGTATTCCTTGATTATTTTGTTCCAAAAATTACTGTCAATCTTTCAGGTAATACTGGAGGAAAAGGAGTGTGTCAGAAACATTATTGTGGTTTGACCATAATCTCCATGGCTTGAAGCACTGTGAATCAGCTGCCTGATTACCAAGGGTTATGTTGTTTCCTCTAGAGCCCCTCATCTGCTGCCGCAGGAGGCCTCCACCATGGTGGCTGTGAAGATGCTTAAAGAAGAAGCGTCACCTGACATGCAGGCAGACTTCCGGAGAGAAGCAGCACTCATGGCAGAGTTCAACCATCCAAACATCGTCAAGCTTTTAGGTAACTTGCGAGTATAAACCACAGTAATCGCAAATAATTTTGATATTAATATCAATATTACAATAAAAACATTTAATGCTGAGACATAGAGGGAGATGATGGTGAAAAGGGTAACTAATACTGTAGGCATTGAGCGACCATTAAATACAATTGGGAAGCAGAGAGATTAAGAGAATTATACCTTAGAGTGTGAATGATGGCCACATGATCTCAGTATATAGATCATTACTAGACGGTGGGCATTGGCAGGGTGTTCCAAAGGGCCTGTTTCTGTTCAAATTCCAGTTCCAGTTTATTATCATTTGACTAAACATAGACAACAAGACAAAACAGACTCTGTCTGGATCATTGTGCATGCACAGATACACAGCACATGATGATCACATAAAAGTAAATATATACAATATGAGTGTATATGTGTACATAAAGATATAAGATAAATATATGCAAATATTTTGGAACAATTTACTTGGTTACAAGAAAAACCTGCAGGTCTGTGTATATGTAAGTGTGTGTGTGTGTGTGTGTGTGTGTGTGTGTGTGTGTGTGTGTGTGTGTGTGTGTGTGTGTGTGTGTGTGTGTGTGTGTGTGTGTGTGTGTGTGTGTGTGTGTGTGTGTGTGTGTGTGTGTGTGTGTGTGTGTGTGTGTGACATTGATATCTTCTTCTTTGGCTTGGCTTCGCGGACGAAGATTTATGGAGGGGGTAAAAAGTCCACGTCAGCTGCAGGCTCGTTTGTGGCTGACAAGTCCGATGCGGGACAGGCAGACACGATTGCAGCGGTTGCAAGGGAAAATTGGTTGGTTGGGGTTGGGTGTTGGGTTTTTCCTCCTTTGCCTTTTGTTCGTGAGGTTGGCTCTGCGGTCTTCTTCAAAGGAGGTTGCTGCCCGCCAAACTGTGAGGCGCCAAGATGCACGGTTTGAGGCGTTATCAGCCCACTGGCGGTGGTCAATGTGGCAGGCACCAAGAGATTTCTTTAGGCAGTCCTTGTACCTTTTCTTTGGTGCACCTCTGTCATGGTGGCCAGTGGAGAGCTCGCCATATAACAGGATCTTGGGAAGGCGATGGTCCTCCATTCTGGAGACGTGACCCATCCAGCGCAGCTGGATCTTCAGCAGCGTGGACTCGATGCTGTCGACCTCTGCCATCTCGAGTACTTCGACGTTAGGGGTGTAAGCGCTCCAATGGATGTTGAGGATGGAGCGGAGACAACGCTGGTGGAAGCGTTCTAGGAGCCGTAGGTGGTGCCGGTAGATGACCCATGATTCGGAGCCGAACAGGAGTGTGGGTATGACAACGGCTCTGTATACGCTTATCTTTGTGAGGTTTTTCAGTTGGTTGTTTTTCCAGACTCTTTTGTGTAGTCTTCCAAAGGCGCTATTTGCATTGGCGAGTCTGTTGTCTATCTCATTGTCGATCCTTGCATCTGATGAAATGGTGCAGCCGAGATAGGTAAACTGGTTGACCGTTTTGAGTTTTGTGTGCCCGATGGAGATGTGGGGGGGCTGGTAGTCATGGTGGGGAGCTGGCTGATGGAGCTCCTCCATCAGACATTGATATATACACTGTATAAATACATTTATGTATGTCACACACACACACACACACACACACACACACACACACACACACACACACACACATACACACACACACACACACACACACACACACACACACACACACACACAGTGTATACCTATGTATATATATGACTGAAAGCTGGGGGTCGGGCGGAGGCTAGTAAAGGAACAAAAGTCAGTCTTCTTGAGAAACTTCGGATGCTAGAATTTGAAGCTAAACCAACTCTGCTGGATAAATTCAGTGGGCCAAGCTGATCCTGCTCAAGAATTATCTATGTTAAACAGATTTTCTGGGATTTGATGAAAGTTATAAGGTCTCCAGGGAACTGCCCAAGGCTATAGGTAACCCTGTACTTGAATTCAGGCCTTTCAGGCTCTGGTTAGTATATGCCTACTTCTCCACTGTCCACTATCTTCAGTTTGACACCTTCAAGAAATTCAAATGTAGAAAAGACAGGCTGCAAAATGAGGCCAGAATTGGACAAACTCTCAGCGCATCTTAAAGACATAAGGATAGAATAAATAGTAGCAGGAGTAGGCCATTCAGCCTTCCAAGCATGCTTCCCCACTTCATAAGACCACTATGTTTCTATTACCTCCTACCACTTTCTGATATTAATTCAAAGAGGAATAAAGCCCTATGGACACAGGTAAATAGACTGGTGCAAGTTGGGACTGGGATAAGAAAGTTTTAGATACTTAAGAGCAAGTTGGAGATTGAGCAAGGGAGCTGAGTTTGAAAGTAACAAAGGTAGGGAGGAGAGCTTCAGCAGCAGAGGTTATAGTTAGAACGTGGTTGAAGGGTATTAATAAATAAATGTGATTTGGTGATCTCTGAAGAAGCCTATGACGTAGTTCATTAAATGACGGAGCAGGCATGATGGGCTGGATGACTGAGTCCTGCTCTTATTTTGTATGTTTAAAGTCAGTGACTAATCAATTTCTAAAGGTATTCAAACTATTTGTAAGAGAAAATATAGATTTCCCATGGAGTTACAGCTGTTCCACTCATATCTGGAATTTACAGGGGGGCCTAGAGCCAACAGATGCCTCATTTAAAAAAGCTGCTCCTTTGCTATATATTCACAGAGAGAAAAATGCCTTGTCAAAACTACACCAATAGTGAAGGACAAATCTTTGTTCACAACAGTGGAAAAGCCTTTCATTCTAACAACTGAGAGAGATTGTGAATAATCCTCCTTAAACATGGCTAACCTCAAATGTTTAGCACCATCCTTCATCTGCTTCATAGTGATGTGCATGAAGTGAACCTCACCAATGAGTTTGTCACAGATCCAGTTTTGCATAGACATGGGTCAATCAAGGCTCCGTCCTTGTCTAATCCCATCTTCAACCTTTTTTTTTTGTAAAACCTCACCAGGTCATGAACAAGCTTTCCACTGCTGTGGATTTAAGGTGTTGACTAAGAAACAGCTCAACCTTTGTGTCTTCTATTGCAGAATCAAGGTAATTCCAAGCTTAGTCACATAACTGATACAGAGACAATATTGCAAATGAGCCCATTAAGAGGTCAACCTGCTGTTGGTTACTTTGGTGAAACATAAAAGAAGTATGCTAAACATCCAAAAGATAAAGTTTCTTCACCTCCCTGCCCCTAAACCACCCCCTGATAATCAATATCCACAGTCAAAGTGGATCGCTTTCCAAATCTTGGGAGCTATCTCTCAGAGTGGGCAAACAGCAACAACAAAATTCACCACCATCTTCAGTGCCTGGCTACACCCTTCGGTCAAGTAAATGCTGAAGTCCTCAAATCTAGTGCATGGTCTTCTGGGCTGCAAATGAGACAATAAGCACATATCTCAAAGCACTGGAGGAATTTAAAAGCATTGGCAAAGTATCACCAACACTACATCCAGTGTAGGCAAACCAACATGTTGACCTCTGCCAGGCCATGGGTTGCTCTCAACCAGCTCCAGTTCAAGTTGAGTCAAATCATAGAACCATAGAAAACTATGGCACAGAAAACAAGCCATTTGGCTCTTCAGCACCTAATAGTCTGAATATGTCTGGGATTGTCTCATCTCAGAAGCTAAGCAGGCGCAGGACTGGTCAGTTCTTGGAGGGGAGACTGCCTAGGAACACCAGGCTTTGTAGGTTTCTGTGAGAGGCATTGGACAAAGTAGCAACTTTCTGTCTGCCTTACGGAAGACCAAAGTTAAAGAATTTAATTCTAAATTTAGAATTTACATTCTATATGTAGTATTACTTGACAATAATGGAACCTTTAAACTTAATCTTTAGTCTGTACCAAAACATAATTCCTCTAGTCCCACTGACCTCCAGACCGCTCCCTTCCATCTATCCAATTTATTCTTAAAACTTAAGAGTGAGCCCACATTAACCATGTCAGATGGCAGCTTGTCCCACCATTCTCTGAGTGAAGAAATTCCCCCTAATGTTCCCCTAAACCTTTCACCCTAAAGCCATGTCTTCTCGCATTTATCTTTCCCAATCTAAGTGGAAAGAGCCTACTCACATTTACTCTGTCTATTCCCCTCATAATTTTATAAACCTCTATGAAATCTTCCCTCATTCTTCTAGGCGCTAAGGAATAAAGTCCTAACCTATTTAATCTTTCCCTGTAACTCATCTCCTGAAGACCCGCAACATCCTAGTAGATCTTCTCTGCACTCTTTCAATATTCCTGATATCCTTCCTATAGTTTGGTGACCAGAGCTGCACACAATACTCTAAATTTACCATCACTAATGTCTTATACAACCGCACCATAATATCCCAACTCCTGTACTCAATAATTTGATTTATGAAGGCCAAGATGCCAAAAGCTTTCTTTTCAACCCTGTCTACTTATGACACCATTTTCAGGGAATTATGTGTCTGTATTCCCAGATCCCTTTGTTCCTCTGCACTTCTCAGTACCCTACATTTTACTATGTATATTCTACCTTGGTTTACCCTTCCAAAATGCAACACCCCACACTTGTCTGCATTAAATTCCATCTGCCATTCTCTGGCCCATTTTTCCAGTTGGTCCAGATTCCTCTGCAAACTTTGGCCGTTCCACATTCTCACTGTCCGTGCGAAGAATCTTTTCCTCACTGTCCACAATGTCTCCAATCTTAGTGTCATCAGCAAACTTGCTGATCCAATTTTCCAGATCATTGATATAGACAACAAACAATAATGGTCCAACACCGATCCCTGAAGCACATCACTAATCACAGGCCTCCAGTCTGAGAAGCAATCATCCACTACCACTCTCTGTCTTCTTCCATTCAGCCAATTTCTAATCCAGTTTACAACCCTCTCCTTGGATACCTAATGTCTAAACTTTCTGAACTAACCTCCTATGTAGACAACATCCACAGGCTTTCCTTAATCTACTTTCTTGGTAACGTCCTCAATAAACTATAAGATTCGTTAAACATGACCTACCACGCACAAAGCCATGTTGACTATCCTTAATCAGCCTTTGCCTGTACAAATACTTGTATATCCAATCTCTCAGAACACCCTCCAATAATTTACCCACTGCTAACGTCAGGCTCACTGGCATGTAATTTCCTGGTTTACTTTTGGAGACTTTTTTAAACAACGGAACAATATGAGCTACTCTCCAATCATCTGGCACCTCACCCGTAGCTAAGGACATTTTAAGTATTTCTGCCAGGGCTCCTGCAATTTCTACACTAGTCTCCCTCAAGATCCGAGGGAATATCATGTTATACCTGGGGATTTATCTACCTTTATTCGCTGTTAGGCAGCAAGCACTTCCACCATGACACAACTGCTAGTTTCCATTCCTTCCTTATACACCACATCAGATTCTTGAGTAAATACTGATGTAAAAAAAAACTCTTTAGAATCTCCCCCATCTTGTTAGGCTTCACAAAGATGACCACTCTGATCTTCAGGGGACCAATTTTATCCCTTACTATCCTTTTATTCTTAACATACTTGTAGAAAATCTTCTCATTTACTTTCACATTATCTGCCAAAGCAACCTCATATCTTCTTTTTCCCTTGTTTTCTTTCTTAAGAAATCTCTTATATTTTCTATACTCTTCTTGTACCTCATTTTCTCCTTGTTGCTATACACCTCTCGCTTCCTCTTTACCAGATTGCCAATATCCCTTGAAATCCAAGGTTCCCTAGGCCCGTTAACTTTACCTTTAATCCTGACAGGAACACGCAAACTGCATTCTCAAAATTTCACTTCTGAAGGCTTTCCACTTACTGAACACTTCCTTCCCAGTAAACAACTTACCAATCTATTCTTCCTAGATCCTTTTTCCAATCGAGGAATAGACCTATGCTTATCCATAATTATCTTGAAACTAATGACATTATGGTCACTGGACCCAAAATGTTCCCCTACACATACTTCTGTCACCTGACCCATCTGGTTCCCGAATAGGAGATCCAGTATTGCATCCTCTCTCGTTGGTACCTCTATATATTGAATCAAGTCAAATTTATTGTTGTCTGATTTCACATTCTGTGAAAGGACTGGAGGGTTAGAGTTTGTGAAATGTGTGCAAGATAGTTTTTTACAACAATATGTAGAGGTGCCGACCAGAGAAGGAGCAGTGTTAGATCTACTGTTGGCAAATGGGATGGGTCAAGTGACGGAGGTTAGTGTTGGCGAGCACTTCAGGTCCAGTGATCATAATGCCATCAGCTTCAATGTCATTATGGAAAGAGAGAAATCAGGGCCAAGGATTGAGGTTTTTGATTGGGGAAAAGCTAGATTTGAGGAGATGCGAAAGGACTTGCAGGGTGTGCATTGGGACAATTTGTTTTATGGGCAGGATGTAGTAGAGAGATGGAAGTCTTTTAAAGATCAGATTTTGAGAGTGCAAAAGCTTTATGTTCAAGGTACGAGAAAACTATGGCAAGCAGGGTGAAAACTAATCCAAAAGAGTTCTACAAATATGTTAATGGTAAGAGGAAAGCTAGAGACAAAATTGGTCCCTTAGAAAATCAGAGCGGAAAACTGTGTGTGGAGCCTAGAGAAATGGGGGAGATATTGAACAGTTTCTTTTCTTCGGTATTCACTAAGGAGAAGGATATTGGGAGATGTGAGATAAAAAAAGCAAATTGGGTAAATATGGGGAATATAGAGATTACAAAAGGTGTAGTTTTAAGGCTTTTGAAGAATATAAAGGTGGATAAGTCTCCGGGACCAGACGGGATCTTCCCCAGGACATTGAGAGAAGTGAAGGAGGAAATAGCAGAGGCTCTGGTGGTAATTTTCCAAATGTCATTAGATATGGGGATAGTGCCGGAGGATTGGCGCATTGCGCATGTGGTTCCGTTATTTAAAAAGGGTTCAAGGAGGAAGCCTGGCAACTATCGGCCTGTAAGTTTGACGTCTGTGGTAGGTAAATTAATGGAGAAAATTCTTAGAGATAGTACTTATAAACATCTGGATAGACAGGGTCTGATCAGGAGCACTCAACATGGATTTGTGGGAGGAAGGTCATGTTTAACCAATCTGATTGAATTTTTTGAAGAGGTGACTAGGAATGTGGATGAGGGTAGCACAGTGGATGTTGTCTATATGGACTTCAGTAAGGCCTTCGATAAGGTACCACATGGAAGGTTAGTTAGGAAGGTGCAGTCTTTAGGTATAAATTTTAAGATAGTCAAATGGATTGAACATTGGCTGAAAGGGAGAGGCCAGAGAGTGGTAGTGGATAATTGTCTGTCAGGTTGGAGGCCGGTGACCAGTGGTGTGCCTCAAGGATCTGTATTGGGCCCATTGTTGTTCGTTATATACATTAATGATCTAGATGATGGGGTGGTGAATTGGATTAGTAAATATGCAGACGATACTAAGATAGGTGGAATAGTGGATAATGAAGAAGGTTTTCAAGGATTGCAGAGGGATTTGGGCTGCTTAGAAAAGTGGGCTGAAAAATGGCAGATGGAATTTAATGCTGATAAGTGTGAGGTGCTTCATTTTGGTAAGAAGAATCAGAATAGGACATACGTGGTAAATGGGAGAGCATTGAGGAATACAGAAGAGCAGAAAGATTTAGGAGTGACGGTACATCGTTCCCTGAAGGTAGAAACTCACGTGAATAGGGTGGTGAAGAAGGCTTTTAGTATGCTGGCCTTTATCAATCATTGCATGGAATATAGGAGTTGGGAGGTGATGTTGAGATTGTATAAGACGTTGGTGCGGCCTAATTTGGAGTTCTGTGTGCAGTTCTGGTCGCCTAATTATAGGAAGGATATAAACAGAGTGGAGAGAGTGCAGAGAAGGTTTACCAGAATGTTACCTGGGTTTAAGCATCTAGAGTATAGGGAGAGATTGGACAGATTAGGTCTTTATTCTTTGGAGCGTAGAAGGTTGAGAGGGGATTTGATAGAAGTATTTAAGATTATGAAAGGGATAGACAGAATGGATGTGGATAGACTATTTCCGTTAAGAGGAGGAAAGATTAAAACAAGAGGACATGAGTTAAGAATTAAGGGGCAGAGGTTTAGAGGTAACATGAGGGGGAACTTCTTTACTCAGAGAGTGGTAGCCGTGTGGAATGATCTTCCGGGAGAAATAGTGGCGGCGGAGTCAATTGTATTATTTAAGAAAAGGTTGGACAGGTATATGAATGAGAAGAAGATGGAGGGTTATGGGCATTGTGCAGGGAGGTGGGACTAGAAAGGGGTGTTTGGTTCGGTGCGGACTAGAAGGGCCTAATGGCCTGTTTCCGTGCTGTAATTGTTATGTTATGTTATGTTACCCACAAATACAACCCAATGAAACAGACTTCTCCAATCTTTGGTGCAAAATATGCAGACATGCAATCAGACACAACACACATGCAGACAAAAAAATACACATGCCAAAAAAGAATTCATATCAATAAATAAATAAATAATGTTTATTGAATATGAGAGTCCAGATAGTTAATGTGAGCAGTTCCTTTGGCCGTTCCACGTTCTCACTGTCCGTGCGAAGAATCTTTTCCTCAGCCACGTAGTGCTGGCTCTGATACTCTGTATCTCTTTCCCGATGGGAGCAGCTGAAAGATGCTAAGTGCAGGGTGGAAGGGTGCGATGATTTTGTGTGCCCTCATCAGCCAACAATCCCTACAGATCACATCCATTGTGGGTGGGGGGGGGGGGGGAAGACTCCAGTAATCTTCTCTGATGCTCTTATGGTTTTGCAGATTGATCTCTGATCCATTTCTCTGCAGCACCATACAGCTGGCCAGGACACTCTCAATAGAGCTCCTATAGAAGACTGACATAATGGTGATTGGTAGCTTGCCCGTTTCAATCTTCTCAGGAAGTCCATTCACAATTGCATCTTCCTGACAAGTGAGAAGGTGTGTGTCCATGATAGGTCATTAGTTAAGTGAACTCCAAGGTGCTCTCCACTCTCTCCACTACAGAGTTGTTGATGTGTAGTGGAGGGTGATCATTCCTGGTCCTCCTGAAGTCTACGATCATCTCCTTTCTCTTGTCCATATTCTCAGGCACCATTATCATGAGATTTTCCACCTCTTCTCTGTAGTGTCTCTCAGTTGGTAGGCTACAGTGTTCAATTCCTGAAAAGAGCACTCCACTCAGTCACAGCAAGAAATTTCCAGGAAAATTCCAAAGTCTCCCTGACAAAAGTGTAATTTTCTCAGCACAACAAACCTTGGTCCAAACTGATAGAGAACAGGCAGCACCCCTTGCAGACCAAAGGTGAACAGTGGATGGTGTGCTCAACAAGCCACATTAACCACCCACTCACCCCTGTAGGTTCCATCTACCGTCACCCGTAGCTCTGTGTCACTCTAAGCCGTGAGAGTCTACATGCTAAATCTCTAATGTGTCCCCATATAGTAGATTTGAAAAGCTTAGTGTCACATGCATTCCACCAGAAGTAAAACCATGGAAAGATTGAGCATATGGATGAGGTTTGGGATTGACCGGGGTCAATGGTGGACTGCAAACATAAGGTGATGGGTAGATGGGATTTGATCATAGTTGGGATGAGTGCAGTAAGTTCCCACTTCATAATTTTAGGGGTGGGGCGTCACTGAATAAGAAGGCTGATTGCCGTTTTTTGACATATGTATGCAATAAGAAAGAAGTTCTGATTATGTGGCCCCTTTCACAAGGGGTGTGTTTTTACAGTCAATGAGGTTTTCCTGTGTGGTGATATGGCTGTATGTACTGGCTGGCCTGTCCTCCGGGGGTCTCCCAACCTTAGCTCCTCCCTTGATCCATCCCATGCGACCCCTGGCCATAAAGGTCGAGTCCCTTCTCCTTCCCACTCATTTTCCTAGCCTAGACCCAGGCCAGCAGTCTCTTGCTTAATAAAGCCTGTTGTTCCCTTCACTCTGCTGTCTGCATCATTATTGGGCTATCGATAGCGCCCAACATCCTGCAATACAGGAAATTTGGAAGCCATTTTCCCATAAGTTCCTGAAAGAAACCAGGTAATTGGTTTCTTGTAATGTTCATTCAGGGATAAATGTTGAGCTCCAGGAAACCAAGGAGAATTTCCCAGCTCTCCTCTTAAAAGCAACAATTGTTCCAAAGGAGACAACAAATGACTGCTCTGTTCATTATTCTACAAGAAAGCGTTTTCTGACAGGTTGTGTAAATGGCCATTATAGGCCAGATGAAAAGGCTTTACTATTTGAACTAGTGCAGTTATTTATCATTGCACATTGTCATATAATTAAACTTGGTTACTTCTGCATTTGTTTGGATGAAATATTTCTATTTCACAAGACTGCATCAGTAAGTTCAGTCAAGACGATATTATTTAAATCAGTAATAAATGAGTAATAATGGCTGAGATTCTCCACCATAATCATGTAACAATGATGAATTTAAAACTAAGAAATAGGTCCAATGTTAATCTTATAGAAGCCTTCCCATCCCCACTTGACTAACAAGTATTGCTTGCTGACTATAATAAAAATAGTATCAAGATCACAGGAAGAAGGTTCTTCCTGCTCAGATGGAAGAGCTTCACTATTGTGTGATCCACCTTTAAAATAGAGGTGCTACAGATCCTCAGTCTTGGATCTGGTCTTGGAGGGCCTTTTAATTGGGATCACCTCAGAATAGTAAAATTGTGAGGACTGATTCGGCACAACTGCAACAAAAATTAAAGAGCCTTATGAAATAATTTCAAGCTAATTTCCTCCTGTGACCTATAAACACTATATCATATTCAGGGCTGGATTAGCAAACCTTTTCTTCAAAAAGGTATCGAGAACATTAGACCCACTGCTGGAAAGGTGTGGTAACATTATGTAATACAGTTCCCTGAAAATGGCTACACAGTTAGATAGATTAATGAGGAAGGCATTTAGCCTGTCTTCAAATCCTGGGGTATTGGTACAAGAATTGCAAAATCGGGCAAATGTACAAGCTCCTACTTGGAATATTGTGTGTGGTTCTGATCTCCACGTTGCAGAATTTATGAAGTGGCATAAAGAAAACTCACCAGGATGTTGATCCAGAATGCAGGACTTCTGTGTCAAGGAGAACAATGCAAGGAGTATTGTAGGAAAGACAGATGAACTTAGGGCATGAATTGGCACGTAGAATTATGACATTGTGGCCATCAGTGAAACTTGGTTGCAGGAGGGGAAGGTCTGGCAGTTCAATATTTCAGGCTTCCTTTGCTTTTGATGTGATAGAACAGGGGGCTTGGGTGGGGGGGTGGGGGAGATGAAAGGGGGAAGAGTGGCATGCTCATCAGGGAAAATATCACAGCTGTTCTCAGAGAGGACAGACCAGAGGGTTCATCTACGGAGGCTATATGGGTGGAGCTGAGGAATGAAAACGGTATGATCACACTCATGAGGTTATATTATAGACCACCCAATAGTCAATGAGAATTGGAGGAGAAAATCTGTTGAGACAGCTACAGGAACCATAAGATTGTGATAGTAGGAGATGTTAACTTTCCACATATTGACTGGGGGTCCCATACTGTAAAAGGGCTGGATGGCTTGGATTTTGTTAAATGTGTTCAGGAAACTTTTCCAAATCAATTTATAGAGGTACCAACTAGAGAGAGTGGATTTCATATGAGGGAACAAGACAGGACAGGGGCAGAAGTATGTGCAGGGGAACATTTTGGGTCCAGTGATGATAATGCCATTAGTTTCAAGTTAATTCTGGAGAAGGATAGGTCTGGGCCTTGAGTCGAAATTCTAAATTGCAAAAGGACCAATTTTGAGGAAATGTGAAAAGATCTAGAATGCGTGGATTGGGAGGTTGTTTTCAGGCAAGGATGTGCAAGTGGAGGACCTTCAAAGGTGAAATTTTGAGAGTACAGAGTTTGTGTATTCCTGTCAGGATTAAAGGCAAAGTTAGAAGGTACAGGGAGCCTTGATTTTCAAGGGATATTGGGGATCTGTTTCGGAAGAAGAGAGAGATGTATAGCAGGGAAAGGCAACATGGAGTAAATGAGGTATTTGAGGAGTATAGAAAATGCAAGAAAAACCTCAAGAAAGAAATCAGGAAGGTTAAAAAAAAAGCATGAGAGTTGTTTTGGCAACAATGTGAAGGAAAATCCTAAGAACTTCTACAGATGTATTAAGAGCAAAAGGATTCTTTCTTTCTTTGGCTTGGCTTCGCGGACGAAGATTTATGGAGGGGGTAAAAGTCCACGTCAGCTGCAGGCTCGTTTGTGGCTGACAAGTCCGATGCGGGACAGGCAGACACGGTTGCAGCGGCTGCAGGGGAAAATTGGTTGGTTGGGGTTCGGTGTTGGGTTTTTCCTCCTTTGCCTTTTGTCAGTGAGGTGGGCTCTGCGGTCTTCTTCAAAGGAGGTTGCTCCCCGCCAAACTGTGAGGCGCCAAGATGCACGGTTTGAGGCGATATCAGCCCACTGGCGGTGGTCAATGTGGCAGGCACCAAGAGATTTCTTTAGGCAGTCCTTGTACCTTTTCTTTGGTGCACCTCTGTCACGGTGGCCAGTGGAGAGCTCGCCATATAACACGATCTTGGGAAGGCGATGGTCCTCCATTCTGGAGACGTGACCCACCCAGCGCAGCTGGATCTTCAGCAGCGTGGACTCGATGCTGTCGACCTCTGCCATCTCGAGTACTTCGACGTTAGGGATGAAAGCGCTCCAATGGATGTTGAGGATGGAGCGGAGACAACGCTGGTGGAAGCGTTCTAGGAGCCGTAGGTGATGCCGGTAGAGGACCCATGATTCGGAGCCGAACAGGAGTGTGGGTATGACAACGGCTCTGTATATGCTTATCTTTGTGAGGTTTGCAGACTTTGCAGACGATGCCGCTTTAGTTGCCCATTCAGAGCCAGCTCTTCAGCGCTTGACGTCCTGGTTTGCGGAAACTGCCAAAATGTTTGGCCTGGAAGTCAGCCTGAAGAAAACTGAGGTCCTCCATCAGCCAGCTCCCCACCATGACTACCAGCCCCCCCACATCTCCATCGGGCACACAAAACTCAAAACGGTCAACCAGTTTACCTATCTCGGCTGCACCATTTCATCAGATGCAAGGATCGACAATGAGATAGACAACAGACTCGCCAAGGCAAATAGCCCCTTTGGAAGACTACACAAAAGAGTCTGGAAAAACAACCAACAGCAAAAGGATAGTAAGGGACAAAATTGGTCCCCTTGAAGATCAGAGTGGTTGGCTTTGTATGGAGCCAAACGAGATGGGGAGATCTTAAATGTTTTTTTTTCATCAGTATTTACTCAGGAAACAGGCGCAGAGTCATGAGAAATAAGAACAGGCTGTGAGGTCATGGAACCTATGCAAATTAAAGAGGAGGAAGTGCTTGCTGTCTTAAAGCAAATAAGGGTGGATAAATCCACAGGCCTGACAAGATATTCCCTCAAACCTTGAGGGAGGCTAGTGTAGAAATTCCAGAGACCCTGGCAGAAATATTTAAAATTTCCTTAGCCACCGTGTGGTGCCAGAGGATTGAGAGTAGCTTACTTTGTTCCATTGTTTAAAAAAGGCTCCAAAAGTAATCCTGGAAATGATAGGCAGGTGAGCCTGACATCAGTGGTAAGTAAATTATTGGAAGGTGTTCTAAGAAATTGGATATACAACTATTTAGATAGCCAGGGACTGATTAGGGATAGTCAACATAGCTTTGTGCGTGGCAAGTTGTGTTTAACCAATCTTATAGAATTTTTCAAGGAGGTCACCAGGAAAGTTGAAAAAAAAGGCTGTGGATGTTGTCTACATGGGCTTTAGGAAGGCCTTTGGCAAAGTCTTGCATGGGAGTTTAGTCAAGAAGGTTCAGAAGCTAGATATACATGGGGAAGTAATGAACTGGATTCGACAATGGCTGGGCAGGAGAAGCCAGAGAGTTGTAGTGGAAGATTGCTTCTCAGAATGGAGGCCTGGGACTAGTGGTGTGCCTCAGGGATCAGTGCTGGGACCATTGTTGTTTGTCATCTATATCAATGACCTGGATGATAATGTGGTAAATTGGATGAACAAGTTTGCAAATGACACAAAGATTGGAGGTGTTATGGACACCGGGAAAGGCTTTTAAAGATTGTAGAGGGATCTGGACCAGCTGAAAAAATGGACTGAAAGATGGCAGATGGAATCTAATGCAGACAAGAATGAGGTGTTGCATTTTGGAAGTACAAACCAAGAAAGGACATATAGGATAAATGGTAGGGCACTGAAGAGTGCGATAGAACAAAGGCATTTGGGAATATAGATGCATAATTCCCTGAAAGTGGCATCACAGGTGGATAGGGTTGTAAAGAAAGCTTTTGTCATATTGGCCTTCATAAATCAAAGTACTGAGTACAGGAATTGGGAAGTTATGTTAAAGTTACATAAGATAATGGTGAGGCCAAATTTGGAGTATTGTGTGCAGTTTTGGTCACCTAACTACAGGAAAGATATTAATAAGATGGGAAAAGTGCAGAGAAGATTTACTAAGATGTTGTTGGACTTTTGTATTGAGTTAAGGGAAAGGTTAAACAGGTTAGGACTTTATTCCCGAGAGCATAGAAGAACGAGGGGAGATTGGTATTTAAAATTATGAGGGGGATAGACAGAGTTAATATAGATAGGCTTTTTCCACTGAGGGTAGGTGAGAGACAAACCAGAGGACATGGGTTAAGGGTGAAAGAGGAAAAGTTTAGGGGAAACATGAGGACATGAGGGGGAACTTCTTCACACAGAGAGTGGTGGGAGTGTGGAATGAGCTTCCCTCTGAAGTGGTAAATAACATTTAAGAAGAATTTGGACAGGTCCATGAATGGGAGCGGTATGGAGGGATATGGGCTGGGGGCAGGTTAGTGGGACCAGAAAAAAAATTGGTTTGGCACAAACTAAAGGGGCTGAAGTGGCCTGTTTCAGTGCTATAATTGTTCTATGGTTCTAACTTGAATAGGCTGGGGCCATCTTCATTGATGTGCAGGAGGCTGAAGGCTCTCCTCTTTAAGGTTTACATAATTTATGATCCATAAAGAAGATAGGCCTAGATACAGCAAATAGTCAAGAGTCTAAAACTTTAGGGCATAGGTTAGCTGGGAGATATTTAAAGGAAATCTGAACCACACATTTTTCACAGAAAAAGTAGGAAAATATCTTGAATTGAAGCCTTCCAGCTTTTATTTGGAACCTGTGAGTTTAAATCAAAATTTGAATGTTAAAAAAAATGAGGTGAATGTGGTTTTCTTTAATATGCCAGTGCTCACAATAATCTAGAAGGAACTGCCTGTGAGTTGGCAGTGGATTTAATGGTAGTATTTCTCAATGTTGCGCACTGGAAATTTGTCTTCGATGCTGGGAGATGCCAGGTTAATTAACCCCTCAGATAGGACAGTGGAGAGGGTGACCATGTCATGTGAAAGCAGTCACAAATAGTTTTAAATTGCCAAGCTTGTGCATTTAGAGCTAATTGCTGCTGCTTGGCGCTCAATATCATAAAATGGACAATTGGTCTCCAAGGATTCTGTGCTGTCCTAACAATGATGATGGCTGGCTGCCGAGCAAAGTTAGAACAACAATACAGACCAGGTCATCAATCCAAAGAGATAATCCCTTGGCTACAGACACAAGTCAATGCAATCACATCACTCTACATCCAGGAAACCAGAGGAGGTCTTTAAAGGGAACAGTACCTTCTCTTTCCTTTTAACGACTGTTTGTTAATCTTATCAACAACCTTGCCATAAAGGCAAATGATGCCGAAATGCTCATTTTTATTTTTCATTGGAGTTGTGTAGGTATCAGGTTCCAAGGTTCTTATAACAGCTCAAAAAAAAAATTCAGCAAAAGCACTCAGACAGTTACAGAATGACCGAGCTCACCGAGATTCAATAAAAAGGACAGATGAGCATATCTATTGCACCTTCTATCTTGTTTCTAAGTGCCTTATGGACAATGAGGTTCTTTTGAAGTGTAATGAAAATTTAAAAAAATGCTGAAAACACTCAGCAGGTCAGGAAGCATCTGTGATAGGAGAAACCAAATTCACATTTTAAGTCAAAGGCCTTTCATCAGACTGAGGATTGCCAGCGTGAATCTCGAATTCCGTTTCTCTTTCCTCAGATGCTGCTGGACCTGCTGAGCATTTGCAGCATTTTCGGTTCTTATTTTGGATTTCCAACCTCTGCAGTTATCTTGATTTTCTTTTTTTGGTATTGTCACTTCTGCTTTGCAAGAAATGTGGCAGCTGTTGTTTGGGCAGCAAAGTCTGCTAAATGATGAGATGATCCATGGAAATTATGTTAAGTATTTTATCAAGACATCAGAGTTTAATTGGCTTCTCCTTTTCAAGAAAATACCACAGGAATTTTTATCCTTACCTGAGAGAGGAAATGGGGCATCAGTTTAATATCTTTTCCAAAATATGTCATTCCAACAGTGTAGCACTTCCATCATGCCAGCTTGGAATACTGTTGTTAATCCACAGAACTTGATCCAAAGATCTACCAGTACAAAGGAGGGAGTTGCCATGACCAATACTAAATGCCCGTTAAACATTGTGAGAGTGTTTCATTTGATGTAATCTTTTTTTAGATATATAGCAAGGTAACATGTCCTTCCCACCCACGAGCCCGTGCCGCCAGAATAATCCAATCAACCTACAATCCCCATTTGATGTAAAAGGTGGGAGGAAACCGGAGCACCCAAAGGAAATGGGAAGAACATACAAACTCCTTACAGGCAATGCTGGATTCGAACCCATGTCGCCGATGTTGTAACAGCATTGTGCTAACCACTATGCCAACTGTGCCGCCCTTTTGACTACGCTGAACTTCTCAATGAAGAGGTAGAAAGATGAGGGATTGAGTTTCACTCCAGAAACCTGAACTCACACTCAAAGCTACTGTTCCTTCTGCACAACTGCAGTCCTTGCAGAAGACTCTTTGGCTTCCCTCTCTTGTGGTCAGAAAGATTCCACACCACTTCTTCCTCGAAGAGCTAAGGCATTTCCAATGTGCTTTGGTTAATATTCTTTGATAAACAAAACTAAAATAAATGATCCATCCATTGACTTACTATTACACTGCACTCTGCACTTTTGTTATTCCACTACCTTCTGTGCTTACGTACAGGCTGACTTGCTTGGATAGCACACAAAACAATTTTTTACCTCTATCTTAGTGCATGTGACAATACACAATTCAATTCCACTACCTGGAAAATGCATCTAAAAAAACTATTCTCCTCCTCATTGGCCCCCTCTCTCTCTCTCCTCCCCACCTTTAAGACTTTCTTCACATTCCTTTCTATGCATATGCAATGCCCAACCATGAGGAATGGCGGTGGTCCCATAGCTGGAAATTCACTGGTTGTTTTTCGCTATTAGATGAGTTAATTGTTATCATGAACTGTATTTATTCCTTGACTTATTATCACTGGACCTTTAACCTTGCTGAACATGCTCCATCTTGACTGTGAATTTTGTCCTTTGTGAGCAAGTGTTCCTTTTACTATGTGCAAACAATCAGGCATTTACAACAATTGTAATTAAAAATTTTAGAAATTGGTGATCCAACAAACAGTTAATAACAGCACCTCAAGCCTCCTTCACCATAGAGTGAGATCACAGTGGTCTAGTGCTATATCCTTGCCTTCTGATTTAATTAACCTAGCATCAGTTGATTCCAAATTACCCCACAATCTACTGTATCTGGAATGTAACCCAAATTCACTTCTGGAAGGATTGGTTCAGAATTTTAGACAATCTTGGAACTCTCAGCCCACAGAAATAGTTAAGGACACATTTTTTTTTAAAAATTAGAGTTAGAAGTTGGCCATTCCATCCTTTCAAACCTGCCCCACCATTCACCAACACCATGGTCGATCTTCCGTTTCAATGCCCTTCTCCAGCACTATCCCCATATTCCCTCATTCTGTTAATGTCCATAAGTCTGTCATCTCCATTCTGAATGAACACAGCAATTCAGCTTCAACAGGTCTCTGGGGTAGAGATTTCCAAAGCAAAAAACAATCTGCCGGTGGAACTCAGCAGGTCAAACAGCACCAGTGAGAGAAAAAGAAAGGGTTTCTTTAATGTAGAGATACCGCATGGTAATAGGCCCTTCCGACCCGTAAGCACATGTTGTCCAAACACACCCGTGTGACAATAAACTTTCTAACCCCGCATGCTTTTGGAATGTAGGATAAAAACAGAGCATCCAGATGAAGCCCACGCAGACATGGGGAGAATGCACAAACTCCTTACAGACAGCACCAGCTATGAACCCCAGTCGCTGGCATGGTAACATTGTTGCACTAACCACGCTGCCCCAGTGTTTCAGGCTGGAACACTTCATGAGTTTCGATGAAGGGCACCATTCTTTTCAGATTTCAGCATCTGCAGTCCCTCAAGTGCTCCCAGAGAATTATAAAAGTCCACCACACACTGAGTGAAAAACAAAATCTCCTCTTCTCAGTCCTAAATGTTCTATCACTGGAAATGTGCTTCCTCGACCCAGATATCTCAGCTAAGTGAAACATGTCCCATCATAACTTTGAAATCATGTTGGACCATCGTAAGTAGGGGTGCACCTGTAGAGGGATACAGGTGTGTGGTTGAGAGGGGTTAGATCGTTGTGGAGAAATTTACATAGGTCAGCACATTCTGTCCTGTAATGTCCTATGGTCTGTAATCTCACTGAAGTTTGCAAAATTGTACAATGCTGAATTCTATAACTTCATTAACTCATTTTGTCTATTTGTGTCAGAGTGGGCTGCAGGTCAAGCTTTAATTCACCCATCTGTTGTATTAGTTTGTTTTTTTTCTCTCTCCATTAGTACAGCCTGATCTGCTGGCTGCATCCTGGGTCCTCCTCTCTCTCGACCACCAGTTGCCCTTTGGCGATACCGCCCAATGATGTGGAGGTCACTTTCCAACTCAAAGCCAAAGTCACCATTTTCTGTCTCAGCACTAGCCTCCTGGTTTTTCTGCATTGCCCTGAAGAGCCTTGAAGGGTGAAGGCTTAAAACCTCAAGAAATAAGTAGACCATTCAGCTGTGCTTACCAGCTCCATTCAATAAGAACATGAATGATCTTGTACTGTAACTCATTGATTCCTTTATATCCAAAAATCTATAATTTTCCATCTTGAATATACTCAGCGGCTGAGCCTCTTGGATAGATAATTCAAAAAATTCACTGGGCTCCACAAGAAAATATTATTTCTCATCTTGTTTTTTTTTTACTGAGCAACTTTTTATTTTGGGATTGTGACCACTGGTTCTGGACATCCCAGTCTTCTACTTGATAAGCGATCATCTCTCCTAATTTAAATTTCAAAGTTCAAGGTTCCTTTATTAGCACGTACACAAAATACACAACTTTTGTTAGCTTTTGTTTGCCCTATAAAGGCACACAAAGAGGCACCATGCCTGTGTGTAGTTTGGATGTTCCTGCGACTACGTGAGTTTGTTCCTTCCCACACCCCAAAGACATCCAGAATAGTAGGATAATTGCCCATTACACGTTAACCCTAGTGTCCAGGTTAGTGGTAGAATTTGTGGATAAATATAAAAACTGGGGCTAATGCAGTTGAGTGCAATTGAGTGGTTGATAGTTGGAGCAGACTTCCTGGTCCAAAGGGCCTGTTTTTATGTAATATCACCCTATGACTCAAGGCAATCCATACTTAAGTACAGCAGTTAGTGTGACAATAAAACAATAGTGCTGATGTGATGTTGCAGTGAGTCTTCAACCAGAAGCTCTTTCCATTTCCACAGACACTGCCTGTTAGTTTACAAAGACATAATTGCTGCCATTGTTATGTCTGAATAGTATTTTTGACTCTTTCTCCACAGGGGTGTGCGCTGTTGGAAAGCCAATGTGCCTGCTGTTCGAGTACATGGCGCATGGAGACCTGAACGAGTATTTACGCAAGCGGTCACCCATCACCGCCCGCACATTGAGGCCCGCCACTTGTGTGGGATGGAGCAGCGGCTGGGGAAAGGGCCTGACAGCCCTCAGCTGCACTGACCAACTGAACATTGCCAAGCAGATCTCAGCGGGCATGACCTACCTGTCAGAGCGCAAGTTTGTTCACCGGGACCTGGCCACCCGTAACTGTTTGGTTGGAGAGAAGCTGGTAGTTAAGATTGCTGACTTTGGCCTCTCCAGGAACATCTACTCTGCGGACTATTACAAGGCCAATGAGAATGATGCCATCCCGATCAGGTGGATGCCTCCTGAATCCATATTCTTCAACCGTTATACCACTGAGTCCGACGTCTGGGCTTATGGTGTGGTTCTGTGGGAGATTTTCTCATCTGGCATGCAGCCATACTATGGTATGGCCCACGAAGAGGTGATCTACTATGTTCGAGACGGGAACATCCTGTCCTGCCCCGAGAACTGCCCGCCAGAGTTGTACAACTTGATGCGACTCTGCTGGAGTAACATGCCATCAGACAGACCGAGCTTTGTCAGTATCCATCGCATCCTGGAGCGCATGCACCAGAGGATGGCAGGCGCACTCCCAGTCTGATCCCTTCCACTCCCCTCAGTACCTAGGGGTACATGTTCCCTGTGCAAGATTGGCAAGGGTTATGGCCAGTGGCCTGACCGTGCCTGACTTCGGATGCCGGGAGCACACACCACGGCAATCAGACCCTTAAATATCCTGACCCCCACAATCTTCATTTCACAAACTAGGGCCCTGCCCAATACATTGAGACATCCAATATTAAACCATAGGTTCCAATTACCATCCCTCCCATTCTTTGCTCATGAACACCTTTCTCAATTATTACTGGATATTATTTAATTATATGTGATGATATTTTTTGAGGGGCTTCAATAAAGAAGACAGGGAGAACTGTCACCATGGGTAGGAGGCTCGGTAAAAAAGGCCCCTAATTTAAAAAGAAAAGGCAGGGGATTTTTATTTTTTTGTGGATTGTTCCAATTAATGTGAAAGAGAATTGCAAATGTACAAGATAGGACATCACATGGGTTCTGGGGATGGAGAAGGCAGGTTCTGGGGATGGAGAAGGCAGTGAGCTCTTTCAAAGCTGTCACAGCCACGATGGGCTGAATTGCCTCCCATATTGTCAGATTCGACAATTCTGCTGCCAAGGCTGAATGTATCACCAAGGGAAAATATTGTCATTATTAATCACAGACGTGTTTTTAAATTCATTTTTTATAGAAAAATAAATATTACAGGAGAAGTATTGTGTCAGTGCATTTCAACCGGAACATCTGGTAAAAAATGTGGGCCTACTTTCAGAGAAGTAATGGCTCCAATCCATATCCAGTATCAAGCTGTTAAAATAGTGACAATTATTTTAACTGGGTAAACAGAAAAGTCACAAGTTTGAAAACCAGCTGAAGTTTCAGAAACAGCAATTGACAGGGAAATCCAGTGAAGGGCCCCTGCTCCATGTGACTAATGGGTGTTCAGTGAGCAATGGGGTATTATTTTGAATTACAATGATAATGAATTTATTGTCATATACAATGTACATATTCACGGTAATTCTTACTTGCTGCAGCAGAACAGTTCAAACAGACCCAAGTGTCTGGAAATTGAAGTTCAAACCCGGCTCATGAACAAAGTACAGTTCTGTTATTTGTCTGTTATCCATTACATGGAATGTGGCCAATATTTATTGCCCATCCCTCATTACCTTGCAACCAACCAGTCATTAACAGTCAGCCAGGAGATGTGTGTTGACCAGACCATAATTTCATTCCAAAGAAGCAGGCAATAAGTAATCTGAAAGCTACCATTAGTGAAAATAAAATGTTAATACTGAAAAGAATTTAAAGTGCCCATAGTGGGTTTTGAACATGCATCAGTAGTGCAGACCCTTGGATAACTAGCTTGGGACCACAATAATTATGCTATCATGCCCCTGTTTCCCAGGGAGATTTTTTTTTAGGTTTTCTTTGCTTTGTTGATCTTCCTCAGAAACTGAGGCCCCTAACAGCTACTTGTGATTTGGAGACACCAGTCAGACTGAGTAATGGGTCACAGGAGTGCCTTGTGGGTTACCAAGACCAGACCTCTGTATCAATAAACAGAGGTTTTTATATAGAAGCAATGGGTGGAGAGAACATGCAATGCAGTAGTAATTAAACCACCTTCTCTACAGCGGCCCTGTGTTCAAAAAAAAGGAAAGAAATCTTATAGAAATCGTTCCCCCTTTACTTAACAATGAGGTGTTGTCAACACAAAAGGGAATCAAGGCTTCCAGAGGGTCGGGCAAAAAAAAAAGAGCCTCTGCAACTTAACGGCTTCCATTGATTCCATTTGTGAATAGCCGTTTTTGTTTGTGCCACAAGCGAGTGGTGCAATTAGTATGAAGCTCGACTCGCCCCAGGATTCCATAGACACACAGCCCGTATAGAGCAGTGCATTTGGGTAAATGTTCAGACGTTCTCTGGAGATCATGTAGTTGGTGGTAACAGAAGAATCCCAACTTCAGTCTTGCCAGCAACTACGACATGAAACAAGCTCTGTGAAATTCATTAAGTGATGAGGTTTGAATTTTTGTTACTGAGTACTGACCACATTATCGGCACAATAGATTTCCCCATATACAGATTCCTATTTATAAGTGAGGCCTAGTTTCAAACATATTGCAGAGAATGTGTCTAAAGCAGGTTACTTCATTTAATACACTATAGAACAACACTCCAATGTGCCAACTTTAAATTTACAGCAGAGGTTTGCTAAGGAGTGATTTTCTTTTCTCTCTCACTTGCAACCTTAATATATTTTTAAAATTTAGACATACAGGGTACAGCATTGTTACAGGTCCTATCCATACAGGAGCCCATGCCGCCCAATTACACCCAATTGACATACAACACCTATCCTGTATGTTTTGAATGGTGGTGGGAAAACCCACAGGAAGAGAATACAAACTCCTTCCAGACAGTACCGGATTTGAACCCTGGTCACTGGTACTGTAACTGCATGGCACTATCCGGTACTTAAACTAACATATTCTGGCCTTTGGGGTTGTGCAAGGATTATGATTGTAAACCTAATAGTTTTTTTTTCTCCAGGTTTTTGTGCTGACTGTGTATTTTATTTGTTAAAAAAAATCACCTAAAATCAATAAAATGGAGATGCACGGTTGATCAGAGACATGGAGATTTTGTTGCTGCTGGTCGTTCAAGTTGAACTTATGCAGGTAATTTGTACTAAGTAATAAGTGTCCACTCATGACACGTTACTGTAAAAATAAGCCTGCTTTCATCAGCGGATGTTGTTTTTCAGTTTCTAGCAGGAGTTCTGTGCTCTGCAGACTACCTAACTCCACGTTTTGATGATAAATGTGAGAGTTCATTGTTATTACATAAGTACATAAGATGCTCCAAACTTCTTAGTTACTGCTTTCATATAGGTACATAAAATACAACAATGACCACAGTATAAATTACATTACCAGAATAATGTATTATGGCAAGGCAGAAAAAAAAGATAACAAATATAAAAGGATAGAGAAATAAATATTTACATTTACAATTAGTGCAAAAAAAAAGTGACATTTCAATAGTGCACTCAAAACTTTTGGAGTAGTTTATGGTTACGGTTCCAGAAGTAAGGGGAGGTTCCAGAGCTATTGGATAAAATCTGTTCTTCAACCTAGAGGTGCTGGGCTTCAGCCTTCTGTACCTTCTGCCTGAAGATAGCAGTAAAAAGAGCTTGTGATCAGGGTGCTGGGGATCCTTTATCATGTTGGCTCCTTCTTAACTAGGTTTGCCACTCTGTACAGCTTTCTGCTTTCTAGGGCACTCAAGTTTCCAAACCAGATGGTGATGCAACCAGTCAGAGTACTTTTCACTCTACACCCAAAGAGATCTAATAGAGTGATAGATGGCATGCTGTAACTCTACATACTTTGTAGAAAGAAGAGGCATTGGTGTACCTACCTCAAAGTGCCATCTCCTTCTGGAAATGTAGCTTTTTCTCTGTCATATGTTGATGGAGCCCTCTCATGGATTTCTTCCATTTCCTGCAAGTTTGCCCTCACCCATTCCTCCCAACCCCACACCGATGCCACTTGCTAGAGTTTGCATTCCCCTGGTCCCTGCCTTTTTTCTCACTAACCATCCTTCTCCATTTCCACCAGGTCCAATGGAATTTCACCAATAGCCACCTCTTTCCCTCTCCTCCTCTTTCCATTTTCCCAGGGATCACTCTCTCCATGACTCCCCTCTCCACTCATACACCACCCTCCCCCTACTCAACACTCCCCTTCCCCTGGCACTTTACACTGCGGAATCAGAATTTATTGTCATGAACATCACAAAATTCATTTTTTGCAGCAGCTTACTGTGCAAACATTTCGATAAACAATATTTCAAAATAAATAAAATATTGAAAAGACAAAATGACGTAGTGCCTGTGGTTCATTATTCAATCAGACATCTGATGGCAGAGGGCAAGAAGCTGACCTTGTGCCACTGAGTGGTTGTCTTCAGGCTCCTGTACCCTTTTTATGATGGTAGCAAAATGAAGAGAGCCTAGGTGATGGGGTTTCTTGAAGATAAAGGCTAATTTCTTAAGACACCACCTTAGATGTCCTCAATGGAGTGAAGGCTGGTGCCCGTGCTGTTGTAGGCCAAGTTAACAACCCTCTGGAATATTTTCCTGCCCTGAGTGTTGACACCTCCATATCAGACACTAATGCAACTAGACAGAATGCTCTCGATGGTGCACCTGTAGAAGTTTTCAAGATTTTGATGAAATACCGAATCTCCTCAAACACCTCACAAAGTATAGTTGCTGATGGGCCTTCTTCATGATTGCACTGGAATGGAGGCACCAGGACAGATCCTCAGAGATGTTGACACCCAGGAATTTGAAGTTCTTGACCCTCTCCACTGCTGATCCCTTGATGAAAACTGATTTGTGCTCTTCTGACTTCCTCCACAATCATCTCCTTGATTTTACTAGCATTGAGTGCAAGGTTGCTGTGACACCACTTAACTAGCTGATCTAGCTCCCTCCTGTACACTTCCTTATTGCCATCTGTGATTCTGCCAAAAACTGTGGTGTCTTTGGCAAATTTGCAGATAGCATTTGAATTGTGCCTAGTCATAGAGTCATGGGTGTAGAGTGAGGAGAGCAGTGGGCTGAGCACACATCCTGGAGATGCACTTGTGTTGATTGTCAGTGAGGAGGAGACATTGTCTCCACTTTGATTGACGGTGGTCTTCTGAGAAGGTGCAACAGTAGGAGGTTCAACATATGACCCAGGTTAGGCAACAATTCATGTGCACTCCCTCCAACCTGATCTAATGTATTAGGTGCTCCCAATGTGGCCCCTTTACATTGGCAAGACCAAGCATGGACGAAGCAACTGTCTCCATCTTCAATGATTATCGATTGCATATTATTTCAATTACCCTTCTCTTTCCCACATCATAAAGCCATAGCCCTCCATACCCCTCCAATCTATGTACCTGTCCAGATTCTTCTTAAAAATTAAAATTGAGCCCGCATTTACCACTTCAGCAGGCAGCTCGTTCCATACTCCCACTACTCTCTGTGTGAAGAAGTTGCCCCAAATGTTCCCTCTAAAACTTTCCCCTTTCACACTTAAATGATGTCCTCTGGTCTATATCTCACCTACCTGTCATGATAATGAATATGTATGAGATGTACCGGAAGTCACGTGGTATGAGAGAGAGATAAGAACACAAGCAGGAGAACAAAGGAAACGGGAAAATAAAAAGACTACGGAGAAGTTTACCTAATAAACTTGTGTTTAATGTTTCATTAACTTCACATTTTGGGCCACAAATGTGACATTGGCGACGAGGATGAAAGAAGCTTGAAGAAAATTAAAGACTAAACAAGATTACAGAGGATTACAGAGAACTTCAAGGTGATAAGAATTTTCTCTTTGTCTCAGTACTTTTGGGGCTGGAATATTTCCTCATGGCTGGTGCAAACGGTGACTTTCTAACACATAGTGGAATTGCTTATTTTGACCAAACGGGTGATGCAAGCACTGTAAGTGTGAAGTGAAAGGCATGGCTGGAAGAATTTGAATCCTACGCCGACAGTCGTGGCCTATTTCTACATTCCGGTACAGTTGAAAAAAAAGCGCAGAGAAGGGCGTTACTTCTTTTCACTGCAGGACCCTCAGTTCAGGAAACATTTAAGACACTTTTGAATACTGGAAGAAAGGATGAGTACCGGAAAGCGGTAGATGCATTAAATGCACACTATGTAGTGACACTGAATGCTACATTTCAACGCCATTTGTTTCGGAGAACGAGACAAGAAGATAGCCAGACAATTGCTCAGTACGTGACGAGACTACGCCAGCTAGCTGTTGGATGCAATTACATGCCAGCTGATTTGGACAACCAATTATTGAATCAAGTCGTACAGCACTGCAGATCAGATAAACTCAGAAGACGTCTACTGGAAAGAGGGAGTGAGTTGGAACTCACCGATGCTTTAACCATTGCTGCTGCATTAGAGGCTGTTGAAGGGCAATTTCATACCATGACCCTGAAAGACAACTCAAGCCAGCAAATTAAGAGGCTCTCACATCGCCATAATCAGCCAAGATATAGGCCGACACATGACGTGGAGTGTTATCGATGTGGAAACCGAGGTCACTTTGGAAAAGACCCATATTGCCCGGCCAAAGGCAAAGTTTGCAGAAAGTGTGGAGGCAAGGACCACTTTGCAAAGAAGTGCAAAAGCAAGTCCAATGCAGACCAGAAGAGGAAGAGTACAACTTCCAAAGGCAAAGCCTGGGGGAAAGGAAAGTATCCTGGAAAGAAAGATACCATTCGCCAGATAGACGGTGACGATGATGATACCCAGGAGGGACAGAGTTGTTACCAATTTACGTTGAATGAAGTACGTCATGAGAAGGTCCCAGTGATCATTGGTGGAGTGACAGTTCAGGTCATTGTAGACTCAGGCAGTGACAGTAATGTGATTGATCGACATTTATGGGAGAAGTTGAAAAGGAAAAAGATCATCTGTACCTCAAAGAAGTGTTCCAAGAAACTGTATCCATACACAGCAACCAAGCCATTGCAGACCATTGGATGTTTTACTGCAACTGTTGAAGCTGGAGATAAGTACACCGAAGCAGAGTTTATGGCCATAGAAGAGAGAGGAGAACCATTGCTGAGTAGAAGCACAGCGCAAGACCTGGCAATACTTCATATTGGAGCTTGTGTCAATTCAATTCAGTCATACGAGGATATGAAGCAAGAATTCCCCGCAGTCTTCCAAGGAGTAGGAAAGCTGAAAGGTCGACAATTGAAGCTAGCGGTAGATGAAACGGTCAAACCCAAGGCACAACCAAAGCGCCGAACTCCGTTTGGACTTCGTGGGAAAGTCGAAGCCAAAATTAAAGAATTGATGGAACAAGACATTATTGAACCGGTGGAATATTCGACACAATGGGACAGTCCCATAGTGATTGTGCCCAAACCAAAGGGTGACATAAGACTATGTGTTGACATGAGAATGGCCAATGAAGCTATAATTAGAGAACGACACCCTATACCAACAGTGGAAGAAATACTTCAAGAACTAACTACCAGCAAGGTATTCTCAAAAATTGATCTGAAATGGGGCTATCATCAATTAGAGCTGGATCCAGGTTCCCGAGATGTAACTACATTTGTGACTCACTGTGGATTGTATCGTTACAAGAGACTATCATTTGGAATTAATGCAGCTTCGGAGATCTACCAGTATGAAATCCATCGAGTGATTCAAGGCATTCCTGGAGTTGCCAACATTTCTGACGACATCATAGTCCATGCACCAACGAAGGAAGAGCATGAAAAACGGTTGAGGCGTGTACTATCTAGACACACCTTATTACCATCAACCCTATACTGTTGTATCCAGAAGTGGCAGTATGGTGATAGTCAAGTCTCCGACTGGAGTCCTGTATAAGAGAAATGTATCAAGTGTAAAAAGGTACCAGTCCAGAGATATATCGAGCGAAGAGGTTGAAAGGCCAATACGAGATGCTGAAATTGAGAGACCTGTTGATGTTCCAGAGGTAGTTACCAGCACTCCTGATGAAATGACTAGAGCGCCAGAAACACCCGAAGCCGTGGTGAGCAGTATGTTCGACGCCGAGAGTGAACAACCGAGAAACGACGACAATATCGCAGGCAGGCCGAAACGAAACCAGAAAGTGCCCAAACGATACGAAGACTTTGTGCCATAGTTTTAATAAGAACTTTGGGACAGTATTTTAATCTTATATCATAAAGTGCATGTATGAGTGCTGTAGGAAGTAAATTTTATGTAGTTGAGTTATAGTATTACCATTAGTTACGATGTTTGTATGTTTCCGAGGGATATTGGTAAGTGAAGGTAAAGTTTATTTCTGATTAAAGGAGGGATGTCATGATAATGAATATGTATGAGATGTACCGGAAGTCACGTGGTATGAGAGAGAGATAAGAACACAAGCAGGAGAACAAAGGAAACGGGAAAATAAAAAGACTACGGAGAAGTTTACCTAATAAACTTGTGTTTAATGTTTCATTAACTTCACATTTCGGGCCACAAATGTGACACTACCCTCAGGGGAAAAAAACCTACCTACATTTACTCTGTCTAGATCTCTCAAAATTTTAAATACCTCTATCAAATCTCCTCTGATTCTTCTATGCTCCAGGGAATAAAGTCCTAACCTGTTTAACTTTTCCCTGTAATTCATGTCCTAAGGTCCAGGAAATATCCTAGTAGATCTCTGCACTCTTTCAATCTTATTGATATATTTTCTGTAGTTGGGTAACCAAACCTGCACACAAAACTCCAAATTTGGCTTCACCAATTTCTTATTCAATTTTACCATAACATCCCAACTCCTACACTCAACACTTTGATTCACGAAGGCTAATATGCCAAATGCTCTCTTTATAATCCTATCTAGCCGTGACACCACTTTCAAAGAATTAGGTATCTGCGTTTCACCAACCCATCTATCCTTCACATTCTGCGTTGCCAGGGTGTGGCCAAATGCAAAACGAAGAACAACATACCATACTCCATTCGGATAACTTACAATCCAATGGAATTATGCTAAATTTTCCAGCATCGGGTATCCACGAGCTCTGTGTTTCTTTCCAATCTCACCAGTCCACCCACATCTCTCTCCTTTAGTTCACCTTTTCCATCTGATCCCCACCTGGCTCTGGCTCCATCTAACCATAATAACCCCCCCCCCCCCCCCATCTGGTTCCACCTATCGCCTACTAGGTTTTGTCACACCCCTCCCCTCCAGTTATAACATATGAGTATGGGACTTTATTGTCATAGTACGTACAATGTGCATATGCACCAAAACTCTTACTTGCTGCAGCCACACAGATATGTAAGGTGTACCATTCCTAATAGTCTTCAAGTAGAAGTCATCAAGTTCAAATTTATTATCATCTGATTACACAACTACAACCCGATGAAACTGCATTCTCTGGTCCTTGGTGCAAAACATGACACACCACACATACAGACAAAGAAAACATATACAGGACATATATACATATAAATAAATAAACAGATCATGTTTTGTAACTTTTATAGTCTCAGATGGTTAGTGTGAACAGTTCTTTTGGTCAATCAACATTCTCAATGGTGAAGACAAGAAGCTGTTTCTCAGCCTAGTGGTGTTGGCTCTGATACTCCTGTATCATTTTCCCATTGGGTGTAGTTGAAAGATGCTGTTGTGTAATGGTGGTAGGACTTCTCAACAATTTTTCACTCTCTCTTCAGACAACAATTTTGGTAGATCATATCGATGGGGGTGGGGGAGGGGGGTGGTGTGGGAGGGAGATCCCAGTGATCCTCTCTGCCACTCTATATTGTCGATTGACCCCCATTCACTTTTTTACAGCAACCATACCACACAGTGCTGTAGCCGGCCAGGATGCTCTCAGTTGTGCTCTTGTAGAAGGTTGGCATGATAGTGGCCGGTAACTTTGCCCGTATTAGCCTTCTCAGCAAGTTCAGTCACTTGCGCCTTCTTGATGAGTGAGTTGATGATATGTGTCCACGATAGATCACGTGTTAAATGAACTCCAATGAACTTGGGGCTCTCTTCTCTCTCTACAACTGAGGCATGGCAGAGGGAGGTCATTCTGGTCCTCCTTAAGTCCAGGTCATCTCCTTTGTCTTGTCCACACTGAGACTCAGGTCATTACTTTCGGACCATATCACAAGATGTTCCACCTCTTCTCCGCAGTGTGAGTCGTCAATGTTGCTGATGAGGCCAAATACTGTCGTGACATCTGCAAACTTGATGACACTGTTGGAGCTGGATCTGTGCTCAACGTGATGGTGCTCAATGTTCTGCTACCAACCCGAACAGCCTGTGCTCTGTCCAGGTATGGTATACACTGTGAGAGAGAAAAAGAGATAATAAATATAAAGGGTAGATAGATAAATAAATAAATATTCACTTCTAAATATTGGTCCTCTTCCCTCTGCACCCTCTTTCCAGGCCCTGATGCAGTGTCTCAACCCTTGACACCTCCCATCCCTTTGCCTCCACAGATGCTGCCTGACCTATTGATTTCTTCTAACTATTTTATTTGTTTCGGATTCCAGCTTCTGGTTTCCACCAATGTCATCCACTATTCAGTGGAAGACACTAGACTCTCTTAGGCACGAAGTGTAATTGACCACTGAGTATGTGCATAGTCAAAAAATTGGTGGGGAATGTGAGCAGACTAAAATACATTAGGATAGGATTAGCATAAAAATGGGTGATTGATGGTTGACATGGAATAGATAGGTCAACAGAGCTGTATCTCTATATCTCTATGACTGTTTGCTGTATGTCTATAACTCTCTGGCTCAAATTTTACAAGGACAGCTGAAAGAGTAGAAGAAACATGGGGGTCTGTGAAAGCACTGCAAGGACAATCTAGTGAAGTCCTTAGTAGTCCAGCTTCAGACCCAGGAAATCATAGTTATAGGGCATGAAAATGGCCCCTTCAGCCAAACTTGCCCACTTCAACACACTAGTCCCACCTGCCTGCATTTGGCCCATATCCTTCTGAACCTTCCTATCCTTTTTTTTCCAAAACATTGCAATAGTACCTATCTCTACCACCTCCTCTAGCACCCCATTCCCTACACTCACCAGCCTCTGTGTAAAAATAATACCCCTCAAGTTCCTGTTAGACATTAAACTTATGTCCTCTGGATTCAAGTTCCCCCATTCTGGACAAACACAGCTGTATTCACCCAACCTATTCCTCTCTGCTATCACCTTCATCTTCCTGCGCTCCATGGAATAAACCCCTTGCCTGCTCATCCTCCCCCCATAGATCAAGCCTCTGAGTCCTGGCAACATTCTTATAAACCTTCTCTGCAACCTCTCCAGCTTCACATCTTTTGAGCAGCACAGTAATTAGGGCCAGAATAGGATCCACTGACTCCTGACAATGTTACCATGCAGCAATTCCAAGCATCAACATGTGGCATCACATAGCAGTTAGGCACCCCTGGCCCAAAGTATGTCAGGACTTTACACAAAGCCACAGGGCACATTCACAATGCTCAGGCAGCTCAATGACATCAATGGAGGGGAGTGGGGGGGGGGGGGGGGGGGGTGGGGGAACCGTTTTCAATGGCAGAAGACGCAGTAACCAGATTTAATAAAAATGGCATGAGAAAAATAGATAAGAAAACAACTTTAAATGCAACAAGCTGTTATGGTTCAGTTTGGGGATTATTATCCTTTGGGAAAATCTTTTTATCTTTCATTATAAAATTATTGTTAGCAAAAACAACAATTCGCAATTTCTTTGGTAAATTTCAACTAAATTGTTAAGGACAATAAATAAAAACTTGACGTTGAAAGTCATTTATTGCTTCAAAGCAGAAAGTCAAGGTTGGATGATAACTTTCTGAGCATTACTGTTTTGATGCTTTATCTGTTGTTTGGGGAGAAGGCGTGCAGGGACTCAGAAACAAGCCATGATTTTATTTTCCTAAAGCATTTTAATATACTTATTTACTTTACAAAGAGTTTCCAGGCTCCAAGAACTGCAGACAAAAAGATTGATGTTCATGGTTTCTGTGCGAAGATAAGGAACACCTCTTTAATAGTCAGACAAATAATTATCAGAGAAACTCAGCAGGTTAGACAATATCCAGGGATAGGAATGAGGAATGTTTTGGGTCTGGACCCATTATCACACTGCTTCTTAACATTTTTCTTTTCACTCACATACCACCTTAAGTATTCCCTATGCCATAAATGCTCTGTGATTAGTAATGGATTGTTTAAGGTGGTACGTGGGTGGAAATAAACTGTTTTAATTGTACCTAATTGACTCATTATGTGCACTGTTTCATAACTCTAAAGGAAATGGGCCAATGACAATTTTTCTCAAGCAAAATATTTCAGTAACAATTGGGTCTAGAGCAGTGATTCTCAACCTTCCCTTCCCACCAATGGCATAGGGATTACTTAAAGTGGTATGTGAGTGGAAAGATAAAGGTTGAGAACCACTACATTATCAAGACTATGACAGAATAAGTAAAATTATATATGTAAATGGTAGTGGGGGGGGAGGGGGAGAGGAGAAGCAGAGACCTGGAGTTGGTAAGACAGATGTGAGAGGTGGAAAGAACAGGTCAAGGGAGCGACCATGAGGAAGGTAGGAAAGTTAGAACGAGAAAAAAAGTGGGTACAGAAAAGACAGAAACAGTGGAATCAGATGGGGTGGGGATTACCTAAAATTAGAAATATCAATGTTCATGCCATTAGCTACTTGTTATGCAGTACATCTAACAAGGAGGACATTTCAACACAGAAGGAAAAACAGGCGATGCCCTTCTGTGCTAACAATGGAGAAAAAAGGGACTGTATTCATAAAGTTAAACAAGAAAGTCTGCTGTGATTGTGGTTTACATAAAAATGCTGGAGAAAGTCACAGAGTCATGCAGCATTCTTTGTGTAGTAAAGATAAAGAGACTGTATATAACCAATGTTTCAGGCCTGAACCCTGTATTAATAAAGCATCTCTCACATCCAAAGTACTTCACACCGTATGTAGGACTTTTGGCATAATGGAGAAGATGGTGGACAGATTGTTCTGAGTTCTTCTTTACACCACAGTGATCACATGTAGATAGCCTGCTTTTAGCAATGGTCGCTGCCAAGTCATCATATTGAATTCCCTTATTAATTTCAAAATAATTCCATAGGGTCTTTAATATCTGCCCAAGTGGGCAGTTTGGGTCACATTTTAACATTGCATCCAAAGTGCTGCATTAGGGTTACAGCTTTTTTGCTGAGGCAAGACTTGAACCATCAACCTATGAATCAAAACTACAAACAGTGCCAGTGGAGGCACATCTGTCGACTAATATATGACAAGGTACTGGTAAGATGGAAGAGGTGCACAATTTACCCAGACAGCAAATATATGTAGAGCATCACAGTCCAGTGAAGGAGGAATCGTGTTGGGAAATCTCAGATGAGACAAAATTTGGATCAGAATCCAGAAAGCTTTGCGTTTTTAAATGTTTAAAGATAAGAAAGATAAGGGCCTCCTTAACACTTGGAACATGGCCAGTCTTTTTGTGCTAGGTAACAAAAGAATTAATGTACTAAATTACCTAAGAGTGGAGGTAATGTTTCAATATTCCAAAACACAATGTCTAAATTGTGAACAATTATTGATGTTGTGTGCACATGTGATAGAGCATCAGCGACTCTTCCTGATGGATGATTTCACCAACACCATTTCGACTAATTCCACGGATATTCTTAGAAATATGCTGGTCATTTATTTCATTGCATGAATGATTTTTTTTCAAATAAATTGTCACTAATTACTACAATAATCACAACATCAAATAACTTGTTGGTCCTGTTTACTTACAGTTGCTCTAGCTATAAAGTAGTGAGCACATGCAACATATGCCTGCTCCCATAGCACTGACACTGCAGCACTTCCTCAACACAGACCCTGCTTCACTCCATCAGCAGACAATGCAACTATTTCTCAGTAATGGGACTCCCTCAACACTAACTGCAATGCTCCCGCAACACTGACTGCTTCACTCCCACAGTACTGACCCTGCAACACTCCCTCAACACTGGCACTTTAACACTCCCTCAACACTAACTGCAATACTCCCACAGCACTGATCCTGCTTCATTCCCACAGTTCTGGTACTGTCACACTCCCTCAGCACTGGCACTGTAACATTCCTTCAGCACTGACCTGGTTTCATCCGTCAGCAGACAATACAACTATTCCTCAGCACTGACGCTGCAACCCTCCCTCAACACTGGCACTGCAACACTCCCTCGGCACTGGCACTGCAACACTTCCACAGCGCTGGCACTGCACATTCCCACAGCACTGGCACTGCAACAATCCCTCAGCACTGGCACTGTAACATTCCCTCAGCATTGACCCTACTTCATCCGTCAGCAGACAATGCAACTATTCCTCAGCACTGACACTGCAACTCTCCCTCAAAACTGGCACTGCAACACTCCCACAGCACTGGCACTGCACACTCCCTCATCACTGGCACTGCACACTCCCTCAGCACTGACACTAACATTCCCTCAGCATTGACCCTACTTCATCCGTCAGCAGACAATACAACTATTCCTCAGCACTGACGCTGCAACCCTCCCTCAGCACTGGGACTGCACATTCCCTCAATACTGGCACTGCAACACTCCCTCAGCACTGGCACTGCAACACTTCCACAGCGCTGGCACTGCACATTCCCACAGCACTGGCACTGCAACAATCCCTCAGCACTGGCACTGTAACATTCCCTCAGCATTGACCCTACTTCATCCGTCAGCAGACAATGCAACTCTCCCTCAACACTGACGCTGCAACCCTCCCTCAGCACTGGCACTTTAACACTCCCTCAACACTAACTGCAACGCTCCCACAGCACTGATCCTGCTTCATTCCCACAGTGCTGGTACTGTCACACTCCCTCAGCACTGGCACTGTAACATTCCCTCAGCACTGACCCGGCTTCATCCGTCAGCAGACAATGCAACTATTCCTCAGCACTGACGCTGCAACCCTCCCTCAGCACTGGCACTGCAACACCCCCACAGCACTGGTACTGCAACATTCCCTCAGCACTGGCACTGCAACACGTCCACAGCACTGGCACTGCACATTCCCACAGCACTGGCACTGCAACACTCCCTCAGCACTGGCACTGTAACATTCCCTCAGCATTGACCCTACTTCATCCGTCAGCAGACAATGCAACTCTCCCTCAACATTGGCACTGCAACACTCCCACAGCACTGCTACTGCAACATTCCCTCAGCACTGGCACTGCACACTCCCTCATCACTGGCACTGCACACTCCCTCAGCACTGACACTGTAACATTCCCTCAGCATTGACCCTGCTTCATCCATCAGCAGACAATGCAACTATTCCTCAGCACTGACGCTGCAACCCTCCCTCAGCACTGGCACTTTAACACTCCCTCAACACTAACTGCAACGCTCCCACAGCACTGATCCTGCTTCATTCCCACAGTGCTGGTACTGTCACACTCCCTCAACACTGGCACTGTAACATTCCCTCAGCACTGACCCGGCTTCATCCGTCAGCAGACAATGCAACTATTCCTCAGCACTGACGCTGCAACACCCCCACAGCACTGGTACTGCAACATTCCCTCAGCACTGGCACTACAACACTTCCACAGCACTGGCACTGCACATTCCCACAGCACTGGCACTGCAACACTCCCTCAGCACTGGCACTGTAACATTCCCTCAGCATTGACCCTGCTTCATCCATCAGCAGACAATGCAACTATTCCTCAGCACTGATGCTGCAACCCTCCCTCAGCACTGGCACTGCACATTCCATCAACACTGGCACTGCAACACCCCCACAGCACTTGCACTGGAACACTACTTGAAATATCGACACTCATCCAGATCCTGCTCAAAAATCATCCACAAATGTAATCACTCCATCATCACTCTGGGTTTTGCCAGTAACTGTTGGGGTACAATCTCATCAAGATCAAGGTGCAAGTGCAAATAATTGATCTAAATTCCTCAGTAACACAATTGTGCCTTCATCAAAACGGTGTTTGATTGATTGTGGCAACAGGAGAAAACTATTAAATAGACATCAATGGGATAAGACTGCAATGACTAGAGCTGTGCTGTTTAATGTTAATCAACCCAATCCCAAGCGTAACTGCAGGACAATAGCCCAGGATTATCCACTATCAGCTACTTCCTTGGTGCCCTTCAATCCATCATATGTTGCAAAAGTGGTGAAGTTTGATGATGATTGTACATTGCATTTGGCCACACCCTGGCAACGCAGAATGTGAAGGATAGATGGGTTGGTGAAACGCAGATACCTAATTCTTTGAAAGTGGTGTCACGGCTAGATAGGATTGTAAAGAGGGCATTTGGCATATTGTACAACAGAATTTATTGTCATAAACATATAATGACAGCAAATGCAGGTGCAAATATTGTTATAAATTACATTTAAAAATAAATGCATTAATGCACAAAGTAATAGCTGTAGTTTATTGTCTGTTTAGAAATCTAATGCCTGAGGGGAAGAAACTGTTTATGTGCATCTGGCTGTTTGTCTTCAGGCTCCTTCCTGGTGGTAAGAGTAGTGTGAAGATGGCATTTTAAGCTGCTTTCTTAAGACACTGCCTTTTGTAGTTTTCCTTGATGGAGTGAAGATTGATAACCGTGATGGCACTGGCCATTCACAACTCTCTGTAGTCTTTGGCTGTCCTGTCCATTGGCACCTCCATACCAGACAGAGATGCAACCAGTCAGAATGCTCTGCATGGTACATTTGTAGAAATATGCAAGAGGTTTTGGTGACATATTAAATCTCCTCAAACTCCTCAGGAAGTATAGCCACTGGCGAGACTTCTTCATGATTGCATCACCATACAGGCCCCAGGACAGTTCTTCAGAGATGTTGACACCCAAGAAGTTAAAGTTTTTAAACCTTTCCATTGTTGACACTTTGATGAGGATTAGGTTGTGTTCCCCTGATTTTCCCCTCCTGAAGTCCACAATTAGGTCTATAGTTTTGCTAATGTTGAGAGCAAAGTTGGGTACCCTGGCCTCCTGAAAGCAGTTAGTGAAAGGCTGCATAGTGAAAAGCATGCTAAAGACCCCTTTTCAAGACGGGTTATGAGTTCTGAGTTCAGCCTATTCAAAATCTCGGTAGTGACTGGTTGTTGTGTTTCTCCCGAAATAGGGGAAAAGAAGAACTCTTTACAGTCTCCTGGAAGAAGGCACATTTCTTTGGAAAGACGCTTCAGTTGCTGATTGAAGGAAATCAGTTTGCATTACCAAAGAACAAAGAACATCTCTTTGCACCCCCCAAAGACCTTCCTGACTGGTTACAACTTAAGGCACCAGAGCCTGTTTAATTCTGTGCACAGTACTGAAAACTGCTTGATACTAGTGAACTTGGACAAGTGAACAGTAAATGACTGGACAGTGAAAAAAGAACCATCTTTTCACGCACATGCACCCATGCGCTCTTAGAATTAGGAGGGGGTTAAGTAACTTAATGGTGATAAGTTAAATATTGATCTTATTATTCTGTGTTAAGAAAATAAAATCAATTTTGTTTAAGTAGCCATTGTTTTGGTGAATTTTTGTTGCTGTTGATTTTTGAGTCTGTAGGTCTCGTAACACCAGCATATTTACGTATTGAATGGGCAGGTCTCTGTGCGACATGGATAGGTGCCTGCAAGTTGCAATGTGTGTTCACCTTGTATCCTTGTAACTTGAATGGGTCAATGGGGTCTTGGTCAATGGTGTCTAAATTCTGTTGCATGTGGTGATGAATGACTTCATTATCTCCTTCAGCCGCCACGTTCAGGTGACAGAAAGGCATCTTCTCCGCGGCCACCTGAACATCCTAGCTGCACTCCTCCAGCCGCGCCTGCTGGTGCATTATCTGAGTCCAAGCACCTGAACGCGGCTACTGACTGCAGGAGCTTTCCCTCTCTCTTTCCCCTTTTTGCTTCAGTTTCAATTTCTGTCTCTGTTTCTGGTTCTATAATGTGATGTTTGCTTGTGAAAAGTGATCCTAATCTTATTCCCCCTTTTTAAACATATATTTTATTAACTTATTACACTGGAGAAACTCACCAAGACATGCAGCATAACATAGGACGGGTAACTAACATTTCAAGCCTCGGTCCTGTGTGAAGGTGTAAGCAAGCACAGGCAGGCACCTGAATAAAAAGGTGGGGGGTGGGTGTGGGGGAAGAGAGGAGAGTGGCAGGGGAGAAGCACAGGCTAACAGAGGTGGATACAAGTGGGAGGGTGAATAGAAAAAGGCTAAATTGATGGAGGGATAGGAGAGGGAAGGGAAGTGGGAGGGGTGCTAGAAATTAGGTGCCTGAATATTTTTGTTTGTACCTTGAGAAAGGGCCCGGTTGCACATCCAGTGAAGTAATCTAAAGGAAGCTCACAAGAGGTCAGCACGGTTGGCGTAGCGATTAGCGTAGCTCCTTTACAGCGCCAGTGATCAGGACCGGGTTTTGAATTCTGCACTGTCTGTAAGAAGTTTGTACGTTCTCCTTGTGTCTGCATGGGTTTTGTCTGGGGGCTCTGGTTTCCTCCCACTGTTTGAAATGTACTGGGGGTATAGGTTAAAGGGGTGTAAATTGGGGAGCACAGACTCATGGACCGAAATGTCCTGTTACTATGTTGTATGTCTAAATTTAAATTCACATTTTTTTAAACTTAATTTAAAAAAAATTTAACTTATCCAATGGTCTGACTAAGAAACTTTCCTCAAGACATGGTTAAGATGAACAGAGATGTATTCAAGAAGAAGCAGGATAAAGGAGTAAGAAATCACAAAATCTTGATTTCTAACAGGATAGCAGGAGGGTATTCAGCCCATTGAATTTATGGGAAGAAGTCTTCCGGGATCCATTCTCCTGCTCTTTCCCCACAGCTCCGCACCATCTTTTAACCAAACCTCACTCCGGTTTCCTGTAGAAAGCCAAAATGAATCTGTAGACACTTCTACTTGCATTGAGTGAGTTCCAGAGCATAACCAGACACAAACATTTTGTTCATATCACCTCTGAATCTCCTGCCAATTACTTTAAAGTTGTTTTGTCGGATCCTTGTCCCCCTCCTCATCATAGACAACAGGTTCTCTCTGCCCTACATGTAAGCCAACATGATCAAGAAACAAATCCCACCCCCCCCCCCCCCACCTCCCATCAAATCTCCATTTGATTTTATCTGTGACAAGAACTGTATTCAGAACAGACATCGTGGGCCAAAGGCCCTGTTTTTCTCCTGAACTGTGCTGTGATTTGTTCCAGATTATACAGTGCACTCTGTAAGTGAAATCCCTTATCCCTGGATTCATTCATTCTGAAGAAAGGCAGAAGGATGTTTGTTTGGATCATAAACTCCGGGTAGGTTTCGTTGAGCTGAATGACCATACTTTGAAACTAGATGTAGCTCCACACAAAGTTAAGCCTCTCTGAAGCATTTGTTTCCAATCTTGCCACAGGTTATCATTGTCTTTCTCAAAATCTCGAATGTTTGCAATTGTTTAGCAGCTGTGGAAGTACTTCTCTACTCTGCTAAATTGAACAAAAATAAATTTTGCTCTTTGCAAAGTAAAAGTACTTCATCCTCTTTTGTTGTGGCCTGCACCTGAAGCCTAATACACAGTACATGGTTCAAGTCTTCAGCCACTGTCAAATAAATGTGGGATCCTGGTCCTTGGTGAAAGGGGATTGAAGCAATTCTGATCTAAACTTTCCCTCCTCCCTACAACCACAGTGACTTTAAAGAAGGTAAACGTTTTACTCAAGTCTCTCAAAATTTTCTATTTTATCCACATGGCCCAGGCCGGAAAAAAAAATGGCAGTGCTGTCAGAGCTGATGTAACAGCAATGTTTCCCGCTGGTGCAAGCATGTGAAGTGGATAGCGGAGACACAGCATTCCTCTGCAGGGTTCTACTGCCCATTTCAAATACCAATGGCTCCATAGAGGCTTTAAAAGGCCAGTTAAAGGAGCCAATAGTGATTTATTTTAAAATCCTGTGACTGCGTCTGGGTCCAAGTTTGGCGGTGCCCGTATTCATCGAGGGTTGGAGACTCCAGAGGAGCAGAGAACTTATGCAGTGTACAACAAAATGGGGAGAACACTCCTCCTCCTCCACCCCTCCCCCCCATCATTTGAGAGGGAGAAGCAGAGGAGATGACTCACGAGATGGTGACCATTGCAGCAGACCAGTGAGGGGCTCTGCGGGCTGAACAACAAACAGGCGGCAGGGTGTTGATGACTCGAGACGAGGAGCCCACAATGGCTGCAGGTTGCTGGCGACTGCAGTCAAAGTACTCACACCAGGCTGCGGACTGATGGAGACTGGCTCAAGACTGACTGAAGGGATGCCAGGTATTGGAACCGAAGGTGCCAAGGTTGCTGAAAGCTTCTTGATCGTGTTGGAGGTTTGGATCTGGAGCACAGGTCACCGATGCTTTCGTCTGTGTGGCTGAGGAGGCTGCGGGAGCGCCGGAGGTGAATCCATGGACACTCAGTGACTCTGGGGGATCCTCTTTTGCTTCGTTTTCTCTGACTATGAGAGGAAACTGGCAATTTCTGCTGATAGTGAATTTGTCTTCCTTACGGTAGACTAAAGCAAATTTTGTGTAATATTACACCCATTTTATTACATGACAATAAAGTAATCTTGAATCTTGAATCCTCTGGATTAGGACTGACATTTCCACAGCAATAAAGCAAACCTTATTTTGTTTTTGTCCCAAAGAAATATTCAGACAAGTGGTGTGTGTGGTTCTATGGAAATAATATACAATTCTGAAAGGATTGAGCCTAGCCAATTGCTTTTGTTTTGCAATTCCACTGCCTCACAGGATACTTTAAGACTGTGGACATAAAGTTACACCAAACCTACAGTATAGTAAATGGTCAATCAGACAACTATTCCTTCTATAAGTTTGTCCTCTGATCAAACTTACAAGCAACCCTCCCAATTTTACCAACTAGATTTAGCATCCCCCCATCCTTCTGTTCCTTTCTCCCTCATGTGTCTGTGTAGCTTTCCTTCTGCTTTTTTCCTGTGAGGCCAAGTTTATACTCTCAGGGTAAGGTTGACTCTGGAATTCCTGAATGTATATATGGGTGACTATCAGAGACTCAAAGCCTCAGCACCATTGAATCACAACATCTTTCCTGCATCTATCCTGTAAAATCCTCTGTTGACTTTTCCATAATTTCACACAGTTTGATTTAAGAAAGTTGGGCATTTAAACTGTCTCTTTTACATAACCTCCCCTCACCCCCCTGCATACTTTACATTCAGTGAGAGTCTTCTGAAGTGTAGTTGCTATTGCAACATAGGAAATATGACAGGAATGGGATAGGTAAGTTAATTTGTTACATGGGTGTATTTGAGGGCTTGTAGCCCAGAAGGACCTATCACCACACGGCATCTCTACAAATTTTTAAAAATTAAAACAAAATACTCTGATCTTTAAAAGGGTAATGGAGCAGCTACATCAGCTGCTTTTTTCTTTCCACTCACAAACCAGTTTAAGTAATCTCTATGCCAACAGTGCTCGGTAATTAGTAAAGGATTGCTTAAGGTGGGATTTGGGTGGAAAGAAAACATTGGATAACTATTGTTTTTATCATTTCTAATTGACTCGTTATGTGCACGGTTTCACAACTCCAAAGGAAATGGGCCAAAATGATAATTTGTCTCAAGCAAAATTTTTCAGTAACATTTGGGTCTTGAGCAGTGATTCTCAACCTTCCCTTCCCACTTATAAACCACCTTAAGCAACCCCTTACTAATCACAGAGCACCGATGGCATAGGGGTTACTTAAAGTGGTATGTGAGTGGAAAGAAAAAGGTTGAGAACCACTGAGCTATATGATTTTTCACTTTAAATGGAATAGAAGAGACATAATATTTGTAGACATTTGCATCAGCCTTTGCATCTGGTGTTTTAACTAAAGGAGGGCAACATTTAATAATCAATTGGATCCTGCGATGATGATTTTTAGGGTTATCTTGGATAGTGGGCTCAGCAAAAATCATGTTTCTGGTTTGCCTTGCAAAGATAAATTACATAGAATTTATAATTCAGAATCAGGCATTCATTTAACTGGTTTACTCCAATGTTTATGATCTGCCCCATAACTTGGTTCATCTCACCCTCTCAACATTTCCCTCCAACATAGCCATAGAATGCATTGTGTATTTAACTTAACATCCCTGGGAACATCTATTATTGGGTGGTTCTGCCGCTGCCTCTGTTGACTTGTCCTGAACCAGGCTTCCAGCAGCAGCTTAAGTTGTGTGGTTCCAGTACTCTGTTGGTATTTTGTAATCCATTCTCCTTTTGATCCCCTTTGACCTCTCCCAACTGCTGCTCCTCATGACACAACTGGATGATAAAGCATTTCCTTCCAGCTGCAGGCCTGACTTGGCCCCCTTGCTAGATGCAACCTCCGCAGGACTTTCCTACATCATTTCAAACATTTGCAAGCATCTCTGTTTTGGCCTTAAGAGTCCATACTTCATAGCTGACATTTGCAGACAGAGCCAGCCTGATTTACCGTGATCTCGGTTGCCCTGTTAAATGCCTTTGCTTTTCTCAGTCACTCACAAATTGATCATAGCTGTAAAGATTGGAATGAAAACTATTTATTTGGAACTGTTAACATCAGTCAAAACAAAGGGCATGGGTACAGACCCTGTTGGCATCTTCACAGTCCTAATTGCTGATTAGAAACTCTTAAATTTAGACATATAGCACACAGTAACAGTATGTTTTGAATGGTGGGAGGAAACCAGAAGCCTCAGGGAGAAGGTACAAATTCCTTACAGCCAACACAAGATTCAAACCCCAGTCCCAATCGCTGGTGCTGTAAAGGCATTGCACTAACTGCTAGGCCAAACGTGCCACTCAAATTGTGGTTTTCTGTCCATTGATTTTTTGTCAGTTGAACAAGTTATTTTGAAAAAAAATAGCTCACTGCCTTTGAATAATCAGATATTCTACTGTAATTGGTCAAGTCTGACAATCTGAAAATTAGAATCAGACCTCCCGGGGATAAAGTTAAGAAATTTATAATATTACACCTTTGTAATATGACAAAATAATCTTGAATCTATATGTAGCAGAAGAACTTCCTAGAAATAGCAGCCAATACCAAACAAATCAATAATTCTGATGTTTATAAATGTGGTTAACAAAAATAAAATCTATTGTGGAATATCCAGCAAGGAATGGGGTATCAGAAACCACCCTGGGTGACCTACTCCTGTTCCAATGTTCTTGCACTTTCAATGCATGTTCCAAAAAGTGTTGTTAGCTTGTGGCAATTGTTTAATTGACATACACGGAAAAACACAAATAATTTGTAAACACGTTTTGAATCAAAGAATGATGTTTTTTTTATTTTTATATAAATCACAAAGGTAAATATCAATGGGAGGTTAAAAAAGTTATCAATCGATTTGTAATTAATTCATTTGCTTTGAACCTGATAATATTGGCAGTTTCACTGTTAATGTTTACACGGTGATTGCATAAATATATCTGCAAAAGTGGTCCTTATTTATATTGAATATCTAAGGAAGTGTTTTTTTTAAACATTCAACAGAGCTCATAATGCATGTGTTCCACAAGTATTATTTATTAACATGTTAAATCTTTCATTGCATTTATTTCACAATATAATATAGGTGAATAAGACCTAGTATTACAATCTTGGAAGCTACATTAGAGAATGTTAAAATGCAGACTGTTGCAAATGAAATGAGTGGGAAAACTCCACCCATCTCTTCCCATTCAGTCATCTGAAGAATTCTATCTCTGTACAGGGAGGCCCTGTTTCTATATGGAAACAGTGAAGGAGGAAGGAATTTCAAGGCACTTCTGGTGAAAGATTATCATTGGGGAAAGCTCCAAGGAATTTATTTATGGAATATAAATCCACGATTCAAGTTTTCATTTAACAACCTTGAAGAGTGACAACTGAATACTTTCAACCATGCTCCATTCAAAACTATTGCTAGCCCCAACTAGCGCCAGTATGGAATGCAAACCTTATGGTGGTCCCCACAGTCTTGTTCTGACCCCCAACCATCTTTACTCTCTCCTTCTTAGTTCCTGCGCTGGACCAGATAGAGCCCATTAATTCACTCTGTTCCTGTGAATGAGTGAAACTGGATTAAAGCTTAACAGGACAAAATCAGGTTCTGCAAACTAGGCTGGAGAACAAAGGAGCAGGTGAGGACTGAAATATCTGTAGGAGAGTAGCATTTATTAATATAAAACTCATCCTGGCACAAGGTACAACTACAACATTAATTGCTCAAGACCGAGTTACATTAAAACTATTATGCTCTGTAGTGGTGAATTATTTCCATAGTTATAGTTATCGGTACCACCATGTTACACTACAGGTGCACACATTGCACAATACTGCCTTGAGCACTTAGTGCATTGAGCAGTATAATATTTACATAGCTTCAAACCTAAAAAGCACTAACTGACATAATTTAGGGAAACCACATCTTCTTTGAAAAATAGCTTGCCAGGTTAAAGAAAAAAAAACTTGTATTAGGGTCCCTTCTGTCATTTAAGAGAAGGTTGGTTGTGTACATGGATGTGAGGGGTTGGAGGGTTATGGGTGGAGAGCAGGAGGGGGAAGCTAGTGGAGTTGTTCAAGTGAACCGGCGTGGACTTGAAGGGCTGACATGGCCTGTTTCCACGCCGTAAACTGTTATATGGTTATAGTTTGATGATTGTACCTAATTCATGAAACATAGAAATCAACTAAACTAAATACATACGATTCAGAGGAGACACTGTCAAGATTTTCATTCCTGGTGCATTATTTAATGGAAATACAGAGCCAATAATTGCCACTGCACTTTATAAATTGCAGGAATGGACATGCACAGCGTCATTTTACCGATACCCAGCAAGTCAAAGGGTTACAGGCCAATTAAGAATTGCCCAAACATATGATCACCAAATTAACCATTTAAGAAGCTTTCCCCTGTAACCTTTAAAACAAATCAAATATTACAGTATAGTAGCTGCTTTGTGTTTCCAATTGTTCCATTCATTGAGCACTGGTTCACATTTTCATCTAGCACAAACAGTGGGATTGGTTCAGTGTAAAACTGGACCACACTGAGCAATGCATTACAGAGAACTGCTATATTTCCATATTATGCTTGACTCATGCACCACCTAGTATTAAAAAAAATATTGTTTTAGCTACTAGGAATATTCTCATTCCTAAAATTCCAAAGAAACTTTAAACGAGGGAATTCTTATACAAGCCATCTGAATAACTGTAACTATGGTTATAAATGAGAATGCACCATCAAATATTAAAGTATACTTTGGCACAAAAGACACATAATACAGACTGGGTACTAGGCAGGACCAAATATTTTTAACAAAAAGATATTACATATTAACGAGGCAGTTCACTTAACCCAAAAAAGATATCGGTCCACATGTAGCCAACAACCATGATATGTTCTCTAAGATCATACCCAGACATTATAAATCAACTTGTCAGTACTTTTTAAATCATTACTTTGAGACACAAAAAATGAGACTATATTAAATAGTTCATCTTTATTTTTGCTGACAAATTTACATATTCCCAAAGTCTTATTTCCATTTATAAACTAATACAGTCATGAATAGGAGGAGCTCAATCGGCAGGCAATTAAGAGTTAATATTGTCAGCTAAAGCTTCAAACAATGAACTATTTTTTTTCAGGAGGTCTTAAATGGTAGAAAAATCGAGAATATTTCACTAAAGTGAACTCAATTGCTAACACTAAATCAATATTTATAAACTACGTGTTGATGAAAATGTTATACATTTATATAGAGAGGTTGGAGAGCCATATATTAGAAGTAAAACAATTGGCTCAAATTGTGTAACTTCTAAAACTACAAGGAAATAAAGTAGGCACTTCTCAAATCTTGTTACTGGCTTACAAAGTTTATGGGTCCCAAATGAACAGCCTCTACAGGACCCCACACTACTGGGAAAACTTGCCATAAAGTGAAAGCGCTTCCAGTCTTTAAAATGTTTTGCTTTATTCAGTGGGTATTGAAAAGGAAACAATTGACAGTATGATTCTCTGCCCGCTATGTGAAAGTCCATCTGAAGCATGCTAATAGTTGAATAAAATAAGTTTATTATGTTTTTACAAAGCCTCAACTTCTACAGCTAAATGCAAGTTTAGCAGGTAATACAACAAGTACTTAGAACTTCAACCCGTTACTAAAGGTAAATCACACTAGGTTCTATTAAAACAGAAATATTTGTCAACAATCTCTCACATTAGTTTGTGAATTGGTCCTGCTGCTATTTAGTGTTTAGTCTTCAGGGATCCATGTGCTGGGTGGCTTCAATATCCTGGCTATCTTGCAAAGGATAGCTTCACCCATGGGCCTCCAGTTACACCATTGAATGATCATTGTGTATCCCGCTCAAGATGGTATGGTTGAGGGAGGAGGCGGAACGATCCGAGCCTTCAGCTGCACCATTGCTGCCCTCGTTCCGCTGGCAGCACAGAATCTGCTTGAAGGTGGCACTCATTTCTTTGTCACGGTAGGAGTAGATGATGGGGTTCATTGCAGAGTTGAATTCGGCCAGCAAGAGGAAGAATTTCTCATAAGTCAGGACGTTGCAGTCAGGGCAAAACACGTCAAGCAACAGCAAAACGAGTCCTGGAGTCCAGCAGATGATAAATGCCCCTGAACAGAAGGGAAAACAAAGATTTAGTATTTCACAAAGAATTACAGATTTGCTACTCAGCCCAATTGGTTGACACCAACATTAATACTTCACACTTCACTCCTCTCACCCAATCTTCTGACACTCGAACATCCCTTTTAACGTTTGCAAAGGAAGTTATGAGGTATACATTTATATAGAGAGGTTGGAGAGCCATATATTAGAAGTAAAACAATTGGCTCAAATTGTGTAACTTCTAAAACTACAAGGAAATAAAGTAGGCACTTCTCAAATCTTGTTACTGGCTTACAAAATTTATGGCTCCCAAATGAACAGCCTCTACAGGAAGTTCACTGAGAGGGAACTTTTCAGGAACTGTGGTTCCTTCATTTGACCAAATACACTCATTGTGTGGCACATGGTATATTCGTTCATGTGTTTGTGATAAGGCTTATCCATACATAAAGCCAAAAGAAGTGGGGGGAGGGGGTGGTGAAGGTGGGTTGGAGAAACCAATCACTACTGATGCTGTGGTAACATAGTAAATTACTCCAAACCTCTATATCAAATCAGTTCATTCAACCTGATATGTTAACCATGTTTCCATCTCTACAGTTTGGGGACTGCAGAATATTGGTGTGTTGCAAGGCTGGTGTCCCAGAGGCCAGGATTAATATTCCAGAGGAAAGCCTTCTAATTCCACAAAGACAATTGGAGAATACACATTATATTATTTAAATAATGTAATATTAAAAACTCATTATGGAGGATGAATTCCATCAAGAAAGGATATCTGCCATTGTTACACTCTGGTTTCATTAAACTACATTGCCATGGACATCTGGAATTTAATCTCAATTTCCTTCTAAGTGCTTAGCAAACTATTCAGATCAAGGGTAATTATGGATAGAATTGGGATTTACCTGTGTGATGTTCCAGCCTGCATTGCAAAATGAAGGAATGCCCATTTCAAGGATAACTGATCTATTTTCCACCCCAGTAGTTAAAAACAAAGTTGCTCAGGGAATCACGCAATTTGATATTTTTAAAGGACAACATTTATGCCAGAAATACAAGCACAATCTATGAAAAGTGCCAGGTCAAATTTCCAGAATGTCACAGATTACCCAGAAGAATATTAATATGAACATACGAAATAGCAACAGGTGCACTCAATGCATTATTGGCTCCTTGAGTCTGCTGCACTGTTCACAAGATTGTGGTTGAACCAATCATTACTTCAACTCCACATTCTGCTCTATCCCTCGTAATGTCTTTTATTTGATATCTCCATCTTAACATATTCAAAGAATCAAACTTCCATGATCCTTTAAGGAATCATAACTCTCTCAGAGAAAATATTTTGCCTCATTTCATTCTGAAATGGACAACTCTGCTTTAAAAACCATGACCCCTAGTTCTAGACTCTCCTACAGAAGGAAGCATCTTCTCCACATCCACCTTATCAATATCCCTTAAGATCTTATATTTTCAATCAGGTCTTCTCCCAATTCTGGACTCCCTTGGTACAATCTGTTCCCTCTCAACATCACAAGTATTCAACCACTAAACATCTTGGAACTGCTTTCAAAACATTTAAGAATGCAAGTACTGTACATGATAATCTGGATGTGAATTCACCAGTGCCTTATTTAACAGAACCATAACTTCACTATATTTGTATTCAATTCCCCAAAGAATAAATAATAACTCTTAAACTTTCTGAATTGCCTTCAGTCCCAACATTCCAGCCTTTTACAAATCTTGCAGTAGGACACTAAAGACCCTGTATTTCTGCAAACCCTCAACATTTAGGTGCCACGATTCTTTATTTTTCCAGTTCAAAATAGAGAATTAAATATTATACAGTCTTCAAGATTTTCACCCACTCACTTCACTTATCTATATTGCATTGTAAGACACAAGGAGGTGACAATTTCAGTATGCTCATCCAGGCCATTTACACCAACTCCTAATCTACTGTTGCTTCCTCAGTCATTTCGGAGAGTGGGGATTGTTCGTTGGTGCATTACGACAAACTGACACCTGATTAGGTATTCCGATTCAGGTAATTAAATAAATTGAAAATTATACAGCCAGGTTCACTTATAAAGACCTTGCAACTTAAACGATTATTGGCTTTTAACTGGTTCACGATTCTCCTTCAGAGAAATCTGCCTTCCTCTCTGGTCTGACTGAGCCCACGCACAACTCCTGCCTCTGAGCCATCCTCTGAATTGGCTCATCCATCATTGTAGTTCAAGGGTTGCATGCATCACTGCAGTCAACGAGACCCACGCACAACAAAAAACAAAAGCTAACTTTGGAACAAAATATGTTTCTCTGGAACTTTTACTGTGCCTTGGGAGGAACATCAAAGCCTATATTTCCAGTTGCATAAATAAGAAGACGTCAGAATCCAGCTGCATATTTGAGCAACCTTGAGCTGATGCTTTGTACAAAATGGTTGTACGATGATCATAATCACATAACTGGTCAATTGAAGCCCATGCAGTTTCCTCGATGGGTGGTAGGAGCACCAGAAGCATTGCTATTGTTGCAATACAGTCAACTGCACCCTCTTTTTTTCTTCAAGTGTGCATCAATCCCAGGTACCTAAAAAGGCAACTGCTTAGATCACACACTAGCCTCAGTTTTGCACTCTATCTTGGGCTCCTCCACACCTCATTTCCAAAACTATTCAAGTGTAGCGGCACTGAAAGAACACACACAGCCAGACAGGTTGAGCTCAGTGAGCAGACTAGTTTATTGCAGGCTGCTGGGCTGCACTTATACTCCCACCCCGGACCTGGCTGAGAACTGTGGTGGAGAGCGCTGACGTCACCTGGGCGTCACGTGGTCCCCCAGGGTGGGCTTCTGAGCCCCGTGCTGGAAGGAAGGGAAACCCCCGATGGCACAATTTTGGCCGGCTGCCCTGCCACGTAGCTTACAAGTGGGGCCGGTTCGCCTGCCTCGCGGTGAGTTGCCACACAACCCCCCCCCCCCCCCCAGAACTGGCACCAATGTCCTTTTTCGCCGGGCGGCCTCGCTTCTTGGGCTGGAATACGACCACGGGCTCGGTGGGATCGAGGTGCGCTGGCTTCAGCCTGTCCATGGCTGACAATATCCAGCGTGAATGTAGAGCCAGAACGGTGTACAACCCTGTATGGCCCCTCGTAAGATCACTGCAGAGGTGCCATGGTTGGGCCCTGCCGAACGAAAATGTACTCCGCGGAAAGCAGTTCGCTGGGAACGTGAGACAGGCAGGTGCCATGCCTGGGCGGCGGTGGGAGTTCGAACAAGTCCAAGCGTGCCCTGAGGTGAGGAAGTAATTCGTGTGGTGACTGATGGGGATTGTGAGGTGCGTTAACGAACTCGCCAGGTAGTTTCAGTGCCGCATCGTAGACCAGCTCAGCTGATGATGTCTGCAAATTGTCCTTGGGAGTGGAGCGGATGCCCAGGAGCACCCAAGGCAATACGTCTGCCCAGTCGAGACCGGTGAAGTGGGCCATGAGTGCCGACTTAAGGTGGCGGTGCAGATGTTTGACCAGTCCATTGGCCTGTGGATGGTAGGCCGTGGTGCCGTGTAGCTGGATCCCCAACCTGTTGGCGAGCTGTACCCAGAGTGCAGATGTGAACTGGGCGCCCCGATCACTGGTGAGGTGACCCGGGACGCCAAACCGGGCAACGCAACCACGCAACAGTGCTTGGAAGCAAGAGTCGGTGGAGGCGTCTGGCATCGGGATCACCTCGGGCCAGCGTGTGGTGCGGTCCACCACCATAAACAGGTAACGATTGCCCCAGAAAACGGATAAGGGCCCAATGATGTCCACGTGAATGTGGCTGAACCGTTCCTGGACGTGCTCGAACTCCTGTATGGGCACCCTGGTGTACCTGTGCATCTTGGATGTCTGGCAATGGGTGCATGTCCTGACCCCACCCGCAATCTGCTTCCGCAGCCCATGCCATAGGAACGGTTCTGCCACCATCCAGACTGTGGACCTGATGGATGGACATGAAAGGTCGTGGATGTGATGGAAGACTTGCCTGCACCACTGCTGGGGAACCACTGGCTGTGGGGTGCCCAAGGAGATATTGCACAGGATGGTGCCTTCGCTGCTCGGAGTTGGGAGGTCTCGGAACCGCAGGCCCGTGATGGCGGTCTTGAAGGCCCTCATCTCCTCATCAGACTTCTGGTCCCGGATGAGCTGGTCGAAGTGAAGATGGTAAAAGTCCTCCCCTCCAAAAAATGGCGGAAATGCCACACCGCTAAGTACATGCCCAGTAACTCACAGTCGAAGGCACTATACTGGTGTTCTGGCGGGTGGAGCAGGTAGCTGAAGAATGCCAGCGGCTTCCAATGTCCATTCACCTGCTGCTCCAGAACGGCACTGACGGCTGTAGCAGAAGCATTGACAAAGAGTACCATATGCAGGTCGGTGTGCAGGTGTGCGAGCATGGCGACCTTCGCAAGGGCATCCTTGGTGGCCTCGAATGCGGTGCAGGCTTCTGGGTTCCAAGCAAGCGTTTTGTGCTTGGCTGCAATGAGGGCGATTAACAGCTGTATGATGCGCGGAGCTCCCGGGATGAAGTGGTTGTAAAAGTTGACCATACCCGTGAACTCCTGCAGCCCCTTGAGACTGTCCAGGCATGGGAACTCCCTGATAGTTGTTACCTTCGCAGCAGTGGGCATGGCTCCTTCATCTGTGATGGTATGGCCCAGGAACTGCAAGGACTCTTTCCCGAACTGGCACTTGGCTGGGTTCATGGTAAGGCTGAAACCGGCCAATTGGGAGAAAAGGGCACGTAGGTGGGCCTTGTGTTGCACCCGGTCATGGCTGGCGATGAGGATGTCATCCAAATAAATAAAGATGAATTCCAAGTCCCTGCCCACAGAGTCCATGAGGTGCTGGAAGGTCTGAGCGGCGTTCTTGAGCCCAAACAGCATGCGCATGAATTCAAAGTGGGTGATGATGGCCATCTTGGCTATGTCCTCAGGGTGCAGCGGGATCTGGTGATATCCGTGCACCAGGTCAACCTTGGAGAAAACCCTCGCACTGTGCAGGTTGGCCGTAAAGTCTTGGATGTGAGGGATGGGGTAACGGTCAGGACCTATTGCCTCATTGAGCCGTTGATAGTCTCCGCAGGGATGTCAACCACTGGAGGCTTTTGGGACCAGGTGGAGTGGTGAGGTTCATGGGCTATTAGACCACTGAATGATCCCCAGCTCCAACAGGTGCGAAAACTCCTCCTTTGCCACATGAAGCTTGTCAGGCAGGAGCCAGTGTGCCTTGGCGTGAACCAGTGGGCCCTGGGTGGGTATGTGGTGAAACACCTCGTGGCGCAGCAAGGCAGCGGAGAACTGTGGCTTGAGGAGTGTCGGGAACTTGTCTAGGATTCGCTGGAACTCATTTCTGGGCGTGCTGATCGTGGCCATCTGCGGTTGCTCCAAGCGGGAGGCATTGAGGCAAACAGCTTGGAACATACAGGCGTCCACCAGGAGCCTACCTCAAATGTCCACCAGAAGCCCGTGATCGAGGAGGAAGTCTTCACCCAGGATAGGAGTCGGGAGGGACGAGATGGTGAAACTTCAAGCGAAATTCCGTTGGCTGATCTGGAAGTGGACTGTCTTGTCTCCATATGTCCGGATTGCTGATGCGTTGGCCACACGGAGGGGAGGTCCACGAGGTCGGTTCCTGGACTCAATGGCCGTGGCCGGGATGACGCTGATCTGGGCTCCAGAGTCAACGAGGAACTGCTGGCCGCTGACTGAGTCCCACAGGTAGAAGAGGCTGTGTCCTTGGCCAGCCGCCACAGCCATTAACAACAGCCGGCCTGCTCATTTCCCTGGAACAAGCAGGGCTGATGGCACTTCCGAGCCTTGGCTCCCCAGCACTGGTGGTAGAAGCAGAGGCCTGGAGCGAATGCTGTGGCCTTGGTTATGCTCTTGAGGGCCCCTGCAGGGGCTGGGTGCTCTACCACAGCGCTAGGGGTGGGCTTAGCGTGGTCGTGCCCATGCCTCATGACCTGCTGGATCTCTGAGCCCTCCAGGAATCATGTAAGCCATAGCTCTTGCGACTTCTGGGCGACCTTCCTCGGGTTTGTGAAGCTCTCCTGGACCAGCAGCGGCCGGATGTCCCCGGGCATATGGTTGAGGAAAATGCACTCGAAGAGTGGGCAGTTGGTGTGCTCACTCATAAGCACGAGCATCTCGTCCATCAGCTCCATCAGGGACCTGTTCCCCCAAGGCGTTGCGGTGCAGCATCCGAGTGGCACGCTGGTGTCTGGATAGTCCGAGGGACCCAGTAAGCACTCGCTTGATGGTCTCGTATTTGTCCTCAGTGGGTGGGTGCTGAACAAGGTGCAGCACACATCTGGCGGTGGCCTGGTCTACGGCATCGACAACATGGTAGAATTTGGTCGTGTTGGACGAAATCTGGTGGAGGTGAAACTGAGCCTCCGCGTGGCCGAACCAGGTCTCCAGCTCCTGAACCCAGAATTCATGCAGTTTCACAGCTATAGCGCTGATCCCAGACTCACTCATGATGGGTTTAAAGACATTTGAACCAGTTAGGTTCACTAATTATAGTGGCAGCTACACTCTCGAATGTGTCTCCCAACTGTCAATGGGAAAATGAGCAGGTAGACAGTGGTGGATGGGCAAATGCAACTGGGGCTCCTGGTCTTTCCTTTGATTGTGTTATCTATATGTTACCATACATAAACCCTTCAGCTCATCCAAACCTCTTGAGATCTCCTTGGAGGAGATGATATAAAAAATAATCTGGTTCATTTGAACGAAAGTGCAACTGGGCTGCATATATACTTCCAGCCCGGACCAGCTGAGAACCGCGATGGAGGGCGCTGACGTCACCCGGGCGTCACGTGGTCCCCCAATGCAGGCTTCTGAGGCCCATCCGTGCTGGAAGGAAGGGAAATCCCTGACAGCGCTATTTTGGCCGGCCGCCCCGCCGCATGGCTTACAAGTGGGGCCGGTTCACCTGCCTCGTGGTAAGTTGCCACACTAGCCTCATATCTTTCACCTTTCATAAACCAAAGGTCATCAAATCCTCTTGTCTTCCTGCTCCAACTAGAAAACAGTTTCATTCAACCCACAGTCCTGTGCTCCCTGACCTAGACCGGCCCCCATTGAATCATTATCAAAGTCTAAAACTCTCACTCCAAGGTCTAATTCATTTAATTTTTTTTTCAGGCAAATGCTAGCTCCTTTGTGACAAAGTGGAGATTACCTGGAACCCTTCCAGGACTGTAGGTGAGTGGCAGAGCCATTGGTGAAGGTGATTGGCACATATGCAAACATATGATCTGGATATAAATATAGAAAAAGGAATGCAGGAATGTTGTATTGTCACAGATTTCATAGACTGGTCTTCTATGTTACAAGGATAATAAGCCAGCCCCAACAGCCTTCAGACCACAGGTGAAAAGCCATCAGCCATATTCCCAATTTCAAGAGCACGATCATTGAGGATAAATGTACCTGAACCACTACACAGCAATCCCCCTAAATCAGTGGAGATTTTGTCGGGCAAAAAATGGTAAACCCCTCCCAAAATAGCTAGGCATTGCAATGGGCTCTTTTCAATCACGTTAGCAATGGGTGGACTGGAAGAGAAATTTCTAGGCACTTTCTTTCAAATGAACCAGATTGTTTTTTATATCATCTTCTCCAAGGAGATCTCAAGAGGTTTGGGTGAACTGAAGGGTTTATGTATGGTAACATATAGATACCACAATCAAAGGAAAGACCAAGAGCCCCAGTTGCATTTGCCCATCCACCACTGTCTACCTGCTCATTTTCCCATTGACAATTGGGAGACACATTCGAGAAGAGCTTGGTGCTCTAGAGACCAAAAGATCTTTGATAACAGTTAGCAAAAAAAAATTTTTAACCTTTGTATTCCAGTGGTTTTTTGTCTTCTCTTATTTTTTTCATTGCCTTCTCCAATATATTTTCTCTTGTCATATATCTTAGGACTTTTACTAGAATGGATCTTGGTTTTTGTTGTGGCTGTGGTTTAGGGGCTAATGTTCAGTGTGCCCTTTCTATTTCCATTCCTTCCTGTAATTCTGGTATTCCTAGGACCCTGGGGATCCATTCTTTTATAAATTATTTCATATTTTTGCCTTCTTCATCCTCCTTAAGGCCCACTATCTTTATATTGTTTCTCCTATTATAGTTTTCCATTATATCTATCTTCTGAGCTAACAGCTCCTGTGTTTCTTTAACTTTTTTATCAGATTCTTCCAATTTCTTTTTTAAGTCCTCTACTTCCATTTCTACGGCTGTTTCTCGTTCTTCCACCTTGTCCACTCTTTTTCCTATATCTGACATGATCATCTCTAATCTATTCACTTTTTCTTCTGTACCTTTTATTCTTCTTTTTATTTCACTGAATTCTTGTGTCAGCCATTCTTTTAATGTTTCCATATATTCTTTAAAGAATGTTTTATCCCTTCCCTTCATCTTCCATTTCTCTGTGTAGAGTTTGATGTTCTCCCTCCTCTTCTTTTGGGTCCACTCCAGGATCTGTGTCTTTTACCTCCGTCTCTTCTGATTTTCTTGTTGGATTGTTTATTTTATTTTGTTGGGTATTTTTGTTTCATTATTTTTATTAAAGGTGTCTTGGTGTTGGTCTTCCTCCTCTGGGTTGGTCATCTGTTGTTTCTCAGATTTCCTTTTTTTATTCTCTTCCTTCTTGTTCCTGTTATTTTGTATGTTTTCCTGTTGGGAGTCTTGCTGTGGTGTTATTCTTGTCTGTTTGAGCTGTGGAGATTTACTCCTCAGCTGGTCCCCCCTCCCGTCGGTGTTGTTTTTGTCGTGTGCATCGCGCATGCGCGAGGATTCGTGCATCTTTGTAGTCCTGAGTTTGGGGTTTCCACTAACCTCAGGGAGCGGCCTTTTCTCTCCACGGCGGGCCTCCTCGTACAGGTAAGGCCTTCACCTTTCTCTTCTGACGTCTTTCCTTCTTCTTTTCTTCCTGTTGTTTTTGGTTTTTCTTTCTTTGCCGCCATTTTCTCCACACTTTTATTTTTAATTTGTTATGGTTTCTGTGTTTGTGGCTTTGCTATTTCTTTACTTTTTTTTACTTTTCTGGAGAGGGCTGGTATTTTCTTACCGGTCACTACTCCATCATGTGACATCCTATTTTTTTCTACCCAGACATAAGCTTTGAACTCCTGAAGAAGAGGAAGGAGTTTAACGCAGCAAAATCGACCCTATGGAAAAAAGGTTATAAATTTATGTTAAAATATCCAGCGGTGCTTAAAATAGTTATCCCGGGGCAGCAAAGCAAACTTTTCTCGGATCCGGAAAAAGCACAGAAATTTGCAGAACAACTACAAAAAGCACAGAGAGATGAAGAGATGTAACAAGAACAAAAATGACAACAAACTAAATATAAAAAAGAAGAATAAAGTATAAGTAAGAACTAAGAAGTGAAAGAAAGGGAAGAAATGAAGTAAGGAGGGAATTAAGAGAGTGACCTTTGTTATATATGAAGATTAAAATCTTTTCTGGGGGGCTGGGTGGGGAAGAATAACAGTCACTGTGAAATCAGTTGACGCTTGCGAACGGATTCGCAAATCCAAATGGAGAGGGGAGATGTGGTTGCCCGACAAGGGACAAAGGGCAACTCAGAAAAGGGAGGGACTATTGGGGTTAAAGGAATTTTAGATATGAGAATAGTGGAAATATTTTATGTTATAGAAATGTTGTCTTATAATGTGTTCAAAAAAAGAAAGCAGAAATGGATAAGAAGGGAAGGTGGTGATGAGGAAACAGAAAGGAAAGATAAACAAAGTATGAAATGACTATGTTGAACTATATGACTTTAAATATTAATGAAATACATAACCAAATCAAAAGGAAGAAGCTGTTAAATTTACTGAAGAAAGAAAAAAATTGATATAGCATTCGTGCAAGAAACACATTTAACTGAAGTGGAACACAAGAAATTAAAGAGAGATTGGATAGGAAATGTAACAGCAACATCATATAATTCAAAAGCCAGAGGAGTAGCTATATTAATCAATAAAAATTTCCCAATCAAAATAGAAGACGAAATAATAGATCCAGCAGGGAGGTAGGTAATGATAAAATGTCAGATATATTCAGAATTTTGGAATTTACTCAATGTATACGCACCTAATGAAGAAGATCAAAAATTTATGCAAGATATCTTTTTGAAGATCGCAGATACGCAAGGGAATATACTAATAGGAGGGGATTTTAACCTTAATTTGGACTCAAACATGGATAAAACTGGAAAAAAGACTAACAGAAAGAACAAAGTAACCAAATTTATAATTAAATTGATGCAAGAAATTCAACTTTTGGATATATGGAGAAAACAACACCCAATGGAAAAGGAATATTCATATTATTCGGGTTATCAGCCCATATTCAAGGAAGAGTTAAGAAAACGGAATATAGAGCTAGATTGTTATCGGATCACTCACCCCTGTTATTAAGAATAGAGCTGGAGGACATCCCACCAAAAATGTATAGATGGAGATTAAACTCCATGCTACTTAAAAGACAGGATTTTAGAGAATTCATAGAGCAATGTACTTTGAAATAAATACGGAATCAGTGAAAAATAAATTTATACTATGGGATGCAATGAAAGCATACATCAGAGGACAGATAATAAGTTATGTAACTAAGATGAAGAAGGACTACAATCGAGAAATAGAACAGTTGGAAAGGGAAATAACAAATACAGAAAAAGAATTAGCAATAAAGGAAGATACAACTAAAAGAAGAGAATTGACAGACAAGAAAATAAAATATGAAACACTACAAACATATAAGGTGGAGAAGAACATAATGAAGACAAAACAGAAGTATTATGAGCTAGGAGAAAAAACGCACAAAATACTAGTGTGGCAGTTTAAGACAGAACAAACTAAAAGAATGGTATTGGCATCAAGGAAAAAGGACAACAAATTACATATAACCCAACGGAGATTAATGAAAACTTCAGGGAATTCTACGAATAACTATATCAAACTGAAAACAAAGGGAAAGAAGACAAAATAGATGAATTTCTAACTAAAATTGAACTACTGAAATTACAAACAGAGGAGCAAAATAAATTAATAAAACCATTTGAAATAGAAGAAATACAGGAGATATTAAAAAACTACCGAACAATAAAACATCGGGAGAGGATGGACTCCCAATAGAATTCTATAAAACATTTAAAGACTTAATAATTCCTCCTCTCCTGGAAGTAATGAACCAGATTGAAAAAACACAAAACATATCAGATTCATGCAAAACAGCAATAATTACAGTAATACCAAAGACGGGGAAAGATCCACTAACACCAGCATCATATAGACCAATATCTCTTCTTAACACAGATTATAAGATAATAGCTAAACCATTAGGAAACAGATTGGCTGACTGTGTACCAAAAATAGTAAAACTAGACCAAACTGGATTTATTAAAAAAAAGATGAACAACGGACAATATCTGTAAATTCATTAACTTAATCCATGCAGTACAAGGAAACAAAACTCCAACAGTAACGGTTGCTTTAGACGCAGAGAAAGCCTTTGACAGAATAGAATGGAATTATTTATTGAAAGTACTACAGAGGTTCGACCTACCAGAGAAATATATTAATGGATTAAAGCATTATATAAGGGACCATTGGCGAAGGTGACAGTAAATGGATATATATCAAACAAATTTAAATTAAGCAGATCAACTAGACAAGGATGTCCACTATCTCCCTCACTGTTCGCGTTAGCTATAGAACCACTGGCAGAACTGATAAGAACAGAAAATAAAATAAGAGGGATAAAAATAAAAGAGAACGAATATAAAATCAGTCTATTTGCAGATTATGTCATAGTATACTTCTTTGGCTTGGCTTTGCGGACGAAGATTTATGGAGGGGTAATATCCACATCAGCTGCAGGCTCATTTGTGGCTGAAAAGTCCGATGCGGGACAGGCAGACACAGTTGCAGTGGTTGCAAGGGAAAATTGGTTGGTTGGGGTTGGGTGTTGGGTTTTTCCTCCTTTGTCTTTTGTCAGTGAGGTGGGCTCTGCGGTCTTCTTCAAAGGAGGTTGCTGCCTGCCGAACTGTGAGGCGCCAAGATGCACAGTTTGAGGCGATATCAGAACCAGAAATATCAATAAAAGAAATTGAAGGAATATGGAGAAGTATCGGGGTACAAGATCAACGCAAATAAAAGTGAAGCAATCCCAATGAATAATGCGGATTTCACAAAGTTTAAGAAAGAATCACCATTTAGATGGCAAACACAAGCAATTCGATACCTAGGTATACAACTAGATAATAATCTAGATCATCGATACAAACTAAATTATCAGCCATTAATGAAGAAATTACAAGACGACTTAGAGCACTGGAAAGACTTACCACTAACACTGATAGGAAGGATAAACTGTATTAAAATTAACATCTTCCCAAGGATACAATACCTATTTCAATCATTACCAATTTACCTAACAGAGAAATCCTTCAAGGAGCTAAAGAATATAATAAGGAAATTCTTATGGAAATGGGGGAAACCGAGGGTAGCGCTAGATAAATTAACAGAATGGTACAAACAAGGAGGCTTACAACTACCAAACTTTAAGAATTATTGTAGAGCAGCACAATTAAGATACCTATCAGATTTTTATCAAACAAGGGAAAAACCAGATTGGACCAGGATAGAGTTGATAAAATAGGGAGAAGATACCTGAACATATGCTATATAAGTGGGATGAAAATTTGGTGCAGCGTAGGAATTCACCATCTGCTCAACATTTGGAAGAAGATTCACGTAGAAAGGAATAAAATTAATTATCAACTACCAAAATTAATATTGACACAAAATCAATTAATTCCTTTCATAATAAATAACCTTTCCTTCAGAGAATGGGAGAGAAAAGGGAACAAAAGAATAAAAAATTGTTTTTCTGGAAATAAATTATTATTTTTTGAACAAATGAAGGACAAATATAATATAACTCACGATACAATGTTTGCATATTACCAACTGAAAACCTACTTGAAGGACAAATTGGGAAACAGTCTGAGGTTACCAGAAGGAAGCAATTTTGAATATGTGATTACAGACACAATGATAATTAAAAAATGTATAACAAACATGTACATCAAACTGCAAGAAAAGGAGAATGAAGAAACAAACTGTAAACCTAAACAAAAATGGGCTATACATTATACCTCAAAAGTTAAATAAATGGGACCCAACAGTATCAGACAGATGTTTTCGCTGTAAAAAGGAAACGGGAACAACAATACATGCAATTTGGGCATGTGAGAAAGTGAAAAAATTTTGGGAAGATCTAAACCAGATATTAAATAAAATCACAAAAAGCAACATACCAAAAAACCCAGAGATCTTCCTTCTAAGTAATATAACAAATAAAGAATTTGGACTCGATTTGGATGGAGCACAAAAAAGATTTATTATGATAGCCCTAGCTGTAGCAAAAAAATGTATTATGTCAACCTTGAAATTAGAAGACAACTTGATAATTCAATAATGGTACTTAGAAATAAATAAATGTATTCCATTAGAAAAAATAACATATAATTTAAGAAATAACATCACAATATTCGAACAAATATTGGAACCATACATGAAATACAATAGAGAAATCTTACCATGAATCTCCACCACCTAAAATGACAGAAGGAGAAGACAACGAAATGAACTGACTCAGTATATAAAAGTAAAAGAGAAAAATTTCTTGTTTATTTTTATTAAGTTATGACATTTTTTAGCGGGTTTAATGTATCTTATAGATTGAACTTTGAATAAATGGGAAGGGGGGGTGAAGGAGGGAGGGAAGGGAGGGGGAAAAAGGGGAGAAAATGACACTGTATATATTCAAGAGAAAAATGTCTGTATGTATTTTGGTCAGTATGGTTTATAGTGTGAAAAATAAAAAAAATTAAAAAAAGATAAGTTAGCAAAGCAGCAAAATTCAAAACAGCAAAAGGTAAACACAAAGTTATATGGAAGGATCAAGTTAAAGAAAGTGATCTTATTGCTAAGGGTTTCAATATATCAAGTTCTGCTTCTGACCTAGAGAATTGAATGTTGTAAAGAAGTATGGGATGCATTTCCCACTCTGATACAAGTTTAAAGCTTATGTCGAGAAATGAGCTGCAACCCAAATCGTGCCCTTCAAATAAAAAAAATTGTGAAATACTCTGCAAGCAACCAACAACCTTGGCAACCAGTGATCAATGAAAGACATAGGATCAACAACAGGATACAAGTGATTTTAAATAATCACAAGACAGGAAGCTGTAATTTCCACCTACCAAATCACCAATAAAACATATCCTAGACCAAAATTCCTAATCTAAATACCATGCACGACAATGTTCTAAGATCCTATACCAGCCATCCAGAGTCAATTCTATATGGAGCTGAGCTATGTACATGCTTCGGCCAGGCAACTTCATTCTCAATGTGCTCCCCAGTCCATGAGAAATTCTAGACACAGAGTTTTCTTCTCTTATTGAGAGGAATCAGAGTTATTGGTTAGATATCATGTTGTTGGATTACCTGAAGCATCTTCTCCTTTAACCTCAGAGCTGATGGAGGTTAATAAGCAAGAGGACACACCCATAGCTCTGGTCAGATACAAATGTGAGATCATCAAACTTCTTCAGGTGCTTGTATATGGTAGTGGATGGTTATTGAGTAATGCACAAGTTGCCACTTCCTTCCTCCAACAGCCGCAAGGAAAATTTCAGTCTTATATTTGAGGCTGATCTCAAACGTCACTCCTTGGCTTTATTCAGCATGGTGGTGAACAGAAGATGGAGTCTCCTGGTCGAGTTACACAGAGACCAGCTGGAGACAATGACCAGTGACAACAAGCATTTTGTTGTTTTTGAGCAGGATTGAGGAGGATTAAAGTGGTTTACATTGTTCCAATGCAACTCTAATTACTCTTTTCCCTGGTCCTGAAGATCGCATGAGTCTTACTTATCAGCAGCCTTTTTGTTTAAACCACACACACAAGCCAAAAACCATTATATGGTGGTGATTCATATCCATACACAATTAGACTGAACTTAAACAAGTATTGTTCATGTAGTCTGATCGTTGTTAGGACACCTGGGTGTGGGTTCTTTGGCTCTGTTTACATCCACACCACTATTGCAACATAGTGATCCTGGTTAATGGATAAATATTTGCCCGAGACACCATGAGATCTCAGGTCGATCAGAGAGTACAGGGAAATATTGTTTTCCCTCTCATCCCAAAGCTAATCCTATAATCATTGCAGCAATACCTGGAAATACATGGAAAATGACACGTACTTTACATAGATGGATGGAAACCAATCACTGGAATTTAAAACTGATAAAAATCTCACCACAATAAAGTAAAACCACCAGATTATTGTGAAAATGGATCTGCTTAATAAACAGTGTTCATTTATAAAGCAGATACAGAGAACACAGAACATTGCAGCATAATACAGTTCCTTTGGCCCATGACGTTGTGCTGATCTCTATATACCTAACAAATTAAAACTACCCCTCCCACCTCACAACCTTCATCCATGTGCCTGCCTAAGAGACTCTTAAATGCCCCTATTGTTCTAGCCTCCACCACCACCCCTGTCAATGTATTCCAGGTACCCACGACTTCCTCTGTAAAAACATAACCCTGATGTCTCCCCTAAACTTTCCTCCCTTGACTTTGTACAGATGTCCTTTGGTGTTTGCTACTCCCACCCTGGGAAATAGGTGCTAAGTGTATACCCTATCTATGCCTCCGATAATTTTTTGAAACTCTATTAAGTCACCTCTCATCCTTCTTTGCTCCAAGGAGAAAAGACTTAGCTCTGCCTTCCTTGCCTCATAGCACATGTTTTCCAATCCAGGCAACATCCTGGTAAATCTCCTCTGCACCCTTTCCATAGCTTCCACATCTTCCTGTAATGATGTGACCACAACTGAACACAATATTCAAAGTATAGTCTCACCACAGATTTATAGAGCTGCAACATTATCTCACGATTCCTGAACTCAATCCCCCAATTAATGAAGCCAAGCAACCATAGGCCTTCTTAACTGTCGTATCAACCTGCACGGCAACCTTAAGAGATCTATGGATTTGGACCTCAAGGTCCCTCGGTTCTTCCACATTGTTAAGTATCAAACCATTAACAATGTATCTGCCTTCGTTTGACCCTCCAAAATGCATCACCTCACACTGAGTGGTAGTGCATTGGGAGCAGAGGGCTTGAAAGGAATGTGGGCAGAATAAATGGGATCATTGTAACTAGGTGCTTGATGGATGTTGAGGTGAAGGGCCCCTTTCCCTGCAGTGTTGTTCCACTGAGCTTCCAGGCAATTAGTCTTTTCAGTAATGTAAATTCTGCCCATATTTCCTCATCAGTTTACATGGAGGGGTGTCTGATTCAACTTGTAAAATCTTTTTATCAACCTTTGAAGGGTTATGGCATCAAATGGATTTATTTCTCTTCTACCCTTCCATCTTTATCCACCTATGACCTCTTACCCTTTCCTCCCTCCTCACTCCCAAATTTTTATTCAGGCAACTGTCTGTTTTTATCTTATACTTTGACAAAGGGCTCAGGCCTGAAACGTTAGTTACTCTATACTTCCTATAGATGCTGTGTGACCTGCTGAGTTTCTCCAGAGCTTTTGTGTATATCACTACAATCTCAGCGCCTGCAGACTTTCTTATTTAACTGGAATTTAGGAGTCTGTTGCCGATACGGTCAACATCTTCCACAAGCTGTGAATGGAAAATAATAATGGTTCCTCAAGATGCCAGGGCATGGAAAAGTTTGGATAAAGATGTGGCCAAAGATGTGTCAACTGGACCAATGTCACCTGATGTTTTACCCCGACTTTTCTTCTTTCTTTAGCTTGGCTTCGCGGACGAAGATTTATGGAGGGGGTAAAAAGTCCACGTCAGCTGCAGGCTCGTTTGTGGCTGACAAGTCCGATGTGGGACAGGCAGACACGGTTGCAGCGGTTGCAGGGGAAAATTGGTTGGTTGGGGTTGGGTGTTGGGTTTTTCCTCCTTTGCCTTTTGTCAGTGAGGTGGGCTCTGCGGTCTTCTTCAAAGGAGGTTGCTGCCCGCCAAACTGTGAGGCGCCAAGATGCACGGTTTGAGGCGTTATCAGCCCACTGGCGGTGGTCAATGTGGCAGGCACCAAGAGATTTCTTTAGGCAGTCCTTGTACCTTTTCTTTGGTGCACCTCTGTCACGGTGGCCAGTGGAGAGCTCGCCATATAACACGATCTTGGGAAGGCGATGGTCCTCCATTCTGGAGACGTGACCCATCCAGCGCAGCTGGATCTTCAGCAGCGTGGACTCGATGCTGTCGACCTCTGCCATCTCGAGTACTTCGACGTTAGGGATGAAAGCGCTCCAATGGATGTTGAGGATGGAGCAGAGACAACGCTGGTGGAAGCGTTCTAGGAGCCGTAGGTGGTGCCGGTAGAGGACCCATGATTCGGAGCCGAACAGGAGTGTGGGTATGACAACGGCTCTGTATACGCTTATCTTTGTGAGGTTTTTCAGTTGGTTGTTTCTCCAGACTCTTTTGTGTAGTCTTCCAAAGGCGCTATTTGCCTTGACGAGTCTGTTGTCTATCTCATTGTCAATCCTTGCATCTGATGAAATGGTGCAGCCGAGATAGGTAAACTGGTTGACCGTTTTGAGTTTTGTGTGCCCGATGGAGATGTGGGGGGGCTGGTAGTCATGGTGGGGAGCTGGCTGATGGAGGACCTCAGTTTTCTTCAGGCTGACTTCCAGGCCAAACATTTTGACAGTTTCCGCAAAGCAGGACATCAAGCGCTGAAGAGCTGGCTCTGAATGGGCAACTAAAGCGGCATAATCTGCAAAGAGTAGTTTACGGACAAGTTTCTCTTGTGTCTTGGTGTGAGTTTGCAGGCGCCTCAGATTGAAGAGACTGCCATCCGTGCGGTACCGGATGTAGACAGCGTCTTCATTGTTGGGGTCTTTCATGGCTTGGTTCAGCATCATGCTGAATAAGATTGAAAAGAGGGTTGGTGCGAGAACACAGCCTTGCTTCACGCCATTGTTAATGGAGAAGGGTTCAGAGAGCTCATTGCTGTATCTGACCCGACCTTGTTGGTTTTCGTGCAGTTGGATAATCATGTTGAGGAACTTTGGGGGATATCTGATGCGCTCTAGTATTTGCCAAAGCCCTTTCCTGCTCACGGTGTCGAAGGCTTTGGTGAGGTCAACAAAGGTGATGTAGAGTCCTTTGTTTTGTTCTCTGCACTTTTCTTGGAGCTGTCTGAGGGCAAAGACCATGACTAGATCATTGATACCCATGAAGCATGAAAGGACTGAATGTACATCTAAATTAAAATCTTCTCAGTAGAGGAAGCATTTTCAATTGGTTTCATGTCAGCTGCTGAACTTTCTTAAGGAATCAATGTTAGGCAACAGTGTTGTTTGTCCAATTTGTAACCTAAAAACTCAGTTGCCTCCCTAATACTCCAATTTACAGCTCAATTCCCATCATCATATTTTTCTTCTCTCCAGAACTACAGACCTTTCAGATACACATCCCTGTAATCCCAGCCTTTTAATCATTTCCTATTTCCATGCCCCCACCATCAGCAGCCACAACTGAAACGGTCAAGGTCCCAAGCCTTGGAAATAGCTCTCAATCTCTTATTACCATCTCTTTCAACTGATGTCTCCTAATGTCTGCTTGTGCAAAGTGCTGCAGTGCTCCTTTTGTGAGCCCTTACTGAAGCATTTTGGTCATTATTCACGATATAATTGTTGTTACAGTGATTAAAGCCTCTGTCGCAACGTGATGAGCCCACGGGACACCAAGGAGCAGATAAGGAGGCAAATTTTGAAATGGTGCAAAAATAACAGTGTTGATATCATGGGAGTCCATGAAAGATTCCTGACACAGCATGTGGGCAAGATGAGTAGAGGAGAGGCCATACTGGATCTAGTCCTGGGTCATTAACTTAGTCAGGTGACAGATCTCACAGTGGGAGAGCATTTTAGTGACACTGACCAAACTCCTTGACCTTTAGCTACGGACAAGGACAGAAGTAAACAAAATGGTTAAGTGTTTAATTGGAGAAGAGCTAACATGATTGGATTAGGCAGGAACTGGGGTCAGTAAATTGGGAACAGATGTTCTTGGGGAAGGGGGAGGTGGGAAGCACAGAAGTAATGTGGAGAATGTTGAGGGGCCACTTGCATAGGTGTCTGGATAGGTCTGTCCCACTGAGACAGGGAAAAGATGGTAGGACAAGGGAACCATGGATGGCAAAAGAAGTAATATAGCTAATTAAGAGGGAGAATGAAGCATGCATCAGGTTTAGGAAGCAACGGTCAGGAAGGGTTCGTGAAAATTATATGGTAGCTAGGAATAAACTTATGAAATGACAAAAGAAGAGCTAGAAGGGGGCATGAGAAGGCCTTGGCAAGTAGGATTAAAGAAAACCCTAAGGCTTTCTATTCATGCGTGAAACAAAGGATGACTAGAGTGAAGGTAGGTCCACTCAAGGTCAAAGGAGGCAACATGTGCCTGGAGGCATCTGAGGTAGGGGTGGTCCTAAATGAAGACTTTGCTTCAGTGTTTACCAGAGAGAGGGACCTTGGTGAATGTGAGTTTAGTGTAGATCAGGTTTATGTGTTTGAACATATTGAGGTTAAGATAAAGGGAGGGCTAGATCTTCTTAGAAACGTTCAGATTGATAAGACCCCATACTAGACAAGATATGCCCCAGGTTACTACATGAAGTGAGCAAAGAGATTGCTGGACCATTGGCAATGATCTCTATGCCATCCCTGGCCACAGGGAAGGTACCAGAAGTTTGAATGGCAAATGTGGTCCCCTTCTTTAAAAAAAGACAATAAGGTGGATCTTGGCAATTATAGACCAGTGAATCTTAGGTCAGTGGTGGACAAACTATTGAAGAGTATTCTTGGGGAAAGGAGTTACGAGAATTTAAAGAAGCATAGTCTTCTCATGGATAGATAGCATGGCTTTGTGAGGGCCAGGTCGTGCCTCATGAGTCAAATTGAGTTTTTTCAGGAAGTGTCAAAAGAAATTGATGAAGGTAGAGCGGTAGATGTGGTGTAGATGGATTTTAGTAAAGTATTTGGCATGGCCCCCCCTATTGGTGGCTCAATCAGAAAGTCATAAGGCATGGAATCCTTGGAATATTTGTTGTGTGGATTCTGAATTGGCTTGCCTGCAGAAAGCAGTGGATAGTAGTAGATCGAATGTTTTCTGCCTGGAGGACAATGACTAGTAAAGTTTTGCAGCAATCTGTTCTGGGACCCCTGTTCTTTATAATTTTTATAAATGACCTGGATGAAGAAATGGAAGGATGGGTCAGTAAGCTTGCAGATGATTTGAAGGTTGGAGGTGATGTGGATAGTGTTGAAGGTTCTCACAGGTTACAACAGGATTTAGATAGGATGCAGAGTTGGGCAGAGAAGTGGCAGATGGAATTCAATCAAGATAAATGTGAAGAGATGCAATTTGGAAGGTCAAACTTGAAGATGGAGTACTGTATACTATTGTACATTTTATGCAAAGTACAAGTTGGAATTTTAATGCATATATACATTAAGCAATGTATATGACAACAAACTCATTGAGAACTTGAGAGCTTTGTAACGTAGCCCCAAGTGCAGGTCCTAACATTTTCAAGTGTTAGCAGCTTTCTAGCATATTCTTAGAACCATAGAACAATACAGCAGAGAAAACAGGCCATTTGGTCCTTCTAGTCTGTGCCAAAATATCATTCCGCTAGTTCCATTGACCTGCACCCATTACATAATCCTCAAGACCCTTCCCATACATGTATCTATCCAATATATTCTTAAAACCTAAGAGGGAGCCCATATTTACCACTCAGATGGCAGCTTGTTCCACACTCCCACCACACTCTCTGAGTTAAGACATTCCCCCTTATGATCCCTTGAAAATTTTTCCCTTTCACCCTAAAGCCGTCCTCTCGCATTTATTTCTCCTAATCTAAGTGGAAAGAGCCTACTCACATTGACTCTGTCTATACCCATCAGAATTTTGGAAACCTCTATCAAATCTCCTCTCATTCTTCTATGCTCCAAGGAATAAAGTCCTCACCTGTTTAATCTTACCCGCAACATCCTAGCAAATTTTCTCTGCACTCTTCCAATCTTACTGATATCCTTCCTTCCAGAACTGCACACAATACTCCAAATTTGGCCTCACAATGTCTTACATAACCTCAGCATAATATCCCAATTCCTGCACTCAATACTTTGATTTATGAAGGCCAAGATGCCAAAAAGCTTTCTTCACAACCCTGTTTACCTGCGACACCACTTTCAGGCAATTATGTGTCTGTATTCCCAGATCCCTTTGTTCCTCTGCACTCCTGAGTACCCTACAATTTACTGTGTATGTCCTACCTTTGTTTGTCTTCCAAAATGAAACACCTAACACTTATCTGCATTAAATTCCATCTGCCATTTCCTGGCCCATTTTTCCAGTTGGCTCAGATCCTTCTGTAAGCTTTAAAAGTGTTCCTCATTGTCCACAACGTCTCCAATCTTAGTGTCATCAGCAAACTTACTGACACAATTTACCACATTATCATCCAGATCATTGATGTAGACAACAAGCAATAACGGTCCCAGCACCGATCCTGGAGGCACATCACTAATCACAGGCCTCCAGTCTGAGAAGCAATCATTCACTACCCCTCTCTATCTTCTCCCATTCAGCCAATTTCGAATCCAGTTTGCAATCTCTCCATGGATACTAGTGTCTGAACCTTCTGAAATAGTCCCCCTTGTGGGACCTTGTCAAAGACCATGTAAACAACATTCACAGTTTTTCCTTCATCTACTTTCTTGGTAACCTCCTTAAAAAACTCTACAATATTCATTAAACATGCCCTACTGTGCACAAACCCATGCTGACTATCCTTAATCAGCCTTTGGCTGTCCAATTACTTGTATATCTGATCTCTCAGAACACCCTCCAATAATATACCCACTACCTATGTCAGGCTCACTGTCCTGTAATTTTCTGGGTTACTTTTGGAGCCTTTTTTAAACAACGGAACATGAGCTACTCTCCAATCCTCCGGCACCTCACCCACAGCTAAGGACATTTAAAATATATCTGCCAGGGTCCCTGCAATTTCTATAGTCTCCCTCAAGATCTGAGGGAATATCATGTCAGGCCTGGGGATTTATCTTCCTTTATTCATAGTAAGGCAGCAAGCACCTCCTCCTCTTTAATGTCTATATGTTCAATTGCTTGTTTTCCCTTCTTATACACTATGCCAATTTCCTGAGTAAATACTGATGCAAACAAACTGTTTTAAGATCTCCCCATCTCATGTGGCTCCACACATAGATGACCACTCTAATTTTCTGATCATCAGAGAATTCTTGTACATTTCTGTCAGATTTCTCATTCTAAGTATGTCAGCTGCTGAAGTGATGCCTAGAGTTCCAAAGGAAGGTCCAGAGAGGGGAGTTTGTCAAGTGGATTTGGTAAACTTGCACAAAATTTTTAATGTTACCTTTCCCTTCCAAGCAAGTCAAGAGTTGCTTCTCTTTCAGGAGTGAAGCTAGGAATCACCTCTACACAAAATGTATAGCTCTCGTCTGCAAACTGCAACTGGTGATTTAGTGAATCAGTAGCTTTGAACCTCAGAATTGTAGAACCATAAAACACTACAGCACAGAAACAGGCCCTTTGGCCCCTCCAGTCTGTGTCAAACTATTATTCTGCCTAGTCCCACTGACTTTCCCCAGGACTATATCCCTCTATACCCTTCCCATCCATATACCTGTCCATATTTTTCTTCAGTATTAAATTTGAGCCTGCATTCACCAACTCAGCTAGCAACTTGTTCCACACTCCCACCACTCCCTGAGTGAAGAAGTTCTTCCAAATGTTTCCTTTAAACTTTTCCCTTTTCACCCTTAAACCATGTCCTCTAGTTTGTATCTCATCAAACCTCCGTGGAAAAAGCCGGCATTTAGTTTAGCTACATATATCCATCATAATTTTATATACCTCTATCAAATCTCCCCTCATTCTTCTACACACCCGGAATTAAGTCCTATCTGTTTAACCTTTCTCTGTAACTAGTTATTCAAATCCTGGCAACATCCTCTGCAAAGACTGTCGAAGAGTATTGCAAAATGGTGGAATGTTCCATGAGCTGAATGTTACACATTCTGATGTGTATTTTTCTTAAAAGTCCATGATTATGAAATAATCAGAAGCTTCAATACAAACATGCAAAAATTATACAGTGAGTGAAAAGTTACATTTGTTTGAAATGTTCTGATTTCTGCTGGCTCTTGCCCACTTTTTACTGGCACCAACTACTAGATGGCATTCAGCTTCATTATGGTTTTGGGTTTATTCACTTCAGGCTAATTCTCACCATGGTCACACAACTTCTTTCTTGCAAAATAATGTCATTGGCTGTGCAATTTCCTGAGATTAATAGTGCTATACAAATGCAAGTTATTGTAAAACAATTCGTTAGTACCTTTCAGCCTAAGTTATCTGTGCCTTCGTGAGCTAGTTCCATTTGCTTGTATTTGGCCCGTATCCCACTAATCCTGTCCATCCATAAGCCTGTCCAAATGTATTTTAAATGCTGTAATTGTACCCACCTCTACCACTCTGTCTGTCAACTTGTTCCACATACCCACCATCATATGTAAAAAAAACTTTCCCTCAGTTCTCCTTTAAATCTTTCTCCTCTCACGTTAAATCTATACCCTCTTGTTTAAGACTCACCCTGTCCTTGGAAATAGACTGTAACCATCCATCTTATTTATGTCCCTCATAATTGGATGAACCTCTATTAGGCCACTTTTCAGCCTCTTTTAGAGCCATGGATCACAGCAGCACAAAAACAGGCCCTTGGGTTCATTTAGTCTGTGTCAAAATATTTATTCCACTTAGTCCCATCGACCAGGACCATAGCTTTTCACACCCCTCCTATCCATGTTCCCATTAATCTCGAGGAGAATGGATCCCATCCATGTTCCCATTAATCTCCAGGAGAAGGGGTCCCATCCATGTTCCCATTAATCTCCAGGAGAAGTGGTCCCATCCATGTTCCCATTAATCTCCAGGAGAAGGTGTCCCATTCATGTTCCAAATTAATCTCCAGGAGAAGGGATCCCATTCATGTTCCCATTTAATCTCCAGGAGAAGGGGTCACATTCATGTTCCCATTTAATCTCCAGGAGAAGGGGTCCCATTCATGTCACCATTTAATTTCCAGAAGGGGTCCCATTCATGTCACCATTTAAACTCCAGGAGAAGGAGTCCCATTCATGTTCCCATTTAATCTCCAGGAGAAGGGGCCCATTCATGTCACCATTTAATCTCCAGGAGAAGGGGTCCCATTAATCTCACCATTTAATCTCCAGGAGAAGGGGTCCCATTCATGTTCCCATTTAATCTCCAGGAGAAAGGGTCCCATCCATGTACCCATTTAATCTCCAGGAGAAGGGGTCCAAATCATGTTCCCATTTAATCTCCAGGAGGGGTCACATTCATGTTAACATTTAAACTCCAGGAGAAGGGGTCCCATCCATGTTCCCATTTAATCTCGAGGAGAAGGGGTCCCATTCATGTCACCATTTAATCTCCAGGAGAAGGGATCCCATTAATGTTCCCATTAATCTCCAGGAGAAGGGGGTCCCATTCACGTTCCCATTTAATCTCCAGGAGAAGGGGTCCCAGTCATGTTCCCATTTAATCTGCAGGAGAAGGGGTCCCATTCATGTCACCATTTAATCTCCAGGAGAAGGGGCCCATTCATGTCACCATTTAATCTCCAGGAGAAGGAGTCCCATTCATGTTCCCATTTAATCTCCAGGAGAAGGTGTCCCATTCATGTTCCCATTAAATCTCCAGGAGAAGGAGTTCCGTTCATGTCACCATTTAATCTCCAGGAGAAGGGGGTCCCATTCACGTTCCCTTTTAATCTCCAGGAGAAGGGGTCCCATTCATGTTCCCATTTAATCTCCAGGAAAAGGGGTCCCATTCATGTTCCCATTTAATCTCCAGGAGAAGGGGTCCCATTCACGTTCCCATTTAATCTCCAGGAGAAGGAGTCAAATTCATGTTCCCATTTAATCTCCAGGAGAAGGGGTCCCATTCATGTCTCCATTTAATCTCCAGCAGAAGGGGTCCCATCCATGTTCCCATTAATATCCAGGAGAAGGGGTCCCATTCATGTTCCCATTAATCTCCAGGAGCAGAGGTCCCATTCATGTTCCCATTTAATCTCCAGGAGAAAGGGTCCCATTCATATTCCCATTTAATCTCCAGGAGAAGGGGTCCCATTCATGTCACGATTTGATCTCCAGGAGAAGGGGTCCCATTCATGTTCCCATTTAATCTCCAGGAGAAACGGTCCCATCCATGTTCCCATTAATCTCCAGGAGAAGGGGTCCCATTCATGTTCCCAATTAATCTCGAGGAGAAGGGGTCCCAATCATGTCACCATTTAATCTCCAGGAGAAGGGGTCCCATTCATGTCACAATTTAATCTCCAGGAAAAGGGATCCCATTCATGTTCCCATTTAATCTCCAGGAGAAGGGGTCCCATTCATGTCACAATTTAATCTCCAGGAAAAGGGATCCCATTCAAGTTCCCATTTAATCTCCAAGAGAAGGGGTCCCATTCATGTTCCCATTTAATCTCCAGGAGATGGGGTCCCATTCATGTTCCCATTTAATCTCCAGGAGAAGGGGTCCCATTCATGTTCCCATTAATCTACAGAAGGGTTCCCAATCATGTCACCATTTAATCTCCAGGAGAAGGGGTCCAATTCATGTTTCCATTTAATCTCCAGAAGGGGTCGCATTCATGTTTCCATTTAATCTCCAGAAGGGGTCCCATTCATATTCCCATTTAATCTCCACGAGAAGGGGTCCCATTCATGTTCCCATTTAATCTCCAGGAGAAGAGGTCCCATTCATGTTCCCATTTAATCTCTAGGAGAAGGGGTCCCATTCATGTCCCCATTAATCTCCAGGAGAAGGGGTCCCATCCATGTTCCCATTTATCTCCAGGAGAAGGGGTCCCATTCATGTTCCCATTTAATCTCCAGGATAAGTGGTCCCATTCATGTTCCCATTTAAACTCCAGGAGAAGGGGTCCCATTCATGTCACCATTTAATCTCCAGGAGAAGGGGTCCCATTCATGTTCCCATTTAATCTCCAGAAGAAGGGGTCCCATCCATGTTCGCATTAATCTCCAGAAGGGGTCCCATTCATGTTCCCATTTAATCTCCAGGAGAAGGGGTCCCATTCATGTTCCCATTTAATCTCCAGGAAAAGTGGTCCCATTCATGTTCCCATTTAATCTCCAGGAGAAGGGGTCCCATTCATGTTCCCATTTAATCTCCAGAAGAAGTGGTCCCATTCATGTCAACATTTAATCTCCAGGAGAAGGGGTCCCATTCATGTTCCCATTTAATCTCCAGTTGAAGGGGTCCCATTCATGTTCCCATTTAATTTCCAGGAAAAGGGATCCCATTCATGTTCCCATTTAATTTCCAGGAGAAGGGGTCCCATTCATGTTCCCATTTAATTTCCAGGAAAAGGGGTCCCATTCATGTCACCAATTAATTTCCAGGAGAAGGAGTCCCATTCATGTTCCCATTTAATCTCCAGGAGAAGGGGCCCCATTAATGTCACCATTTAATCTCCAGGAGAAGGAATCCCATTCATGTTCCAATTTAATCTCGAGGAGAAGGGGTCCCATCCATGTTCCCATTAAACTCCAGAAGAAGGGGTCCCATCCATGTTCCCATTAATCTCCAGGAGAAGGGGTCCCATCCATGTTCCCATTTAATCTCGAGGAGAAGCGGTCCCATTCATGTTCTCATTTAATCTCCAGGAGAAGGGGTCCCATTTATGTCACCATTTAATCTCCAGGAGAAGGGGTCCCATTCATGTTCCCATTTAATCTCCAGGAGAAAGGGTCCCATCCATGTACCCATTTAATCTCCAGGAGAAGGGGTCCAAATCATGTTCCCATTTAATCTCCAGGAGGGGTCCCATTCATGTTAAAATTTAAACTCCAGGAGAAGGGGTCCCATCCATGTTCCCATTTAATCTCGAGGAGAAGGGGTCCCATTCATGTCACCATTTAATCTCCAGGAGAAGGGATCCCATTAATGTTCCCATTTAATCTCCAGGAGAAGGGGGTCCCATTCATGTTCCCATTTAATCTCCAGGAGAAGTGGTCCCAGTCATGTTCCCATTTAATCTGCAGGAGAAGGGGTCCCATTCATGTCACCATTTAATCTCCAGGAGAAGGGGCCCATTCATGTCAACATTTAATCTCCAGGAGAAGGAGTCCCATTCATGTTCCCATTTAATCTCCAGGAGAAGGTGTCCCATTCATGTTCCCATTAAATCTCCAGGAGAAGGAGTACCGTTCATGTCACCATTTAATCTCCAGGAAAAGGGTTCCCATTAATGTCACCATTAAATCTCCAGGAGAAGGGGTCCCATTCATGTTCCCATTTAATCTCCAGGAAAAGGGGTCCCATTCATGTTCCCATTTAATCTCCAGGAGAAGGGGTCCCATTCATGTTCCCATTTAATCTCCAGGAGAAGGAGTCCAATTCATGTTCCCATTTAATCTCCAGGAGAAGGGGTCCCATTCATGTCACCATTTAATCTCCAGCAGAAGGGGTCCCATCCATGTTCCCATTAATATCCAGGAGAAGGGGTCCGATTCATGTTCCCATTAATCTCCAGGAGCAGAGGTCCCATTCATGTTTCCATTTAATCTCCAGGAGAAAGGGTCCCATTCATATTCCCATTTAATCTCCAGGAGAAGGGGTCCCATTCATGTTAAAATTTAAACTCCAGGAGAAGGGGTCCCATCCATGTTCCCATTTAATCTCGAGGAGAAGGGGTCCCATTCATGTCACCATTTAATCTCCAGGAGAAGGGATCCCATTAATGTTCCCATTTAATCTCCAGGAGAAGGGGGTCCCATTCATGTTCCCATTTAATCTCCAGGAGAAGTGGTCCCAGTCATGTTCCCATTTAATCTGCAGGAGAAGGGGTCCCATTCATGTCACCATTTAATCTCCAGGAGAAGGGGCCCATTCATGTCAACATTTAATCTCCAGGAGAAGGAGTCCCATTCATGTTCCCATTTAATCTCCAGGAGAAGGTGTCCCATTCATGTTCCCATTAAATCTCCAGGAGAAGGAGTACCGTTCATGTCACCATTTAATCTCCAGGAAAAGGGTTCCCATTAATGTCACCATTAAATCTCCAGGAGAAGGGGTCCCATTCATGTTCCCATTTAATCTCCAGGAAAAGGGGTCCCATTCATGTTCCCATTTAATCTCCAGGAGAAGGGGTCCCATTCATGTTCCCATTTAATCTCCAGGAGAAGGAGTCCAATTCATGTTCCCATTTAATCTCCAGGAGAAGGGGTCCCATTCATGTCACCATTTAATCTCCAGCAGAAGGGGTCCCATCCATGTTCCCATTAATATCCAGGAGAAGGGGTCCGATTCATGTTCCCATTAATCTCCAGGAGCAGAGGTCCCATTCATGTTTCCATTTAATCTCCAGGAGAAAGGGTCCCATTCATATTCCCATTTAATCTCCAGGAGAAGGGGTCCCATTCACGTCACGATTTGATCTCCAGGAGAAGGGGTCCCATTCATGTTCCCATTTAATCTCCAGGAGAAACGGTCCCATCCATGTTCCCATTAATCTCCAGGAGAAGGGGTCCCATTCATGTTCCCAATTAATCTCGAGGAGAAGGGGTCCCATTCATGTCACCATTTAATCTCCAGGAGAAGGGGTCCCATTCATGTTCCCATTTAATCTCCAGGAGAAGGGGTCCCATTCATGTCACAATTTAATCTCCAGGAAAAGGGGTCCCATTCAAATTCCCATTTAATCTCCAAGAGAAGGGGTCCCATTCATGTTCCCATTTAATCTCCAGGAGATGGGGTCCCATTCATGTTCCCATTTAATCTCCAGGAGAAGGGGTCCCATTCATGTTCCCATTAATCTCCAGAAGGGTTCCCAATCATGTCACCATTTAATCTCCAGGAGAAGGGGTCCAATTCATGTTTCCATTTAATCTCATGAAGGGGTCGCATTCATGTTTCCATTTAATCTCCAGAAGGGGTCCCATTCATATTCCCATTTAATCTCCACAAGAAGGGGTCCCATTCATGTTCCCATTTAATCTCCAGGAGAAGAGGTCCCATTCATGTTCCCATTTAATCTCTAGGAGAAGGGGTCCCCTTCATGTCCCCATTAATCTCCAGGAGAAGGGGTCCCATCCATGTTCCCATTAATCTCCAGGAGAAGGGGTCCCATTCATGTTCCCATTTAATCTCCAGGATAAGTGGTCCCATTCATGTTCCCATTTAAACTCCAGGAGAAGGGGTCCCATTCATGTCACCATTTAATCTCCAGGAGAAGGGGTCCCATTCATGTTCCCATTTAATCTCCAGAAGAAGGGGTCCCATCCATGTTCGCATTAATCTCCAGAAGGGGTCCCATTCATGTTCCCATTTAATCTCCAGGAGAAGGGGTCCCATTCATGTTCCCATTTAATCTCCAGGAAAAGTGGTCCCATTCATGTTCCCATTTAATCTCCAGGAGAAGGGGTCCCATTCATGTTCCCATTTAATCTCCAGAAGAAGGGGTCCCATTCATGTCAACATTGAATCTCCAGGAGAAGGGGTCCCATTCATGTTCCCATTTAATCTCGAGTTGAAGGGGTCCCATTCATGTTCCCATTTAATTTCCAGGAAAAGGGATCCCATTCATGTTCCCATTTAATTTCCAGGAGAAGGGGTCCCATTCATGTTCCCATTTAATTTCCAGGAAAAGGGGTCCCATTCATGTCACCAATTAATTTCCAGGAGAAGGAGTCCCATTCATGTTCCCATTTAATCTCCAGGAGAAGGGGCCCCATTCATGTCACCATTTAATCTCCAGGAGAAGGAATCCCATTCATGTTCCCATTTAATCTCGAGGAGAAGGAGTCCCATCCATGTTCCCATTAAACTCCAGAAGAAGGGGTCCCATCCATGTTCCCATTAATCTCCAGGAGAAGGGGTCCCATCCATGATCCCATTTAATCTCGAGGAGAAGCGGTCCCATTCATGTTCTCATTTAATCTCCAGGAGAAGGGGTCCCATTTATGTCACCATTTAATCTCCAGGAGAAGGGGTCCCATTCATGTTCCCATTTAATCTCCAGGAGAAAGGGTCCCATCCATGTACCCATTTAATCTCCAGGAGAAGGGGTCCAAATCATGTTCCCATTTAATCTCCAGGAGGGGTCCCATTCATGTTAACATTTAAACTCCAGGAGAAGGGGTCCCATCCATGTTCCCATTTAATCTCGAGGAGAAGGGGTCCCATTCATGTCACCATTTAATCTCCAGGAGAAGGGATCCCATTAATGTTCCCATTTAATCTCCAGGAGAAGGGGGTCCCATTCATGTTCCCATTTAATCTCCAGGAGAAGGGGTCCCAGTCATGTTCCCATTTAATCTGCAGGAGAAGGGGTCCCATTCATGTCACCATTTAATCTCCAGGAGAAGGGGCCCATTCATGTCAACATTTAATCTCCAGGAGAAGGAGTCCCATTCATGTTCCCATTTAATCTCCAGGAGAAGGTGTCCAATTCATGTTCCCATTAAATCTCCAGAAGACGGAGTACCGTTCATGTCACCATTTAATCTCCAGGAAAAGGGGTCCCATTAATGTCACCATTAAATCTCCAGAAGAAGGGGTCCCATTCATGTTCCCATTTAATCTCCAGGAAAAGGGGTCCCATTCATGTTCCCATTTAATCTCCAGGAGAAGGGGTCCCATTCATGTTCCCATTTAATCTCCAGGAGAAGGAGTCCAATTCATGTTCCCATTTAATCTCCAGGAGAAGGGGTCCCATTCATGTCACCATTTAATCTCCAGCAGAAGGGGTCCCATCCATGTTGCCATTAATATCCAGAAGAAGGGGTCCCATTCATGTTCCAATTAATCTCCAGGAGCAGAGGTCCCATTCATGTTCCCATTTAATCTCCAGGAGAAAGGGTCCCATTCATATTCCCATTTAATCTCCAGGAGAAGGGGTCCCATTCATGTCACGATTTGATCTCCAGGAGAAGGGGTCCCATTCATGTTCCAATTTAATCTCCAGGAGAAACGGTCCCATACATGTTCCCATTAATCTCCAGGAGAAGGGGTCCCATTCATGTTCCCATTTAATCTCGAGGAGAAGGGGTCCCATTCATGTCACCATTTAATCTCCAGGAGAAGGGGTCCCATTCATGTTCCCATATAATCTCCAGGAGAAGGGGTCCCATTCATGTCACAATTTAATCTCCAGGAAAAGGGGTCCCATTCAAGTTCCCATTTAATCTCCAAGAGAAGGGGTCCCATTCATGTTCCCATTTAATCTCCAGGAGATGGGGTCCCATTCATGTTCCCATTTAATCTCCAGGAGAAGGGGTCCCATTCATGTTCCCATTAATCTCCAGAAGGGTTCCCAATCATGTCACCATTTAATCTCCAGGAGAAGGGTTCCAATTCATGTTTCCATTTAATCTCCAGAAGGGGTCGCATTCATGTTTCCATTTAATCTCCAGAAGGGGTCCCATTCATATTCCCATTTAATCTCCACGAGAAGGGGTCCCATTCATGTTCCCATTTAATCTCCAGGAGAAGAGGTCCCATTCATGTTCCCATTTAATCTCTAGGAGAAGGGGTCCCATTCATGTCCCCATTAATCTCCAGGAGAAGGGGTCCCATCCATGTTCCCATTAATCTCCAGGAGAAGGGGTCCCATTCATGTTCCTATTTAATCTCCAGGATAAGTGGTCCCATTCATGTTCCCATTTAATCTCCAGGAGAAGGGGTCCCATTCATGTCACCATTTAATCTCCAGGAGAAGGGGTCCCATTCATGTTCCCATTTAATCTCCAGAAGAAGGGGTCCCATCCATGTTCGCATTAATCTCCAGGAGAAGGGGTCCCATTCATGATCCCATTTAATCTCCAGGAGAAGGGGTCCCATTCATGTTCCCATTTAATCTCCAGGAAAAGTGGTCCCATTCATGTTCCCATTTAATCTCCAGGAGAAGGGGTCCCATTCATGTTCCCATTTAATCTCCAGAAGAAGGGGTCCCATTCATGTCAACATTTAATCTCCAGGAGAAGGGGTCCCATTCATGTTCCCATTTAATCTCCAGTTGAAGGGGTCCCATTCATGTTCCCATTTAATTTCCAGGAAAAGGGATCCCATTCATGTTCCCATTTAATTTCAAGGAGAAGGGGTCCCATTCATGTTCCCATTTAATTTCCAGGAATAGGGGTCCCATTCATGTCACCAATTAATTTCCAGGAGAAGGAGTCCCATTCATGTTCCCATTTAATCTCCAGGAGAAGGGGCCCCATCCATGTCACCATTTAATCTCCAGGAGAAGGAATCCCATTCATGTTCCCATTTAATCTCGAGGAGAAGGGGTCCCATCCATGTTCCCATTAAACTCCAGAAGAAGGGGTCCCATCCATGTTCTCATTAATCTCCAGGACAAGGGGTCCCATCCATGTTCCCATTTAATCCCGAGGAGAAGCGGTCCCATTCATGTTCTCATTTAATCTCCAGGAGAAGGGGTCCCATTTATGTCACCATTTAATCTCCAGGAGAAGGGGTCCCATTCATGTTCCCATTTAATCTCCAGGAGAAAGGGTCCCATCCATGTACCCATTTAATCTCCAGGAGAAGGGGTCCAAATCATGTTCCCATTTAATCTCCAGGAGGGGTCCCATTCATGTTAACATTTAAACTCCAGGAGCAGGGGTCCCATCCATGTTCCCATTTAATCTCGAGGAGAAGGGGTCCCATTCATGTCACCATTTAATCTCCAGGAGAAGGGATCCCATTAATGTTCCCATTTAATCTCCAGGAGAAGGGGGTCCCATTCATGTTCCCATTTAATCTCCAGGAGAAGGGGTCCCAGTCATGTTCCCATTTAATCTGCAGGAGAAGGGGTCCCATTCATGTCACCATTTAATCTCCAGGAGAAGGGGCCCATTCATGTCAACATTTAATCTCCAGGAGAAGGAGTCCCATTCATGTTCCCATTTAATCTCCAGGAGAAGGTGTCCCATTCATGTTCCCATTAAATCTCCAGGAGAAGGAGTACCGTTCATGTCACCATTTAATCTCCAGGAAAAGGGGTCCCATTAATGTCACCATTAAATCTCCAGGAGAAGGGGTCCCATTCATGTTCCCATTTAATCTCCAGGAAAAGGGGTCCCATTCATGTTCCCATTTAATCTCCAGGAGAAGTGGTCCCATTCATGTTCCCATTTAATCTCCAGGAGAAGGAGTCCAATTCATGTTCCCATTTAATCTCCAGGAGAAGGGGTCCCATTCTTGTCACCATTTAATCTCCAGCAGAAGGGATCCCATCCATGTTCCCATTAATCTCCAGGAGAAAGGGTCCCATTCATATTCCCATTTAATCTCCAGGAGAAGGGGTCCCATTCATGTCACGATTTGATCTCCAGGAGAAGGGGTCCCATTCATGTTCCCATTTAATCTCCAGGAGATGGGGTCCCATTCATGTTCCCATTTAATCTCTAGGAGAAGGGGTCCCATTCATGCTCCCATTAATCTCCAAAAGGGTTCCCATTCATGTCACCATTTAATCTCCAGGAGAGGGGGTCCAATTCATGTTTCCATTTCATCTCCAGAAGGGGTCGCATTCATGTTTCCATTTAATCTCCAGAAGGGTTCCCATTCATGTTCCCATTTAACCTCCACGAGAAGGGGTCCCATTCATGTTCCCATTTAATCTCCAGGAGAAGAGGTCCCATTCATGTTCCCATTTAATCTCTAGGAGAAGGGGTCCCATACATGTCCCCATTAATCTCCAGGAGAAGGGGTCCCATCCATGTTCCCATTAATCTCCAGGAGAAGGGGTCCCATTCATGTTCCCATTTAATCTCCAGGATAAGTGGTCCCATTCATGTTCCCATTTAATCTCCAGGAGAAGGGGTCCCATTCATGTCACCATTTAATCTCCAGGAGAAGGGGTCCCATTCATGTTCCCATTTAATCTCCAGAAGAAGGGGTCCCATTCATGTCAACATTTAATCTCCAGGAGAAGGGGACCCATTCATGTTCCCATTTAATCTCCAGTTGAAGGGGTCCCATTCATGTTCCCATTTAATTTCCAGGAAAAGGGATCCCATTCATGTTCCCATTTAATTTCCAGGAGAAGGGGTCCCATTCATGTTCCCATTTAATTTCCAGGAAAAGAGGTCCCATTCATGTCACCAATTAATTTCCAGGAGAAGGAGTCCCATTCATGTTCCCATTTAATCTCCAGGAGAAGGGGCCCCATTCATGTCACCATTTAATCTCCAGGAGAAGGAATCCCATTCATGTTCCCATTTAATCTCGAGGAGAAGGGTTCCCATTCATGTTTCCATTTAATCTCCAGGAAAAGTGGTCCCATTCATGTTCCCATTTAATCTCCAGGAGAAGGGGTCCCATTCATGTTCCCATTTAATCTCCAGAAGAAGGGGTCCCATTCATGTCAACATTTAATCTCCAGGAGAAGGGGTCCTATTCATGTTACCATTTAATCTCCAGTTGAAGGGGTCCCATTGATGTTCCCATTTAATTTCCAGGAAAAGGGATCCCATTCATGTTCCCATTTAATTTCCAGGTGAAGGGGTCCCATTCATGTTCCCATTTAATTTCCAGGAAAAGGGGTCCCATTCATGTCACCAATTAATTTCCAGGAGAAGGAGTCCCATTCCTGTTCCCATTTAATCTCCAGGAGAAGGGGCCCCATTCATGTCACCATTTAATCTCCAGGAGAAGGAACCCCATTCATGTTCCCAATTAATGTCGAGGAGAAGAGGTCCCATTCATGTTCCCATTTAATCTCCAGGAGAAGGAGTCCCATTCATGTCACCATTTAATCTGCAGGAGAAGGGGTCCCATTCATGTCACCATTTAATCTCCAGGAGAAGGGGTCCCATTTATTTTCCCATTTAATCTCCAGGAAAAGGGGTCCCATTCATGTTCCCATTTAATCTCCATAAGAAGGGATCCCATTCATGTTCCCATTTAATCTCCAGGAGATGGTGTCCCATTCATGTTCACATTTAATCTCCAGGAGAAGTGGTCCCATTCATGTCACCATTTAATCTCCAGGAGAAGGTGTCCCAATCATGTTCCCATTAATCTCCAGGAGGAGGGGACCCATCCATGTTCCCATTTAATCTCCAGGAGAAGGGGTCCTATTCATGTCACCATTTGATCTCCAGGAGAAGGGGTCCCATTCATGTTCCCATTTAATCTCCAGGAGAAGGGGTCCCATTCATGTTCCCATTTAATCTCTAGGAGAAGGGGTCCCATTCATGTCCCCATTAATCTCCAGGAGAAGGGGTCCCATCCATGTTCCCATTAATCTCCAGGAGAAGGGGTCCCATTCATGTTCCCATTTAATCTCCAGGATAAGTGGTCCCATTCATGTTCCCATTTAATCTCCAGGAGAAGGGATCCCATTCATGCTCCCATTTAATTTCCAGGAGAAGGGGCTCCATTCATGTTCCCATTTAATTTCCAGGAAAAGGGGTCCCATTCATGTAACCAATTAATTTCCAGGAGAAGGAGTCCCATTCCTGTTCCCATTTAATCTCTAGGAGAAGGGGCCCCATTCATGTCACCAATTAATTTCCAGGAGAAGGAGTCCCATTCATGTTTCCATTTAATCTCCAGGAGAAGGGGTCCCATTCATGTCACCAATTAATTTCCAGGAGAAGGAATCCCATTCATGTTCCCATTTAATCTCGAGGAGAAGGGGTCCCATTCATGTTCCCATTTAATCTCCATAAGAAGGGATCCCATTCATGTTCCCATTTAATCTCCAGGAGATGGTGTCCCATTCATGTTCCCATTCAATCTCCAGGAGAAGTGGTCCCATTCATGTCACCATTTAATCTCCAGGAGAAGGTGTCCCAATCATGTTCCCATTAATCTCCAGGAGGAGGGGTCCCATCCATGTTCCCATTAATCTCTAGGAGAAGGGGTCCCATTCATGTTCCCATTTAATCTCCAGGAGAAGGGGTCCCATTCATGTTTCCATTTAATCTTCAGGAGAAGGGGTCCCATTCATGTCACCATTTAATCTCCAGGAGAAGGAATCCCATTCAGGTCACCATTTAATCTCCAGGAGAAGGGGTCGCATTCATGTCACCTTTTAATCTCCAGGAGAAGGGGTCCCATTCATGTTCCCATTTAATCTCCAGGAGAAGGGGTCCCATTCATGTCACCATTTAATCTCCAGGAGAAGGGGTCCCATTCATGTTCCCATTTAATCTCCAGGAGAAGGGGTCCCATTCATGTTCCCATTTAATCTCCAGGAAAAGTGGTCCCATTCATGTTCCCATTTAATCTCCAGGAGAAGGGGTCCCATTCATGTTCCCAGTTAATCTCCAGTAGAAGGGGTCCCATTCATGTCAACATTTAATCTCCAGGAGAAGGGGTCCCATCCATGTTCCCATTAATCTCCAGGAGAAGGGGTCCCATTCATGTTCCCATTTAATCTCCAGGATAAGTGGTCCCATTCATGTTCCCATTTAATCTCCAGGAGAAGGGGTCCCATTCATGTCACCATTTAATCTCCAGGAGAAGGGGTCCCATTCATGTTCCCATTTAATCTCCAGAAGAAGGGGTCCATTCCATGTTCCCATTAATCTCCAGAAGGGGTCCCATTCATGTTCCCATTTAATCTCCAGGAGAAGGGGTCCCATTCATGTTCCCATTTAATCTCCAGGAAAAGTGGTCCCATTCATGTTCCCATTTAATCTCCAGGAGTAGGGGTCCTATTCATGTTCCCATTTAATCTCCAGAAGAAGGGGTCCCATTCATGTCAACATTTAATCTCCAGGAGAAGGGGTCCCATTCATGTTCCCATTTAATTTCCAGGAAAAGGGAGCCCATTCATGTTCCCATTTAATTTCCAGGAGAAGGGGTCCCATTCATGTTCCCATTTAATTTCCAGGAAAAGGGGTCCCATTCATGTCACCAATTAATTTCCAGGAGAAGGAGTCCCATTCATGTTCCCATTTAATCTCCAGGAGAAGGGGCCCCATTCATGTCACCATTTAATCTCCAGGAGAAGGAATCCCATTCATGTTCCCATTTAATCTCCAGGAGAAGGGATCCCATTCATGTTCCCATTTAATTTCCAGGAGAAGGGGTCCCATTCATGTTCCCATTTACTTTCCAGGAAAAGGGGTCCCATTCATGTCACCAATTAATTTCCAGGAGAAGGAGTCCCATTCATGTTCCCATTTAATCTCCAGGAGAAGGGGCCCCATTCATGTCACCATTTAATCTCCAGGAGAAGGAATCCCATTCATGTTCCCATTTAATCTCGAGGAGAAGGGGTCCCATTCATGTTCCCATTTAATCTCCAGGAGAAGGAGTCCCATTCATGTCACCATTTAATCTCCAGGAGAAGGGGTCCCATTCATGTCACCATTTAATCTCCAGGAGAAGGGGTCCCATTTATTTTCCCATTAATTCACCAGGAAAAGGGGTACCATTCATGTTCCCATTTAATCTCCATAAGAAGGGATCCCATTCATGTTCCCATTTAATCTCCAGGAGATGGTGTCCCATTCATGTACCCATTCAATCTCCAGGAGAAGTGGTCCAATTCATGTCACCATTTAATCTCGAGGAGAAGGTGTCCCAATCATGTTCCCATTAATCTCCAGGAGGAGGGGTCCCATCCATGTTCCCATTAATCTCCAGGAGAAGGGGTCCCATTCATGTTCCCATTTAATCTCCAGGAGAAGGGGTCCCATTCATGTTTCCATTTAATCTTCAGGAGAAGGGGTCCCATTCATGTCACCATTTAATCTCCAGGAGAAGGAATCCCATTCAGGTCACCATTTAATCTCCAGGAGAAGGGGTCGTATACATGTCACCTTTTAATCTCCAGGAGAAGGGGTCCCATTCATGTTCCCATTTAATCTCAAGGAGAAGGGGTCCCATTCATGTCACAATTTAATCTCCAGGAAAAGGGGTCCCATTCATGTTCCCATTTAATCTCCAGGATAAGTGGTCCCATTCATGTTCCCATTTAATCTCCAGGAGAAGGGGTCCCATTCATGTTCCCATTTAATCTCCAGAAGAAGGGATCCCATCCATGTTCCCATTAATCTTCAGAAGGGGTCCCATTCACGTTCCCATTTAATCTCCAGGAGAAGGGGTCCCATTCATGTTCCCATTTAATCTCCAGGAAAAGTGGTCCCATTCATGTTCCCATTTAATCTCCAGGAGAAGGGGTCCCATTCATGTCACAATTTAATCTCCAGGAAAAGGGGTCCCATTCAAGTTCCCATTTAATCTCCAAGAGAAGGGGTCCCATTCATGTTCCCATTTAATCTCCAGGAGATGGGGTCCCATTCATGTTCCCATTTAATCTCCAGGAGAAGGGGTCCCATTCATGTTCCCATTAATCTCCAGAAGGGTTCCCAATCATGTCACCATTTAATCTCCAGGAGAAGGGTTCCAATTCATGTTTCCATTTAATCTCCAGAAGGGGTCGCATTCATGTTTCCATTTAATCTCCAGAAGGGGTCCCATTCTTATTCCCATTTAATCTCCACGAGAAGGGGTCCCATTCATGTTCCCATTTAATCTCCAGGAGAAGAGGTCCCATTCATGTTCCCATTTAATCTCTAGGAGAAGGGGTCCCATTCATGTCCCCATTAATCTCCAGGAGAAGGGGTCCCATCCATGTTCCCATTAATCTCCAGGAGAAGGGGTCCCATTCATGTTCCTATTTAATCTCCAGGATAAGTGGTCCCATTCATGTTCCCATTTAATCTCCAGGAGAAGGGGTCCCATTCATGTCACCATTTAATCTCCAGGAGAAGGGGTCCCATTCATGTTCCCATTTAATCTCCAGAAGAAGGGGTCCCATCCATGTTCGCATTAATCTCCAGGAGAAGGGGTCCCATTCATGATCCCATTTAATCTCCAGGAGAAGGGGTCCCATTCATGTTCCCATTTAATCTCCAGGAAAAGTGGTCCCATTCATGTTCCCATTTAATCTCCAGGAGAAGGGGTCCCATTCATGTTCCCATTTAATCTCCAGAAGAAGGGGTCCCATTCATGTCAACATTTAATCTCCAGGAGAAGGGGTCCCATTCATGTTCCCATTTAATCTCCAGTTGAAGGGGTCCCATTCATGTTCCCATTTAATTTCCAGGAAAAGGGATCCCATTCATGTTCCCATTTAATTTCAAGGAGAAGGGGTCCCATTCATGTTCCCATTTAATTTCCAGGAATAGGGGTCCCATTCATGTCACCAATTAATTTCCAGGAGAAGGAGTCCCATTCATGTTCCCATTTAATCTCCAGGAGAAGGGGCCCCATCCATGTCACCATTTAATCTCCAGGAGAAGGAATCCCATTCATGTTCCCATTTAATCTCGAGGAGAAGGGGTCCCATCCATGTTCCCATTAAACTCCAGAAGAAGGGGTCCCATCCATGTTCTCATTAATCTCCAGGACAAGGGGTCCCATCCATGTTCCCATTTAATCCCGAGGAGAAGCGGTCCCATTCATGTTCTCATTTAATCTCCAGGAGAAGGGGTCCCATTTATGTCACCATTTAATCTCCAGGAGAAGGGGTCCCATTCATGTTCCCATTTAATCTCCAGGAGAAAGGGTCCCATCCATGTACCCATTTAATCTCCAGGAGAAGGGGTCCAAATCATGTTCCCATTTAATCTCCAGGAGGGGTCCCATTCATGTTAACATTTAAACTCCAGGAGCAGGGGTCCCATCCATGTTCCCATTTAATCTCGAGGAGAAGGGGTCCCATTCATGTCACCATTTAATCTCCAGGAGAAGGGATCCCATTAATGTTCCCATTTAATCTCCAGGAGAAGGGGGTCCCATTCATGTTCCCATTTAATCTCCAGGAGAAGGGGTCCCAGTCATGTTCCCATTTAATCTGCAGGAGAAGGGGTCCCATTCATGTCACCATTTAATCTCCAGGAGAAGGGGCCCATTCATGTCAACATTTAATCTCCAGAAGGAGTCCCATTCATGTTCCCATTTAATCTCCAGGAGAAGGTGTCCCATTCATGTTCCCATTAAATCTCCAGGAGAAGGAGTACCGTTCATGTCACCATTTAATCTCCAGGAAAAGGGGTCCCATTAATGTCACCATTAAATCTCCAGGAGAAGGGGTCCCATTCATGTTCCCATTTAATCTCCAGGAAAAGGGGTCCCATTCATGTTCCCATTTAATCTCCAGGAGAAGGGGTCCCATTCATGTTCCCATTTAATCTCCAGGAGAAGGGGTCCCATTCATGTTCCCATTTAATCTCCAGGAAAAGGGGTCCCATTCATGTTCCCATTTAATCTCCAGGAGAAGGGGTCCCATTCATGTTCCCATTAATCTCCAGGAGAAAGGGTCCCATTCATATTCCCATTTAATCTCCAGGAGAAGGGGTCCCATTCATGTCACGATTTGATCTCCAGGAGAAGGGGTCCCATTCATGTTCCCATTTAATCTCCAGGAGATGGGGTCCCATTCATGTTCCCATTTAATCTCTAGGAGAAGGGGTCCCATTCATGCTCCCATTAATCTCCAAAAGGGTTCCCATTCATGTCACCATTTAATCTCCAGGAGAGGGGGTCCAATTCATGTTTCCATTTCATCTCCAGAAGGGGTCGCATTCATGTTTCCATTTAATCTCCAGAAGGGTTCCCATTCATGTTCCCATTTAACCTCCACGAGAAGGGGTCCCATTCATGTTCCCATTTAATCTCCAGGAGAAGAGGTCCCATTCATGTTCCCATTTAATCTCTAGGAGAAGGGGTCCCATACATGTCCCCATTAATCTCCAGGAGAAGGGGTCCCATCCATGTTCCCATTAATCTCCAGGAGAAGGGGTCCCATTCATGTTCCCATTTAATCTCCAGGATAAGTGGTCCCATTCATGTTCCCATTTAATCTCCAGGAGAAGGGGTCCCATTCATGTCACCATTTAATCTCCAGGAGAAGGGGTCCCATTCATGTTCCCATTTAATCTCCAGAAGAAGGGGTCCCATTCATGTCAACATTTAATCTCCAGGAGAAGGGGACCCATTCATGTTCCCATTTAATCTCCAGTTGAAGGGGTCCCATTCATGTTCCCATTTAATTTCCAGGAAAAGGGATCCCATTCATGTTCCCATTTAATTTCCAGGAGAAGGGGTCCCATTCATGTTCCCATTTAATTTCCAGGAAAAGAGGTCCCATTCATGTCACCAATTAATTTCCAGGAGAAGGAGTCCCATTCATGTTCCCATTTAATCTCCAGGAGAAGGGGCCCCATTCATGTCACCATTTAATCTCCAGGAGAAGGAATCCCATTCATGTTCCCATTTAATCTCGAGGAGAAGGGTTCCCATTCATGTTTCCATTTAATCTCCAGGAAAAGTGGTCCCATTCATGTTCCCATTTAATCTCCAGGAGAAGGGGTCCCATTCATGTTCCCATTTAATCTCCAGAAGAAGGGGTCCCATTCATGTCAACATTTAATCTCCAGGAGAAGGGGTCCTATTCATGTTACCATTTAATCTCCAGTTGAAGGGGTCCCATTGATGTTCCCATTTAATTTCCAGGAAAAGGGATCCCATTCATGTTCCCATTTAATTTCCAGGTGAAGGGGTCCCATTCATGTTCCCATTTAATTTCCAGGAAAAGGGGTCCCATTCATGTCACCAATTAATTTCCAGGAGAAGGAGTCCCATTCCTGTTCCCATTTAATCTCCAGGAGAAGGGGCCCCATTCATGTCACCATTTAATCTCCAGGAGAAGGAACCCCATTCATGTTCCCAATTAATGTCGAGGAGAAGAGGTCCCATTCATGTTCCCATTTAATCTCCAGGAGAAGGAGTCCCATTCATGTCACCATTTAATCTGCAGGAGAAGGGGTCCCATTCATGTCACCATTTAATCTCCAGGAGAAGGGGTCCCATTTATTTTCCCATTTAATCTCCAGGAAAAGGGGTCCCATTCATGTTCCCATTTAATCTCCATAAGAAGGGATCCCATTCATGTTCCCATTTAATCTCCAGGAGATGGTGTCCCATTCATGTTCACATTTAATCTCCAGGAGAAGTGGTCCCATTCATGTCACCATTTAATCTCCAGGAGAAGGTGTCCCAATCATGTTCCCATTAATCTCCAGGAGGAGGGGACCCATCCATGTTCCCATTTAATCTCCAGGAGAAGGGGTCCTATTCATGTCACCATTTGATCTCCAGGAGAAGGGGTCCCATTCATGTTCCCATTTAATCTCCAGGAGAAGGGGTCCCATTCATGTTCCCATTTAATCTCTAGGAGAAGGGGTCCCATTCATGTCCCCATTAATCTCCAGGAGAAGGGGTCCCATCCATGTTCCCATTAATCTCCAGGAGAAGGGGTCCCATTCATGTTCCCATTTAATCTCCAGGATAAGTGGTCCCATTCATGTTCCCATTTAATCTCCAGGAGAAGGGATCCCATTCATGCTCCCATTTAATTTCCAGGAGAAGGGGCTCCATTCATGTTCCCATTTAATTTCCAGGAAAAGGGGTCCCATTCATGTAACCAATTAATTTCCAGGAGAAGGAGTCCCATTCCTGTTCCCATTTAATCTCAAGGAGAAGGGGCCCCATTCATGTCACCAATTAATTTCCAGGAGAAGGAGTCCCATTCATGTTTCCATTTAATCTCCAGGAGAAGGGGTCCCATTCATGTCACCAATTAATTTCCAGGAGAAGGAATCCCATTCATGTTCCCATTTAATCTCGAGGAGAAGGGGTCCCATTCATGTTCCCATTTAATCTCCAGGAGAAGGAGTCCCATTCATGTCATCATTTAATCTCCAGGAGAAGGGGTCCCATTCATGTCACCATTTAATCTCCAGGAGAAGGGGTCCCATTTATTTTCCCATTAATTCACCAGGAAAAGGGGTACCATTCATGTTCCCATTTAATCTCCATAAGATGGGATCCCATTCATGTTCCCATTTAATCTCCAGGAGATGGTGTCCCATTCATGTTCCCATTCAATCTCCAGGAGAAGTGGTCCCATTCATGTCACCATTTAATCTCCAGGAGAAGGTGTCCCAATCATGTTCCCATTAATCTCCAGGAGGAGGGGTCCCATCCATGTTCCCATTAATCTCTAGGAGAAGGGGTCCCATTCATGTTCCCATTTAATCTCCAGGAGAAGGGGTCCCATTCATGTTTCCATTTAATCTTCAGGAGAAGGGGTCCCATTCATGTCACCATTTAATCTCCAGGAGAAGGAATCCCATTCAGGTCACCATTTAATCTCCAGGAGAAGGGGTCGCATTCATGTCACCTTTTAATCTCCAGGAGAAGGGGTCCCATTCATGTTCCCATTTAATCTCCAGGAGAAGGGGTCCCATTCATGTCACCATTTAATCTCCAGGAGAAGGGGTCCCATTCATGTTCCCATTTAATCTCCAGAAGAAGGGATCCCATCCATGTTCCCATTAATCTCCAGAAGGGGTCCCATTCACGTTCCCATTTAATCTCCAGGAGAAGGGGTCCCATTCATGTTCCCATTTAATCTCCAGGAAAAGTGGTCCCATTCATGTTCCCATTTAATCTCCAGGAGAAGGGGTCCCATTCATGTTCCCAGTTAATCTCCAGTAGAAGGGGTCCCATTCATGTCAACATTTAATCTCCAGGAGAAGGGGTCCCATCCATGTTCCCATTAATCTCCAGGAGAAGGGGTCCCATTCATGTTCCCATTTAATCTCCAGGATAAGTGGTCCCATTCATGTTCCCATTTAATCTCCAGGAGAAGGGGTCCCATTCATGTCACCATTTAATCTCCAGGAGAAGGGGTCCCATTCATGTTCCCATTTAATCTCCAGAAGAAGGGGTCCATTCCATGTTCCCATTAATCTCCAGAAGGGGTCCCATTCATGTTCCCATTTAATCTCCAGGAGAAGGGGTCCCATTCATGTTCCCATTTAATCTCCAGGAAAAGTGGTCCCATTCATGTTCCCATTTAATCTCCAGGAGTAGGGGTCCTATTCATGTTCCCATTTAATCTCCAGAAGAAGGGGTCCCATTCATGTCAACATTTAATCTCCAGGAGAAGGGGTCCCATTCATGTTCCCATTTAATTTCCAGGAAAAGGGAGCCCATTCATGTTCCCATTTAATTTCCAGGAGAAGGGGTCCCATTCATGTTCCCATTTAATTTCCAGGAAAAGGGGTCCCATTCATGTCACCAATTAATTTCCAGGAGAAGGAGTCCCATTCATGTTCCCATTTAATCTCCAGGAGAAGGGGCCCCATTCATGTCACCATTTAATCTCCAGGAGAAGGAATCCCATTCATGTTCCCATTTAATCTCCAGGAGAAGGGATCCCATTCATGTTCCCATTTAATTTCCAGGAGAAGGGGTCCCATTCATGTTCCCATTTACTTTCCAGGAAAAGGGGTCCCATTCATGTCACCAATTAATTTCCAGGAGAAGGAGTCCCATTCATGTTCCCATTTAATCTCCAGGAGAAGGGGCCCCATTCATGTCACCATTTAATCTCCAGGAGAAGGAATCCCATTCATGTTCCCATTTAATCTCGAGGAGAAGGGGTCCCATTCATGTTCCCATTTAATCTCCAGGAGAAGGAGTCCCATTCATGTCACCATTTAATCTCCAGGAGAAGGGGTCCCATTCATGTCACCATTTAATCTCCAGGAGAAGGGGTCCCATTTATTTTCCCATTAATTCACCAGGAAAAGGGGTACCATTCATGTTCCCATTTAATCTCCATAAGAAGGGATCCCATTCATGTTCCCATTTAATCTCCAGGAGATGGTGTCCCATTCATGTACCCATTCAATCTCCAGGAGAAGTGGTCCAATTCATGTCACCATTTAATCTCGAGGAGAAGGTGTCCCAATCATGTTCCCATTAATCTCCAGGAGGAGGGGTCCCATCCATGTTCCCATTAATCTCCAGGAGAAGGGGTCCCATTCATGTTCCCATTTAATCTCCAGGAGAAGGGGTCCCATTCATGTTTCCATTTAATCTTCAGGAGAAGGGGTCCCATTCATGTCACCATTTAATCTCCAGGAGAAGGAATCCCATTCAGGTCACCATTTAATCTCCAGGAGAAGGGGTCGTATACATGTCACCTTTTAATCTCCAGGAGAAGGGGTCCCATTCATGTTCCCATTTAATCTCAAGGAGAAGGGGTCCCATTCATGTCACAATTTAATCTCCAGGAAAAGGGGTCCCATTCATGTTCCCATTTAATCTCCAGGATAAGTGGTCCCATTCATGTTCCCATTTAATCTCCAGGAGAAGGGGTCCCATTCATGTTCCCATTTAATCTCCAGAAGAAGGGATCCCATCCATGTTCCCATTAATCTCCAGAAGGGGTCCCATTCACGTTCCCATTTAATCTCCAGGAGAAGGGGTCCCATTCATGTTCCCATTTAATCTCCAGGAAAAGTGGTCCCATTCATGTTCCCATTTAATCTCCAGGAGAAGGGGTCCCATTCATGTTCCCATTTAATCTCCAGGAGAAAGGGTCCCATCCATGTACCCATTTAATCTCCAGGAGAAGGGGTCCAAATCATGTTCCCATTTAATCTCCAGGAGGGGTCCCATTCATGTTAACATTTAAACTCCAGGAGCAGGGGTCCCATCCATGTTCCCATTTAATCTCGAGGAGAAGGGGTCCCATTCATGTCACCATTAAATCTCCAGGAGAAGGGGTCCCATTCATGTTCCCATTTAATCTCCAGGAAAAGGGGTCCCATTCATGTTCCCATTTAATCTCCAGGAGAAGGGGTCCCATTCATGTTCCCATTTAATCTCCAGGAGAAGGAGTCCAATTCATGTTCCCATTTAATCTCCAGGAGAAGGGGTCCCATTCTTGTCACCATTTAATCTCCAGCAGAAGGGGTCCCATCCATGTTCCCATTAATCTCCAGGAGAAAGGGTCCCATTCATATTCCCATTTAATCTCCAGGAGAAGGGGTCCCATTCATGTCACGATTTGATCTCCAGGAGAAGGGGTCCCATTCATGTTCCCATTTAATCTCCAGGAGATGGGGTCCCATTCATGTTCCCATTTAATCTCTAGGAGAAGGGGTCCCATTCATGCTCCCATTAATCTCCAAAAGGGTTCCCATTCATGTCACCATTTAATCTCCAGGAGAGGGGGTCCAATTCATGTTTCCATTTCATCTCCAGAAGGGGTCGCATTCATGTTTCCATTTAATCTCCAGAAGGGTTCCCATTCATGTTCCCATTTAACCTCCACGAGAAGGGGTCCCATTCATGTTCCCATTTAATCTCCAGGAGAAGAGGTCCCATTCATGTTCCCATTTAATCTCTAGGAGAAGGGGTCCCATACATGTCCCCATTAATCTCCAGGAGAAGGGGTCCCATCCATGTTCCCATTAATCTCCAGGAGAAGGGGTCCCATTCATGTTCCCATTTAATCTCCAGGATAAGTGGTCCCATTCATGTTCCCATTTAATCTCCAGGAGAAGGGGTCCCATTCATGTCACCATTTAATCTCCAGGAGAAGGGGTCCCATTCATGTTCCCATTTAATCTCCAGAAGAAGGGGTCCCATTCATGTCAACATTTAATCTCCAGGAGAAGGGGACCCATTCATGTTCCCATTTAATCTCCAGTTGAAGGGGTCCCATTCATGTTCCCATTTAATTTCCAGGAAAAGGGATCCCATTCATGTTCCCATTTAATTTCCAGGAGAAGGGGTCCCATTCATGTTCCCATTTAATTTCCAGGAAAAGAGGTCCCATTCATGTCACCAATTAATTTCCAGCAGAAGGAGTCCCATTCATGTTCCCATTTAATCTCCAGGAGAAGGGGCCCCATTCATGTCACCATTTAATCTCCAGGAGAAGGAATCCCATTCATGTTCCCATTTAATCTCGAGGAGAAGGGTTCCCATTCATGTTTCCATTTAATCTCCAGGAAAAGTGGTCCCATTCATGTTCCCATTTAATCTCCAGGAGAAGGGGTCCCATTCATGTTCCCATTTAATCTCCAGAAGAAGGGGTCCCATTCATGTCAACATTTAATCTCCAGGAGAAGGGGTCCTATTCATGTTACCATTTAATCTCCAGTTGAAGGGGTCCCATTGATGTTCCCATTTAATTTCCAGGAAAAGGGATCCCATTCATGTTCCCATTTAATTTCCAGGTGAAGGGGTCCCATTCATGTTCCCATTTAATTTCCAGGAAAAGGGGTCCCATTCATGTCACCAATTAATTTCCAGGAGAAGGAGTCCCATTCCTGTTCCCATTTAATCTCCAGGAGAAGGGGCCCCATTCATGTCACCATTTAATCTCCAGGAGAAGGAACCCCATTCATGTTCCCAATTAATGTCGAGGAGAAGAGGTCCCATTCATGTTCCCATTTAATCTCCAGGAGAAGGAGTCCCATTCATGTCACCATTTAATCTGCAGGAGAAGGGGTCCCATTCATGTCACCATTTAATCTCCAGGAGAAGGGGTCCCATTTATTTTCCCATTTAATCTCCAGGAAAAGGGGTCCCATTCATGTTCCCATTTAATCTCCATAAGAAGGGATCCCATTCATGTTCCCATTTAATCTCCAGGAGATGGTGTCCCATTCATGTTCACATTTAATCTCCAGGAGAAGTGGTCCCATTCATGTCACCATTTAATCTCCAGGAGAAGGTGTCCCAATCATGTTCCCATTAATCTCCAGGAGGAGGGGACCCATCCATGTTCCCATTTAATCTCCAGGAGAAGGGGTCCTATTCATGTCACCATTTGATCTCCAGGAGAAGGGGTCCCATTCATGTTCCCATTTAATCTCCAGGAGAAGGGGTCCCATTCATGTTCCCATTTAATCTCTAGGAGAAGGGGTCCCATTCATGTCCCCATTAATCTCCAGGAGAAGGGGTCCCATCCATGTTCCCATTAATCTCCAGGAGAAGGGGTCCCATTCATGTTCCCATTTAATCTCCAGGATAAGTGGTCCCATTCATGTTCCCATTTAATCTCCAGGAGAAGGGATCCCATTCATGCTCCCATTTAATTTCCAGGAGAAGGGGCTCCATTCATGTTCCCATTTAATTTCCAGGAAAAGGGGTCCCATTCATGTAACCAATTAATTTCCAGGAGAAGGAGTCCCATTCCTGTTCCCATTTAATCTCTAGGAGAAGGGGCCCCATTCATGTCACCAATTAATTTCCAGGAGAAGGAGTCCCATTCATGTTTCCATTTAATCTCCAGGAGAAGGGGTCCCATTCATGTCACCAATTAATTTCCAGGAGAAGGAATCCCATTCATGTTCCCATTTAATCTCGAGGAGAAGGGGTCCCATTCATGTTCCCATTTAATCTCCAGGAGAAGGAGTCCCATTCATGTCATCATTTAATCTCCAGGAGAAGGGGTCCCATTCATGTCACCATTTAATCTCCAGGAGAAGGGGTCCCATTTATTTTCCCATTAATTCACCAGGAAAAGGGGTACCATTCATGTTCCCATTTAATCTCCATAAGAAGGGATCCCATTCATGTTCCCATTTAATCTCCAGGAGATGGTGTCCCATTCATGTTCCCATTCAATCTCCAGGAGAAGTGGTCCCATTCATGTCACCATTTAATCTCCAGGAGAAGGTGTCCCAATCATGTTCCCATTAATCTCCAGGAGGAGGGGTCCCATCCATGTTCCCATTAATCTCTAGGAGAAGGGGTCCCATTCATGTTCCCATTTAATCTCCAGGAGAAGGGGTCCCATTCATGTTTCCATTTAATCTTCAGGAGAAGGGGTCCCATTCATGTCACCATTTAATCTCCAGGAGAAGGAATCCCATTCAGGTCACCATTTAATCTCCAGGAGAAGGGGTCGCATTCATGTCACCTTTTAATCTCCAGGAGAAGGGGTCCCATTCATGTTCCCATTTAATCTCCAGGAGAAGGGGTCCCATTCATGTCACCATTTAATCTCCAGGAGAAGGGGTCCCATTCATGTTCCCATTTAATCTCCAGAAGAAGGGATCCCATCCATGTTCCCATTAATCTCCAGAAGGGGTCCCATTCACGTTCCCATTTAATCTCCAGGAGAAGGGGTCCCATTCATGTTCCCATTTAATCTCCAGGAAAAGTGGTCCCATTCATGTTCCCATTTAATCTCCAGGAGAAGGGGTCCCATTCATGTTCCCAGTTAATCTCCAGTAGAAGGGGTCCCATTCATGTCAACATTTAATCTCCAGGAGAAGGGGTCCCATCCATGTTCCCATTAATCTCCAGGAGAAGGGGTCCCATTCATGTTCCCATTTAATCTCCAGGATAAGTGGTCCCATTCATGTTCCCATTTAATCTCCAGGAGAAGGGGTCCCATTCATGTCACCATTTAATCTCCAGGAGAAGGGGTCCCATTCATGTTCCCATTTAATCTCCAGAAGAAGGGGTCCATTCCATGTTCCCATTAATCTCCAGAAGGGGTCCCATTCATGTTCCCATTTAATCTCCAGGAGAAGGGGTCCCATTCATGTTCCCATTTAATCTCCAGGAAAAGTGGTCCCATTCATGTTCCCATTTAATCTCCAGGAGTAGGGGTCCTATTCATGTTCCCATTTAATCTCCAGAAGAAGGGGTCCCATTCATGTCAACATTTAATCTCCAGGAGAAGGGGTCCCATTCATGTTCCCATTTAATTTCCAGGAAAAGGGAGCCCATTCATGTTCCCATTTAATTTCCAGGAGAAGGGGTCCCATTCATGTTCCCATTTAATTTCCAGGAAAAGGGGTCCCATTCATGTCACCAATTAATTTCCAGGAGAAGGAGTCCCATTCATGTTCCCATTTAATCTCCAGGAGAAGGGGCCCCATTCATGTCACCATTTAATCTCCAGGAGAAGGAATCCCATTCATGTTCCCATTTAATCTCCAGGAGAAGGGATCCCATTCATGTTCCCATTTAATTTCCAGGAGAAGGGGTCCCATTCATGTTCCCATTTACTTTCCAGGAAAAGGGGTCCCATTCATGTCACCAATTAATTTCCAGGAGAAGGAGTCCCATTCATGTTCCCATTTAATCTCCAGGAGAAGGGGCCCCATTCATGTCACCATTTAATCTCCAGGAGAAGGAATCCCATTCATGTTCCCATTTAATCTCGAGGAGAAGGGGTCCCATTCATGTTCCCATTTAATCTCCAGGAGAAGGAGTCCCATTCATGTCACCATTTAATCTCCAGGAGAAGGGGTCCCATTCATGTCACCATTTAATCTCCAGGAGAAGGGGTCCCATTTATTTTCCCATTAATTCACCAGGAAAAGGGGTACCATTCATGTTCCCATTTAATCTCCATAAGAAGGGATCCCATTCATGTTCCCATTTAATCTCCAGGAGATGGTGTCCCATTCATGTACCCATTCAATCTCCAGGAGAAGTGGTCCAATTCATGTCACCATTTAATCTCGAGGAGAAGGTGTCCCAATCATGTTCCCATTAATCTCCAGGAGGAGGGGTCCCATCCATGTTCCCATTAATCTCCAGGAGAAGGGGTCCCATTCATGTTCCCATTTAATCTCCAGGAGAAGGGGTCCCATTCATGTTTCCATTTAATCTTCAGGAGAAGGGGTCCCATTCATGTCACCATTTAATCTCCAGGAGAAGGAATCCCATTCAGGTCACCATTTAATCTCCAGGAGAAGGGGTCGTATACATGTCACCTTTTAATCTCCAGGAGAAGGGGTCCCATTCATGTTCCCATTTAATCTCAAGGAGAAGGGGTCCCATTCATGTCACAATTTAATCTCCAGGAAAAGGGGTCCCATTCATGTTCCCATTTAATCTCCAGGATAAGTGGTCCCATTCATGTTCCCATTTAATCTCCAGGAGAAGGGGTCCCATTCATGTTCCCATTTAATCTCCAGAAGAAGGGATCCCATCCATGTTCCCATTAATCTCCAGAAGGGGTCCCATTCACGTTCCCATTTAATCTCCAGGAGAAGGGGTCCCATTCATGTTCCCATTTAATCTCCAGGAAAAGTGGTCCCATTCATGTTCCCATTTAATCTCCAGGAGAAGGGGTCCCATTCATGTTCCCATTTAATCTCCAGGAGAAAGGGTCCCATCCATGTACCCATTTAATCTCCAGGAGTAGGGGTCCAAATCATGTTCCCATTTAATCTCCAGGAGGGGTCCCATTCATGTTAACATTTAAACTCCAGGAGCAGGGGTCCCATCCATGTTCCCATTTAATCTCGAGGAGAAGGGGTCCCATTCATGTCACCATTTAATCTCCAGGAGAAGGGATCCCATTAATGTTCCCATTTAATCTCCAGGAGAAGGGGGTCCCATTCATGTTCCCATTTAATCTCCAGGAGAAGGGGTCCCAGTCATGTTCCCATTTAATCTGCAGGAGAAGGGGTCCCATTCATGTCACCATTTAATCTCCAGGAGAAGGGGCCCATTCATGTCAACATTTAATCTCCAGGAGAAGGAGTCCCATTCATGTTCCCATTTAATCTCCAGGAGAAGGTGTCCCATTCATGTTCCCATTAAATCTCCAGGAGAAGGAGTACCGTTCATGTCACCATTTAATCTCCAGGAAAAGGGGTCCCATTAATGTCACCATTAAATCTCCAGGAGAAGGGGTCCCATTCATGTTCCCATTTAATCTCCAGGAAAAGGGGTCCCATTCATGTTCCCATTTAATCTCCAGGAGAAGGGGTCCCATTCATGTTCCCATTTAATCTCCAGGAGAAGGAGTCCAATTCATGTTCCCATTTAATCTCCAGGAGAAGGGGTCCCATTCTTGTCACCATTTAATCTCCAGCAGAAGGGGTCGCATCCATGTTCCCATTAATCTCCAGGAGAAAGGGTCCCATTCATATTCCCATTTAATCTCCAGGAGAAGGCGTCCCATTCATGTCACGATTTGATCTCCAGGAGAAGGGGTCCCATTCATGTTCCCATTTAATCTCCAGGAGATGGGGTCCCATTCATGTTCCCATTTAATCTCCAGGAGAAGGGGTCCCATTCATGTTCCCATTAATCTCCAAAAGGGTTCCCATTCATGTCACCATTTAATCTCCAGGAGAGGGGGTCCAATTCATGTTTCCATTTCATCTCCAGAAGGGGTCGCATTCATGTTTCCATTTAATCTCCAGAAGGGTTCCCATTCATGTTCCCATTTAACCTCCACGAGAAGGGGTCCCATTCATGTTCCCATTTAATCTCCAGGAGAAGAGGTCCCATTCATGTTCCCATTTAATCTCTAGGAGAAGGGGTCCCATACATGTCCCCATTAATCTCCAGGAGAAGGGGTCCCATCCATGTTCCCATTAATCTCCAGGAGAAGGGGTCCCATTCATGTTCCCATTTAATCTCCAGGATAAGTGGTCCCATTCATGTTCCCATTTAATCTCCAGGAGAAGGGGTCCCATTCATGTCACCATTTAATCTCCAGGAGAAGGGGTCCCATTCATGTTCCCATTTAATCTCCAGAAAAAGGGGTCCCATCCATGTTCGCATTAATCTCCAGAAGGGGTGCCATTCATGTTCCCATTTAATCTCCAGGAGGGGTCCCATTCATGTTCCCATTTAATCTCCAGGAGAAGGGGTCCCATTCATGTTCCCATTTAATCTCCAGAAGAAGGGGTCCCATTCATGTCAACATTTAATCTCCAGGAGAAGGGGACCCATTCATGTTCCCATTTAATCTCCAGTTGAAGGGGTCCCATTCATGTTCCCATTTAATTTCCAGGAAAAGGGATCCCATTCATGTTCCCATTTAATTTCCAGGAGAATGGGTCCCATTCATGTTCCCATTTAATTTCCAGGAAAAGGGGTCCCATTCATGTTACCAATTAATTTCCAGGAGAAGGAGTCCCATTCATGTTCCCATTTAATCTCCAGGAGAAGGGGCCCCATTCATGTCACCATTTAATCTCCAGGAGAAGGAATCCCATTCATGTTCCCATTTAATCTCGAGGAGAAGGGTTCCCATTCATGTTTCCATTTAATCTCCAGGAAAAGTGGTCCCATTCATGTTCCCATTTAATCTCCAGGAGAAGGGGTCCCATTCATGTTCCCATTTAATCTCCAGAAGAAGGGGTCCCATTCATGTCAACATTTAATCTCCAGGAGAAGGGGTCCTATTCATGTTACCATTTAATCTCCAGTTGAAGGGGTCCCATTGATGTTCCCATTTAATTTCCAGGAAAAGGGATCCCATTCATGTTCCCATTTAATTTCCAGGTGAAGGGGTCCCATTCATGTTCCCATTTAATTTCCAGGAAAAGGGGTCCCATTCATGTCACCAATTAATTTCCAGGAGAAGGAGTCCCATTCCTGTTCCCATTTAATCTCCAGGAGATGGGGTCCCATTCATGTTCCCATTTAATCTCCAGGAGAAGGGGTCCCATTCATGTTCCCATTAATCTCCAAAAGGGTTCCCATTCATGTCACCATTTAATCTCCAGGAGAGGGGGTCCAATTCATGTTTCCATTTCATCTCCAGAAGGGGTCGCATTCATGTTTCCATTTAATCTCCAGAAGGGTTCCCATTCATGTTCCCATTTAACCTCCACGAGAAGGGGTCCCATTCATGTTCCCATTTAATCTCCAGGAGAAGAGGTCCCATTCATGTTCCCATTTAATCTCTAGGAGAAGGGGTCCCATACATGTCCCCATTAATCTCCAGGAGAAGGGGTCCCATCCATGTTCCCATTAATCTCCAGGAGAAGGGGTCCCATTCATGTTCCCATTTAATCTCCAGGATAAGTGGTCCCATTCATGTTCCCATTTAATCTCCAGGAGAAGGGGTCCCATTCATGTCACCATTTAATCTCCAGGAGAAGGGGTCCCATTCATGTTCCCATTTAATCTCCAGAAGAAGGGGTCCCATTCATGTCAACATTTAATCTCCAGGAGAAGGGGACCCATTCATGTTCCCATTTAATCTCCAGTTGAAGGGGTCCCATTCATGTTCCCATTTAATTTCCAGGAAAAGGGATCCCATTCATGTTCCCATTTAATTTCCAGGAGAAGGGGTCCCATTCATGTTCCCATTTAATTTCCAGGAAAAGGGGTCCCATTCATGTCACCAATTAATTTCCAGGAGAAGGAGTCCCATTCATGTTCCCATTTAATCTCCAGGAGAAGGGGCCCCATTCATGTCACCATTTAATCTCCAGGAGAAGGAATCCCATTCATGTTCCCATTTAATCTCGAGGAGAAGGGTTCCCATTCATGTTTCCATTTAATCTCCAGGAAAAGTGGTCCCATTCATGTTCCCATTTAATCTCCAGGAGAAGGGGTCCCATTCATGTTCCCATTTAATCTCCAGAAGAAGGGGTCCCATTCATGTCAACATTTAATCTCCAGGAGAAGGGGTCCTATTCATGTTACCATTTAATCTCCAGTTGAAGGGGTCCCATTGATGTTCCCATTTAATTTCCAGGAAAAGGGATCCCATTCATGTTCCCATTTAATTTCCAGGTGAAGGGGTCCCATTCATGTTCCCATTTAATTTCCAGGAAAAGGGGTCCCATTCATGTCACCAATTAATTTCCAGGAGAAGGAGTCCCATTCCTGTTCCCATTTAATCTCCAGGAGAAGGGGCCCCATTCATGTCACCATTTAATCTCCAGGAGAAGGAACCCCATTCATGTTCCCAATTAATGTCGAGGAGAAGAGGTCCCATTCATGTTCCCATTTAATCTCCAGGAGAAGGAGTCCCATTCATGTCACCATTTAATCTGCAGGAGAAGGGGTCCCATTCATGTCACCATTTAATCTCCAGGAGAAGGGGTCCCATTTATTTTCCCATTTAATCTCCAGGAAAAGGGGTCCCATTCATGTTCACATTTAATCTCCAGGAGAAGTGGTCCCATTCATGTCACCATTTAATCTCCAGGAGAAGGTGTCCCAATCATGTTCCCATTAATCTCCAGGAGGAGGGGACCCATCCATGTTCCCATTTAATCTCCAGGAGAAGGGGTCCTATTCATGTCACCATTTGATCTCCAGGAGAAGGGGTCCCATTCATGTTCCCATTTAATTCCAGGAGAAGTGGTCCCATTCATGTTCCCATTTAATCTCTAGGAGAAGGGGTCCCATTCATGTCCCCATTAATCTCCAGGAGAAGGGGTCCCATCCATGTTCCCATTAATCTCCAGGAGAAGGGGTCCCATTCATGTTCCCATTTAATCTCCAGGATAAGTGGTCCCATTCATGTTCCCATTTAATCTCCAGGAGAAGGGATCCCATTCATGCTCCCATTTAATTTCCAGGAGAAGGGGCTCCATTCATGTTCCCATTTAATTTCCAGGAAAAGGGGTCCCATTCATGTAACCAATTAATTTCCAGGAGAAGGAGTCCCATTCCTGTTCCCATTTAATCTCTAGGAGAAGGGGCCCCATTCATGTCACCAATTAATTTCCAGGAGAAGGTGTCCCATTCATGTTTCCATTTAATCTCCAGGAGAAGGGGTCCCATTCATGTCACCAATTAATTTCCAGGAGAAGGAATCCCATTCATGTTCCCATTTAATCTCGAGGAGAAGGGGTCCCATTCATGTTCCCATTTAATCTCCAGGAGAAGGAGTCCCATTCATGTCATCATTTAATCTCCAGGAGAAGGGGTCCCATTCATGTCACCATTTAATCTCCAGGAGAAGAGGTCCCATTTATTTTCCCATTAATTCACCAGGAAAAGGGGTACCATTCATGTTCCCATTTAATCTCCATAAGAAGGGATCCCATTCATGTTCCCATTTAATCTCCAGGAGATGGTGTCCCATTCATGTTCCCATTCAATCTCCAGGAGAAGTGGTCCCATTCATGTCACCATTTAATCTCCAGGAGAAGGTGTCCCAATCATGTTCCCATTAATCTCCAGGAGGAGGGGTCCCATCCATGTTCCCATTAATCTCTAGGAGAAGGGGTCCCATTCATGTTCCCATTTAATCTCCAGGAGAAGGGGTCCCATTCATGTTTCCATTTAATCTTCAGGAGAAGGGGTCCCATTCATGTCACCATTTAATCTCCAGGAGAAGGAATCCCATTCAGGTCACCATTTAATCTCCAGGAGAAGGGGTCGCATTCATGTCACCTTTTAATCTCCAGGAGAAGGGGTCCCATTCATGTTCCCATTTAATCTCCAGGAGAAGGGGTCCCATTCATGTCACCATTTAATCTCCAGGAGAAGGGGTCCCATTCATGTTCCCATTTAATCTCCAGAAGAAGGGATCCCATCCATGTTCCCATTAATCTCCAGAAGGGGTCCCATTCACGTTCCCATTTAATCTCCAGGAGAAGGGGTCCCATTCATGTTCCCATTTAATCTCCAGGAAAAGTGGTCCCATTCATGTTCCCATTTAATCTCCAAGAGAAGGGGTCCCATTCATGTTCCCAGTTAATCTCCAGTAGAAGGGGTCCCATTCATGTCAACATTTAATCTCCAGGAGAAGGGGTCCCATCCATGTTCCCATTAATCTCCAGGAGAAGGGGTCCCATTCATGTTCCCATTTAATCTCCAGGATAAGTAGTCCCATTCATGTTCCCATTTAATCTCCAGGAGAAGGGGTCCCATTCATGTCACCATTTAATCTCCAGGAGAAGGGGTCCCATTCATGTTCCCATTTAATCTCCAGAAGAAGGGGTCCATTCCATGTTCCCATTAATCTCCAGAAGGGGTCCCATTCATGTTCCCATTTAATCTCCAGGAGAAGGGGTCCCATTCATGTTCCCATTTAATCTCCAGGAAAAGTGGTCCCATTCATGTTCCCATTTAATCTCCAGGAGTAGGGGTCCTATTCATGTTCCCATTTAATCTCCAGAAGAAGGGGTCCCATTCATGTCAACATTTAATCTGCAGGAGAAGGGGTCCCATTCATGTTCCCATTTAATTTCCAGGAAAAGGGAGCCCATTCATGTTCCCATTTAATTTCCAGGAGAAGGGGTCCCATTCATGTTCCCATTTAATTTCCAGGAAAAGGGGTCCCATTCATGTCACCAATTAATTTCCAGGAGAAGGAGTCCCATTCATGTTCCCATTTAATCTCCAGGAGAAGGGGCCCCATTCATGTCACCATTTAATCTCCAGGAGAAGGAATCCCATTCATGTTCCCATTTAATCTCCAGGAGAAGGGATCCCATTCATGTTCCCATTTAATTTCCAGGAGAAGGGGTCCCATTCATGTTCCCATTTACTTTCCAGGAAAAGGGGTCCCATTCATGTCACCAATTAATTTCCAGGAGAAGGAGTCCCATTCATGTTCCCATTTAATCTCCAGGAGAAGGGGCCCCATTCATGTCACCATTTAATCTCCAGGAGAAGGAATCCCATTCATGTTCCCATTTAATCTCGAGGAGAAGGGGTCCCATTCATGTTCCCATTTAATCTCCAGGAGAAGGAGTCCCATTCATGTCACCATTTAATCTCCAGGAGAAGGGGTCCCATTCATGTCACCATTTAATCTCCAGGAGAAGGGGTCCCATTTATTTTCCCATTAATTCACCAGGAAAAGGGGTACCATTCATGTTCCCATTTAATCTCCATAAGAAGGGATCCCATTCATGTTCCCATTTAATCTCCAGGAGATGGTGTCCCATTCATGTACCCATTCAATCTCCAGGAGAAGTGGTCCCATTCATGTCACCATTTAATCTCGAGGAGAAGGTGTCCCAATCATGTTCCCATTAATCTCCAGGAGGAGGGGTCCCATCCATGTTCCCATTAATCTCCAGGAGAAGGGGTCCCATTCATGTTCCCATTTAATCTCCAGGAGAAGGGGTCCCATTCATGTTTCCATTTAATCTTCAGGAGAAGGTGTCCCATTCATGTCACCATTTAATCTCCAGGAGAAGGAATCCCATTCAGGTCACCATTTAATCTCCAGGAGAAGGGGTCGTATACATGTCACCTTTTAATCTCCAGGAGAAGGGGTCCCATTCATGTTCCCATTTAATCTCAAGGAGAAGGGGTCCCATTCATGTCACAATTTAATCTCCAGGAAAAGGGGTCCCATTCATGTTCCCATTTAATCTCCAGGATAAGTGGTCCCATTCATGTTCCCATTTAATCTCCAGGAGAAGGGGTCCCATTCATGTTCCCATTTAATCTCCAGAAGAAGGGATCCCATCCATGTTCCCATTAATCTCCAGAAGGGGTCCCATTCACGTTCCCATTTAATCTCCAGGAGAAGGGGTCCCATTCATGTTCCCATTTAATCTCCAGGAAAAGTGGTCCCATTCATGTTCCCATTTAATCTCCAGGAGAAGGGGTCCCATTCATGTTCCCATTTAATCTCCAGGAGAAAGGGTCCCATCCATGTACCCATTTAATCTCCAGGAGAAGGGGTCCAAATCATGTTCCCATTTAATCTCCAGGAGGGGTCCCATTCATGTTAACATTTAAACTCCAGGAGCAGGGGTCCCATCCATGTTCCCATTTAATCTCGAGGAGAAGGGGTCCCATTCATGTCACCATTTAATCTCCAGGAGAAGGGATCCCATTAATGTTCCCATTTAATCTCCAGGAGAAGGGGGTCCCATTCATGTTCCCATTTAATCTCCAGGAGAAGGGGTCCCAGTCATGTTCCCATTTAATCTGCAGGAGAAGGGGTCCCATTCATGTCACCATTTAATCTCCAGGAGAAGGGGCCCATTCATGTCAACATTTAATCTCCAGGAGAAGGAGTCCCATTCATGTTCCCATTTAATCTCCAGGAGAAGGTGTCCCATTCATGTTCCCATTAAATCTCCAGGAGAAGGAGTACCGTTCATGTCACCATTTAATCTCCAGGAAAAGGGGTCCCATTAATGTCACCATTAAATCTCCAGGAGAAGGGGTCCCATTCATGTTCCCATTTAATCTCCAGGAAAAGGGGTCCCATTCATGTTCCCATTTAATCTCCAGGAGAAGGGGTCCCATTCATGTTCCCATTTAATCTCCAGGAGAAGGAGTCCAATTCATGTTCCCATTTAATCTCCAGGAGAAGGGGTCCCATCCTTGTCACCATTTAATCTCCAGCAGAAGGGGTCCCATCCATGTTCCCATTAATCTCCAGGAGAAAGGGTCCCATTCATATTCCCATTTAATCTCCAGGAGAAGGGGTCCCATTCATGTCACGATTTGATCTCCAGGAGAAGGGGTCCCATTCATGTTCCCATTTAATCTCCAGGAGATGGGGTCCCATTCATGTTCCCATTTAATCTCCAGGAGAAGGGGTCCCATTCATGTTCCCATTAATCTCCAAAAGGGTTCCCATTCATGTCACCATTTAATCTCCAGGAGAGGGGGTCCAATTCATGTTTCCATTTCATCTCCAGAAGGGGTCGCATTCATGTTTCCATTTAATCTCCAGAAGGGTTCCCATTCATGTTCCCATTTAACCTCCACGAGAAGGGGTCCCATTCATGTTCCCATTTAATCTCCAGGAGAAGAGGTCCCATTCATGTTCCCATTTAATCTCTAGGAGAAGGGGTCCCATACATGTCCCCATTAATCTCCAGGAGAAGGGGTCCCATCCATGTTCCCATTAATCTCCAGGAGAAGGGGTCCCATTCATGTTCCCATTTAATCTCCAGGATAAGTGGTCCCATTCATGTTCCCATTTAATCTCCAGGAGAAGGGGTCCCATTCATGTCACCATTTAATCTCCAGGAGAAGGGGTCCCATTCATGTTCCCATTTAATCTCCAGAAAAAGGGGTCCCATCCATGTTCGCATTAATCTCCAGAAGGGGTGCCATTCATGTTCCCATTTAATCTCCAGGAGGGGTCCCATTCATGTTCCCATTTAATCTCCAGGAGAAGGGGTCCCATTCATGTTCCCATTTAATCTCCAGAAGAAGGGGTCCCATTCATGTCAACATTTAATCTCCAGGAGAAGGGGACCCATTCATGTTCCCATTTAATCTCCAGTTGAAGGGGTCCCATTCATGTTCCCATTTAATTTCCAGGAAAAGGGATCCCATTCATGTTCCCATTTAATTTCCAGGAGAAGGGGTCCCATTCATGTTCCCATTTAATTTCCAGGAAAAGGGGTCCCATTCATGTCACCAATTAATTTCCAGGAGAAGGAGTCCCATTCATGTTCCCATTTAATCTCCAGGAGAAGGGGCACCATTCATGTCACCATTTAATCTCCAGGAGAAGGAATCCCATTCATGTTCCCATTTAATCTCGAGGAGAAGGGTTCCCATTCATGTTTCCATTTAATCTCCAGGAAAAGTGGTCCCATTCATGTTCCCATTTAATCTCCAGGAGAAGGGGTCCCATTCATGTTCCCATTTAATCTCCAGAAGAAGGGGTCCCATTCATGTCAACATTTAATCTCCAGGAGAAGGGGTCCTATTCATGTTACCATTTAATCTCCAGTTGAAGGGGTCCCATTGATGTTCCCATTTAATTTCCAGGAAAAGGGATCCCATTCATGTTCCCATTTAATTTCCAGGTGAAGGGGTCCCATTCATGTTCCCATTTAATTTCCAGGAAAAGGGGTCCCATTCATGTCACCAATTAATTTCCAGGAGAAGGAGTCCCATTCCTGTTCCCAATTAATCTCCAGGAGAAGGGGCCCCATTCATGTCACCATTTAATCTCCAGGAGAAGGAACCCCATTCATGTTCCCAATTAATGTCGAGGAGAAGAGGTCCCATTCATGTTCCCATTTAATCTCCAGGAGAAGGAGTCCCATTCATGTCACCATTTAATCTGCAGGAGAAGGGGTCCCATTCATGTCACCATTTAATCTCCAGGAGAAGGGGTCCCATTTATTTTCCCATTTAATCTCCAGGAAAAGGGGTCCCATTCATGTTCCCATTTAATCTCCATAAGAAGGGATCCCATTCATGTTCCCATTTAATCTCCAGGAGATGGTGTCCCATTCATGTTCACATTTAATCTCCAGGAGAAGTGGTCCCATTCATGTCACCATTTAATCTCCAGGAGAAGGTGTCCCAATCATGTTCCCATTAATCTCCAGGAGGAGGGGACCCATCCATGTTCCCATTTAATCTCCAGGAGAAGGGGTCCTATTCATGTCACCATTTGATCTCCAGGAGAAGGGGTCCCATTCATGTTCCCATTTAATCTCCAGGAGAAGGGGTCCCATTCATGTTCCCATTTAATCTCTAGGAGAAGGGGTCCCATTCATGTCCCCATTAATCTCCAGGAGAAGGGGTCCCATCCATGTTCCCATTAATCTCCAGGAGAAGGGGTCCCATTCATGTTCCCATTTAATCTCCAGGATAAGTGGTCCCATTCATGTTCCCATTTAATCTCCAGGAGAAGGGATCCCATTCATGCTCCCATTTAATTTCCAGGAGAAGGGGCTCCATTCATGTTCCCATTTAATTTCCAGGAAAAGGGGTCCCATTCATGTAACCAATTAATTTCCAGGAGAAGGAGTCCCATTCCTGTTCCCATTTAATCTCTAGGAGAAGGGGCCCCATTCATGTCACCAATTAATTTCCAGGAGAAGGAGTCCCATTCATGTTTCCATTTAATCTCCAGGAGAAGGGGTCCCATTCATGTCACCAATTAATTTCCAGGAGAAGGAATCCCATTCATGTTCCCATTTAATCTCGAGGAGAAGGGGTCCCATTCATGTTCCCATTTAATCTCCAGGAGAAGGAGTCCCATTCATGTCATCATTTAATCTCCAGGAGAAGGGGTCCCATTCATGTCACCATTTAATCTCCAGGAGAAGGGGTCCCATTTATTTTCCCATTAATTCACCAGGAAAAGGGGTACCATTCATGTTCCCATTTAATCTCCATAAGAAGGGATCCCATTCATGTTCCCATTTAATCTCCAGGAGATGGTGTCCCATTCATGTTCCCATTCAATCTCCAGGAGAAGTGGTCCCATTCATGTCACCATTTAATCTCCAGGAGAAGGTGTCCCAATCATGTTCCCATTAATCTCCAGGAGGAGGGGTCCCATCCATGTTCCCATTAATCTCTAGGAGAAGGGGTCCCATTCATGTTCCCATTTAATCTCCAGGAGAAGGGGTCCCATTCATGTTTCCATTTAATCTTCAGGAGAAGGGGTCCCATTCATGTCACCATTTAATCTCCAGGAGAAGGAATCCAATTCAGGTCACCATTTAATCTCCAGGAGAAGGGGTCGCATTCATGTCACCTTTTAATCTCCAGGAGAAGGGGTCCCATTCATGTTCCCATTTAATCTCCAGGAGAAGGGGTCCCATTCATGTCACCATTTAATCTCCAGGAGAAGGGGTCCCATTCATGTTCCCATTTAATCTCCAGAAGAAGGGATCCCATCCATGTTCCCATTAATCTCCAGAAGGGGTCCCATTCACGTTCCCATTTAATCTCCAGGAGAAGGGGTCCCATTCATGTTCCCATTTAATCTCCAGGAAAAGTGGTCCCATTCATGTTCCCATTTAATCTCCAGGAGAAGGGGTCCCATTCATGTTCCCAGTTAATCTCCAGTAGAAGGGGTCCCATTCATGTCAACATTTAATCTCCAGGAGAAGGGGTCCCATCCATGTTCCCATTAATCTCCAGGAGAAGGGGTCCCATTCATGTTCCCATTTAATCTCCAGGATAAGTGGTCCCATTCATGTTCCCATTTAATCTCCAGGAGAAGGGGTCCCATTCATGTCACCATTTAATCTCCAGGAGAAGGGGTCCCATTCATGTTCCCATTTAATCTCCAGAAGAAGGGGTCCATTCCATGTTCCCATTAATCTCCAGAAGGGGTCCCATTCATGTTCCCATTTAATCTCCAGGAGAAGGGGTCCCATTCATGTTCCCATTTAATCTCCAGGAAAAGTGGTCCCATTCATGTTCCCATTTAATCTCCAGGAGTAGGGGTCCTATTCATGTTCCCATTTAATCTCCAGAAGAAGGGGTCCCATTCATGTCAACATTTAATCTCCAGGAGAAGGGGTCCCATTCATGTTCCCATTTAATTTCCAGGAAAAGGGAGCCCATTCATGTTCCCATTTAATTTCCAGGAGAAGGGGTCCCATTCATGTTCCCATTTAATTTCCAGGAAAAGGGGTCCCATTCATGTCACCAATTAATTTCCAGGAGAAGGAGTCCCATTCATGTTCCCATTTAATCTCCAGGAGAAGGGGCCCCATTCATGTCACCATTTAATCTCCAGGAGAAGGAATCCCATTCATGTTCCCATTTAATCTCCAGGAGAAGGGATCCCATTCATGTTCCCATTTAATTTCCAGGAGAAGGGGTCCCATTCATGTTCCCATTTACTTTCCAGGAAAAGGGGTCCCATTCATGTCACCAATTAATTTCCAGGAGAAGGAGTCCCATTCATGTTCCCATTTAATCTCCAGGAGAAGGGGCCCCATTCATGTCACCATTTAATCTCCAGGAGAAGGAATCCCATTCATGTTCCCATTTAATCTCGAGGAGAAGGGGTCCCATTCATGTTCCCATTTAATCTCCAGGAGAAGGAGTCCCATTCATGTCACCATTTAATCTCCAGGAGAAGGGGTCCCATTCATGTCACCATTTAATCTCCAGGAGAAGGGGTCCCATTTATTTTCCCATTAATTCACCAGGAAAAGGGGTACCATTCATGTTCCCATTTAATCTCCATAAGAAGGGATCCCATTCATGTTCCCATTTAATCTCCAGGAGATGGTGTCCCATTCATGTACCCATTCAATCTCCAGGAGAAGTGGTCCCATTCATGTCACCATTTAATCTCGAGGAGAAGGTGTCCCAATCATGTTCCCATTAATCTCCAGGAGGAGGGGTCCCATCCATGTTCCCATTAATCTCCAGGAGAAGGGGTCCCATTCATGTTCCCATTTAATCTCCAGGAGAAGGGGTCCCATTCATGTTTCCATTTAATCTTCAGGAGAAGGGGTCCCATTCATGTCACCATTTAATCTCCAGGAGAAGGAATCCCATTCAGGTCACCATTTAATCTCCAGGAGAAGGGGTCGTATACATGTCACCTTTTAATCTCCAGGAGAAGGGGTCCCATTCATGTTCCCATTTAATCTCAAGGAGAAGGGGTCCCATTCATGTCACAATTTAATCTCCAGGAAAAGGGGTCCCATTCATGTTCCCATTTAATCTCCAGGATAAGTGGTCCCATTCATGTTCCCATTTAATCTCCAGGAGAAGGGGTCCCATTCATGTTCCCATTTAATCTCCAGAAGAAGGGATCCCATCCATGTTCCCATTAATCTCCAGAAGGGGTCCCATTCACGTTCCCATTTAATCTCCAGGAGAAGGGGTCCCATTCATGTTCCCATTTAATCTCCAGGAAAAGTGGTCCCATTCATGTTCCCATTTAATCTCCAGGAGAAGGGGTCCCATTCATGTTCCCATTTAATCTCCAGTAGAAGGGGTCCCATTCATGTCAACATTTAATCTCCAGGAGAAGGGGTCCCATTCATGTTCCCATTTAATCTCCAGGAGAAGGGGTCCCATTCATGTTTCCATTTAATCTTCAGGAGAAGGGGTCCCATTCATGTCATCATTTAATCTCCAGGAGAAGGAATCCCATTCAGGTCACCATTTAATCTCCAGGAGAAGGGGTCGCATTCATGTCACCTTTTAATGTCCAGGAGAAGGGGTCCCATTCATGTTCCTATTTAATCTCCAGGAGAAGGGGTCCCATTCATGTCACAATTTAATCTCCAGGAAAAGGGGTCCCATTCATGTTCCAATTTAATCTCCAGGATAAGTGGTCCCATTCATGTTCCCATTTAATCTCCAGGAGAAGGGGTCCCATTCATGTCACCATTTAATCTCCAGGAGAAGGGGTCCCATTCATGTTCCCATTTAATCTCCAGAAGAAGGGGTCCCATCCATGTTCAATTAATCTCCAGAAGGGGTCCCATTCATGTTCCCATTAAATCTCCAGGAGAAGGGGTCCCATTCATGTTCCCATTTAATCTCCAGGAAAAGTGGTCACATTCATGTTCCCATTTAATCTCCAGGAGAAGGGGTCCCATTCATGTTCCCATTTAATCTCCAGTAGAAGGGGTCCCATTCATGTCAACATTTAATCTCCAGGAGAAGGGGTCCCATTCATGTTCCCATTTAATCTCCAGTTGAAGGGGTCCCATTCATGTTCCCATTTAATTTCCAGGAAAAGGGATCCCATTCATGTTCCCATTTAATTTCCAGGAGAAGGGGTCCCATTCATGTTCCCATTTAATTTCCAGGAAAATGGGGCCCATTCATGTCACGAATTATTTTCCAGGAGAAGGAGTTCCATTCATGTTCCCATTTAATCTCCAGGAGAAGGAGTCCCATTCATGTCACCATTTAAACTCCAGGAGAAGGGGTCCCATTCATGTCACCATCTAATCTCCAGGAGAAGGGGTCCCATTTATTTTCCCATTTAATCTCCAGGAAAAGGTGTCCCATTCATGTTCCCATTTAATCTCCATAAGAAGGGATCCCATTCATGTTCCCATTTAATCTCCAGGAGATGGTGTCCCATTCATGTTCCCATTTAATCTCCAGGAGAAGTGGTCCCATTCATGTCACCATTTAATCTCCAGGAGAAGGTGTCCCAATCATGTTCCCATTAATCTCCAGGAGAAGGGGTCCCATCCATGTTCCCATTAATCACCCGGAGAAGGGTTCCCATTCATGTTCCCATTTAATCTCGAGGAGAAGGGGTCCCATTCATGTTCCCATTTCATCTCCAGGAGAAGGGGTCCCATTCATGTCACAATTTAATCTCCAGGAAAAGGGGTCCCATTCAAGTTCCCATTTAATCTCCAAGAGAAGGGGTCCCATTCATGTTCCCATTTAATCTCCAGGAGATGGGGTCCCATTCATGTTCCTTTTTAATCTCCAAGAGAAGGGGTCCCATTCATGTTCCCATTAATCTCCAGAAGGGTTCCCATTCATGTCACCATTTAATCTCCAGGAGTAGGGGTCCCATTCATGTTTCCATTTAATCTCCAGAAGGGGTCGCATTCATGTTTCCATTTAATCTCCAGAAGGGGTCCCATTCATGTTCCCATTTAATCTCCACGAGAAGGGGTCCCATTCATGTTCCCATTTAATCTCCAGGAGAGGTCACATTCATGTTCCCATTTAATCTCTAGGAGAAGGGGTCCCATTCATGTCCCCATTAATCTCCAGGAGAAGGGGTCCCATCCATGTTCCCATTAATCTCCAGGAGAAGGGGTCCCATTCATGTTCCCATTTAATCTCCAGGATAAGTGGTCCCATTCATGTTCCCATTTAAACTCCAGGAGAAGGGGTCCCATTCATGTCACCATTTAATCTCCAGTTGAAGGGGTCCCATTCATGTTCCCATTTAATCTCCAGGAGAAGGGGTCCCATTCATGTCACCATTTGATCTCCAGGAGAAGGGGTCCCATTCATTTTCCCATTTAATCTCCAGGAGAAGGGGTCCCATTCATGTTCCCATTTAATCTCCAGGAGAAGGGGTCCCATTCATGTTTCCATTTAATCTTCAGGAGAAGGGGTCCCATTCATGTCACCATTTAATCTCCAGGAGAAGGAATCCCATTCAGGTCACAAATTAAATCTCCAGGAGAAGGGGTCCCATTCATGTCACCTTTTAATCTCCAGGAGAAGGGGTCCCATTGATGTTCCGATTTAATCTCCAGGAGAAGGGGTCCCATTCATGTTCCCATTTCATCTCCAGGAGAAGGGGTCCCATTCATGTCACAATTTAATCTCCAGGAAAAGGGGTCCCATTCAAGTTCCCATTTAATCTCCAAGAGAAGGGGTCCCATTCATGTTCCCATTTAATCTCCAGGAGATGGGGTCCCATTCATGTTCCCATTTAATCTCCAGGAGAAGGGGTCCCATTCATTTTTCCATTTAATCTCCAGAAGGGGTCCCATTCATGTTCCCATTTAATCTCCAGGAGAAGAGGTCCCATTCATGTTCCCATTTAATCTCTAGGAGAAGGGGTCCCATTCATGTCCCCATTAATCTCCAGGAGAAGGGGTCCCATCCATGTTCCCATTAATCTCCAGGAGAAGGGGTCCCATTCATGTTCCCATTTAATCTCCAGGATAAGTGGACCCATTCATGTTCCCATTTAATCTCCAGGAGAAGGGGTCCCATTCATGTCACCACTTAATCTCCAGGTGAAGGGGTCCCAATCATGTTCCCATTTAATGTCCAGAAGAAGGGGTCCCATCCATGTTCCCATTAATCTCCAGAAGGGGTCCCATTCATGTTCCCATTTAATCTCCAGGAGAAGGGGTCCCATTCATGTTCCCATTTAATCTCCAGGAAAAGTGGTCCCATTCACGTTCCCATTTAATCTCCAGGAGAAGGGGTCCCATTTATTTCACCATTTAATCTCCAGCAGAAGGGGTCCCATCCATGTTCCCATTAATATCCAGGAGAAGGGGTCCCATTCATGTTCCCATTAATCTCCAGGAGCAGAGGTCCCACTCATGTTCCCATTTAATCTCCAGGAGAAAGGGTCCCATTCAGATTCCCATTTAATCTCCAGGAGAAGGGGTCCCATTCATGTCACGATTTAATCTCCAGGAGAAGGGGTCCCATTCATGTTCCCATTTAATCTCCAGGAGAAACGGTCCCATCCATGTTTCCATTAATCTCCAGGAGAAGGGGTCCCATTCATGTTCCCAATTAATCTCCAGGAGAAGGGCTCCCATTCATGTCACCATTTAATCTCCAGGAGAAGGGGTCCCATTCATGTTCCCATTTAATCTCCAGGAGAAGGGATCCCATTCATGTCAAAATTTAATCTCCAGGAAAAGGGGTCCCATTCAAGTTCCCATTTAATCTCCAAGAGAAGGGGTCCCATTCATGTTCCCATTTAATCTCCAGGAGATGGGGTCCCATTCATGTTCCCATTTAATCTCCAGGAGAAGGGGTCCCATTCATGTTCCCATTAATCTCCAGAAGGTTTCCCATTCATGTCACCATTTAATCTCCAGGAGAAGGGGTCCCATTCATGTTTCCATTTAATCTCCAGAAGGGGTCGCATTCATGTTTCCATTTAATCTCCAGAAGGGGTCCCATTCATGTTCCCATTTAATCTCCAGGAGAAGAGGTCCCATTCATGTTCCCATTTAATCTCTAGGAGAAGGGGACCCATTCATGTCCCCATTAATCTCCAGGAGAAGGGGTCCCATCCATGTTCCCATTAATCTCCAGGAGAAGGGGTCCCATTCATGTTCCCATTTAATCTCCAGGAGAAGGGGTCCCATTCATGTCACCATTTAATCTCCAGGAGAAGGGGTCCCATTCATGTTCCCATTTAATCTCCAGAAGAAGGGGTCCCATCCATGTTCCCATTAATCTCCAGAAGGGGTCCCATTCATGTTCCCATTTAATCTCCAGGAGAAGGGGTCCCATTCATGTTCAAATTTAATCTCCAGGAAAAGTGGTCCCATTCATCTTCCCATTTAATCTCCAGGAGAAGGGGTCCCATTCATGTTACCATTTAATCTCCAGAAGAAGGGGTCCCATTCATGTCAACATTTAATCTCCAGGAGAAGGGGTCCCATTCATGTTCCCATTTAATCTCCAGTTGAATGGGTCCCATTCATGTTCCCATTTAATTTCCAGGAAAAGGGATCCCATTCATGCTCCCATTTAATTTCCAGGAGAAGGGGTCCCATTCATGTTCAAATTTAATCTCCAGGAAAAGTGGTCCCATTCATCTTCCCATTTAATCTCCAGGAGAAGGGGTCCCATTCATGTTACCATTTAATCTCCAGAAGAAGGGGTCCCATTCATGTCAATATTTAATCTCCAGGAGAAGGGATCCCATTCATGTTCCCATTTAATCTCCAGTTGAATGGGTCCCATTCATGTTCCCATTTAATTTCCAGGAAAAGGGATCCCATTCATGCTCCCATTTAATTTCCAGGAGAAGGGGCTCCATTCATGTTCCCATTTAATTTCCAGGAAAAGGGGTCCCATTCATGTAACCAATTAATTTCCAGGAGAAGGAGTCCCATTCCTGTTCCCATTTAATCTCTAGGAGAAGGGGCCCCATTCATGTCACCAATTAATTTCCAGGAGAAGGAGTCCCATTCATGTTTCCATTTAATCTCCAGGAGAAGGGGTCCCATTCATGTCACCAATTAATTTCCAGGAGAAGGAATCCCATTCATGTTCCCATTTAATCTCGAGGAGAAGGGGTCCCATTCATGTTCCCATTTAATCTCCAGTAGAAGGAGTCCAATTCATGTCATCATTTAATCTCCAGGAGAAGGGGTCCCATTCATGTCACCATTTAATCTCCAGGAGAAGGGGTCCCATTTATTTTCCCATTAATTCACCAGGAAAAGGGGTACCATTCATGTTCCCATTTAATCTCCATAAGAAGGGATCCCATTCATGTTCCCATTTAATCTCCAGGAGATGGTGTCCCATTCATGTTCCCATTCAATCTCCAGGAGAAGTGGTCCCATTCATGTCACCATTTAATCTCCAGGAGAAGGTGTCCCAATCATGTTCCCATTAATCTCCAGGAGGAGGGGTCCCATCCATGTTCCCATTAATCTCTAGGAGAAGGGGTCCCATTCATGTTCCCATTTAATCTCCAGGAGAAGGGGTCCCATTCATGTTTCCATTTAATCTTCAGGAGAAGGGGTCCCATTCATGTCACCATTTAATCTCCAGGAGAAGGAATCCCATTCAGGTCACCATTTAATCTCCAGGAGAAGGGGTCGCATTCATGTCACCTTTTAATCTCCAGGAGAAGGGGTCCCATTCATGTTCCCATTTAATCTCCAGGAGAAGGGGTCCCATTCATGTCACCATTTAATCTCCAGGAGAAGGGGTCCCATTCATGTTCCCATTTAATCTCCAGAAGAAGGGATCCCATCCATGTTCCCATTAATCTCCAGAAGGGGTCCTATTCACGTTCCCATTTAATCTCCAGGAGAAGGGGTCCCATTCATGTTCCCATTTAATCTCCAGGAAAAGTGGTCCCATTCATGTTCCCATTTAATCTCCAGGAGAAGGGGTCCCATTCATGTTCCCAGTTAATCTCCAGTAGAAGGGGTCCCATTCATGTCAACATTTAATCTCCAGGAGAAGGGGTCCCATCCATGTTCCCATTAATCTCCAGGAGAAGGGGTCCCATTCATGTTCCCATTTAATCTCCAGGATAAGTGGTCCCATTCATGTTCCCATTTAATCTCCAGGAGAAGGGGTCCCATTCATGTCACCATTTAATCTCCAGGAGAAGGGGTCCCATTCATGTTCCCATTTAATCTCCAGAAGAAGGGGTCCATTCCATGTTCCCATTAATCTCCAGAACGGGTCCCATTCATGTTCCCATTTAATCTCCAGGAGAAGGGGTCCCATTCATGTTCCCATTTAATCTCCAGGAAAAGTGGTCCCATTCATGTTCCCATTTAATCTCCAGGAGTAGGGGTCCTATTCATGTTCCCATTTAATCTCCAGAAGAAGGGGTCCCATTCATGTCAACATTTAATTTCCAGGAGAGAAGGGGTCCCATTCATGTTCCCATTTAATTTCCAGGAAAAGGGAGCCCATTCATGTTCCCATTTAATTTCCAGGAGAAGGGGTCCCATTCATGTTCCCATTTAATTTCCAGGAAAAGGGGTCCCATTCATGTCACCAATTAATTTCCAGGAGAAGGAGTCCCATTCATGTTCCCATTTAATCTCCAGGAGAAGGGGCCCCATTCATGTCACCATTTAATCTCCAGGAGAAGGAATCCCATTCATGTTCCCATTTAATCTCCAGGAGAAGGGATCCCATTCATGTTCCCATTTAATTTCCAGGAGAAGGGGTCCCATTCATGTTCACATTTACTTTCCAGGAAAAGGGGTCCCATTCATGTCACCAATTAATTTCCAGGAGAAGGAGTCCCATTCATGTTCCCATTTAATCTCCAGGAGAAGGGGCCCCATTCATGTCACCATTTAATCTCCAGGAGAAGGAATCCCATTCATGTTCCCATTTAATCTCGAGGAGAAGGGGTCCCATTCATGTTCCCATTTAATCTCCAGGAGAAGGAGTCCCATTCATGTCACCATTTAATCTCCAGGAGAAGGGGTCCCATTCATGTCACCATTTAATCTCCAGGAGAAGGGGTCCCATTTATTTTCCCATTAATTCACCAGGAAAAGGGGTACCATTCATGTTCCCATTTAATCTCCATAAGAAGGGATCCCATTCATGTTCCCATTTAATCTCCAGGAGATGGTGTCCCATTCATGTACCCATTCAATCTCCAGGAGAAGTGGTCCCATTCATGTCACCATTTAATCTCGAGGAGAAGGTGTCCCAATCATGTTCCCATTAATCTCCAGGAGGAGGGGTCCCATCCATGTTCCCATTAATCTCCAGGAGAAGGGGTCCCATTCATGTTCCCATTTAATCTCCAGGAGAAGGGGTCCCATTCATGTTTCCATTTAATCTTCAGGAGAAGGGGTCCCATTCATGTCACCATTTAATCTCCAGGAGAAAGAATCCCATTCAGGTCACCATTTAATCTCCAGGAGAAGGGGTCGTATACATCTCACCTTTTAATCTCCAGGAGAAGGGGGTCCCATTCATGTTCCCATTTAATCTCCAGGAAAAGTGGTCACATTCATGTTCCCATTTAATCTCCAGGAGAAGGGGTCCCATTCATGTTCCCATTTAATCTCCAGTAGAAGGGGTCCCATTCATGTCAACATTTAATCTCCAGGAGAAGGGGTCCCATTCATGTTCCCATTTAATCTCCAGTTGAAGGGGTCCCATTCATGTTCCCATTTAATTTCCAGGAAAAGGGATCCCATTCATGTTCCCATTTAATTTCCAGGAGAAGGGGTCCCATTCATGTTCCCATTTAATTTCCAGGAAAATGGGGCCCATTCATGTCACGAATTATTTTCCAGGAGAAGGAGTTCCATTCATGTTCCCATTTAATCTCCAGGAGAAGGAGTCCCATTCATGTCACCATTTAAACTCCAGGAGAAGGGGTCCCATTCATGTCACCATCTAATCTCCAGGAGAAGGGTTCCCATTTATTTTCCCATTTAATCTCCAGGAAAAGGTGTCCCATTCATGTTCCCATTTAATCTCCATAAGAAGGGATCCCATTCATGTTCCCATTTAATCTCCAGGAGATGGTGTCCCATTCATGTTCCCATTTAATCTCCAGGAGAAGTGGTCCCATTCATGTCACCATTTAATCTCCAGGAGAAGGTGTCCCAATCATGTTCCCATTAATCTCCAGGAGAAGGGGTCCCATCCATGTTCCCATTAATCACCCGGAGAAGGGTTCCCATTCATGTTCCCATTTAATCTCGAGGAGAAGGGGTCCCATTCATGTTCCCATTTCATCTCCAGGAGAAGGTGTCCCATTCATGTCACAATTTAATCTCCAGGAAAAGGGGTCCCATTCAAGTTCCCATTTAATCTCCAAGAGAAGGGGTCCCATTCATGTTCCCATTTAATCTCCAGGAGATGGGGTCCCATTCATGTTCCTTTTTAATCTCCAAGAGAAGGGGTCCCATTCATGTTCCCATTAATCTCCAGAAGGGTTCCCATTCATGTCACCATTTAATCTCCAGGAGTAGGGGTCCCATTCATGTTTCCATTTAATCTCCAGAAGGGGTCGCATTCATGTTTCCATTTAATCACCAGAAGGGGTCCCATTCATGTTCCCATTTAATCTCCACGAGAAGGGGTCCCATTCATGTTCCCATTTAATCTCCAGGAGAGGTCACATTCATGTTCCCATTTAATCTCTAGGAGAAGGGGTCCCATTCATGTCCCCATTAATCTCCAGGAGAAGGGGTCCCATCCATGTTCCCATTAATCTCCAGGAGAAGGGGTCCCATTCATGTTCCCATTTAATCTCCAGGATAAGTGGTCCCATTCATGTTCCCATTTAATCTCCAGGAGAAGGGGTCCCATTCATGTCACCATTTAATCTCCAGGTGAAGGGGTCCCATTCATGTTCCCATTTAATCTCCAGGAGAAGGGGTCCCATTCATGTCACAATTTGATCTCCAGGAGAAGGGGTCCCATTCATTTTCCCATTTAATCTTCAGGAGAAGGGGTCCCATTCATGTCACCATTTAATCTCCAGGAGAAGGGGTCCCATTCATGTTCCGATTTAATCTCCAGGAGAAGGGGTCCCATTCATGTTCCCATTTCATCTCCAGGAGAAGGGGTCCCATTCATGTCACAATTTAATCTCCAGGAAAAGGGGTCCCATTCAAGTTCCCATTTAATCTCCAAGAGAAGGGGTCCCATTCATGTTCCCATTTAATCTCCAGGAGATGGGGTCCCATTCATGTTCCCATTTAATCTCCAGGAGAAGGGGTCCCATTCATTTTTCCATTTAATCTCCAGAAGGGGTCCCATTCATGTTCCCATTTAATCTCCAGGAGAAGAGGTCCCATTCATGTTCCCATTTAATCTCTAGGAGAAGGGGTCCCATTCATGTCCCCATTAATCTCCAGGAGAAGGGGTCCCATCCATGTTCCCATTAATCTCCAGGAGAAGGGGTCCCATTCATGTTCCCATTTAATCTCCAGGATAAGTGGACCCATTCATGTTCCCATTTAATCTCCAGGAGAAGGGGTCCCATTCATGTCACCACTTAATCTCCAGGTGAATGGGTCCCATTCATGTTCCCATTTAATGTCCAGAAGAAGGGGTCCCATCCATGTTCCCATTAATCTCCAGAAGGGGTCCCATTCATGTTCCCATTTAATCTCCAGGAGAAGGGGTCCCATTCATGTTCCCATTTAATCTCCAGGAAAAGTGGTCCCATTCACGTTCCCATTTAATCTCCAGGAGAAGGGGTCCCATTCATTTCACCATTTAATCTCCAGCAGAAGGGGTCCCATCCATGTTCCCATTAATATCCAGGAGAAGGGGTCCCATTCATGTTCCCATTAATCTCCAGGAGCAGAGGTCCCACTCATGTTCCCATTTAATCTCCAGGAGAAAGGGTCCCATTCATATTCCCATTTAATCTCCAGGAGAAGGGGTCCCATTCATGTCACGATTTAATCTCCAGGAGAAGGGGTCCCATTCATGTTCCCATTTAATCTCCAGGAGAAACGGTCCCATCCATGTTTCCATTAATCTCCAGGAGAAGGGGTCCCATTCATGTTTTCAATTAATCTCCAGGAGAAGGGCTCCCATTCATGTCACCATTTAATCTCCAGGAGAAGGGGTCCCATTCATGTTCCCATTTAATCTCCAGGAGAAGGGATCCCATTCATGTCAAAATTTAATCTCCAGGAAAAGGGGTCCCATTCAAGTTCCCATTTAATCTCCAAGAGAAGGGGTCCCATTCATGTTCCCATTTAATCTCCAGGAGATGGGGTCCCATTCATGTTCCCATTTAATCTCCAGGAGAAGGGGTCCCATTCATGTTCCCATTAATCTCCAGAAGGTTTCCCATTCATGTCACCATTTAATCTCCAGGAGAAGGGGTCCCATTCATGTTTCCATTTAATCTCCAGAAGGGGTCGCATTCATGTTTCCATTTAATCTCCAGAAGGGGTCCCATTCATGTTCCCATTTAATCTCCAGGAGAAGAGGTCCCATTCATGTTCCCATTTAATCTCTAGGAGAAGGGGTCCCATTCATGTCCCCATTAATCTCCAGGAGAAGGGGTCCCATCCATGTTCCCATTAATCTCCAGGAGAAGGGGTCCCATTCATGTTCCCATTTAATCTCCAGGAGAAGGGGTCCCATTCATGTCCACCATTTAATCTCCAGGAGAAGGGGTCCCATTCATGTTCCCATTTAATCTCCAGAAGAAGGGGTCCCATCCATGTTCCCATTAATCTCCAGAAGGGGTCCCATTCATGTTCCCATTTAATCTCCAGGAGAAGGGGTCCCATTCATGTTCAAATTTAATCTCCAGGAAAAGTGGTCCCATTCATCTTCCCATTTAATCTCCAGGAGAAGGGGTCCCATTCATGTTACCATTTAATCTCCAGAAGAAGGGGTCCCATTCATGTCAACATTTAATCTCCAGGAGAAGGGGTCCCATTCATGTTCCCATTTAATCTCCAGTTGAATGGGTCCCATTCATGTTCCCATTTAATTTCCAGGAAAAGGGATCCCATTCATGTTCCCATTTAATTTCCAGGAGAAGCGGTCCCATTTATGTTCCCATTTAATTTCCAGGAAAAGGGGTCCCATTCATGTCACGAATTAATTTCCACGAGAAGGAGACCCATTCATGTTCCCATTTAATCTCCAGGAGAAGGGGCCCCATTCATGTCACCATTTAATCTCCAGGAGAAGGAATCCCATTCATGTTCCCATTTAATCTCGAGGAGAAGGGTTCCCATTCATGGTCCCATTTAATCTCCAAGAGAAGGAGTCCCATTCATGTCACCATTTAATCTCCAGGAGAAGGGGTCCCATTCATGTCACCATTTAATCTCCAGGAGAAGGGTTCCCATTTATATTCCCATTTAATCTCCAGGAAAAGTGGTCCCATTCATGTTCCCATTTAATCTCCATAAGAAGGTATCCCATTCATGTTCCCATTTAATCTCCAGGAGATGGTGTCCCATTCATGTTCCCATTTAATCTCCAGGAGAAGTGGTCCCATTCATGTCACCATTTAATCTCCAGGAGAAGGTGTCCCAATCATGTTCCCATTAATCTCCAGGAGAAGGGGTCCCATCCATGTTCCCATTAATCACCCGGAGAAGGGGTCCCATTCATGTTCCCATTTAATCTCGAGGAGAAGGGGTCCCATTCATGTTCCCATTTAATCTCCAGGAGAAGGGGTCCCATTCGTGTTCCAATTTAATCTCCAGGAGAAGGGGTCCCATTCATGTCACCATTTGATCTCCAGGAGAAGGTGTCCCATTCATGTTCCGATTTAATCTCCAGGAGAAGGGGTCCCATTCATGTTCCCATTTCATCTCCAGGAGAAGGGGTCCCATTCATGTCACAATTTAATCTCCAGGAAAAGGGGTCCCATTCAAGTTCCCATTTAATCTCCAAGAGAAGGGGTCCCATTCATGTTCCCATTTAATCTCCAGGAGATGGGGTCCCATTCATGTTCCCATTTAATCTCCAGGAGAAGGGGTCCCAATCATGTTCCCATTAATCTCCAGAAGGGTTCCCATTCATGTCACCATTTAATCTCCAGGAGAAGGGGTCCTATTCATGTTTCCATTTAATCTCCAGAAGGGGTCGCATTCATGTTTCCATTTAATCTCCAGAAGGGGTCCCATTCATGTTCCCATTTAATCTCCACGAGAAGGGGTCCCATTCATGTTCCCATTTAATCTCCAGGAGAAGGGGTCCCATTCATGTCACAATTTAATCTCCAGGAAAAGGGGTCCCATTCAAGTTCACATTTAATCTCCAGGAGAAGGGGTCCCATCCATGTTCCCATTAATCTCCAGGAGAAGGGGTCCCATTCATGTTCCCATTTAATCTCCAGGATAAGTGGTCCCATTCATGTTCCCATTTAATCTCCAGGAGAAGGGGTCCCATTCATGTCACCACTTAATCTCCAGGTGAAGCGGTCCCATTTATGTTCCCATTTAATTTCCAGGAAAAGGGGTCCCATTCATGTCACGAATTAATTTCCACGAGAAGGAGACCCATTCATGTTCCCATTTAATCTCCAGGAGAAGGGGCCCCATTCATGTCACCATTTAATCTCCAGGAGAAGGAATCCCATTCATGTTCCCATTTAATCTCGAGGAGAAGGGTTCCCATTAATGTTCCCATTTAATCTCCAAGAGAAGGAGTCCCATTCATGTCACCATTTAATCTCCAGGAGAAGGGGTCCCATTCATGTCACCATTTAATCTCCAGGAGAAGGGTTCCCATTTATATTCCCATTTAATCTCCAGGAAAAGTGGTCCCATTCATGTTCCCATTTAATCTCCATAAGAAGGTATCCCATTCATGTTCCCATTTAATCTCCAGGAGATGGTGTCCCATTCATGTTCCCATTTAATCTCCAGGAGAAGTGGTCCCATTCATGTCACCATTTAATATCCAGGAGAAGGTGTCCCAATCATGTTCCCATTAATCTCCAGGAGAAGGGGTCCCATCCATGTTCCCATTAATCACCCGGAGAAGGGGTCCCATTCATGTTCCCATTTAATCTCGAGGAGAAGGGGTCCCATTCATGTTCCCATTTAATCTCGAGGAGAAGGGGTCCCATTCATGTTCCCATTTAATCTCCAGGAGAAGGAGTCCCATTCGTGTTCCAATTTAATCTCCAGGAGAAGGGGTCCCATTCATGTCACCATTTGATCTCCAGGAGAAGGTGTCCCATTCATGTTCCGATTTAATCTCCAGGAGAAGGGGTCCCATTCATGTTCCCATTTCATCTCCAGGAGAAGGGGTCCCATTCATGTCACAATTTAATCTCCAAGAGAAGGGGTCCCATTCATGTTCCCATTTAATCTCCAGGAGATGCGGTCTCATTCATGTTCCCATTTAATCTCCAGGAGAAGGGGTCCCAATCATGTTCCCATTAATCTCCAGAGGGGTTCCCATTCATGTCACCATTTAATCTCCAGGAGAAGGGGTCCCATTCATGTTTCCATTTAATCTCCAGAAGGGGTCCCATTCATGTTCCCATTTAATCTCCACGAGAAGGGGTCCCATTCATGTTCCCATTTAATCTCCAGGAGAAGGGGTCCCATTCATGTCACAATTTAATCTCCAGGAAAAGGGGTCCCATTCAAGTTCACATTTAATCTCCAGGAGAAGGGGTCCCATCCATGTTCCCATTAATCTCCAGGAGAAGGGGTCCCATTCATGTTCCCATTTAATCTCCAGGATAAGTGGTCCCATTCATGTTCCCATTTAATCTCCAGGAGAAGGGGTCCCATTCATGTCACCACTTAATCTCCAGGTGAAGGGGTCCCATTCATGTTCCCATTTAATCTCCAGAAGAAGGGGTCCCATCCATGTTCCCATTAATCTCCAGAAGGGGTCCCATTCATGTTCCCATTTAATCTCCAGGAGAAGGGGTCCCATTCATGTTCCCATTTAATCTCCAGGAAAAGGGGTCCCATTCAAGTTCCCATTTAATCTCCAGGAGAAGGGGTCCCATTCATGTTCCCATTAATCTCCAGGAGCAGAGGTCCCACTCATGTTTCCATTTAATCTCCAGGAGAAAGGGACCCATTCATATTCCCATTTAATCTCCAGGAGAAGGGGTCCCATTCATGTCACGATTTAATATCCAGGAGAAGGGGTCCCATTCATGTTCCCATTTAATCTCCAGGAGAAACGGTCCCATCCATGTTCCCATTAATCTCCAGGAGAAGGGGTCCCATTCATGTTCCCAATTAATCTCCAGGAGAAGGGGTCCCATTCAGGTCACCATTTAATCTCCAGGAGAAGGGGTCCCATTCATGTTCCCATTTAATCTCCAGGAGAAGGGATCCCATTCATGTCACAATTTAATCTCCAGGAAAAGGGGTCCCATTCAAGTTCCCATTTAATCTCCAAGAGAAGGGGTCCCATTCATGTTCCCATTTAATCTCCAGGAGATGGGGTCCCATTCATGTTCCCATTTAATCTCCAGGAGAAGGGGTCCCATTCATGTTCCCATTAATCTCCAGAAGGTTTCCCATTCATGTCACCATTTAATCTCCAGGAGAAGGGGTCCCATTCATGTTTCCATTTAATCTACAGAAGGGTTCGCATTCATGTTTCCATTTAATCTCCAGAAGGGGTCCAATTCATGTTCCCATTTAATCTCCACGAGAAGGGGTCCCATTCATGTTCCCATTTAATCTCCAGGATAAGAGGTCCCATTCATGTTCCCATTTAATCTCTAGGAGAAGGGGTCCCATTCATGTCCCCATTAATCTCCAGGAGAAGGGGTCCCATTCATGTTCCCATTTAATCACCAGGATAAGTGGTCCCATTCATGTTCCCATTTAATCTCCAGGAGAAGGGGTCCCATTCATGTTCCCATTTAATCTCCAGGATAAGTGGTCCCATTCATGTTCCCATTTAATCTCCAGGAGAAGGGGTCCCATTCATGTCACCATTTAATCTCCAGGAGAAGGGGTCCCATTCATGTTCCCATTTAATCTCCAGAAGAAGGGGTCCCATCCATGTTCGCATTAATCTCCAGAAGGGGTCCCATTCATGTTCCCATTTAATATCCAGGAGAAGGGGTCCCATTCATGTTCCCATTTAATCTCCAGGAAAAGTGGTCCAATTCATGTTCCCATTTAGTGTCCAGAAGAAGCGGTCCCATTCATGTCAACATTTAATCTCCAGGGAAGGGGTCCCATTCATGTTCGCATTTAATCTCCAGTTGAAGGGGTCCCATTCATGTTTCCATTTAATTTCCAGTAAAAGGGATCCCATTCATGTTCCCATTTAATTTCCAGGAGAAGGGGTCCCATTCAAGTTCCCATTTAATTTCCAGGAAAAGGGGTCCCATTCATGTCACCAATTAATTTCCAGGAGAAGGAGTCCCATTCATGTTCCCATTTAATCTCCAGGAGAAGGGGCCCCATTCATGTCACCATTTAATCTCCAGGAGAAGGAATCCCATTCATGTTCCCATTTAATCTCGAGGAGAAGGGTTCCCATTCATGTTCCCATTTAATCTCCAGGAGAAGGATTCCCATTCATGTCACCATTTGATTTCCAGGAGAAGGGGTCCCATTCATGTTCCCATTTAAACTCCAGGAGAAGGGGTCCCATTCATGTTCCCATTTCATCTCCAGGAGAAGGGGTCCCATTCATGTCACAATTTAATCTCCAGGAAATGGGGTCCGATTCAAGTTCCCATTTAATCTCCAAGAGAAGGGGTCCCATTCATGTTCCCATTTAATCTCCAGGAGAAGGGGTCCCATTCATGTTCCCATTAATCTCCAGAAGGGTTCCCATTCATGTCACCATTTAATCTCCAGGAGAAGGGGTCCCATTCATGTTTCCATTTAATCTCCAGAAGGGGTTGCATTCATGTTTCCATTTAATCTCCAGAAGGAGTCCCATTCATGTTCCCATTTAATCTCCACGAGAAGGGGTCCCATTCATGTTCCCATTTAATCTCCAGCAGAAGAGGTCCCATTCATGTTCCCATTTAATCTCTAGGAGAAGGGGTCCCATTCATGTCCCCATTAATCTCCAGGAGAAGGGGTCCCATCCATGTTCCCATTAATCTCCAGGAGAAGGGGTCCCATTCATGTTCCCATTTAATCTTAAGGATAAGTGGTCCCATTCATGTTCCCATTTAATCTCCAGGAGAAGGGGTCCCATTCATGTCACCATTTAATCTCCAGAAGAAGGGGTCCCATTCATGTTCCCATTTAATCTCCAGAAGAAGGGGTCCCATCCATGTTCCCATCAATCTCCAGAAGGGGTCCCATTCATGTTACCATTTAATCTCCAGGAGAAGGGGTCCCATTCATGTTCCCATTCAATCTCCAGGAAAAGTGGTCCCATTCATGTTCCCATTTAATGTCCAGGAGAAGGGGTCCCATTCATGTTCCCAATTAATCTCCAGAAGAAGGGGTCCCATTCATGTCAACATTTAATCTCAAGGAGAAGGGGTCCCATTCATGTTCCCATTTAATCTCCAGTTGAAGGCGTCCCATTCATGTTCCCATTTAATTTCCAGGAAATGGGATCCCATTCATGTTCCCATTTAATTTCCAGGAGAAGGGGTCCCATTCATGTTCCCATTTAATTTCCAGGAAAAGGGGTCCCATTCATGTCACCAATTAATTTCCAGGAGAAGGAGTCCCATTCATGTTCCCATTTAATCTCCAGGAGAAGGGGCCCCATTCATGTCACCATTTAATCTCCAGGAGAAGGAATCCCATTCATGTTCCCATTTAATCTCGAGGAGAAGGGGGCCCATTCATGTTCCCATTTGGTCTCCAGGAGAAGGAGTCCCATTCATGTCACCATTTAATCTCCAGGAGAAGGGGTCCCATTCATGTCACCATTTAATCTCCAGGAGAAGGGGTCCCATTTATTTTCCCATTTAATCTCCAGGAAAAGGGGTCCCATTCATGTTCCCATTTAATCTCCATAAGAATGGATCCCATTCATGTTCCCATTTAATCTCCAGGAGATGGTGTCCCATTCATGTTCCCATTTAATCTCCAGGAGAAGTGGTCCCATTCATGTCACCATTTAATCTCCAGGAGAAGGTGTCCCAATCATGTTCCCATTAATCTCCAGGAGGAGGGGTCCCATCCATGTTCCCATTAATCACCAGGAGAAGGGGTCCCATTCATGTTCCCATTTAATCTCAAGGAGAAGGGATCCCATTCATGTTCCCATTTAATCTCCAGGAGAAGGGGTCCCATTCATGTTCCCATTTAATCTCCAGGAGAATGGGACCCATTCATGTCACTATTTGATCTCCAGGAGAAGGGGACCCATTCATGTTCCCATTTAATCTCCAGGAGAAGGGGTCCCATTCATGTTCCCATTTAATCTCTAGGAGTAGGGGTCCCATTCATGTTTCCATTTAATCTTCAGGAGAAGGGGTCCCATTCATGTCACCATTTAATCTCCATGAGAAGGAATCCCATTCAGGTCACCATTTAATCTCCAGGAGAAGGGGTCCCATTCATGTCACCTTTTAATCTCCAGGAGAAGGGGTCCCATTCATGTTCCCATTTAATCTCCAGGAGAAGGGGTCCCATTCATGTTCCCATTTAATCTCCAGGAGATGGGGTCCCATTCATGTCTCCATTTAATCTGCAGGAGAATGGGTCCCATTCATGTTCCCATTTAATCTCCAAGAGAAGGGGTCACATTCATGTTCCCATTTAATCTCCAGGAGAAGTGGTCCCATTCATGTTTCCATTTAATCTTCAGGAGAAGTGGTCCCATTCATGTCACCATTTAATCTCCAGGAGAAGGGGTCCCATTCATGTTCCCATTTAATCTCCAGGAGAAGTGGTCCCATTCATGTTCCCATTTAATCTCCAGGAGAAGGGGTCCCATTCATGTCACCATTTAATCTCCAGGAGAAGGGGTCCCATTCACGTTCCCATTTAATCTCCAGGAGGAGGGGTCCCATCCATGTTCCCATTAATCTCCAGAAGGGGTCCCATTCATGTTCCCATTTAATCTCCAGGAGAAGGGGTCCCATTCATGTTCCCATTTAATCTCCAGGAAAAGGGGTCCCATTCATGTTCCCATTTAATCTCCAGGAGAAGGGGTCACATTCATGTTCCCATTTAATCTCCAGGAGAAGGGGTCCCATTCATGTTTCCATTTAATCTTCAGGAGAAGGGGTCCCATTCATGTCACCATTTAATCTCCAGGAGAAGGGGTCCCATTCATGTTCCCATTTAATCTCCAGGAGAAGTGGTCCCATTCATGTTCCCATTTAATCTCCAGGAGAAGGGGTCCCATTCATGTCACCATTTAATCTCCAGGAGAAGGGGTCCCATTCATGTTCCCATTTAATCTCCAGGAGGAGGGGTCCCATCCATGTTCCCATTAATCTCCAGAAGGGATCCCATTCATGTTCCCATTTAATCTCCAGGAGAAGGGGTCCCATTCATGTTCCCATTTCATCTCCAGGAGAAGGGGTCCCATTCATGTCACAATTTAATCTCCAGGAAAAGGGGTCCGATTCAAGTTCCCATTTAATCTCCAAGAGAAGGGGTCCCATTCATGTTCCCATTTAATCTCCAGGAGAAGGGGTCCCATTCATGTTCCCATTAATCTCCAGAAGGGTTCCCATTCATGTCACCATTTAATCTCCAGGAGAAGGGGTCCCATTCATGTTTCCATTTAATCTCCAGAAGGGGTCGCATTCATGTTTCCATTTAATCTCCAGAAGGGGTCCCATTCATGTTCCCATTTAATCTCCACGAGAAGGGGTCCCATTCATGTTCCCATTTAATCTCCAGGAGAAGAGGTCCCATTCATGTTCCCATTTAATCTCTAGGAGAAGGCGTCCCATTCATGTCCCCATTAATCTCCAGGAGAAGGGGTCCCATCCATGTTCCCATTAATCTCCAGGTGAAGGGGTCCCATTCATGTTCCCATTTAATCTCAAGGATAAGTGGTCCCATTCATGTTCCCATTTAATCTCCAGGAGAAGGGGTCCCATTCATGTCACCATTTAATCTCCAGAAGAAGGGGTCCCATTAATGTTCCCATTTAATCTCCAGAAGAAGGGGTCCCATCCATGTTCCCATCAATCTCCAGAAGGGGTCCCATTCATGTTACCATTTAATCTCCAGGAGAAGGGGTCCCATTCATGTTCCCATTCAATCTCCAGGAAAAGTGGTCCCATTCATGTTCCCATTTAATGTCCAGGAGAAGGGGTCCCATTCATGTTCCCAATTAATCTCCAGAAGAAGGGGTCCCATTCATGTCAACATTTAATCTCAAGGATAAGGGGTCCCATTCATGTTCCCATTTGATCTCCAGTTGAAGGCGTCCCATTCATGTTCCCATTTAATTTCCAGGAAATGGGATCCCATTCATGTTCCCATTTAATTTCCAGGAGAAGGGGTCCCATTCATGTTCCCATTTAATTTCCAGGAAAAGGGGTCCCATTCATGTCACCAATTAATTTCCAGGAGAAGGAGTCCCATTCATGTTCCCATTTAATCTCCAGGAGAAGGGGCCCCATTCATGTCACCATTTAATCTCCAGGAGAAGGAATCCCATTCATGTTCCCATTTAATCTCGAGGAGAAGGGGGCCCATTCATGTTCCCATTTAGTCTCCAGGAGAAGGAGTCCCATTCATGTCACCATTTAATCTCCAGGAGAAGGGGTCCCATTCATGTCACCATTTAATCTCCAGGAGAAGGGGTCCCATTTATTTTCCCATTTAATCTCCAGGAAAAGGGGTCCCATTCATGTTCCCATTTAATCTCCATAAGAATGGATCCCATTCATGTTCCCATTTAATCTCCAGGAGATGGTGTCCCATTCATGTTCCCATTTAATCTCCAGGAGAAGTGGTCCCATTCATGTCACCATTTAATCTCCAGGAGAAGGTGTCCCAATCATGTTCCCATTAATCTCCAGGAGGAGGGGTCCCATCCATGTTCCCATTAATCACCAGGAGAAGGGGTCCCATTCATGTTCCCATTTAATCTCGAGGAGAAGGGATCCCATTCATGTTCCCATTTAATCTCCAGGAGAAGGGGTCCCATTCATGTTCCCATTTAATCTCCAGGAGAATGGGTCCCATTCATGTCACTATTTGATCTCCAGGAGAAGGGGACCCATTCATGTTCCCATTTAATCTCCAGGAGAAGGGGTCCCATTCATGTTCCCATTTAATCTCTAGGAGAAGGGGTCCCATTCATGTTTCCATTTAATCTTCAGGAGAAGTGGTCCCATTCATGTCACCATTTAATCTCCACGAGAAGGAATCCCATTCAGGTCACCATTTAATCTCCAGGAGAAGGGGTCCCATTCATGTCACCTTTTAATCTCCAGGAGAAGGGGTCCCATTCATGTTCCCATTTAATCTGCAGGAGAAGGGGTCCCATTCATGTTCCCATTTAATCTCCAGGAGAAGGAGTCCCATTCATGTCACCATTTAATCTGCAGGAGAATGGGTCCCATTCATGTTCCCATTTAATCTCCAAGAGAAGGGGTCACATTCATGTCCCCATTAATCTCCAGGAGAAGGGGTCCCATTCATGTTCCCATTTAATCACCAGGATAAGTGGTCCCATTCATGTTCCCATTTAATCTCCAGGAGAAGGGGTCCCATTCATGTTCCCATTTAATCTCCAGGATAAGTGGTCCCATTCATGTTCCCATTTAATCTCCAGGAGAAGGGGTCCCATTCATGTCACCATTTAATCTCCAGGAGAAGGGGTCCCATTCATGTTCCCATTTAATCTCCAGAAGAAGGGGTCCCATCCATGTTCGCATTAATCTCCAGAAGGGGTCCCATTCATGTTCCCATTTAATATCCAGGAGAAGGGGTCCCATTCATGTTCCCATTTAATCTCCAGGAGATGGGGTCCCATTCATGTCTCCATTTAATCTGCAGGAGAATGGGTCCCATTCATGTTCCCATTTAATCTCCAAGAGAAGGGGTCACATTCATGTTCCCATTTAATCTCCAGGAGAAGTGGTCCCATTCATGTTTCCATTTAATCTTCAGGAGAAGTGGTCCCATTCATGTCACCATTTAATCTCCAGGAGAAGGGGTCCCATTCATGTTCCCATTTAATCTCCAGGAGAAGTGGTCCCATTCATGTTCCCATTTAATCTCCAGGAGAAGGGGTCCCATTCATGTCACCATTTAATCTCCAGGAGAAGGGGTCCCATTCACGTTCCCATTTAATCTCCAGGAGGAGGGGTCCCATCCATGTTCCCATTAATCTCCAGAAGGGGTCCCATTCATGTTCCCATTTAATCTCCAGGAGAAGGGGTCCCATTCATGTTCCCATTTAATCTCCAGGAAAAGGGGTCCCATTCATGTTCCCATTTAATCTCCAGGAGAAGGGGTCACATTCATGTTCCCATTTAATCTCCAGGAGAAGGGGTCCCATTCATGTTTCCATTTAATCTTCAGGAGAAGGGGTCCCATTCATGTCACCATTTAATCTCCAGGAGAAGGGGTCCCATTCATGTTCCCATTTAATCTCCAGGAGAAGTGGTCCCATTCATGTTCCCATTTAATCTCCAGGAGAAGGGGTCCCATTCATGTCACCATTTAATCTCCAGGAGAAGGGGTCCCATTCATGTTCCCATTTAATCTCCAGGAGGAGGGGTCCCATCCATGTTCCCATTAATCTCCAGAAGGGATCCCATTCATGTTCCCATTTAATCTCCAGGAGAAGGGGTCCCATTCATGTTCCCATTTCATCTCCAGGAGAAGGGGTCCCATTCATGTCACAATTTAATCTCCAGGAAAAGGGGTCCGATTCAAGTTCCCATTTAATCTCCAAGAGAAGGGGTCCCATTCATGTTCCCATTTAATCTCCAGGAGAAGGGGTCCCATTCATGTTCCCATTAATCTCCAGAAGGGTTCCCATTCATGTCACCATTTAATCTCCAGGAGAAGGGGTCCCATTCATGTTTCCATTTAATCTCCAGAAGGGGTCGCATTCATGTTTCCATTTAATCTCCAGAAGGGGTCCCATTCATGTTCCCATTTAATCTCCACGAGAAGGGGTCCCATTCATGTTCCCATTTAATCTCCAGGAGAAGAGGTCCCATTCATGTTCCCATTTAATCTCTAGGAGAAGGCGTCCCATTCATGTCCCCATTAATCTCCAGGAGAAGGGGTCCCATCCATGTTCCCATTAATCTCCAGGTGAAGGGGTCCCATTCATGTTCCCATTTAATCTCAAGGATAAGTGGTCCCATTCATGTTCCCATTTAATCTCCAGGAGAAGGGGTCCCATTCATGTCACCATTTAATCTCCAGAAGAAGGGGTCCCATTAATGTTCCCATTTAATCTCCAGAAGAAGGGGTCCCATCCATGTTCCCATCAATCTCCAGAAGGGGTCCCATTCATGTTACCATTTAATCTCCAGGAGAAGGGGTCCCATTCATGTTCCCATTCAATCTCCAGGAAAAGTGGTCCCATTCATGTTCCCATTTAATGTCCAGGAGAAGGGGTCCCATTCATGTTCCCAATTAATCTCCAGAAGAAGGGGTCCCATTCATGTCAACATTTAATCTCAAGGATAAGGGGTCCCATTCATGTTCCCATTTGATCTCCAGTTGAAGGCGTCCCATTCATGTTCCCATTTAATTTCCAGGAAATGGGATCCCATTCATGTTCCCATTTAATTTCCAGGAGAAGGGGTCCCATTCATGTTCCCATTTAATTTCCAGGAAAAGGGGTCCCATTCATGTCACCAATTAATTTCCAGGAGAAGGAGTCCCATTCATGTTCCCATTTAATCTCCAGGAGAAGGGGCCCCATTCATGTCACCATTTAATCTCCAGGAGAAGGAATCCCATTCATGTTCCCATTTAATCTCGAGGAGAAGGGGGCCCATTCATGTTCCCATTTAGTCTCCAGGAGAAGGAGTCCCATTCATGTCACCATTTAATCTCCAGGAGAAGGGGTCCCATTCATGTCACCATTTAATCTCCAGGAGAAGGGGTCCCATTTATTTTCCCATTTAATCTCCAGGAAAAGGGGTCCCATTCATGTTCCCATTTAATCTCCATAAGAATGGATCCCATTCATGTTCCCATTTAATCTCCAGGAGATGGTGTCCCATTCATGTTCCCATTTAATCTCCAGGAGAAGTGGTCCCATTCATGTCACCATTTAATCTCCAGGAGAAGGTGTCCCAATCATGTTCCCATTAATCTCCAGGAGGAGGGGTCCCATCCATGTTCCCATTAATCACCAGGAGAAGGGGTCCCATTCATGTTCCCATTTAATCTCGAGGAGAAGGGATCCCATTCATGTTCCCATTTAATCTCCAGGAGAAGGGGTCCCATTCATGTTCCCATTTAATCTCCAGGAGAATGGGTCCCATTCATGTCACTATTTGATCTCCAGGAGAAGGGGACCCATTCATGTTCCCATTTAATCTCCAGGAGAAGGGGTCCCATTCATGTTCCCATTTAATCTCTAGGAGAAGGGGTCCCATTCATGTTTCCATTTAATCTTCAGGAGAAGTGGTCCCATTCATGTCACCATTTAATCTCCACGAGAAGGAATCCCATTCAGGTCACCATTTAATCTCCAGGAGAAGGGGTCCCATTCATGTCACCTTTTAATCTCCAGGAGAAGGGGTCCCATTCATGTTCCCATTTAATCTGCAGGAGAAGGGGTCCCATTCATGTTCCCATTTAATCTCCAGGAGAAGGAGTCCCATTCATGTCACCATTTAATCTGCAGGAGAATGGGTCCCATTCATGTTCCCATTTAATCTCCAAGAGAAGGGGTCACATTCATGTCCCCATTAATCTCCAGGAGAAGGGGTCCCATTCATGTTCCCATTTAATCACCAGGATAAGTGGTCCCATTCATGTTCCCATTTAATCTCCAGGAGAAGGGGTCCCATTCATGTTCCCATTTAATCTCCAGGATAAGTGGTCCCATTCATGTTCCCATTTAATCTCCAGGAGAAGGGGTCCCATTCATGTCACCATTTAATCTCCAGGAGAAGGGGTCCCATTCATGTTCCCATTTAATCTCCAGAAGAAGGGGTCCCATCCATGTTCGCATTAATCTCCAGAAGGGGTCCCATTCATGTTCCCATTTAATATCCAGGAGAAGGGGTCCCATTCATGTTCCCATTTAATCTCCAGGAAAAGTGGTCCAATTCATGTTCCCATTTAATGTCCAGAAGAAGCGGTCCCATTCATGTCAACATTTAATCTCCAGGGAAGGGGTCCCATTCATGTTCCCATTTAATCTCCAGTTGAAGGGGTCCCATTCATGTTTCCATTTAATTTCCAGTAAAAGGGATCCCATTCATGTTCCCATTTAATTTCCAGGAGAAGGGGTCCCATTCAAGTTCCCATTTAATTTCCAGGAAAAGGGGTCCCATTCATGTCACCAATTAATTTCCAGGAGAAGGAGTCCCATTCATGTTCCCATTTAATCTCCAGGAGAAGGGGCCCCATTCATGTCACCATTTAATCTCCAGGAGAAGGAATCCCATTCATGTTCCCATTTAATCTCGAGGAGAAGGGTTCCCATTCATGTTCCCATTTAATCTCCAGGAGAAGGATTCCCATTCATGTCACCATTTGATTTCCAGGAGAAGGGGTCCCATTCATGTTCCCATTTCATCTCCAGGAGAAGGGGTCCCATTCATGTCACAATTTAATCTCCAGGAAATGGGGTCCGATTCAAGTTCCCATTTAATCTCCAAGAGAAGGGGTCCCATTCATGTTCCCATTTAATCTCCAGGAGAAGGGGTCCCATTCATGTTCCCATTAATCTCCAGAAGGGTTCCCATTCATGTCACCATTTAATCTCCAGGAGAAGGGGTCCCATTCATGTTTCCATTTAATCTCCAGAAGGGGTTGCATTCATGTTTCCATTTAATCTCCAGAAGGAGTCCCATTCATGTTCCCATTTAATCTCCACGAGAAGGGGTCCCATTCATGTTCCCATTTAATCTCCAGCAGAAGAGGTCCCATTCATGTTCCCATTTAATCTCTAGGAGAAGGGGTCCCATTCATGTCCCCATTAATCTCCAGGAGAAGGGGTCCCATCCATGTTCCCATTAATCTCCAGGAGAAGGGGTCCCATTCATGTTCCCATTTAATCTTAAGGATAAGTGGTCCCATTCATGTTCCCATTTAATCTCCAGGAGAAGGGGTCCCATTCATGTCACCATTTAATCTCCAGAAGAAGGGGTCCCATTCATGTTCCCATTTAATCTCCAGAAGAAGGGGTCCCATCCATGTTCCCATCAATCTCCAGAAGGGGTCCCATTCATGTTACCATTTAATCTCCAGGAGAAGGGGTCCCATTCATGTTCCCATTCAATCTCCAGGAAAAGTGGTCCCATTCATGTTCCCATTTAATGTCCAGGAGAAGGGGTCCCATTCATGTTCCCAATTAATCTCCAGAAGAAGGGGTCCCATTCATGTCAACATTTAATCTCAAGGAGAAGGGGTCCCATTCATGTTCCCATTTAATCTCCAGTTGAAGGCGTCCCATTCATGTTCCCATTTAATTTCCAGGAAATGGGATCCCATTCATGTTCCCATTTAATTTCCAGGAGAAGGGGTCCCATTCATGTTCCCATTTAATTTCCAGGAAAAGGGGTCCCATTCATGTCACCAATTAATTTCCAGGAGAAGGAGTCCCATTCATGTTCCCATTTAATCTCCAGGAGAAGGGGCCCCATTCATGTCACCATTTAATCTCCAGGAGAAGGAATCCCATTCATGTTCCCATTTAATCTCGAGGAGAAGGGGGCCAATTCATGTTCCCATTTGGTCTCCAGGAGAAGGAGTCCCATTCATGTCACCATTTAATCTCCAGGAGAAGGGGTCCCATTCATGTCACCATTTAATCTCCAGGAGAAGGGGTCCCATTTATTTTCCCATTTAATCTCCAGGAAAAGGGGTCCCATTCATGTTCCCATTTAATCTCCATAAGAATGGATCCCATTCATGTTCCCATTTAATCTCCAGGAGATGGTGTCCCATTCATGTTCCCATTTAATCTCCAGGAGAAGTGGTCCCATTCATGTCACCATTTAATCTCCAGGAGAAGGTGTCCCAATCATGTTCCCATTAATCTCCAGGAGGAGGGGTCCCATCCATGTTCCCATTAATCACCAGGAGAAGGGGTCCCATTCATGTTCCCATTTAATCTCAAGGAGAAGGGATCCCATTCATGTTCCCATTTAATCTCCAGGAGAAGGGGTCCCATTCATGTTCCCATTTAATCTCCAGGAGAATGGGTCCCATTCATGTCACTATTTGATCTCCAGGAGAAGGGGACCCATTCATGTTCCCATTTAATCTCCAGGAGAAGGGGTCCCATTCATGTTCCCATTTAATCTCTAGGAGAAGGGGTCCCATTCATGTCCCCATTAATCTCCAGGAGAAGGGGTCCCATCCATGTTCCCATTAATCTCCAGGAGAAGGGGTCCCATTCATGTTCCCATTTAATCTTAAGGATAAGTGGTCCCATTCATGTTCCCATTTAATCTCCAGGAGAAGGGGTCCCATTCATGTCACCATTTAATCTCCAGAAGAAGGGGTCCCATTCATGTTCCCATTTAATCTCCAGAAGAAGGGGTCCCATCCATGTTCCCATCAATCTCCAGAAGGGGTCCCATTCATGTTACCATTTAATCTCCAGGAGAAGGGGTCCCATTCATGTTCCCATTCAATCTCCAGGAAAAGTGGTCCCATTCATGTTCCCATTTAATGTCCAGGAGAAGGGGTCCCATTCATGTTCCCAATTAATCTCCAGAAGAAGGGGTCCCATTCATGTCAACATTTAATCTCAAGGAGAAGGGGTCCCATTCATGTTCCCATTTAATCTCCAGTTGAAGGCGTCCCATTCATGTTCCCATTTAATTTCCAGGAAATGGGATCCCATTCATGTTCCCATTTAATTTCCAGGAGAAGGGGTCCCATTCATGTTCCCATTTAATTTCCAGGAAAAGGGGTCCCATTCATGTCACCAATTAATTTCCAGGAGAAGGAGTCCCATTCATGTTCCCATTTAATCTCCAGGAGAAGGGGCCCCATTCATGTCACCATTTAATCTCCAGGAGAAGGAATCCCATTCATGTTCCCATTTAATCTCGAGGAGAAGGGGGCCAATTCATGTTCCCATTTGGTCTCCAGGAGAAGGAGTCCCATTCATGTCACCATTTAATCTCCAGGAGAAGGGGTCCCATTCACGTTCCCATTTAATCTCCAGGAGGAGGGGTCCCATCCATGTTCCCATTAATCTCCAGAAGGGGTCCCATTCATGTTCCCATTTAATCTCCAGGAGAAGGGGTCCCATTCATGTTCCCATTTAATCTCCAGGAAAAGGGGTCCCATTCATGTTCCCATTTAATCTCCAGGAGAAGGGGTCACATTCATGTTCCCATTTAATCTCCAGGAGAAGGGGTCCCATTCATGTTTCCATTTAATCTTCAGGAGAAGGGGTCCCATTCATGTCACCATTTAATCTCCAGGAGAAGGGGTCCCATTCATGTTCCCATTTAATCTCCAGGAGAAGTGGTCCCATTCATGTTCCCATTTAATCTCCAGGAGAAGGGGTCCCATTCATGTCACCATTTAATCTCCAGGAGAAGGGGTCCCATTCATGTTCCCATTTAATCTCCAGGAGGAGGGGTCCCATCCATGTTCCCATTAATCTCCAGAAGGGATCCCATTCATGTTCCCATTTAATCTCCAGGAGAAGGGGTCCCATTCATGTTCCCATTTCATCTCCAGGAGAAGGGGTCCCATTCATGTCACAATTTAATCTCCAGGAAAAGGGGTCCGATTCAAGTTCCCATTTAATCTCCAAGAGAAGGGGTCCCATTCATGTTCCCATTTAATCTCCAGGAGAAGGGGTCCCATTCATGTTCCCATTAATCTCCAGAAGGGTTCCCATTCATGTCACCATTTAATCTCCAGGAGAAGGGGTCCCATTCATGTTTCCATTTAATCTCCAGAAGGGGTCGCATTCATGTTTCCATTTAATCTCCAGAAGGGGTCCCATTCATGTTCCCATTTAATCTCCACGAGAAGGGGTCCCATTCATGTTCCCATTTAATCTCCAGGAGAAGAGGTCCCATTCATGTTCCCATTTAATCTCTAGGAGAAGGCGTCCCATTCATGTCCCCATTAATCTCCAGGAGAAGGGGTCCCATCCATGTTCCCATTAATCTCCAGGTGAAGGGGTCCCATTCATGTTCCCATTTAATCTCAAGGATAAGTGGTCCCATTCATGTTCCCATTTAATCTCCAGGAGAAGGGGTCCCATTCATGTCACCATTTAATCTCCAGAAGAAGGGGTCCCATTAATGTTCCCATTTAATCTCCAGAAGAAGGGGTCCCATCCATGTTCCCATCAATCTCCAGAAGGGGTCCCATTCATGTTACCATTTAATCTCCAGGAGAAGGGGTCCCATTCATGTTCCCATTCAATCTCCAGGAAAAGTGGTCCCATTCATGTTCCCATTTAATGTCCAGGAGAAGGGGTCCCATTCATGTTCCCAATTAATCTCCAGAAGAAGGGGTCCCATTCATGTCAACATTTAATCTCAAGGATAAGGGGTCCCATTCATGTTCCCATTTGATCTCCAGTTGAAGGCGTCCCATTCATGTTCCCATTTAATTTCCAGGAAATGGGATCCCATTCATGTTCCCATTTAATTTCCAGGAGAAGGGGTCCCATTCATGTTCCCATTTAATTTCCAGGAAAAGGGGTCCCATTCATGTCACCAATTAATTTCCAGGAGAAGGAGTCCCATTCATGTTCCCATTTAATCTCCAGGAGAAGGGGCCCCATTCATGTCACCATTTAATCTCCAGGAGAAGGAATCCCATTCATGTTCCCATTTAATCTCGAGGAGAAGGGGGCCCATTCATGTTCCCATTTAGTCTCCAGGAGAAGGAGTCCCATTCATGTCACCATTTAATCTCCAGGAGAAGGGGTCCCATTCATGTCACCATTTAATCTCCAGGAGAAGGGGTCCCATTTATTTTCCCATTTAATCTCCAGGAAAAGGGGTCCCATTCATGTTCCCATTTAATCTCCATAAGAATGGATCCCATTCATGTTCCCATTTAATCTCCAGGAGATGGTGTCCCATTCATGTTCCCATTTAATCTCCAGGAGAAGTGGTCCCATTCATGTCACCATTTAATCTCCAGGAGAAGGTGTCCCAATCATGTTCCCATTAATCTCCAGGAGGAGGGGTCCCATCCATGTTCCCATTAATCACCAGGAGAAGGGGTCCCATTCATGTTCCCATTTAATCTCGAGGAGAAGGGATCCCATTCATGTTCCCATTTAATCTCCAGGAGAAGGGGTCCCATTCATGTTCCCATTTAATCTCCAGGAGAATGGGTCCCATTCATGTCACTATTTGATCTCCAGGAGAAGGGGACCCATTCATGTTCCCATTTAATCTCCAGGAGAAGGGGTCCCATTCATGTTCCCATTTAATCTCTAGGAGAAGGGGTCCCATTCATGTTTCCATTTAATCTTCAGGAGAAGTGGTCCCATTCATGTCACCATTTAATCTCCACGAGAAGGAATCCCATTCAGGTCACCATTTAATCTCCAGGAGAAGGGGTCCCATTCATGTCACCTTTTAATCTCCAGGAGAAGGGGTCCCATTCATGTTCCCATTTAATCTGCAGGAGAAGGGGTCCCATTCATGTTCCCATTTAATCTCCAGGAGAAGGAGTCCCATTCATGTCACCATTTAATCTGCAGGAGAATGGGTCCCATTCATGTTCCCATTTAATCTCCAAGAGAAGGGGTCACATTCATGTCCCCATTAATCTCCAGGAGAAGGGGTCCCATTCATGTTCCCATTTAATCACCAGGATAAGTGGTCCCATTCATGTTCCCATTTAATCTCCAGGAGAAGGGGTCCCATTCATGTTCCCATTTAATCTCCAGGATAAGTGGTCCCATTCATGTTCCCATTTAATCTCCAGGAGAAGGGGTCCCATTCATGTCACCATTTAATCTCCAGGAGAAGGGGTCCCATTCATGTTCCCATTTAATCTCCAGAAGAAGGGGTCCCATCCATGTTCGCATTAATCTCCAGAAGGGGTCCCATTCATGTTCCCATTTAATATCCAGGAGAAGGGGTCCCATTCATGTTCCCATTTAATCTCCAGGAAAAGTGGTCCAATTCATGTTCCCATTTAATGTCCAGAAGAAGCGGTCCCATTCATGTCAACATTTAATCTCCAGGGAAGGGGTCCCATTCATGTTCCCATTTAATCTCCAGTTGAAGGGGTCCCATTCATGTTTCCATTTAATTTCCAGTAAAAGGGATCCCATTCATGTTCCCATTTAATTTCCAGGAGAAGGGGTCCCATTCAAGTTCCCATTTAATTTCCAGGAAAAGGGGTCCCATTCATGTCACCAATTAATTTCCAGGAGAAGGAGTCCCATTCATGTTCCCATTTAATCTCCAGGAGAAGGGGCCCCATTCATGTCACCATTTAATCTCCAGGAGAAGGAATCCCATTCATGTTCCCATTTAATCTCGAGGAGAAGGGTTCCCATTCATGTTCCCATTTAATCTCCAGGAGAAGGATTCCCATTCATGTCACCATTTGATTTCCAGGAGAAGGGGTCCCATTCATGTTCCCATTTCATCTCCAGGAGAAGGGGTCCCATTCATGTCACAATTTAATCTCCAGGAAATGGGGTCCGATTCAAGTTCCCATTTAATCTCCAAGAGAAGGGGTCCCATTCATGTTCCCATTTAATCTCCAGGAGAAGGGGTCCCATTCATGTTCCCATTAATCTCCAGAAGGGTTCCCATTCATGTCACCATTTAATCTCCAGGAGAAGGGGTCCCATTCATGTTTCCATTTAATCTCCAGAAGGGGTTGCATTCATGTTTCCATTTAATCTCCAGAAGGAGTCCCATTCATGTTCCCATTTAATCTCCACGAGAAGGGGTCCCATTCATGTTCCCATTTAATCTCCAGCAGAAGAGGTCCCATTCATGTTCCCATTTAATCTCTAGGAGAAGGGGTCCCATTCATGTCCCCATTAATCTCCAGGAGAAGGGGTCCCATCCATGTTCCCATTAATCTCCAGGAGAAGGGGTCCCATTCATGTTCCCATTTAATCTTAAGGATAAGTGGTCCCATTCATGTTCCCATTTAATCTCCAGGAGAAGGGGTCCCATTCATGTCACCATTTAATCTCCAGAAGAAGGGGTCCCATTCATGTTCCCATTTAATCTCCAGAAGAAGGGGTCCCATCCATGTTCCCATCAATCTCCAGAAGGGGTCCCATTCATGTTACCATTTAATCTCCAGGAGAAGGGGTCCCATTCATGTTCCCATTCAATCTCCAGGAAAAGTGGTCCCATTCATGTTCCCATTTAATGTCCAGGAGAAGGGGTCCCATTCATGTTCCCAATTAATCTCCAGAAGAAGGGGTCCCATTCATGTCAACATTTAATCTCAAGGAGAAGGGGTCCCATTCATGTTCCCATTTAATCTCCAGTTGAAGGCGTCCCATTCATGTTCCCATTTAATTTCCAGGAAATGGGATCCCATTCATGTTCCCATTTAATTTCCAGGAGAAGGGGTCCCATTCATGTTCCCATTTAATTTCCAGGAAAAGGGGTCCCATTCATGTCACCAATTAATTTCCAGGAGAAGGAGTCCCATTCATGTTCCCATTTAATCTCCAGGAGAAGGGGCCCCATTCATGTCACCATTTAATCTCCAGGAGAAGGAATCCCATTCATGTTCCCATTTAATCTCGAGGAGAAGGGGGCCAATTCATGTTCCCATTTGGTCTCCAGGAGAAGGAGTCCCATTCATGTCACCATTTAATCTCCAGGAGAAGGGGTCCCATTCATGTCACCATTTAATCTCCAGGAGAAGGGGTCCCATTTATTTTCCCATTTAATCTCCAGGAAAAGGGGTCCCATTCATGTTCCCATTTAATCTCCATAAGAATGGATCCCATTCATGTTCCCATTTAATCTCCAGGAGATGGTGTCCCATTCATGTTCCCATTTAATCTCCAGGAGAAGTGGTCCCATTCATGTCACCATTTAATCTCCAGGAGAAGGTGTCCCAATCATGTTCCCATTAATCTCCAGGAGGAGGGGTCCCATCCATGTTCCCATTAATCACCAGGAGAAGGGGTCCCATTCATGTTCCCATTTAATCTCAAGGAGAAGGGATCCCATTCATGTTCCCATTTAATCTCCAGGAGAAGGGGTCCCATTCATGTTCCCATTTAATCTCCAGGAGAATGGGTCCCATTCATGTCACTATTTGATCTCCAGGAGAAGGGGACCCATTCATGTTCCCATTTAATCTCCAGGAGAAGGGGTCCCATTCATGTTCCCATTTAATCTCTAGGAGAAGGGGTCCCATTCATGTCCCCATTAATCTCCAGGAGAAGGGGTCCCATCCATGTTCCCATTAATCTCCAGGAGAAGGGGTCCCATTCATGTTCCCATTTAATCTTAAGGATAAGTGGTCCCATTCATGTTCCCATTTAATCTCCAGGAGAAGGGGTCCCATTCATGTCACCATTTAATCTCCAGAAGAAGGGGTCCCATTCATGTTCCCATTTAATCTCCAGAAGAAGGGGTCCCATCCATGTTCCCATCAATCTCCAGAAGGGGTCCCATTCATGTTACCATTTAATCTCCAGGAGAAGGGGTCCCATTCATGTTCCCATTCAATCTCCAGGAAAAGTGGTCCCATTCATGTTCCCATTTAATGTCCAGGAGAAGGGGTCCCATTCATGTTCCCAATTAATCTCCAGAAGAAGGGGTCCCATTCATGTCAACATTTAATCTCAAGGAGAAGGGGTCCCATTCATGTTCCCATTTAATCTCCAGTTGAAGGCGTCCCATTCATGTTCCCATTTAATTTCCAGGAAATGGGATCCCATTCATGTTCCCATTTAATTTCCAGGAGAAGGGGTCCCATTCATGTTCCCATTTAATTTCCAGGAAAAGGGGTCCCATTCATGTCACCAATTAATTTCCAGGAGAAGGAGTCCCATTCATGTTCCCATTTAATCTCCAGGAGAAGGGGCCCCATTCATGTCACCATTTAATCTCCAGGAGAAGGAATCCCATTCATGTTCCCATTTAATCTCGAGGAGAAGGGGGCCAATTCATGTTCCCATTTGGTCTCCAGGAGAAGGAGTCCCATTCATGTCACCATTTAATCTCCAGGAGAAGGGGTCCCATTCATGTCACCATTTAATCTCCAGGAGAAGGGGTCCCATTTATTTTCCCATTTAATCTCCAGGAAAAGGGGTCCCATTCATGTTCCCATTTAATCTCCATAAGAATGGATCCCATTCATGTTCCCATTTAATCTCCAGGAGATGGTGTCCCATTCATGTTCCCATTTAATCTCCAGGAGAAGTGGTCCCATTCATGTCACCATTTAATCTCCAGGAGAAGGTGTCCCAATCATGTTCCCATTAATCTCCAGGAGGAGGGGTCCCATCCATGTTCCCATTAATCACCAGGAGAAGGGGTCCCATTCATGTTCCCATTTAATCTCAAGGAGAAGGGATCCCATTCATGTTCCCATTTAATCTCCAGGAGAAGGGGTCCCATTCATGTTCCCATTTAATCTCCAGGAGAATGGGTCCCATTCATGTCACTATTTGATCTCCAGGAGAAGGGGACCCATTCATGTTCCCATTTAATCTCCAGGAGAAGGGGTCCCATTCATGTTCCCATTTAATCTCTAGGAGTAGGGGTCCCATTCATGTTTCCATTTAATCTTCAGGAGAAGGGGTCCCATTCATGTCACCATTTAATCTCCACGAGAAGGAATCCCATTCAGGTCACCATTTAATCTCCAGGAGAAGGGGTCCCATTCATGTCACCTTTTAATCTCCAGGAGAAGGGGTCCCATTCATGTTCCCATTTAATCTCCAGGAGAAGGGGTCCCATTCATGTTCCCATTTAATCTCCAGGAGATGGGGTCCCATTCATGTCTCCATTTAATCTGCAGGAGAATGGGTCCCATTCATGTTCCCATTTAATCTCCAAGAGAAGGGGTCACATTCATGTTCCCATTTAATCTCCAGGAGAAGTGGTCCCATTCATGTTTCCATTTAATCTTCAGGAGAAGTGGTCCCATTCATGTCACCATTTAATCTCCAGGAGAAGGGGTCCCATTCATGTTCCCATTTAATCTCCAGGAGAAGTGGTCCCATTCATGTTCCCATTTAATCTCCAGGAGAAGGGGTCCCATTCATGTCACCATTTAATCTCCAGGAGAAGGGGTCCCATTCACGTTCCCATTTAATCTCCAGGAGGAGGGGTCCCATCCATGTTCCCATTAATCTCCAGAAGGGGTCCCATTCATGTTCCCATTTAATCTCCAGGAGAAGGGGTCCCATTCATGTTCCCATTTAATCTCCAGGAAAAGGGGTCCCATTCATGTTCCCATTTAATCTCCAGGAGAAGGGGTCACATTCATGTTCCCATTTAATCTCCAGGAGAAGGGGTCCCATTCATGTTTCCATTTAATCTTCAGGAGAAGGGGTCCCATTCATGTCACCATTTAATCTCCAGGAGAAGGGGTCCCATTCATGTTCCCATTTAATCTCCAGGAGAAGTGGTCCCATTCATGTTCCCATTTAATCTCCAGGAGAAGGGGTCCCATTCATGTCACCATTTAATCTCCAGGAGAAGGGGTCCCATTCATGTTCCCATTTAATCTCCAGGAGGAGGGGTCCCATCCATGTTCCCATTAATCTCCAGAAGGGATCCCATTCATGTTCCCATTTAATCTCCAGGAGAAGGGGTCCCATTCATGTTCCCATTTCATCTCCAGGAGAAGGGGTCCCATTCATGTCACAATTTAATCTCCAGGAAAAGGGGTCCGATTCAAGTTCCCATTTAATCTCCAAGAGAAGGGGTCCCATTCATGTTCCCATTTAATCTCCAGGAGAAGGGGTCCCATTCATGTTCCCATTAATCTCCAGAAGGGTTCCCATTCATGTCACCATTTAATCTCCAGGAGAAGGGGTCCCATTCATGTTTCCATTTAATCTCCAGAAGGGGTCGCATTCATGTTTCCATTTAATCTCCAGAAGGGGTCCCATTCATGTTCCCATTTAATCTCCACGAGAAGGGGTCCCATTCATGTTCCCATTTAATCTCCAGGAGAAGAGGTCCCATTCATGTTCCCATTTAATCTCTAGGAGAAGGCGTCCCATTCATGTCCCCATTAATCTCCAGGAGAAGGGGTCCCATCCATGTTCCCATTAATCTCCAGGTGAAGGGGTCCCATTCATGTTCCCATTTAATCTCAAGGATAAGTGGTCCCATTCATGTTCCCATTTAATCTCCAGGAGAAGGGGTCCCATTCATGTCACCATTTAATCTCCAGAAGAAGGGGTCCCATTAATGTTCCCATTTAATCTCCAGAAGAAGGGGTCCCATCCATGTTCCCATCAATCTCCAGAAGGGGTCCCATTCATGTTACCATTTAATCTCCAGGAGAAGGGGTCCCATTCATGTTCCCATTCAATCTCCAGGAAAAGTGGTCCCATTCATGTTCCCATTTAATGTCCAGGAGAAGGGGTCCCATTCATGTTCCCAATTAATCTCCAGAAGAAGGGGTCCCATTCATGTCAACATTTAATCTCAAGGATAAGGGGTCCCATTCATGTTCCCATTTGATCTCCAGTTGAAGGCGTCCCATTCATGTTCCCATTTAATTTCCAGGAAATGGGATCCCATTCATGTTCCCATTTAATTTCCAGGAGAAGGGGTCCCATTCATGTTCCCATTTAATTTCCAGGAAAAGGGGTCCCATTCATGTCACCAATTAATTTCCAGGAGAAGGAGTCCCATTCATGTTCCCATTTAATCTCCAGGAGAAGGGGCCCCATTCATGTCACCATTTAATCTCCAGGAGAAGGAATCCCATTCATGTTCCCATTTAATCTCGAGGAGAAGGGGGCCCATTCATGTTCCCATTTAGTCTCCAGGAGAAGGAGTCCCATTCATGTCACCATTTAATCTCCAGGAGAAGGGGTCCCATTCATGTCACCATTTAATCTCCAGGAGAAGGGGTCCCATTTATTTTCCCATTTAATCTCCAGGAAAAGGGGTCCCATTCATGTTCCCATTTAATCTCCATAAGAATGGATCCCATTCATGTTCCCATTTAATCTCCAGGAGATGGTGTCCCATTCATGTTCCCATTTAATCTCCAGGAGAAGTGGTCCCATTCATGTCACCATTTAATCTCCAGGAGAAGGTGTCCCAATCATGTTCCCATTAATCTCCAGGAGGAGGGGTCCCATCCATGTTCCCATTAATCACCAGGAGAAGGGGTCCCATTCATGTTCCCATTTAATCTCGAGGAGAAGGGATCCCATTCATGTTCCCATTTAATCTCCAGGAGAAGGGGTCCCATTCATGTTCCCATTTAATCTCCAGGAGAATGGGTCCCATTCATGTCACTATTTGATCTCCAGGAGAAGGGGACCCATTCATGTTCCCATTTAATCTCCAGGAGAAGGGGTCCCATTCATGTTCCCATTTAATCTCTAGGAGAAGGGGTCCCATTCATGTTTCCATTTAATCTTCAGGAGAAGTGGTCCCATTCATGTCACCATTTAATCTCCACGAGAAGGAATCCCATTCAGGTCACCATTTAATCTCCAGGAGAAGGGGTCCCATTCATGTCACCTTTTAATCTCCAGGAGAAGGGGTCCCATTCATGTTCCCATTTAATCTGCAGGAGAAGGGGTCCCATTCATGTTCCCATTTAATCTCCAGGAGAAGGAGTCCCATTCATGTCACCATTTAATCTGCAGGAGAATGGGTCCCATTCATGTTCCCATTTAATCTCCAAGAGAAGGGGTCACATTCATGTTCACATTTAATCTCCAGGAGAAGTGGTCCCATTCATGTTTCCATTTAATCTTCAGGAGAAGTGGTCCCATTCATGTCACCATTTAATCTCCAGGAGAAGGGGTCCCATTCATGTTCCCATTTAATCTCCAGGAGAAGTGGTCCCATTCATGTTCCCATTTAATCTCCAGGAGAAGGGGTCCCATTCATGTCACCATTTAATCTCCAGGAGAAGGGGTCCCATTCACGTTCCCATTTAATCTCCAGGAGGAGGGGTCCCATCCATGTTCCCATTAATCTCCAGAAGGGGTCCCATTCATGTTCCCATTTAATCTCCAGGAGAAGGGGTCCCATTCATGTTCCCATTTAATCTCCAGGAAAAGGGGTCCCATTCATGTTCCCATTTAATCTCCAGGAGAAGGGGTCACATTCATGTTCCCATTTAATCTCCAGGAGAAGGGTTCCCATTCATGTTTCCATTTAATCTTCAGGAGAAGGGGTCCCATTCATGTCACCATTTAATCTCCAGGAGAAGGGGTCCCATTCATGTTCCCATTTAATCTCCAGGAGAAGTGGTCCCATTCATGTTCCCATTTAATCTCCAGGAGAAGGGGTCCCATTCATGTCACCATTTAATCTCCAGGAGAAGGGGTCCCATTCATGTTCCCATTTAATCTCCAGGAGGAGGGGTCCCATCCATGTTCCCATTAATCTCCAGAAGGGATCCCATTCATGTTCCCATTTAATCTCCAGGAGAAGGGGTCCCATTCATGTTCCCATTTAATCTCCAGGAAAAGGGGTCCCATTCATGTTCCCATTTAATCTCCAGGAGAAGGGGTCCCATTCATGTTCCCATTTAATCTCCAGAAAAAGGGGTCCCATTCATGTCAACATTTAATCTCCAGGAGAAGGGGTCCCATTCATGTTCCCATTTAATCTCCAGGCGAAGGGGTCCCATTCATGTCACCATTTAATCTCCAGGAGAAGGGGTCCCATTCATGTTCCCATTTAATCTCCAGGAGAAGGGGTCCCATTCGTGTTCCCATTTAATTTCCAGGAAAAGGGGTCCCATTCATGTCACCAATTAATTTCCAGGAGAAGGAGTCACATTCATGTTCCCATTTAATCTACAGGAGAAGGCGTCCCATTCATGTCACCATTTAATCTCCAGGAGAAGGAATCCCATTCATGTTCCCATTTAATCTCCAGGAGAAGGGGTCCCATTCATGTACCCATTTAATCTCCAGGAGAAGGTGTCCCATTCATGTCACCATTTAATCTCCAGGAGAAGGGGTCCCATTCATGTCACCATTTAATCTCCAGGAGAAGGGGTCCCATTCATGTTCCCATTTAATCTCCAGGAGAAGGGGTCCCATTCATGTACCCATTTAATCTCCAGGAGAAGGGGTCCCATTCTTGTCACCATTTAATCTCCAGTAGAGGGAATCCCAGTCTATTCATTCTCTCCTATGTAAATCAATCCCTCCGGCAGCATCCTTATGAATCTTTGCTGCAATCTCTCTAACTTCATTACATCTTTCGTTTGGTGTGACAACCAAAATTGCACATGCTATCTTAAGTGTTGTCTCATTGAAAATTGGATTCATATTGGCTTGTCTACAGAAGGCAGAAGGTGGGTGTATACGGAAAGTATTCTGTTGGATGCAAGTGACTAGTGGCTTTCCACAGGGATATGTTCTGGGATCTCAGCCCTTTGTTAGTTTTATGAATGATGTGGATGAAGAAGTGGAGGGATGAGTCAGTAAGTTTGCAGATGGCACGAAACTTGAAGGTGCTGTGGAGAATGATGAAGGTTGTCATAGGTTACAACAGGCTATAGACAGGATGTACGTTGGGAGATTGAACTTGAAGGCAGAGTACGCAGTTAACTGTGTGGAGGAACAGAGAGATTTGGCGTCCAGCTCCATAGATCCCCCTAGGATGCCACACAAATTGATAGGATAGTTAAGAAAAAGTATGGAGATATGGTGAACAGGGTTTCATTAGTCAGGGGATTGAGTTAAGATAATGTTAAACTCAGGTCAAACCACACTTGAAGTATTGCACATTCATTTCTGGTCGCATCTTTACTGGAAGGATGTAGATGCTTTAGAAAGGGTGTCTTTATTGGAGAACATCTTATGAAGCAACGTTGACACAGCCAAGGCTTTTCCCTTTAGAGCAACAAAGGATGAGAGGTGACTTAATAGAGGTAAAAAAGTTTATGAGAGGCTCAGATAGGGTGGACAGTCAGCACCTTTTTTTTGGTGGGGGAGGGGGGACATTAGCAAATACCAGAGGATATAGAGTACGTTTAAGGTGAGTGAAGGAAAACTTTTTTCTTTACATACAGAGAATGGTGTGTGCCTGGAATGTATTGTTAGGGGTGGTGGTAAAATCTGGTACAATAGGGACATTTAAAAGACTCTTGATGCATGAAAAATAGAGGGTTATGAGTGTGACGCAAGGAAGGATTAGATTGTTGTGGAGTACATTGGCACAACATCATGGGCCGAAAGGCTTTTACCATGCGGTAATGTTTGATGTTCTATGTTCCATGTTCAAAAGTCTTAGAACATGATATCTCAATTTGTGTACTCAGCACCCAATCCAATGTAGGCAAGTGTGCCATGTTTCTTCTTTGTCACATTGCTAACCTTTGTTGCCACTCTCAGGAAATTGTATATGTATATATTAGGTCTCCGTTTTATGACGTTCTTAAGGAAATAGTATGAGGAAAAGTGACTGGAAGCTGCGAGGGCACCAAAGTGCTCCTGTGCTGTATTTATTGCTTCGACGTGGACAGCGGGAGGAAATTTTGCCAACACCTCAGCAGCACCTCAACTTAAGTTGTGGGAATCATCAAGCAGCAAGTCAGGCATGGTGACAGGAACTTCCAACCCTGCAGCAACCTCTCAGTACTGCACTGTGCTGTTGGCCTAGACCTAGACATTTATGTTCAACCTCAGACAGCCACAAGTGGATATGCCAGACGGAATTTAAAAAGCACATGGAGAAGTTCAAATGTCAAATCAATAATATTTTTGCCTCTTTAATATCTCTATTCTCAAACAGCAAGCATATCACTTACTCTGTTACTTTCCATCATTCTAGATGTACAGGGGTTATAGGATGATTAATGTATTTGGGAGCATGGGCTCATGGACTGTACATCATAATTTAAATTAGAACTGACATCACTTTTAATTTCTGCACCATTTTGCTTCATTTGCTCTAACTTTAGGAACTGTAAATCTTTCCCTCAATTTCCAGAGCAGTTTTGAGTGAGTTTGACTACAAATTTATTGTCATATACACAAGTACAATGTACATATGCCCCAAATTCTTACTTGCTGCAGCCAAACAGGTATGCAAGATACACCAACTACAATAGTATATATTACCCAGAGTTGGCTCCAGGGGAGGTCCCTCAATATGTGGACAACTAGGAATTTGAAGGTACTAACCCTCTTTACCACCATCAATGAAGTCAAGTATGTAGTCCCTTGGCCTCCCCTTCTTTACGTTCATAATAAGCTCCTTGGTCTTGGTGACACTGAGAACTGGATTGTTGTTCTGACACCACCCAACCAGATTCTTGATCTCTATCGTGTACTCTAACTCATCATTTTCCTATTATTTAGCCAACAACTGTGGTGTCATCAGCAAATTTATAGATTGCAGTGGGGCCAAACATGGCTATGCAGCCATGTGTATCTGGGGAATAGAGTAGGAGACTACATACACAGCGTGGAGGTGCCCCTGTGTCATTGGTCAATGAGGAGGAAGTCATGGTGCCGATCCACACTGATTGGGATCTATCAATGAGGAAATCTAGGATCCAGCTGCAGAGGGATGAAAATATTCAGATTTCTTAGTTTTATTATGTTTTGCTGATATGATGGTGTTAAATGATTACAACTAAACAGGGATGGTGATAATTGTGGTATCAATTTGCATCTAGAGAATGATTGGACAATGGCATGTAGTTGATGAGTTGTCCTATATGGTAGATGAAACTCAGCACTCTAAAACTATGTATCAATAAACAAAAATCATACTGCGATCACATTGCAACTCATATCCTTTTAAAAACATTCACTCATTTAGTTGCATGAAATGTCTAACCTGGTCTGAAATGTGAAAGGCTGGTTCCATGGAAAAATTGAGACAACTTAGCTGGACTGGGCAAGTCTACCTTGGGGAGTAGGGCCTCAGACAGCTGAAAGATTTGGAACATAGAACATTACAGCACAAAACAGAGCTCTCAGCCCACAATGTTGTCCCGATCTACAGTATAGAACCTTTTACACCTTCATAATGCCTAGTGTAACCACCACGTATCCTAAAGGGGGCTTTCAACTATATTTTTGAAGTATAGTGGCTATTGTAGTGTGTGAAATATGGCAGTAAATTTGTGCACAATAAGATCCCATATTATAGCCATCTGATAATAGACAATGATAACAATTTGCTTTAACGATGTTAAGGGAAGGATAAATATTTGCCAGAACACCATCCCATCGACATTATTCTTCAAAATAGCATAATGGAATTTTTTATGTACTTTCTCCAGAGTAGATTGGATCTCTATTTAATCTCATCAATACCCCACCTCCAACTCCACAGAATTCCCTCAGCACTTCAATGGTGTCAGCCTAGATTTGTGCCATCCATCAGAGATGGGTCGCCAACTCACAACCTCAGAGTCAATTATCTATGGCTGTCACACAATCATAATCACAGAATTTTATAGCATACAAGGCCATTTGGCCTATCAAGTATCTGGTGACTCTGAAAGGTCTTTGCAATCACATCCAGACTTCAGGTTTTACTCTGTACCCAATGAATAAATTCCTTTCAAATATGAATCTCATTGAATCATATAAATGAAACGTCCACATCTCATCTGTTTCTTGAGCCAATTACTTCTAAATATTGACCCATTCACAGGGATAACACTTTCTAATTGTTATATGGCATTTCAATTATGAACACCTCTGCTAAACTTCCCCTTTCCCTTTTCTGCCCTAAAGGTTAAGGATTTGATAGGTTGCTACATCACATACGGTTTTTAAATTGCAAGCACAATCAAGGAATTTGACCGCTACACGGACAGTCTAAAAAGGAACATGCAGGAATTTTGAGTTAATTCCTACACCATGATTTATCTTGCAAGACCCTTAAAACCTTTTGGAGGAAGCCTGCAGTGTAAATCGTACTGGAAAAATTTGTTGTTTGGTCATTCACTCCACTGCAGGTCCTACCACTGTGACTGTGGCACTCAGGTACTTACAGTCTAAAAAGGCACCCAGTGTGAATGACCACAAGGGCAGTAATTATAACCATATAACAATTACTGTACGGAAACAGGCCATATTGGCCCTTCTAGTCCGCACCAATTTACATGAAACTCCACTTGTTCCACCTATTCACTCCCTTGCCCATAACCCTCCAACCCCCTCACATCCATGTACTCATCTAACCTCCTCATCAATGACAGAATTGACCCTGCCGCAACTACTTCTTCCGGTAGATCATTCCACTCAGCCACCACTCTCTGAGTGAAGAAGCATCCTCTTACTTCATAATTTTAAATACCTCTATCAAATCCCTTCTCAACTTTCTATGCTCCAAATCCCAGTCTACTCAATCTTTCTCTGTATTCAAGATACTGCAATCCAGGCAACATTTTTGTAAATCTTCTTTGCACCCTCTCTACCTTATTTATATCCTTCCTATAATTTGGAAATCAGAACTGTACACAATACTCCAAACTTGGCCTCACCAATGCCTTAAACAGCCCCAACATCACCTCCCAGCTCCAATATTCTATGCTATGATTTATAAAGGCCAGCATACCAAAAGCCTTCTTCACCACCATATCTACCTTCAAGGAACACTGAACTGTTATTCCAAGATCCCTCTGTTCCTCAGCATTCTTCAATTATGTTAATTTTTTCCCCATGATTTTCCTGACATTGCAGTCTAAAAAAAATTACAAAAAGGAACTGGGCAGGAAAATGCAGAGAAAAGTGATTAATCAATGAAATGTGTAAAAAGCCCTTCAGCCCAATATGATCATCAATTGCCCATTTATATGAATCCAGTGAAAAGTACTTCCATTTGGAACAGAGAAACAGGGGAAGGTGAAAAGGATATGAGAAAAGTTATGAACAGTTCTGGCAATAATGCTTTTGTATTTAATAGTCAGCTGCCTCTCCAAGAAGTTTATTGCGAGACTGGAAAGACTGCTGCCAAATTTTGGCCCATTGCAACATTAGGTCAGCTACTTGCAAGCAATGATTGTGGTTTTCCATCTGTTTGGGGCAATTGAAGTTTCCTGAAACTATGACCAAGAAATTGATATCTGGCAGACTTGCATTTCCATCTTTCCTTTAATTTCCTTTTGAGGATATCTTAAAGGAGCTTACAAATAATCAAGTTTATTTTTAAAAGCAATGTGTTTATTAGAGTGTGACTTAGAAAGCACAACAACTAAACTTCAGCAGTGTAAGTGCCCACTTTCAAGGTGATAATGACCAGATAGTCTATTTATATTGTAGAACAGGAGGTCTGTATAGAAAGATATTAGGGATAAGGTCTCAGCTCTTAAATGTGAATGGGCCACTTCTTCCATACATCACAGCAGTCTTGGCCTGGATTTCAAACTCATTCATCTCTATACTCCTATATCACAGTAGTTCTCAGCCTATCGTGAAGTGTTCTGACCCAAAATGTCAACCATTCTTCTGATCAATATATCTTAATAAGTTTAATACACAGTTCCATTTTTGTGTTGGAGGGGTTATTGGAAAGAGGCAGGTAGGTGGAGCTGAGTCCATGGCCAGATCAGCCAAGATCTTATTTAATGGCAGAGCAGGCTCCTATTTCTTATGTTCTCATATAGTAGGATTTATAATAATCTCTCCTGATCTTATCCCAGGTACAAGATATCTAGTCCAGCAAAGAAACTACTCAGTTACATTATGCTTGGGCTTTGGGTAGTTTATTGGTAGCTATAAGTAGTTTAGATAAAGCTCAGTTAAACAGAAAAGTCTGCAGCTGCTGCAGTCGAGAAAAAATGGCACCACTGCCCAAGCTTCTGTAACAGCAGCGCTCCCTCTGTTGTGGACCCAAGACAGTGGGTGGGGGTGGAGACGCAGTGCTGCTCGCAAGCTTTCAACCACCAGTGGCTCCATACAGGTTTTACATGGCCTGTTAAAGGAGTTGATGGTGGCGCCTGGGGTTGGGAATGGATCAAGAGGGGTTGCAGACTCCAGAAAGTAGCAGACCAGCACAGAGCATCAGAAAGGGGAGAACACCCATTACAGTACAGTGAACCTGGCGGCAGACCAGCGAGAGGCTCAGTGGCAGAGGAACATACATAGTCTGTAGGTGACTTGTGGTCAGGGACCCTCATGTGAACCAGGTATCGGAGCCAGGATTCAAGAGAGTGCTGAGGGCACGGTACAAGGCCCTTTTGGCCCATGAGCTCATGCCACCCAATTACATCTAATTGACCTATACCCTGGTATGTGTTTTTTTTTTGAAGGGTGGGAATAAACCAGAGTCCTTGGGGAAAAGTCCATTCAGTCACGGGGAGAACGTAGCTTCTTACAGATAATGTGGAATTCGAACTCCAGTTCCAATCACTGGCACTGCAAAGGCGTTGCACTAACCACTACACCAACCAGGCAAGAAGGGCTCCTGAAAGGCCTTGGATGCTGAAGACTTCCTGATTGTATCAGAGGTTTGGATCTGGAGTGTCAATGGTTCAACAGGAGTGTGTGCAGCTGCAGATACTGCAGGAAGGCCTAAGGTGAATCCACGGAAACTCAGTGGCTCTTTTGCTTCTCTTTCTCCTACTGTTAGGGGTGCCAGGTAATGCTCATGATGACTCTGTTTCCTTACGGCAGACCAAACTTAATGACCAAACTTATCATGTACGTTACATTTTTAATGTATTACAATGTGGCAATAAAAAGAATCTTAAATCTTGAATGCAATCCAGAAACGTGCTAGAAAATCTCAACAGTATCCATAGGAAGTACAGGGTAACAAATGTTTCGGGCCTGAGCCATTTGTCAAGATGTGAGCAAAATCCAGACAGGCACATGAATAAAAAAGTGGGAGGAAGAGAGGAGAGAAGGATGGGGCAGGATGAGGAGTACAGGCTAACAGGGAAGAGCCTGTGCTCTCTGCCCATTCCTCCCTACCCCACTCTCCCATCACCTTTTTATTTAGGCACCTGCCAGTTTTTACTCATACCTTGATGAAAGGATCAAGCCAGAAGTGTTGGACACACTTTACTTCCAAAAGATGCTGCATAACCTGCTGATTTTCTCCAGCACATTTGTTGATTAGATCGAGTCGACTTGTTGGGGAAATCCTTTGCTCCAGCAAGAAATCACTGACAAGGAGAACTGGAAATTTGGTTGTGGAGGAAGGAAGTTCATTTGATTTGATGTATTTTGGGGTTTTTTTTTTACAAACCTTAAGTGCTAAAGTCTTCACCTTCTGGATTAGCTGGCTTTCACTAATCAAAAGGCCATCTGTCTGTGTAGACGTCCAGGGCATCCATCAATGTAAGTAACAATGAGTTGTTAGCTTTTCCCTAAAAAAATATCTGCATAACCACATATGTGCATTGCATTGAACCCAATTATGTGTGGGCTGTCTGGCTTGTACCCTACCATTCTTGGGAGCTGTGACCAAATCCTTGGGTGAATGGGAATTTGATCTTTGTTTGTACTATGGGAAATAACTCAAAAAAAACCAAACCAAAATCCTTAATAAACAAAAGTGTTAGAGAAACTCAGCCGGTTTTCCCCCTCCCCACAACATTCAAAGGAAACAAAGATATATAACCAATGTTTTGAGTCTGAGTCCTTTGTCAAGGTATGAGGAAAAAAGCAGACAGGAACCTGAATAAAAAAAAGGGCGGGGGAAGAAAGGGCAGGCCAAGGAGTGCAGGCCAACAGGTAAGAGGTCATGGATTATTGAATCAACCTTGACTTCAAATTAATCGGCCCATCTCTGGCAACACTCTGCCCTTTCTCAATCTTTCCATCTCCACATCGGGAGACAAACTCTCTACAAACCCATCAACTCCCACACCTCTTCATACCCTTCCCCATAACGATTCTCTTAATTCCTCCGTCTCCGTCACATCTGCTCTCACGAGGAAGTCTTCCATTCCAGATCCTCCAAGATGTTCTCCTCCTTCAAATAAAAATGCGACTTCCACTCTACTGCCATCAACTCTGCCCTTACCCGGTGGGGGGTGTTTGTGGGACGTCTTGTGATGCCGTCAACTCCAGTGGGATTTTTTTTTAAGTGCCTATTTAGCAAAGATTTTTTTAAGTCAAAATATTTTAATTATAAAACAGTTAACTAATTTTTTGACTATTTTGCCACAAAAAAAATGCCTCTAAATTAACTACAACTACAAGACCTGAAGATAAGAAAAAGAAAGAAGCTGGGCCTACCTTGACGCTGAAGCAGGCCGTTGAATTACCACCTGGATCTGCCAGAGAAGACCCAGGTGAAGGAGAGTCCTCCGGAGCCATCTTCACATTGACGCACAAAGATGGCACCGGTGGAAAATTCAAAATTGTTTTGCGCATGCATGGTACAGATTAACATAAAGCCATGAAAAAAATTCAACAACTCCTAAAGGGATAGTCCAGCATGTCAACCTCAGAACATGGAGGTGATGTGGAAGAAGCTTCAGATGAGTCTGAAAGTGATCAGGATGCGTCAAGTTCAGGAGTGGAACCAATAAGAGGCAAGAAAAAGATCTCTAAGAAAGAAGTAAGCAAGATTGAATCAGAAATTCACAAATTGCAAATTAAATTTAAAACAACTCTGGAAGATAATTTAAAGTTATTGAATGAAACTATAAGTCAAGTTTCAGAGGATTTGAAACAAGTCAAAGAAGATTTGACAGTTAAAGTAGATAAAGCTCTGAGTATGATGAATAACATTACACAGAAAGTGGATAAATTGGAAAATAAAGTTGAAAATTTTCAAGATGATGTACAGTATATTGAAGAAAGATCTAACATGTGAAGACTTGATGACTGGTTTAATCTCAAAAATTGATGGATAAAATTGATATATTGGAAAATTTTAGTGGAAGGAACAATGTCAAAATAGTAGAACTATCTGAAGGTAAAGAAGGCCCTGATGTGATTCTTTTATTTTAAGAGTGGGTCTCGAAGATATTTGGAGAAAAATATTTTGAAGATTTTAATTGAAAGAGCTCTAAGACCTAAGCCCTTCCTGAGTCAGAGGCCTCTATCTATTATAGAGGAAGGCTCTTGGGTTTGGCTGTGAGAAGGGCAAAGGAACATTGTCCTTTGGTTTATGAAGGAGATAAATTTTTCTTTTATCCAGATTTGTCAAACTTTGTTAAAGAGGAGGAAAGAATTTAATCCTGTTAAATAAATTTTGCATGACAAAGGTTATAAATCTGTATTGCGTTATCCTGCTACTTGGAAAATTTTTGTACCACTTCAGCAAATTGTTTTCTTTACAAATTTTGTGCAAGCTGAGGAATATGTTCAAAATTTGCCTAAAGTTCAATCATCGATATGTTATTTTCTGTATTTTTCAGTTGATCTTTTGATTTTCTCATAGATGAGAAAACTGAGCAACATTATTTGTTTTTATTTTTTTTATTAGATGAAAACTGATGTTTTGACTAATTAACGTTTTTTTCCCGTGGGGTCATGAGATGCTTTAACGTTGATTTCTGACGGTTTACGTGTGTTTTCATGGTAAAACTATGACCCACAATGTGAAGGGGGATAATGCTATATTCGATGGAACTTCTTGGGTAGGGATTTCTGTTTTTCTTCTTTTTCTGTTGATCTGTATTTAATCTTTATCATATTTTTCTTTGGATTGCAGGTGGTAACGCTCGAGATCGCACGTTAATGTTTGGGAATTCTTCCTGGACTGGAGAGATGAAAAGGGATTTTAAAAATAAGGAAATAGGAATAAAGCAATTAAGATTGTTAGTTTTAATAATCATGGGATTAACAGGAAAATAAAAAGAAAGAAATTATTAACTTATACAGAGATTAAGGGTGGATATATCTTTTTTGCAAGAAATTCATTTAACTGAAAAAGAACACCTGAAATTGAAAAGAGATTGGGTAGATTTTTGGATGTGGTGGTGAAAATTGAATTTTTTCTTTACATTCTCCTTGGTCCTGTTCAAAAGTCAAGCCATTTTGGATTTCTATTAGTAATTTTTTGCAACAAGTTGCTGATGTTGTTTTTAAATTAAATCCTGAAATATTTTTGCTGGGAAATTTTGGAAATATAAATCCTAAATTAGATTTATCAGATTCTCAATGAAAATTTGTTACATTAGCTCTGGTAATAGCGAGAAACTGTATTGCTGTTACTTGGAAATCCGATGTTTCTTGAACATTAGGAAGATGGCAAACAGAGGTTCAATGTTGTATTCCATTATAAAAATTATCTATAATTTGAGAGGTAAATATTATACTTTTTTTTACAGATTTGGAGCCCGTATGCTCAAAAATTAGGATTAAATTTATAAATAATTCCTTTCATTCCTCCAGTTTCATGAAGTTTTCCCTCAGTGAACATTTTTTTTTGTGAAAATGCTTTTATGTGAGATCTTCGCGTGTTTCCAAGAGCAAACCAATTCAATATGTATATTCAATATTTTTTTAGTATATTAGTGTTTTTTTCTTTTATATCCTTTTTGTGGTTTTAGTTTTTTGGGGTAGGTGGGGGGGGTTTTGGGAAGGGGTGGGGGTGAGAGGGTGTTTTAGTTAGCTTTTTCTTTCTTTCTATATACAAATTTAACATGCATTTAATAATTTCCTTTATATAATATCTTGATATATGTGCCTGTACTCCTATCTCCTCCATTTCCCACACATCTGCCTTGGCCCCCCCTTCACCCCAAGATTCCCCTTATCCTCACCTACCATGTCACCAGTTTCCAAATCCAACATTTTATCCTCTGGAATTTCTACCACCTACAAAGTGATCCTACTATCAGAAACATCTTCCCTTCTCCACCCCATCCGCTTTCCACAGGGACCGTTTCTTTCGAAGCTCCCTTGTCCACTCATCTCTTTTCATTAATCACCCCCTTGGCACCTACCTTGATGATCGCAGGACATGCTACAAATCCGCCCACACCACCATTCGGGGCCCTAAAAAGTCCTTCCAAGTTAAGCAACGGGGCCATCTACTGCATCCAGTGCTCCTGTTGAGGCCTCCTCTACATTGAAGAGTCTGGACGCAGACTGGAAGATAATTTTGTTGAGCACCGTTCAGTCTGCTGCAATAGCAGGGTTCTCCCTGTGACTAACCACTTTAATTCTTCACCCCATTCCTACACCGCCATGTCTGTCCATGGTCTCATGCACTGCCAAGCTAAGGCCACCCACAAATTAGAGGAACAACACCTAATATTCTGTCTGGGCACTCTCCAACAAGAAAGCATTAACATTGACTTCTCTGGTTTCTCTTCGGCCTCTCCCCTGTCTCTCTCTTCTTTCCCTCTATCTCCTTTCCTTCAGCTCCCTGCCACCTTCCCCATCCATTCAGAGAGATACTTTCCCACTCCCACTAATACTTCTTAGCATTTTTCTCTTCTGCCCTCCTACCAATTTCCAACTTGCCAAAATGGACGATATGCAGGGTCAGTGTCAGAAACTCTCTCGGCCAGGGTGGGGGGCTTACCTGCCATGAACCTTCTTGCACAATGATGGGGAAGTGTGATGGTGGTGCATGCGTGAGCTGGCACTCGCGCATGTGGTTGAGAAGAAATGTGGCGACGCACACTGCATTTAGCAGGTAAGTGCCCTTTCTGCCCCTTAATTTATCCTCCATTTGGGGGTGTAAGGCCTACACTCCTAAATGGAGGACAAATTAACGTCCAGCTCAAGGTGGCACCGGTCGGAGGATAGAGAACTCAAAAGCTGGACTGTCTGGCCTAAAACCGGATGGCTGGCCATCCTAATATCCACCTATGATCTCTTTACTGTTGGCCTGTGTTTCTCCCCCTGCCCCTTCTTCCTGCCTCCCCCTCCCTTTTATTCAGATGCCTGTCTGCTTTTTGCTCCTACTTTGATGAAGGTCTCAGGCCCAAATCTTTGCTTCCTATGTTTGCTGCGTGTCCTGCTTTCTCCAGCACTTTAGTGTATTAAACTACAAGCACAGCATCTTCAGATTTTCTTGTTTAAAGCCAAAATCTTTGTTCTCATTAAACATTTGTTTCCCTGTGATGTTGCCATTATGGCTCTCTTGGAACTCCTGCAAAGTATTATTGCACAAGTACTGCAGCAGACGTCAATCTTTCACTATTTAATTTATAATCTGGTCTATTGTTCATTCCACGGTAGATGACCATTTACTAACATTGCACTCCATCTGCCAGAACTTGCCTACTCGCTCAACCGATCCATCTCTCTCTGCAAATGCTTCACCACCTCTACACAATTTGCTTTTCCAGTTAGTTCAGCTTCACAACAAACCTAGAGACGCTACACTTGGACTCCTTGTCCCTATCGTTAATGTATATCGTGAACAGCTGTGATGACCCCTGCGGCACCTCATTCATCGCTGATTGGCAATCATAAAAACACCTATTTATCCCAACACTCTGCCACCTGTTGGTTAACCAATCCTCTATCCACACTAACACTTTTCTCTCAATTTCATGCATCCTTAATCTTATGGATAAGTCTTTTACGCAGCACTTTTGCTTTACAGAAATCTAAGCATACACATCCACCTGTTTGCCTTTGCCCACTACCCTCACTGCATCTTCAAAGAACTCCAGCAAATTTGTCAAACATGACCTTCTCTTCCTGAGTCCCTGCTGTGACTCCTTGGTGTAACAATTTATGTCCAGATATCCTTAAGGATATCTTCAAGTATCCTTCCAGATACCTTCCAGACTCTAAGCATTAAGCTAACTGGCTTTTACTTACATCCTTTTTTAAAAAAAACAGGGGCAAGACATTTGCTGCTTTCTGCTTTGCCTGTACTTGCCCAGAGTCCAGAAAAGTTGGGTAAATTATCACGAACACCTCTACCATTAATTCCACCAAGACTCTATAGTTGAAATTAAATTCAACAATTTGCACAACAGCATCAGTAACAGTGGGCACAAGCCTCTCATCTTATATGATATACAGATGCAAGTATCATATGTGTGAGTAGTGGCTCAATAATTGATTAATAATCCCAAGAAGTTCCATTCTAGTTGGAGGTAAGCTGCAGCATTGCAGCAAGAAAGATTGTTGGAAATGTTGGCCCTATGGTGCAACTTTGCCTGACTGCACTGTGATTGGGGGTAGAGTGGTCAGGCATGCAGCTTATATGGTAACATGAAGCAACTGCACGATGAAATTGCATTTCTGCAGACTGCCAAGCTTGAGAAGGATACTCCATAATCCCTCCCAATCATCTAATTTAAAGGTCATACATATTGATTGTTGCTGCTGCCTGATTTCTCAGCGTTGACATGCAGTGAAGGCCATATTTTTTTCGAGCCTCTCAATGAAGGGAAGCTACACTGAAGTTCAGGGGATGGCCACTGGGGAGAAGCAGTCATAGGGAGCCTTGGCAATGATTTGTCCTGTGCCAGTCTGTAGGGAGATGATACATCATTCAGCTGCAGTAGGCAAACCGTGCTTACATGCATGGTTGGAAGATGGGATAAAAGTCACAGTCACTGAGGCATGCAAGAGGTACTGGCATCACTAGGGGAGCGCAGGGGTGCGGACCATACTGGGTGACACCATCAGAGGGGTTGACACCAAAATGACTGTCTATAAAATTTTGTGCAGTGTTTCGGCACAAATTTGTTATTTTTTTTAATAAAAATATCCTCCTAATTTTTTTTATAAGTCCAGCTTACAAGTATCAATATACCTACAAGGCTAAAGCTCTCTAATTTACTTTTTGAAGCTTCTAATGCACTCCAGTCAGAAAACCTCCCCCAGCTCAGTGCCGCTGCCACCACTAACCCCCTGCTCAACGCTGTCGCTAACCCCCCCAACTCAGCACCGCCATTACCACCCCTCAACCTGCTCAGCGGTACCACCGCCTCCCGAACCCTGCTCAATCCACCCCCCTCATCCCGCTCAGTGCTGCCACTGCTGCCCCAGACGAGGAAGGAACACACGCCTGTTTCTTCTTAAGCTCGGTACACTTGTACACTCAGTTCATGGGGGTGGGGGGAATTAACACCATGAGTTAATGTGCCGGGTAACACCAACCCTAGTGATGCTACTGCAAGAGGAGAGGCTTTTCACATAAATAAACATTTTCTAACAACCTACTCGTGCCTGCAACCTTAAAACATCTTTCAGGTGTCACCTCTCAACCCAGCTATCATCTTCAATGCCCCAGTGTTCTGAGAAGATCTAAATTTGAGAGTTTAATTACTGATGGAACTAGGAAGGGTTTTATATCAAATATGTATAATTTATTGCAGGCTAAATCCTTTAAGCTAGATGTAGATAAAACAAAAATGAAATGGGAGAGAGATCTGTGGATAGATATCCCCCTGGAAGATTGGATGTCAATATGTGAAGACAGTATGACCAAGATTGTGAATGTGCAATATAGAGTAGTTCATTATAATTTTATTCATCAATCATACTTAACTCCTGAGAAATTAAAGAATTTTAAGTATATTACTTCAGATTTGTGTTTTAGATGTCATATGGAAGTAGGAACCTTCTTAAACTTGGTTTGGTTATGTGAGACAGTTAAACCCTTTTGGAATAAAATTAAAGAATTTTTGAAAGTTATGCTTAAATTTAAAATTAATTTAGACCCGATAACATTTTTATTGGGTGATATTAAATCATTATGTTTAGAAATAAAATTAGATAAACCTCAAATTACTTTTCTGAGGTTGACTTTAGCAGTAGCCAGGAAATGTTTAGCAGTTACTTGGAAGAATGAGATTCAGTTGAATATTCAACAGTGGCATACGGAGATGAGATCATGTAACCCTTTAGAGAAGATAACGTATAACTTGTGAAATAATTATCCTTTCTTTGTGAAAGTTTGGAGCCTGTATATGGATTGGATGTGTACTAATTCTTGAAATATTTTCCCTCGTATGGGTGGCATGATCTCCAACCATGACACATTTAAATGTATTATCTTAATTATTCTCCTCCATCTCTCTTTCCTTCTTTTTTCTGGGGTAGATTAGTAGGGGGGGGTAGGGTGGGACGAATGGGGATGGGGAGAGGGGGTATTATGGGATAAAATATGTATTACATTGTATTTTACATGTATTATCTATTATTGATTATAAATAAAGTTTTTTTTAAATGCCCATCTGAAGTCTCAGGGCCGACTGAGCTGCAGTGATCCTTGCTTTCCTTTGGTACCACAAAGCCCTAGAGAAATACTACAAATGCACCAGAAGTTTAAGTGAACTAACATCAGTGACTACTACTAGGCCAATCCACTGAAGCCTAAGTCACACTTGAGCAGTTCTAGAGGGCAGACTATATCAATCACATGCCCGACTCTAGACACCTGAAACAGACATGGCAACCAGGAAGACTGAGAAACAGATTCAAAGATATTCCCAAATATTCCAGAAGGCATGCAGCATTCACTTCCCAGCCTGTGGAAATCCCTAGCCCACAGGCACTGTGTAATATTTTGGATAGTGGAGCCAATTTGCCAGAATCTCAATTTAAAGGGATGAGGGAATGCAGCACCTCCCATCATTGTAACCTACGCTAATCGAATACCCCCTCACCCACCTATAACAAAGTATGCAGATCCTACACTGGATTCATCATCCACCTCAGAACCTGGCCAAATCGACTGCAAGTCATCCTTAATCCCAGCGGAACTGCTGGATGAGCTCATTGCAAAAGCTCAACTGCTTTACTGACCTCCTGAGTTCATCATACACTTTTGTGCATTTACTGCTCTACTGCAGCTGCCTTTCCTTATCTAGCCTACAAGTGATCCACATTTTTATGGGTGACACTCAACTCCTCTCTGAGATGCTGTGAGAAGGGGAAGGGGAAGAGAGGAGGAGGGGGAAATTAGAGATGGATAATAAATGCTAGCACTTCTCTCATCCTATGAAAGAAGTGATTGTCCAGAATTTATGGGATCTTCAAAAGCACAAATTGACCTCAGCATTTCCAATGTCACATCAGCTTCAATGGCAGTAAATGACTTTGAGATGACCTATGGCACAATGCAAGTGCAAATCTTTCTTTTAATCTTTGCCACGCACATCAGAAATGTTGATAATGGAAGTATGTTGCCTCCCGCACACTGAATTTATGGAATTTAATGTCAAAGGGTGTAGTTTTGGCTACATATGAAGAAGGCGGAACAAACAAGCCTCTTCTTGTGCTTTGAGAGCAGATCTTGATTCTGCTGTCTGCTGCCAAGGGAGATTTTGTTTAAAACATGGTAGAGAGATGGTTCCTAATGCCAAGGCTGTGCCTAAAAGCTTGAATACAGCAGCAAAGTTAAGCTGCCAAAAGAGCTTTATTTGTCCATCACAAAAAATCTCAAACTTGGCAGCATTGAATTATTTACAGAATTTTCAGTTCTATCAGCTCACCTAATCTTTCCACCATTGTAAATGTACCCAGCCAACCAATTCCAAATTCCTTGGTCGTTCAGGCCTTGTCAAGGCTTCAGTGAATAAGAGTATGCAGACAACATTGTAACTTGCACTGGAGCTCTGATCATTGTAGATGCTGCATACACTTCAAGTGTGAAATTGTTGCACTTGTTAGCATTTCTTGCATGCAGTGACTGAGGGGAAAGATTTTGAGAGATTAAGGTGAAACAGTATCCTGTGGCATGAGCTTCAGCAAGCATAGCTCTAAGATCACTGGAGAAGGGGCTGGAGGGGAGATAATGAAAACAAGTTTGCACAGCAAGTATTTGCAAGCTGGGATTTGCTGCCTAAAAGGGCAATGAAGAAAATCCAACAGTAACTTTCGGCAGAACATCAGAAAGATACTTGAAGGGAGAAATGTTGGTGGGATGAAGGGACAGTGACCCATTTTAAACATGTCTTGATTCTTTGAATGAAATTTAAAGTAGAAACCTTCAAGTACAAAATAAAGTACAAAGCAAAATAAAGATAATTGATTTTCATGAATGCTTCAGTCTTGGAGAGCAAAATCAAGCAGAGGAGTCAGCGATAGGTTGAAGTGCTTTATATTTGAGTGGTTATGTAGGTTTTAAATTTTTTTTCTTCAGATTGTAGTCTTCCATTTGATTTTTAAAGTTGCATTTATGCAAGTAATCAGTTGCAAATGTAACGTGGCCTTTTTTGCAAGAGAGATGGAATACAGAAGTGGAAATCTCACATTAATGATTTTGTGCTTAGCATATAGTTTTAGCATATCTTATTCAAGGAAGTGATGTACTTTACAGGGGCAGAGGGATGATTTAATTCTTGAGATCAACTGGATCAAGACTCCAGGAGAGAAAGGGAATCTGAAACAACTTCTGACACAGTCGATATCATGAAAAGTGTAGAAGTGGGAACGAAGTCTCTAGATTTTTAAGAGTAAGATTGTGGTGGTCCACCACCAGCCTACTGCAGGGGGCAACCTCTGTACCTGCAGAAGTGTAAGGGGACAGGACAACACCTAGCCGGCTGCCAATCAGTCAGCCTGAATGGATCAAGCCCCACCCGGACGGGTTTCAACCACCCCCCAGGATATAAGCCTGTGCCAGCCTCCCGAGGCCTCACACTGAGTTGCTGCAGCCACAGCCAGCTTGGCTCTGTGGAGATTTTTGTGGATTAAACCCTGTTGTTCAGTCTTTACCTTGTGTGTGTCTGATTCTGTCTAACAGCGCACCACAAAGATATGAAGAATTTCTTTCTCCCCCCAAAAAAGTTTGTAATTCTCGATACAAAGAACCATAGAACTAGAGTCATCAAGGCCAAGAGAGATTTTTTGGAATCAATGATTGGTGGGGATTAGGCAGGAGAAAGACAACTGCCAGGTCACTCATGTTCTTATTGAATGTCATACAGCTCAAGGAGCCAAAATGGCCGACTTCTAATTCTAATATTCTTGGACCCTCAGTATTGAAGTGGGCAGCCTATTTCCACCCTATGTCTGCCATCTCTTCGTGCACTGTTTCAAATGATTATTGATGTTCAGTAGGAACAAGTGTAAAAAAAAGTCTACAGCAGCCAAATAGAGTACTGGTTTGATGGGGTCTGGTGCAAACTAATTTTCACTTGTTGGGCACCTTGAGCTGGACGAAAGCACGGAGTTGGCCAAAATTTGACCGCTAATAATTCTAAACTTCTCGGGGAAGAACTTTAGAAAAAGTATACAAATAATAAAGATATTAATGGCATCTCTTGGGGTGGAAACGGACATCATGGGAGGGGAAAAGGAAAAGGGAAGCAGTAGTGGCTGATGACAATGTTTGAAGAGTTACATACTGCCATGTTAATTCTTATAAGCTAACTAAATCTTCAGTCCCCTCTTGTCCCACATTTAGATTTGCATTTAAATAGTAACAATAACACAGTTTCACAGGTCTGTAATAAAAGTTTATTGAGACAAACTATATACAGAAGTAATAAAATGCCCTATTGATCTTGAAGGTTTTTGGGTAGCAGATGGTAGATGGGAAAATTGTTTGGTAGGAATTATTTTCTATGTTCAATATTACCTGTCAATGGCAGCATCTTACACCATATATGGAACTGGACTATATTTGTGTGGTCAATTGGGAAGTTGCCCATAGTCCAGAGATATTTAATTAGATTTAAGATTAAAACGTGGGCAACTTCAAGGGTTTTGGAAATACAGGTTAGTACATTAATCGCTGACATTTTACAGGGTACCTATATATTTATCCCAGTAACATGATTATATTGAGTCCCCTTGCAAACAACATAGAGAAAAGTTCCATTGTTTAATATTGACGTGAATCGTTACTATAAAAGAAGCACAAGATTACAAACGTCAACTCTCCGGATAACCTATGATCATTGAACAATTTGAAACTTTGCTCATTTCAGTTTTTCCCTAAATGTCTGCCACTAATCTCCCTTCAAACTCAAAAACTATCTAGAGGATCTGTGCAATCATAAAAGTCTTGGCATCACTCCATAAACATAGCACAAATACACATTTTAGTTTATACAGTATATTGTTCACTGCATTTATCGTTCATTCCATGCTCGCATGGTAAAGACGAGATAGCATTTGATAGCGAGATAATATTCTGATGTGCATTTGAACAGAGCTTGAATTATTTAAGTGAAAACATGAAGTGTGGATGCAAATGCCTTCGATACATTTATTTCTTTGATGCGGATTTGTTTCCAAGTGAATAAAGATGAAAATTATTTGAGTGATTCTGAGACAAGATGTCTGAATAAGTAATGAAAACAGATTCAAAAGCAACTCTTGGGGGAATCAATTATCAATTGAAAAGGATTTAATGGAAACAAGCAAAGAGGGCTGTAGAACCAAATGAGCAGTTCCACCCAAGCAGAAGCTACAACCTCCTGGAGAGGGCTTAAAATTGTTCCTTATACATTACTTGTGGAGGCCGCTGCCTGACTGGGTGCTGTGTGGGGCTTGCAAGCTCACCTTGTGAATGTGTGGGTTTCTTTTGGGTCCTCCAGTTTCCTCCCACATCCCAAAGTCTTGCAAGTTGGTAAGTTAATTGGTCCCTGCCTTAGTGCATAGTTGAATGGTGGAATCTGGGGGAAACCATACAGAACATGGGAAGAGGTAAATTATTGGAAGGTGTTCTAAGAGATCGGATATACAATTATTTGGATAGCCAGGGACTGATTAGGGATAGTCGTCATAGTTTTGTGCATTAACTCGTTTTACCAGTCTCACAGCAATTTTTGATGAGGTTACCAAGAAAGTTGATGAAGGAAATGACTACATGGACTTTAGTAAGGCTTTTGACAAAGTTAGTCAAGAAGGTGCAGATGCTCAGTATTCATGGTGAAATCGTGAACTGGATTCACCAATGGCTGAACAGGAGAGGTGGATGATTGCTTCCCCCAACTGGAGGCTTGTGACTAGTGGAATGCCACAGGGAATGGTACTGGGACCATTGTTGTTTATCATCTATGATGTCAATAATCTGGATAATAATGGAGTAAATTGGATCAGCAAGTTTGCAGATGACATTAAGATTGGAGGCATTGTGGACAGCGAAGAAGGTTTTTAAAGTTTCCAGAGAGATCTAGACCAGCTGGTAAAATGGGTTGTAAAATGGCAGAGGGAATTTAATGCAGACAAATGTGAGGTGTTTTGGAAGGACAAACCAAGAAAGGACTTACACGGTAAATGGTTGGGCATTGAGGAGTATGGTAGAGCAGAGGGATCTGGGAATACAGATACACAATTCCCTGAAAGTGGTGTCACAGGTGGATAGAATTGTAAAGAAAGCTTTTGGCACATTGGCCTTCATTAATGAAAGTATTGAGAATACGAATTGAGATGTTACAGTAAAGTTGTATAAGACATTGGTGAGGCCAAATTTGGAATATTGTGTGCAGTTTTGGTCACCTAATTAATGTAAAGTTATCAGTAAGTACAATGAGTGCAGAGAAGATTTACTATGACTTCAGGAATGGAGTTACAGGGAAAGGTTAAACAGGTTAGGACTTGATTCCATGGAACATAGAAGAATGAATGGAGATTTGATGGAGGTATTTAAAATTATGAGGGGATAGACAGAGTAAATATAGGTAGGCTTTTTCCACTGAGGGTAAGTGAGATAAAAACTAAAGGACATGGGTTAAGAATGAAAGGGGAAAAGTTTAGGGGGAACTTCTTCACAGTGAGAGTGGTGGGAGCATGGAACAAGCTCCCAGCTGAAGTGGTAAATGTAGACTCAATTTTAACATTTAAGAAGAATTTGGACAGGGTACATGGATGATAAGAATGTGGAGGGCTATGGACTAACAGGTCAGTGGGACTAGGCATAAAAATAGACTAGAAGGGCCGAAGGGCCTTGTTTCTGTGTTACAACCTTCTATGGTTCTAAGATTTTAAAAGTGGGATTAATGTAAGTTTAGTGCAAGTAGGTACTTTTTGATTGGCTGTAGTAGGCCTGTTTCTATGGAATATTACAGGTGACTTTCCGGAAATCCAGACTCAAAACAAAATGATACCCAGAAAGGTAATTAAATATCAGAACAACTTCAATGACTCACTCATGTCAAAGAGATTTGAAATGGTTTGAATACCAGAACGAAAAAGCATTATCAACCACTTGACGATAACAGTGGTCCTGAAGATTGCATTAATACTTTTAAACATGAGCATGCCAAACTATTAAAAATGGGTCTTTCAAAAAGTTAATCAATAAAATTTTGATCTCAAAGAATTAGAAATGTTGAAAGCTTGGAATGAACAAAACGTCAAATTTTATAATACCTGAAAAAGTGTCTATTTGATAGATTAAATTTGATCATCAGTTGTTGTGTGGAGATATTAAGTTTTGTTTATTTAAAAAATCCTTAAAACTTTTAATTCCTGAAATATTCCATTCTTGAAAACCTGCATCTAAAATAGCAGGTTGAAATAAATGATTAGATAGGATAGGAATTGTGCTTATAAATTCTGTAATTCCAAAAAAATTTCTAACTTGACTCCAAATTTTCAGTCTAGGTATCATTATTCAATTTTTTGTCAGTTTTTGAATAGAGAGAGAGAGAGGTGTAGGCAAATCCAATACCACCCATAAAGAAGGGTTTTTAAGATATTTCATTTCCATTTCAATCCAGTTAGGGCAGTCATCTGTTTATTCACATTGCAACAACAAAATCTAAAATTGGGTAGCACCAGCCCCCATTATTTCTTGTATTCTGGGGGTATCTTTTATTCATTCTGGGTTTCTTTTTTTTGCCATATATATGACATAATGATTGAGTCTAATGTGTCAAAAAAGGCCTTAGAAATAAATATCGGTAGTAATTGGATAACTATAAAAATTTAGTTAAAGAAAGTGGTGACCATCTGGTAAGAATGAATTTAGTTTCATTAACTAAGACTGCAAAATTTTCTTTCAAAAGATTTTTAAAGTTCTTGGTTATCGTAATACCTAAATATTTAAATTGTTCATTCATTAATTTTGAATGAATAGTTACAACAGAAAACCAGTGGGCCTTTCAATGGTAGTAGTTTGCTCTTGTGTAGTTTAAGTTTATAACCTGTGAACCTGCTAAAATGTGAAAATAACAATATGCTAGGTATAGATATCTCGGGGGTAGAAATAAAAAGTAGGTCATAAAGGCATAATATCTGCCCTATGTTATAAATGATTGACTATGAAAACAATTTTGCTAATTGAGATTAAAACTGAATGGGAGAATGATCTTAACATTTCTTTTTCAGATGAAGATTGGCATCAATTTTGGGCTTGATTTTGTGTATTAGGTACAGCCTAATTCAGTTCAAAGTGGTACATTAAATAAATTTTTCCAAAGTTAAACATGCTCGAATTTATCAAGACATCATCTCACTCTGTGATAAATGTAAAATTTACGACGCCTCTTTGATACATGCATTTTGGTCATCCCCTAAATTGCAAAAATATTGGACTGATATTTTAAACTTTTTTGACCATTTTTGGGATTAATTTGGATCCGTGACCGGTAATTGCAATAATGGGCTTTTCCAGAGACATAAACATAAAACTAACCTCTAATCAAAGACAGGTTTTAAGCTTCTCCACTTTACTAGCAAGAAGAGCAATATTGTTAAAATGGAAAGACAAGTTCCCACCCACTCACAGACAATGACTATTAGACATTTTGTCCTTTTTAAATTTGGATTAAATTAAACAAATTAAGATTTCCTTTAAGAGGACCTGGGGTCCATATATGCTTTACTTTCACAATTGGACTAATTAGATGCGATGATGGTTGTTACTGGCCGTGCTTTGTCGGATCTCATGAGGCCATCGCTTGATGTTATCTCTACTTACAATATGAATGGCAACCTTGGTTGGCAGTGGGTTATATTTTTTTTCTTTTTTCTTTACTTCTGATACAACTCTATGTATAAATACATAATGGTTATCTTAAATGTGCAATAGTCTCAATGCAATGGATTTATTAAATATTTGTTTTCTTTTGTGACAAAACTTAAAACTAACTTTAGAAGAAAAACAAAGAAAGAAAATAGGGAAAAGAAAGAAAAAAATTCCTTTCTGCTACAGGATCGCCATTCAATTATATAGGTTCATAGATCAAGAAACAGCTCTAACCTACTTGCCACAGGATTCCCCAGAGTACAAACTGCTACTCCCCTGTTGGGTGGAAGGAGTGCAGACTAGAAACTAATGGCAAAACTTCCAATGCCAACCACTGGCAGTTCTACTTGAACCTCAGCAAAAACTAGAGCAAAGAGTTAATTATCTTCATGGTCTTCTGAAAGTTCTGTGTTCAATCACTGGCCTGTTTTGGGAAGGCTGATGTCAACTAGTGGAGTTGCATGTAAATCGGTGCAGACTAGAAGGGCCAATATGGCCTGTTTCCGTACTGTAAAATTTTATATGGTCAAAATGCTCAAAGTCCAATGAGTGGATTACAATGCACGGGTTAGCAGTCATGTTCTTTGAAGGTTCTGGGTTCAAGTCTCATTTTAAAAAATCTAGCCTCACAACCATATGCAGGATTGCTGAAATGTTAAACTGAGAACTAATTGCTTTCTAAGGAAGGAGATACCACAACATCATAGAGACAGATATTTTTAAACCAAACATAAACTTTATTTATAATAAATAATTTCATACAGAAAACCATTCAAAGTTTCTTCACATCCTTAGTTTTTATCCATGCATTTCCATTACTGTACATTGGGAATTAAATTCTATTTAGTAGCATTGCCAGTACTGTGGCACCCTATCATTAATCCTCTCTGTTTTTTTGAGGGACTTCCCCTTAGTCTCGACCCTCAATGCCTGGTAATGGAAAGACTCTAGACCAGGGGTGTCAAACTCAAATTCACAGAGGGCCAAAATTAAAAACTTGGACTAAGTCGAAGGCCGAACTAAATATTTATTGAAAATTTCAACAACATCTGCATGTTTTCTCTTCTTTCAACATATGTAATGTTAAACTTTAGGATATAACTTTAGGAGGATAATGTTACAGGTCAGGAGTAGGTAGCTCAGGTTCACCCTTTGCTTGACCTGAGGGAAACATATTTGGACACTGTGGAGATGTAGTTAGCATTCACAGGCTGTGTCCATTTTGGCCTGCATCAGGACTCAGCATTTCCTGCTCACTCCTCAGGCTCTAGGCCTCTATTCACCCTCGACCCACCATCCCTCTACCTGACCAGTCCTTTACCCAACCTCTACTCACCCCTCACTCCACTCGCTCTGCCTCTACCCACCCCATCCTATACATGCCCCTCTACTGCCTCTCCCCTCAACCTGTTCCTCCCTCTCCCCGTCTCTCACCCTCTAATCACCCCTCCCCTACTCACCCTGCCCCTCCCCTTTTCCCTATCCACCCCTCCTTCTACTCATCCCTCCCTCTAACTGCCCCTCGCACCACCATAACTTCCCCTGCCCATTACTCCTCACCTACACCCTCTGCCCACCCCTGCTTACCCACCCATTCAGGCCCAGCGCGCTGCCGATCAGCCTTTGTGGAACAGCGGGGGCCGTGCACAGCCTGCCATGTCCATCGCGCCGACAGGAAATCACAGGCGCTCGCCAATCCGCCGCACCGCTCGACAGGTGGGAGAAGTGACTGGTTGTGCGGGGAGCCTTCCAACTGGCTTGCCGGCTGATGACATCTCGTGTTACAATTTTGTTTTTCCCGTTCTCAAAGTTTGCACAGTCAACCTGCAACACTCTTGCTCCCTCCGCGTCCCGTGGATCTGATGCCTGGGTGTTGTTAGGATTCCCAGCAGAAGGTTTGTGGAACTTTACCATTCTGGATTCCTTTTTGAGAATATTCTGGCCATCTTTTAAGGGGGGATGGTTTTAGGGGGGAGGGGATAGTTAGGGGGTGGGGAAGGATGTGCAATGAAGGGGGAGGACGGTGGGCGCTGCAGGGCGGGCCACCTCTAATACATTTTTGAAATGATCTTGTGGGCCAAATATAATTATATCGCGGGCAAAATTTGGCCCGCGGGCCAGAGTTTGACATGTGTGCTCTAGACTGTGGTCCTTCCCCACAGCACCCTCACGTTGTCTGTGCCAAGCCTCATTTCATCCCTCAACACATACTCCTGCAGCCTGGAATGTTCCAGTCGGCAGCATTTCTGCAACATGTCCATGCGCTGCAAGACCAACAGGTTTCAGTCAGACTAAATTTCATCTTTCTCTGAGACATATGGCATGGAAACAAGCCCTGACATCCACTGAATCCAAGGCCCTGGGGTTGAGGCAGTTGTGCTACCAATTATACTGGGAAGATCTCCCTGGTACACTAACCAATGTCTACTTTACAACCAAATGAAACGATACTCCTATTGAAAACTCCTGCAGTTGTAACATACCAGGAGTCACAGTGAGATGGGTAGCAGCAGATGAGTGGACAGGGGATCGTGGAGGGAGCAGAAGGTAGAAAGAGGTGAGGAGGGGTACAAGAGCAAATGGTGCATCTCCTGCAGTTGTAGGGGAAGCAGTACTCCATTGATTATCAAACTGGTGTTTATGGGAGCTTGCAGAATGCAAATTTATTGCAACTTATTTTGAAACATTCAATGCATCAGAACATTTTCATTAGCTTTGTGGTACCCTGGAGGGGTGAATAATTCTATTTTTCCTTGTTAGAGAGGCATATGCAGAGTCCAACTACATTACAATCTTGAGGTGAGGTTCACAGTATGGAAAATACAGGAGGTCACTGATCATAACTACTAGCCCTTCTCTTTGAAGGGAGTACTTTGGAACAAATGTAAACTAAACACAAAATTTTCATTCCAATCCCAAGCCCAAAAAATATTTGAAGAGAAAGTATAAGGAAAACGAGAATTCTTTTTGAAGACATTCAATCATTTGCTTGGACAAGGAGAAAAAAAATTCAAAACTATACAGCCTTACAAAATTTAGAACTCAGCTAAGGACCCATATTTTTAACTGGCACTTCTGAACTATTAGTTTGTTCCAGTAAATAAATACTCATACATTACTGAGCAAAAATACATAAACACGTGGAAACTGTATTTGTATAGGTCGTAGTCCCAACTTTCATTCAACCTCCGCATCGAAACTTAGCCAACATACAAAAGTATCCATGTCACATATTTTGATAAGCTTCAAAGGAAGTTGTGCCACACTAGGTTTTGATGGGAATTAAATTCTGAAAGGATTTAACCTCTCATTCCTTGAATCAAAAATATCAGTGCAATAAAATTGTTGATCATTCCCCCGCCCTCCCCCACACACACACTAAAAAGGTCAAACATTTTTCTTAAAATAAATATCTCAGCTTGCTGACACAGGATAAGTGAGACAAAAGATTAAAAATTGCTGACACAGGATTAGTGAAGACAGCAAAGTAAAAACATTCAATGGTATCCATGAAGCAGCAAACAATTTTACAGAGATGATAATCTTATGCCCGTAATGTAATCTGAGAAAGTCAGCAAAACTATGCAGAAGACTTTTTGAGAGGATTATGGAGGATAATGATATAGCCAAGAAATGGAGAATGAGAAGGGAGGGATAATAAAACATTGATTGAAATTCAACACATGGGCCCAAATATTCTTCGGCAGTAGGAAGTTCTTAAATTCAGATCGACAAATGATCCTATGTTGCAAGAGCTACACAGTTATGTTGTCCATAAGGCATGAAATCAAAAGTTAGCTCTGTGTGTCATTCGGGGGAGGCAGTAAAGTAGGCTAAAGGGCAAGTTGTAATTTGGCTGTTGGGCATGAGTGGGGTTGGAAGGACCATAGACTGGACAACATAACACATCCAGCACCAAACACCATAGGTTGTTAAATGTCGAAAGAATCTGGCAGATCGTAGCGATGGCTGCCTTCTGCATCTGCAGCATGGACCATGGGTGGGACATGAACAGGGGATGCATTATTGATAATGGTTAATGGACAGATGTTTGCTGCATGATGTGTACAATCTGGGCACCTCTGTTCATCAGGATACCATGATGGACCGAGAAGGATATAAAGTTCTGTAACATGATGAATGTAAACTCGTCAACATATGATAAAGGTATTTAAAATTTGGTATTCAAAATTACCTGGCTTCCAACCCATGTTTGCTTCCCTTCAAGCATTTAGCAAATAATTGAAAGGGATTTGACACAAGATGTAAACTGGGGGAACTGTAACTTGTATTCCATCTTGGCAGTATCCAACCAGATGGTATCAATATCAGTTTCTCCATTTTTCAGTACCACCCTCCCTCCTTCCTTTTTCATATTTGCCCCCCAAACCCCACATTTCTTTATCTCCCTGGCCACCATCCTCCCTTTCCCTTTTTCTTCCCCTCCCTCACCCCCCCTGCCTGTCACCTGCACCTTCCTTCCTCCAGACCCCTCTCCATCCTTTCCCTCCCTTCTTCCTATCAGAATAAATCTTCCTCTGCCCCTTCCCCATCACTTCTTAGATTCTTTCTTTTATATCCCCCTCATCTGCTGCGTGTGCTCCCTCTCCTCCTTCCCCCATCTCCCACCATTTTATTTGGACATCCGCCCAGTTCTTGATATTCTTTTTTTTTAAATTTTTTATTTTTCACTCCATAAATCACGTTAGCCATGATATACACTTTTTCTTTTTCACACATATACAGTGACTTTTTCTCCCCCCCCCTCCCTCCTCCCAAGCCACCCCCCCACCACCCCCTCTCATCCATTTTAGGTATACAATCTAGGTTGCATTAAGCCAGTCAGACAATGTTGTCATTCAACAAAAATACACCAGAAATTCTACTGAGTCCATTCTTTTCTTTTCTTCTCCTTCCATCAACTTAGGTAATGTTTGTTCCCGGTAGGTTTTCGCTATTGTATTTAATGTGAGGCTCCCATACTTGTTCGAATATTTCAATATTATTTCTTAAACTATATGTTATTTTTTCTAATGGAATACATTTATTCATTTCTATATACCATTGTTGTATTTTCAAATTATCTTCCAATTTCCAGGTTGACATAATACATTTTTTTGCTACGGCTAGGGCTATCTTAACAAATCTTTTTTGTGCATCTTCCAAGTCAATTCCAAATTCTTTATTTTTTATGTTACTTAGGAGAAAGATCTCTGGATTCTTTGGTATATTGATTTCTGTTATTTTATTTAATATCTGATTGAGATCATCCCAAAATTTTTCTACTCTCTCACATGTCCAGATTGCATGAATTGTTGTTCCCCTTTCTTTTTTACATCGAAAACATCTATCAGATACTGTTGGGTCCCATTTATTTAACTTTTGTGGTGTAATGTATAGTCTGTGTAACCAATTATATTGTATCATACGCAGCCTCGTATTTATTGTATTTCTCATCGTTCCAGAACATAATTTCTCCCATGTTTCCTTTTTTATCTTTATATTTAAATCTTGTTCCCATTTTTGTTTAGTTTTACCATTTGTTTCCTCATTCTCCTTTTCTTGAAGTTTAATATACATATTTGTTATAAATCTTTTGATTAACATTGTATCTGTAATCACATATTCAAGGTTACTTCCCTCTGGTAAACTCAAATTGCTTCCTAATTTATCTTTCAAGTAGGATCTCAGTTGGTAATATGCCAGCGCTGTATCTCCAGTTATATTGTACTTATCTCTCATTTGTTCAAAGGATAAGAATCTACTTCCTGAAAAACAATTTTCTATTCTTTTAATCCCTTTTTTTTCCCATTTTCTAAAGGAAAGGTTGTCTATTGTAAAAGGGAGTAGCTTATTTTGCGTCAATATTAGTTTTGGTAATTGATAATTTGTTTTATTTCTTTCTACATGAATCTTCTTCCATATATTGAGAAGATGGTGTAATACTGGAGAAGTTCTATGTTGTACCAATTTTTCGTCCCATTTATATAATATGTGTTCAGGTATCTTTTCCCCTATTTTATCTAATTCTAATCTCGTCCAGTCTGGTTTTTCCCTTGTTTGATAAAAATCTGATAGGTACCTTAATTGTGCGGCTCTATAATAATTTTTGAAGTTTGGCAATTGTAAGCCTCCTTGTTTATACCATTCTGTTAATTTATCTAGTGCTATCCTCGGTTTCCCCCCTCTCCATAAAAATTTCCTTATTATTTTCTTTAACTCTTTGAAGAATTTTTCTGTCAGTTGTATTGGCAATGCCTGAAATAAGTATAGTATCCTTGGAAAAATGTTCATTTTAATACAGTTTATCCTTCCTATCAGTGTTAGTGGTAGCTCTTTCCAATGCTCTAAATCGTCCTGTAATTTTTTCATTAGTGGTTTGTAATTGAGTTTATATAATTGGCCTAGATTTTTGTTTATTTGTACACCTAGGTATCTTATTGCCTGCATTTGCCATCTGAATGGGGATTCCTTCTTAAATTTTGAGAAATCCGCGTTATTCATAGGCATTGCTTCACTTTTATTTACGTTTATCTTGTATCCCGACACTTCTCCATATTCCTTCAATTTCTTATATAGTTCTTTTATTGATAGTTCTGGTTCTGTTAAGTACACTATCACATCATCCGCAAATAGACTGATTTTATATTTCCTGTCTTTTATTTTTATTCCTTTTATATTATTATCTATTCTTATCGATTCTGCTAGTGGTTCTATAGCTAGCGCAAACAATAATGGTGATAGTGGGCATCCCTGCCGCGTTGACCTGCTTAAGTTAAATTGCTTTGATACATGTCCATTTACTGTCACTTTCGCTAACGGTCCCTTATATAATGTTTTAATCCAATTAATATACTTCTCCAGTAAACTGAATTTTTGCAATACTTTGAACAAATAATTCCATTCTACTCTGTCGAAGGCCTTCTCTGCGTCTAAAGCAACTGCTACTGCAGGTGCTTTATTTCCTTCTACTGCATGAATTAAGTTAATAAATTTACAAATATTGTCTGTTGTGCGTCTTTTTTTGATAAATTCAGTTTGGTCTAAATTTACAATTTTTGGTACCTGTTCTGCTAATCTGTTTGCTAATAGTTTAGCTATTATCTTATAATCTGTGTTTAGCAAAGATATTGGTCTATATGACGCTGGTGAGAGTGGATCTTTCCCTTGTTTTAGTATCACTGTAATTATTGCTGTTTTACATGAATCTGGTAAGTTTTGTGTCTCATCAATCTGGTTGATTACATCCAGGAGGGGCGGTATTAATAGGTCTTTAAATGTTTTGTAGAATTCTATTGGGAGTCCATCCTCTCCTGGTGTCTTATTATTTGGTAATTTTTTTATTATCTCTTGTATTTCTACTGTTCCAAATGGTTCTGTTAATTTATTTTGTTCCTCTATTTGTAGTTTAGGTAGTTCAATTTTAGTCAAAAATTCATCTATTTTCCCTTCTTTCCCTTCGTTTTCAGTTCGGTATAATTGTTCATTGAATTCTCTGAAGTTTTCCTTAATTTCTTTTGGATTATATGTAATTTGTTTGTCTTTTTTCCTTGTTGCCAATACCATTTTCTTAGTTTGCTCTGTCTTAAGCTGCCATGCTAAGATTTTGTGTGTTTTTTCACCTAGTTCATAATATTTCTGTTTTGTCTTCATTATATTCTTCTCCACCTTATATGTTTGTAATGTTTCATATTTTATTTTTTTATCCGCCAATTTTCTTCTTTTGGTTGTATTTCCTTTATTGCTAATTTTTTTTCTATGTTTACTATTTCCCTTTCCAATCTGTTTCCTGATTGTAGTCCTTCTTCATCTTGGTTACATAACTTATTATTTGCCCTCTAATGAATGCTTTCATTGCATCCCATAGTATAAACTTATCTTCCACTGATTCCGTATTTACTTCAAAATACATTTTTAATTGTTTTTCAATAAATTCTCTAAAATCCTGTCTTTTAAGTAGCATGGGGTTTAATCTCCATCTATACATTCTTGGAGGGATGTCCTCTAGCTTTACTGTCAGTATTAAGGGTGAATGGTCCGATAGCATTCTCACTTTATATTCTGTTTTTCTTACTCTATCCTGCATACTAGCTGATAACAAAAATAGGTCTATTCTTGAGTATGTTTTATGTCTAGTCGAGTAGTATGAGTATTCCTTTTCTTTTGGGTTTTGTTTCCTCCATATGTCCACAAGTTTCATTTCTTGCATTGATTTAATTATAAATTTGGTTACTTTGTTCTTCCTGTTAATTTTTTTCCCCGTTTTATCCATATTTGGATCCAAATTCAGATTGAAATCCCCTCCTATTAGTATGTTCCCTTGCGTATTAGCTACCTTCAAAAAGATATCTTGCATAAACTTTTGATCTTCTTCGTTAGGTGAATATATATTAAGTAGATTCCAAAGCTCCGAATATATCTGACATTTTATCATAACATATCTCCCTGCTGGATCTATTATTTCCTCTTCTATTTTAAATGGCACATTTTTGCTAATTAATATAGCCACTCCTCTTGCTTTTGAATTATACGATGCTGCTGTTACATGTCCTACCCAATCTCTCTTTAATTTCTTGTGCTCCAATTCAGTTAAGTGTGTTTCTTGGACAAATGCTATATCTATTTTTTCCTTTTTCAGTAAATTTAGTGGTTTCTTCCTTTTAATTTGGTTATGTATTCCATTAATATTTAAAGTCATATAGTTCAGCGTAGCCATTTTATATTTTGTTTATCTTCTCTTTCCGTTTTTCCATCATTACCTTTCCTCCTTTTCCATTTCTGTTTTCTTATTTTCAACTCTTTACAAGACAACATTCCTACAACATCCAACATTTTCCTTATTCTCCTATTTCTATCTTCTTTATCCCCAATCTCCCCTTCCCCTCCTGAGTTGTCCTTTATCCCTTGTCGGACAACCACATCTCCCCTCTCCATTTGGATTTGCGAATTCACTCGCAAGCGTCAACTGATTTTGCAGTGACCGCTCTTTTCCCCCACCCAGCCCCCCCCAGAAAAGATTTCACTTTTCATATGTCACAAAGGTCACTCTTTTAATTCCCTCCTTATTCTCTCTATTCCATTACCTTCCCTTATTAATTCTTGTCTATACTATCTATATTTTCCTCTAATTACAGATACTTTCACGTATGCACATTGTCTCTATTCACTCTTATACCTCTTTACCCGCATACATTTCAATCGTGGTCATTTTTACCCTCATTACCCGTCTTCATCCCTCAGTCTATTTTTGTCTTTACCCACATACATATCAATCGTGATCATTTTTACTCTCATTACCCGTCTTCATCCCTCAGTCTATTTTTGTAATTGTTCTGCAAATTTTCGTGCTTCTTCTGGATCCGAGAACAGTCTGTTTTGTTGTCCTGGAATAAATATTTTCAATACCGCAGGATGCTTCAGTATAAATTTATACCCTTTCTTCCATAAAATCGCCTTTGCTGTATTGAACTCTTTTCTCTTCTTTAGGAGTTCAAAACTTATATCTGGATAAATGAAGATTTTTTGCCCTTTATACTCCAGTGGTTTGTTGCCCTCTCTTACTTTTTCCATTGTCTTCTCCAGTACCTTTTCTCTTGTAGTATATCTTAGGAATTTTACTACAATAGATCTTGGTTTTTGTTGTGGTTGTGGTTTAGAGGCCAATGCTCTATGTGCCCTTTCTATTTCCATTTCTTGCTGTAGTTCTGGACATCCTAGGGTCTTAGGGATCCACTCTTTTATAAACTCCCTCATATTCTTGCCTTCTTCATCTTCCTTAAGGCCCACTATCTTTATGTTATTTCTTCTGTTATAATTTTCCATTATATCTATTTTTTGAGCTAGTAGTTCTTGTGTCTCTTTAGTTTTTTTATTAGATTCCTCCAATTTCTTTTTTAAGTCTTCTACCTCCATTTCTGCTGCTACTGCCCGTTCTTCCATCTTGTCCATTTTTTTCCCCATTTCTGTTAAGGTCATATCTATTTTATTCACTTTCTCTTCTGTGTTGTTTATTCTTCTTCTTAAATCATTGAATTCCTGTGTTTGCCATTCTTTAAATGACTCCATGTATCCTCTAACAAGAGAAAGTATATCCTTTACCTTGCCTTTCCCTTCATCTATTTCACTGTATTCTTCCTCTTCTTCTTCCTCTGGGTTGGCCATCTGTTGTTTCTTTGTTGCCCTTTCCTTCTCTTCTTTCTTGTTTCTATTGTCTTCTGTGGTCTCTTCTTGCTGCAGGTGTTCTGCCGCTGTCGTTGCCGGCTGTGGAGATCGACTCCCCAGCTGGTCCCCCCTCCCGTCGGTGTGTTTTTTTTCATGCGCGGTTGCGCACTTTTACTCGGCTCTGTGAGCCATTGTTGTAGTTCTTTTTCTACCGACCTGAGGTAGCGGGCTCCTCTCTCCACAGCGGGCCTCTTCGGACAGGTAAGGCCTTCACCTTTTTCCTCCGTTGTCTTCTCTTCCTCTCTTCTTACCGTTGATTTTGATTTTTCTTCTTTTGTCTCCATCTTCTTTCCACCTTTATACTCACTTTTCTTTAACTTTTATTTCTGTGCCTTTGTATTTTCTCTTGTTTTTCCCGACTTTTCTGGAGAGGGCTGGAGTTCTCCGTCCGGCCACTACTCCATCACGTGACTCCTCCCCAGTTCTTGATATTCTTGATGAAAGATGTTCAGCCTGAAATGTCGACTGTCTATAGCCTTCTATGAATGCTGCCTAACCCACTGAGTTACTCCAGCACTTTATGCATTGTTGAAGAATCCAAAACATCTGGGAGAGCTTGGAAACAAGTGGAACCAGAATCTCAACTTTGAGTGAAGCCAATGGAGCAGGCTACTTTTAGCTAGAATCTTAAGCAAATTGAGCTGCTGGATAAAGGATCCCAACTCAAAATGCTAACTGACCATTTTTAATCCTTTGATGCTTGACCCTCTAAGTTCCTCTAGCAGTTTATTGTTTGCTCAACTATTCCAGCAGGAGTATCAACTAACCAGTTGAGTCCCCTCCCGAAATAAAGCTCTATCTGCTCTCTTGGCTAATTGCAAGAGACCCTAGACAATTATCTGCACATTCTCTCCATCCACTTCACTAAAGCAGGTTATCTAGTTTTTAATCACAGATTTTATTGCTGCCATTCACAAACAGGCTGTGATGTTTCCTCCATTACAATACTGATTGGTCTATAGAAGATTTGAAATATAAGCAGTGGTCCTTTTGCTGCTTCAAAGAAGTATCAGCCAAGTTCCAGTGTGTCTGGAGATGTATATTGGCCATGCTGAGCTATGATGTCAGATGGCCAGATGGAAAATCAGAAGGCCTATACTAACCATTCAGTACCTTCATGGTCACCACCACCACCAATATTAAATCTCAGCTCTAGATTTATTTATTTAACCGAACCTAAAGTATACTAAGGTCTTGTAAAAATGTCTTGAGGCATTAAACAATTTCATTTTTTCTCAAAATGTAAAACAAGTCTGAAAAGACATTTTTAATTCATGTTTATGCACAAGGGCAGTTCAGTTCTTGGTTCATCTTCTTTGAAGATCTGCCATTTCATATAATGGTGAGTATAGTCATTCATTTGATTTTTGAGGTATTTTCCATTCATACCATTTAGCCTTAAAATGTAGGATTTCAGTGTAAAACATCATTATTTAAAAGGGTAAGGAAACAACACATTGTTCTGCAATTTATTTAAAGATGTATCCATGGAATATTGGCATGTGATGGACAGACAATCTGCGGAATTCTCATTCATCTGGCACTCTCCAAACCCCAGGAATGTGCGTATATTGTACCTCAACTGTCAGAGTGGGAGTCTTATTTGCTTCAGGATCAATCATCCAGGATTTTGCATACTTTAAAATACATCAACTTGCATTTCTTGAATCAATGCCAGTGCTACATCACTGAAGGTATAACAGAAAGCTCATATGCAAAAATCAGGTTACATTTGGGAAAGTTTCAGAGTGTTACCAGACAAACACTATCTCCACAGAAAGGGAGAGGGGAGACACACAACTATCTCATACAAGAGTGACAAAGACGGAGGGAAGACAGAGACAGAGGGGCAACCATACCCAACAAGAGACAGACAACAAGAGGGACAGACAGAGAGATAAGCATCTCTAATGAGAGAGAAAGAGAAAAATCAGAGACAGAGCAATGAAGGGACAACCATCTCCAACAAGGATGAAAGATACACCACCACTTATTGAAACCCAACATCTGATCTTCACTGAGTTCCTACTATCAACATCTTGTGCATCATTTTTGACCAGAAATTCATCTAAGCAAGCTGGTTTGAAGTTGGAAATCCTGCTGTCAGGGACTTACCTCTATACCTCCCAAAGCCTTTCCTCAGTGAATAATCTAGAAAGTGGCTACTATAAAGCAGTCCACCTGAGAAGTAGCCCAATCCCAACTGAAGCTGCAGTATGAACCAATGGAAATGCAGTGCACCAGTCATCAAGCTTCCTTCCTGTTTACCTTTACAAGAACAAAGGTGGACACCATCCTGACTTAGAAATATATTGTCAGGACATCAGACAGTGGGTGCAAACTCTGGAATTCCCCAGCCAACTATTAGGAGAAGAACAGGAGGAATTTACAAAAGGGCATCAGAAGAAAATTTGGGCCTTGAACTGACCATCTACTCCATGAGGGAGGATGAAAATAATTATGACTTTTTTTTTAAACTTTCCAGGCAAATGAATGCACAAGTGAACAGAAGCATTAATGGCTGGAAAAGCACAAAGGAAAATCAAAAGTCAAATGCCTCATTTAAAGTTCCATGCTGCTCAAGGCCCATGCTTGAAAGATAGTCAGACAGTGTGATAACTGTGACATGGCAGCAAATTATATTGGCCAGATGCTAATGCCTACATGTTATGTTGCTAGCAACTCATGCCAACAGTTTCAGATTCAGCAAAAGAATTTAATTCTATCTCAAATGTTTTTCCAATAGCTTGTATGCCAAACACCTTTGCAATTTATACCCAATAATAGAATGAAGGACTTGCGTGTATATGGTGGCTTTCACATCCCAGCACACACTAGAAAGTAGCTTTTGTTGCAATATAGGAAACACAGCAACCAACTTGCCCACGGAAGCTCCCACATACACCAATGTAATAATTGCAGATCATCTATCATATTGCAAACCATTGATATTCTCCAAATTAGATGTGAAACTAGAAAGCAACTAGAAGTATATTCTTTCCTCACCTATCTAACTTCACACACTCTGCAAGCACACTACTGGGATACAATAAAATGCTAAAGAAGCCCAGCCCTATATCCTGATGGTCATTTTCAGATGTTGAATGTGCAACTATATCCAAAAATAAAATTTTGTTCTCCAACAGATCACAGTGCCTTCCACAACTGAAAGTGCTGTATCATTAAATTCTGCATCACTTTTCATTCTTGCATTTGCAGAGCATTTTACATTAGACTTTTTGTTTTCTGTAGACTTAAAAGACTGCTTGTTCCAGAGAGTATTGAATTTGTGGAATTCTCTGTCCACTAAAGCAGTAGAGACTGATTTGTTCTCTGTGCTTTAAATAAATTTAGATTTTTTAAATAACGGGGGAATTACAGGCTGTGGGGAATAGGCAGGTAAATGCAAGAGTCTACAGTCAGATCAACCATGATATCACTGATTCCCATCTCGATTCCCAAAGTTAGGTGGTATAAAATAAATGGTTGTTAATAAATATAACAATATTTTTCATTAATATAGCACTTTAGCATTGTTCCCAAAGTATTTCACCATGGGATGATTAAGTAAATAGGGTACCGAGCTATGCAAGAATAGTTCAGACAACCAATAGCTTGACCAAAGGCTTCAAGCAATACCTTCCAGCAAATCAAAAAGTGTAAAAATACAAAACCACGCAACTGAAGGTGCAGCCAAAGATGCAGCAATTAATTTGGAGGATAATCAATGTGAGAATTGGAGCAGCATAGAGTGTTCTGAAACTGGATGAAGTTCAAAAGATTGAGAGAGGCAAGGTCAAGAAGAGGGCTTAAAAACATGGGTGATTATTGTTTAACTGAGATACTGCTTAAATAGGAGCCAATGAATGTTGGGGTGCATAGTTAGCTTGGAGTGAGTTTGGATGATGTGAAGTTCAAAGGGAAACATCTTTGCCTCTGAGATGGTGAGGTTCTGGAATGTCTGTACTCGGGAGTGATGTATGCAAGGAATGCACGAATGAAAAGAGAAGTGATGGGCAAAGAACGAGGCCTGTGTGGAATAGGACAATGCAGCCTGTTACAAATTTGTTCAGTATACACAATTCTATGATTTATCCTAACTTTGGGGACTGTCAGCAAAACTGAAGAGCATCTCAAAAAGGTTTATTCATGTGTTATAATTTTAAATAGGTAGAAGTCCTGAGAGATGCACAAAATCACAAAGGGCTTTAATAAAGTAAGGAGCCTTTTCATCAGAAGACTCAGTAGTGGAGGAATTCAACAAAAGAACCAGGGGGGTCCAGGAGGGAAACACTTGGATGGTAAAACAAGAAGTATAGGGCATTGGGAAAGAGTGGCTGAGAGAGCTTATTCAAAGAATTAATACTGGCTGAAAAGACAACTTCCAGTTGTGTAACATCTAGAACTACATAACTTGTGGTTCTTAAATCTGATTATGCCCAAGGAGAGACTACCTCACATTTCAAGTATGGTCTATTTCCCTCCACAGCCCTGATCGCAACATCCAGCATTATTTCTCAAATATTGTTAAGTTATCCCTGGTTGCTGATCATCCTGCAGAAAGGATATACAGTCATTCTCCGGTTAGGTTCCCAGTAACTGGTAACTTCAAGATGGTGTAGAAGAAAGACATGTATTGCACCTTTCCCCAGCTGGATTACTAAATACCCAGTTTTAAAAAAGCTTAAAAGTGGTTAAAAATAATATTTACAGTTGTTTAAATAACAGAGATTTATTATGGCAACTAATGTGAAAAAATTTAAAGCTCAACTTCAGAAAAAATTACCATACAAAAGTGTCGAAGAACTGAGGCCTACCTGCATAGTTGAATCCATGGAATCATCGTTGGGACCCTCCAAGCCTCAGAGGACTCTAACCCATTCAAGTTTGACCTCGGCGCCAATCCTGCCTCCGCAAGATGGCGCTGACACTTTGGTGAGTTCGGCCTTTGCCGACCCGCATTCACGTGAAGTCGTGTGTGTGGGTGGCACGGCCAAAAAGGGGACCAACGAACACGCGACCTTGCTGGGTGGCCCAGGGACACGCAGTGTAACGTCGGAGGACGCTCCTGCGCATCCAGCGGCTTTGCCTGGCTTGCGTGGGGCATCCCAGGTCCGAGAATTGCTGGACAAAGTATGGGCTGTGGGGGAGCCTGAATGCCAACATCCCGAAGAGGTCGGGGTGCCGGCGTCAGGTGTCCAGACCTGCAGCCGTTCAGCTAAAGGATTTACGATGACTGAGGAAGAAGAGGAACTTATTGTAAATTGTCCAAGAGGAGGAGCCTGTAGTTAATGGAGGCAGACCTCAAAAAATGGAGGTAGAATTTGGAATGGATTCAGTGTTCACTGTTTTGGAAGGGATTGCTTGTCAAAGGCACAAAAAGTCAAAACAAATACCAACTCAGATGAATCAAGGATTTATGGAGATGAAAATAAAAATGAATACGTGTGATGAAATGTCAACTATGAAACAGGAAATTACTGTAGTTAAGAGTGATATTAATAGATGTATAAATTCAGTTAATACTTTGCAAGATAATTTTAAGAAAATTGAAACAGCCTTTTCTGAGTGTCAAAATCAGGTGGAGCGTAATAGAGAAAAAATGGAAAATGTGGAAGGTTCTTTTGTAGATTGGGGGATTCAAAGAAGAGACTTATTGAAGAAGATTGATTCATTGGAAAATCAAAGCTAAAGGAATAATGTCAAAATAGTTGATCTTCCAGAAGACATTGATGGTTCCAATCCAATAAAAAATTTTAAGCATTGGATGCCAGAGGTGCTGGGTAAAGAGCTTTTTCCTGAAGGCTTGGAATTGAATTGGGCTCATAGAGCTCTGAGAAGAAAACCATTTCCAGGACAAACACCGATGGCAGTCTTGGTTCGTTGTTTAAAATACCAAGACAGAGAAATAATTCTATGTATGGCGGTACAGAAAGCACAGCAGAGTCATTAATGGTTCAAAATAACAGTTTTTTTATGCCGATTTGAGCCAAGAGGTTATTAGAAGATGACAAGAATTTAATACGGCTAAGCTGTTTTGCGGCGAAAAGGCTACAAGTTTGCTTTTCATTATCCTACAATTTTGAAGGTTTTTTATGGAAATTTTCAATCTCAATTCTTTAAGAATGATCATGATGCTTTGTTTTTGCTCATTCTTTGCCAGAACTATGAAGGAACGGGCGTTCTCCCCGTTGACTTCTAAGAGGAGGGTAAATGGAAATGGACATGGTTATGGAAAGAATGGAAAGTATGGAAAGAAAGAAGAGTTGACTCAAAGTCTTCGTGATGTTGAAGATCCGGAGCAGTCGTTGGGTTTGGAATCATTGGGCTGAATATATGGACTATATTTGATTGTGTTTAATTAAATAATAAATATGTATCTGGCGGAGGGGGGGTGGACGACACTGAAAACTTTGATAGTCATCTGCCGCTAGTGGGTTTACACACCCAGATTTTAGGTTTCTGTGTTGTTTTTTTTTTAATTGTTTTTTTGAGGGGGGGGTTTCTTTTCCCTTTTTTTGAAGAATTATAGAGGGGAACATTATTTTATAGTGTGTCAATATATTAGTTGTTAAAAAGATGTCTAAATTGAATTTTGCATCTTTTAATTTTCAGGGATTAAATAATCCAATTAAGAGAGAGAATATTGGCTTACATTAAAAAAAATTAAAATTGATATTGCTTTTTTACAAGAATCACATTTGACTGAAAAAGAACATTTGAAATTGAAAAGAGATTGGGTTGGTCATGTTTTTTCTTCTTCTTTTAATTCTAAGGCAAGAGGAGTAGCAATTTTGATTCATAAAAAAATTACCATTTGAATTGGAATCTTCAGAGGGGTATGCTGACAGAGTATTAAGAGGGAACTGTAAAATTTTTGCTGAATCTTTGACTTTGCTGAATCTTTATTCCCCTAATATAGATGATGAGTGGTTTATTTCAGAAACTTTTTGATTGTTAACTCAAGCTAATGAAAATGTCTTAGTTGGTGGTGTTTTTAATTATGTTCTGGACTCTTTATTGGACAGAAATCCAAAAAGTATAAGGAAATCAAAGATGGCAACACAAATTAATGTGTTAATGAAATATTTAAATTTGGTGGATATTTGGAGAAAAGCCGTCCTGTCCAGAGAAGAAACAAGCCTTCCGTCGCGCATGCAGCCATCTTCAGCGCAAACTCCGGGAGATCCAAAATGAGTGGTGGACTAGCCTCGCCAAACGAACACAGCTCAGCGCGGACATTGGCGACTTCAGGGGTTTCTACGAGGCTCTAAAGGCTGTGTACGGCCCCTCACCCCAAGTCCAAAGCCCGCTGCGCAGCTCAGACGGCAAAGTCCTCCTCAGCGACAAGATCTCCATCCTCAACCGATGGTCAGAACACTTCCAATCTCTTTTCAGTGCCAACCACTCAGTCCAAGATTCCGCCCTGCTCCAGCTCCCTCAACAGCCCCTAAGGCTAGAGCTGGATGAGGTTCCCACCCTGGATGAGACATATAAGGCAATCGAACAACTGAAAAGTGGCAAAGCAGCAGGTATGGATGGAATCCCCCCAGAAGTCTGGAAGGCTGGCGGCAAAACTCTGCATGCCAAACTGTATGAGTTTTTCAAGCTTTGTTGGGACCAAGGTAAACTGCCTCAGGATCTTTGTGATGCCACCATCATCACCCTGTACAAAAACAAAGGCGAGAAATCAGACTGCTCAAACTACAGGGGAATCACGTTGCTCTCCATTGAAGGCAAAATCTTCGCTAGGATTCTACTAAATAGAATAATACCTAGTGTCGCCGAGAATATTCTCCCAGAATCACAGTGCGGCTTTCGCGCAAACAGAGGAACTACTGACATGGTCTTTGCCCTCAGACAGCTCCAAGAAAAATGCAGAGAACAAAACAAAGGACTCTACATCACCTTTGTTGACCTCACCAAAGCCTTCGACACCGTGAGCAGGAAAGGGCTTTGGCAAATACTAGAGCGCATCGGATGTCCCCCAAAGTTCCTCAACATGATTATCCAACTGCACGAAAACCAACAAGGTTGGGTCAGATACAGCAATGAGCTCTCTGAACCCTTCTCCATTAACAATGGCGTGAAGCAAGGCTGTGTTCTGGCACCAACCCTCTTTTCAATCTTCTTCAGCATGATGCTGAACCAAGCCATGAAAGACCCCAACAATGAAGACGCTGTTTACATCCGGTACCGCACGGATGGCAGTCTCTTCAATCTGAGGCGCCTGCAAGCTCACACCAAGACACAAGAGAAACTTGTCCGTGAACTACTCTTTGCAGACGATGCCGCTTTAGTTGCCCATTCAGAGCCAGCTCTTCAGCGCTTGACGTCCTGCTTTGCGGAAACTGCCAAAATGTTTGGCCTGGAAGTCAGCCTGAAGAAAACTGAGGTCCTCCATCAGCCAGCTCCCCACCATGATTACCAGCCCCCCCACATCTCCATCGGGCACACAAAACTCAAAACGGTCAACCAGTTTACCTATCTCGGCTGCACCATTTCATCAGATGCAAGGATCGACAATGAGATAGACAACAGACTCACCAAGGCAAATAGCGCCTTTGGAAGACTACACAAAAGAGTCTGGAAAAACAACCAACTGAAAAACCTCACAAAGATAAGCGTATACAGAGCCGTTGTCATACCCACACTCCTGTTCGGCTCCGAATCATGGGTCCTCTACCGGCACCACCTACGGCTCCTAGAACGCTTCCACCAGCGTTGTCTCCGCTCCATCCTCAACATCCATTGGAGCGCTTACATCCCTAACGTCGAAGTACTCGAGATGGCAGAGGTCGACAGCATCGAGTCCACGCTGCTGAAGATCCAGCTGCGCTGGATGGGTCACGTCTCCAGAATGGAGGACCATCGCCTTCCCAAGATCGTGTTATATGGCGAGCTCTCCACTGGCCACCGTGACAGAGGTGCACCAAAGAAAAGGTACAAGGACTGCCTAAAGAAATCTCTTGGTGCCTGCCACATTGACCACCGCCAGTGGGCTGATAACGCCTCAAACCGTGCATCTTGGCGCCTCACAGTTTGGCGGGCAGCAACCTCCTTTGAAGAAGACCGCAGAGCCCACCTCACTGACAAAAGGCAAAGGAGGAAAAACCCAACACCCAACCCCAACCAACCAATTTTCCCCTGCAACCACTGCAATCGTGTCTGCCTGTCCCGCATCGGACTTGTCAGCCACAAACGAGCCTGCAGCTGACGTGGACTTTTTTACCCCCTCCATAAATCTTCGTCTGCGAAGCCAAGCCAAAGAAGAATCCTACAGAGAAAGATTTTTCTTTTTACTCTTCATGACATGATTAATTTTCTAGAATTGATTTATTTTTGGTAGAGTATTCAAGGTAATACTCAAGGTAGAGTATTATGAGCAGAGTATAAAAGCAGAGTTGTATCAGATCATTCATTATTACTTTTTTCTTGTGAAAGTTCGGAGGTAGTACGTCCATCATTTAGATGGAGGTTTAATGCAATGTTATTGAAAAAAAAACAAAGAAGAGTTTGTTACTTTTGTTAAAGAGCACATCTCTATTTTTGACTGAGAATGTTAATTCTGTGGATAGCCATTTTGTAATATGGATGCTTTAAAGGCTTATTTGAGGGGCAGATTATTAGTTATTCTACAAAAGTCAAACAATATATGGCAGAAGGTTTAGAGTTAGAAAATCAGATTGCTGAGTTAGAGAAAGATTTTCAGAAAGGTGTAACAGAAGATTTAAAAAAAGCTGCATTAGCGAGGTTGAAATTACGTTATAATAGTTTAAAACTTATCAGTTTGAGCACTTAATTAATTGATCTAAACAATGTTATTATGAGTTGGGGGTAAGAGGTCATAAGGTACTTGCTTGGCAATTGAAAGCTCAACAGGCATCTTGGACTATTAATGCTGTTAAGAAGAATTCAAAAGTTACTTATAAACCCCAGGAAATTAATGACCAGTTTTATTTATTTATCTAAAATTATATACTTCTGAGGGGAAACAGGATAATTGCTCTATTGACTCTTACTTATCTAAATTAAATTTACCGGTATTAGATGGAAATGATGTTCAGAATTTGGAATTTCCATTTACAGATTTTGAAATTAAGGAAGCTATTCAGGAAATGCCTAATGGAAAGTTGCCAGGGGATGATGGATTCCCTGTGGAATTTTATAAACTATTTTTATGATGATTTCTCTAATGTTTTTGGAGAAGTGTTGAATCAAGACACTGAAGATCAGAAGTTACCAGAATTATGTTCAAGTGCTTTAATAACTGTTATTCCAAAACAAGATAGAGATCCATTAAAAATGTCTTCATATAGACCTATTTCTTTATTAAATGTAGATTATGAAATTATAGTGAAAGTATTAGCTAATAGACTTGTTCAATATTTACCTAAATTAGTACATATTGATCAAACAGGTTTTATTAAGAATAGAAATGCATCAGACAATATATTTTGATAAATTACTTTGGTCAACGCATACCGAAAGCAACCTAACTGCCCTATGGTGGTTGCATTAGATGCAGAAAAAGCTTTTGATAGGGTTAAGTGGGATTTTTTATTTAAAATGTTAGAGAAATTTAAATTCGGCCCTTTTTTTATTGGTTGAGTTAAGGCTTTATATACGAACCCGATTGCTAGGGTGGTGACAAATGGACAGATTTCTTTACCATTTAAATTGACTCATTCAACTCGACAGGGCTGCCCATTGTCACCAGCCTTATTTGCATTGGCTATTAAACTGTTAGCTCAGGCTATTAGACAAAATGTAAAAATTAGAGGGATAAGGGTTAAGAATGAAGAATATAAAATTTGTGGACGATGTGTTGGTATATTTGACGGAACCGGAACGATCATTGAAACAATTGCAAGAGTGTTTATTGAAATTTGGAGAATTATTGGGATATAAAGTTAATTGGAATAAAAGAGATTATTCTGAATTTAAAACTATTACAAAATTAAGGTGGACAAGTAAAATTAAATATTTAGGTGTGTTTATGGATACTAATTATCAATCATTATATCAATTAAATTATGTACCTATATTAAGACGGATTAAAGCATATTTGATTAAGTGGAAAGATCTTCCATTAATTTTGATTGATCAGGTTAATTGTATTAAAATGAATATTTTCCCTTAAATTCAATATTTATTTTAATCAATACCTTGTTTACTTCCTAAGGGATTTTTTTTTCAAGATTTGAGTAAAGCAGTGCGAGAGTTTTTATGGAAAGGTAAATTAGCCTCGAGTGGCATTGCATAGACTTACATTGAAGTATGCAATGGGCAACTACAGCTACCACATTTTCAAAATTGTTATAAAGCAGCCCAATTGAAGTTTGTTAGTAGATTGATGGATTTAGATCAGCCTCCTAGCTGGGCTAAAGTGGAGATGGCGTGTATTTCGAGGGTTGAGATACATGAATTTATATTTTGTTGGAATTTAATTTTATTACAGCAATATGATATGCCGATATTAAAACATTTGTTAAAGATTTTGATTAAAAAAAACAGGGTGTTAGGGTCAAAACATAAATGACCAATTTTAACTCCATTGTATAAATAATCAGCTTATTCATTTTTCAATGTTTAATAATCATTTAAAGATTTGGGACTCTAAAGGTATAAAGACAACACAAGATTGTTTTGAAGAGGGGAAATTTCTTTCTTTTAATCAATTGAGAGAAAGATTAGATATACCTGTAAATTCTTTGTTTGCATATTATCAACTTAGAGCTTTGATAAAAGATAATTATGGTAGAAAGATGATTTTTCCTACTTTGTTGAGATTTGAATCTTTGATTTCCTCTATACCAAAAAAGGGTTATATTTCAGTTCTGTATAATTTGTTACAAGATAGTATGGATAAGTCAGATTGGGAGAAATCTAAACTTAAATGGGAGAGTGATTTAGTATTTATTTTTCTCGAAGACGATTGGGTGACTATGTGTCAGGGCAAGGTAATTAAATTGACTAATGTAAGATATGGAATGGTTAATTATAATTTTTTACATCAATTATATTTGACCCCGGAAAAGCTAAAAAAAATGGGTTTAGTAATTCAGATTTTTGTTTTAGGTGTGGCTCATGTATTGGAACTTTTCTACATGCCGTTTGGACTTGTGTTAAAGTTCAAACATTTTGGCAAGGAATTAGTTTTGGAAAAATTATATAATTTTATATTACCATTAGATCCAACGATTTTTTTTGTTGAGAAATTTATATTTGTTTAAGGGGAATGGGATTAGACAAAATTCAAATTGCTTTTGTACATTTGGTGTTATCAGTCGCACATAAATGTGTTGCTAGTACTTGGAAAGATGATGCTGAGATTAATATATCACGCTGGCACAATGAATTGAAGGTATGTATTGTCATGGAAAATATTACTTATAATTTACCTGATAATTAATCTTCTTTTGTTAGTAAGTGGTCTTCGTATTTGAAATAAATGCATTTAGATATACTTTGAAATGTTATTAACATTTATAATATTTTCTTTTTATATATATAATCTATTTTTTTTTGTTGCTCCCCTTAAGGGAGCTGGCTGAAGGGGTGGGAGGGTGGGGTGGGTGTTATATATATCTTTGTAAAATCTTTTTTTGATTATTACTATACTGTATGTCATGCTTTTTCTATATTTTAAATAAAGTTTGAAAAAAAGGACACTTGTCAATGCAAAGACTGCAATGTTAAATTTGACAAGTTAACTCTTTGGACTCTGGTGTAGCGAGGTGCTACACACAGAGCTAATGGAAGAACATACAGACACCACTGTGGCTGGAGCAAGAAAGATTTAATTTTTAAAATGGCACCTCTTTTAAGTCACTTCCTGCCCTAAGCTTCTCAGCTGTAAGTGATATAATTACATCATCCCACCATGTCCCCTGTTTGTGGCTTTGCTGGTCATTGAAGAAAGTGACCAGGTGCCATCTTGAGCACCGTTCTGTCTTAACCCTGCGTCCAACATTTTGACCAACAGTTTGTGTGATTGCGGTACTGTTACATGTTGCTGGTGCTGCTACATCACTCCCCTCCCCCCAAACCATCAACACAGATGTTCACAATGGAGTGGGAGGTCTGCCTCAGTGCAATGGGGCTGGAAATTTCACTGGCCTAGTTAAGTCCAAATGGGCCAGCTTAAGGTAGTCCATGGTATCTCTTCCTGGCCCCTGACATCCAAAACAAAAGTGGACCAATTGTTTCTAAGCACTCAGAAAGGTCCCTCATACAGCCTTTGTAATGGTGGTCCGTGCGCACCCCTCAGCACGAAAACAAAAGTACAGGTACATTAGTCTGCAGGAACACGTGACTATGGCTGACCATGACGTGAAGTAGGAATTGGTGCCAGGTTACCTAATTTATCATAGAGCCTGTTCAGCACCACAGAAGGCTGGTCTTCTTGCCCCCGAGGGGCTGGCACAAAATCTCCAGGAACAATGAAGGGTGAACCATAAACCAATTCGGTGATGAGCACTGTAGATCATCTTTTGGAGCTGTGTAGATGCCAAGCAGCACCCAAGGTAGTTCATCCACCCAGTTTGGTCCAGTGAGGTGAGTCATCAGCCTGATTTAAGATGTTGGTGGAAGCATTTCACCAGGCCATTGGACTGGGGAAGAGATGCAGTCATCTGCTGGAGTTGCGACCCCCATAATTTTGCAAAAGCTGACCATAGGCTGGAGGTAAATTGGGCTCCATGATCTGGTGATGTGTGTAGAAGTCCAAAAAAGACCATCCAATTTGTAAAGAATGCCCTGGCACACGACCCTGCAGATATTTCTGTCAGCAGGGTAGCTTCTAGCCATTGAGTGAACCAGTCCACCACAGTGTGGAGGTATTGGTATCCCTGCGAGACTAGCAGGGGCCCAACTACATCTACGTGGACGTGGTCAAAATGATGGGCCTCAGGTGCAAACTGCTGCAGGGGCGCTTTAGTGTGACTGGCATTGCAGACACTTCTTCGCCCCTGTCGTGACTGGGTTCTGGAGTCCATGCCAAACAAATTTACTGGACATCAACTTAATTATGGCTCAGATAGAAGGGTGGGAGAGTCCATGGATGGAGTCAAAGATGGGCTGCTGCCAAGATGCAGGGACTATCAGACAGGGTTGACTAGTGGACACATTGCACAGGATCTTATGATCCTCAGACCCCAATTGCATATCCTCTAATTGGAGTCCAGAAACCACGGTACTGTAACTGGGGATCTCATCATCCATTTGCTGCATGGTTGCCGGCTTCATAAAGTCGATGCCTTCCATCAGAGAGTTCAAGGACAGTCTCGATTGGGTATCTGCAACGATATTGTTTTTGCCTGAGGTGTGCAGACCCAAGTCGTGAACTCAGAGATGTATGACAAGTGCCATTGCTGATGTGCGGACCAAGAATCTGAAATCTTTGCAAGAGCAAAAGTCAGTGGCTGGTGATTGGTATAAGCTGTAAAAACCCTGCCCTCTAGGAAGTATCTGAAGTTGCGAATGGCCAGGTACAGGGCAAGGAGTTCCCTGTCAAAAGCACTTTAATTGGCTTCTGGAGGTCAGAGATGGTGGCTGAAGAATGTTAGGGGCTGCCAGAGTCCATATCTGGTCCAAAGTACCTTGGACCATCGGGGTCACCAATTGTAGCGAGGTGCTACACACAGAGCTAATGGAAGAACACGCAGACACCACTGTGGCTGGAGCAAAAAAGATTTAATTCTTTTTTAAAATGGTACCACTTTTAAGTCACATCTTATCTTAAGCTTCTCAGCCAGAAATGATGTAATTGTCTCCACAGATGCTGCCTGACCCACAGATTTTCTGGCAATTTATCTTGTGCTAAGTTAACATTGAATCGTTCCTGATGATAACAGACCAAATCTACCATTTCCTTATTAGCCAGCCAAGTGATCTCGTGTAGAATTATGAGTGCAAACAGATAGCTCAGTGTGTCACTGCCCCACACCAAATAACAATTCTTCTAAATGAAGGCACTTGTTTCATCGCAATCTCAAACAAGGGCCGCTTCCAATATTTCTGAGAGGAGCTGTTGTTAAACAGACTCAAACTATGATGCATGACACAGCCTCTACGTACCAGGCGCCTGCCAAACTGATAACAAATGGCAAAGAAAACAGCAATTCTTTTAATCACTTTTGGACCAAGTCCAGCCAATGGGGTAATTATGGTAATATCTCAATGCTCAATTTGTTCTCTGTTTAGCCTCAAATGTAACAATGACATGATGGATTCAAAAACCCATCATAAAATTAGTCATGGAATGATCAAACATTTCCAACAGCTTCCATTTATACCCAACCCCCCCCCTCCCCCAGGTCAATCCTCCTAGGTGGATCGGAGTTCACCTCCTGAATCCACTTTCGGACCTTTCTTCAAGGTACATGAAGCAATGTAAAGGAAGAGAATATCAGTCTTTACATTTGCTTGCCCCCCACCCACTATTAAAATCCTCATGAATGCTGCCTAATCTGTTCCACTCCAGGTTCAAGCATCTGCAGTTCTTGTGTTTCTCAAGGGCAAATTCATATTAAAAAAACACCGATGGAGAAGCAGTGGGGAAATGGGATGAAGTGGAAAAAAGGGTAGTAAATGCACTGCACATATTATGCATGTGGATCATAGATTTTAGTTCAATAAAATCCACGTAGCAAAGCAGAAGTCTCCCCTGTTGCAAAATATAAATTAAAACAATGCTTTCGATTTTAACTCAGCACATTCCTCAAGATTGCACAGAAGTGTTTACACTGGACAAGTTGAAGGATGACAGATAAGTCATGGACAACTTGACAAACAGCCACTGGAAATACTTTAATAGTGAAACATGCATCCTCAAGAGCCATATGTGCAGTGTATTAAAATTCTTTTTGCTGTGGGTGTAATAAGAAAATCAGAACTGCATTTCCATGGCACTTTTCACCATCTTTCAAGATGCGCTAGAGAATGTTCCTTAGTAAGTTCTGCTGGACCAAGCCATCATTGAATAGGCCAGCATTAAATTGCCCTTGAGAGTGTGAAGTGAATTGAATTAACTTATGTTATATTGTCAGTATAATGTGAACTATTTTATAACTGTGTAAGAATACACCCTTCTCACTGTAGTGCACCACTGGGGGTGGGTGGGTGGGTGTATGCGCGCGGGCACGTGGATGCATTAGTAAGTCTCTTCTGTTATTTGAATCTTGCATCTCTAAGTTATTTAAGAAGCCTTCCAAGTAACGCAGAGACATAACACGATGGCAGCAGTATAAGAGAACAAAAGTAAAGCCATACAATTGATTGTAAGGCACTGAAATACGAAGGGGAAAAACATTGCTGAAAAAAATGGCTGGGAGGCTGAAGACATTGTTGAATCTTTTAAGAAGTTTCAGCTGAAGTTCAATTTAACATTCAAAGGCTATTTTAAAAATGAAACAGCAGAGGAGAAGGGAGCGAAGCCTTGACTTATTTAACAGCTGGAGCTTAGAGGTGGAGAAAAATGATCCAGAGCAGAGGCTTGCAAAATTGAACCCAAGAATTAAACACTATGAATTTCAAGGATAATGCAAAAGACTGATGAGACTGTTGATAACTTCCACACTAGACTAAAAATTATTGCTACAAAATGCAGATTTAAGGATATAGAGGAAGGATTGATCAACCAATAAGGGTGCAGCGCCAATCCCAAAGTGAACAAAATCACTTATAGGGAAGGAGAGCTTGAAGCTGGCCACAGCTATAGACACAGACAGAGCCTTTGAAGCCACGAGGTTGCAAATGACATCCCTATCTATGCAGACCCACCCACAGCAAAGAGAAGAAAAGTGCAAACCCCCAAGACCTGCAGGAAGTGCGGCAGACAACACCCCTTCAATGACTGAAACAAATGCGCCGCATTTGGTTCTGAATGTGGAACATGTGGTATAGCAAAGATAAGCGTATACAGAGCCGTTGTCATACCCACACTCCTGTTCGGCTCCGAATCATGGGTCCTCTACCGGCACCACCTACGGCTCCTAGAACGCTTCCACCAGCGTTGTCTCCGCTCCATCCTCAACATCCATTGGAGCGCTCACACCCCTAACGTCGAGGTACTCGAGATGGCAGAGGTCGACAGCATCGAGTCCACGCTGCTGAAGATCCAGCTGCGCTGGATGGGTCACGTCTCCAGAATGGAGGACCATCGCCTTCCCAAGATCGTATTATATGGCGAGCTCTCCACTGGCCACCGTGACAGAGGTGCACCAAAGAAAAGGTACAAGGACTGCCTAAAGAAATCTCTTGGTGCCTGCCACATTGACCACCGCCAGTGGGCTGATAACGCCTCAAACCGTGCATCTTGGTGCCTCACAGTTTGGCGGGCAGCAGCCTCCTTTGAAGAAGACCGCAGAGCCCACCTCACTGACAAAAGGCAAAGGAGGAAAAACCCAACACCCAACCCCAACCAACCAATTTTCCCTTGCAACCGCTGCAATCGTGTCTGCCTGTCCCGCATCGGACTGGTCAGCCACAAATGAGCCTGCAGCTGACGTGGACTTTTTTACCCCCTCCATAAATCTTCGTCCGCGAAGCCAAGCCAAAGAAGGGGAAGATGTGCAAATCTGGTATGAAGGAAAAAGTAATACCAGTGAGGAAAAAAAAGACAAGAAGAAGATCCTTTCCGGGACCCTTGATTCCCATCTCATTTCCCCCACCCGCAACTCAAATGTAACCTTTCCTTCAGCCCACAATGCCAGGCAGAGTGGCCATAAGCAGTTATCTATGTCGCAGGCTTCCTAAAGAGTCCAGGCATTCAGACACTTCATTTCTCTTAAAACACATGTTCTTAGTCAGCTGCTACCTGGAGCTCTCGGCGACAAACCACAAGGGTCCTCTTTGCACAAGGGGCATGCTCCCTCATGGGACTACAGTTCACCAAGTTGTCCAGATCTCTCAGCCATCTTGTTACACCTGCAGATACCCTATCCATCATTTCAACATCCATCATCAAACACCATTACTCCTCTGTGCCTGGATGAGTGTTGTTTGTGCAATGATATGCCCCATTATGAACTCCAAACTTTGCATTTTCAGAGCAATTTGAAGGCAATCTCAAAAGTTGCAATATTTTGAAAAGAAAATCCCGATGTATTTGATGGCATACAAGACCGACGGGCAAAATAACGACCGCCCCACCATGATTTCAGCAGGGGAGATTCAGAAATGTTTTTAAGTGTATTTACGGGTAAGCAGTGGCATCACTAAGGTTGGTGTCACCCAGTGCAGTAACATGGTGTTAACCCTCCCCCCCCCCCAGGAACCTCCTCCCCAGAGACGCATCTATACAAAATAGCACTTATGGCAAGGGTGGCCAATGTGTCAAGATAAACGGTGACAAGGAGGTCTTGTTGTATTTGCCGCATGTTGTATTTGGCATTGTACAAGTTGACAGCGAACGTTAGGACAAGTGTACTGAGTGTGGAAGGGACACACACCTGTTTCTGCTATGTCCATGGTGACGGTAACGGCGCTGAGTGGGAGGGAGGGGCACTGAAACACTGCACAAAACAATTATAGACAGTCATTTTATAGGTGGGGGTCTGTCGGGGGGTGGGCAGGGAAGAGCGAGGCGGTGGGATCAGTGTGAAGACTGACATTGTGCTGCCAGTAGAGTCTCCCGGCAGCCCTCCATCAGGTCCTAATGATGAAGGCAGTGATGCTGGTGAGCCATGCAGCAACAATGATCTCTGTTGGAATTATTCACCATTATCACCCCAATTTCAACTTCACATGCAAGACCCGGGGAGTATTTTTGATTTTAAAAAAAGTTTTATATGCCATCAAATACAGTAGCCATCAGTTTCAGCATGAATGCGTTGAATCCAGAGAATTCTACATGATACTACACGCGAAACTTAGTTTCAGTATGATGTTGCACATGAAACTGGGCAACAGTCCACAAACCTGTAACAGTGTTACAGGGAGTCATTCATAATACCAATAAAGAAAATTAAAACGGACCCATTTCTAGAGCAATACCTTTTAGTGCTGTTAATAAATTGTTGACAAAACATGCCATAATTCTCCTGACCTTTCTTGAGATAATTCAACCCGGTTTTAAGTCTCATCCAAAAGTAGAGGCTATAGATGATGCAATCCAGAGCAAAAGGCAAACTGGTGGAGGAATTCATCAGGTCAACGACCCCCGTCCTGTAGCATGGTTTCAACCTGGAGCGCTGACTGCCCATTTCCCCTCCCTGGATACCACCTCACTCCACTGAGTTCCTCTAGCAGTTTGTTCTTAGCTCATACAAAAGCAACTAAGTCTGTACCTCACTGGAGCACTTATTTCTCTGTGCTACAACCTAAAAGCATTACAAAAAAAGAAATACCATTTCACTTTTGAACAGCTACAAACTTACTGCTCACTGTGAACAGTAACTCTAGTGTTTTAATTAACTTGTTAGGGTGAAACTTTAACCTGAAGGACAGAGAGGGAAAGACGACAACCCAAAAGGAATTATAGACATCAGTGAACTTCTGGCAAAGCTCCAGGGGAAAAGGAAAGACTTACCAAGCACTATAGCAACAGTCTTCAACAGGCTCATCATGGTATCACGGTTTCTGCGGGGTCCTGAACTGTGGCGTGACATTCTCATAGTCCTCTGACGCACGTAGACAAAGATATGGGCGTAGAGGATTACCATGACAACAAAGGTGACCAGGTTGAAGATGGCCCAGAAAACCAAGTAGGAGCTGCTGTAGAGGGGAGCCATGGTAGAGCAGATCTTGATGTCGCAGATGCAATTCCAGCCCACGCTAGGGATTGCTCCCATAACGATGGCCATGGTCCAGATCACCACAATCACCACCACCACCCTCCGGTTGCTCATCCTGGTGTGGAGCTGCATCCGAAAGACAGTGATATGCCTCTCAATGGCAATGGCCAGCAGGTTGGCCACCGAGGCAGTCAGGCTGGTGTCAATGAGGCCCTGACGGAGCAGCCACGTGCTGACACTCAGCCTGCGGGTGTTGGGTCCCGTGTTGAACATGAGGTAAAAGTACGCCAGGCCGGCAAAGAAGTCCGCAGCTGCCAAGTTGGCCATCAGGTAATAAATAGGAAAGTGGAACCGACGGTTTACATAGATGGCAATCATTACAAGTAGGTTGGCAAGCATGATGAAGATGCAGACTGTGATGCCTAGGCCCATGACCAGCTTGCTGATTGTATTCCATTCTGTTGCCAGATGCTTCTTACTGTTGTTGTAAAAAAACGCAACGGTTTCATTGTAGAAACACTGTTCTTCCATCTTGGGGATCTAAAATGAAAATGGCAAGAACTTACTGCCAGTAATAAAAATACATGAATCAATACACAGTGCTTTACAAGTAAACATTTCCACATTTTTTTTTAATTCAGATCTTGTTGGGGCATTATGTCATCATATCTATATAGTGGACACCAGGACACACTCAACACCATTACCTCCCAGCTGAACTATGTGCCCCTGAACTCTCCCAGGTGTGCAGTGACAAGTGAGCCACACATTGTTGGAATGGGACATCTCTCCATGTACATTGCTTACGCACAAGAAACTAGAACAGGCTTCGATCACTTGGCCCCTGAAGCTCGAGGCACCATTAATTAAAATAAGTTGATCCTTGACCATCAATTCGACATTCTTGACCAATCCCCAAAGCCCTCATTTCCCTCAGTGACAAAAAAAAATTGATCTTGATCTTGAACACAACTCAAAAATACTCCATACACTGGAAGTCTGAAAACAGATAATAGAGGAAATGCTTAGGAAGTCAAGCACCATTAAGATCAAAGTCCCTTTGCAAAGATATTACCTGTTTTGCTTTCCTTGGTCACCAACTGAAAACACATCTGATTTTCTAAGATCAAACATTGCAGCACAGGACAGGACCTTTGCTCCACATCCTGTGTTGGCCTGGATAAACCTACTCCACAACAATCTTTCACTAACTCAACCCTCTAGTTTTCTTGCATCAATGTGCCCGTCTAAGAGACTTCTAAATGTCTCTATTGTACTAGCCTCTACCACCACCCCGGCAATGTATTCCAGACACCCACCAACCATTTTCTGTGCAAAAAACTTAACTCCCACATCTCCCCTAAACTTCCCTCCCCTCACAAACTGATGACCTAGAGTATGTGGTATCATTAGCCCAGGAAAATAGCTGCAGACTGTCCACCCTATCTATGCCTCTCACCATCTTGTGTACCTTCGCCAAGCTTCCTCTCATCCTTTGCCTCTCAAAGAGAAAAGCCTTAGCTCAGTCAATCTTGCTTCATTAGATATGTTTGCCAATTCAGGCAATAACCTAATTTCAGACAAATATTTTTCACTGATAAGGCATTGTAAGTATCAAAAGCTCTTTTTGCACTAGCATCCAAGTTAAATTGGCCGTTCAGTGTTCCGGTTAAAGAAGACGTTTTTGATGTTCCCACTGGGCCATTTTTAACCAGGACACTTCCTGCTTTCACATCCCTGTGGATATTAGAGTCTACGTTCAACCGGAGACTTGTCCTTTTTCCCCACTGGGTTAATCATCAGCTGATGCTGAGAATGTGAATAGGAGTCAAGTCCATCAATCCCAGGCAAGATTTTGCATGATTTGACGCTGGCATGCCGATTGATTTGCTTTCCCACTGTACCCTTGATCAGCAAAGTGGCCATCAATTCCTGGGACAAGGTGCCAGTGAAAAAGGAGCTAAAGATTCATGGCTTAAGCCGTGGAGCTATTTCTTTTCATCTCAATGATCAACACCTATCCCATGACTGTGTCACCTCGCTCTGGCATCTTCCCTGTCCAAAACCTTCAGAGTTGTGTCTACTTCATCAAGACCATCTTGCATTCTCCTAAAGAATTGTGAGCACTGACCAACCTTCCAAAAAGAGATTAATTTGTTTCTTAACAAATTCAATAAATTCCACTTTTTTTAACAACATCGTATTAAATCTCCAACGAGAAGCTACACAAACTTTTTCAGAACTCTCATAAGTAAAATACAACAAAGAATGATCTGAAATTACCATACTTTTATATTCTGCTTGCATTGTTTTCCCCTGTAAATGTGCCGATACTAAAAAAAAAATCAATTCTAGAAAAAGATTCATGTCTAAATGAATAAAAAGAAAAATCCTTCTCTGTTGGGTTAAGACGTCGCCAGATGTCCACTAAATTAAAATCTTTCATCAAAGCTCAAATTTGAATTGCCATTTTAGATTTTTTAACATTTTTTGGAAATTTATCTAGTAAAGGTTCAAAAACACAATTAAAATCTCCTCCAACCAAAACATATTCATTAGTTTGTCCCAAAAGCAAAAATGCATCCGAAATAAATACTTCATCATCCACATTTGGTGCATAAATGTTAAGTAAAGTCCAAAATTCATTAAAAATCTTACAATTCAACTTAAGAATACGTCCTGCATTCATTTCTATTGATTGCAATTCAGAAGATAAATTTTTATGTATCAAAATTGCTACTCCCTTAGCTTTGGAATTAAATGAAGAAAAAAAAAACATGTCCAACCCAATCCCTCTTCAATTTTATATTTTCTTTTTCATTTAGATGCGTCTCCTGTAAAAAAGCAATATCAATCTTCATCTTTTTAATGTAAGCCAAAACTCGCTTATGCTTGATCGTATTATTTAATCCTTGAACATTAAAGGTGGCAAATTTCAAATTCAACATATCTAATATAATTACTAAATACCAAAAATAGTCAAAAAATTAATAATAACAAAGAAAAAAAAGAAAAATTTTCTTAAATTAAAATATATAGGCCCTCCAAATAGAAATAATATTCGTTATTAAGAAAAAAACAACAAAAGAACTACCAAAAGGTAGTAACTCCCTAAAAAAACTGGGTGTGGATTACCCACTAGTGACTGATGTCTAACAAAGAAGTTAATGCAATCCCCTCCTCCTCAGCCAGTCAGAAATATTAACATATTACAAAAAAAATTTTTTTTTTTTTTAAATTCAGCCTCAAGATTCCAGTCCAGATGGTGAACTAATTTTAAGAGTAGATGAACTCTTTCCATTCCTATTTTTCCCATTCCCATGCTTTCCATTTCTGTCATTTTGTCCATTTCCAAGTCCATCCGATTTTCTTTTAGGAGGTAATGGTGGACTCTTTCTTTGTCCTCTGATATCCGGTAATGAATTAGCAAAAACCATTGCCTCATGCTCACTCTCAAAGAATTGAAACTGATAGTTTCCATAAAACACTTTCAACACAGCAGGATAACGAAAAGTAAATTTGTAACCTTTACGCCATAAAGCATCTTTAACTGAATTAAATTCACGTCGGCGTCTGAAGATTAGGATAGAAGAAAACTCTTCTATTCTGAACCATCATTGGGGCTTGTCTTTGTCTTGCATTTTGAACTGCAAGTCGAAGGATTGTCTCTCTATCCAAACAATTCAAACAACGAACTATCACAGCTCTTGGCGGCTGACCAGATAAAGGTGGTCTTCTTAAAGCTCTCTGTGCTCTTTCCAATACCAATCTATCAGGAAAGGACTCTTCCCCCAACATTTGGGGAATCCAATTTTTTTTTTATTTAATGGGATTTTGACCTTCTATACCTTCTGGCAAACCCACAATTTTCACATTATTTCTTCTGCTTTGATTTTCCAAATAGTCAATTTTTCTTGTTAATTCTTTTTCCTGGGCTCCTAAGTCTTTAACTGATTTTTCCTCCTTCACTATTGTTTCTGTATTGGATTGTACCTTTTGGTTACATTCAGAAAAAGGAGCTTCAAATTTTTTGAAATTTTCCCTGTTTTCTTTAACTTCTGCCTTAACCACATTTAAGTCTGAAATTATATCAATATTCATTTGAACCACCTGATTCAATTGAGCAGTAATAACATCCAGATAGGAAGCAATACCTTCAAGCATCATATAAACAGGCTGAAGTGCAGTTTGGAATGCAGGATCCGGTTCTATGATTTGTAACTCACTCTCTTCCACCTCTTCTTCCATTTCCTGTACAGTGGCAGAATAAAGTAAGTCCTCTTCTTGTTGCTCTTCAAAAGGTAGCATTCTGATCGTTTTGCTGCGGGTTTGGACACCCAACGACGACTCCCCGACTTCCTCAGGGGATCGTCACTGTCGTCCCCCCCCGCAGACCATTTTTTAATAACATTACGGAATTCTCTGTAGTTAACAGTGCCACCCAAGCGCATAATCGCTGCAGATTGCGTGTCTGCCGTCGGGATCTTCTTCCTCCGCGCTCCCGTCTCTTACAACGGGAAAGTTCTTTGTAGCAGGCCTCCAGAGTCATGCCTGACTTCTCGGGAGCGCACTCCTTCCTCCGCAGAACGGGTCGAACCAGCGCCATCTTGAGACTGATGAGAAACTGTTACCTTAGGTTTTGTTTCCACCGGCGATCGTTGAAGCTTGGGGAAATCGCTGAAAACGGATCCGAGGCTGTTCCAGGTTGTTTAGGCCCCAATTCTTCTGCACTTCAAAACTGTATTTTCTTTTGTAACTGAGACTTAGTTTTTTTTACATTAGTAGCCATAATAGCTCACCAAAATATCAAACTAAAAATTAAAGTTTTAAAATTAAAATTGAAGGGTTAAAAAATGGGCATTTAAAAATCTGACCAGAGAGGGCAGAGATTACATGTCTGATCTTTACACCATCTTGCCATGCCCCCCAGCACTGACCAACCTTAATCCCTCATCGGAGGATTCAATCTGGCTGCTAGTCAATTTCCTGCTTCCATGAACATGAAACATTTTATTCCAATAATTAAAAGTGGATAGCAAGCACCAAAAGAGTAGAGGAATATCAGGAGCTGAGTGAACAATGAGACCAAATAAGACTGAGAAAGAAACTGGTCAACAGTGAAGAAAAGAGATCAAATTAGAGGAAGTTCAGTCATAGATTGGGAGATTGAATTCACAGGGGAAAAAAGATGACACTATTAAAGCCTCTAACACAATGGGTCCTGAGAAGCATGGGGAAATCTTGAGCTGCACCTAGCAAATTCTCTCTTCATAAAATACATGGGAGAGGATTTGTTTTCCTGCACTCCAACACTTTCTATGACACTAGCATTTCCCTTTTAAATCTCCTTATTGCTTGAAAATAATTTCATTGTTAACACCATAATTGTGCTCTTGTTTTTCTATTCTATATAGCTGTATGAATGTCAGAGTTGACCTATTAGATTGCTCACAGAAGAGCCCTTCCTACAGTGTTATATATAATATGACAATTAAACTTACACTTAAAAACACTGGCATGTGATGAACAGTTAAAACTGCTCCTATTCTGGGTAAAAGGGATTGTTTGGCATTCCAATAAAAATGATCTCATTGTTCAAAGGCCACCAATGCTAATTTTCTGCTCTAAGCTCTCAATGCAATGGCAAGCTTAAAGAGCATTAAGTGTGTAAACTAACAAATCCTTAAAATAACATGAATGCCAAGGGCATTATGCTATTTGCCTATAACTGTCATCTCTCAACTCGACTCCTTAATCCCAAATGAAAACTTGGCAATAATGGGAAAAGCGTTGCTTTTTCTAGAAAAAGTTTCATCCCTTGTTGTCTCTAAAGACAAACAAGGGATAAAAGTTTCATCCATTCACCACAAGTGAGCAACAGAATGTCAAACAATGAGGTTGTCTCCCTTTATTGACAAACTAGTCAAAACAAAAATATTCAATTAAAGTGCAATGTTGAATCAGACATGGAAACTTTCCATGATACAAATTAAATGATAATGTAACATGGATTGAGGTCATTTCTTCGGTTTATTGTCTTCCTTGTGAATTTGCTTTCCCTACCCCACTCCCTCCACAAAGATCAATTTTACATTTAATCTTTTCACTTCTGGAAATGTTTCTATCTTCCCTCCAATTACAAGATATCTGACAACTTTCATTGCATTCTTGAGAGGGAGAAAAGCACATATTGTGTCCACAAGCAGACAGAAAATCAAATAAACTTATGATACAAGTGGCCATTTAGCCCTTGGAGTCTATTGTAGTAACTATGTTGCAGTGTGAAATGAAGAACGAGAAAATGAACAGACATGGTCGAGTTGAAGTTCAGTAAAAGTCATTTAATTAGTCATGCGCAGCTTTTTAAAACCCCACGTGTTTCAAATGACGTCGTCTCATCACTCGGAACCTCCCGAGCCAGTTCAATTAAGCCTCCTGTGAGCCACTACATGCCTAACCCCCTCCCACCCCCACCCCCAGAAGTGCCTTTACCGTCCACCGCTCTTGGTCAGTTGTCCGCACCTTTGCATCAGGGGTTGTGGCAAGGACCTATCCAGGTAGAGATGAGTGGGCTTTAGTCGGTCAATCGTAAGTGTCTCTGGATTCCCCCCCAATGTCCAGTACAAAGATTGTACAATTGTTTTGAAGGGGCCCTCATAAAGCCACTTTAAAGGAGGCCCCTGTGTATCTCTATGCACAAACACAAACTCACAGTCCCAGAGTTCCTTTGGGATGAAGGGTGTCAGTGCTCCATGCCTTGACGAGGGAACTAGGGGTATTGTTGGAATAAGTGGATGTGGCATGGTTGGCGTAACGGTTAGCACAACGCCTTTACAGCACCAGTGATCGGGACCAGGGTTCGAATTCTGCACTATACTGAGTTTGTACATTATCCTTGTGTCTGCATGGATTTCCTCCAGTGCTCCAGTTTCCTCCCACCATTAAAACGTACCGGGGGGTGTTGGTTAATTGGATGTAAATTGGCGCAGCAAAGATTCGTGGGCTAAAATGGCCTGTTAGCATGCTGCAAGTCTGAAAAATTAGATACCAGAGCCATAGCTGAATGGCTGCCCCTTCTCAGTCTATGACTCAAGTCACAAGCTCTTGTAAATCAAAGAGCTTCTGGTATTCTACATACCATGAACTCTCAATGACTATGTGAACACCAACTTCCATCAGGAGAATACAAAAGTGATTAATCCAGAAGGTCACCCTCAGTTCTAATGCAAAAGCAATTTAAAAGTAGGTGCACCTTAAAATGTAATCTATCCATTGCTGTTAACAGCCACTATCAGCCAAGAGGGCTAATCTCACTTTCTGATCTTTGATAATTAGCCAAGCAGCAGGTTACAGCATGTCAACTGTTCTTGTTTGTAAATGTGGCAATGATGTCTCTAGTGTCCTTTTGGCAACAAATTCCAGTCCTGACACCACTCATTGGGGGTAGAAAAGTCCTGAGTTGCTTCTGTTCCTGCTGCCCATTACCTGGCTCATAAAGCCTATAGGAAATAGGCTCCTCCTGTTTACCATTATGCACCTCAACTTTCTGTAGGAGTCATTTCAGACTCATGGGGAGTAGAAGACTAGAATCTCAGTGATGTCAATTGCCATGTACTCAATCACAGCTAATCACATGATTTTCCTCTAATTTAATGGTGTGTCAGCACAGTTAAACTGGACAATTGGTGAAGCACGCAGAATCTCGCATCCAATGACAGAGCAATAGCAATACATGAGCTTTGATTTTCATCGGGCCTACTCTAGTTTCTAGTTAAGCACCACCTTAATTTTGTTTTGTATCCACGCTTCTAAGTTTCTCCATGGCTTCACCTTCACCAAATTTCTCTTGAATCGAACCTACATCCACCACCTCTTCTGGCAGCTTGTTTCACACTCTCACCACCCTTTGAGAGAAGTTGTTCCCCTTAATGTTTCCACCTAAACATTTTACCTCTTTCTCTGAACTCATGTCTTCTCCTTCTTGTCTCTCCAAAAGAAAGCACATTGTCAACCTTTAATCAGGTTTTGCTTCATTCAATTAGTACAGCTTCAGAAAAAGATTCAAGGGACTCATGGATAAAGGGTGGAACTAGTCATTGGTGTGGATTATTGGAGCAGCCCTGATATGTGAGTAACAGCGTGGGTTCAACTAGCAGAGATGGGCATTTGTAACATATAAATTGGTGGTTTATATAATTACTTTTATCACCATCCTCTCACAATATTCTCCAATTGTAATTCATACCAGGATTCAATGCCATTCCATTCCTACAGCAAAAGAAAACAAGGAAATATTATTTCCAAAGCCATGAATGGTAACCACACCTTCAGCTGCCTAAGTGCTATGCTCTGAAATTTCTTCCTAAAAATCCCTTCCTTTCCTATCATACTTCAGGATATCTTGATACATCTCCTTTGGCTGGTATGTTGTTTACGGAGCATTGGAATGGCTTACTACATTAAAGGTGCAGCTATACAAATTGAAGTCCAGTGTGCTACCTTGAAGACCATGTCAGTACTCTACACGTTCTTTTGATTATAGATGGGTGGATCCCATCAACGTCATCCAATGGCAACAAAAATGACACAGCAGCCTCTATTTTTGCTTGGACCTGTAAAGATCAGATAATTAATTTAAAATCCCCCCCAATATAGATGAACCACCAATCTCAGAAGGTAAATATACAGGCTGTGCCAAATTAACTAATTTCACTTTAGCACACTACAATTGTGAAACCTTGCTGTGTACAAACTAGCTACCAAAATAGTCCTTCATTTCATATAAATCTAACTGCAACATAATTGCAAGAGGAGGCAAGAAGTGTTTTTAATAGTTCCCCAACTCTGAAACAGGGCACCTGGCCTTCACCACAATGGAAACTGGCCAGTTCATGACAACTTGTAAAAAGCTCTGGGTCCAAGACCATGCCCGTGGACAAAAGAAAATCTCACCCACCTTAGTGAGAAATACTGCATTCTCCGTGAGTATAGTTGTTCCTCTGGTACTGTTTTAAGATCAGGGAAGTTTTCCTTAGCATCCTGGCCAGTATTTATCTATCACTCAATATTTGTAATAAAAAAAATCACTTGGTCATTGTCATATTGCTGTTTATGAGGTTGGTGGTTACACTCCCAACATTTCAAAATATCTATGTTAAACCTTTGAAACATTTTGGAAGGGATGTAACGCTTTTTCAATTCTTAACACAGATCTACCAAAGTTATCCCAGTCAGTGCAAGGTGAGAGTGGGGATTGGGGAGGGACAAAGTCACATCTCAGAACCTACCTTCAGCTCTGTATTACTTCATAATATCTGAAATGGCAGGAAGTTGCTTGACAATGAAGGTGTTCAAAAACATAAGCAGTGTGCATGCACAAATGATACTTTCACAGGATGCCTTCCAAGCTTTCCGTGAAATTAAATTTCAACTTGATATACTGCTGGGAACCGTTACTCCTCATTAACAAGAGGTAACATGCAAAATCATACCTCAATAACTGAATAAATTGCATTAGTGAATTCCCAGATTCTGATAAACAGTAGATGAAATGATACTCATACCCAGATCTCCTTCTGCTTGACTGATTCCCAATCCACCGACTTGGCTTCAACTCTCACTTGTCATTTTCTGCAATTCCTCTGTCATTACCTCCAAATTACATCATTGTATCAATGCAGATTGTGCCTTCAGCTACCATGGTCTCCTGTCCTGGAAATCCCCCTAACGCATCTAATCTCTACTTTAGGATGCTCCTTGAAACCAACTCTTTGACCAAATTTTTAATCACTTGTGCTGACATCTCAGGTGGCTCAGCAATCAATTGCCCCCACCACTACCCCAAAAAAACTCAGGAGACTTTAGCCATATTGGCGGTGCCATGTTAATGTAAATTGCTGCTGGTGTTCTCTTTTCAGTGGTTTGTAAAAGCTTACAGTGCAAGGTTCAAGTTTCTAACTGTGATTCAGAACCCACAAAACTGCAATGCCAAGCACACCTCCACAATTGCTAGCCAGAGACTTTGGAAATTAAGGGTGTGCATTTATTTAGTGATGGCTCAAGATCTTGAACCAAGTGGAAATAGGTCATTAGTGCAAAAAAGAAATGAGAACAACCAATTTGTACACAGTAAACTCCCATAAAATGCTGCATTGTAAAGCCCAGAAGTTCATTGTGAATGGATGCCAGTCCCAGTCATGTAATTATATGGCTTGGCCTCACAAATGTTTATGAAAGCAGTTTTCATAGGAATTGTCTGTTTTACACACTGGCCTCAAATGTTTTTTTTGGAACCTCCAAGTTTATGCCACTCTTGTATGAAGAAGTCCCTGACAATGCACAGTGACAAGCCAGGCACATCTGGTTGACTCCTGCTAAATCCAAGCGCATATGTTATTTATACTAATTTCTATGAGAAACGGGTACCTCTCTGATCACTTTTAAGACAGTATAGTCAGGCACTTGGAACCATCTACAAATAAGCCAATAATTACTCTATACTAGATCCTTTTTTCAAAGTCTTGCCCCAACCACCTCACTGCCACTCTTATCCCACAGCCCTCCACTCCAGTGGAGAGGCTTTGGTTAGAGAGAGACAGGAACATGAAAGAACCTTGGAAAGAATTTCTAGTTGAGAATTTCATTGCATATACATTGTTTAATCAGCTCAGTGTACAGTACATGAAAGTAAAGCAAGGGAAAATAGCCAGAGCAAGATCAGAATAGTGAAGGCTTCAACAGTAGATACACTAAAAGATCTGTAGAGTTAGATGAATCCTCACTAAATTGCTTTTCCTTTTGCTATAGTCTACCTCCCACCCAACATCCCTAGCAAAAGGCAGCATATAAATGTTTTCCCCATCAGAAAATTGGACTAAAATGCATCTTCCAATTAAAATACTTCTGTTAGACCACAGCTTGAAGGATAGGTGAGTTGGTGGTGGAAAGCACGAGCTTTTGTGCACTTTCAGGTGGCCAAAATCCCCCGATATAAAGCCGCATATTATGCCCATATGCGGCTGTCAGGAGGCCACTTGAAAGCGCAGCTCGAGGCAAACTTTGTAACCCTCCTCCAAGGGGGATAACTGCCAGAGCACTGAGGTGTCCCCCACCCCCCCAGCCCGGCACATGAACACAGCTGCCTGAAAGTGGCTGCTGTCTGCAGTTACTTCAGAACTTGTTGCACAGAAGTATCTGTTTGGGCTTTAAAAGGTCCTTGCCCTGTTGATTAATGATTAAAGATTGTAAACAAAGCCAACAATCTACTTCACAATTTTCCTAATTACCTTTCAAACTCAGACCTCAAGTTAATAGAAGAGAAAAAAAATTCCTTTATAAACACATATCAACAAAGTTTAGTTTTCCAGCATTTTTGTGTCAATGTTGCTTCTACCTCCTGAGAGAAATGTGTGCCTCTTTTTTTTCCCCCTTCAACATTTTTCTCCACTAATCAATCAGGCAACTAGTTCTGACTGCTGGAAGGTCTATAAAAAGGTGAGTCATATGGACGTCTTTCCTGTCAATGCACCATTCTGCACCCATATAGGGAGATTCTCAACATCCAGTGAGATTGCTACAAAAGCAAGAACAAGTGCCCAAGTTCTCAAGCAAATCCAGGGTCAGAGGTGTATTTCCTGCAATTTCTCACCTCTCCCCAAACAACAACTATTTTTGAATGGGGTTGAACAGTAAAGCAGATTTTGAAAAAATCAAAACAGATGTCCCTTTCACACTTGCAAGTGATCCCAGGAATCACACACCAATCAGCCTTTAAAGTGCCAAATGAGAAAGGATCAACGCCAGCATCACATGGCATCATCTCATGCCAGGGATTGACGGCTTCAACCCTTAGTACAATCCCCGGCATCGCAATCAGGCAAGTGTGAAACAGGTAATTGCATTGTGGGACTAAAATGACCCAAGTTTTTGCATGAGTCCAGAAACAAAAGAACAAAAGATTAAAATTAAGGTATAAACTTTGCCATGGGAAAGTCACAGTGGGTGGGTGGGGGGGGGGGGGGGGGTGGGAGGGAAAGAGTGGAAATACATAGTAATAAACAGCAATAAATAACAATAGGGGATAATTTTTAAACAATTTTGGAAAGTTGATAGAGCTATAGTGCACCATTTATAAAGACAGTGGGTAAAAAAGCAATGGTTGACCTGACTTCCTAGAATTCTGTTCAGCAGAGAAACCCCTCTATGAATGCTCTATACATGCATCCAGGCATACAGCATGGAATTCTTGGAGGGCAGGTTCGCTATTGCTTTTTCACATGGTATTTATAAATTGTACGTGATAGTGCTACCAACTTTCCTCATGCTATATAAATTGTGTGCTACAATGCTACAAACTTTCCCACCCTGTTTAAAAATTGTCCACTCTTGCTATTTATTGTTCGCACTTTTGCACGGTCCCTTATAAAGATTTAGATAAAGAGGCTGAAGGGCTCATTATGTGCTGTACATAAAGTTTAATTATGTTATAATAGGGCATTATTAATTTTGTTCAAATATAAAGTCATAATACATTGTTCAGGATTTAGGGCAGGTTCACCATCACTTGATCTGTCATGACGTCACCAGTAGAAGGTAGACCCGGGGATGGCTCCTTACAAATGTGAAAGCGTTCAGTGTCCCAGTTAGGAATGGTCAAGTATGAAAAGCCAAACCCCCATTCCTAATCCAGGACACTGAACAGCCATTTTAGTGGGATGCAAGTGTGAAGGGGGTTAAGACTGATAATTATCGTGTAAGTGGAATTAAGAGTTGTGGAACCAAGGCAGAGAGATGGAGGTAAGCCAACAATTTAATAAAATACACAGCAGTCTCCAGATGTGTGTGAGTACGAACCCAAAGAACAACCATTTGACCAACTCTGCACAGAGCATCTCAGACATCCCAGTAGGTTCAGTTAATAGCCTCCTGGACCACTTGTTTACAACACAAGCCATATGTGCCAAATTTTAGCTTGCCTAAAATGCCTAAAGTCAAATGAGCCCTTTACCACTGTCCACCTAAGATCTTTGATAGAATGGTGGATACAAGTGATGAATCTGGCATCCATTGCTTTCTGAAAATTCATGCATTTATTTAACACTTTTCACAACCCCAGAATATGCTTTACGTCCAATGAAATATTGTTGATAGTCTGCAAAAATTGGAAAATAGGAAATGTATCAAGCGATATGTGCAAATTGCAAGGTCATAATGGCAGGATAATGCAGCTGAGATTATGGACCAGGGCAAATGAGTGAACATCCCTGTCAAAATATTGTCAGGGAACCTTTCATCTCCATCTCAAAAGGAGTCATTAGGAATTAACCTTTTGCTAGTCACCTTAAATATCAGGAAGGTCATCAGCATTGAACATTATTTTAATGCTTAAAAAGCCTTCCCTTCTTGCTTGTTGTATTTTTAAATAATGTTATATGTGATTTCCTGTTGCTACTGGGCTGTTTTTAAAAAAAGACCAGTTCTCAGGGGAAAAAAAAAACTGTGTATCCGACAGGCCAGGCCCCGACCATTTCGGAGTTGTAGTGTATATAGCTATTTTGTTATATTGCCAGCATTGGTAGTTGAAAATAAACATGCCGTACAAGAAGTAAGCCACTGAACACAATCTGCTGGAGGAGCTCAGTGGGTCGGAGCTCAATGGGTCAAGAAGCATTAGTGGGGGCAAAAGAATGGTTGACGTTTCAATCAGAAACTCTTTGAAATGGCACCTAGTCTTTTTCTCCCACTGATGCTCAACCCCGAGTTCCTCCAGCAACTTGTGTTTAGCTTCAGATTCCAGCACCTCATAGCTTGGACAGTCTGCTTCATCATTTGGCAAAGTCATCACCAATCTTCTTCGCCGACATTACTTCTTCAATCTCCCCATAATCCTCGATTTTTAGGGGCTAGAAACAACATGAAGGAGAAGCCACAACAGTCTCTTCAGCTCCTTGCATGACTATTCAATAAGATTGCAACTCAATAACTTTGGTGCCACTTCCCTGCACTAATTCCATTTCTATTGATACTTGTAAGGTAAAACATCATGAGATGGGAATGTGTAGGGAGTTACCCTGTACAGGGCAGTAACAAGAAGGGGAGGTGTCCTTGTACTCCTGTTAGGTAAAACATCATGAGATGGGAATGTACAGGGCTGTAACAAGATGTGAATGCATCCTTGTACTTACAAGATAAGAGAGACATTGATGGATTGAGAGGCAGGAAGCTAGCAGGGAAAGGATAGCAACAGTTTTAGTCATTGGACAAGTAATGATATGATGATGTTCTAAGCATGTATCCAAGGGTATAAAAAATCACCATTTTGCTGATAACGGCAGAATGCATTCTCCGACTAACATGTTTAGTCGCAAGTGTTACAATCCGGTAATAAAGAACAAAGAACCCTGATTTCGACTCAGCCTGGTGTTTGTCTCACTCATTCATGAACAAAGCAGACCTAACATACTCTGAACATCCAAAGTTCTATTGATCTCTTGAATACACTCAGAACTTGGTATTTTAGTGAAGATGTTCTTTTTATCTTGTTCTAAATAGTCAGTCCTTAATTTTGACACTAGTTGCCCTGGTTCAAGACACCCCACCGAACACTGCAGCTATAGTTCCAGTCCTATGTCAATTGCATAACAACAAGAAGTATTTACAGTACAATTCCAATTATCCAAAATCAGAAACCCTCATTTATCCAAATTTTTTTCAGTGTGAAACTGACTGGAGATGTTGGGCTGCCAGCAGCAGGGACCTCGGGCTCCTGGGTAGGAGCGGGGCCTTGCTGGGAAGATGTCGGTATATCGGCGACAGCCTGCATTTTTTAAAATGAGAATTAAACATTATTTTAATGCTTAAAAAGCTTTCCCTTCTTGCTTGTTGTATTTTTAAATAATGTTATATGTGATTTCCTGTTGCTACTGGGCTGTTTTTAAAAAAAAGACCAGTTCTCAGGGAAAAAAAACTGTGTATCCGACAGGCCAGGCCCTGACCATTTCAGAGTTGTAGTGTATATAGCTATTTTGTTATATTGCCAGCATAGATAGTGTAGCAGTTAGCACACTATTACAAAACCAGCAACCTAGGTTAGAATCCCACACTGACTGTTAAGCAGCCACTTTACCCTGTGCTCTGATTTCCTCCCACCCTCCAAACAATCATACGGGATTGGTTGGTGAATTTGGGTATAATTGGCAGCATGGGTTTCATGGGCTAGAAGGGTGTTCTACCGTGTTATATTGTTAAAAATCAAAAAATTAAACTGAAGCTCACTATTTATGGAATCTTTCCAATACAATTTTTTTTAATTCTGTAACCATGGAGATCTGTGCCCAAGATGCCACCTCCTGTGCTGGGCAGCATACCACAAGGGGTAGCAGGCTCAGGGGAGCAGCGGACCAGCACATGGCATCAGAAATGGGGAGAACCCCATTGATAATGAGAAGCAAAGGAGACAACCCTACAGGAGGGTGACCACAGTGGTGAACTAGTGAAGGGCTCAGTGGCTGAAGGACCCACACAGGCTGCAAGCGAGTTGTGGTCGAAGGACCCACACAAGCTCCAGGCTGCTGGAGACTGGCTGATGGGAACCAGGTATCAGAATGGGGATTCAAGAGGGTACTGAGGGCAAGAAGTGCACCCAAAGGGCCTCAGGCACTGAAGGCTTCCTGATCAAATCGGAGGTTTTGATCTGGAGCTTGGGTTGCCATTGATTTGAACTGGAATCAGTGTGGCTGCATAGGCTGCAGGAGCGCTAGAGGCAATTCTACAGATACTCAGTCTCTCTGGAGGGAAAATAAAGTAAACATGAAAGGCTGCAGACTCTGAGGTGACTCTCTTTTGCTTTTCTTTCGAGATGGCATGGCCATCTCTCTAAGAGATTGGCTTTAAGGACCATCTTAAAAAAAAAGCCTCCAAAAGTAACCCTGGAATTTATAGGCCTGTGAATCTGATGTCAATAGTAGGTACATTATTGGAAGGTGTTCCAAGAAATCAGATATACAATTATTTGGATAGCCAGGAACTGATTAGGGATAGTCAGCATGGCTTTGTGCGTGGCAGATCATGTTTAACCAATCTTACAGAGTTTTTCAAGGAGGTTACCAGGAAAGTTGATGAAGGAAAGGCTGTGGATGTTGTCTACATGGACTTTAGAAAGGCCTTTGACAAAGTTCCACATGGGAGGTTAGTCCCGAAGGTTCAGAAGCTAGGTATTCATGGTGAAGTAGTGAACTGGATTTGACAATGGCTCGACAAAAGAAGCTGGAGAGAAGTGGTGGACGATTGCTTTTCAGATTGGAGGCCTGTGACTAATGATATGCCTCAGGGATCGCTGTTGGACCACTGTTGTTTGTCATCTATATCAATGATCTGGATGATAATGGGGTAAATCGGATCAGCATGTTTGCAGATGACAGTAAGATTGGAGGCATTGTGGACAGTGAAGAAGGTTTACAAAGCTTGCAGAGAGATCTGGAACAGCTGGAAAAATGGGGTGTAAAATGGCAAATAGAATTTAATGCAGACAAGCGTGAGGTGTTTTGGAAGGACAAACCAAGAAAGGACTTACACGGTAAATGGTAGGGCACTGAGGAGTGTGGTAAAACAGAGGGATCTGGGAATACAGATACATAATTCCCTGAAAGTGGCTTCACAGGTAGATAGGATTGTAAAGAGAGATTTTGGCATATTCGCCTTCGTAAATCAAAGTGTTGAGTACAGGAGTTAGGATGTTATAGTAAAGTTGTATAAGACAACGGTGAGGCCAAATTTGGAGTATTGTGTGCAGTTTTGGTCACCTAACTACAGGAAAGATATCAATAAGATAGAAAGAGTGCAGAAGATTTACTAGGATGTTGCCCACATTTCACAAACTAAGTTACACAGAAAGGTTAAACAGATTAGGACTTTATTTCCTGGAATGTAGTGGAATGGGAGGAGATTTGATGGAGATATTTAAAATTATGAGGGGGATAGACAGTAAATGTAGGTCAGCTTTTTCCACTGAGGGTAGGGGAGATACAAACCAGAGGACATGGGTTAGGATGAATGGGAAATGTTTAGGGGGAACTTCTTCACACAGAGAGTGGTGAAAGTATAGAATGCACTGCCAGCTGAAGTGGTGAATGTGGACTCAATTTTAACATTACATGGATGGGAGAGATATGGAATTTATGGTTCTATTAGAGAAATGTTGCATATAAGCCCCACAAACAACATGATAATATGAATTAAACTGAAATAAATTAAACTGTGATTTAGTTGAGGGACTGGACACTCTACTGTTCCATTTCCAAGTAGCAAGAAGGATCCCAAACACCCACTTAAAAGAACAGATAGAGCATCACTGCGCCAGGAGTCAGAGCTTGAATCTGAGCTCCTGATTCCAGAGTGGGACTTAAACCCTTTACTCACCAACATTGCAACCCAGTGAAACTCAGATGAAACTAACATTGCATCATAAAGTCAAGAAACATGAAAGTTCAATCAAAATGGGGTCCTAACCTAGCACACATACAGCAGAGCAAGATACAGGTGGGATCAAATCCATTTCAATGATATATGTATTCAGTTGCAATCCTCAATAGTGATTCACAGCAAGCAATACAGTAATCATCTAAAGATATTCATCTTGTACTCAAAAAAATCATTCATCCACGTATCATGTCGCATCAAAATAGTGTCCTCACTGAGTGACCACGAACTAAATTGATTTCATCTCCCATGATTGCACATTAGCTCTTTTCCTTCCACTTCATTTGAATTTCTTTCAATCTGATGATCATAATGTGGGCTCTTACATTGTGGAGAAACACATACGGCATGTGTTACCACTTCGCAAAACACCTCCATTCTATCTGCAAGGGTATCCCGAGTTTTTAACTTGCTTAGTACTTTATTTCTCCTTCCCAGTCTGATGCATTTGCTCCAACAAAGCTCAATCAATACAAGCTTAAGGAACATCACTTCATCTTCTATCTGGACTCATTGCAATATTGAAGACTCAATATCAAATTCAACAATTTCAGGTAACTCGCTTTTTCTGATTTGTATCTAAACTGGCTCATACTTATGGAAGTTTATCTGTCTGTAATATCAACTCCATTTTTATCTCCCCAGATACACTCCCTTTTTAGCTGGTCATTTAGAGTAACAGATATGACAGGCAGTAAATTTCTGTTCACCTTTTTCCTGCAAATAAGGGACACTGAAGAACCTGTTGTTGCCTCACATCTCCATTGATTTGATCTTGACCTTGGGTGTTGTGTGCATGGAAGTACATTCCCATTTGGTCACATAGGTTTCCTCAAGAGCTTTGGCTTTGTCCAATGTTCCATAGACTTGCTAGTATGTCAATTAGCTACTGAAAAATCACCCCTGAAAATCACTCTGGCTCACCAGAGAACCAGGATAAATCTGATTGGCATGAAAGAGAGAATTAGGAAATAACTGGGCGATTGATGGGAGGAAATTATTTTTTTAATTTCCTACTGAGATTTTTTCCAGTATTTTCTTCCAGTATTTTCTGTTTTTATTATAATCTAGTGTTATCACCTGCTAATAATTTATCATTTGGATAGCAACTCTTAAAGAAAGAATGGAAAGATGGGTTAAAGACCATTAGTGTAAGTTTACCCCAGGTGGTTTGGCAAGATACTGGATATTCCAAGAGAGGTCTTCCAAAGTGCACCAATACATACAGATCTCCCTAAAACTTGTCTTGAAGGTACGGGAGGGGGAGGTAGGAAGAGAAAGAGTGGAGACTGTGTACTGTCAACAGGGCACACTCTCAGGAATGTGGCTTAAGAATTCCAAACACTCAAAATATTTGGTTACTGAACCCAACAGCAGATCTGTTTTCTCTGATGGATACAAGCAAACCTAAATAAAATCAATGTGTTGTAACAGTGAAGAAAATCCAACTGCTTTTATTCTAGCCAGGCACATGGGTCTGGCCTGAACTGTGTGACACCTGGAAGTAATTCCTTCTGTGTTCTGGAATGCTTAATGAAATAGTATGCAGATAAATCAACTAAATGCAGCCCATCTCATACAGAATTACCCAAACTGAGCAAAATGAACCTGAACCTCTCGAGTTTTTCTTGTTTGGAATTGGGAAGCTGACTGATAATGGAAAAAAAAACTATTGCCTCCCAAGGGAAAAAAAAAACTATTGCCTCCCAAGCAAACCTAATGTAAATCCATTCATTTGCTCCAATGCTCAGTCACCACGGTGGCTATACAATTCAGCCAAATAATGAACATAATTTTCTCTCTCCTCCTCCATTCTCTCCACTCAGGAGTTGTGGCAAAATGCTGTTTTTCTACAATATAGTTCTAAGTAATCAATGGTCAAGAAAATGTTTTATTAAACAATCAGCAGTAAGAACAACTATCATTACAGTAAACATAACTTTCCCATCCCTTCTGCTGCTCTGGATATATGCCAACAGATAATGCAAGGGTTTTCAATAGCCCTCAACATCACACAGTCATAACTATAGTTTCAAGGGAATTCAGCTCAGTCTATCCAGCAAACAAATAGTTTTCAAGAAACAAAGCTATTTTCTCATCCCTCCTGTTAGCATGAAGCCATCACATCTGTGAATATGTGTCATCTTCTGTTTATTGACCTCAGCACTGCTCCCAACCACAGTCCAATGAAGTGCTCTCCAACAATTAAGAATCTATTTTACACATAACTTTCTGTCAGATGACATCACTGTAGCAACCAGTTTTAATCAAGCTTTTTGCCATATTTTTGATTCATTAACCATTTTTTATACAACACATGCATTACAAAGTTTCAATAAAATAGCACATATGATCTCACTAATCAAATAATTACTCAGATTTTAAGTTCAAGGTTATTGTCAGGGTACATACACGTCATCATATTTAACCCTTAGATTCTTTTTTCTTTAGGCCAGGTAGAATTTTTAATTACTGGTAACAATAATCTGTACTCAAAGAAAGAACTGTAAACAAACTGACTGGTAAAATCAGTCATTTGAATGCAGTGGTATAAATAATGCAGTAATAAATAATGAGCAAAATACAAGTCCTTAAATGAGTCTCTGAATGAGTATTGTTCAGGAGCCTGATCGTTAAGGGGCAGTAATTATTCTTGAACTTGGAGATACGAATCATGTGGCACCTGTACTTCCAACCTGATGACAGCAGTGAGAAAGGAGCATGTCCTAAGTGGTGTGGATTCTTGACAATTGATCTACTCTCCAATGATAATGTTCACGTAGATATTCTCGATGATGGGAAAGTTTTGCCTGTGGTGTACTAGGCTGAGTCCACTACCTTTTGCAGGACTTTTCGCTCAGAGATATTGGTGCCCCCATACCATCTAGTCAGCACATTTTCCACTACATATCTGTAGAAGTTTGTCAAGGTTTCTGATGATATACCAGAGAACATCACTGTCATCTACATCATACTCACCAGGTCAGGCCTCATAACCCTTGTGAACTGAATGGACATGTTCTGCAAAATCTGGGGTTTTTTCTCAAGTGTATTGGAGACCAGATTTTGAGCACTGATTGCAATGTTCCAGATTGGATTAAATTCAAGTGAATCACTGCTCTTTCTACGAGGCCTGTTTGGGTCGCTGGATGGTTGGAAGCGATGAAGTAAAAGAGCAAATATTGCGCAATCACAGCAAATGGGATCATTGCAGATCAACAGTCACTCAGTTGGTGGGATGTGATACTTGAGATTAATGATAGCAGAGATAGTGAAGGAATTAGGGCAACATAACCGTGAAGACCATCCATCAAAACTCTTTCCATGCACAGGATGTATCCATCCACCCTGGAATTCAGCAAATTGCTACTGATTTGAATGATGTGCTACAAAGTGCAATGGCAAAGAGCATGGAGCTTCTGCCTGAACTGCTGCACTGGAAAACACAAGGTTCAACATCAACCTCAAAGAGGAGAAGTCCCAAACACATTACCAGCAGCCCACCACACTGCACACAGTGCAAGGCCTCTAGGCAAGCTGGTTTACTGATTATCCCCCAATTTTCTAAACAGAATTCGCATGACCTCTTTAAAAATGCAGCCCTTCATTTTCAAATAAATTTGCTCTCAATTCTAGGAAGATGATCAACAAATGTACAGGAAAATCCCCAATATCCAGCACCTATGGGGATTGGTGGATGCCAGATAAGTACATTTTTCTGGTTGCTTGAGATTATGTTTTGCGTGATTAGCAAACTAATTGTTAGGGGGCGCCAATTTTAAATTTTCATTTAATTTTTTTTTCTTTTCCACCCCCCCCCCCAAACTAATCTAACTCTTTTCACTAAACATAGTCACCAGCAAATAAATCATAAAGAATCAAGTATCAGCTCTCAGACATCGGACAGAAAACACCCAGAGCACCCGTGCCTCAGTAATCAAATTATGATAAAAGTCCATGAATAGACCCCATATTTTGTCAAATTCAACTTTGATCTCTTTAACATTATATCTCAATTTTCTCCAAACTCAAGCAAGACATAACATCCCTTAACCACTGCATAAGAGTTGGTGCTATGCTGTCTTCCCATCTTATCAAAATTGCTCGTCTGCCCATCAGTAAAGTAAAAACTATTGTTCTCTTCTAGAGAATCACCAAACAAAGCAATAAAAGGACATGGTTCTAATTTAATCCTAAGAATTTGTGATAGAGTTTTAAAGAATTGTTCCAAATATTTATGTGGTTCTGGAAACTCCCAGAACATATGAATCAGAGGGGCCTCAAAAATTTTACATTTATCACATAGTAGATCAAGATCAGGATTAAAAACAAGATAATCTGACTTTGGGCATATGTATTCCATTTACAACTTTAAATTTTATTAAACAATGTCATGCACAGAATAAAGTATTATTAATCAGATCAGGCATGTTGTCCCAATTTTCATCTGAAATTGATGTATTCAAATCTCATTCCCATTCATTCTTGATTCCTGTCCATGAACATATTCAAATTGCTATAATAATTGCTATTGATCCACCATGGGAAAACTTTAAATCAAAAAAAAATTAAGAACATTAGTATCGGGAATTCATGAAATGTTAGAGAATTTAGACTGAACAAAATGCCTAATTTGTAGATATCTAAAAAAATGTCTATTGTGAAGGTTGAATTTAACTGTTAATTGTTCAAATGTAGTGGAATTGCCTTGAATATATAGATCCTTAAAACTTTTTATTCCCAATCCAACCCATGTCCTAAAACTTCATCCAAGATAGAAGGTTGAAAAAGGTAACTCTTTATGATAGGGCCAGCAAGAGAAACATTCAGATTGCTAAAACAAATTCCTAATTTGTGCCCATATTCTCAGTCTATGTCTCATTATCAGATTTGTTTTTACCCATTTATTTTCCACCTTTTTTTGTCGTTTGTTTGAATTCCGGATAATGGGGATTTTACAGTATGTCACTTGTTGCCTTTCCAGTATACTTAAATATTTTCACTTCTCTACTGAAGTTTTGGTCAAAGATTCAACAATTCTGTCAGCCAGTCACAGTATAAATAAATAAAAACTTTTCTAAAAGTAGTTTCAGATCTTTTGACTCAGAGCATTTTTTTACAACTAATTGTGCACCATTTAGAGTGGGGGTCATTGTGATAATGAAAACTCAGCATCTAGTTTGGGCACATAGGCTCCAATAAATCATAAGTCATTGGAGTTAATAATATCGGTTGAAAGATAAATATCAATCAGTATCAAGGGATTTTTTTCACATGGTCCTAAAAGATGGCACCTCTGCCAATGCAGTTCTCCCTGGAAGGACACAGCCACATGACCGTCTGGCCCCCAAAGTTTTAACAATTCATAACAGAAGCAAAGAAACTTCATGCCCTCAAATTGCCCTAGCTGCACCTTATCATAGATATTCCCTTTGACCTATCCATCCTCCTGCCATGATCTCCAACTTAATTTTTTTTTAATTCTTCCTTCCCGATTCAGTGCTTTTCTCTCTCTGCAAAAGTTGCCCAATCTGCTTGGTTTCCAGTATTTTGTGTCTTTTCTCTTCCTGATCTCCAGCTGCTTTGATTTGCATCATTAATTTCCATTCTGTCAGATGGCCAGTCATTAAACCCCAGTTTGGCTGGCTTTGAAAGGTGTTAATGAGCAAATACTTCTGGCAAAACTAGAAAAAAAATTGACAACACCAACATTTAACTTAATTCCTCTCATCTGATCTCTTGCATTAGAAGAATTCCCTGATCTGAGCATTTCAAGTTAATGTCGCATCCCAAGTGTTGAGGAGATTCGACAACTCCATCCTCTCAGTCTGAAATTCATGGGGTCTCCAAAGCCAGATCAATGTGAGAAATACTGGCATTGATGCCAGAAGTCACTGTTGTCCAGACATGTACATGTAGAAATCTCTAACATTGGCATTTTAGTGGTGCTCATTTCTTTGTTATAATCCATAACTTAGCCTGCCCACCCCTCCAATCATAGGTATCAGAGGAGAAATATCAAGTTCAAGTTCATTTATTTATCATTTGAGTGTACAAAAACAACCTGACCAAACACTGTTCTCTGGTCCTCAATGCAAAAACATGCAAACACAGAAATATATAGATGAGTCTCATTGGGTTAGTGTGAGCAGTTAATTCAGTCCTTCAATAGTCTCACTGAATGTGGGAAGAAGCTGTTTCTCAGCCTGGTGGTTCTGGCTCTGATACTCCTGTATCTCTTTCCTGTCGGAAGTGGCTGAAAGATGCTGTGTGTTGGGTGATAGGGTCCACAATGTATTTGTGAACCCTCTTCAAACAATGATCAGTGGTGGGAGGGAAATCAATCCCAGTGATCCTCTCTGCCACCCTTATGATCCTGTGGATTGGCCTCCAATCCAATTTTCTTTAGCAACTATACCACACTGTGATGCAATCAACCAGGGCGCTCTTGATGGAGCTCCTGCAGAAAGTTGATTGGATGTTGGTCGGTAGTCTTGTCTGCCTCGGTCTTCTCAGGAAATACAGTTGGTGTTCTGTCTTCCTGACAAGTGAGAAGATGTGAGTCTATGATTGGTCACTTGTTAAATGGACTCTGAGATGCTTGGAGCTCTCTACTCTCTCCACTACCAAGTTATTCATGAGCAGAGAAGGGTGGTTATTCCTGGCCCTCCTGAAATCTGCAATCATCTCCTTTGTCTTGTCCACACTGAGATTCAGATTGTTATTCTTGCTCCATATTACGATATTTTCCACCTCTTCTCTCCAGTGCAATTCATCGTTGTTGCTCATAAGGCCAAGTACTATTGTGTCACCTGCAAACTTGAGACTCAGTTGGAGCTGGACCTGCTGTTGCAGTCATGGTTCAGTAGATGTGAACAGGAGTGGGCTGACCATACAGCCTGCAGGTGCTTCAGTGATCGATATTCTGCTCCCAGCCTGGACAGACTGTGGACTTTCTTTTAGGAAGTTCAGAATCCAGTTACAGAGAGGAGTGTTGAGTCCCAGCAAGAATAGCTTCTCAACCTGCCTCTCGGAAATTATCATATTAAATGCTGAACTGAAGATGGTGAACAGCAGCCTGGCATATGAGAGGTCATTCTCAGGTGTGTCAGGACAGTGTGGATGGATAAGGCTGTAGCATCATAGAACGGTTACTTCTTTAGACGAATTGAAATTGGCCCAGTGTCTTTGCAAGGTACACTTTGATGCGTTCCATCACCAGAGGCTCAAAGCATTTCATAATGCCAGAGGTAGTCATTGAGGGCCTGTTACTTTGGTACTGGGATGATGGTGGCTCTCTTGAAACCCACATGGACGCTGGACTGCTGCAGTGATGTGTTTAAGATGTACAAAAATGAAATATTGTGGACATCAGTAATGCTTCACTTTTGTAGACAGAAATAGGAAACTTCGATAAATGTAATGTTCATCATATTTTCAATCAAGTGTTGACATCCTGCATGAACATCCCAATTCAATTCACTTTTTGAGTCTATATATTACTGAATTATAAAAATAAAGTTGCCAAAAGCTCTAAAAACTGACAGTGAGCCATTGTTTAGTCAAGTTAGTGATATATCTCACAAAGCAGAGATAAACATAGTATTCATTTAACCTCTTTGAATAAACAAAATGTCACCATTGACAGATTTTGTATTCTTATGGTTTCCGTTCTCTAATGTAAAACTGCTTTGAAGTACAGGCACCAGAATATCAGTCACATTCGAAGAACCTTTGAATCATTCAGATAATTTTTGAAGCTGTTTAGCACATGTGAAAATCAATTTTGACTATTTATGCAAAAGAAAAATAGGCAAGCTAAAAGGCAAGATAGGATTGGCATAATGGTTAGCGTGAAGCCTTTAGCACCAGCGATCAGCACTGGGGTTTGAATCCCTCATTGTCTGTAAGGAGTTTGTACATTCTCCCCGTGTCTGCATGGGTTTTCCCTGGGGGCTCGAGTTTCCTCCCAAAATGTGCCAGGGGTGTAGTTTAATTGGGCAGCATGGACTCATGGGCCAAAATGGCCTATTACTAAGTTGTATGTCTAAATTTTAAATTGCATCAATTTCTTAATCTCTTGATACGAATGGCAGGTGATTTCAAAGATTATTATTGCCTATAATGTTGTCTCAGATTTCAGGAATTTTATAATATTAAACTACTCTCAATAACAAAAATATTTTGCATACATGTACCATTGTTTATAGGTTGTCACAAAATGCTTTACAACTAAAAAATTTGAAGTTATAATGCAACAAACAGCTGCTAGTTCATGCAATGCAAACTCCCAAAACTCCCTTTTTTGTGATAGCACCCAGATTGTAGCAATGTTAAGTGTGGGGTAAGTGTTGCCCACAGCACCAGAAATAATGCACCTGCTCTTCTAAAAGTAAATGATTTTTTAAAATAAAATCAGCAAAATATGATGCTTCAATTTAACATGTCATCAGAAAGACAGCACACTCAATTGCACTGCACTCTCTCAGAACTACACTATAGAGTCACACTAGAGTTTTCTGTTCAAACTTCTGAAATGGTTACTGCTCGGAACTGAGAATGCAACCCATCAAGTTCCCAAACAATAACAATTCTGCTGTGGCACCTTTAAAACCAGTCACACCACATTCAGAAAACTTGAGTAGTGTTAGTCTATTATTGAAAAAAAATCCCCTGGAAACAGCAACAATTTTTTTTTTAAACTGCAAAAAGTATTTCCCATGTGTTCTACAGATTATTTTTTGCTCTGTCATTTAAATGGTTGAAATGAACTTATAGTGGTAAATGTTTGCTCTCAGGCAGGTGACAATGAGAAATTTGCTACCACATGGAAATTATGTAAGAACACAAGTACATAACCAACTGAAGTTGGTCAAATGACTTCTCTGCCAGTTATCAAGATCATGGCCAATCTTCACTTTTGTAGCTCACTTTTCATGTGCTGTCTCATATCCCTCAATTCTTCTAATGTTCAGAGATTAATAAAGTCTGCTTTGAATTAAGTCAGTAACTCAGACTCCATGACATTGAAGAATAAATTTTCAGTCTTAAATAGTCTATCCCTTATTCCAATGCAGTGGACTCTAGTTCTTGATTCTTCATCCAAGTAAATCATTCACCCTACACTCAGTCTGATGAGCCCTATAAGAATTCTGTAGCAGACAATAAACTGCTGGAACAACTCCTCAGGTTGAACAGCATCTGCAGAGGGAAGGAACGGTCAACATTTCAGGTCTCGATCCAAAATACTGACCAAGCTTCACCCTTCCTTCCACTGATGTTGCTTGACCTGCTGAGTTTCCCCAGCAGTGTGATTTTTTTTTTCAGGATTCCAGCATCTGCAGTCTCCTGCGTAGAGAATTCTGTACATTTTTTTGAAATCACTCCTCATTCCAAACTGGAGAAAATTGGTCTGATTTATTTAATCTGTCTACATAAGGCAAACCCACCATTCCAGTAGCCACTCTCAGGACTCTTCATTGTAAGGTATCGTGCACACCCAAGGAAATCAGCTCTTCAAATTTCCCCAGCACACAACATTGGCCATGATTCATTTTGATGACTGCACATTGACCAGCGTATTGACCAGACCATTGTATCAGGGTACAAGAGCATGCTTGTGGAGGCAGTCTTTGCATATGGGATCCAGCTCCAACACTCTGTAGGGCTTCAGGAAAGCAGGAAAAATGGAGCCAATGTATATGAATTCCAGCTGGTGAATCGAAATGAGTAGATGTAATTTAGCAATTAGGTTTTAAAAAGATAAACATGTTTTCTTTGGGCTTAACAGTTTAGAATGCCATTAAACCAAGGCTCCGTGTGATCTCAGGCACACATGGCATATCACAAGGCATTTTCCTAAAAGAGACCATGGGATTCCTCTCTGATGCCTTCAGAAAATATTAATCCTTCAACCAACAAATGCCCTGGTTATACACAGTTGTGTAGGAGCTTCCTGTATGCTCAGTGGTTGCTTCCACACATCAAAAGATACTCCAACGATTGCAGAATGCAGTTGGATTCCCATGGTTACGCAGGATACCATACAATTGCTAGTAAATCTTCTTCCTATTCCCAATTACCCCACGATAAGTCATTTGAGACACCAAAGGAGAAGAACCATTGGTCATATCACACAGGATAAGAAGCTCTCCTTAAATCAACATGCTGAGCAGCAAATGTCAGAAATAGTTTCTGGAAACTAACAGCCTTGACCTTGTGAATGAACAGAAATGTTTCAGATATTTTGTCAGCTGCAGCATGTGGTTTTATTTGGCACTGCACATTCTGGCTGCCCAATGTAGTTCTACTGTTCAAGTACGTACATCAGTGGTCAGGTGTATTACTGACCAGCAGCACTTCTGGGATGATCACATTATTGCTGGTTACTTGGGACACCACCCAAGACCAGTAAAGATTCAAAACCTGGCAATGAAGTAAGAGGCACCGATGCAGTAATACACTGTTCTGCATTGAAAACCTCTATTTTCTCTTTCAACTCATAAGCTGGTTTTTCTGATATTTGCCACACCCTCAAGGGTATATTGGACAACAATGCAAGGCCATGCTTTGCCCTCTAATAGACATGCTGCAAAAGAAATACCACTGCTAGCTCTAGCAGTCTTGTGGTTTAAAAAAATATACAGCAAGAGCCTCTTTCCTGTGAGAGAACAATAAAGTGTTGGTTGACATACATCAAAGGCTCCTTCAAAATGGCCTCAAGTCCACCAACTCAGGTCTGTTGGAATTAATTTGCCTTCAGGGCTATTATTAAGTCAGTCAGTATACTGCAAGTTCTCAACCTGCACCCCAGAAATAATTCCCAGTGATATCAGGTTACAGCCTGTTAATTTCAACCATATTTTTTGCCCTTTCCTCAGTGTTGTTGTCCCTGTACAAAATACATTTCCTTCCAGCAAACCCTCACTATTAAAATGATGTGTTGAACTCAACCAGCATTTCAGCAATAATTCCCACATTTCACCCTTTGCAATAAAGCTGAACGCAGGTCTTTGGTGGGTTCAGTGCAAATGTTCCTTCAGTAAACAGACAGTGAGTTTAAACAGAGAAGGAAGAACAAGGTGACTGAAGTAACTTTGTTTCTGCCTAATGAGGTTTTTACTCCTGTGGTTAAATTCCTGTACAGGGTTTAAGCATAGTGTTGGTCTAAAATGGTGACTTCAGCACATGGATGCAGTGTCATCAGCAATAACAAAGTGAAAAGACCATCAGCAAGAAGTGTAAGGGCACAAATGTTAAGTCTGAAAAAGGTGCCGGAGGATGTTTATCTCCTCAATCAGGATCACCACAACAGATTTATGGACTTGAATGTTTCTGGGATGTGTCTAATGTGAATTGCTAGGTTTTATAAAGTTAGAGTCATACAGCATAAAAATTAGTCCCTCAGCTCACCATGACAACCATAACATTCCATCAAGAGCAACTCCACTCTCATGAACTTAATCAGAAGCCTTCAATGCCTTGACAAATCAAATGATTTTCCAGTTATTTCTTAAATGTTGTGAGAGCCTCTGCCTCCACCACCTACCCACTCAGGTGCCAGAGAATTGCACCAGCAATGCCTCATTGGTTGAAACCCAATTTACTGGCAACATTGAGTTTCTATAGGACCTTAAGGTCATTCCTAGTTTTTCCTGTTGTGCAAATTCCATCTCAGGCCAACGCCAATTACAACTGCTCCCACCTGGGCCAAGAAAAAATTCTCCCCTCCTCTCATCGCAGGAATATGGACAGGGGAGGAAAAGTGGAAAAGAAAACACCATGCAGGACACAGAAATGCTGAGGAAATGCAGCAGGCCACACAGTATCCATAAGGCAGGGGCGTGGCCATGCAAAGGACCTAGAAGACGTGTTTTGGTTCTCCATCAAGAGTGTTAAATAGATGGTTAAAAGTTGGAAAAAAAAAATCAAAATTTTCTTCATCAAAAATGGATAAAGAAGCCAAAGAGTGAAGAAGCTCCTATCCAACTGGGAATATGGGGTGGAAGTCCAACAGGGAGTGGTACAAAAATGGCAACAGGACCAGCAGAACCAGATAAGACTGGGGAGTTGGGTCAAGAACTGAGCATCATCCTGGAAAAAATGGAGAATTTGAGCAACCAATTCATAGGTGTTGAAACGGTGATGAGACATGATGGAAAAAATGACCGAAATAAAAGAGATTGTTGAAGACCTGATGGTGAGAACAGGTCGAGCAGAGTCTGAATTGACAAAAATATGTAAAAAACTTGAGGTTTGGGGGGGAAAAGAGCCAAAGAATGGGATTCAGATAAACAAGGACTGCTTGACAAAATTGACCATATGGAGAACTTCAGTCAAAGGAACAATGTCCGAATTATTGGACTACAGGAAGGAATTGAGGTAAGAGACTCAGTGAACTTTTTTTTTCACAAATGGATCCCAGGACTTTTGGAAGAAAACAAATTCAGAGAAAAACTTAATATTGAGAGAGCTCACCAAACACTTGGACCCAGAAGAGCCAGTGATCAGAGACCAAGGCCAGTTCTGGTGAGGCTTTTAAGCTACCGAGAATGGGAGATAATTCTGAGATTACTCTAAGCAAAATAATGGACTGTCCAAGGTTAATCATGAAAAGGTACTATTTTTCAAGACTTTAGTCCGACCTTGATTAAACAAAAAGAATTTGAAGATGAGAAAAGACAATTACATGCTTAAAAACTTGAAATATTCAATGATATACCACGCGACGTTGAAAGTCAAAGTAGCAGAAGGAACCAGCAATTTTTCAAGACCAAGAATGAGGTGGAAGATTTTCTGCAAAATTTGTTAAAAAAAGAATGAGGTTCCCAAAGGAGAAGATTGTGAAAATATTTAAAATGAAACTAAATAAAAGCAATAAAAGTTGTATTTTTTTTAATTTTTGCTAAACCATCTTGTATTGATTGTTTAAAAGTAAAAGATATGGAAGTTTTCATAGAGAGTTCAGTAAAAGGGGAAAAAAATCTGGGAAAAGTAGTAGCAGGGAGGAGACTGGTCTAAGAGGGAGAATGATACCTTGAAAGGAGTAACAAATAGAAAAGGCACTAAAGGGAGGGATTCTTCTTCCTCAAGAGATGCTGCAGGTTCTTTTGCAAGCTATTCAGGCTCTACGTATATGTCACCATCGGGCAGGGACATTGTTTGTTTTTCTTAATGGATAAGGATCACTTTACTATTTAAAGAGTCAGAGATTTTATTGTTAAAATGTTGTTTTAAAGAAGAATATGGATAGAACATTCAATTTTATTAGTTTTAATGTTAATAGAATTAATGGGATGGTGAAGAGAAAACAAGTCTTGGCATACATTAAAAAAAAAGCAGATATAGTCTTTTAACAAGAAACACATTTTTCCAAATTGGAATATGCAAAATTAGAAAGAGGTTGGGTGGGGCAAGTAATATCGTCTTCATTTGAATCAAAATCAAGAGTTGTAGCGATTTTAATTAATAAAAATATACCAATAATAATAGATGAGACATAAACTGATCAAGTTGGAAGATTTATAATAGCACACTGCAAAAATTATGCAGAATCATGGATGCTTATGAATATTTACACCCCACATTATAATGATGAAATCTTTATGAAGGATATCTTTTGTAAAAACTGTAGGGGAAGATGAAATATATTGATTTTTGATTAGATCCAATATTGGATAAATTAGTGAGAACAGTAACAAGGGCGATAGCTGCAAAAACAACATCATCATTTATCATGGATTTAAATTTAATTGATGTATGGAGGCGGCTCAAACCCCTAGAAAGAGATTATTCATTCTACTCAAGGGTACATGATTCACATACAAGGATTGACCTTTTTTAATGTCTGCTCAGTTACAAAGTAGAGTGGTAAAAACAGAGTATTTGGTAAGACTTTTATCAAACCACTCACTGTTAATGTTAACTCTTATGATAATTGAAAAGCAAGAATGTATAGATGGCGTCTTAATGCTACATTACTGAAGAAGGATTTTTATGAACTTATTAAGAGACAGGAATATTTTGTAAAAAAAATCTTCCTTCTACAGACAATAGTTTTTTTGATATGGAATACAATTAAAGCTTACTTGAGGGGACAAATTATTTCTTACACTAAAAATCTTGAGAGAATATATGAAAGAATTAGAAGGTCTAGAGAAGGATGTAACAAAATAGGAAAAGGAAAATCAATAACACAAGAAAAATAGAGAAAATTAGAGAATAAAAAGTTACAATATAATAAATACAAACATACAGAACAGCAAAAAGGATACTAAAAATGAAACAAAAATATTATGAACCAGAAGAACAGGCAGATAAAATGTTATCTTGGCAGGGAAAAAAGCAGAGGAGTCATCCAGAATAATAAATCCCATAGAAACATATAACATAAAATATAAAAGAAATAATACATTTAGACAATACTATATGAAACTATACAAATCAAAATTAGTAGGAGATGAAAATGAAATGGAAGAATTTTTAAACAAATGTTGAACTTACTAAGTTGGAAGAGAGAGAAAAAGGTGACTTAGATGCACCTTTTCCAAGGAAAGAAATAGAGAAAGCTCTGGGTATTTTACAAGCTAATAAGTCCCCTGGGAAAATGGGTCCCTCCTGAGTTCTATAGACAATTTAAATATTTGATGATGCCTCTTTTGATGGATGAATTGGACCAAGAGGTGAAGACCCAAACCCTCCAGTAAACTTTTTTTTAACTGCTATAATTGCAGCGCTTCTGAAGAAAGGTAGAGACCCACTAAAAACCTCATCATACACACCAATATCACTTCTGAGTGTAGACTATAAAGTTCTAGCAAAGCCATCAACTAATAGATTGGGAGGCTTTTGTAAAAGGAAGACATTCTTCAAAAAGACTAGGTAGATTATTCAATATAATACACATGGCAAAATCAAGGTTGAATCAAAACATAACTGTTTAGATGCAGAAAAAGGGATTTGACTGATTAGAATGGTCTTTCTTATACAAAATGTTGGAAAAATTGATGTAGCAGAAAATTCATAAATTGGATAAAAAACTCTTCATCATAAGCCACAAGGTAAAATTATAACTAATAACCAAATTACATCCATTTTTCTCGAGTAGATCGAGTAGACAGGGGTGTCCTCCATCTCCAGCATTATTCATACTAGCTATTGAACTTCTGACAGAGACTACAAGAAGAGATCCGGATATTAAGGGCTTCATAGTTGGACGGGGAGTACATAAAATTAGTTTATTTGCTGATGATGTGCCATTATAGATGTCTGACCCATCTGATTCACTGATAAGATTACAAACAATATTATAAACATATGGAAGAATATCAGGATATAAAATAAATATGGACAAAAGTGAGATAATGCCATTGCAGAATTTTGATTATGAAAGATGCCAAAAAGGCAGTAGATTTAAATAGAGGAAGGATGGAATTAAATATTTATGAATAATGATGATAATTTACAGAACTTATATGAGCTTTATTGTACCCCTCTATTAGAAAAAAATAGAAAAAGATTTACAGAAATGGAAAGATCTGCCGATTACATTTATAGGAAGGGTAAATAGTATAAAAATGAAGACTACAGTATCTCTTCCAACCATTGCCTATTGCACTAACTAAATATTTATTTATTACATAATTGTATAAAACAATTCCTATGGAATAACAAAGTACCAAGAATTGCACTAGAAAAGTTAACATGGGACTAAAAACTGAGAGGATTTAAACCCCCAGATTTTAAGAAGTATTGTCTATCAACACCAGCAAGATTTTTTATCATCTTTCTTTGAAGAAAGATAGTCCCCCTTTGTGGATTTGAATGGGACTGAATTCAATAAAAGAGGAGACAATGAAGGGGTTTATTTATGTGGAATGTCAAGTCAATAACAAAATAAACCAGACAATCCTAATACACAATTAGAATATGGCGAGAATAAAATGAATATATCAGGACAAAAGCAGGTATATCACTGAGGAAACCATTATGTAAAAATGTACCACTGTTTATGAATCTGGATAACAAAATATTGAATTGATGGTATGACAAAAGAGTAAGAGATGTTGATGATTGCTATATGGAAGGATTTCATGTCTTTTGAAGAACTAAGAAATAAATATGGAGTAGTTAATAGGACATACTTCTGCTTTCTCCAGCTAAGATCATTCCTAAAAGATGAGGACCAAACTTGGCTCCACCTGAAATTAGAGAAATGGAATGAATAATTTGGCTTGAGAATACATCTAAATTTATAACCAAGATGTACTATACTCTCCAGAATGAGAGTGCAAAACAAGGTTTACAGAGATCGAGAGACAGAGATGGGAGTCGGATATAGGAGTTACAATAATGAAAAGACATTTTTATGATTGGTGTTTAGATAGCATGACATCAATTATAAATGCAAGATACGTCAACTCCGAAGAGAATGATCTTGCGTTCACCTTAAAATGTTTGGATCCCGTCGAATTGTTTCTATTAAAGGTTCTATGCCCAATACGAAGAGGGCTGGAAGCAATGGACATCTTTGTCTACTAGACCCAGATATTGGGAATGTACAAGATTGGTCACAATTCTAGCCTTTGGTTTATATTAAGTTCAAATCCAATTTATAAAGTTTTCACTCAATCCAAATTTCTCCAATAATTTAAAGAAAAAAAACCCACTCTAATCTATCAAAGGCCTTTTCTGCATCCCAAAGCAACTGCCACACTAAGTTCAACTCTTTTCTAGGCCAAATGAATATTACAGTTTCATTATCAGCTGACTGCCTTTTTTTAACAAATCCAGTTTGATCCACATTTATCAATTTAGACAAATATTTTGCCAATCTATTTACCGAGGCCTTGGCTAGTATTTTATAATCTGTATTTAACAAAGAAATCGGCCGATATAATGTGGTTATAATTACAGTGACCCATGATTCGGAGCCGAACAGGAGTGTGGGTATGACAACGGCTCTGTATACGCTTATCTTTGTGAGGTTTTTCAGTTGGTTGTTTTTCCAGACTCTTTTGTGTAGTCTTCCAAAGGCGCTATTTGCCTTGGCGAGTCTGTTGTCTATCTCATTGTTGATCCTTGCATCTGATGAAATGGTGCAGCCGTGATAGGTAAACAGGTTGACCGTTTTGAGTTTTGTGTGCCCGATGGAGATGTGGGGGGGCTGGTAGTCATGGTGGGGAGCTGGCTGATGGAGGACCTCAGTTTTCTTCAGGCTGACTTCCAGGCCAAACATTTTGGCAGTTTCCGCAAAGCAGGACGTCAAGCGCTGAAGAGCTGGCTCTGAATGGGCAACTAAAGCGGCATCGTCTGCAAAGAGTAGTCTTGGTGTGAGCTTGCAGGCGCCTCATCACCTATGGCTCCTAGAACGCTTCCACCAGCGTTGTCTCCGCTCCATCCTCAACATCCATTGGAGCGCTTTCATCCCTAACGTCGAAGTACTCGAGATGGCAGAGGTCGACAGCATCGAGTCCACGCTGCTGAAGATCCAGCTGCGCTGGGTGGGTCACGTCTCCAAAATGGAGGACCATCGCCTTCCCAAGATCGTGTTATATGGCGAGCTCTCCACTGGCCACCGTGACAGAGGTGCACCAAAGAAAAGGTACAAGGACTGCCTAAAGAAATCTCTTGGTGCCTGCCACATTGACCACCGCCAGTGGGCTGATATCGCCTCAAACCGTGCATCTTGGCGCCTCACAGTTTGGCGGGCAGCAACCTCCTTTGAAGAAAACCGCAGAGCCCACCTCACTGACAAAAGGCAAAGGAGGAAAAACCCAACACCCAACCCCAACCAACCAATTTTCCCCTGCAGCCGCTGCAACCGTGTCTGCCTGTCCCGCATCGGACTTGTCAGCCACAAACAAGCCTGCAGCTGACGTGGACTTTTACCCCCTCCATAAATCTTCGTCCGCGAAGCCAAGCCAAAGAAAGAAGAATTACAGTGATGAATGTGTTATTTTTTTTCTATCTTTTTCTTCTATCTGTAGGGGTTAGGGATGGTGGGAGGTGAAAATTATTTCATATCTATATGTAATTATATTGCAAGTTAATTTGAAAATGTATGAATAACATTTTCCAAACAAAAACTGCCTATATAACAGTTTCAATGGATCCCTATCTTTCTTAGGAATCACCATTATTATTGTTGTTGAGATGGATTCTGGCAAAGTGTACGATCCAACATGCTGATTCAACACCTCCATAAAAAGAGGCATTAATAAGTCCTTAAATTCATTGTAAAATTCCAGTGAAAGCCATTTTCATTGGGGGATTTATTAACATATAGTGAATTCAATGCTTCTTCTATTTCCAATTGAGTAAAGGGAGCATTCAATTCCATCTGTTCAGTGAAATCTAAATGAGGCAAAGGCAATTGTGACAGATAATCATCTATTTTATTAACATCTCTTTGTGATTCTGATTATATAATTTAAAATTAAATAATTTAAAGGCCTCATTAATTTCCTGTGGGTTACAAGAGATCCTACTGGTTTCTGTTTCAATTGCACTGATTGTACAGGAAACCGGTTCTGTTTTCAATTGCCAAGATAGGACTTCATGAGCTCTTTCCCCCAGCTCATAATACCTTTGTCTTGCTCTCATTATTGCTTTTTCTATCTTATATGCTTGCAAGGTATCATATTTGAGCTTTTTACTAATAAGTATCCTTCATTATTGTTCTGAGCTTCTTAACTGTCAAGTCCTTCTCCAAATGATACATTTCTTTTGCCAATTTATCTACCTTGTGTGTTTTTTTTTTAATTTTTGAAGTATAACTAATAATTTGACCCTTAGGTAAGCTGTTAAAGTATCCCATACACTAAATTTATTGGCAATAGAATGACAGTTTCACAAAAAATTTTTATGTCTCCGAATAAAATCACAAAATTCAGATCTTCTCAACAGCTTTGGATTGAAATGCCACCTGTATACCATATCCTTTTGATCAGGCATAGCAATTACTAACAATAGAGGTGAATGGTCTGACAGGATCCTTGCCTGAAACTCAATTTCCATGCAGACTTTCTTGATTGCCAAGGCTTTCTTTGATATCAGAGAAACATAATTGAAGAAAATGCTTCTGACATGTTCAGAGAAATGAGGGGAGTAGTGATAGGGAACAGGATGACTGCTAATATTGTGGTGTTTAAAAATGGATAAACTAAATTACAAGTCATTGAGCTTAAATTTGGTCAAATGTGACTCATAAGGGCTAATAGAATTTAGCTCCCCTTGCAATTCTTGTTTGTTCCTTCATGGGATGTGGACAAGCTCCTACACAGATTCCTTTTTACCAATGAACAAAGAGTTTTTACAAGCTTTCCTTCTCTCCTGTTTACAACAGGAAGAGAGACAATACTTTGCTCAAACCTAATTAAGGAACAAGTAATCATTCTCCCTTTAACATCAGAGTGCCACTTTGTGCAATCTATACTTTGTGCAATCTATACTAGTGGCTTCAAATTACAGACCAACAAAAGCAATACTTACACAATCCCACAAACATTTAGTTCCTAGAATATTTAACTCCATCCCGGATTTGATCCATCTGTTGGTCAACAGCCCAGGTTTCCAGATTGATAGCCCAATAACTTAACCACCATGCAATCACAATACATTCCCCACCTACGTTTCTCAATTTCAGCCAGAAAATTCTATCCGCTAATTTTCCAAGTGTGGTACAAATATAAAATGCTAAGATAGACGTGCTCACCAGCTGCCATTGATTATGAATTTAATTAATAGAAAAAGCCAAAACATTTATTTATTTTAATTTTAAAGATATAGCTCAATAACAGGCCCTTTCCAGCTCATGAGCCCATATATCCATGTGACCAATTAACCTACTATCCCTGTTCACCTTTGGAGGAAATCAAAGCACTTTGGTGGAAACTGGTAGAGGATGTGGGTTTGAAATGTGTGTTGATGAGTCACTGCTCTGTATCCTGTAGATGACATAAACTGCAACTGCTTGACTGGTTGTGGATGGGACATCTGTCAAGCAGACTATGTCCTGTATTATGTCGAGCTTCTTGAATGTTGTTGAAGCTCCAATCATTCGAACAAGCTTTTGTTCACAAAAATAGACTATATTCACAATGAAGAGAAGTCCATTGACATCCTTTGTGTCATATAAATGCATTTCCATCATTGTACAATGTAACATACACCATTTCCACCTCTGTAGCACCTCCCACCTTTATTTTTTGAAAGGCCTCAATGCCCGGTGATGAAAGGACTCTGGAGTGTGGTCCTTCCACACAGTGCCTTCGCGTTGGCTGCACCAAGCCCAAATGCGTCCCTCAGGTTGGAATGTGCCATTTGGCAGCATTCCCTCACCAACATCTCCATGTGATAAAAGACCAACAAGTTTTGGGCAGACCAAAGGGCATCTTTCACCAAGATGATGATCTTCTAGGAGTTCTGAATTTCTACTTCTGCATGTGTCCCTAAGAACAGCCCATAGATCAGAGAGGCCTCTGTCACAGGGATCTATGCTGCTGGGGATGAACCATGAACGATGACAAGGACTCTTGCATCCTTTTCACATGCTCAGCAAATCTGCATTCTGCAAAGAGGTGAGCGACTGTCTCCACTCCAGTGCAGTCATCTCAAGGAGAACGTGTGTTGTGGACAACATTCCTGTGGTATAGAAAAGATCTGACTGGGAGGGGTCCACTCATTGCCAGCCAAGCCAAGTCCAGGTGCTTGCTAGTGAGCACTGGCGGCAAGGCATTCCATTAGGTGACCTAGACTGAAACTCAGGAAACCACCCTACAGTATCCATCAAGTCCTTATCTCTCAGTTGCTGCAGGATGTTCTGTGCTGACCACTGGTATTTGTCTCGAAATACTTTTCCACGAAGGATAGATGGTGTGGCAACATCCAGCTGACTGGGACATTGCATTCTTCGCAACACCCTGCACAGGTGGAACCTCAGCACATAGCGTCACTTGGTGCCCTCATACTTTGGTTCCACGCATAGCCTGAGGTAGCAAAGATGGTCATCAAGATGAGGGCCACATTGGGTACACCCTTGCCCCCATTATCTGGTGATTTGTACACAGTGACCCTTCTGATCCTTTCCATTTTGGATGCCCATATGAACCAGAAGACTGCTCTTATAGCTGCCAGGGCATTAGTGTGGGAGATGGGCCATACTTGCACCATATACAACATTTTTGAGGGCATCTCACATCTGATGAACAGGTTCTTCCCTGTTATTGAGAGGGAGTGCCGCACCCACAGTCCCAATGTCTGATGGACTTTTGCAATAGGCTCTGACCAATTTTTTGTTGCATGCCTCAATCCCTCCAAATCAGATCCCCAACAACTTCAGGTCATCAGACCAGTTACCAAAGAGCATTGCCCACTCTTGTCCTGGTTTACCCTGGTGCCCAATGCAGACTCAAACTGGCCCCAGATGCTTATCAGTCTGGGGATCGACCATGTGTCTGATCAGAAATGGTGATGTTGCCCATCTACTGGAAGACTTTGACCTGACTACCTCCACTGCCTGGGAACATCATTTCTCTTAAGCTCTTGTCCTTCCTGATGGATTCAGCAAAGGGCTCAATGCAGCACACAAGTAAGACTGGAGAAAGCAGACAGCCCTTCCTTACTCCAGACTTGATGGGGAAACCATCTGTTTGCCACCCATTGATTTGGTTTGCACTACAGATGTCCACTTAGAGTGGTTTAATCCAATTTCAGATTCCCTCCCCAAAACCCATTTTGAAGAGCACATTCATCATGTATATTTGCAATATCTAGTGAAAGCCTTCTCCTGGTCTAAGCTGATCAGCTAGGTGTTCACCCTAAACTGCCCTGCATGTGGGCAATGGTAGCTCTGTGTAATGCAAGGGTGTCAGAACCATGCAGGTTTGTTCTGGGTGGATCACAGATTTGACTTGTTTGGTGATGGCTTTGGGTAAGATATTGTAGTCAATGTTTGAGTGGGTCTCCAATTCCTGATATCCTCCTTCTCCCCACTTCTGTTTGATGATGCCCTATCTCATGAAGTCTGAAATATTTCCTGCCAAGAGCATAGTGTTGTATACTTCCAGCAGCTCCGGGACCTCTCAGACCCACTGAGCCACGCACAACTCAACCAGCAGGCCATCACTTCCAGGAGTTTTACTCCACCCAAAAGAATGAATGGAGTCCATCAGCACCCCCAGGGCAATTGTTTGGTCTAGACCAGGGAATGGCAACCTATGGTGCATGCACCAAAAATGGCGCATTGGATAATTAGAAGTGGTGCTTAGAAGGAGGCACGATTAGTGTAGAGAGTGGCATGATAAGTGTAGAAGGAGGCAGGATTAGCATAGACAGAGATCTGATTAACCTAGATGGAGTCTGATCTCTCCCCCCACCAGTGCAACCACCCTCCAACCCTAACCCCCTCCAGCACCAGCACCCCAGTGCCAACCACCCCCCCCCCCCCAGATACAATGAACACATACCTCTTTCTTCTCTGCTCCTTCCACCCTTCCTCCTCCTCCCATTCGCTCTCAACTTATTAAAAGGCTAAAAGCCAAATAAAACATGGTGGTCACTGAGGCCAGCTCTCGTGAGACATCCTTTTTGCTGTTTATTCTGACATAAAACTTTGGCCAACTCCTGGTCTGGACTCTCCCACTTGTCAGCTTCTAAGACATCCATGATAAAGGACAGGAAGTTCCAGGAGGCCATTCTGTTTGTGGCCTTAGAGTACAGTTTCCCCATCTCCCAGATTTGAGTTCATCTAACACTAGTGGTGGCTTCATCCTTGGATGACCAGAGGTTTCTTCCCACTGCTTGCGGTATCGGTTGTCAGTTTCTTCTGTGGGGCCTTTTGGGTTTTCTTTCGTTTCATGTCCATCTGTCACTTTTCCTCCTCAGTTCCCTCCTCCGTTGACTCCTCATGAGGGACCTCTGACCTCATGCATGGGGTTTAAGGATTGGAGGTGGATGTACTTGTGATCTCACTCCCCCTGGTCTCTATCTCTATTGGTGTCCCTATTGCAGTTGTGTTAGAGGGAGTGGTAGTGTTGGCCATTTCCCCTCTTTGAGCCTGAACGTAGGTGGCTACATATTTTGGGCAGGCTCTGTAGAGGTGGCCTACTTCCCCACACTAGTTGCAGCACTTACTGTCTCCACACTTCTTGGTCTGGCAACTTTCCTGCTTGTAGTTCTTGCAGCTGACTACACTGCATTGGACCACCACATATCCAGGTTTCTTGCAGTTCTGGCACACCCTGGGCTATCCAGCATAGACCAGGTACCCATGGTTCCCTCTAATGGGGAACACTGAGAGGGGTGGGTGGATGATAGCCCCTTTGTTGTCACTTGCTAGTCCAGATTCCAGACTTGATGTCCATGCAGCTCATTGTCCCCTTGACATAATGGCTCAGGAAAGTGAGCACATCCACTACTGGCACATGTGGGTTGAACAAGCGCACCATTATCACTTGTTCCTTCTGCTTCGAAAGGGTGATGAGTGGCTGTGCCTTGAACAGCAAGAGTGGAGCTATGTTCCTTTCTCCTAGAAGTCTAGTCTTCAATGTCACATCAAAGTGTCTTTTATCCATGACGTCCTGGAGGCAGTAGATGTGCTTTGCCTCAAATTTGCACTCATTCCATTAAGACCTTCCTGATGAAGAAGTTCTGGGAACATGGAATCCATTCACTCAAGTCCTTCACAGCTGCCCTGACAGAGTTTCATAGTCTTTGTCCTCCCAAGGAGTTTGTTGCTATTGCTATCCTTTTTTTTTAATACATTTTTTTTATTTTTCACACTATGAACCTGTAGAGCTCGTCGAAAGAACCAAAGACTTGTTGATCCAAACCAAGGCTTTTATTAGCAAAAGACAGGAGCTCTTCACAGGTGGTTGACCAGTCCAGAATGATCCGACCTGGCTAGGGACACAACCCTTTAAGGCCCAGACAGTAGGCGTGGCTAAGCTCTCAGCCAATCACTGTAAGCACAGTCATTACACTCTAGATACTGTAACTATATACATTGGTGATAGGTCTGTACTATCACAGAACCATATCAACCAAAATATGTACAAACGTTTCTCATTAAATTTACACAGTGGTCTTTTCTCCCCTTTCCCTCCCTCCCCTCTACCCACACCCCTCCAAAACCCATAAATATTCAACATATACAATACAATAAAACCATAAAACAACATTTTCCCATTGCCATCCTTGAAAGACTGGTGGAGGTGGACTTACTGCTAGAAAGGTGTTAGATTGGTTCCCCCAATCAGTATGGATTCAGTAGGCCAGCTCATACCAGATGATCTCTTCCACTCCTGCATTCCTCCCAGTTGTCTTCCACTCCTTTTCTCTTTCTTCTTGATGCTCAGCTTCTTACAGATCCAGTTGATCAGCACACAGTAGATGAAGTACCTGACCTTAGTCTAAAAGCCAAGGAGGAGAGTGTTCCATCACACTCCTGATGAGTCTTACAGGTGGAGTTGAGAAATTAGTTACTTGTGACTTGCTCTGGCAGCTATTTTATGTACTTGAGTGCTCCAATTCAGTTTCTGGTCAATAGCAATGCTTAGGATATTGAAAGCAGGGGATTCAGTGCTGGTAATACCTTTGAATGTCAGCTATTGAGTAGCTGTGGTTTCTTGCTGGATATTATCATAGTGCGTGTTTCTACTGGAACACCTCGTATCACCCCGCATCACAGCGGATTTTTGTCCCCCACATCACTGCGTATTTTACGACTACCCGAACTGTTTCTACTGAGCGATAAATACGCGGTGAAGCGGGGTGATGCGGGGCGACGCGAGGTGACCAGGAAGTCACGTATTTTAAGATCACATATCAAGTCATTTTGTTTTCCATCCAAAATGCCCTTCACCATCATTTCCTGCCATTTTGTGATCAAGAATCGCTGAAGATCAAATGTCCAGTTGATACTGTCCGACATATTCCAACGAAGAAACGAAAAAGTTATTATAACGACAGACAAGCTTGATATTTGTCCAGGGAAATTACTCCAATTTAACGATACACAAAGGAACAGCGGAGGCGATATGAACGCAGTATAGCTAGCTAGTAGGTAGCTTATGCAGTATATATACGCAATAAGATAATGCGCTGTGCCGGTGCGTGCATGCGATGATCAATTGAAAACCGCGGGCGAAAAATCGTGAATTCGTTACTCGCTGTGTTTCTACTGAAAAATCGTCCCTTGCATCACCGCGCATCGACCACCTCAAAAGGTGGACGACGGAGCATCTCTTATCACCGTGCATCGGCCACTACCCGATGTGTTTCTACTGAAGAAAAATTCTAGGTGTTATCTTGCATCACCGCGCATCACCGCGCATCACCTCGCATTGGCCCGAATTTTCATCGTTCAGTAGAAACACGGCCATTGCCTAGCACTTGTGTGACATGAATGTTACTTGCCACCTATCAACCCAAGCCAGGATATTGTCCAGGTCTTGCTGCATTTGGTTGTGGACACATTATCTGATAAGTCGTGGATGGTGCTAAACATTGTATCCTTATTGCTGGCCTTACAATTGAAGGAAAATCATTGATGAGTCAGCTGAAGTTGTTTGGACTGAGGACACTACCCTGAGGAACTCCGGCAGAGAGGTCCTGTGGCTGAGTTAGTTGTTTTCCAATCACCATAACCAGATCTTTTTGTGCTGAGTGTAATTCCATCCAGCAGAGAATTTCCTTCTCCCCTCCCCCCCACCCTCCCCCACTCCCCAATCCAAATCCCAGTGTATCAGTCATTAATGTTGGATCTAGCAGTCACTCCTTTTATGGATGACCATTCAATATGGATAATGCAGGATTGTGAAGCACATCAGACGGTAGACATAGCAATGTGGCTAGAAATGCTGCGTTTGCATAACTCCAGTGACCAGGGTTTGATCTTGGCCTCAGCTATTGCCCATGAGGATTCTACATGTTCTCTGTAACCGAGTGTTTTTTTTCCCCCTGGGTGCTCCTTTATTCTAACGGTATGCAATTTTGTGGGTTAAGTAGGTGCTGAAAATTGCCCCTCAAGTGGTTGGGTGGCAGGAGAACAAGGGACCAATGAAAGGAAAAACAGTTTGACAGAAATGAGAATGGGATTGATGAGAATGCTCTAAGAGTTAGCATAGATTTAATAGGCCAAAAGGTCTATGACAGAGAACTATAAAGAGCTTTCAGATGATCTGAGACCACTTTACAAATACAAATATTTATTCCTCAATTAAAAATTCCTCAACCTGGATATATCTAACTCTTTAATGATTGCCTGAATAAGGCATTTAGAAATATTAGAGATCCCATTTTTGTTCCATTGAACCAGTACATAGATTAAAAAGTGATTAGCTCAAATGAGCTCATATGTTTTGTCAAATCAGTAGGTATTAAAGAATGACCAAAAGGGCATCAAGGTTCAGGGAGGCAGCTGGCCATGTGCAACAGTGGCTATCCATGAAAAAAATTAGGAAATTTCAAGGATGGAAGTGATCTGTCACAGGAGGTCACAGAAATGGCCTTGGTGGTATTTTCATTTTAAATTCATGGCATTGCTTCACCAGTAGCTGAGTAGCAAAAACCCCATCATGATTCAAACACAGGCTGACAGCTCTTCGGCTGGGTTAAACTTGACTAAATTATAAATGAAGCAAGTCTGTCACCTGAGGTAGTGGAAAAGAATTTTGTGGAATGTTTGCCTTATCAGGTCTGATAAAGAAAACGTTACGTAATGCTCCAGTCTTTTACATGTAGTACCCTGTTTTTTTTAGAAGGAGCATGGATATTGTGGCCACAAAAGAGACACGATGGAGAATGCGGGACATTATATCAGTTGGATATTGGTCACGAGCACACTGAAGAAGTCTGAGAAGGAGATTTCAAGAAAGCAAATATAAGGCATTTGACTTCTACTACATCACCAACCTCATTGTGCTTAGTCTAGATTTTGACCTTTACAGAAAACAGAAAAGCCCACTATGTTGTGGCGATTTGTATAAACCTACTCAACAAATTAAACCTTCCTTTACTCACATCCATAACCCTCTATTTTTCTTGCATCCATTTGCCTGTCTAAGAATCTTTTAAATGTTCCTATTGTACCAGCCTCCATCACCAGTCCGGCAATGCATTCTAGGCACCCACTACTATGTGTAAAAAAAAACCTACCCCTGTTGGCTCCCCTGAACTTTACTCCCCTCAACTTGTACAGATGTCCTCTGGTCTGGTGTTTGATACTCTCACCCTGGGGGGAAAACTACTGCCCGTCTATGCCTCTCAAAATCTTTTAGACCTCTATTAAGTCATTTCTTAACCTTTCTCGCCCCAAAGAAAAAAGCCTCATCTCTGGTAGTCTTGCCTTAGAAGAACATGTTCTCCCATCCTAGTAAATCTCCTCTGCACCCTCTTTATAGATTCCACATCCTTCCAGTAATAAGGCGACCAGAACTGAACACAGTATTCCAAGTGTGTTCTAACCAGAGTTCTATAGAGCTGAAACATTACCTCATGAGTCTTGAACTCAATCCCTTGACTAATGAAGGCCGACATACCATAAACCTTCTGAACTACCGTATCATCCTGTGTTGCAGCCTTGAGAAATCTATGAATTTGGACCACAAGGTCCCTCTGTTCTTCCACACTGTTAAGAATCATGCCATAACTATATATTCTGCCTTCAAGTTTGACCCTCCAAAAAGCATCACTTTAAAGTCCTAGTAAATCTCTCCTAGGAGAGTGTCTTTCACGCTAATGTATGAAGATAGATAACCTGTGACTCATGAATTTAAACACAGTAGTAGGGGAATAGAACATTACTCAATTGAGTCCAACTTCCACTGTAAACATAGGAAAACATGACTATTTGTGGACTCAACAATTAATGAAGGCCATGAAGGTCAAAGATTGATAAATTGTGTCTCCATTTTGTAAATGTACCAAAAGGCTTGTCAAAAGCCCATTGTCATGGAAACAAAATTTTATAACTGTGTTCCATTAAATTCTCTAAACATCCTATTCTTAATGACATCTTTACAGAAACGTGCTCCATTTCCTACACCTTACCTGGAGTGTATCTACTAACTGTTTATAATAAATACTTCTGCCACTGTTTTAAAATGACATAAGTGTTTTTTTCTGCATCCCAGACTAGCTGAAAAAAAAGTAAATCTATTGAGCAAAGTGCTTGCAATTGGCAGCGCCATGTGGCATTCAAATGACTGATGGCTCACTCAGGGTAAAATCCAAATAAATGTTGGCAAAACATGCGACCAGAGTTGTAGACAATGGCTCAGGCTTCAAATTAGAATTGAAGTAACAGAAAACAAAAAAGAAATTAAGAACAGTATCACAGATCCCCTTTCTTGCCATCTATGCCTCTCTTTAAACACAAACATACATACCTGATGTGGCATCCATACCAGAGGCAGGATTCCTCTGTTCACAGGAGTTTAAAACTCCAAATTACAAATAAGCTGCATCAATTGACTATCACTGTTGAACTAATTTTTTTTAATTTTGTAAACCAAATCAGCCTTTGCTAACCAGAATCAATTTAATACTTCACCCAGCATATGGGCTTGAGGAGTTTCTGTCAGCTGTTTCATTAATCCAGACCATCTAAAAACAAAACAAATTTCACATTCAATTGCCCTGAGTTATTCCTGAACTTTTTGCCCATGTAAAAAAAATTCCCCCCCCCCCCCAAACCACTTGGAGAAAATACCAAATATTCCCTGATGTATTTTTACCAGTAAGGTTTGTTGGTTAAAATAGGATTCTCAAAGTTATTCAGAGATGAGTGCTCCTTTATATTTGTTTAATACTGGTCTATCACTCTTGGTTAAGATTGGAATAAGGTCAGTAGTTCTCTGTTAAATGTGCTCATCAATCAAAGGCTAACACAATCACCTAATTGTGTTGCATAACACAAGCACCTAATAGCTTGAATATGCCTGAGATTGTCTGATCTCAGAAGCTAAGCAGGCTTAGGAGTGGTCAGTACATGAGGGGGTGCTGTCGGTTTCTGTGAGGGGTGCTATGGTGGACAAAAAGTTAAAGAATTTCATGAATATTACATTCTAAATCTAGTATTATGCTCCAATAATGGAACCTTTATCTCCAACCTTTACCTTTACTCACATTAAAGTTATCATTATTCCTCCCTGTGAGGTCCAGTTAATCTTATTGCATCACCAGAAAGACATCTTAACAGACTAAACCACAGCTATAAGTGAAAATTTCCTCATGTATGATTAAAACCTGAAGGACCACTTCAATAAAAATTATTTGAACAAATTATATAAATCATTGTGCTCCACATTTTATGCATTAGATCAGTTCTGAAGTGCCAGTTTTATGGATTTATATGCAAATGACAGCACAAAATCAAGACACCCACATTAGTGTTTATGCTCTATTGACACCTCTCCCCATCCTTCCTTTATCAGCATGACCTTATTTTGTTAGCCATCTTTCACGTTAAACAACTAGCCATTAAATGCATTAAAACCATTCACCTCATCCACTCCTTGAGGTAGTAAATTTCATTTTCATACAAATCTCAACAGGTGTATCCATTTAGAAAGCACTTAGAATGCAGGGAACCCTTCCAATCCAATTTATATTGATATCAAACAACAATTGGTACAAAGGAGGTATCAGTGATCACATGCTTAGAAAATACATGGATGTTAAGTAGTAAAGGTGAGAAGAGAAAATGCATTTAATAAAGGGATTTCCATGTCTTAGGTCTTAGGCAGATGTTTGTATAGCTGCCCATGGCAAGTAGAAGTCAGACAGGATGGACATAGACCCCTTCAGCTCACCATGTCTGTACAACCCTTTGGACCAACCTCCACTAATCTCATGTCCCCTCATTAGATCCACAGCCTTTCTAGAGTCTTGGCAACTCATGTATAATGATGGGCAATAACTAAGTTGGGAAAAGATCATGAAAGAAGTTAATGGGTTAGAGAGGAATTCAGAGATGAACAAGTGCAGTCAAAGTGGGATTTGAGAGCAAGCACCGGATTTATGACAGAGGTGTTGGTTAAACTGAACCAGCATAGATAAACAAACGCAAAAGAGAAGAGCAGGGGGTCTTGGGGTCCATTGGCATCAGAACTTTCGGTGACTTTATTTAACTGAGGAGAAAGATGGTCATTGGACGTATAATGGAAAGTCGTATTCAGCAGCAGCCAATGAAGGAGTAAGGTTACACTCATGGAGTAAGCTAGTCCTAGCATAGGTTTGTGTGAAAAGACACAAGGGTTAGAGCCATCTGGTTCAGGTTCCAGGTTCTTTCACCTTTTTAGTACATATTCTCCCTGTTACCTCCATTAGATATTTTCTCTTGAACTTAGCCAACACTTTTGCCATTGGATTTCCCACCCACAGCCCCCTCACATAGATTTTTATTTCTTGTGTTTATCATAGCACTAAAAATAAGTTTTTTAAGGTTTAACAGATCCTTATTCATGGACCGTGGAAGTCAGTGAAAATAGACAGAGTTCCTACTCAGCAATCCCCATCATTTATCTACACTCATGGGCAACAGAGGGAAATTGTTTCCCATTGAGTCTCTCCAGTTGACGATTCCTTCGACACTCATAAAAACAGTTGACAACAATGGTCCATTTGGGTGCTGGATCAACTGAAACAGACCCATGTGTGTCAGCAGCTTTAGGGAATAGGCCAGTATCAGGGCAATCAAATTGGTTAAGGTTAGAAAAGGCAAGAATATACAGAACAGGGGAAAAACTACTGCCATTCCATATACTTGCTAAGCTCATCGTATCTTACCCAGTCGGGCAGAATTATATTAGTCATGGCTCTGTGGATATTACTTCCGAGTTAGAAACCTACAGGTTCCAAACTAACTTCAGGGCTCCTGTGCAATGCTAAGGGAATGCTACACTGCAGGTTGTAGGGCCTTTGAGATGAGATGTTAAAGCACACACCCTGGCAGTGAACATAAGCAATCATAAGGTATTTGTCTTGGTTTCCTGGTCAGATCTTATCCCTTAACTAACAATCTCGGTGGCTTTCCAAATAGTTATTATTTAACTGGTGTTTGTGGGAGCTTGCTGTTCTAACACAGCTACATTTTCTACCAAAAACCCTGCTTTGAGTATAAAACTTTGGGAGATCTTGGGCAGAAGTGCACATTTTAAGTAAGTGAACAATTTTCTTATCAAAATAATTAAAGATGTGCATGCCATTGGGATGAATTTTCCAGCAAATGGCAACATATTCATATTAATTTTATCAGTAGCAAAAGTCAAAACTAAACACTCAAGATCCATAGCAGTCCAGCCATAATGACATCGTTCAAAGATCCACAGTACAAAGTACTGATTATTTGAGGAAAATTACAATTGCTATTTTTCAAAAGAATAACTGTGCCAAAGAGAGAAAATTATGGCTTGCCATTGATTTCCAGAAGTCTATCATTCCCCAGCTCTCTGACTTGCATTAATTATATATATACACCAGAAGTGTGTCTATCACACAGTTCAAACTACAGGCCTGAACACAAACAAGCTTTCAAGAGATTGGTAATTGAATTAGCCTGTACTTCCTTATCATAATGCTGCTCAACACCATGAGAGGATGTTACACGTTTGTTTACACCTGAATGTTCATTCATTTAATTTAAGGATGTGGTTCTGTTAGCAAGGCAATGGAGCTATTGACCTTGAGGCTGCAGTAGGGCTGGGAACGTCAGCCATCATCAGCAAGATAGCCACTTTGCATGGAAATTATGGCGAGAGATAGAATGGTATTTGACCCAATGGCTCATTAAATCAGGGCTCTGTGCTCCACCAGCTATACCCTGGGATGCATGCAGAGATTGTCATCAGTTGCTGTTGCAGATGATTTACAGGATAATGTTTCACTCAAACGTTGTAGTCTGCCAGCCGAACAAACCAGCCATCACAAAGTGTTACCAGTATACTGGTTTACTACAGGCTCCAGGACTATATACAGCAGGACAATGTGAAATAAGGCACAAGATACAAAAAGAATGTGGTCTGCCACATTCCACCTCCTCCAATGGGTAATGTTGCTAGTGTTTTATAGCACTGAAACAGGCCCAATTTCTCCATTCTGGCCATGCTAGATCCACATGTCTGTGTTTGACCTGTATTCTTATAAACTTCTGCAGTCCAAATACCTGTCTGGGTATTTTTTACATTTTACAGTTTACCTATCTCGGCTGCAACATTTCATCAGATGCAAGGATCGACAACGAGATAGACAACAGACTCGCCAAGGCAAATAGCGCCTTTGGAAGACTACACAAAAGAGTCTGGAAAAACAACCAACTGAAAAACCTCACAAAGATAAGCGTATACAGAGCCGTTGTCATACCAACACTCCTGTTCGGCTCTGAATCATGGGTCCTCTACCGGCATCACCTACGGCTCCTAGAACGCTTCCACCAGCATTGTCTCCCATCTCCAACATTCATTGGAGCGCTTTCATCCCTAACGTCGAAGTACTCGAGTTGGCAGAAGTCGACAGCATCGAGTCCACGCTGCTGAAGATCCAGCTGCGCTGGGTGGGTCACGTCTCCAGAATGGAGGACCATCGCCTTCCCAAGATCGTGTTATATGGCGAGCTCTCCACTGGCCACCGTGACAGAGGTGCACCAAAGAAAAGGTACAAGGACTGCCTAAAGAAATCTCTTGGTGCCTGCCACATTGACCACCGCCATTGGGCTGATCTCGCCTCAAACCGTGCATCTTGGCGCCTCACAGTTTGGCGGGCAGCAACCTCCTTTGAAGAAGACCGCAGAGCCCACCTCACTGACAAAAGGCAAAGGAGGAAAAACCCAACACCCAACCCCAACCAACCAATTTTCCCCTGCAACCGCTGCAACCGTGTCTGCCTGTCCCGCATCGGACTTGTCAGCCACAAACGAGCCTGCAGCTGACGTGGACATTTACCCCCTCCATAAATCTTCGTCTGCGAAGCCAAGCCAAAGAGAAGAGAAGAGAGTGGTCCCCACCTCTACCACTTCCTCTGGCAGCTCATCCCATATGCCTAACACCCTCTGCATGAAAAGAGGGCCTCTCTGGTCCCTTTTAAATCTTTCCCCTCTCACCTTAAATCTATATCCTCTCATTTTATATTTCCCTATCCTGGGGAAAAGGACCATGATAATTTACTTTGTATAGGCCCCTCATGGTTTTATAAACCTCAACAGAATCCCTCCTTCCCCCACCCTAGACTCCTATGCTCCAGGGAGAAAAGTCACACACTATCCAACGTCTCCTAATTTAAGTCGAGCAGACCTAGTAACATTCATGAATCTTTTCTGCACCCTCTTCATCTTAGTGATATCTTCCCTATAGTTGGTGACAAGAACTGTACACAGTACTCTTAATTGCAGTCTTATACAGTTGTAACACAGCATCCAAGCTCCTGTAATCAATGCCCTGACAGATGAAGACATACAAATGTTTCCATTACCACCCTGTTTTTCTGTGTTACCACTTTCATGGAAACACATACAGTACCCCTGTATATCTCTTTTCTACAACACGCTTCAGGATATGATCAAAGAGACCCAATTGTCCTTTTATACAACTCCCCATGATCTGGTAACAAGTAATTATGAAGGCATATGTTGACCTTTTGCTGGAAGAAGATTTGCATGCAAGAGTTATATAGGATCTGAATGAGTATCATTTATAATTCTGGTCTCCTTACAAATACTTGTACCACACTGGTTCCTGAGATGGCAGGTTTTTCACACATGTGAAAATCGAGGACTTAGCCTTCTATTCATTATATAAAGAATGGAATATGACTATTTTAATGCACAAAATGCTTAGAAGGGTTGACAGGATAGATACTGTGAATATGTATTGGCATTAGGTCAGTTATCCAGTAACAGAAGTCACTTTTCCAAAATAAATGAAAGGCTAATTCAGACTGAAATTATGAATTTGTTCACAAAGGCATGATGAATCTTTCAAATTCAAGGCCTGAGAATAGTGAAGGCTCAATCATCAATTGCATTCCAAATAGCAATCAATAGATTTATTTTTGTATATCAGAGGAATGAAGGGACTTTGGGATGGTACTGGAAAATGTTTTTGTTCGTACAATCTACAAGAGAAATGCAAATAAAACTGAGCTAATTTAATGAAAAAACATTTCATACAAAATACTTATAGTTGAAATATTTTCAATGAAATAAAGCACTACCATTTGTTGACTCAAGGTGGTAGTGAACCACTTTTTTTCCCCCTGAACTACTACAATCCACAAAGCTACTCCTATAATACCAAGAGCTTCAATGAATTTGATCCAACCACACTGTAAAAATACCGACCATGCTTTCTTATCAGGATTGTCTATGTCTTAGAGAATGATGGGTACAGGGAGGGGAGTTGCTGTTGAGGAATTCTGCCGTGGCTTGTGAAGTCATTTTCGTGCCATCAGACTTTTCTCTTCCAGATGTTTAACTCTTTGGCAGCCACACCAAGCTGGCAGTAGTCATGCTCACTTCTCAGTAACTTTAAAAGTATCCATGAAGATTTTATAATCACCTCAGCAATGGCAATGTCATATCCCAGTCAAAAATTTCAGTAAAGCCACAAACCAAAAAAAAAATCACTAACTTCAATAGTGCCACACTAGGAAATTAAATAGCAATATACAGCCTTCCCTATATCCACAAACTCTTAACACAGCATAGGTTGCTGCTCAATACATCAGCATCCTTACCTTTTCATCAGCTCAGGGATTCAAGCTATACAAAGACTTGAGCACATCAGAAAGACTGGTAAATTAGTGCAGTGCTGTTTAAGGACAGCACTGTCAAAGATGGTGCCTTTTAAATTAAACCTAACTCCAGTCCTCTTACGGAGTTTAAACAAAAACACATGTAGCACAATTTAAAAGCGGTAGCTATTCTGGGCAAAACGTTTTTTTACATTTTAATTTAGAGCACAGAAAGGAATAAAATATTTAGGAACATGAGTAGATAATAATTTAAATAATATACAAGTTAAATTATACCCTTTACTTAAGAAAATTGATGAAGATTTATAAAAATGGATGGAATTACCAATAACATTGGGAAGAGTTAACTGTATAAAAAAATGAATACATTTCCAAGAGTGCAAAATCTTTTTCAAACATTACCTATATCTCTTCTGCAAAACTTTTTTTTTTCAGGAAATAAATAAATATGTAAGGAAATTTCTTTGAAAGGGCAAGATGTCAAGATTATCGTTAGAAAAATTAACAGAAATATAATATATGGAATAAAGTAAACAATGAAAGAATTATGGGTTAATTAAAATCCCTTTGATTCAAAATATACTTATACCACTTACTACGAAAAATAGACTTTTTAGACATTTTAATATTTAGTTTTCTGAAGGAATTACAAATATAGAAGATTGTTATGAATTTAATGTCATTTGATCAATTAAAAAATAAATGCAGGATACAGTATTTTGTTATTGTCAATTAAAAGTATATTTACAAGATAAACTGGGTCCAGCAGTTATTACCTGAAAGAAGAGATGTAGAAACTTTGATTTGTAATAGATTTACTAAGGTATTTATATCTGCTATGTATATATTATAGCAAAAAGGAACTTTGAAGAATACATAGATCTAGATGGAGATTGGAAATGGATTTGAATACAAATATTGGCAGGAATTATGTTATGATAGCATGAGAAATACAAAAATACAACAAATTTTAGATATAGATTGGTCCAATATAATTTTTTGCATCAATTATTTCAAAAAAATTAAATAGATTAAAAACAGATCTATCAAATAAATATTTTAGGTATAGTCAAGAGACAGGCACTTTTGTATTTTACGTGGTCATGTTCAAAATTGAGGCCATTTCGGACAGAATTAGGAAAATTTCTAGAACAAGTTACGGGAGTTAAACTTCCACAAGATCCAATGCTTTTCTTATTGGGCAATTTTTCAGTGGAAAGACCAAAATTGAAACTGATTTTTTTCCAAAAGAAATTTATGAAAATTGCGTTAGCAGTTGCAAGAAAATGTATAGCAGAGATATGGAAATCAGATTCCCATTTGGGAATGGAAAGATGGCATGTAGAAATACATAGCTGTATACCTCTTGAGAAAATTATACATAATTTAAGGAATAAATACTATGCTTTTCTGAAAATTTAGCACCCATACTTACATTAAGTAGGTATGAGTTTATAAAGAGTTTTCCCTGAACCTCATGAAACCTTGCTAACTCCTTGGGATAAATAAATAAATGATGACATTGAAGGAAAAGTTGTAAGAATGGTGATGATATTTTGGTAACCAAGATTTTTTCCTTTTTCTAACTTTCCAGTAATTTTATTTCTATCTTTTTTTTATTTTCTTTCTTGTCGCTTTTTATTTTGGGGATTATTATTTGAGGGAGGGGGTTGGTGGGGTTTATTGAGATATAATTTGTAGCATGTATAACTGATTTAAATATATAATTATCATTTTCTGTATTTGGATACTATGAAAATTTTAAATAAAATATTCAAAGAGATACAGCAGTAACAGACCCTTCTGGCTCACAAGCCCACACCACCCAAATAAACTCATATTACCAATTAACCTTCCAACCCTGTATATCTTTAGAATATGGAGGGAACCAAACACCCAGAGGAAACCCACACAGTCAGAAGGAGAACATACAAACTCCATGCAATGGATTCCAACCCAGGTCACTGGCGTAGTAACAGCATTGCACTAACCACTAAACTAACCATGCTATCCCCTCAAATTATTTATTATTAATTTCTTATCCTCAAACATGATATATTAGTGGCTGCAATAAGAGTTTGGGATGCCCTTGAGCCAAAAAAAAGTGCAACAGAAATCCAACTTCATCTCTCTTTAGTTTGACATCATGTTTGATTGCAATTAAGAGACACATTCCAGTCACTGCACAAATAATAGCTTCATTGGAATGCAAAATCTATCAAAAAGATATTCATCCACAAAAGAACAAAACATACAGCCCCTCAAGTTTGTTATCTTATTTGATCATGAATGAGTTTCCTCTTCATGTGCACTTCTTATCCTCCTCCCCCCTGCCCTCCCCCCAGTCCCTTTATTCCCTCAATATCTATAGATCCATTAATATGCTCGATAACTCTGTACTTACTGCTCTCTGGAGTAAATAATTCCAAAGATTCACATCATTTTTTATGGAGAAATTCCTACTTATCTCAACCCTAAATGGCCAAATCCTCTGTCCAGGGTCACAGCTTCTATTCTGGATGATGCAGCCAGCAGAAACACCCCTTTGGTATCCACCATGTTTGAATCAGATACGCTCTTATTTTCCAGTGACCATCAACCAATACTAGTCCTGAGAACAACTCTTTCATTTCTGCAGTGGGGTAGGGAATGTGGGGCTCAAACTAGATACAATACTTATTTTAGGTGTAATCCTACCAAAGGCCTATTCGATGACAGCAAGATTTCCTGTTGCTGTACTTCAAACCATGCAATTAATACTCTTTGCCTGCTGATTACTTGCCGTGCATGCAATGTTAACTTTGTTTTATACTCGAGTTCACTCATATCACTCGGAAATTGTCATCATGAATTGAAAACAATTAGTTTTCCCTCGACTCTATCTTAAATACTCTTCCTAATCTGCCATGTGTGAATTTACTGAACCTGACCATATCTTCAAGTCTTTTTGTTCTCATTTTTTATTCCCCCTTATTTTTGACCAGTCAGAAAACAGGACATCATTAACAACTTCATCTCTCCATCATCCATCTTAACATTACACCTAACCCCTTGAGTCTAGAATTTGAAGACTACCAGGCATAGATCCCCATCACTGCGCCAGCCAATCCCCTGAAATGTTGAAGCAGTTCAAAAGGTTTTAAATAAAATAATTCTGATTCTTTCAATCATAAAATGAAGTACAAGCAATGTGGATTAATAGACCAGATCCTGGTAGTTATTAGCCTTGGTCACAAATGGAACCAACAGCACTCAGCATTGTTTCAGAAAGCACGTGCTGGGCTGACCTTCATTTGTCAGGAATGAGTTCAAGAGCTGTGAGATAACATTGAAGCTCTTTGAAAGTCTGGTTGGACCACACTTGGGATATTGTGTTCTGGTCGCCTCAATACAGGAAGGATATAGATGCTTTAGAGAGGGGGCAGAGGAGATTTACCAGGATGTTGCCTGGGTTGGAGAACATCTTATGAAGCAAAGTGTAAAACACAGAATTCTGTGGCCACAGTGGTTGAAGTAAAAACACACAATGCTGGAGAGACTCAGCCGGTCAAAGTGTCCTTTATGTAGCAAAGGAAGAGATACATGACTGACGTTTTGGGCTTGAGCCCTTCAAGGTATGAGGAAAAGCCAGTGAACATCAAAATAAAAGAGTGGGAGAGGAAAGGGGGTGGCAAAGCAGGAGATGATAGGTGGAGAAGGGAGGAAGGGAACAGTGGCACTGAGGGAAAGGGAGTGGAAAGGTGGGGCTGTGTAGGTGAAAGAACTGGAAAAGCCGGAGATGGGGGAGGGGGAAGAAAAGGCAAGCAGGTTTAATGGAAACCAGTTCATGCCATCTGGCTGGAGGGTGCCCAGATGGAAAATAAAGTGTTGTTCTTCCAATCCGTGGGTGGTCAGGGTGGGACAGTACATAAGGCCATAGACAGGCTTATGAGCATGGGAGTGTGACCCAGAATTGAAGTGGTTGGCCACTGGGAGGTCGCTGTGGTTGCAGATTGAGAGGAGGAGCTGAGCGAATGCCACAAAGGGTGCTCCAGGCGCAGTAAATATACAGATGAAGTATTGCTTAACTTGGAAGGACGGTATGGGGCCCTGGACCATGGTGAAGCAAGGTTGTCAATAATTAGAGCTTTTCTTTTAGAGTGACAAAGGATGAGATGTGACTTAATAGAGCTATACAAGATTATGAGGGGCTTAGGTAGGGTGGACAGCCAGCACCTTATCCCTGAAAAACAACAGCAAATACCAGAGGACATCGGTTTAAAGTGAGTGGAGGAAAGTTTAGGGGAGATGTCAGAGGTGTTTTTTTTTAAAAAAACACAGAGAATGATAGGTGCCTGGAATGCATTGCTGGGGGCAGTAGTAGAAGCTGGTACAATAGGGACATTCAAAAGACTCAGATAGTCTTGGATAGAAGAAAATTAAAGGGTAATAGGTATGAGGTAGGGTAGGTTTACATTGTTGTGGAGTAGGTTTACATCAGTTGGCTCATCAGCATGAACTGAAGGGCCTCTACTGTGCTGTAATGTTACATTTTCTAAATTGCTCTTCAGGACTTTTTACACATGTACTATTAAATGTGAAATGCAGCGAATCCAAAAAGCCAAGTTCATGAGTTTGTTCCATTGCTGAACTTTATGTGACAATCAGACAAGTGAGGGGCAGTGGAGGCTAAAAAGATTTTGAAAAAAATATCCATGTGCATGTTGATTGAAATGGGGACGATAGAGAAAAAGGAGTGAAACATGAAAGTTTATATGCGCTATAATTGTAGTAAAAACACAGAACTGGAGGAAATCTGCAAGCCTCTACTGCACCCATGGGAGGTAAAGAATTATAACCAATGTTTCGAGCCAGAGTCCTTCTTCAAAGGAGGGGACAGGCCCAAAACATTGGTTCTATATCTTTACTTCCTATGGACATTGCGAGACCTGCTGAATTCCTCTAGCATTTGTGTGTTTTCTCATTTAACCATGGTGTCAACAGTATCCTGTGTTTTACCTCCTCCAGCATTTCTGTGTGTTTATTCTAGCGATATTTCCTGCTAAATATATAACCATAAGATTGTGATTTTAATTAAATTTATGTAAAAATAAATGTTGCCAGCTTTCAGAAAGTTAAAAGCTTCAGATCAGTTACTGGTTCCAGTTGCACAGCTGACACCTAACCTGAGCGCTGATCAAAGGCCATCAGCTATATTTCAAGAACAGGATTCCTCATTGAAAGACCACTTGGAGAGCATGTCATTGAACTCCAGAATACTGAAGCCAGTAAGAGAGGCTCTCCATATCTGGACAAGGTAAACGCAACCACATTTGTCACAGGGCAGCAGCCTGAGCCAGGAAAATTGGGTCATTATGCCCCAGGGTTCATGTCATTTTACACATCCTAAACTTTTGCTTATGGATCACAAAACAACATTAAGCTCCACTATTCATTGTGGCTTTCAGTGAGACATGTTTAAGATCTTAAGTAATTAATGCATCTGCATAAAAAGTTGCCAAGATAACAATGACATACGTTTGCAAAAAGAACTTCAAAGTCTTCACCCTGGCTGTTTTATTTTGCAGTTACATTTGAGTTAATTACACCAATTAAAAGAGAGAAGTGAGAGTTCAGCAAGGTAAAACTTAGATAAGTGCCAATTAGGAAATACATAAAATATCACCCATGTGTTCAGTCTGACTGTGCTCCTGCTGAGATCACAGACCACCACAAACCAATGTGCTGACACTGCATGAGGTAAATTAACACACCTAAAACAAATGGAGACCAGTGTTCCTGGGGATATACACTACAAGATCGTTGCAGTTCATTGTGTCTGTTGAGACACAATTTATTTTATCCTGGCCAATATCAGGCTTTCATTTTTAGTCAGACCAGAAGATAATGTATAGGAGCAGATGTAGGTCTTTCATCCTTTCGAGTCTACTCTGCCATTCCATCAAGAGTTGATTCTTTATCCTCAGCCCCACTCCCCTGCCTTCTCCCCATAACTTTTGATACCCTGACTATTCAGATAGCTATCAATCCCTGGCTTAAATACATCCAATGATCTGGCCTCCTCAGCTACCTGTAGCAGCAAATTCCAGAAGTTCACCACTCTCTGGCTAAAGAAATTCCTCCACAATTGTTTTAAATGGACGCCCTTCAATCCTGAAGTTGTGCCCGCATGTCCTTGACTCCCCTACCATGGGAAACATTGCCACATCTACTTTGTCCAGACCTTTCAATATTCGAAATGCTTCTTTGAGCTTCCCCCTTATTCTTCTGAACTCCAAGGAACCCACGTGCTCCTATAGAAATGATTCAATTTGTACAACAGCTTTAAAGCTTCACTCATTCGGTCTGACGCTGAGTGGCAGGTGGAGGTGCCAGGCTGTGGAGCATATTAGAGAACCTGTTCAATGGAGTTTCCTTCATTTACCTTCTCCGGATTCAGTGGTGTCTCCGGACCGCTCACTGCCAACAATAGTGAACAATGGAGCAAATCCAGCAATCATGTGAAAAGGGAATTCTGAACTCTAATGAGAGGATTTCATTGAGCTGGGCTGCAGGCGGTGGGAAAGTTTGACTAATTGAACAGCTCTCACGGGCACAAAGGGCCGAATAGCCTCCTCCTGTTCTTTAAGATTCATTAATTAAGGAAGACATTTTTACAAACATACCCTCCCAGCAAATAACTGGCACGAGACCATCCCGGCTGGATATTCGTCGGACCCGAGCCATGCGAGCTCACCTGCGATCTCGGATTGACATCCAGTGGAGCCCTGCAATCGCACGGTCACCAGAATAAAGTAACGCAATCCTTCAAAGCATTGTCCAACCTGACAATATTCATTTCCTGATAGACAAATGCATGGTGTCATTAAGCAATCCACCAAACCTTGTTTTTTTTTTGCCAAATGTCATTAAAAAGCAGGCGGCCACACGGCAGAATGACAGCTCTCTCTTTTTTGGGTCCCTAGATAAGGGACGTATCAGATATTAAACTGATAAGAACAGATCTGAGCCAAAAGGCCAAGAAGCGATCAATGACAGCTCTCTCAAACAAAACGAGCAGTTGCGGGGTTGGAATGGAAAACGTCCATTCATTGGCACCCTCCATTTACAGCTTCGCCGTTTGACCTCTGTGCGGCGGTACTCGATTGAAAGCGATCCTTGTGAACATGTCAACCAGGCACGGGATTGAGTCATGGCATTGCGGCGCTGTGTGAATGGCAGGCTCCTTCCAGCAACTCGCAACCAGCGCGTCTTCGGGGCTCTGCCATGCTGCTAAAGGCAAGAGTGAGTCGCCCCTTTCGATCTTCCAATTCAACCTGCAGAAACACGCAGTGATTCCCTCATGGCGCGCAAGGGCTAGGTTTTTTTTGTTGGTGGGTAAGTATCAAGCCAGATCCGTGAAACACAAGCAAGAAGTATCATCCACTCCACTCGCAGGTGAAGTTTCCAAGTTCCCCACAATCTCTCCCTCCTTGTTCCTATCCCGGGAAGGGGATTGTTGGAAAACACCTTTCCCACACAAAGACCTACAACTGCCTCCGACTGAAGTCGATCACAAATCTGGCACAGTTAATTTTGCATGGGTGAGGTAAGTCAGTCGGGAGGGGGGCCGAGCTGATGTCAACCCGGGGTTAAAGAAGGTGGTGTAAATCATCCCACAATCCAATCAAATCCTGACGCAGGATAGAAGGGTTGTATATCTATATTCCTTCACCAAAGTTAAACCCTATAAAAGACTGACTGAAAGTCACAGTCCCCACCCACCCTTCCAACGGAATTTATATCCAGGCACTCAATTACCTTACAGACTGGGGCACCTCGGAGCTTCAGCAGTCACCTTAGTGCACTGGGTTAAACCTCCCTCCCGTCCGTCAGGCGAAAACTTCCAATCTTATCTTTCAGTTACAAAGTATGGGGTTTTTTTCACAAACTAGGCAGCTGCAGCGGTGTTTAAAAACATGAAAGATGCCGAAAATCAACCCAACTTTCTTCCCATAAATCATCCCTGTTACAAATAAAGTACAAGAAATCGTGGAAGGAAAATCTCAATTTCGATCATGCAAAATATACAGAAATAAATATGAACACAGATCTCCAGGCGTCCGTCCGCAGGTACCTTGGCTCGCTCTTCTGCTGCCTTGCGCTCGTTCGGCCGAGAGTGACTTTTCCAACAACTAAGTTTTGTACCTCCGATTAATACAATTGCCTGTGATTAATCAATCCCGCCTGCAACTCTGCCGCCTCAATACAAGCCCATAGAATACCATCTTCACAAAGCGAGAGAGGGGGAAAAAACGTTTTGGAAGTGGGTATTGTTCGTTCTTTCCCACCTCCGAGAGGTGTGTCTGTCCGAAGGTGACCGTCTTCTTGTCCGGTTCAAGTCATTAAATGCCCCGGCTCCAACTCAGTTTCGCTGTCCGCAATACCTTGCCGCTGGTTTCCTTCCCCACTCCACCTTGCCCCTCACGGCGCTCACTTTTCCAGAGCCTCTCGCCAGCAATGCGCCAAGTTTTCCGCTTCTCTCCACACACCCCCCCCCCCCCCTCCCCCTCTCTCACCCCCGCCTCACTTGGCGTTGGCGGCGCTCTCCTTGCTCGGTCTGCCCCGCTCGACAGCGCGGCGAAACTCGCCAGTGCTGAGTTGGGGCTGACGTCAGCCGCGTGCCGCCAGCAGGCTTGGGTTTAATTGCAAACACATTTAGGAAGGCAGGCAAACATCAGTAGAAAATCCAGCCTTTCCCCAGCACCCTACTCACTGATCTCCTCAACTGTACGGCAAATTATCATCGGGGTTGAGGAGAGGAAATGGTTTAGCACTGAGGGAAGGGAAGCTTAGGGGAAGGAGAAAAGTGGGTGGGAAGGATGGAGGGAACGAAGAGGGAAGGAAAGGATTGGAGAGGTTAGCATGGAGGGAAAGGGAGACAGAGAAGGAGGGAGGGGATGGAAGAGGAAGGAGGGGGAGGAAAGAGAGGATGGGACAAGAGGAGAGAGGAAAGGTTAGGGGAAGGATGGAGCAGAAGTGAAGAAGGAGGAAAGAGGAGAGGAACAGCTAATTAGTCAAGGGGAGATGCTAAAGAGGTTAGGTGGGGGTGGAAGAGTGAAATAGAGAGAGGGGGAGAGAGAGGCAGCAAGAGGGGAGAGAGAGAAGGCCCAGGGAAAGGTGCAGTGGAGTTAGGATAGGGAATGAAAGGTAAAGGAAGCGAGTGGATAAGCGAGGGATAGATGGCTTGCAGAGAGAAGGGAGGAGTTTAGAGGAATAGGAAAGGGGAAGGGAGAGAGGGGGGGAAGGGGTGGTTTGTGATGAAGAGGTAGTGTGAGGAGGAAAGGGAGTCAGGAGGAAGTGACGAAATGAAGGTGAGCATGGAGGGAAGAAAGAAGAGTGCAAGAGCATCATCATTTCACTAATGAGGGGTCTGTTCAATAATCTGCTAAAAGCCTGAAGAAACTGTTCTTGAATCTGGTGGTCCATATCTTCAAACTCCAGTATCTTCTGTCTGACCAGAGTGGGGAGAGGGGAATGTGACCAGGGTCAAATGTTGCCTGCTTTTCTGAGGAAGCAGGAAGAATGGACAGCGTTGTTGGGAGGTTGGTTTTTGTAGACCCAGGGAAGGCTGGTTTGCATAATGGCCTGAGCTGTGTCCACAACGTTTTGCAATTTCTGTGATCTTGAGCAGAGCAGTTCCTGCACAAAGCTGGGATGAATCAAAACAGGATACTTTCTATAGGGCATTCATAATTTTCTTAGGTTTCTGAGGAAATAAAGGCTGCCTTGGGCCTAGTGGCAACATAGTTGGAACAGGACAAATTGTTGGTGAGGTTTACAACTATAAACTTAAGTGGCTACCATCACCTCATCAGCAGAAGTAGTGATGCAAGATGGAGGAGGAAATTTAGGGAAGAGAGAAGGGAGTTGTAGTGAAATGAAAACAAAAGGGGAAGAGTTGGAGGAGAAAAAGACCAGACAGGGTGGGGAAAGAGATAGAGGAGAGGGTGATGAAAGGACAAGGATCGGGATGCATGTGGAGAGACAAGAATGGGGAAGGAGGAGTGATGGGGAGAGTGGGGCAAGAAAGGGATGGAAATGAGAAGTGGATTTGGTGAGAAGAGTAGAGCAGAGAAAGTGGTAAGTGGGTGAGAGAAGGGAGAATGGGGAAGAAGGGAGACAGTGAGTGAATGCAGGAAAGGGAACAAACAAGCAAAGGAGAGGAAGAAGGGGAGAGAGGAAGAGATTAAACAGGGGGATTTTAAAAAAAAGAGAGGGAGGGAGGCCAGGGGTAAGAATAGGGAGAATGTGAGGAAAGGGAGGGAGTGAAAGAAGGAAGAAGAAATTGCCAAGGAGGGGTTACAGAGGCCAGGGCAGCAGGAGAAAGAGAGAGAGTGTGTACATGTGGTCAATAGTTTAAAAAAGCTTGCCTTTGAGTCCAAATATTTTGTTCATCCTTGACAAAGCTTGGCATGCTTTAGAGTGTTTCATCAACCTGGCAAGGACAGCCTGTATTTCCTCTTGTCCTTTCCTGCACAAATGTCCTGCCCTTATAGTTGGGCAATCTTTCAGTCAATCACATTAAAGCTCTAGAGAGCTCAAATAGTAAGAAGAAAAGAACTGCACATAATTTCTGAGTTCTGTGAATTAATTTGCATTCCCTTCCTTTTTCATTCCACATATAAATGTTACTTGAAAGTCAATCAAGGTCAGAAATCATTTTGCAACTCAAATGATAACAAGAGCCACTTGTAATTTTGACTAACTACAAAGAAAAGGGAAATAAAAAATAATGAATGAAACTGGATGGTTTAATGCTTGCAGTAGAACTGTTCCACATGGAGTTGTAACTACAGTACTTGGATAATAAGCTCCAGAGCTTGGCTTTTCATTTTGGTTCTGTTCTGACTCGGTATACAAAACTGAAGCAGTATGGGGGAGGGGAAGGATTGTGAGTACAGCAGGGGGTGGGAGGTGGGAGTGGCGCAGTTGCTTGTTGGGTCTACAGCACAAAACACCACATTGAAATCTTTGGATGTCAAGTGTTTTGAACTCAGCACACAGTTTTCTTTTCTACTTCTTGACAGCCCAATTAGGTGCTCTTAACAAGATAGTTTTGCTGCACCTCATTTTTCTGAGGGCATTTTCTACTTGGTGTCCCAGGAGAAGTTAAAGCAAAACAATAAACAGAGTGGGAATGCCCATATGAAAATAAACAGATGAGAATAGCTTTCCTTCCAACATCTTCTGTTTATGCAGACATTTTAATATAGTCAATCTTCTTAAAGCACCTTGCTGTAATGTTTTCAAACAAAAGTTTATCTCGAGCTACACAAAGTGATAATGTCGCAATAGCCAAATGCTTTGTCAAAGAGTTAACTGTTGAGGAGTTCAAAACTAGAAAACAAGGAAATGAAGCTCAGGGGGTTTAGGGAGGGAATTCCTGAACTTTGCAGTTTAAGATACATCCTCCAATCATAGAACATTTTAATTCAAAGATGGTGACACTAGCAATATTGAGGCCTGATAATTTGCAGGACTGTTGAGTTGGAGAAGATCCTGGAGACAGGTGGTTGAAAAGGATTGAAATTTGAAAATGAACTGGGACCCCGTTTAAATTAACTGGTGATAATGAGTGAATGGGATAAGGAAAACTGAATATTGGATAATCTTGAGTTAATAAGAAATAGAATGATGGAGATCAACAGAGTAAATATTGGGGTAGAGAAACACAAAGGCTACAGATTAATCTTGAACAGGCAAAGAATCACTGCAGGATGAATTTTACACACCTGAGTGGCGCAGCAAGTAAAAGTTTCTATCCATCTATACCTTGCACTTATGCTCATACTCATACTTCTGCAGCATCTTCCCAAGACTTTACCAAAAAGTTGCCTGCATTGGAACCTTCAAGTTCCTCGGAGTCCATATTTCAGAAGACCTCTCCTAGAGCCAACACATCAAGACAACAGTGACGAAGACACACTAACGCCTCAGCAGACTGGATTTTTCAGCGGTCTTATGAGATTTGGCAAGTCATTGAATACGCTATTAAACTTCTACAGGTGTGCTGTGGAAAGTATACTGACTGGTTGCATCATAGCCTGGTTTGGTAAATGAATGTTCATGAATGCAGAAGGTCCAGAAAGTTACCACCTCTTCTCACTGCTACCTTTGGATAGAAGGAACAGAAGCCAGAAGACCATCATCTCTAGGTTCAAGAACAGTTTCTTTCCACAGTTATCCGGCTCTTGAACCTCCACTAACTGCTCCAATACCACAAAAGGACTGCCTGCACCATTGCATTCAATTATTTTACTTATTTTACACTAGAGTAGCTATGAATATATATTATTTGTCTATATTTTGTATCTATCATCTCTTTTTATTTCAATTGTCGGATTTTTTCTTTACAAAGTCCCCGTTCAGCTGCAGCAAGTAAAAAGTGTTGGTGCATATGAATATTGTGCAATGTTTATGACATCAAATTTATTATCATTATCATGTAGTCAGACACAGGTATAGGCATGGAATAGAGGGATACAAACTATGTGGCGGCAGATGGGATTAATTTAGATGGGCATAATTGTTGGTGTGGACATGGTGAGCCAAAGTGCCTGTTCCTGCCTTGTACAGTTTTATGTTTAATGATCTAACAACATGAATGAACTGTCAGTCTTGAGCTAGAGGATCTAGGAGAATCCAAATAGCCTCTAGTGCCTTCCCTTGAGGTTGAATTTATGTTCCATTCAATTGCTTCAAAGAAAATGAAAACCACTCTAAAAAGAACTATATTTCTATGGCATCTTTCAGAGGGTCAGAAGGCACGTAGTACTTTTGAAATGTAGTCGCTGTTTCTGAATGAAGAAACATAAAGGAACATTTTGCAGACAGCAATGTCTTAGTACAGCAATATAATAATGACCAGATATTCTATTCAGTGAGGGGGAACAGATTTTTGGCTGGATCACAGTAATGAATCATGAAACTCCAAGGGCAGAAACATTTTACAGCCTTCTCCATCATTTTTGGGAAATGCTCCAAATGACAGGCAGCTTTAATGTTCCAAATGTCACCAGAGGACTCAAGAATAAAGGACAATATAAATCTGATATAATCCCTGGCTGAAGTTAAGTGCAATAAATCACAGCAATTCACTTTTAGAACCCAGGATCAGATTTTGCGAGTTCCCATTGCAAATTGTACCAGTTACACCATGTTCCAAGTTAGATTGGCTGACCTTAGAGAGAAAATGTCAGAATGAAGAGATAGCTGAGCTGGTAGCTAAGATCTTTGAATCCTCTTTGGCTGCAGGGGAGGATTCAGAGGATTACATAATAACAAATGTAGACCCCGCTGTTTAAAAAAAAGTAATAAGGAGAATCCAGGAAATTATAGATCGGTGAGTCTTACATCAGTGATGTGCAAATTAATGGAGAGGATTCTTAAGGAGAGGATCCATGAGTATTTGGAGAAGTACAGTCTACTTAAAGATAGTTAGCCTGGCTATGTGAAGGGAAGGTCATGCCTCATGAGTCTGATTGAAACTTTTGAGGAGGTAACAAAAGAAATTAATGAGGTTAGGGTGGTAGATGTGGTCTACATGGATTTTAGCAAGGTATTTAACAAGGTCCCCCATGATAGACTCATCCAGAAAGACATGAGGCATGGGATCAGAGGAAACTTGGCTGTGTGGATAAAAAAAAATTGGATTGTAGGAAGAAAGCAGGGGAAGGAAAATATTCTGCCTGGAGGTCAGTGACTAGTGGAGTGCCGCAAAGATATTTTCTGGGACCTCTGCTCTTTGTGATTTTTATAAATGACCTGGATGAAGAGGCGGAAGAATGGGTCAGTAAATTTGCAGATATGAAAGTTGGAGAAGTAGTGGATGGAACTGAAGGTTGTTGATGGTGACAAGAGGATATAGACAGGATGCAGAGTTGTGCAGAAAAGTGGCAGATGGAGTGCAATCCGGATAAGTGTGAGGTGATGCATCTTAGAAGGACAAACCGGAAAGTTGAGTACAGGGTTAATGGTCGGTTACTTAAGAGTGTGGATAAACAGAGGAACCTTGGGGTTCAAATCCATACATCCCTCAAGGTCACCCCACAGGTTGATAGGATAGTTAAGAAGGCCTATGGGATGCTGGAATTCATTAATAGGGGGATTGAATTCAGGAGTAGAGAGGTCATGTTGCAACTCTACAAATCTCTGGTGAGACCACACTGGAGTATTTTGTTCAGTTCTGATCACTTTATTATAGGAAGGGTGTGAAAGCTATGGAGAGGGTGCAGAGGAGATTTACCAGGATGTTACCTGGATAGAAAACAAGTCTTATGAGGCAAGGTTAGCAGAGCTGGGACTTTCCTCTTTGGAGTATAGAAGGATGAGAGGAGAAGTCTACAAGATTATGAGAGGGATAGATAAAGTGTACAGCCAGCACCTGTTTTCCAGAGCAAAATGAGCAAACACCAGAAGACATATGTACAAAGTTAAAGGAAGATATCAAGGATAAGATATTTACACAGGGGTTTGTAGGTGACTGGAATGTTTTGCTGTGGATGATGGTGGAAGCTGAAACGTTGGGGGCATTTATTAAGAGACTCTTAGACAAACACAGGGGTGAAAGAAAAATAGAGTTACGGGGTAGGGAGGGTTTCATACTTTTTTAAAAGCAAGGAATATATAGGTCGGCAAGACATCAAGGGCCGAAGGGCCTGTATTGTGCTGTATTGTTCTATATTCTATGAAGGTTTCACTTTGGCCAAAATTGTATCCCTTCCTTCATTCCCATGGCATTTAAAACAAAACTTAAATAGTGGATCAGTCTTGGTCCCAAATTCCAAATCTCTTGTCCCAAATGTTACATTCCCATGCATTGGGTTTGCGGCCAGCAGTGTAGTTTCAGAGTGATGGCCCTTTAAGACAATTATCAAATTTAAATGTCACCATATTTTATCAAATTTACATGATCACATTGATAATACGGAACCATACAATACTTAAATGATGACTCTGTATTCAATTACACTCTCTTGCAATTTATTATATTTTACAAAATTTCTGTACCTTTTCTACTTATCAAGCATTCGATAAGTTCATTAATTTCTCACAGCATACACTAACAATATCTGTCAACATGAAATAGTATTGGAGCTAATCTATTATCATCTGGTACCTTGCAGTATATTACTCAGAGGGTAATGACGTCAAAATACTTTTGTCGTCTCAATATTGTTTCCATATTTAAAATATCAATAATAAAGTACCACAACAATTAGTTATGGTTGAGAAGAACGTTTCTCTTGAGAGATTTGTGGGTGCTTGCTTGACATCATGAATACAGATCAAGTTCACTTTTAGTCACAGATCTCTTTCCATTTTATGTGTGAAGTAGCATTTCATTGTGATATATCTATACAAAAGGAGTTGCATTAATCTCTACCTCAGAATATCCCATACTTTATAGGGTGTGGTGTCAATTCAGAAATGAACCAGCTAGTTTCCACACACAGATGTTCCCAAGAATAAAATATGTTTATGAAGGATTTTAAAAAAACTATAGGAAAATGAGGAAAGTACAGATAAGACAAGTGTAACTAATTGGGTAGCACAGCTGACAGATCTGTGGCTGGAGTCCCTGTTTCAAAACTGACCATGTGCTGTCTGTGTGGAGTTTGCAAGTTCTCCCTATCATCCTATTAGTTACCACCGGGTGCTCTGATAGCTCAAAGAACATGGAGAATACTAAATTAATTGACCACTGTAAATTTCCTCTAGTATATATACATATATATATATATATATATATATCATGGTAGAATTTGATGGAAGTTGATGTTAATATGGTCAGAATAAAATAACTGGAATAATGTAAGATTGGAGTATATGAGTGGATGATGGTTGATGTGAACCATGCTGTATTTCTCTATGACAATCTATGACATAATGTGCCAAATAACCTCCCTATGTACTATTCCAAGAATGACTATTTGTAAATGTTCCTGATCCAATCATCCTCTAACCAAGCACATCTATAAATGAAAAATAATCTGATTTGAGTATAGATGCATTGTTAGTCAGGAAGGTTCAGATGCTCAGTATTCATGGTGAACTGGATTTGACATTGGCTGCTGTATACAGGAGAAGACAGAGAGTGGTAGTAGATGATTGCTTCTCAGACTGGAGGCCCGTGACTAGTGGTGTGCCTCAGGAATGGTGCTGGGATCATTGTTATTTGACATCTATAGTGAGGATGTGGATGATAATATGGTAAATTGGATCAGCAAGTTTGGAGATGACATAAAGATTGGACGTGTTGTGGATAGTGAAGAAGGTTTTCAAAGCTCGCAGAGGGATCTGGTGCAGCTGGATAAATAGGCTGAAAAGTGGCATAGGGAATTCAAAGCAGACAAGTGTGAGGTGTTGCATTTTGGAGGTCAAACCAAGAAAGGACATACATGGTAAATGGTAGGACATTGAAGTGTGCAGTAGACAGAGGGATCTGGGAATATAGATACATAATTTCCTGAAAGTTGCATCACAGGTAGATAGGGTTGTAAAGAGAGCATTTGACATATTGGCCTTCATAAATCAAAGAGTGAGTATAGGAGTTGGGATATTATGGTAAAGTTGTATAAGACTTTGATTTATAACTCATAGGCCAAATTTGGAGTATTGTGTGCAGTTTTGGTCACCTAACTGCAGAAAAGACATCAATAAGATTGAAAGAGTGCAGAGAAGATGTTGCTGGGTCTTCAGGAGTTGAACTACAGGAAAAGATTAATTCCCTGAAGTATAAAAGAATGAGGGGAGATTTAATAGAAGTATTTAAAATTATGAGGGGGATAGACAGAGTAAATGTAGGTAGGTTTTTCCACTGATGGTAGGTGAGATACCAACCAGAGGTCGTGGGTAAAAGGTGAAAGGGGTACAAATGGAAAACTTCTTCAAACAGAAAGGGGCGCGAGTGTGCTAGATTAATAGCATGTATTTATAATAATTTACTGGATTTAAATTCAGTCCCAATGGCTGTAATCAAAAGAGCTTTGGAAAGAGACTTGAATTTAACTTTTGCAGAGGAAGATTGGAACTCTCAACTTGATTAATGATTCCTCATTTTGTGCAAGGCATTGCTTATTACAATTTAAGGTGGTGCACAGAATTCATCTGTCTAAACTTAAATTATCCTGATTTTATGCAGATATTGATCCTTTTTGTGAGAAATGTACAATTTTTGAAGCCTCTCTGATTCATATGTTCTGGGAACACCCAAATTTAGAGATTCTGGAAAGAGATCTTTCAAACTCTACTAACAATTTTCAAGATTAACTTGGAACCCTGTCCATTAATTGCTCTGTTTGGTTTCTCTCACGACTCAGATGACCCTCTATCGGCATCTCAGGAAAAAGTCTTAGTTTTTACTACATTGATACCAGATTAGCTGTTTTATTGAAATTGAAAGCAGATTTATCCCCTACTCATATGCAGTGGTTATATGATATAATGTCCTATTTAAGTTTAGAGAAATCAGATATAATATTAAAGATAGAAAGTTTCAATTTATGAAGTTATGGGACCCATTCTTAGAATTTTTTTAATAACAGGAAGGGAAGGGTCAATAAGTATATGATCCATTAATTTTTTGTCTGTTCTCTGGGGATCACCAGTGATTCCGCATTATTGATTTCTTTTTATTCTCAAAAAAAGTATCCTTAATTAGAGGGATGGGATGGGATTAGTTTAGTCCTTTAGGTTTTTTTTAATCCTTATTATTTTAATATAACAGTCTAATAATGGGTCTGACATGGTTGTGTTAATTAAGTTTATTACTAGATGGAGTTATTACAAGTAACTATTCATTTAGATATGCACATTTTATTATTTACTCATTCTTTATCCTCTCCTTTTGGTATGTATTTGCTTGTATTCAATTGATTCATTCTCTAATCATCATTTATTATGTATTCTTATTATGTTAAACTCAATTTTAAAAATGTTTTTTCAAAGAAAGAGAGCAAAGAAGATTTACTAGGATGTTGCCAAGACTTCAGGAGCTGAGTTACAGGGAAAGGTTAAACAGGTTAGGACTTTATTCACTGAAGTGTAAAAGAATGAGGGGAGATTTAGAAGTATTTAAAATTATGAGGAGTGACAGGCAGAGTAAATGTAGGTAGGTGAGATACAAATCAGAAGTCAGGGGTTAAAGGTGAAAGGGGCAAGGTTTACGGGGAACAAATGGAGAACTTCTTCACACAGAGAGTGGCAGGAGTGTTTAACGAATTGCCAGCTGAAGTGGTGAATGCAGGCTCAATGTTAAAGTTTAAGAAGAAGTGGTTAATGTAGTGGTCAGTGCAACACTTTACAGTGCCAGCAATTGGGGCTGGACAAGGGTTCGAATCCCACGCAGTCTGTAAGGAGTTTGTATGTTCTCCCAGTGCCTGCATGGGTTTTCTCTGGATGCTCTGGTTTCTTCTCCCCCCCCCCTTCAAAACATACTGTGGGTGTAGGTTAATGGAGTGAAAATTGAGCAGCATGGACTTGTGGGCCAAAACAACCTGTTACCATGCTGTATGTGTAAATTTAAATATAAAATTTAAGAATTTGGACAGGCATATGAATTGGGGGGAGGGGGTTATGGAGGGCTATGGACTGGGTGCAGGTTAGTGGGACTAGACAAAATAATAGTTCAGCATAGAATTGAAGGGCTGAAGGTCCTGTTTTATGTGCTGTAATGTTCTATGGTTCTATGCCTGAGATGCTGGGATTTTGAGTAATATTTACTGATCAACAACATTTTAAATCAAGGAGGGTAAAAAGAACTCCACTGGAACAGAGTGTAGAGAAACAGAGCTAACAAAATCTGCAATATCCATAACAAACAATGAGCTCATTGGATCATGCAGTATTCATGAAAATGAATGAAGAAATAATGGGGCGCACGATTAGTGTAGTGGTTAGCACAATGTTATTATAGGTACAAGGACTGCCTAAAGAAATCTCTTGGTGCCTGCCACATTGACCACCGCCAGTGGGCTGATAACGCCTCAAACTGTGCATCTTGGCGCCTCACAGTTTGGCGGGCAGCAACCTCCTTTGAAGAAGACCGCAGAGCCCACCTCACTGACAAAAGGCAAAGGAGGAAAAACCCAACACCAAACCCCAACCAACCAATTTTCCCCTGCAACCGCTGCAATCGTGTCTGCCTGTCCCGCATCGGACTTGTCAGCCACAAACGAGCCTGCAGCTGACGTGGACTTTTTACCCCCTCCATAAATCTTCGTCCACGAAGCCAAGCCAAAGATTATAGAAACAGCAACCTGCATTCAAATCCAGCACACTATCTGTAAGGATTTTGGATGTTCTCCCTATGGCTACATGGGATTCCTCCAGGTTCTCCGGTTTCCTCCTCCAAAGATACAATGGTGAAAAACTGCCGCATGCTGTAGTGCAGAGGACTTGGGAGAGCTTGTGCATGAATTGCAAAGGGTGATATCAATGACTCCAAAGCCATAGAGTGAGGAACATTTTAGACTTGTAGCTGGCCCAGTTCCATGTGCTCGACTGAGGACAGGGAGAGGGAGGTCCACCTTTATTCCAGGGTCACAAGGGGAGCAGTTACCATGGAGTGAGTCACCAGTGGGGGACGGGCCAGCTACCCATTGACAGTCGCATATTTGTATCACGGCACAGGGTTAGTAAAGCATATAGGTGTATTTTGGCAGCAAGGGCTCTTGGGTTGGAAAAGTCTTTTTCCATGTTGTATCATGGAAAAAAAATAGCAGGTGGTCATCTGTCCCAGCTGTCCAGATGAATGGAGTCAGGGAAGTATATTGGCATAGATTTAGGATTGGTTAACTGACAGAAGGCAGAGAGTTGGGATAAATGGGTGTTTTTCTGATTGGCAGACAGTGGTAAATGGGGTGCCACAAGGGTCAGTGCTGGGCCCGCAGCTGTTCACCATTTACACTGATGATTTGCAAGAGGGGACAGAGTGAAGTGTAGCTACAAGACTAAAATGTTCCTCACCCTTTGCGATTCATGCACAAGCTCTCCCAAGTCCTCTGCACTACAGCATGCGGCAGTTTTTCACCATTACGTCTTTGGAGGAGGAAACCAGAGAACCTGGAGGAATCCCATGTAGCCATAGGGAGAACATCCAAAATCCTTACAGATAGTGTGCTGGATTTGAATGCAGATTGCTATTTCTATAATAACATTGTGCTAACCACTACACTAATCGTACGCCCTATTATTTCTTCATTCATTTTCATGAATACTGCATGATCCAATGAGCTCATTGTTTGTTATGGATATTGCAGATTTTGTGAGTGGAAAAGCAAATTGTACAGAGGAGGAGGAGAGGCTGCAGAAGGATATAGTTAAGTAAGGTGAGTGGGCGAAAGTCTGGCAGATGGAGTACAGTGTTAGTAAATGCGAGGTCATCACTTTGTAGGAAAAATAGAAGAGCAGATTATTATTTAAATGGTGAAAAATTGCTGCATGCTGTAGTGCAGAAGGACTTGGGAGCACTTGTGCATGAATCGCAAAAGTTGGGTTGCAGGTACAACAGGTTATTAAGAAGGCAAATGGAAGGTTGTCCTTCATCGCTAGAGGAATTGAATTCAAGAGCAGGGAGGTCCTGCTGCAACTGCACAAGGTACTGGTGAGGCCACACCTGGAGTACTGTGTGCAGTTCTGGTCTCCATTCTTAAGGAATGATATACTGGCCTTGGAGGAAGTCCAGAGGAGGATCACCAGATTGATTCCGGAAATGAGGGGGGTTGACCTTCGAGGAGAGACTAAATCATCTGGGATTATACTCATTCAAATCCAGAAGAATGAGAGGAGATCTTATAGAAATATATAAAATTATAAAAAGGATAGATAAGATAGAGGCAGGAAAATTGTTTTCACTTGTAGGTGAGACCAGAACTAGGGGACACCACCTCAAGTTTCTTGGGAATTGATTTAAAATGGAGATGAAAAAAAACTTTTTCCCAGAGAAAAGTAAATCTGTGGAATTCTCTGCCCAGGGAAGTGGTTGAGGCTACTTCATTAAGCATATTTAAGGTCCAGTTAGATAGATTTTTACATAAAAAATAAATTAAGGGATATGGGAGAAAAAGGTAGGTAGGTGGAGTTGAGTCAATAATCAGATCAGCCATGATCTTATTGAATGGTGGAGCAGGCATGATGGGCCGGATGGCCTACTCCTGCCCTATTTCTTATGTTCTTATGTAATAAGATCATGGCCAATCTGGCTGTGAATTCAGCTCCATTACCTACCTTTTCCCATAACTCTTAATTCCCCTACTAAACAAATCTACCCATCTGTGCTTTAAATATATTCAATGGGGCAGCTTCCACTGCTTCGTTGGACAGAGAATTCCACAGATTCACTACTCTCTGGGAAAAGCAGATCCTCCTCATCCCTGACCTGAATCTTGAGGCTATGACCCTTAGTTCTAGTCTCACCTATCAGTGGAAACAATTTTCCTGCCTTTATCTTATTTATCCCTTCAAAATGTTATATGTTTCTGCAAGATCTCACATTTTTCAGTCCCTCCACTCTGTCCTGACCCACCTAGAAAGCAATGCTTCATATGTTGTTCATGGACTTCAATTTGGGGTTCAATGCAATCATACCTCAGAGGGTGGTAGATAAACTGTTATTGTTGGGACACAATACCCCTCGCTGCAACTGGATCCTGGTCTTCTTGATTGAAAGACTGCAATCTCTCCAGGTTGGCTGCAAAATCTCAAGCCCCATCACACTGGGCACTTGGCACACCTCATGACAGTGTGCTCACCCCGGTACTGTTCACGCTGCTAATTCATGATTGTACTGCCAGGTTCAGCTCCAGAATCATCATATTTGCAGATGGCACAATGGTAGTTGGCCTCTTTGGAAACAATGATGAGTTGGCTTACAGAGAACAGTTTGAAAGGCTTGTACAACAAGATCAACAACTTGACTCTTAATATGGACAAGACAAAGGAGATGATTGTGGACTTCAGGAACACAAAAGACCACTCCCCAGTACATATCAATCCTCAAATGTAGATAAAGTGGAGAGCACAAAGTTCTTTGGTGTCCATTTAAAGGATGACTTATCCTGGACCCACTATACTACTTATTAGTCTGGAAGGTGCAGCTGCACCTTGTAGTGTGAATAAAAGCTCTCATGATTGGAAGGAGAACAAATGCTTTTATTAGGTTATAACTAAGGGTAGGGTTCAACAGTAGTCTTCAGAAGAGAAGGAATACTCATATTATTCGGGTAGACATAAAACATACTCAAGGATAGACCTGTTCCTGTTATCAGCCCACATCCAAGGGAGAGTTAGGAAAACGGAATATAAAGCTAGATTGTTTTGGATCACTCACCCCTGTTATTAGCAATAGAGCTGGAGGACATCCCACCGAGAAAGTATAGATGGAGATTAAACTCCATGCTACTTAAAAGACAGGATTTTAGAGAATTAATTGAGCGACAAATTAAAATGTACTTTGAAATAAATACGGAATATGTAACTAAGGTGAAGGAGGACTACAATCGAGAAATGGAACAGCTGGAAAGTGAAATAGCAAGTACAGAAAAAGAATTAGCAATAAGAGAAGATACAACAAAAAGAAGAGAATTGGCGTACAAAAAAAATAAAATATGAAACAGTACAAACATACAAGGTGGAGAAGAACATAATGAAGACAAAACAGAAGTATTATGAGCTAGGAGAAAAAACGCACAAAATACTAGCTTGGCAGCTTAAGACAGAACAATCTAAAAGAACGGTATTGGCATCAAGGAAAAAGGACAAACAAATTACATATAACCCAACGGAGATCAATGAAAACTTCAGGAATTCTAAGAGCAACTATATCGAACTGAGAACGAAGGGAAAGAAGACAAAATAGATGAGTTTCTAGCTAAAATTGAACTACCAAAATTGCAAGAAGAGGAGCAAAATAAATTAATAAAACTATTTAAAATAGAGGAAATACAGGATATATTTAAAAAACTACCGAACAATAAAATGCCAGGAGAGGATGGACTCCCAATAGAATTCTATAAAACATTTAAAGACTTATTAATTCCTCCTCTCCTGGAAGTAATGAACCAGAATGAAGAAACACAAAACGTGCCAGATTCATGTGAAACAGCAATAATTACAGTAATACCAAAGACGGGGAAAGATCCACTAACAGCAGCATCGTATAGACCAATATCTTTACTCCAGACAGATTATAGGATAATAGCTAAACTATTAGCAAACAGATTGGCCGACTGTGTACCAAAAATAGTAAAATTAGATCAAACTGGATTTATTAAGAAAAGATGAACAACAGACAATATCTGTAAGTTCGTTAACTTAATCCATGCAGTACAAGGAAACAAGACGCCAACAGTGGCGGTTGCCTTAGACGCAGAGAAAGCCTTTGACAGAGTAGAATGGAATTATTTTTTCAAAGTAGTACAGAGGTTCAACCTACCAGAGCAATATATTAATTGGATTAAAGCATTATATAAGGGTCCATTGGCGAAGGTGACAGTAAATAGATATATACCAAACCAATTTAAATTATGCAGGTCAACAAGGCAGGGATGTCCACTATCTCCCTCATTGTTCGCGTTAGCTATAGAACCACTGGCAGAACTGATAAGAACAGAAAATAAAATAAGAGGGATAAAAATAAAAGAAAACGAATATAAAATCAGTCTATTTGCAGATGACATCATAGTATACTTAACAGAACCAGAAATATCAATAAAAGAATTACATAAGAAATTGAAGGAATATGGAGAAGTGTCGGGGTACAAGATCAACGCAAATAAAAGTGAAGCAATCCCAATGAATAATGCGGATTTCACAAAGTTTAAGAAAGAATCACCATTTAGATGGCAAACACAAGCAATTCGATAACTGGGTATACAACTAGATAATAATCTAGGCCATCGATACAAACTAAATTATCACCCATTAATGAAGAAATTACAAGACGACTTAGAACAATGGAAAGACGAACCACTAACACTGATAGAAATTGTAAATTGTATTAAAATGAATATCTTCCCAAGGATACAATACCTATTTCAATCGTTACCAATTCACCTAACAGAGAAAAAAAAACTACAATCTTTTATTTCCATCCTCGGTAAGCAGGCACCTAAATCTAGAAAGGGAAAACTTTCTATACGTCACAGCATGCTGAAAAACCAGTTGTCGGAATTTGTATATTCTAATAAGGCCAAGGCCAGAAAACACAGATGGAAAGATTTCATTTGAAACTACTATCTGACTTTAATAATTTTTAAACTGGAGCCTCCAAATAATTGATTCAGTGATATTGTTCTAATTTTAACTCACTTAGAAGTGCTCAGTCAAGAGGAAAATTTGTTGCAGCATCTTGTAATAAATGTCAATTATCATTGAAAATGTTACTGAGGACAGCACTGCTTGTTTAGTTGGAAAGAGTTGGAATAACACAGGCCTTCAGGATCATTTGATAGTTCACATTTGCCATTGATTTCTCTATGATTTAATCTTTCCACATTCTAACATTTACCAACACGTGAGGAATAATTTATAGTTCCCATTTAATGTAACAACCTTCAGTACACAAACATGCTGGAGAAACTTAGCAGATCACACAGCATACCTAGGAAGTATAAGATAATCAACTTTTCAGGCCTGAGCCCTTCATAAAGAATGCCAGAAATCTGGGAGGTAGGTTGTTTACTGGTGTAATAGCCTTTATGTTTTTGGAAGGAAATTGGAGCACCCATGAGAAATCTACACAGTCACAGGGAGAACACAAAATCTCCTCAAAGACAGCACTCAGAGTCAGGATAGAACCCAGATCACAAGAGTTGTGAAGCAGTAGCTCGACTAGCTGGGTCAGTGTGCTTTACAGTAGAATATCTAAAATTCTGCCAAGAACATTTTTTTCAATGTCAGGTCCTGATCTATGTGGTGGAACACTGTAATGCAATCATTGTACTGGTTGGCCCGCCCCTGATACTGTAACACCTCCCCCTCCAGGATTCATAATAAAGGTGGTATTGCCCAATCTCCTCCTTCGATATGCCTGTAAGTTTATAGTGATTAAAGCCTATTAATCTCAACTTTGGTCTGTCAGGTCTAATTGATAGCTCTACAATTTAATCACTATTTTCTTCTTTGGCTTGGCTTCACGGATGAAGATTAATGGAAGGGTAATGTCCACGTCAGTGCAGGCTCGTTTGTGGCTGATAAGTCCGATGCGGATCAGGCAGACATGGTTGCAGCGGTTGCAAGGGAAAATTGGTTGGTTGGGGTTGGGTGTTGGGTTTTTCCTCCTTTGTCTTTTGTCAGTGAGGTGGGCTCTATACCTACGTGCCATTGACGTAGGAGAAGCTGGACACTGACCCCAAGGATCCAGAGGTCTCCATAAAATTTGATCAGAGGCTGCACTGCCTGAACTTCTTTATAAGGTGACACAACATTTGGGAAGAGGTCGATAGGAGAGACCTACTGTTTTCACAGGCCGGCCAGTGCATATTCCAGATGATTAGAGACTGTGAGACTTACTCAGCTGCTATGGGACACCTGCAAAAGCAGTATCTGACTCCAAAGAATGTAAACTATGCCAGATCCCTCCTGGACAGCCATTGACAAGCACCTGGTGAGTTCGCTGACGAATAGATTTGAACCTTGCTGGAGCTGGGAAGAGCTTTTAGCTGCAACATTGTTATGGGAGCTGTCTACCAGGAGGAACTGATCAGGGACACCTGTGTGGCTGGCCTCAGGTCTGATCATATCAGGCAAAGGCTCCTGGTAGGAAAAGGACAATTGGTCCCTGCAGGGTGTGGCTGATCTCGCAAAGGCACTAGAGATGGCCCAACAGAATACGGAGGTTTATTCTACCAGCAGCACAGACGCTATGTGGGGAGTTTGGGTGCCGCCATCTTGGGACGCAGCTGCTATTGCCAAGCACCGAAAGTGGCCAGACAAAGCATCCATGGAAGAACTACCCTGACAGTAGCGTGATCTGTTCCAGCTGCGGAAGGAAAGGACACTATGTAAGGGTATGTAGGTCCAGACCTTCCCCTTGCAGCGCCACGTGCGAACAGAGACTGTCCCCATCTTGGACCCCATCACTTCCGGCCCCACTTACGGTCACGGGAAACAGCAAGGCAGGGAACTGAGTGCAACAGCCAGGGTCGACGTCATTTCCGGCAGTGACCACATCCAAACCATGGGGGCAGTCATCTTCAGGGCGGACATTCTGGGAGACACTGACACGGACATACAGAAGCAGTGAGTCAGACAACGAACTGACGCTGGCATCCATCATCCATGTGAGTAGCTCACATCAATTCACAAGGTCTACCATGGACATTGAGGAAAATGACTGAATTACAAACTGCTTGTTTGACATGGGAAGCACTGAAAGCTTCATACACCCAGATACCATATAGCACTGCTCCTTCAGTGTGATCCCAGCCTAGTGTAAAATCTTGTTGGCCTCCAAGTCCCATTCGACTGAAATCTGAGGTTGCTGAACAGTAAGACTAACCGTGGGTAGCACCAAGTACAAAATTTTTTAATTGCTCTTGATGCCACAACTCTGTGCACTGGTCATACTGGGGCTGGACTTTTCAGAGCCAACCTAAAATGTTCTAATGGAATAGATGAGATCCACCCCTCCCTCATTGTCCGTAATAACCAACTGCTGAAGCACCTGCTTGTCCTCCTGAACACAGCCAACCAGCGCTGTCCACCCTCCAGGTCCCACCATCCCCCTGTTCAAAAACCTCACTCCCGACTGTAAGCTGGTGGCAACTAAAAGCAAGCAATACAGTCCCAAGGACATAGCCTTTATCAACTCCTGGCAGAGGGTATCATGGAGCCCAGCACCAGTCCTTGGAGAGAACAGGTAGTGGTGGGTCAAGAGCAGAGAGAAGCACAGGATGGTCATGTCTACAGCCATATCATCAACCAGTTCACCCTGTTAAATGCCTACCCCCTCCCCTGCATAGCCAACATGGTGAACAAGTTTGCCCAGTACCGGGTCTTCTCCACCATCAACCTCAAGTCAGCCTATCACCAGCTCCCGATCCGCCCAGAGGACAGCCCATACATGGCGCTTGAGGCAGACGACTGCCTCTACCATTTCTTCAGGGTCCTCTTTGGAGTCACAAATGGGGTTTCGGTCTTCCAGAGAGAGATGGACTGAATGGTGGACAACCACCAACTGAAAGCCACGTTTCCCTACCTGGACAACATGACCATCTGTGGCCATGACTTGCAGGACCATGACTCAAACCTGAAAAATTCCTCCAGACAGCAAAAGCTGTAAATCTCACATTTAACCAGAACAAATGTGTGTTCCATACTTCACATCTGGCTGTACTAGGATGCGTAGTGAAAAATGGCGTAATTGGACCGAACTCTGAGTGTATGCGCCCCTTGCTGGAGCTCTCACTCCCCCATAACCTCAAGGCCCTGAAAAAGTGCCTGGGGTTCTTTTCATACTATGCACAATGGGTCCCAAATTATGCAAACAAAGCCCGCACCCTGGTAAAACTATTACTTTTCCCCCATCGGCAGAGCCTTCACTTACATCAAACAGCAATGCATGCCGTAGACGAATCCATCCCATTCTAGGTGGAGAGCGTTGTGTCTGACTACCCTGGGTGCCATGCTGAATCAGCGGGAAGTTCAGTGGCATTTTTCTCACATACCCTCCAGGGCCCCAAACTCCAGTACTCACTCATTGAGAAAGAGACACAGGCCATAGTGGAAGCTGTGCACCAATGGAGGCATTACCTAGCCAGCAAACTGTTCACCCTGACCAACGTGCAGGCTCATTTATGTTTTAACAACAAACAGCAGGGGAGAATTAAAAACGACAAAATCCTGAGGTGCAAAATTGAACTATCCACCTACAACTACGAGATCTTGTACCGACCCAGGAAACTCAATGACCTTCCTGATACCCTGTCCTGGGGTACCTGCGCAAACGCGCAAGCACATCGTCTCCTTGCACAACAGCCTCTGCCACTCTGGGGTCACTAGTTCCATCACTTTGTAAGAGCCCACAACCTCTTGTACTCGGGTTGAGGACATCAGGGAGCAGTCCCGCAGCTGCCCGGTCTGCAAGGAGTGCAAGCTGCACTTCTACTGGCCAGAGAAAGCTCATCTAATCAAGGTTACCGTCCCTTTCAACGCCTAAGTATGGACTTCAAGAGCCCCCTCCCCTCCACAAACAGGACGTTCATTTTCTCAACATTGCTGATGAATACTCGTGATTTCCGTTCGCCATTCCCTGCCCAGATATGACTATGGCCACTGTCATTAAGTCCCTGAATAATGACTTCATGCTTTTCAGATACCCAAATTATATTCACAGTGACTGGGAGTCCTCATTTACGAGCGAAGAGTTGTGCCAATACCTGCTGGCCAGAGGCATAGCCACAAGGAGAACCACCAGCTATAACCTCCAAGAGAATGGTCAGATGGAAAGCACCATTTGGAGGGCAGTCCTCCTGGACCTCAAGTCAAAAAGGCTGCCAATCTCCCAGAGGCAAGAGGTCCTACCAGAGGCGCTCCACATCACCTGGTCCCTCCTCTGTACAGTGACAAATGCAATCTGAATGAAAAATTATTCTTCTTCCCCATGAGGTTGGCATTGGGAATAATGCTACCGGTCTGGGTAACGACCCCAGGACCTGTGCTACTCTGGAGGCACCCTAGAATCCACAAAGCAGACCCCCTGGTTGAGAAGGTCCACTTCCTCCATGTGAACCCTTAGTTTTTCTACTTGCAGGATGGGTGGAGAGACATTGTCTCTGTCTGGGACCTGGCATATGCAGAGGTCCCCGCAAATGAGGCGCTCGCTGAAGCAACTATAGTCGATCGACTAGCAATCTGCCTCCCCCCTTCCCCACAACTAGCAGACACATGGTCGAGGATCCGACGCCACCTCCACTGCCCCAACCCAAACCACACCCCACCCCACCCCTGCCAATACAGCTCCAGCTGATTCTGCACAGCCATTTGAATTGCAGCCCGTCACACAGAGCACTACCCAGGAGCCTACAGCAACACCTCAGCCAGTACTGTGACAGTAGGTTCAATGGAAAAATCACCTGACAGGCTGAACCTATAAAGAGTCTCTGAATGGACTCTGACACCTTACCCTGCCGGACTTTGTTTCAAAAGAAAGGGTTAATGTGGTGAAACACTGTATTACAGTCATTGTACTGGTTGGTCTGCCCCTGACACTGTAACTCCTCCTCCTCCAGGATTTCTGATAAAGGTGGTATCGCCCAATCCCCTCCCTCAGTACTGCCTTGGAATTGGGCCAACAGCATGTAAGATATGTCCGTAAGTTTATAGTGATTAAAGCCTATTAATCTTGACTTCTGGTCTGTTGAATCTCATTGATAGTGCCACACCCTACATAAAGAGCAACCGAATGCTGTCAATTACCACCATTTCAACACATGGGCACTGTTTGACCTACTAAATCCCTCTGGCAACTCTTTATCTGCAGCTTTTGTGTTTCTCGATTTTTCACCCCTTAGTCTGTCTGTTCATTGGAATAGGGGAAGACTTGCTTCCACTCTAGTTCTATGTGTTCGGAGGTGCCTGATCAAGCCAATGTGGGAATTGCACACAACCACATGGGGGCTGTTAGGATGGTGGGTCCATCCCTTGCACAATTACATTTCCAAATAACACTTCCAAAGTCACAAGCACCATTCAGTGGTCAGAGGTAGTTGATAGATCCACCCACGTTCGGCCACTTAAAGGAGCAACCAAGCACACTATAATTGAACATTTTTGCTGCAAAATTCATGGGAAAAAAAAATCAATCAGTAAATTTATTCTCTCTCTCCCCCCTATCCCATTAGTGTGGCCAGCACTAATTCAGATGTACTTCTTTAGTAGCTATATTTTATCATCATCTCTGTTTGCCAGTTAAAGCCAACTCTATCTATAACTCTCGCTGATTCAGGGGAGGTGCTAAAATTCTTTGGCTTGGCTTCGCGGACGAAGATTTATGGAGGGGGTAAATGTCCACGTCAGCTGCAGGCTCGTTTGTGGCTGACAAGTCCGAAGCGGGACAGGCAGACACGGTTGCAGCGGTTGCAGGGGAAAATTGGTGGGTTGGGGTTGGGTGTTGGGTTTTTCCTCCTTTGCCTTTTGTCAGTGAGGTGGGCTCTGTGGTCTTCTTCAAAGGAGGTTGCTGCCCGCCGAACTGTGAGGTGCCAAGATGCACGGTTTGAGGTGATATCAGCCCACTGGCGGTGGTCAATGTGGCAGGCACCAAGAGATTTCTTTAGGCAGTCCTTGTACCTCTTCTTTGGTGCACCTCTGTCACGGTGGCCAGTGGAGAGCTCGCCATATATCACGATCTTGGGAAGGCGATGGTCCTCCATTCTGCTAAAATGCTAAAGGACTAATCCCACCCTTGACCTTACACTCTTGTCCCCCCCCGTACGTCAGGCAGAAGATACATATGCTTGAGGACACAAATCTCCAGATTCAAGGACAGATTTTACCCTATTCTTATCAAATGGTTGAATAGATTTCACTCTTGCAAAAGATTATGCCCCAGTACAGTCCTTTAAAACTGTACTTTTCTCTTTTGTACCTTCTCTATGGCCTGTACTATTTGACTACACTGTTAACTTAATTATTTGTCTATTTATTTGTAATTATTTGATTGCCTGCTGTATCATTTGGATTGTCTGGATAGCATGCAAAATAAAGCTTCTTACTGTACGTGAGGCAAATGAACCATTCAGTTCAAGTCCTTGGTTTTCACGTTGCCCAGCTTGTCTTTAATTGACTTGCTCATTCATGAACTCTTTCACGTTCCCCATCCACCCAACTGCCAAATTTGTCTGCATTCTTCCAATTCCTGCCTCTTGTTCATCCTCGAATTTCATCATACCATCACTGGTTGGCATGGGTTCAGCAACCAAGACCTAGAACTCCTTTATCTTAATCATTTAGCAGGAGATAGGACTTTTTCCATGCAAGGAAGTGCATGGAAAGTGCAAGGAAAGCCTCACCTGAAAATATGACGGTAGATGATTCTCAAGATGAATTTAAAAGGGAATTGTAAAGCAAAAAATCTGCAGCTGAAATTAAAATAGAAAATGCTGGTAAACTCAATAAATCATACTGTGGAGAGACAAACAGAAATAAAATATTTGGTTAATAACCTTCATCTTGAAGGAAGTTTGACAAGTTTTAGAATGAGGAACTTAAAGGGGGGGGTGCAGAAAATACAGAGGCTGGGACTAAAGTGTTTGCGACTTTTTTCAGAAACAGTGTAGGTCGACTGGGCCAAATAACATTGTTTCGCACTATAATGTTCTGTGCATGACTTTGGCAGCTGTGTCTGAGGCAGCCAAGTCCCTTTGCTCCATAATTTATATTGGACTCCTCTCCAGAGTTCTCTCTCTCCTTTTCCCTGTAAGTTCATTATGGATTCTTGATGCAGGATCTGGACCTGAAACACAGACTTACACCTTTTGCCTCCACAGATGCTGCTCAACCAGCTGATTTTTTTTTTAGCTTTTTGTTTTTTATTCCATGTTCCAGCATCAGCAGTCTCTTTTTCCTTCCTTCCTTATGGATTACTTGCATCCTTGCCTCACAGCTCCTTATGTGATTTAGCATATACATTTATTTGATAAAGCTGTGAAGTTCCTTGAGACACTTACAAAGTTAAATAAGCTATATAAAGGCAGATTGTTGTTCCTGGTAGGCAAATGGCAGGAACAAACTGAGTAGAACTCCAATAGTTAATTGGATTCATAGTTGGAAAGGCTGTAGTCTCAGTGCCATGGGGAAAGGTCGTGAGTGGAGAGTGGATCACATTATATAGCTTCTTCTAAAAATTAGCACAGGCATGATGGAACAAACAGACTTCTTTTGTCCTGAATCATTTACCCTCTAATTGTTTTTGAACCTTTTAAGTAAGCATTACTGCAGTTGCGACCTTCAAAAAGCAACTCCGATGAAGGACAGAAGATCCTACTTTTAAAAATATTAATTATGTTTATGGTTCGACTGCAATCACAGAAATTAAAAAAAAGTCACCAGATGATTTCTATTCATGCACTAATTTATTGAAATCTCAACATTTCCAGATTCCAACAAATTAATTCAAAAATAAAATTGATTGCCTATCTGAATTGCCCTTGAGTGGCTTATTTGCCTGTTCGAGAGGGAACTTAAAAGACAAGCGCACTGGTGGATCTGGAGTCACAGATAGGTCAGAACAGAGAAGAATGGCAAATTTCATCACAAGAAGGACATTAGTGGACCAAATTAAATTTTTTACCCTTTTGATAAATGTTCTTCATGCTGACTAGAATTTGAAAAATGCAAATAATCCAAATGGTTCATAGATCATGTATGAATATGCCTCTCTGAATCAGGAACTAATTACTTCACTTTTCTCTTGAAACAAATGTTATTTCCAACTATAATTTTATAGATTGTGGAGCTTGAAATGCTAGGATAAGTTGTGACAGATGCTGGATCAGTAGGTTTGTAAAAGAGGACTTTCTGATAACTTTTTTTGTATTAACTGCTAACAAAAAAAGTAAAAATGTTGCCAAAGCAAAATATTAACTATTCATTTCTCTCCATGACCAGTGCTTTACCATTAATGAAAAATTTTGGAAGAATCGTTATTGCTAAAAAACAGCAGCTAATCAGTCCATTACATTTCCAGTAAACATTTATAATGATCTGACTCGAACCAACCAGGTTGATACGATGGTCAAGCACACCAATCCCTTTAAGAAGATTGGCTTGTCTCCCTTGTCTGTCAATTATTTCTGTAGGTCCACCATCAAAAGCATACCTGCTGGATGCCTCAGAGTATGCCTGCTCTGTTCACGAATGGAAGAAGCTACAGAAGGTGGTGAATGTAGCTCAGAACATCTCACAAAAGTTCCCTCCACTCCATGGATTCCATGGACTTCATCCTCATTCCTCACTGCCGAGGAAAGGCAACTAACACACTGAATAATCGATTGCACTCTCATCTCCTTCCTCTTATCCAAGTGAAGGCTTAAGTGTGTGAAATCGTGCACCAACAGCCTTAAAGACAGTTTCTTCCCCACAGTCATCAAACTCCTGAATGGATCCCGCAACAATGATTTCATGCTTTAGCAAAATAAGTGTCCAGGAATGCACAAGGCTGTTAAACAGAAGAGTCTGCAGATGAAGGGGTTGAATGCATAGACAAATGTGCTGGAGAAACTCAGCAAGTGATGCAGTATCTATAGGAAGTAAAGGGTCACTGGTTACCCTTTACTTCCTATGGGTATGGTATGACCTGCTTAATTTCTCTAGCACTTTTGTGCAGTCCAACACAGAAGGCTGCTTCCCAAATCAAAGTTTCTAAATTTGAATACATCCAATCAGGTTTCTGGCCTGCTGGTGACACCACAGATGGTACAGGAGTGAGATAGACCAGCTAATTGAGTGGTGTCACAATAACAATCTTGCACTCATTGTCAGAATGGAGAAACCAGAACACAAACCTGTTCTCATTGAGTGGTCAGCAGTGGAGAGAGTAAAGAACTTCAAATTCTAGGGTGTCACCATCTCTGGATACCTATCTTGGAGTCATCATGTTGATGCAATTATGAAGAAGGCACTGCAGTGACTATATTTTGTTAAGTATTTGAGGATATTTGGCATGTAACAAAAGACCCTTACAAATTTCTAAAGGTATACTGTGGAGAGCATTCTGATTGGTTGCATCACTGCCTGATATGGAGGTGCCAATGTATGGGACAGGAACAGACTACAGAAGGCTGAAAACTCAGCAGTGCCATCATGGGCATTGTTCTCCCCTCCATTAACAACATCTTTAAGAGGCAGTGCCTCAAGGAAGCAGCTTCTATCATCAAGGAACCTCACCATTCACACTGCTACAGTATAGGAGCATGAAGACACACACTTAATGTTATAACAAGAGCTTCCTCCCTTCTGCCATTAAATTCTGAATGGACAACGAACCTATGGACCACCTCACTTTTTCTATTTTTTGCACTATTTATTTTTGTAAATTTTGTATTACAAAATTGTAATTTATAGTTATTTTTGCACCTTATTCTGCAAAATACTGCTGCTTCAAAACTTCAAATTTCATGATACATAAACCTGATTCTGATTCTGAGTCTACTAGAGCCCACAAAACTATCCAAGTCTGGCAAAGGATAATGTGGGAAAGAGCTTCCTATTCTCTGAGCGTGTTGACAAAACCAGTAACATTTTCAATGTGCAATATGAAGAGATGGAGGGCATGATGCTGTACATTTAATCAGTTGTTATTTTCATAATTTGTTTTTGGACATATAGCACGGTAACAGGCCCTTCCAGTTCATGAGCCCATGCCACCCAATGACACCTACAACCCCTGTACGTTTTGAAGGGTGAGAGGAAACCCACGCAGACACAGAGCCGGATTTGAACCTCGGTCGCTGGCACTGTAAGTGTTGCGCTTACTCTTATACCAACCGTGTCGCCTTCAATGTCAATTGACAGTGGGTTCAGATTATGCTTTAATACCAGCAGTTGGATTTAATATTTATTTCACTCCACTAGATGGCAAGAATTTTGTTGCAATCAACCCAAAAATGTGGAAAGCATCCACCATATGAAATCCAGGAAAGCACTTTAGGAATAAGCTTGTAGTAAAATAAACCAAACACAAAACCAGGCAGACATCTTCCTCAGATATGAACAATGATTGGCCCTTATCATCTGGCTGAATCCAAATCATGTATGTGAATTGGAGAACACTCAAATGTCCTGGATCATGGTGACAAACAAAATGATCGTTAATTGAGGTCATTAATAAATGAAATTCTCAGACCAGATGTGGATAGGTATTTTTGATGCCAAAAAATGTAGACCTATCATCCTTTATGTACCTTGCAAACAAGCAAGTTGAATGTCTATGGCACCCTTCACATCCAAAACATTTTCTGTGGTTTACTATTACAGAGTGCAGGGAACACAACAGCCAATTTTTAAAAGAGCGAACCCCTACAAAACACAGCAGGTCTGTATAATTTAATTCCCTTCTGATTTGAAATAAATAAACTCTTAGTAATAAAACTGCAATATTTTACACTCAGCTCAGAAGATAGAACTTGGTTTGCTGGAAAGAGCATTTTTGCTAAGAACCATAGAACATTGCAGCACAGAAACAAGCTATTTGGCCCTTCTAGTCTGCGTCAAACTAATATTCTGCCAGTCCTACTGACCTGCACCCAGTCCATAATCTTCCATATAACTCCCATCCATGTACCTATCCCAATTTTCCTTAAATGTTAAAATTGACCCTGTATTCACCACTTCAGCTGGCAGCTCGTTCTACACTCCCACGATTCTCTGTGCAAAGTCGTTTCTCCTCATATTTCCACCTAAATGTTTCCCCTTTCACCCTTAACTCATGTCCTCTGGTTTGTATCTCACCTAAACCTCAGTGGAATAAGCCTACTTGCATTTATTCTGTCTATACTCATAAATTTGTATACCTTTCTCAAATTTACCCTCATTCTGTTACGCTCCAGGCTTCCTGTTATATGGAATGTTGTTGTGCATGAAATGGATGCTTCAGTTCATGCATTTGAAGAAGAGTCAACTTTAAAAAGTAGTTTGTTGACTTGTGCAACATTTGTGATCCTCATTTTGGGGAACTTCATGTAGATATCTAAGTATTTATTTCTTGTTGAAAGTTGAAGTGGTCGTCAAAGTGGTGAAGACAAAACATACAAGGTGGAAGATGAACGAAGAGAGATATCTGGAGATGAGGGCAAATGGTGGGTTGTGACAATGGGGCAAGATGGTATGTGACAGGGGGCTTAGACCTAACCCAAGGGAAGGAATGAAAACTGGCATAGCCAGAGAAGCAGATCACATGAAAATGGGAAAGGTTGAAAGGTTCACAGCAAGGAGCTGTTGTTGAGGATGAGGATTTGAAGTTCTATCCAAGGTGTGAATGAAAATGTTCAGTGGAACATAAATTTCTTTTGGTTCCAGTGTAGTTTAAGGTTAGGGTTAGGATAGTATGAGGCAGTTCTAACCTAAAGGTGCTGGACTTCAGGTTTTTACTTTCTGCCTGAAGGGTGCAGTGAGAAGTGATTGTGACCAGAATCTTTAATAATGTTGGCTGTTTTCTGTAGGCAGTATCTCATGTAGATGTTTTCAGTGGATGGATATTTGGTGTCTGTGATGATCTTGGCCAGGTTTTTCACTTTCTGCAGCCTTCTGCATTTCAGACCAGGTCGTGGGTGCAACTAGTCAGTATACTTTTCACAGCACACTTGAAAAAATTAAATAGAGTATACAATAGCATGCCAAATCTCCTTCAATTTCTTATAAAGTAGAGGCATTGGAAAGCCTTTTTACACAATTGCCTTAATGTGTTGGCTCCAGGAGAAGTCTTTCAAATGTGAACCCCCAGGAACTTAAAAGTATTTACCCTTTCCAGCACTATCCGGTCAATAACAAAAAGGTGCATGGTCCTTTAGCCTCCCTTTCCTAAAGTCCACAATAGGCTCCTTGGTCTTGTTGATGATGTGAGTAAGATTGTTGTTTTGGCACCACCAAATCAAATTCTCATTATCCATTCAGCCATCAATGGTACTGTCATTGGCAAATTTATTGATTGCATTCAAGCTGACCTTGACTGTGCAATCATGCGTGAATGGGAAATACAGGAAGTACTGTATAAGCGCACATCCTTGGGATGCCCGTGTTGATAGTCAGCAAGGAGAAGGTGATGTTGCCGATCCACACTGACTGAGATCTGCCAATTCAGTGGCAGAGGGACAAACAGAATTCCAGATCCCTGAGTTTGATTATTAGTTTTGCTGATATGATGGTGTTAAACACCGAGCTGTATCAATGAAAGCATCTGATGTAGGTATTCTTGTAGTCCAGGTGAACTCACACAGAAGAAAAGGCTAGTGAGTTGATATCTGCTGTTCACCTGTTGTGATGATAGCAAATTGAAGTGAGTCCAGGGTTTTCCTCAGATAGGCAATGATTGCTCCATAACCAACCTGTCCAAGCACTTCATCAAGGTTCATGTAGGTGCCAACGGCAATAGTCATTGAGGCAGGTCACCTTGTTCTTCTTGGGCACCAGTAGAATGGATGTCCTTTTGAAGTAAATGTGGACCTCAAGACTCTAAGAGGTTGAAAATATCTGGACAGATCTCAGCCAGTTGGTCTAATTCTTTGGCTTGGCTTCGCGGACAAAACTTAATGGAGGGGTAATGTCCACGTCAGCTGCAGGCTCGTTTGTGGCTGACAAGTCCGATGTGGGACAGGCAGACACGGTTGCAGCGGTTGCAAGGGAAAATTGGTTGGTTGGGGTTGGGTGTTGGGTTTTTCCTCCTTTGCCTTTTGTCAGTGAGGTGGGCTCTGCGGTCTTCTTCAAAGGAGGTTGCTGCCTGCCAAACTGTGAGGCGCCAAGATGCACAGTTTGAGGCGATATCAGCCCACTGGCAGTGGTCAATGTGCAGGCACCAAGAGATTTCTTTAGGCAGTCCTTGTACCTCTTCTTTGGTGCACCTCTGTCTTGGTGGCCAGTGGAGAGCTCACCATATAACACGATCTTGGGAAGGCGATGGTCCTCCATTCTGGAGACGTGACCTACCCAGCGCAGTTGGATCTTCAGCAGCGTGGATTCGATGCTGTCGGCCTCTCCCATCTCGAGTACTTCGATGCTGGTGATGAAGTCGCTCTAATGAATGTTGAGGATAGAGCGGAGACAATGCTGGTGGAAGCATTCTAGGAGCCGTAGGTGATGCCAGTAGAGGACCCATGATTCAGAGCCGAACAGGAGTGTGGGTATGACAACGGCTCTGTATACGCTAATCTTTGTGAGGTTTTTCAGTTGTTGTTTTTCCAGACTCTTTTGTGTAGTCTTCCAAAGGCGCTATTTGCCTTGGCGAGTCTGTTGTCTATCTTTGAAAATATTCTCAAGCACTTTCAGCCAATGAAGTAGAGCTTTGAAATGTCATCACTCCTGTAGTTTTTGAGTACATGCTAGCTAAACATTACATTGGATTGCAATGGGGCATTCATCAGTTCAGCAATTGAATTCCACAATGGCTGATTTATATCTTGAATTCTCTTTTGCATGCTCATCCAATAAAATACTATCTCAGCCTCAGCCATTTACATCCAAGAGCACCAGACTTCCACACATCCTTCACCCTGATTTATCTCCTGAATGGCTCTAATTTTCAGATGCACTTATTCATTAAGTAAATCCAGCCTGAGATCACTTATCCTTCCTCATTCCCTTGACTTAGCAGCCTGCATTGTCTAGGGAAGTACCTTTACTTCCCCTCACAATTATTGAGATTTCGCTGTAGAACCAGTAACTTCTGGATTTCTAAGCTGCAACAGTGACTCATAATTGGCAAAACATCTATGAACATTGAGCCCAATATTTGAGCATGAACTTGCAGACATCCTCCAACACTTATAGTGGGTATTCCAGTCAAACATCCTGAGCCAGAATGGAATGGTAGAGAGTAAATATTAATGGGTGTAAGGTAAAGATTAATTTACATTTTATTTAAAGTGTTGCTTTATTTAAATGTTTCAAAATAAAAATTCAGTACTTCAGTTTTGTTTAAAATATGTTTTTATTTGTTTGAAGAGTTCTGGTGGTTTTTTGGAGGTTCTGAATGGCAAAAACATCCTTAGGATTTTGATGAAAGTGAAAAACATAAATGCGAAAATTTAGCAGGTCTCGCCGCATCCATTGGAGGTAAAGATATATATAACCGACTTTTCAAGCTTGAGCCTTTCTTCAAGGTATATTTTTTTTGATACTTTGTCACTTGATGAAGCCACAGATATGGCTTATTCTACTGTCTAAGCTTATTTAGTGATTTTATGGGAGGGTTCCTGCCTGTATCTCCAACCAGACAGCATTAACATCAACTTGTCCAGTTTCTACTGAACCTCTCCCCCGAGTCTCTCTCTTTCTCTCTCCCTCTATCTTCTTTCCTCCAGTTCCCTACCCCCTTCCCTTCCCTCTCCATTCAAAGAGCTACCCCCTCCCCTATCACCTCAGTTTTTTTGCTTCTACCCTCCCATCCATATCCACAAATTACCTCTAATCAGTCAGCCCATGGTCCTCCCCTTACCCCTTCCTCAGATTTCAGATTTCTTGTCAGAGTACATACATGACATCACATACAACCCTGAGATTCTTTTTTCCTGCGAGTGTGGCAGAATTACCACTAGTGCAAAAAATAAACTGTAAACAATCAAGAACTGTAAACAACAGAGAAAACAAAAAGAAAATCAATAAAATGCATAAATAAGAGTCCTTAAATGTGTGTCTGATTGAGTTTTTCGTTGAGGAGTCTGATGATAGAGGGGTAGCAGCTGTTCCAAGCTTTGTGGCACCTATACTTCTTTCCTGATGGCAGCAGTAAGAACAGAGTGTGTGCTGGGTAGTGTGGTTCTTTGATAATTGCTGCTGCTCTGCAACAGCAGGGTTCTCTGTAGATGTACTCAGTAGTGGGGACGTTTTGCCTATGATGTCCTGGACTGTGTCTACTACCTTTTGGACGGCTTTATACTTAGGGGTAATGGTGTTTCCATGCCGGACCGTGATGCAGCCGGTCAGCACACTTTCCACCACACCACTGTAGAAATTTGCCAGGGTTTCTGGTGTCATATCAAACGTCTGCAAACTCCTGAGGAAGTAGAGGTGCTGACGTGTTTTCTTCACGATGCCATTGGTGTGTTGAGTCCAGTAAAGATCATCCAAGATAGTGACTCCCAAGAACTTACCTTCTCCACCTCTGATTCCCCCAGTGATCACTGGATAGTATACCTCTGGCTTTCCTTTCCTGAAGTCAACAATCATTTCCTTAGTTTTGGTGACATTGAGTGCAAGATTGTTTTTTGTGCTCCATTCAGCCAAGTTTTCAGAATCAGGATTTATGGTCCTGAACAAGACATGAAATTGGGTGTTCCTGTATGCTGATTCATCCCCTTCCTTTATTCAGCCCACTACCATGGTACCGTCAGCAAATGTGTAGATGGTGTTATTGTGGTACCAAGCCTCACAGAGCAGGGGGCTAAGAACACAACCCCTCTGGTACTGATAGAGATTGTGGAGGAGAGGTTCTTATCAATCCTCACTGATTGTGGTCTGGAGGTGAGGAAATCCATGATCCAATTACACAGTGGGGTGTTATCTCCCAGATATTAGAGTTTGCTGATCAGTTTTGAGGGGATGATCACGTTAAATGCCGAACTGTAGTCAATATGGAGCATCCTGATGAATGCATCTTTGCTGTCCAGGTGTTCCAGGGCTTTGTGTAGAGCCAGTGTAGACTACACTAGGCAAACTGGAATGGATCCATGTCACAACTCAGACAGGAGCTGATCTGCTTCATCATCAGCCTCTCAAAACACTTAATCACTGATGTAAGAGCTACTGGCAATAAAGGCAGGTTACTACACTCTTCTTGGGTACTGGCATGATTGACCCCTGTTTGAAACTGATGGGTACCATGTCTGCTGGAGTGAGATATAGAAGATATCCATGAATGCCTTGGTAAGTTGGTCAGCACAGATTTTTAATACTCATCCAGGTTCTTCATCCAGGCCGGATGCTTTCCTCGGATTCACTCTCCTGAAGGGAGCATTCACGTCATTCTCAGATATGGAAAGGATGAGATCATTAGGGGATGTGGGGATGTGAGGAGTGGTTCTTTGCTGTTACTGTTGTCAAATCAGGCTAGAAGGCATTGAGTTTCTCTGAGAGAGAAGTTTTGCTGTCTGCTATTTTATCTCTCCTTTCCTCTCCTCCCCCACCTTTTAATTCAGGTGCCTGCCTGCTTTATGCTCATACCTTAAAGAAGGGCTCAGACCTGAAATGTTGGTTAGCCTTTACATCCAATAGATGCTGCGTGACCTGCTGAATTTCTCCAGCACTTTTGTGTTCTGCATCCTGCTCACATTCTTTCCTTCATTCCCTTCACTTTTGATCTCCACGCTATGTCTCCCTACCTGGCCCCCTCTCTCTGACTTCCCCATGTTAAGTGGACCAATCTGTTCCTCTTCCTCAAATCTTCCTGAACCAGCTGAGTGCATTTCCAATCTGTTAAATCGGTAGCAGAAATACAATATGATTTAGACCACCTTTTTAACAACACGATCTCAACTTTCAGCAATCAAGCAACTGGTGAAATCTTACGAAGTAACCACTCCTGCTGTGATTTGGATGTGACACCCACATTCCCAGCAGTGTTATGGCCACACACCTAACAACTGTCCCATTTGCAGTAATCTGTTAAATGGATTAATGTAATTAAACACTATGTCACTTAACATCCCTTTGAAGTGACAGATGCTATTACACAGAGGAAGACCAATATTTTTTGCATAATCAGTGATGACCAAATCTCCAGCTGTTTGAACTCTTAGCTCTGGAATTTCATCTCTAAGCCCCTCTACTCCTTTCAGAATTCCAGGAAACCTATGGTCAAGCTTTTTTTTAGCCTTCTGTGGTTAGATGTCAATTATTTCCCCCATTTGCTCATTTTGTGATGCACTTTGGGACAGTTTGCTATGTTAAAGGCACTAGGTAAATGCAAGTTGGTGTTGTAAAGAGATTAATGACTGTGCAAAAAGCCACAGTAACAAAAAAAAGCATGACAGTCAGCAAATACCAACAGTTCTAAGAATCCAATGAAAATTGGTGCCCTGGGGCTACCGAGAACAGCTTTTGGTTTAGCTTGAGCAAGTATCACACTGATGATCAACATTAACACTATTGTTTGACCCTGCTCCAGCTGAAAGCATTCAAAACTGGCTGAGATCTTCACAACCACTCTGAGCTAAGGCCCTCATTAGAATTTTGATAAGATCTGCTTTCAATTCATCAGGATTTAAGACCAACATCTTTCAGGCATCTTTGTTCAGATAGTGAAGGCTTTTTAGGGGAGAATAAACAAAAGCATGTCCAGAGGCAGAGACTCTGATAACCAGAGGACACAAACCAAAGGTGATTGACAAAGGACCCAGAAATGTATGCAATGAGAGGTTAGATGTCAGGAAGGTGGCTGAAACTATTGCAATAGGAACCTTCAAATGGAATTGGAAAATACTCATTGTTGAAAAAATTGGTGTAGGATAGCATATCTTGAGCAACAAATGAGAAGTATGAGGGACTCAGCAGGTCAGGCAGAATCCATGGGATCCTTGGAACCCTTTATTGAGACTGAAGTAGCAAGGAGAGTATATCAAGGGAGAAAAGGAGGTGGAAAAGACTCAAGTGAAGGACTAGGAGGTGAGTGGGTATTCAACAGAAGATGGGAGAGATGGGGAGACAGGTAGAGGAAAAGACCACTGGGGGGGGGGGGGAGCAGAAAGTTAGAAAGAAAAATAAGGACTAGGTAAAGAAGAGGGGGGAATCAGAGGAACCAGATAGAGTTTTGGGTTACTAAAATTAGAAAAATCAATGGGCAGAGGATCCATACTGATTGATTATGAATAGAGCCAACAGCGACCCAATTCTCTTTTGTCACAACAGAAAATGTTAGAAACTGTCAGCAGGTCTGGCAGCATCTGTGCAAAAAGAAACAGAGTTAACATTCCATTAAGGAGTTAAGAACAAATTAACTATGATCTAATTGAACAAAAGAACATGTCTGAGGAGTTGGAAGCCTTCAAATGCTATCCGGCTTTTCTGATATTTGGTCAACAGCATATCTAATGTGGCTGAGTAGGAGCACTCTCTTGCCTCAAAACTGAAGACCTAGTCCAGAGTCCTCAGCACAAAATCTATGCAGACCCTCCATGTGGGTGTAATAAGGGTGGGTAAATCCCCAGGGCCTGAGGGGAGCTGGTGCAGATTTTACAGGTGCCCCAGCAGATGTATCTAAAACCTCATTAGCAAGAGAACTGAAGAAAACAATGTTCTTTTATTTTCCAATATTTTTATTAACATTGAAATTTCACATCAAAAAATACAGAGTATATATGGATATATGTTAAAAGTCAAGAAGATACATTACACTTAAATCATATCACTTCATCTAAGGTACCCCACGTTTTATCAAAAACCTGGTCCATCTCCAACATTACTCTCCACTTCCTTGATCCTGAGGGGTATAGAGAGGGAAAATGCAAGGAGGCTTTTTCATAGAGGTTGGGAGAGATAAGAACGAGAGGACATGGATTTAAAGTGAAACGTTATCTGTTTAAGAATATCAGGGGAACCTCTTCACTCTTCACTCAGAGGGCGGTGAGAGTGTGGAATGAGCTGCCAGCTGAAGTGGTGAATGCAGACTTGATTACAACATTTAAGAGAAGAATGGATAAGAGGGGTATGGATGGCTATGGTCCAGGAGCGAGATGATGGGACAAGGCAGAAAAATGCTTTGACACAGACTAAATACGCCGAAGGGCCTGTTTCTGTGCTGTTTTATGGGTGTTGAATTCGCCCATGTTATCTTCTGAATGAAACATTATACCAGGGCAAATGTGAAATCATAGGGCAGCACAGTTAGCGTAGTCAAGTTTATTGCCATCTAATTGTACAAGTGCAACCTGACAAAACAGTCCTCGGTGCAAAACATACAGACGCACAACCAGACATTACACACATACAGGCGAACAATACATCTGCATGACAAGTATTTCATCTATGCAAATAAATTAATAGATTTAGTTTTATACATACGAGAGTCGCAGATGGTTCGTGTGAGCAGTTTCTTTGGTTGTTGAGCATTCTCATTGCCCGTGGGAAGGAGCTAATCCTTAGCCTAGTGGAGCTGACTCTGATATTCCTGTATCTCTTCCCTGACGGGAGCAGTTGAAAGATGCAGGGTAGAAGGGGTCCTCAATGATTTTGCACACCCTCTTCCCAGTATATCACGTCGATGGAGTGGGAGGGGTGCGAGAGAGACTCCTGTGATCCTCTCTGCCACTCTTATGGTTAGCGCCACACTGTTACAACACCAATTACTGGGGTTCGAATCCAGCGCTGCGTGTAAGGAGTTTGCACGTTCTCCGTGGATTTTCTCTGGGTGCTCCGATTTTCTCCCACCCTTCAAAAATGAACAGGGGTTGTAGGTCCATTGGGTGAAATTGGGCTGCATGGGGCTTGTAGTCCGATAGGGGTTGTTACCGTGCTGTAGGTCTAAAAATTAAATTTAAAAAATGTAAAAAATATATAAAAGATCAAATGTGATATTTTGAAGACGAGCAAAGGTGTTTTTCCCAGAGCTTGTCAATGTTTATCTTTCAACCATCAGCACGAGAATCTATTATTTAGTCATTATGGTATTCGCTTGCCGTCTGCAGGAACTGGCTATGTGCAAAATTGGCTGCAAATTTTTCTGTTGCATTTTTTATTGGTTTAACTTACCTGGTATTTTCCTGTATCTCAAGAAAGTGATACTGACACATTTCCTATTTTACAACAAAGAGTGTCACTTGGTATAAAGCATGTTTGGACAACCTGCAGGGATGTGATATTGAAATGCAAGTTATTTTTTTCTCTCTATTGCAATTATGCCTTCTGATTACTACCCAGGCAAAATACAGGGGTACTCCTTCTCCAGGTTGCATCCCCTGTTGTTGATTTTCCCACTAATATATTTCGTCTGTCAATATAATGAGAACAGCATCAATAAATACACAAAAGTGCTGGAGAAACTCAACAGATCTCACAGGATGCTGCAGAGGTTGCTGAGTTTCCCCACCACATTTGAGTAGTTACTGCATTCACAGTGTCTAGAGAATTTCTTGTTTCACCCCAAGACACATATCTGCTTCAATGTGAGGAGTGGAAAATACAGTACAGATAATTATAAAGCTTAGTATTTACTATTTACATCATCCCACGGGAAAATTAAACTTGTGTACTAACTTAGCACCAGGAAACTGGGTAATATGATGGACACTATATAATTATATCAGTCACCAACCTGGATTTAGAATCAGAATTCTTCCTTTAAAATTCTGAAAATTGTCAGTATTGTACTACTAGAAGCAGTGTAAGAAAATAGTTCGGGAGAAATTCCTCATCTACCTGAGAGATCAACTTTGTTTTAATATCTTGACCATAAACATGTGAAAACGATGAAAGTAAAGAAGCTGCTAAAAGCGATTAAAGTGAAAGGCAGAGATTAAAGGAAAACTGGGCAAACATATGAGGAAGCAAAGAGCAGGATGTACGATAGGAAGAAGCGAGGAAGATGTCTAGTTTGAAGCATATGCACTGCCGTAGATGAAATGGGCATTCAATTCTCCGTTGTATTCTGATGCAATGGGGTATTTTTTTAACAGGTGAGTATGTGATTGAGGTTGCAAGTGGCTGGTGAAATCCAGGAAAGTTCTGAGCCCATTGAGAAGCAGGCCTATACATATGCCTCCTACCCCCAACTTCTGTATGTAACAATTTAACTGCTTCACAAGAGGCTGTGAGAGTTTGTATGTTCTCTCTGTGTCTGCACGGGTTTCCTCCGGGTGTTCAGTTTTCTTTCACATTCATAGAAGATTAATTGGTCACATGGATGAGCTGGAAGAGCTTACGACCCTGCTGTATCTCTAAATTCCAAAACAAAATTAAGTGCACAGGCCTCCCTGAAGAGCCATTTTCAGTTTTATTCCCTGATTTCGAGCTATTATTGTTTCAGACCAAAGCTCTGTGGGTTTCCCCAACTTCTTGAAATTCACTAGTAGAAACAAAGCAAAAAGACAGCAGTGATTGAAGGTTGAATCCATGACCGGAAAATTGCCAAAGTACTCAGAAATCATAACTGTTCCCTTATCTGCTAATTCACAGTATCTTGCTGAGAAGTTACTTGCCTCACTTTGTTAGTGTCACCAACATTTTGGAGGAAGCTGTGTACAACTGGCACTTCTATCACATCTGAGGGCCAACTTGACATGAAATGAGCAACGTCAGGAACAGCATCAGGCAACCATTCGCTGCCAGCTCCCCAAAATGAGAATGACCTATCTAGCACTTAAGATAAGCTTCATTGAAATATCAGGACACCAGCATCTCAAGTTCAAGGTCGTGTCTCAGGGACCAGCAAAATTATAGAACATTTCAGCACAGAAAGAATACCCTTTGGCCCATCTAGTCTGTACTGAACTCTTACTCTGTTTTGTCCTCCCTGCAACTGGACTATAGCACTCCACACCCCTCCCATCCATGTACCTATCCATGCTCTTCTTAAATGTCAAAACTGAGCCTGCATTCACCACTTCAGCTGGCAGCTTGTTCCACACTCTCTATATGAAGTTCCCCTTAATGCTCCCTTTAAACATTTCACCCTTAACCCATGTCCTTTAGTTCTTGTTTTTCACCCAACCTCTGTGGAAAAATGCCTGCTTGTTTACACTATCTATACCCTTCTTAATTTTGTATTCCTCTATCAAATTTCCCCTCATTCTCATTCTCCAAAACTCCAGGGATAAAGTCCTAACCTGTTTAACCTTTCCCTGTAACTCAGGGCCTCAAGTCTGGCACTATCCTTGTAAACCTTCTCTACTCTTCAATCTTATTGAATTTTTTCATGTAGTTAGGTGACCAAAATTGCATACAATATTCTAAATTTGGCCTCACCAATGTCTTGTACAACTTCACTAAAATATCCCAACTCCTACACTCAATACTTTGATTTATGAAGGCCAACATGCCACAAGCTCTCTTTGTGACCCTGTCTACTTTTGAGGTCACTTTCAGGGAATTGTGTATCTATAGTCCCAGACCCCTCTGTTCTACTGCACTCCTCAGTGCCCTACCATTTGTTATTTACTTAAACAGACCTGCTATTGAACATGGTGGCATGATTTACAGGGTGCTGTCAAAATCACTGACATCCTCATTGTTCTTACACTTGAATCCTCCCTCCCAGAGCTCTGCTGAAGACAAATGCAGAAGCTTGTAGTTGACTATTCCTCATTACTTAGCCTTCACCTTAAGTCCAAAACAAAAACCAATCTGCTGAAGGGTCGAGCGGCATCAGGTGGAAGAAAAAATGCCAATGTTTCAGATCGGAACCCTTCATCAAGAGCAAGACTTGAAACGTTGATAATTTCTCTGACTGATGCTGCTCAACCTGCTGAGTTCCACCAGCAGGTTGTTTTCTGATCCAGATTCTGGCATCTGCACTCTCTCATATGTCTCCACTTTCAGTCCATTGTACCATAGCCATTTTGCCACCTGTATCACTAAGACAAGCATGCCTGCAGACTTGGCAAGGAAGAAGGAAAGGGATTTGGTATAAACTGATCCAATGTGGTCAACAACCTTCTGCAAACACTAGTCAGCCAAGTAGCCCAAAACCTGGTCTCTTGAAAGGCTGATATTGAAGTATATCAGCTCCTGTCTGAGCAACAGGTCTACAGAGGATGCCATTTCACTGGCTCTACAAAAAGCCCTGGAACACCTGGACAGCAAAGATGCATACATCAGAATGCTCTTTATCGAACACAGTTCAACATTTAACACCATCACCCCTCAACATTGATCAGCAAACTCCAAGACCTGGGATTCAGCATGCCACTGTGTAATTGGATCATGGATTTCTTCATCTACAGACCAGATCAGTGAGGATTGGTAAGAATATCTCCTCCACAATCTCCATCAGTACCGGAACACCACAGGGCTACACTGTTAACCCCCTGCTCTACTCGCTTTACACCTATGACTGTGTGGCTCAGAACGACAACAACACCATCTACAAACCTGCTGATGATACCAGGGTCGTGGGTTGAATAAAAAGAGATGAGTCAGTGTACAGGAGGGAGATAGTAAAGCTGGACCAAATGGTGCACCAACAATAACCTTGCACTCAATGTCACCAAGTGGAATGAGGGTTGGCACAGACTAGAAGGGCTGACTGGCCTATTTTCTGTTCTGCAGCATTCTATGCTTCTAGAACCAAGGAGCTGATTATTGACTTCAGGAAGAGAAAACCAGAGGTATATGATCTAGTGATCATGGGGGGACCAAATGTGGAGAGGGTGACCAAATTTAAGTTCTTGGGAGTCACTATCTCAGAAAATCTTTCCTGGAGTCAACACAGTAACGACATTGTGAAGAAAGCACATCAGCGCTTCTACTTCCTCAAGAGATTGCGGAGGTTCGGTATGACAACGGAAACCCTAGCCAATTTCTACAGATGGGTGGTGGAAAGTGTGCTGACCGGCTGCATCACAGTCTGGTGTGGGGACACCAATACCCCCAAGTACAAAGTCCTGCAAAAGATAGTAGATGCAACCCAGGACATTACAGATAAACCCCTTCCGACCATGGAGAACATCTATGGGGAATACTGCCATCTGAGATCAGCAGCAATAATCAAGGACCCACACCACCCAGCACATGCTCTGTTCACACTTCTACCATCAAAAAGGAAATAAAGTTGCCACAAATCTCACACCACCAGATTCAATAACAGCTACTATCCCTCTACCATCAGACTCTTCAACAACAAACTCAATCAGGGACTCATTTAAGGACTCTTTTGCATTTTATTGTTTGTTTTTATTCTCCTTTCAGTATTGATCATTTGTTTTGTTACAAGATCAAACCAGCAACCACAAATAAGGCATATCACACAGGGGCAAAAATTCACCTTAAAACTTTAATTCGAAATTCCCCCCTTTTATAACAATGCCCACTGGTTACTATGCAAATTTAGATAACAGTGTAAAACTAATAAATTCGCCAGCCTACATAAAACATATGTAATCAAAGTCTAAGTTGCACTTAGAAACAGAAAAACACCCCACAGAAAAACTTAGGCACAAAACATACAAGACTCACAAAACTTCGATCTCAACCGAAGCAAAGATCATAAACAAAATTCAGTTTGTTTGGTAAACTGAAGCCAAAAGATCTTTGAGAGAGAGAGAGAGAGCATAAAATTCAAAGTTGTCTTCTTGTGTTGCTTGCAGAGAGATGAACCACTGGCTTGGTCCAGATCCTTCTGGCTGCCTTTGGAATGTTCATCCTTTTTGAAATTCCAACATTCTAAACTGTCCTCCAGACCATGACTCATGCTCTGGGCCTTCTTCCACTCCACACCACCACCCAGTGGTCATTTATCATCCAAGTCCAGAAATTTTTAGATCATTTTCTGCACATGCCCAGTCCGTCTCCCATTCTCTCAGCAGTCCACCTTCACCTTGGCTCTCTCAGGCAAACTGTCACTTTTTAACATAGAACCGCACAACACATAGGTCAATACACAACACAGAACTCTGTAACAGTTTACATGTATACATTGTGTACAGTTTCTTTTCACTTCCAAAAAGTGGTAATTCTCCCGGACCCACAGGAAAAAGAATCTCAGGATTGTATGTGATATCGTTATGTACTCTGACAATAAATCTGAAATCTGAAAATCTGATTGCAAGGCTAAAACGCCAGTGGTATAAATAGACATTTATTTTCTGGGTTCATTGATGCATGTCAAAACCCATTCTATTCCTATTTAGGATTAAGATAAAATCATAGAGATTCTGAACAAAAGAAGGCCCTTCAGCCACCAAGTCCACACTGACCATTCACATTTGCACTAATTCCATCCCAACTCATTTTATTTTTTCCCATATTCCCATCAACTCCCCCAGATTCTACCCCTCACCTACACACTAGGGCTAATTACAGCGCCAATTAACCTACCAGCCCACATATTTTTGAAATGTGTGAGAAAATTGAAGCAGTCAGAAGAAACCCATGCATTCACAGGGTGGACATGAAAACTCCACGTAGAGAGTAACAGGGATTATACTTGAATCCAGATTTTTGGCACTGTTAGGCAACAGCACACCATTCTGCTGTCCAGTAATTGTAAACCAATGTTCTGAAAGTTGGGCTAAAACATCTTCAGATGTGTTAAGTAAACTCATCCTAAGTGCCAGATATGGCCTTGTGCAAGTTGCTCCTCTGTCTATGAAGCTGGTGACCTGTGGGCAGTAATGAATACCAAGCACGAAGAGCAGCAGATGAACACGGAGGAGGAAGGAAAGGAAGAATACCATGACTCCTAGCTGTGTGAAGGAGGGATCATTGTCAGCAGGATTTCATAACAAACAGCTGCTTCACCTAAGGAGCCTGCAAGATCATAATGTTCCAAGTAACTCCAGTCTCTACCACCAATGGATTAGTAGTCAGGTAGGTAGCCCCGATCTTGCAGAGCAATACTCTCATGTCACATACACCTGCATTATTTGAATACCTGTTTCAACTTCCCAATCAGTTACACCTCATTCAAAAGGCTTAGACTAAGACTTTCCAGCAAGGGTTTTCACACAGAGTATAAACAGTTGTGTGCAGGTCACCTTGACAAATCTTGAGCAGCTAAGAAATTGGCCAAGAGTTTCATGTGGGATCTGCAAGATCTCAGGCTTCTCTGCAGCCTTTGTCTCTTTAGCATGCTGCTCCATTGTAGCTGCCATATGGAATCCAGTTAAGGCCTTTTGTTTTATTTCTGAACAGCAATGTGTTGAGAGCTGCATGCTAATTGAGTGATAATCCCTTGAGGAATCACATTGGTCCCATTATTTTGACCAATATCCCCAAGTTTTGCAGAGGCAGCAATTTGGTTTGAGCAGTAGGCATAATTCTTTCGCAAAAAAAAAAAGGTTCAAACTAGTAAAGGTTAAAACTTTGTGTTTTTACTTCTTAGTTAATTTTGTGCCTATCCCTTTAAGAAATTGTTGTTTGTAGAGTTACCATAGTGACTATGATATCATATGTCATAATATCTGGGTGTATGGAGAGCTTGTTTCTCATTCTTCGAAGAATTATGAAGGAGACATAAGCTCAAGATCATTTTTTTTTAATTCGTTTTCATCATCTTAATTTTGGCTTATATCTGTTTAAAGTGGAATATCGTTATATTATACAGTATGCTTCGTTTATTCATCGTTATGAAAATCTCAATGCGAAGTTATGCAAAATATTTATTCATTTTATTAACGAATTAAAGCTACTTAAAGCTGCAACTACAAAGTTTGGTTTATTGGATTAATAAGATAGTAATTCGGAATATCGTCACTCGCATTTCCTTGAAGATGACACGTTTTGAAATTGGGAAATATTAGAACTTGGAAAGGCATTAATTGATTTGTAACTATTTTCCAATCTCTGCACTCCAAAATTTGAAGAGTAGAATTCTTTCTGGTTTCTTGGCCAATATTTACTCAATTAATATTTTTGAATGCCTGATTATTATTACATTGCTATTTCTATGGGCAAATAGTCTGACTCATGTTCTGGATTACAACAAAACAACTTCATGGACTGCAAAGGGCTTTGAAATGATGTGAAAGACAAGGCATTATTCCACCTCTTTCCTTCACATTCATAATGACAGTATGTTGGTGTGTGCCAAGCTCTGGTTACCCAGAGCAGTTGGATCCAAGATTAGCATGATAATAATCATTATTTCACTCACTGTTCTGTGCCAGCTGTGCTGTTATTTCATGCCTGCAATAACACCCCACCATGACTACCAGCCCCCCCACATCTCCATCGGGCACACAAAGCTCAAAACGGTCAACCAGTTTACCTATCTCGGCTGCACCATTTCATCAGATGCAAGGATCGACAATGAGATAGACAACAGACTCGCCAAGGCAAAAAGCGCCTTTGGAAGACTACACAAAAGAGTCTGGAAAAACAACCAACTGAAAAACCTCACAAAGATAAGCGTATACAGAGCCGTTGTCATACCCACACTCCTGTTCGGCTCCGAATCATGGGTCCTCTACCGGCACCACCTACGGCTCCTAGAACGCTTCCACCAGCGTTGTCTCCGCTCCATCCTCAACATCCATTGGAGCGCTTACACCCCTAACGTCGAAGTACTCGAGATGGCAGAGGTCGACAGCATCGAGTCCACGCTGCTGAAGATCCAGCTGCGCTGGATGGGTCACGTCTCCAGAATGGAGGACCATCGCCTTCCCAAGATCGTGTTATATGGCGAGCTCTCCACTGGCCACCGTGACAGAGGTGCACCAAAGAAAAGGTACAAGGACTGCCTAAAGAAATCTCTTGGTGCCTGCCACATTGACCACCGCCAGTGGGTTGATAACGCCTCAAACCGTGCATCTTGGCGCCTCACAGTTTGGCGGGCAGCAACCTCCTTTGAAGAAGACCGCAGAGCCCACCTCACTGACAAAAGGCAAAGGAGGAAAAACCCAACACCCAACCCCAACCAACCAATTTTCCCTTGCAACCGCTGCAATCGTGTCTGCCTGTCCCGCATCGGACTTGTCAGCCACAAACGAGCCTGCACCTGACGTGGACTTTTTACCCCCTCCATAAATCTTCGTCCGCGAAGCCAAGCCAAAGAAGAAGAATTGCAATCCAAATCTAAACTGGCATGACAGACAAAACAGCTTCATCAACACTCATTCATTTCCAAACATGCATATATGGATAGCATGCTAATTGCAGGGTAAAAAAAAACTGACTTTGTCCTCAGGATAGCTACAAGTGGTGAAAGAGAGATGATTGTAAAACCACCTGCTTAGGGAATTCATCCTTGACACTATTCAATGTACCATCATCTGGTTATCTCACACAGTATGAAAGGCCTTCAGTCCATCATGCTCGTGCTGTATCTTTGAAAGAACTTACCTCTCCACCTCTCTCTTCCAACTTTCTTCTTTCTCATTATCCTGTATGCTTCTTCTTTTTAAATATATGTCTAATTCCCTTCAGAAAATTTCCTTTGGATCTACCTCCACTGTAATTTCAGCCAACACATACCCATTCACAACTTAATACATTAAAGTGACAGAGGAACTCAAAAGGCCCCACAGTATCCATATCAGGCAAAGAAATATAACTGATGTGTCGAGCTTGAGCTCTTTGTTTAGGCATGAACAAAAAGCAGGCGGGCGCCTTAATCCAAAGGTGGAAGGAAGAATGGAAGAAAGGACAGGGGAGGAGTGCAGGCCTACACAGGCAAGCCTCTACAACTCTTCCTCCACTACAATCTACATAGGCAAGTGTCCTCAACTCTTCCTCTGCTACATCCAAGTCAAAGGAGCAGCCATGGATGGATATGCCTTTTTGTTAGCTATGTTGAGCAATCCATGTGACAAACCTACACAAGCAAGGCTGGTACAGCCTATGCTCCTCTCCCTGACCAATCTTCACACCTTTTTATTCTGGCACCTGCCTGCTTTTTGCTCATATCAAAAGCTTCAGGCCAGAATTGTTGTTATATATCTCAGATTTCAGATTAATCGCAAAGTACATACTTCACATCACATACAACCCTGAAATTATTTTTTCTGTGGGCGCGGCAGAATTACCACTTATTGGTGGTGCAAAAAAAAACTGTACACAGCGTAAACATGTAAACAAATAAAGAACTGTAAACAGATAGAGAATGTAAACAAACTGACTGAAATATGGAGAAAATTTTAAAAAATCAATAAAGTGCGCAAGATCGAGTGACAAGTCTGATGGAGAAGGTGTAGCCTGATGGTGCAGGTCTTGTGGCACCTCTGCCTCTTTCCTGATTGCTGCAGCGAGAACAGAGCATGCGCTGGGTGGTGTGAATCCTGCTGCCCTCTGTTGGCAGCTTTCCCAGTGACGTTCTCAATAGTGGGAATGACTTTGCCTGCGATCTCCTAGGCTGCATCCACTACCTTTTGGTGGGCTTTACGCTCAATGTTATTGATGTTCCCATACCAGACCGCGATGCAGCTGGTCAGCACACTTTCCACCACACCTCTGTAGAAATTTGCCTGGATTGTATACTTCTGGCTTTCCTTTCCTGAAGTTAACAATCACCTCCTTTGTTTTGGTAGCCATTGAGTGTAAGGTTTTTGCAATGATTCAACCAAGTATACGCCTCCTGTATGTTGACTCATCACCTTTCTTTATCCAACTTACTACCGTGGTATCGTTAGTGAATTTGTAGATGGTGTTATTGTCATAGTGAGCCATACAGTCGTAGGTGTAAAGTGAGTAGAGATCTCAGCCCTGTGGTGCTCCAGTACTGATAGAGATTGTGGAGGAGATGTTCTTACCAATCCTCACTGATTGTAGGTGAGAAAATCCATATTCCAATTACACAGTAGGGCGTTATTTCCCAGGTCTTGGAGTTTGCTGATCTGTTTTGAGGGGATGATCATTTTAAATGGCGAACTGTAGTCAATACAGAGCATCCTGATGAATGCATCTTTGCTGTCCAGGTGTTCCAGGGCTTTGTGTAGAGCCAGTGAGATGGCATCCACTGCAGACCTGTTACTACGATAGGCAAACTGGAACAAAGTCCTCCAGCACTTTTGTGTATTAACTACAATCAGCAGACTTTCTTGTTTCACGCCATTCACAACTCACTGCATTTTTTAAAAATCTTAATTTCTCCTATTAATTTCGTTTGGAAACATCAGAACACTAAAAAAAGAGGAGCAGGAGTTGGTCAGCAGGCCCTTCAAGGCTATTCCTGCATTTAATATGATCATGGCTGATCTATGCTGGCCTCAATTGTGTCAATTCTCCATACCCTTTGATTCCTTTAATTGGTCAAATGTTTTTCCACCTCCACTTTACTTACAGCTTTCACCACTCACCGGGACAGAGAATTTCAAAGATTCACCACATGCTGCAAAACAAATCTCTGAATGCCTCCATTTCAAATGACATGCCCTTTCTCTTCCAGTTATGTCTTCTTGTTCAAGACCCCATCATCTCTCCTCTTCAGCCCCTTAGGATCTTATATATTTGAAACAGTTTCATTTTTGGCATTCTGTTCAAAACACTCCTAATTTCATATTTGATGTTTATTCCAAGGCAGAATCAGAAAAGAAATGGGAAAATAACTGGATTTAATTTAAAAAAAACACTAAAATGCTGGAGGAACTCAACGGGTCACACAGCATCCAATGGAGGGAAAGATTTTTTTAAACCAAAAATAAACTTTATTCATAATTATTATTTACAAAAGAAAGCCATTTAAAGTTTATTTGCAGCCTATTGTCATGCCCACCTTTGCATATTGTTACATACTCTCTATTTACACCAGTGCCACCACCGTGGCACCTTGCCGTTACTCTCCCCTCTGTTGTTTGGGGGGCTTTCCCTCAGTCTCAGCCCTTCAATACCCAGTAATGGAAGGACTCTAGACTGTGGTCCTTCCCCATCAGCATTACCAAAGCTTGGTAAAGATATGTAACCAACATTGTGGGCCTGAGCCCTTCTTGAAGGTATGAGCAAAAAAGGCAGGCAGGCACCTGAATAAAAAGGCTGGGGGAGGAGGGAAGAAAGGGTTGAGGGAGGAGGACAAGCCAACAGGTCTTAGGCATAATCGGGCATGGATAGGAGGACAAGAGAAGAATGGTGAGAATTGGTCAGGGAGAGGGGAGACTCTGTGAATGTGAAGCTGGAGGAAAGGAAACAGAGGGAAAGGTATTTCACTTAAATATTTTTTTGTTGACCAGAATTTCCATAGGATCATTCTGTTCGCAGCATAAAGGGAAGATTTGACAGATGTGAACAAAACCTTGCTGCATTCAAATAGACAGAAGCTGCTCCCATTAATGGTCAGTTCAGGGAACAAATGTCAGAGTCTTAAAGTGATGGGCAGGGATAGGGCCAAGAAAATTTGGGGGTGGAGCTTGCCTGTTTACACCGATGACTCCAAACACAACTGTCAGTGTTTAGCCATTTAAAAGACTGTAGGTTCAGGGCTCCTAAACACATGCTGTCAAACATGAAAGTATTGGACTTATTGACAGATCTGAAATGCTGAATCCTTCCATTCACTTTGCCAATGAAAAACATATAAAGTCCAAAAGGTGAGCCCAGGTTTGCTGACATTCCCCAGCATTTATCCTGGGGAACTTCTTTTCAAGTCTTGTGCCAGTATAACTCTACAGATTACAACTGGGACTGTATATCTGAGGATGAAGAGGTGAAGGATAATGAAAGTACATTTGTTAACAACTTGGTTTTACAGCAATATATTTAATTATTTATATCCTTTTGTTTGTTTATTACATTGATATTTTATGTTGTTTTAAGTTATCATTTTAAATTGTTTTAATTATTTGTCCATTTTAATTATTAAAATATATTTAAGTTCCTTAAAAATTATTAAATAATCCTCACAACTTTGACAAACAGTAAAGTAAGATTTGGGCTTTGCTGCTGTCTGGATCACACTGCTGGGGCCTGGAATAGATTGCCACATTTGGAAAATATAAGTATAAGCATAAAGGTCTGTGGGAGGTAACTCTCAGCACAAGTAGTTGAACCAACAAGATTGGATCTTTTTTACACAGAGGTAGGTTGTGACCTGGGATCCACTGTTTGAAATAGTGAGTTTGATTGTTGCTTTCAGAAGAGAATTGGATAAATAATTGAAAGTTAAAAAAATGCAGGGATTAAGGAAAGGATTTTTGTTGGTGCGACATGGCATGGCTAATGAAATCAACTGGATTGTTCCATTTAGACCCAATTCAAACTCATGGTTATAGAGAGAAGCCCACCCATTCACACACCAATCAAACACCCATTCACACACCAATCAAACACCCATTCACACTAATCCTACATGAATCCCATTTTTTATTCTCTACACCAGGTACAAATTCTAGCATCTGAAGTTCGAAAACTCGCTCAGCAGGGGTGGAGGGGGATTAAAATCTAGGTCAAAAGGAGAGGAATGAAAGAGTTTAGAGAAGGAACAGAAGATCTTTAGACCTTGACCATTGTGGACACCTCACAGCTGTGGTGTCTAGATTGAAGAATGCTTGAATGCTTTTCTAAACAGGATGACGTGCCTTTAAAGTATTTTTAGTGGACACAAGTTCCATTCATTTACAAATATTTGGGCAACCACTGCGTGTTGACTGTACCCATCATGATTTTTTTTTAAACAAAAACTTTGTTAAGGAAGAATGAGACCAATTTCAGTGAAAGCCGGTGAGAGCTGACTTTGATCATCAATTGGAGACAGATTCTCCAATTTAACAGTAGTTAAATTGCACCAACTCAAAACTCCCTACTGGAAAATATACATGGTAAATCTTGTCAAAGGAATTGTGGAGCAATCTTAACTATCTTTTTTTTTCATTTTGAAAACTTTATTGTAAAATCTTGGTTCTGAAAATATAAAATTAGAGTGGTCCTTTTCAAAGATCTCATCTGTATCTTCAAAGGAAAGGAACTCCAGATCTGTGGCATTAATCATCGAAGTTGGAACAAATGATGAAGGGGATTTCTATAACACCATGAAGATTGTAGATTTCAGATGATGTGACAAAAAACATTAGTCTCTTTTGCCAGATTCTGATTTCTTTCTGACGTTTGGGTCATGTCTGTTTTACTCATTCCAAAGTTGCCTTTTCTATTTGATCATACACAAGCTTTCTTCCTCGGAATCATTCTCACTTTCTGTTTGAGACTCCAGACTCTCTGTGAAATGTTTCTCAGGTTGTGGGAACTGCTCTTGCTTCATGTAACTTCCTTTGTCTGACGCAAGAGTGTCACTGTCATAGTCATAACTTTCTTCAGACTCGTTCCTCTGGGTATAATAGTTGGTCACTATAATCACTGCCTTTTTGTTCCCATTAGATGTTCTGTTCGTTGGAAGTGATGGCTCAACTTCCATTTCTTCAGTGTCATTGGATTTACCAGTCAGTCTCATGTTCTGCCACAAATAATCCAAAAACATAGAAGCCTGTAGCAACCTACTGATTCTCTGGAAATGTCGCTCAGTATAGGGAACTAATCCCCCCAGAGCGGCCTTAATTTCATTATACTGAAGAAGATGTTCAGGAGTTTCATTTCTCAGAAGGATCTGGATGACGTACTGAGCTTCATGGCAGTTTTTGAAGTTTGTGTTCCATACCATACAGAACTTTAACAAAGATTCTTTTTGATGTGGTCACAACTTGAGCAGTGTTGATTCCATAATTTCTTGCCCATTACATTCACTGAGAAGACCTTTGATGACACTGAGTACTGTTTGTGGATGATCCAGAGAGATGGCCAAGCCCAAAGCTTTCAAGTATTTATTTTCTTGCAATAAATTTGATAATCTTGTGGCTTCAAAATTTGCTCTTCCTGTTTGACCTGCTCTTCAGCAAGTTCTATTTCTGTAACATCCTTCCAGATAATTATGGACGAATCTCCTGATCCAGTAACAACCAAGTCATCCCTCTTGTTACTATGCAAACCCCACACTTTATTTTCATGGGCGTCTAATGTTTTTATGCATTCATTGGTTTTAATAGTCCAGAGCTTCATGAGACCATCAGACCACTTGTCAATAGTTGAGTTCCATGGCTGACAAAAATAACTTTCAGTATTGAAGCATCTTGACCTTCAAATGTCTTCAAACAGCTGTAGTCCTTTAGTCCTCATAGTTTGACAGTGCTGTCTGCTGAAGCGGTGGCAAAGATTTGATCCATAGGGGAAAAATGGACAGACCAAATCCCACATTTGTGGCCTCGAAATACTCCCATGAGAGAGAAATTGGAGGACGACCAGAGTTTTGCTGTCTTGTCCTGGGAGCCTGTTGCTATCAGCTTATCATTTGGAGAAATAACCACGCTATTTATATCTTTGCTGTGGGCCTTCTATGTCAGATCAGCATGAAGGGCTTCAGGTTCTGCAGATTTCTTACCATTCCTACCAGCCAGGGATGTTGGAAGGTTCCACATCTTAACAGTACAGTCCTGGCTCCCACTAACTATGAAATTGGATTTCAATCGTGAGCAGGAAATAACACCAACAGAGTGAGTATGCCCTACCGCCTGGGCCACATATTTCACGTTGCCAGTTTCCTTATTCATTTTACAGACTCAAATAGTTCTGTCCTTAGAACAACAGGCAAATTTGGTGCCCTTTTCAAAAACATCCAGAGCTAGTACTGTGTCTGTACTGTGTCCATATAGGACTTGACAATTTAATGTTGCAAGCTCAAAAACTTTCAGTTGAGGACTGTTTGTGGCCACCACAATGTGTGTGTCAGAAGGTCCCAAGAATTTTACGTCCAGCACCTCATCATTATAACCAACAAGCTGGCACTCAAGTTGCAGAGTGCAGAGATTGTATATGAGGATGTTATGTTCTGCAGTTACAGTGGTTAGTTTCTTTGTAGTTGGGACAAGCATGCAGTGAGTCAAAGATCGCTCATTTGCCTCATCTTCAGTTTCCATTATAGGCTTTGTGATAGTACACATTCTATCACCAATGTGTATAAGTACAGATTGTAGTGTAGGATGACTGTGATTGGCTGAGAGTGTAGCCACACCTACTGGCAGGTCTTAAAGGATTGCTCCTAGCCAGACCAGGTCATTCTAGACTGGTTGACCTACTTGCGATATTCTCCAGTCTTTTAGTTAATAAAAGCCTTGGCTTGGATCAACAAGTTTTTGGTTCTTTCGATGTGCACTACAAGCTTAAAAGGCATATTCTGGGAATAAATGCATTTTCCAGAATGAGCTTCCCAAATTTGAAGGATTACTTTGCTGGTGGCAGTGATAAAATACTGTCCTTTGTTCATCACCCCCAAAGCAGTGAAATCCTCATCTTCTGGTTGTTTCCACAGCTTCAAACATAGGAATTGTGCTCTGTGATTTGTAGATTGTCAAGTCCCAGACGGTACATATTTTATCATGGCCAGAACTGACAAGTGTGTTTCCATCTTCAGTAAAAGCCAATGAAGTCACAGCACTGCAGTGAGCGTCCAGCACCATTATACATTTGCTGGTGTTCAAGTTCCAAAGTCGTATTTTGTTGTCCATTGAAGAGGAGAAAAGTTGAAGACGTGATATGTTGGGATGAAATTCAACAAGGTGGACAACTCCAAAGGAGCCCTTCAGATTGTGTGTGCAGTATTGCTTGATGAGATCCCAGATCTTGACAGTGCTATCACATCCATCTGTGGCCAATAATGTTGAGGTAGGGTCAAAAGTGGACTAGTGTGAATAGCTTTCCAGGTTCGAATACACACATTCTCTTTCGAGTCCCATTGACTAACTGTCACCAGCATTTTTCAATTGCTCAAATGTCATTAATGTTGAACTTTGAAAACAATCTTTTATTGTCTTAATTCCTTTGCTCATCATCAGGGCTGACACTGAAGCAGGTAATATCTTCTTCTTCTTCTTCTTGCTCAATGGTCTTTGAAACTTTTCCTGTTGCAACATCCAAGATATTGATCTTTGTTCCACATGTGCAGAACATACATGTTCCATCTTTATTCACTGTACTTTTCCTCCTTTGTAAAATGGTTCCATTCAGCATAATTTGTCTTGAAGCGCACTCCACCGGCAGCCATCGTCCTGCCTGAGTCACTCCGTGCTCACACACACAACATCGGCACAAGGCATGCAACCAACAATGTACTGTCCCGGCAGCACGCTCCTCCCAGCAACCAACTATCTTTTTAAGGGAGAGTTAGAAGGACATTACAGCTATTATTTAGCAGAACTCTATCTCGGTTCCTATGTTTGTCAGGATTAGTCCCGATGGTTTTAAGATACGATAAACCGAGCGCGTCTGTGTGGGTGGTGGAGGAGCTTTGGCTGAATATGGCAAGCAAGTCAAACCGACCATTACAACCAGAATGCAATAGTTGGATAGACTCTGTATAGAGATCTCATTGTGGTTTCTGGCACGGGAGAGGTTGACGGGTGTGAGCTATTGTGTGAAACCATCCAGTGAAATCGGCCTTCGGTTTGGACATGCCCGACACACAAATGGTCTATATCCTTCAGTTTGCGCATCAGTTTGGCCAACAGCATGATCTTTGCAGAAAAGTAGCTTGGCATTTTTTGGTGAACTGTGAAAGTCTTCAGACGCTGCGATTGTAGTAGGCATAGAGGTGCCAGAGGAACTCAGCAGATCTTGCACCATCCATAGGAGATACAGATATATAACCAATGTTTTGGGTCCGGGCCCTTAGTGAAAGTATGCCTGAAACATAGGTTTACCCTCAGCGAGACTGGCAGTGTTTTTCCAGCATTTTCATGTTTTAGCTATTCTCTAACCAATCGCACGAAGTTGATGCACCCCCAGTGCTCCTCTCACCCCTCCCCCGAGTCATTGCATGAAGAATGTGCATTTTGTCCTTACAATCTGCACGGACAACATTCATTTTCAGCAAGATGAGAAGTGCACCGAGGAGAAGATGAATGTAGTTCTTACTTGTCGGACGGCGGATGGTTGTGGATTGGGCGGGATCTTCAGCCGACTTTGGGATTACATTGTGTTCCCCCTCCCCTTACTTTCACCGACTGAGTGGCTGGCCGCTCTAGCTGTATGCAGTGCGAAATGCCAAGATCACCAGCTGCTGGAGTGATGCTAGTGGTGCGGGTGGGGTGGGGGTGTCAAATACCTCATTTTGGGGGGGGTGGCTGCGAGTGGGTGAGGGGTCACAATACCTCAGTTTGGGGGGGCAATGGCCTGCGAATGCCCCCCCCCCTTGGCACTGACCCTGGATTGAACCCAGCTTTCTGGTGCTATAAGGTAGCACCTCCACAAGGGGCTGGATGGTTTCCTTCTGTATGGTAAAATTTTGATTCCATTATATACATTGAGCTGCGCCTTCTAAAAGTAGCATTAAATAGTGTCTGGTAAACTGGAAGGCAATTTTACACAGAGATAAACATTGCAAAGCTCCTTTACACTCCCAAGCAACTGAAAATGGATTCAATGCTGAGCCTTGACCTTGGCTAAGGTCCAAAGATATACACAAATGAGCCTTCTTGTACTTTGCTGAAGAATTCATCTTTTTATATGATCCTTTGCAAACACCAGATGTGGATGTGAATTGCAGCAGACACTCCAGGGGAATACAGCTCTTCAGAAGTATGAGCAGGGAGCATGTCCAGCACAAGCATCAACCTTGTTAAGAGCCAATTCTTATTTCCATTCCTTTTCCCTGAAAAAAAGTCCAACTTTTTTGATAACATCTTGTTCATTGTTTGAAATTGCAGATACTTTTCCATCCAACCATGTGTAGTAGTGATTTTTCTTTCCCTTTGAAAATTACTTTTACGACTTTGCAGTACTGAGTGTGGGAGGTCTCAAAGAGACTTACTTGTAAGAAATGTAAAGTTGTTCATAGATGCCGATAATACCTATCTAAATTCTTCCAGTGGAAATGTTTTCACCTTCCCCTACTCTCCAACTACATAACAAGTCAAGATCATATTTGCTGCCTTAACAGAACTGCACTGTTTGAATTCATTGTACCATTTACAAATGTTCTGCAATGAGGTTTTTCAAACCCACAAGCTCTACTACCCAGAAGGACAGGGGCGCATGGGAACATCACCACCTGCAATCCGCCCACCCTCCTGGCTTGGAAATAAACTGTCAGTTCTTCATTTTTACTGAGTCTAAATACTACAACTCACTGTACAACAAACAGTGCTTTCACCACACAAATTGCAGCAATCTATTAAGGTAGTGCCCCCATTTTCTCAAGGGAACATAGTGATGGGCCTTGCCAACAATCCCCACATCCCATGGAGAACTAAAAACAAACAAAATGCACGCATAAAAAGGCTGTTCTGCTCAGATGGTCAAAGTTGCTAATTCCACTCACCACAAACTTCCTCCCACTCTTCTTCATCCCAACCCATGAAAAGAGCTTTCTATTCCTTGCCCTCATTATTCTTTGTTTATTTCTTCCTTAAAACTATGTTTAAATGCATATAAGATACCAAGAATGAGGAGGATAACAAATATGATATCTCTGCCTTCTTTACAAGACCTGTTCATTAAATGCTGATCTAATGCAGTACATTCAATCCCTAATCCAACCAATGTCTGATTGACTACTTGGCTATTGTCTTCCCATTCCACCACTGTGGTGGGAGCTGGAAATGTGCAAAGTGAATATCACGATCATTACACTACAGCAATGACTACACTTCCAAATCATATCAGTAACCACAAAACACTTTTGGAAGTTTTTGATATCAAGGGTTCATTGATGGCATGAAGGTGGAGAGGATTAGTACCTCCAAGTTCCTAGGTGTTCACATGTCAGAGGACCTTTCCTGGACCCAGCATGCAGAGGCAACCATGAAGAAGGCATACCAATTAGTCTATTTTCTAATGTCCAAGAAGATATGTCATTTTGTCAAATAGATTGTTGAACTTCTATGAGTGTTGGTGTAGGTACTGAGCAGCTTATAGGTGTTATTGGACTAGCAATGTGGAATCCTGAACTAATAATTAGGTCTGTGAGCTTACATTTCATCAGTATAGCTGGGAACGTTTTACATTTGGCTAAATTAATCTGGAATTAAGGAACTTATTTCATTAATAGAGAGTAGAATGACATAAAACCTGCTTCAACAATACCCTTTATAAAGGAAGGAAGCTTACCTGGTCTGCCATCTGTGAATCCAGAGCAAGATGGTTGTTTGGCGCAGAAATATGGCATGTGGGATGCCAATAAATGCTACCTTTTCAGCATTGTCAGGTCTTTGAGTAACAAAAAGGTTCCATGGAATTTATAGCTCAATTGGCCTTGTAAATTCAATAATAAAATCAGGAGACACTTTATTCATTTAGAGATTGATTAGGAATTGAAATTCATAACTGCAAGTCAAAGAGAATTACAGGAACCTATAAAATATACAGTCCCCCAAATCTATTATGTTATTCTATGAGATCATGGCCAATCTATGACCGAACAGCACATTGCCTGATTATTGACTGATGAGCCTTTTGTTCTGCAAGGATTTAGCAAATTCAGACCTAAAATTAAAAAAAGTAACCCAGCAATAGCTGTCATTCATGGAAAGAGTTACAGATTTTAAATTGGGGAGCAATGGATCACCATCTTCATAAAGGTTAGTACCAAACTAACCAAAACCAGTCCAGCTAAGTACCTGTATAGGACAAATCATTTGTAAACAGGGTCAGCTTCAGTTAAGTAAAACTGAGCTGAATGGTCCTAAGTTTTATCATACATTTTATGCCAGGGAATTCTTCCAAAGCTCTCTGTGAGAAGCTTAATAATATACAAAAATATGAGATCAGTGTAATTTATTAGTGGAAATGCTGTAACTTCTGTTTGCTTCTCTAGATTTAGCACATAGATTGAAATTTTCTGAAACATCAACACCATCTATTTCACACTCAAAATAATACTTTGACTGTAAGTTATCTCTAGTTAAGGATTGTTTATAAATAGAATTTCCTGTAAATCAATGCAAACAGACATATTTATTTCTCACTAAAACAAATTAGCTTTGTCACATATTGATTATTGTGGGTGCACAGTTTGAGATGTATATTTACAGTATTTACTCAGTCTGACACAGTGCTTGCTCCTTCAAACTTTATCTTTCACCACTTCAACATATCAACCAATCACTATTGTAATGAGTGAATGAGCAACCCTTTAATAATGTTGCAGGATAAATATTGGCTTGGATAAATATTGGCTTGGAATTACTTCACTCTATCCCTTTCAATAGCTCCCAAAAAATATTTTTCATCCACCTTAAAGACTAGATAGGTCCTTGATTTAATCTTTCATCCAAAGAATGGCCTCAGTACTGCTGCAGACTGTTATCCTGGATTTTGTGCTTAAGTCTCAAGGTGGGACAAACTTTCAATGCTGCTTGAGAACTATCAAATATCTGGGAGAATATGCTGTAATGATGCCTATCCATATGCACAAAGACCTGAGAGCAATCTTGCAAAAAGTTAAAAATGTGGTAGTTCCTGGGATCTTTTGATGAATGTTAATTTAATTTAATTTAGACATGTAGCACAGTAACAGGCCATTTTGGCCCACGAGTCTGTGCTGCCCAATTACACCCAATTAACCTACAACCCCTGGTATATTTCGAATGGTGGGAGGAAACCAGAGCCCCAAGAGAAAACCCATGCAGGGATGGGGAGAATGTACAAACTCCTTACAGACAGCGTGGGATTTGAACCCTGGTCTCAATCACCGGCGCTTTAACAGCATTGCACTAACTGCTACGCTAACTGTTTAAGCTGTAATAAATAGAGAAACAAATTTTCAGGATATGGCAACAGAGTTATAGAATCATAGCACAGACACATCCTTCATTGCATCAAATCTACCAGTCACCTATTTACATTATCCTACACTAATCGCATTTTATTCTCGCATATTCCCATCTATTTAATCAAAACACTGAAAGGGAATGTGATTAACATTATATTTGCTTTTAATCGTGACTTAAGACTTCACTGTTAAACAATAATTTGTGGTTTCAGAATCTTGGTTGATACTTTTTTTTAAGTATACAAGATATTGGTAAGAACACTTTTAGAATATTGTGGGAAAATATTCACAAGAATATTACTGGAACGGGGAGGGTTGAATCATAGGGTGAGATGTTTCTCCCGGAGCTCTGGAGGCAGAGAGATGAGCTTATAGAAGCAGAGGGACATAGATAAAGTGGATGGTCACAGGAATTTTACCAGGATAGGAGAATTTAAAACTAGAGGGCATAGGTTAGATGAAATGAAAGTTTATTATCATATACATAAGTACAATGTACAGATGTGCCAAAATTCTTACTTGATACAGCCACACAGGTACATAAGCTACAATAACTACAACAGTATAAATTAAATTACCATAATACCTAAGATAGAAAGATATGATAATTATGAAAGAATAATTATATAAATTTTCAATTGCAGTTAGTGCAAGAAAAAAAGTGGCATTTTAGTAGTCTATAGAGATTCTTTGGTGGTCTTTACTGTTAGGGTTAGGATCATACAAATGCTGGACGCTGTTAGAAAAAAAAACTATCCTTGAACCTCGAGGTGCTGGTCTTCAGGCTTCAGAACTTTCTGCCTGAATGTACAAAATGAAGAGTTTATGAACAGAGTATGAGGGATCCTTTATGACGTTGTCTGCCTTCTTGAGGCAGTGCTGTACATTGATGATTTCTATGGTCTAGGAGGTTAGTGTCTGTGCCTTGGTTAGGTTTGATATTTTCTGCAGCCTCTGTGCTCCTGGGCACATGAGTTACAAACCAGAATGTGATGCAACCAGTCAGTATGCCTTCCGCAGTACACCTGTAGAAGTTTGATAGAACATTTGATGACGTGCCAAATCTCATCACAGAAAGTAGAGGTGCTGGTGTGCCTTCTCCACAATCGCCTCAGTGTGCTGACTCCATGAGAAGGTCCTTCAATATATGGACTCCCAAGAACTTCAGATTTCAGGTTTCAGATGTATTGTCAGAGTATATACATGACATCACATTTAATCCTGAAATTCTTTTTCCTGTGGGCAAGGCAGAATTACCACTTATTGGGAGTGCAAAAAAAACTGGAGACAATGTACACATGTAAACATATAAAGCAATACAAACAAACTTACTGTGCATTACAGAAAAAAAGTCATGAAGTGCAAGAATAAATGAGTTCCTGATTGAGTTTTTCATTGAGGAGACTGATGATGGAGGGGTAGCAGCTATTCCTGAGCCTGGTGGTGTGAGACTTATGGCGCCTATACTTCTTTCCTGATGGCAACAGCGAGAACAGAACGAATGCTGGGTGGTGTGGATTCTTGATGATTACTGCTCCTCTCCAATGGCAGTGTTCCCTGCAAAGGTTCTTGATGATGAGGAGGGTTTTGCCTGTGATGTCCTGGGTTCTGTCCACTACCTTTTTGAGGGCTTTACACTCAGGGGTATTGGTGTCTCCATACCAGACTGTGATGCAGCCAGTCAGCATACTTTTCACCTTAAAGTTGAGCTTGAAAGAACTGCTCCTCTATACCACCATCCCATCAATAAAGACAGGTGTGTGGCCCTCTCTCTTCCCTTTTTAATAACTTCTTTGGTCTTACTGATGAGAGCAAGATTGTTGTTCTTTAACCCACCCCAAACCAGATTATCAATCTCAAACTGTATTCTAACTTATTATTTCCTGCTATTTGGCCAACAACCATGATTCAAGATTCCTTCATTGTCATGTAATAGAACAGGTATAATATTACATGAAATTGACTTTTGTCTGCTGTAAGACATATAAAGATTCACCATCATAAATTACCCCATGCTCCTTACAATCTGAGAAAAAGAAGCAAGAGAGTTTCCCCAGAGTCACTGTCTAAGGATTCACCTCCAGTGCCCCTGCAGCTTCCGCAGTCCAAACCATCAGGAATCAAGCTCAAGTCAAGACAAATTTATTGTCATCTGATTGCCAAGTATAGCCCGACGAAACATTGTTTTCCGGTCCTCGGTGTAAACTATGCAGAAACATAACCAGACATAATACACATGCAGACAAACAAAACACATGCAGGACGAGTATTCATAGATACAAATAAATAATTAAATATTGTTTTGTGAATTTGAGAGTCTCAGATGGTTAATATGAGCAATTCCTTTAGTTGTTCAGCTTTCTCACTGCCCTTGGGAAAAAGCTGTTCCTCAGCCTGGTGCTGAGGGCTCTGATTCTCCTGTATCGCTTTCCTGATGGGAGCAGTGAGCCCTCTTTAGACAAAAATCCCGGTAGATCACCTCATTGAGGGGGAGGGAGACTTCGATGATCCTCTCTGCTGCTCTTAAGGTCCTTCTGATTGACCTCAGATCCATTTTTCAGCAGCAATTATTACCATGATGCACCTGGTCAGGAAGTTCTCGCTAGAGCTCCGATAGAAGGTTGACATAATGGTGGCTGGTATCCTTGCCCACTTCAGTTTCTTCATAGGAAGTGCAGTCGCAGTTGCATCTTCCTGACAAGTGAAGAAATGTTGTGTGTCCATGATAGGTTTCTAGTTAAGTGAACTCTAAGGAACTTGATGCTCTCCACTCTCTCCACTACAGAATTGTTGATGTGTCGCGGAAGGTGGCCTTTCCTGGACCTGAAATCCACGATCAACTCCTTTGTCTTGTCCACGTGAAGACTCAGGTTGTTACTTTTGCACTAGATCACGAGATTTCCCACTGCTTCTCTGTAGTGCGACTCATCGTTGTTGCAGATCAGGCCAACTACTGTTGTGTCATCTGCAAACCTGATTATACTGTTGAATCTGGATCTGTTGATGACTCATGGGTCAGTGGCATGAACAGGTTCCTGCAATGCACACAGCGCTGAGATGCCCCAATGTTCAGCGTAATGGTGCTGAGCGTTCTGCTACCAACCCAAACAGAATGTAGTCTTTCCATTAGGAAGTCCAGAATCCAATTACAGAGAGGGGTATTGAGTTCCAACGAGGGCAGTTTCTCCACCACCCTCTGGGAATGATCATATTAAATGCTGAGCTGGTTGATGAACAACAGCCTGGGGTATGAGACATTATTCACCAGGTGGGTCAGGACGGAGTGAAGGCATCGTCTATAGAACAGATTCTTCTATAGGCAAATAGAAATGGGTCCAGGATCTCTAGGAGGTGTGCTTTGATGTGTTCCATCTTCAAACTCTCTAAGCATTTCATAATGGTGGAGGTCACTGCCACAGGGCAATAGTTACTGAGGCCTGTAATTTTCACCCACTTGGGTACCGGGATGATGGCAGCTGTCTTGAACCCTGTGCTGCAGTGAGGTGTTGAAGATGTCCATGAAGATCTCCATTAATTGGCCTGTGCAGTCCTTCAGTACCTGACCAACTATGTTGTCTAGTCCCACCTTGGATAGGGTTCTCCTCACCTCAGCTGCAGCTAATCAGGAGTCGGATTCATCAGGGGGGACACGGAGCTTTCTTCGACATCATCTTGCTCTTCTCATCAAACCATGCATAGAAGATGTTCAGTTTGTCCAGAAGAGAGGTGTCATTGTCTTTAATTCTCAAGGTTGAAGTGATCATTATAGTCTTGATCCCTTGCCACATATGCCTCATGTCGCTGGTATCACACAGCTGTCTGTGGACCTTCTGCGTGTGCCTCTGCTTTGCCTTCTGAATTGTGCAGGAGAGTTCAGCCCTATATGATCTCAGTGCCATCTGACACCCTGTCTTGAGGACAGTATTATAAGTTCTGAGAAGTGACCAGACCTCTGCATCCAACCATGGTTTCTGGTTAGCCCTGGTTGTGAAGGATTGGATCTCAATGACATCCTCAATACACTTGCAGATATACCCAGTCACTGAGGCTGTGTTCTCCTCGATGTCTACATGATAATTGTGGGTGGCCGTCTCCATGAAACAACTCCAATCCATGGTCTCAAAGCAGTCTTGCAGTGCTGCTGTGCCCTCCACCCCCCCACCCCCCCCCCCCCACAACAGCCACATCCTGATCTCTCTGTGAACCACTTTGTCAGTGGATTATACGTCAGAGTAAGCAGGATTGATTTGTGATCCAAGTAACCAAGGTGAGGACTAGGTGCAGCCTTGCACACACCAGAGTGTTGATATACACCCGAACCAGATTTTCTCTCTTCTGAAACCATGGTAAGATTGTTTTCAGGTTGGCATGATTGAAATTGACAGCAATAATCATGGCACCATCAGGCTAGGACATCTGGACTTTACAAATGGCACCATAAACTCCTTCATAGCTTCCCCCTCATTAGCTAAAGGTGGAACATAGGCTGTGACAATCAGTGTAGCCAAGAATTCCCTGGGCAGGTAGACGGGTCTGCATTTCACCAGGAGGTATTCTATCTCTGCTGAGAAGAAGGACTTCAAAACAGAGACATTTTTGCACCAGTTCTCAATGATGTAAATGCACAGTCACCCTCTCGAGTCTTTCCAGAAGCAGCAGATTCTCTGACTATTCTGAAAGAGATAAGGCCATCCAGCTAGATTACTGAGTCTGGATCCAAAACTCCAATATGATCAAGAAGCCTTCCTCACCCTCAGAACCCTCCTGTATTCTGGTTCCGATACCTGGTACCCCTTCAGCTTGTCTTGCCAGTCACCAGCAGACCACAGCCTTCATGAGTTCCTCTCCTTGAGTCACCAACAACCCTCCACTTGTGAGTTCTTCAGCCACAGAGCCCCTCACTGTCCTGTAGTCTCCTCCACTTTTCCTTCTCAAATAAGGGGGAGATCTCCCCCGTTTTCTGGTACCCTGTACCAGTCCACTGCTCTCCCGGAATCTGCAACCCCTCGAGGCTGCTGTTGAACACTTGCCAACATCTTGGGCCCAGATCCCGCGGTCACAGGATTTTAAAATAAACCACCATCAGCTCCATTTCCAGGCTGTTTAAAGCCTGTACAGAGCCATCTCTAGTTAGACTGGTCTTTAGAATCGTGCGGAGGAGTGCTGTACGTCCTCTTCCATTCTCTGTGGGTCTGAACATGCAGCGGCGCTGCCATTGCAGTGGTGTCATCAGCTAATTTATTGATTTCTTTTGAGCCGACCTTGGCTACATAATTGTGAGGGTACGAAAAGTAGAACAGAGGATGAAGAATACAGCCTTATGGTGCCCCGTGTTGATTGTCACTGAGGAGGACATAATGTTTCAAATTTGAACTGGCTGGGGACAAAAAAATACCAAGATTCCTCAGTTTGATTATAAGTTTTATAAATTGAAGGTGAGAGGATAAAAATGTCATAGACCTGAGGACTGCTTTTTTCGCTTGGAGAGTGGTAGCAGCAGACACAATCTCAACATTCAAAAGATCTTCATGGATAAGAAATGATTAGAGGGATATGAGGAAAATGCAGGCAAATGGGACTAGGTTAGTGGACAACTTGGCTGACATGAACAAGTTGGGCAAAAGGCTTCTATGGCTTTCTATGGTGTAAATCTTTATGACCCTATGGCTTGATTTTAATTCTTGAGCTCTGAAACAAATCCAAAGTTTTTACATTGACTGGGAAATACCTTCACGATTTACAACCTTTCAAAACATTTTTCCAGAACATTACGTTCCAGAGATAAGAACCACCATGTCAGTTGGCAAGTTTAAATATAGTTAATTAAATAAATGTGGAATATAAGATATTAATGCAAATAGTGACCACAGAGCCACCAGATTCTCAGAGAAAAAAAACATTTGGTACACAAGGGAAGAAAAGCTACCCTGTTCATGAAGATGATATATTGTAACTTCAAACCCACAGCATTCTTAAGGATTTTATGAAATGGCCAAGTAAACAAAACTGTTCAGAGCCAATTTGAGACTGGCAATAAATGCTTACTTTGCCAGCAAAATCCACATCCTGTGAATCGGTTAAAAATATACATCACTAGCATTAAAGTAGCAATTGAATGACAGTCAATTCTGATCATGTTGGATTAGATTCACTAGCAATACAAATATTCCCTAAACTTTGAGAGAAATAAGCATGGTACTGAAAATACCTCGCCTACAGAGTCTTTTAGATTTATTTTTTAAATATTATTGTTGAAGGGCCACATTTTGAGGCTGGCCATTTTGTAATCTTTGCAGAGTATGTCAATCAAGAATTAATTTATCCCACCAAGGCTCTCAACTCTTGAAATGGATGTTTCAGTGGACCATTCTTCCCATAGACCACATTTTGGCAAGACGGATCACCTGGCTGAGCTCCTCCTGCCTTCAAACAGACAGAGTCTAATAAGAGAGGTTCTGGAGTCAGGACAGCTAGAAAGTAGTCACAGGAGGCTAAAGAATGGTTACAGGACTTCTTCAAGTTAGCAGATTGGGTGTTTAAGGACTCAGCTGAGGATATGAATGATTACACCAGGGCTATCACAGACTTTACCGAAACAGCTGCAGACAAGTATATCCCCACAATATCATTCAGGATTTTCCCCAACCAGAAGCTCTGGTTGAACAATGAAATCCAGAACCTGTTGAAAGCCAGATCATAGGCATTTGTCCAGAGATCCAGATCACCACAGAAGGAGCAAGTAGGACCTCCTGAGCAAAGTGGATTTTCCTGATGAAAATTAACAATGAAGAATACCCAGCAGCTGTGGCAGTACCTAAATGACATAACCTGCTACAAACCCAAATCTGATGCAGTAGGAGAGGGCAAAACAATGCCATGGTAGTGGGTTGTATAAAAAGGGGTGACGAATCAGCATACAGGAGCGAAATTGAATACTTGGCCAAATGGTGCACCAACATCAGCATTGCACTCAATGTCACCAAAACCAAGGAGCTGATTGTTAACTTCAGGAAGGGAAAACCAGAGCTATACAATCTGGTGATCATTGAGGAATGGAAAGCAATGAGCAGGTGGAGTTCCAGGTATTTTCATACACAAGGACAACCAAATTTGAGAATTTCAGATGGCAATTTCCAATTGCACTTCCATGTAGGACTGATTGTGGAATTCAAAGGTGAGGCTTTATGTTGTGGCAATTTGGTTTCAGTTTAGCTGGGAATCTGCCCACCAAAGCTGTGCCAATAAAGCCATTTATTTGATTAGTACACAGGTTGAAAAGATAGCAATAGATAATATATTTTCCTGAATTAATTTTAGTAAAATATTCTTGAACATATAGGAAAGAGATTGAAAACTTGGCCAAATGGTGCACCAACAATAACCTGGCACTCAATGTCACCAAAACCAAGGAGCCGATTGTTGACTTCAAGAAAGAAAAGCCAGAGGTATACAATCCAGTGATCATTGGGGAAACAGAAGTGGAGAGAGGGTTCTTGGGAGACACTATCTTGGAGGATCTTTCCTGGACCCAAGAAAGCACGTCAGCACCTCTACTTCCTCAGGAGTTTGCGGAGGTTTGGTATGACACCAGAAACCCTGGTAAATTTCTACAGATGTGTGGTGGAAGGTGTGCTGACTGGCTGCATCACAGTCTGGTATGGGGTCACCAGTACCCCGAGTGTAAAGGATTGCAAAAGGTAGTGACATCACAGGCAAAACCCACCCCAACATCAAGAACATCTTCAGGGAACACTGCCATCGGAGAGGAGCAGATACCTTTAAGGATCCACACCAGCCAGCACATGCTCTGTTTTTGCTGCTACCATCAGAAAAGGGGCATAGGTGTCACAAGAGTCACATCACCAGGTTCAAGTAAAGCTGCTACCCCTTCACCATCAGACTCCTCGACAACAAATTCAATCACGGACTCATTTAAGGACATTTACTTATGCACTTTATTGATTTCTTTCTATCTTTGTATTGCACAGTCAGTGTGTTTACATTTCTTTATTTGTTTACATGTGTACATTGAATCCGTTTTTTTGGGGTTTTTTTGTACTGCAAATAAGTGGTAATTCTGCCTTGCCACAGGAAAAAGGATCTCAGGGCAGAGTGTGATCTCATGTATGTACTCTGACAATAAATCTGAAATGTGAAATCTTACTGTTAAAATATTCCGGTTGATCCCACAGACTCCCATAACTTCTGATGTGTGTAGTTGCAGGATTGGTGTGATTCACATGTTTATAAAAGCTCCCAAGTACTAATAATATAACAATGTTTAATAGTGATATTTATAACATCTAATCATTTATTTGTGATTACTGCCAGGAAAACTAATCCCCTCACCGAATATGAATGAAAATGCTTGCACTTAATCATAGTCTCTGGATGTCCCAAAGCATCTCATGACAATGGTTAAAAGAATGTCACAATTTTTTTAAAAAGAGACATATTTCTATGGCACATCCCAATTTTGTGTCAGGACATGCTTGGGAAGTATACTTTTAACCTATTCACAGTCACTGCTATAACCTACAAAACACAACTGTCAAACAAGCACACACAAATAGCAATGTGACGATGACCAAGTCATGTTGTCCGAGAGAGAGAGAGAAGGGATAACTTCCCTGTTATTTCAAATCTGCATTATGTGAACTAACTACAACCTGACAACTGGATTCTTCATCCATAAAACTGGCACCTCAGACACAATGTAACTGCATCAGCAGCCTTTGGCTTTGCACTAAAGTTCCTGACTTAAACTTTCTGATTAAGATACAAGAATGCTGTCAATAAGATCAGAGTGACAAACGCTGTCATGTAGGAAAGATGACAGGTATTCCTGCAGAAGATCCCATGGATAACAATATATTAAATGAGCAGTTTGTTGGAGAGGATGATTGCGGAATGAATATTGGTATCAAAATACTGGTGAGCCCTCCCACACCAGGGCTCCTCTTCCATTTGCAACAGAGGGATCATTGCATTCACATGAGAGATCAAATGGGACCTAATAGCCCCATGAATGGTTTTAAAAGAGTACTTTAATCAAAGCTTAAAAATAGTTCCAAAAAAAAATTATGCCTGCAACTCATATCAATTGTAGAATTGGGCTTCAAAAAATTGGACAGGCTTGATAAGTCAGCTGGTCCCCCACTGCTGGTTGATCGCATTCAGTGGAAAATCTTCCCCCATGGCTCCAAATGAATATATATAATTCATAAATATAAAGTATTTGAGGCCCAAGGTTTTAATTATCTAATTGATTCATGATTTTGTATAGTATTTAACATTGTTGTATTTTAATGGGCAAGCTGCTTTGGTGTTGAGATTGTCATGGTGACCATGTCAGTCATTGGATGCCACCATCAGATGCAAAGTGCAAGAATGTTGTCAGTAAGACAGGATGACAATAATCACTGCTGTAAGGTGGAATACTGTAGATTGTAGGCAATTCCTGCAGATGGTTCCTAAAGGGTCCATCCAGGGGCACTGTGTATGTATATGTGTATATTTATACATGCACACACATATATACCAGTATATACATATACACACACATACATTTCTTTCTATTTATATATTTACTTATATTTTATTTATATATATATATATATATATATATATATATATATATATACATAATATATTACATATAAATATATATTATACATTAGATAGATAGATAAAAAGAAATAGCTTCATTTTACATTGTATATAAATGAATTGGATTATGGAATAGATGACTGTGTCTAAATTTGCAAATAACACCAAAATATGTGGTGGGGAGGTGGTGCTGAGGATCCCAAAAGGCTGAAGAGAGACTTGGACAGATTTGGAGAAAGAGGTGGCAGAATAAATAGAACGTTGGAAAGTGCACAGTCATGCACTTTAGTGGAAGAAATAGATGTGCAGACTATTATTTGGATGGGGAGAAAATTCAAAATTCTAAGGTGCAAAGGAACTTGGGAGTCCTTGTGCAGGATACCCTAAAGTTTGAACTTCAGGTTGAGTCGGTGGTGAATGTTAGAATTCATTTCTAGAAGGATAGCATTCAAGAGCAGGGATGCAATGTTGAGACTCTATAAAGCACTGGTGAGCCCTCACTTGGAGTACTGTGTACAGTATTGAGGGCCGTATTTGGGAAAAGATGTGCCAGCGCTGGAGGGAGTTCAGAGAAGATTTACTCGAATGATACCAGGAATGAAAGGGTTAGTAGATGAGGGACGATTGTCAGCTCTTTCACTGTACTCGATGAAGTACAGAAGGACAAAGGGGAACCTCATAGAGGCATTTTGAATGCTGAAAGGCCAGGACAAAGTAGATGTGGCAAGGATGCTTCCCATGGTAAGGGATTCCAGGACAAAAGGGCATAATTTCAGAAAAAAAGGGCATCAATTTAAAAGAGAATGTGGAAAAAGATTCTTCAGTCAGAGGGCTGCGAGTCTGTGGAAATTGTTACCATACCAGCTGTGGAAGCGAGGTCTTTGGGTGTATTTAAGGTAGAGATAGACAGGTATTTGATTAATCAGGGTATCAAGAGTTATGGGGAGAAAGCTGGAGAGTGGGGTTGAGTGAGTGGATGGCTCAGCTCATGATTAGAATGGCAGAGCAGACTCAATGGGCCAATGGGTCTACTTCTGCTCCTATATCTTGTGATTGTGAAATGGACAAGTATAGGTAGGGAAGACCAGATCTTAAGACCTTGGTAGCTGGCAGCACAGCTGTCAATCATGAAATAATTTCATTTGGAAATAAGCAAGCTTACAGAACTGAAGGGGTGTTAACACTTGATTCTGCACAGTGACACCACCAATTGAATTCCTGCCTTACAGTTCCATTGACCTGGGTTCACTTCTGACCACCAAGGCTGATTGAGTGGAGTTTGCACTTTTCTCCCATGTCATAGGTGTATGACACAGTGTGGGGTGGGGGGGGGGGGGGGGAGGGTGGCAAGGATGGGAACTGCTCTCCAAAATTCAGATAAACCAGTGGGGAAAATTTGAGAAAAGCCGGGGAGGCCTGAATCTCACCTTTCCTCTTTCACTCCTCTTCACAGCTGCTCTCCACTCCCCGAGCCCCCAGAACCCAGATCAACTGGAAGAGAATCTGAAATAGGACATTACCTGATGTAAATTTTTTTGGTCTGGATACCTGCTGACTGAGAACTCACTCCAAGCAGTGGCGCGGATGACCATGCAGTTTGCAGAGAGAGAGTCAGCCAGAGTGGTCCAAGCACGTGCATGCTGAGCCAGCATGCATATGTGTGGACCACTCCCCTCCCCCCCACACCAGTAGGCAGAGAGGGAGGGGAAGGTCAAGGATCTGCACAGGGGTTGTCCGTGACATCTCATAGCTAGTTTTGGGTTGTTGAGTGAGGAGCAGCGGGTGGGAATCCTGCATCTCCACTCAACCACGGCAACAAGTAAAGATCAGTGTCACTAATCCTGACAAAGATGGGTGACTGGAATGAAATTTAACTTGAAATGTGGTTACATGAACGATGAAACCATTGAAAGGGAGTGGGTTTGGATTTGTGCTAACTTTGTATCGTCAATTGATAAAAACTATTTTTTATTAGAAATTTGTACTTGTGTTTTATCTGTGTAAAACTTTGGGCAAATCAACCTCTCCGGCCACTTAACCAAAGTGTCCCCATACGCCCATGCTCATGAAACCAAGGGTTTCCATCAGATGTTTCGGTTTTCAACCACATGTGAAAGATGTGTGGGCTATTAGGGTAAATGACCACTGTAAATTTCCCCTACTGAATAAGTGAGGAGTGAAATCTGGGGAGAGTTCTTGGGAATGTTGGGGAGAATAAGAAGTGGGATTAGTGTAGGATTGATATGAATGGGTTTTTTGATGGTCAGCATGGACTCACTGGGCCAAAGGTCCTGTTTCCATCCTCTATGATTCTTCTAAGGGTTGATGGAACTGCAGAAATATAGGTCATGAAGAGATCTAACCAGGAGCCAGTAGTACTCAACAAGCAGAGAGATGGGATGAACGATCAACAATTCAGGCTGCACAATTTTAGATGACTTAAAGCTTCCGGTGAGTAAAACTAGAGAGGCCAGCCAAGAGAGCTCCAGATTAGCTAAGTCCAGGGGTAAAAGAGGCAAGGAAGCAGTCAAGCAATGTGGTGAATGTGTTGCAGACGTGGTAGAAAACTATAATGTAGTGCAATATACCAATGTTGTGAACAATCCAATTCAATGTTAGATAGAATTTGTGGTGGAGTCAAAGCTATGGGACATTAATCTCTCTCTTTGGCCATTAGCTGGAGATCTGGCTTCCTCTTCACTCCATTGGCAACATGGCAAAGGCATTAATAGCATATGCTGAAAAGTACATGAGCAATGTAATTGTCCATATGGGACACACACACACTAACAATGTTCTCTGAGTGGCAATGAATCCTTGAAACAGATTACCAACAAATCACACAACTCCATTCACCATACCCTCATTTTTAAATGCCAGTAGTTATGACGGCCTCAATGATTACTGCCCTATGGCACTGACCTCCACCATTATGAAATGCTTCAAACGTTTTGTGATAAAACGCATCAAAGCACGCCTCCCTGAGATGCTGGACCCATTTCAATTCACTTATAGAAACCATTCCAAAGACAATGTTTTAGTCTTGTCCCTTCACTTTGTCCTGACCTACCTAGAGAGTGATGCCTCGTATGCCAGGCTGCTGTTCATTGACTTTGGCTCGGCATTTAATACAAGCATTCCCTAGAGTCTGGTGGAGAAGCTCTCCATTTCTCTCTGCAACTTGATCCTGGACTTCCTAACTGAGACCTCATTCAGTGAGGGTCGGTAGAAAAACGTGAAGGACCATCACGCTAAGGACTGGTGCACTACAGGGCTGTGTGCTCCACCTGCTCCTGTTCACGCCACTAACCCATGTATGCATCACCAGATCCAGCTCCAACAGTGTCATCAAGTTTGCAAATGATGCAACAGTAGTTGGCCTCATCAGCAACAACGATGAGTCACACTACAGAGAAGAGGAGGAAAATCTCATGAAATGGTGCGAGAATAACAACCTGAGTCTCACTGTGGGCAAGAGAAGGAGATGATCGTGGACTTCAGGAGGACCAGGAATGACCACCCTCCACTACACATCAACAACTCTGTAGTACAGAGTGGAGAGTACCAAGTTCCCTTGGAGTTCACTTAACTACTGACCTATCATGGACAGCAATTGCACTTCCTGAGAAGACTGAAGTGAAAAAGGCTACCAGTCAGCATGATATCAACCATAGGAGCTCTATCGTGAGCATCCTGGCAGGCTGCATCACAGTGTGTTATGGTTGTTGCAGAGAAATAGATTGGAGGTCTATTACAGGGCCATAACAGTGGCAGAGAGGATCACTGGAGTATCCTGCCCCCACATCATGATCTACTGGGATTATTGTCTGAAGAGGGCGCACAAAATCATTGAGATCCCCTTCCACCCTGCTCACAGCATTTTTCAGCTGCTCCCATTGGGGAAGAGATACAGGAGTACCAGAGCCAACACCACCAGGCTGAGGAACAGCTTCTTCCCAAGGGCAGTGAGAGTGCTGGACGACCAAAGGAACTGCTCACACTAACCATCTGAGACTCTCATATTCATGAAACAACATTTATTTTTATGGGAGAAATGCAGCATATATATTGTTTGACTGTATGTGTTTTATGTCTGGTTGTGTGTCTGCGTGTTTTGCACTGAGAACCAGAGAACGCTGTTTCGTTGGGCTGTACTTTTACAATCAGATGACAATAAACTTGACTTGGCTCCAACTGCCCACAGGCAATTGCAATGTTTTCTCCAGTGGTCTCAGAAAACTCTACATATTGGTTATCAGATGAATTATTTTTCATCAGAAATAGATTATCATCAACAAAAAATTGTCACATGAATGTGGGAATACTACTTACATTTTTGCTGGGGTTTTTTGGTGTGTTTAGTTGAGAAAATTCATCTGGTTTTCTAAAACTGCCCAGGTGATCCACATTTCATGGTGGACTCTTTTCTTTTAATCCCAGTTGCATCTTTCAATAAATTACATTACTTTAGGGGTGTGATAGTACAAATTCTATCACCAATATGTATATGTACATATGTACAGATGATAGTGTGGGATGACTGTGATTGGCTGAGAGTGTAGCCACACCTACTGGCAGGTCTTAAAGGATTGCTCCTAGCCAGACCAGGTCATTCTGTGATATGCTCCAGTCTTTTAGTTAATAAAAGCCTTGTTTTCGATCAAGAAGTCTTTGGTTCTTTCGACGCACATTACAAGGGGAATGCAGTAAATCTAGTCTTACCAGCAAGTCAGGATGAAGAAAAGCACAAAAGAAAATCATCCAGGAGTTTTTTCTCTGAGATTATATGGCTTTGGGAATGAAGGTAGGGTGCTCTGGGAGGATAGGTGAAGGAGTCGTACTTAATAAACTATCTCATGTCTAATGCCTTCTTTACTTAGTGTTATGGGGAGAGAACTGGTGACAGCAAGAAGAAGCAACACAAGGTCAGAACTGAATAGATTGGTTTGAGATCAGGTGTTAAAAAATTTCCACACAGATCCAATTCAATCTCAATGTTTGCTCTTTTCTTACAAACTGCATAAAAGATGTTAACTGTGGCTTCTTATAATCATGCAATATTTGTCTGCAGAATGTAAGAAAGGTGGCATGGTGATACACTTAGTAGAGATGATGACTCACCACTCCAGAGGATGTTGGCTTAATCCTGACATCTGGTGTTGTCTGTGTAGAGTTTGTACATGCTTGGTATGACAAAATGGGTTTCCTCTGGGTGCTCTGGTTTCCTCTCACATTGCAAACACATGTAGGTTGGTAAGCTACCTTAAATAGTTCCCAGCATATGGGAGAGTAGTAGAATCTAAAGGATTTGATGGAGAATAAAATGGAATTAGTACAGGATTACTGGAAATGTGTGGTCAGTAGTCTGAAGGATTTATGTTGTGTAACCCTAATTCCTTATGACACCATTTCAGGCAGCAGTTTCAGCACTTGCTGGAGGGCAATTAATTCATCTTTGCAACTGGCCACAAGCACATTCTCACGTATTTTGACTATCATGTCAACTTGCTCCATGGAATTGAAAACTAGTGGTCACAGTCTCAAGATAGGCGATTTAGGACAATCTAAATATAATGCATCCAAGTGTTAGTGGGCTCTGAATCAGAAGGTTCTGGGCCATCCCACACAGAGGCTTGACACCAAGAACTTGGCTGACATTCCTGTGCAATTCTAAGGGAGTGCACAAAACAAGACATGAGGTCTCGAATGGCTTCTCAGGTTCATATAAAAGATTACATGACCTAACTCTAAAGTTCAATGGAGTTATTCCTATTGACCTTCATATTGCTGTTTACTGGAATTTAAGAATTCTGGTAATAATTCCCTGAAAGTTGAGTTAGACAGGGTGGTGAAGAAAGCATTTGGTATCTTGGACTTCATAAATCAGAGTATTAAATACAGCAGTTGGGATATCATGCTGAAGTTGTATAATGCATTGATAAGGCCAAATTGGAAATATTGTGTACAGTTTTGGTTGCTGAATTATAGGAAGGGGCTAGAGAGAGTACAGAGGAGATTTACGAGAATGTTGCCAGGGTTTCAGGGTTTGAGTTACAGGGAAAGGTTGAGCAGGATGGGTCTTTATTCCCTGGAGCATTGAAGATTGAAGGGTAATTTGTTAGAGATGTTTAAAATTATGAGGGGGACAGATAGAGTCAACGTGGACAGGCTTTTTCCATTGATAGAGGGGGAGATTCAAACAAGAGAGCATGGATTGAGATTGAAGGGGGAAAAGTTTAGGGGAAACATGAAGGCAAATTTCCTCACTCAGAGGGCGGTGAGAGTGTGGAATGAGTTTCCGGCCAAAGGGGTAGATGCAGGTTTGATTTTAATATTTAAGGAAAATTTAGATAGGTATATGGATGAGAGAGGTGTGGAGGGTTATGGGGTGGTTGTGGTTCAATGGGACTAGGTGGGAGAAGGCGTTCGGCATGGACTAGAAGGGCCAAACTAGTCTTTTTCTGTGCTGTAATTGTTATATGGTTACATGAAGCTTTCTATGCACAAATAGTCTGTTGTATTTCTAAATTACCACAGCAATTACAGTTTAAAATTACTTTGCAGGCTTAATAGTATCTAATGTCCAGAGATTATGAAATAGAGATATTGCCAACTCTGCTCCCACTGTTTATTTTATGTTCCTTCTCTGGAGTAAAAAAATGGGATGTGATCTCAATGAAGCATTTATTCTGGTATGGAACTGACCATACTGGAGGTCAGAAGCTGTCTCAAGAGTCTAGACTAGAGCTAAGGACCATTATCTCAGGATTGACCATTCAAGTCTGAATAGAAATTTCTTCACTCAGATCTTTGTAACTCCTGAGCCCAAGTGATATGGAGATGCTCAATCATTGGCTCCGGAAGATGGAAAGGGAATAGAAAAGGTTTACAAGAACGTTGTTTGCAATATAAGAAAAGGCTGGGTGGACTGGGACTTGCTGCTCTGAAGCATAGGAGGCTGATGGATTAATTTACAGAGGAACATCAAATCATAAGGGACATAAGGCAATGGGGGGAAAACTTCAGAGGGACTTGACAGGTATCTTCCACACTCACTCTACGGTGACAGATATGTGGAATGAACTGCCAGAGGAAGTGGGAGAGGTGGACACATTTGCAACATTTAAAATACATTTAGAAAGAATATGGATTGGAAAGGCTTGGAGGAAAATGGGTCAAATGCAGGCAAATGGCACCAGTTTAGGTAGACTGATTTGTTGCCAAAGCAAGTTGGGCTAAAGGACCCTTTTCTCAAAGATTCTATGACGCTATTCAAGGCTAATATTATTAATTATGAAAGGCAGGATTGGACAAGGAAGTGGAAGAGGTAGAACATCAATGTGTTCTTAATGAAAGGCGGGGATATCTCAAAGGGCGACACTGTAGTGTGCTGGATGTGAGTGAGTGAACAGACTAGAGATACAGACTGTGAGCTCTGAGGTCACAGCAGGAATGTTGATTTAAACTTCGTGTGCTTGCTTTTCAGCTGTGCAGCCGGACTGTGCATATGCTCTGCTGCTTGTGTCACGCTGATGCAAGTGCACACACTAGCTTCTGTCATGGAGCAGAAGAGATGGGAACGCGTCGCCATCTCTGCCGCAACTGCCCCGCCAACTGCGTGTAACAAGTGGGGTTGGTTCATCGCGGCAGATTTGTGCATCGCCACATAACCCCCCTGTAGTGCGTCGAATGACTCAAAGACTTGTTGACTCAAACCAAGGCTTTTATTAACAAAAGACTGGAGCGTATAGCATCAAGGTCGACCAGTCCAGACTGACCTGGGTCTGGTTAGGAGCAGCCCTTTATGACCTGGTAGTCAATGTGGCTTCGGCTCTCAGCCAATCATTACTACTATATATAAATATATACAAATATATACATTGGTGATAGTATCCTGTAAGTCAGTGCCCAGGAGTTTGGCAAGGTTGGACTACAGGGACAATGTGAATTGGGCTCCACGATCCGACGTGATGTGTGATGAAACACCGAAACGGGGGATCCAGGAGGAGAGGAATGCCCTGGCACAGGTGTCTGTGGCTATGTCAGGAAGGGAAACTGCCTCGGGCTACCTGGTGTGCCTGTCCACCATTGTGAGGAGGTACTGCTGCCCCCTAGAGACATGGAGGGGCCTGATGCTGTCCACGTTGACATGTTGGAAATGACACATAGTGGGTTTGAACTCCTGTACTGACGGCCAGGTATGGGTCTGGTCTTTTGCCAGTTGACAGTCGGGGCATGCCTATGCCCACTCTGTGACACATTTGCAAAGGCCATGCCAGATGAACCTGGTGGAGATCATGTGGACTGTGGTGCAGATGAAGGGGTGAGACAAACCATGTATTAGGTGGAACACCTCCTTTTGCCATTTCGCTAGGACCATTGGTCGAGGGATCTCAGAGGAGATGTCGCAGAGGATAGTGGTCTTCCCATCGTCAAGGGGCAGGTCCACCAGCTGAAGCCCAGTCAGGGCTGTGCGAAAAAAGGCTGGGTCTGTCTTTTGTGTATGGGCCTACTCGTAGTAATCTACACCCTGCAACAAGGGGCAGATATCCGGCCTGGAGAGGGCATCCACGACAAAATTGTCTTTGCCAAAAGATGGCGTTCGTCAGTGGTGAATTCAGAGATGTATGACCGGTATCTCTGCTGATGGGCTGACCAGGGGTCAGAGACATTGGTGAAGGCGAAGGTCAGCAGTTTGTGGTCAGTGAAGACCATAAAGTTTCTTCCCTCAAGAAAATAGTGGAAATGGTGAATAGCCAGGTACAGAGCCAGCAGTTCCCTGGCGAAGGTGCTGTATTTGCGCTCAGGCAGGTACAAGTGGTGACTAAAAAAAGCAAGTGTCTTCCATGTATTGTCCATGAATTGCTGGAGGACTCCTCCTATTGCTGTTATGGACTCATCGACTGTAAGGGCAGTTGGGGCCTCCATGTGTGGGTGTACAAACATAGTCTTCTTGAAAGCTGCCATAGCGACAGTGATCCAATGGAGTTCTTTCGTGGAGGCGGAGATGAGGTCGAAGATGGGTCGCATAATAGCAGCCACCTGGGGAATAAAATTGTAGAAATTCACCATTTCTACAAATTCCTGCAGGCCTTTAGGTGTGATAGGCAGTGGAAACTGGCAAATGGCCTCTACTTTGTCTGGGAGGGGTACTGCGCCATCCTTGATGATACAGTGGCCCAGGAAATCTATCTGTTGACAGCTGAATTGCATTTGGACAGATTTTTAAAAATTATTTTATTTATTAATCATAATGCATATATTGAAACATACAATTAATGAATAAAACATAAAAACAATTTAAAAAATACATACATTATATTTCAATAAACTAACCCCCTACAACCTCCACCACCCCATCCATCCACCCAACCCCACCCCCCACTAACACCCCAAAAAAAAGAGAAAAAGAAGAGGAGATCAGCCATAACAACAGAATTCATCAATTAATTACCAGGGTTTGGAGTAACACCACTACTATGCGGCCAGGGGTTTCAAAAACTCAAACCCATATAATCCAAATAAGTGCTCCAGATTTTACGATAAAAAAAAGTAATTATCACGCAAGTTATATGTTATCTTCTCCAATGGAATACGGAATACAAGACCTCAATTCTGTATGCCATCTCTGAATACTCAATTTTCCAATTAATTGCCAAGCATTTTCTAGTTACAGCTATTTTTAAAAAAAAATTATTTCTCACACTATGAACCATATCAACCAAAATAGGTACAAACGTTTCTCATTAAATATACACAGACATTTTCCCCCTTTTCTGCCCCCTTCCCTCCCTCCCCCCCTTCCCACCCCCCTTCAAAACCAATATTAAATATATACAATACAATAAAACTATAAAACAATGTGTTCACACAAGGGAAAAACAAACAAAAAAAATGTGTCATCTACTTTTACACACTAAATCTAATAGTTTTTGTCTTCTTAACATTTTAGGGGATGGAGGTCTGATGAAAGCTCTTTCTGTTATGTTCCATGTATGGTTCCCAAATTTGATCAAACAATGTAACTTTATTTTTTAAATTATATGTTATTTTTTCCAATGGAATACACTTATTCATTTCCATGTACCATTGTTGTATTCTCAGGCTCTCTTCCATTTTCCAAGTTGACATTATATATTTTTTTGCTACTGCTAAGGCTATCATAATGAATCTTTTTTGTGCTTTATCCAATTTGAGGCCTAATTCTTTACTTCTTCTGTTACTTAAAAGAAAGATTTCTAGATTTTTTGGTATGTTGTTTTTTTGTGATTTTATTTAATATCTGATTTAGTTCTTCCCAAAAAATATTCACTTTTGTACATGCCCAAATTGCATGTATTGTTGTTCCCATTTCATTTTTACAGCAAAAGCACCTGTCCGATATTGTTGGATCCCATTCTTTTAATTTTTGAGGAGTGGTATATAATCTGTGTAACCAATTATACCGTATCATGCATAACCTTGTGTTTATTGTATTCCTCATAGTTCCAGAACATAAATTTTCCCATGTTTCATTCTTTATCTTTATATTTAAGTCCTTTTCCCACTTTTGTTTGGGTTTATAGCTTATTTCATCATTTCCTTACCTTGCAGCTTAATGTACATATTTGTTATAAATCTTTTAATTATCATTGTATCTGTAATCACATATTCAAAGCTGCTTCCTTCAGGTAATCTCAATATGTTTCCGAATTTATCCTTTAAATAAGCTTTCAGTTGATGGTATGCAAATATTGTACCATGAGTTATTTCATATTTGTCCTTCAACTGTTCAAATGTTAATAAATTATTTCCCAAAAAACAATTTTTGATTCCTTTTCTCTCCCATTCTCTAAAGGAAAGGTTATCTATTGTAAAAGGGATTAGTGGGTTTTTCATCAATAACATTTTTGGTACTTGGTAATTCATTTTTTTCCTTTCTACGTGTATCTTCTTCCATATATTAAGTAAATGATGCAATACTGGCGAGCTGTTATATTGCACCAGCTTTTCATCCCATTTATAAAGTATATGTTCTGGTACCTTCTCCCCTATTTTATCTAGTTCTATCTTAATCCAGTCTGTTTTTTCCCTTGTCTGGTAAAAGTCTGATAAATACCTTAATTGTGTGGCTCTGTAATAATTTCAGAAGTTTGGTAACTGCAAACCACCTTGGTTATACCTCTCTGTTAATTTATCTAACGCTACGCTCAGTTTCCCCCCTTTCAACAAGAATTTCCTTATTATTCTCTTTAGTTCAACAAAAAATTTCTCCGTTAAGGGAATTGGTAACGTTTGAAATAAGTATTGTATCCTTGGGAACACATTCATTTTAATGCAGTTCACCCTCTCAACATTAGCGGTAATTCTTTCCAATGTTGATTGTCTTCCTGTAATTTCTTTATTAATGGCTGATAATTTAGTTTGTACAAGTGGCTTAAGTTAGTGTCTAACCTGATCCCTAGGTATTGGATTGCTTGTGTTTGCCATTTAAATGCTGATTCTTTTTTAAATTCTGTATAATCCGCATTACTCATTGGCATCGCTTCACTTTTATTTGCATTGACCTTATACCCCGATATTTCTCCATATTCCTTCAATTTCTTATGTAGTTCTTTTATTGATAACTCTGGTCCTGTTAGGCATACTATGATGTCATCTGCAAATAAACTGATTTTATACTCTTTCTCCTTTATTTTTATCCCTTTTCTTTTTTATTTTCTTATCAGCTTTGCCAATGGTTCTATTGCTAAGATGAACAATGAGGGGGATAATGGACATCCTTGCCTAGTTGACCTACTAGTTCGATATATATCCATTTACTACTACCTTTGCCAACAGTCCATTATATAATGCTCTAATCCAGTTAATATATTTTTTCTGGCAGATTGAACTTCTGTAACACTTTAAATAAGTAGTTCCGCTCTACTCTTGTCAAAGGCTTTTTCTGTGTCTAAGGCAACTGCCACTGTCGGTTTTTTACTTCCTTGAGCTGCATGAATTAAATTAATAAGTTTACAGACATTGTCCGCTGTTCGTCTTTTCTTGACAAATCCAGTTTGATCTTGTTTTACTATTTTTGATACACAGTCAGCCAATCTGTTTGCTAATAATTTTGCTTAATCTGAGTTAAGTAAAGATATTGGTCTATATGATTCTGATGTTAATGGATCCTTCCCCGTCTTTGGTATTACTGTAATTATTGCTGCCTTACATGAGTCTGGTAAGTTTTGTGTTTCTTCTACCTGATTCAATACTTCCAGGAGAGGAGGAATTAATAACTCTTTAAATGTTTTATAAAATTCTATTGGAAATCCATCCTCTCCTGGTGTTTTATTGTTCGGCAGCTTTTTTAATATATCCTGTACTTCAAATGGTTTAATCAGTTTGTTTTGATCCTCTATTTGTAATTTCAGCAGTTCAATTTTAGCTCTTCTATTTTATCATCTTTCCCGTCATTCTCAGTTTGATATAATTGTTCATAACATTCCTTAAAGTTTTCATTAATCTCTGTTGGGTTATATGTGATTTTTTTGTCCTTTTTCCTTGATGCCAATACAGTTCTTTTAGCTTGTTCTGTTTTAAGTTGCCAGACCAATATTTTATGTGTTTTTTCTCCCAATTTGTAATACTTTTGCTTTGTTTTCATTATGTTCTTCTCCACCTTGTACATATGTAATGTTTCATATTTTATTTTTTTGTCCGCCAATTCTCTCTTTTTCTTTATATTGTCCCTTTTCATTAGTTCCTTTTCTGTACTTGCTATCTCCCTTTCCAGCTGCTCTATTTCCTGATTATTGTGTTCCTTTTTCATCTTAGTTACATAACTTATTATCTGTCCTCTAACAAAAGCTTTCATTGCATCCCATAGTATAATTTTATCTTTAACTGATTCTGTGCTTATTTCAAAATATGTTTTAATTTGGCATTCAATAAACTCTCTAAATTCCTGCCTTTTAAGTAGCATGGGGGTTAACCTCCATCTATATGTTTTTGGTGGGATGGCCTCCAGTTCTATTGCTAATAGCGGGGTGAATGATAGGAAAGTAGCCTTGCTTTATGCTCAGTTTTCCTGACTCTCCCTTGAATATGAGCCGACAATAAAAACATATCAAACCTTGAGTATGTTTTATGCCAACTCAAGTGATATGAATATTCCTTCTCTTTTGGGTGCTGTCTCCTCCATATATCCATAAGTTTCATTTCCTGCATTGTTTTAACCATATATTTGGCTACTTTATTCTTTTTGCTTGTCTTTTGTCCAGTTTTATCTAACATTGGATCCAAATTAAGGTTAAAATCCCCTCTTATCAATATATTTCCTTGTGTATCTGCAATCTTCAAAAAAATATCTTGCATAAACTTTTGATTCTCATTGTTAGGTGCATATATATTGAGCAAATTACGAAATTCTGAGTATATCTGACACTTTATCGTTACATACCTCTCTGCTGGATCAGTTATTTCCTCGTCAATCTTGATTGGTACATTTTTGTTAACTAATATGGCTACACCTCTAGCTTTTGAATTATGTGATGCTGCCGGTACGTGTCCTACCCAGTCTCTCTTTAATTTGTTATGTTCCACTTTGGTTAGTTAGATGCGTTTCCTGCACAAATGCTATATCTATTTTTTCTTTTTTCAGTAAATTTAGTAGCCTCTTTTAATTTGGTTATGTATTCTATTAATGTTTATAGTCATATAGTTCAATGTGGCCATCTTATATCTTGTTTACACCTCTTTTCTGCCTCCTTGCCATCTCCATCCCCTGTTTTACCATTTTTGTCTTTTAAGTTTCCCTTTTTAAACTCAATGTATGACAACACATTTAAAACATAATATACTCCAACAATCCCCACACCCAATAACACCTTAACCCCAAATGAACCCCCCTTCTCTGAGTTACCTCTTATCCGTTGCCAGGCAACCACAACTCCTCTTTCCATTTGGTTTGCGATCTTGCTCACAAGCATCAACTGATTTTGCAGTGACAGTTATTCTCTCCCCCCAGCCCCTGCCAGAAAACACATTTTTTATACATATAACAAAACTCTCTCTTTTTTTCACTCCTTCTTCCTTCCTTCCTTCCCTTCCCTTCTCTTTTCCATCTTTAGATGTTTCGATATACATTATGTTTACTTTATTTTATTACATCTTTATGTATACTTTATTGCCGGTCTTCTTTCTTGTTAAACCTCTTCATCTCTTCTTCTGTCCTGCAAATGATCTGCGAATTCTTGTGCTTTCTCTTGATCCGAAAACAGTCTGTTTTGTTCCCAAGGTATAAATACTTTAAGTACAGCTGGATGTCGTAACATGAATTTATAACCTTTTTTCCATAAAATCGTTTTCGCTGTATTAAATTCCTTCCTCTTCTTTAAGAGTTCAAAACTTATGTCCGGGTAAAAAAATATTTTTTGTCCCTTATATTCCATCAGCTTATTATCTTCTCTAACTTTATTCCTTGCCCGCTCTAGTATATTTTCTCTTGTCGTATATCTTAAAAATTTTACTAAGATGGATTTCGGTTTTTGATGTGACTGTGGTTTCGGAGCTAGTGTTCTGTGTGCCCTTTCTATTTCTATTTCTATTTCTTCATGCAATTCTGTCATTCCCAAAAACTTCAGGATCCATCCTTTTATAAATTCCTTCAAGTCTGAGCCTTCTTCATCCTCCTTTAGGCCCACTATTTTTATGTTGTTTCGCCTACTATAATTTTCCAACATATCAATTTTCTGAGATAACAACTCTTGTGTCTCTTTAATTTTTTTGTCACTTTCGTCCAATTTTTCTCTTAAATCATTTACTTCCATTTCTACAGCAGTTTCTCGTTCCTATTTCTGTCATGACCAGTTCTAAACTTTGCATTTTATCTTCTGTTCTTTTCATTTTTCTTTTAATTGCACTAAATTCTAATGATAACCATTCTTTTAATGACCTCATTTGTTCTTCAAAAAGGCTTTATCTATATTTTGTCCATCTGTTTTACCTTCTTTTTCCCTGTGAAAATCTTGATCTTCCTCCTCCTCTTCTGTATCTGTACCTATGTTTGTGTCTTCTTCTTTTCTTTATATCTGTGTCTCTTCTGCTCTTTCAGATGAATTACTTCTATGTCTTTGTTGGGCCTCCTCTTACTGTTGGACCTCCGGTCGCAGGCCGTCTGTCTGCCGGGTCTCCTGCTGTTGGTCATCTTGTCGTCGGTCACCCTGCCGCTGTTCTTCCTCTTCCGGCTCCTCGGTTCTTTCCTCACCATTATTTTGTTTTTCTGATTGTAGGTCTCCTCCAGCTGAGCACCTTGATGCTGGGCGTCCCTCAGCTGGTCGCGATGTAGCTGCCCACTTCTCGGCTGAGCCCCCCTCCCGCCTGTGTTCATTTTATCCTTTGATTGCACACTGCACATGGGTGACTGCTCCCGAATGTGCAGTTGCACGCTTTTGTTTGGCTCCGAGAGCCACTTTTGAAGTCCACCAGTCGGGAGGTTGTGACTTCGCAGGGCACTCACCAACCTCGGAGATCAGCTGCACTTCACCACTGTAGCTCCCTGCTCCTGTGTGCAGGTAAGGCTGCCTTCTCTCTTCTCTGGTGATTTTCCTTCTTTTTTTCCATTGTTCTTACTTTCTCTTTTTTGGGTGCCATCTTCTGGTTTTTCTCTGTAACTTTATCTTCTATTTTATATTTGTTGAGCTCTGCTTTTTCCCAACTTTTTTTTCTTTCATCTGGAGAGGGCTAGTTCAACCCAACTGGCCACTACTCCATCACGTGACTCACTAGTTACAGCTAATGTTAATCTCAATAAAGCAATTTGAAATCTATTTAATCTTAATTCTAAACTCAACCTCTTAATATTACCCAACAAAAATACTAAAGGTTCTAATGAAAATTTCACTTTCAAAATAACTTATGAAAATTCATTAAGTCTATTCCAAAAAGATTTTACTGTTTCACATAGCCAAGTAGAATGTAAAAAAGAACCTATGCCCTTATGACACTTAAAACATAAATCCAAATAAATAAAATTAAATCTCCTTAATTTTTTTGGAGTTAAATATAATTGATGAATAAAATTATAATGTACTAATCAATACCTTACATTTATAATTTTAGTCATACTATCCCTGAATAAATTCATCCAATCATCCTAAGAAATAAATATACCTAAATCTTTCTCCCATTTCAATCTAGATTTATGTAAATCCAACTTTGGCATTTTATTTTGTAATAAAGCATGCATCTCAGTTTTAAATCCCTTCTTACCACCCTCAGTAAGCAAAATTTCAAACTTAGACCGTCAAGGTAACCGTAAAGTATATCCAAAATTATCCGACTTTAATTTGATGATAAGAAAAAAGAATATTTAGGATATATTACATTTCTCTTTCATTCTTTGAAAAGAAATAAAATATCCTGCTTCATAACAATCTTACATAAATGTAATACCCTTTTGATCCCATAACTTCAAAAGCTGATTATTGAGTGTAAAGGGGAAAAGCTTATTTTGATACGAAGGAGTTTTGCCTGAAATATTACCTTGAGTACCATAAATCCATTAAATGTTTCAAAACAGGTAAATTATTACTACTTAATAATTTAGGTTTCCATCCATAAATAAATTGATCTATTCTCTTCTCACCAATTTGAAAAAATTCAAAGGTATCAAAGGTTTATCCATTTCAAAAATCCTTTTAATAAATTTCAACTGCGCCGCTGTGATAGTACAGATTCTATCACCAATATGTATATGTACAGATTGTGGTGTAGGATGACTGTGATTGGCTGAGAGCATAGCCACGCCTACTGGCAGGTCTTAAAGGGTTGCTCCTAGCCAGACCAGGTCATTCTGGACTGGTCGACCTACATGTGATATGCTCCAGTCTTCTAGTTAATAAAAGCCTTGGTTTGGACCAACAAGTCTTTGATTCTTTCGATGCGCTCTACAGCCACATCATAATAATTTTGAAAATTAGGAAGTTGCAATCCTCCTAATTCATATTTCCAAGTTAATTTTTGTAAAGATGCCCTTACCATCTTATCCTTCCATAAATAAATTCCTCACCAAAGCATTTAGATCCTTAAAATTTTTTTGAGGAATCTTACAAGGAATAGATTGAAATAAATCTCACCATACTGTTCCAATCTATCATGTAAACACTTCAAAGAATTCTGAGGTTCTATTAAATATATCAAAACATCACCCGCAAATAAATTTATTTTATATTCATCAGATTTCACCTTAATACCTTTAATATCACCATCTTATCTAATCATCTGAGCCAAAGGTTCAATAACTAATGCTAATAGAGCTGGTGACAGTGGGCAGCCTTGTCTAGTCGATCTAGTCAACATAAAAGGTAAACATAATTGTCCATTAGTCACAACTCTACCAGTAGGACTTCAATATAAGGCCTTAATCCAACCAATAAAAATTGGGCCAAACTTAAATTTCTCTAAAACTTTAAATAAAAAAACTCCACTCTACTCTATCAAAGGCCTTTTCTGCATCCAATGAAATAACCATCGGTAGGTTGAATCCCTCCCGAGAACTATTAATCAAAGAAATCAACTTCACAATATTATCTGCCAAATAATAATTTTTAATAAAAACTGCCTAATCTAAATGTCCGACCTAGGAGGGGAGGCAGGCTCCTCCAGCCCGGGTAAGAAACCTGCATAGGAGAAGGCCACTCCGATATAAAACCTACGACCCAAGGACCTCGCTGCCACGTCCCAGCTTGCTTGGCCACGGCACACGAACCATGGGTGTAAAGGGTGGTGCCAGTACTGCGCACACTGCACTCCACCTAAAAGCTCCTTTGCGCAGGCCTGAGGACATGTCCACGTCCTCCCCCTCCACGTCCTCCAAAACCGCTGCAATCGTGTCTGCCTGTCCCGCATCGGACTTGTCAGCCACAAACGAACCTGCAACTGACTTGGACATTACCGCTCCATAAATCTTCGTCCGCGAAGCCAAGCCAAAGAAATCTGGTAAATATTTAGCCAATCTATTATCTAAAACCTTAGTTACAACTTTATAATCAACATTTAGTAACAAAATTAGTCTATAAGACCCAACTTTCAATGGATCTCTATCTTTCTTAAGAATAACTGTAATAATTGCTTGAGAAAAAGAATCCGGTAAAGGATGAACCTCTATTGCCTGTTTCAATACTTTAATCAATAATAGAATTAATAAATCCTGAAATTTTTAAAATAAAATTCATAAGTAAAACCATTGTCCCCTAGAGACTTCCCATTTGGCATCAACCAAAGTGCGTCTATTACTTCTTTAGCTGCAAAAGAAGCATCTAAATCTTTAACATCCTTACCACTCATAAAAGGTACATCCAGATCAGATTTTTTTTTAAACTTTATTTAAGATTTTATAACATGAATAAAATGTAAGATTACATTAAAAAAAATTAAGAATAAGATAATGAAATTACAATACAACATCAGTATTCTAAATAAACTATACCTCCCCCAATAATTATTACACATTAATAACCCAACTCAAATTAGTCCAACCCCCCCTTCCCCCCAATAAAGAGTGAAGAATTAATAAAGTTAGTAATATATGTAAGAAAAAAACCCACTTACAAAAAAAAACAAAAACATAACAGATTAAAATACTAACAAAAAGAAAAGTAATTAATACTAAGATATCACACTTAAAAACATATTTAAATCTACTTAAACAAACGGAGTCAAGATAAAACATAACAAATAAAAATACTAACAAAAAGAAAAGTTATCAATACTAAGATATCAAAAAAAATAAAAATACTAATAAAAAAATTATCCAATCTAAAATATCACACTTAAGAAATGTATTTAACTCAAACTTAATATAAAAAATTAGTAAAATTAATAATATTATCTATCAAAAATTCTTAAACAATAATCAATTCTTAAAAAAGAATTGTAGCATGAAAAAAAGATGAAAAAAAACTTTCTCTATAGAAATAAACCTTCACCAAATATCAACTAACTTCACATCTATCATCATATTAGTCACATAAATCACCATCTTAAAACAAAATTCAAACCTCATTAAGCATTGTACAATTCAATTTTAGTACTCTTCCACCATTTTTCCCTTTTACTCTTGAATAGTTATCCAATAAAAGCTCCAATACCACATTTAAATATCCCCAATCATTACATTAAAATTCACATATCCAAATAATAAAAACATATCTACAACAAAAACTATATCTTCAACAAATGGAGCATAAACCACAAACAAAATTCAAGCCTCATTAAGAATTGTACAATTCAATTTATAACTTTCACCATTATTCCTTTTGTTCTATAACTAAAATAATAAAATAATATACACCAGAATTACCACTCCTTTCACCTTGAAGTTAAAGAAAGAATAAAAAGCTTATCCATCCCATTCACATTTAAATTTCAAATATTCCTTATCTACTAAATAAACTTTACAAAAAAAACCACATCAACTTTTAATTTTTTAAACAATCAAATACTTTCTTATGCTTAATAAAGTTATTAAAACTGTAAATATTAAAAAAAACAAATTTAAATTTAAACATTACTTAAAAGAACACAAAAAAAGAGAAGGAGAAAAAAAAGGAAAAAGAGAGAGAAAAAAAAACACCCCCTTCCCTTATCCCCTCCTAGAACTACAAAAAAAAGAAAAAAAATATTTTAAAACATTTTTTTAAATAGAAAAAAACCTTCACTCCTTAATCCAAAAATTAATAAGAAAAAAAAACCAGGCAGGAGGCAACTGCTACCTCCTCCTGGGTCAACCGCTCATTGCGGTAAGTCCCACAAAATATTGCGTGTGAGATAACTCACACGTAGCTGATGACTTCTGGAAAATAGTGCCCACCCAGCTCCCTCTCCCAACTCACGTTTCACTTAAACTATCATCATTATTTAAAATTTTCTCAAAGAAAAAAAAATTTCTTTTTATTATTATTTTTTTAATCAACTTTATCACTTCGACCACCATTATTTCCATTTTTCCTTGGAATTCAATTCCCATCTTGAGTCTCCACTCTCTTTGGGGACCATGGAGGACTACGTCTTTCCTGAAATTGTGCAATTGGTAACGATTGAGCAAAATCCATGGCTTCCTTAGGATCATCAAAAAATTTTGGTTGGTAACCATCTTGAAAAATCTTCAATACCGCAGGATATCTAAATGTTGCTTTATAACCTTTTTTCCACAACACTTCTTTCACAAAATTAAATTCACGTCGTTGAGACATAACTTCTTGACTCGAATCCGGATTAAAAAAACACGATTATTCTGAACCATCAAAGGAGATCTTCTTTGTTGTGCACTTCTTATGGCCACATGCAAAATTGTCTCTCTATCATAATAATTTAAACAACGAACCAAAACAGGTTGTGGCTTTTGTCCAAAAGAAGGCTTTCTTCTCAAAGCTCTATGAGCACGTTCCAGTATTAAGCCTTCCGGGAACTTATCTTGTCCTAATACTTGTGGAATCCACTCAGTAAAAAATTTTCTTGGATCTGATCCTTCCATATCTTCTGGTAAACCAACAATTTTTATATTATTCCGTCTGGATTGATTCTCCAAATAATCAACCTTTTTCACTAAATTTTTATTCTGAATTTGTAAAGTTTAAATTGTTTTATTAACATCTTGTAATTGATCTTGTACCTCAACTAAACCTTGGTCACAAAAATCAAGTCTTTCACTCGTTTTAAGCTTAAAAGCTCCATAATCAGCCATCTGTTGAGTATTAATATCCACCAAGGTATTAAGTTTAGTATCGAGTTGATCTAAAGTTTTAGCGAATTCTTTCAATGTAACAGCTAACTTAGATTCAAGACTCTTAAGAAACTTATCCACTGATGTAGATTCAGACACAATAGGGTCCTGTTGTTTCTGAATAGCCAAAGGATCTTGTATTCCCTCCCTTAATTTAACTGCTTTTCTTGCAGTGTGACTTCGTATAGAAACCCCTGCCATAACCTCCCCAGTAATATCTGGAGGTTGATGGCAAGGGTTATCCCCAAGCCATATTCTGTCAAGCATCTCCGACACATTGAAGTCTGTAGAAATCTTCATTACAGGTGGTGGACTTCGCAGTGCCACCGCAACATCAGTCAATGGACGTCCCTTTAACTGCAAGCCTTCAGCTGGCGGCTTCCCAGCTGTTTCAGCTGTCAAAGGCTCTGTAACAGCGCTCAAAGCGGGCGTTGATTGAAATACACGCGCCCGGCTAGCCCTTTGTTCTAAGGGCTGCCGGGCGCCATTTTTAAAGAGCCCTACCGGCAGACAACGGAGCTCCGCTGCTGATTCCTGTGCTTCTCCTCCTGGATCCATTCCACTCTGAGTCCTGGCTTCTTTTAAACAGGTATCTTTAAACTGATATCTTCGGAAAATGTAATTTCTTAATGATCTGTTGCCGTTTTTTCTTGCTTTTTTTCAACAATTGTACCATTGGAAATTAGTTTAACAGCTCTAACTATATCTAACCTTTAAAAGGTTTTAATGGGCATTTAAAGACAAAACAATACCAAAGAGTCGGGAGAGGGCTGGAAGACACGTCTATTCCTTACGCCATCTTGCCACGCCCCCCCAGATCAGATTTTAAAAAAAATATTTTTAACTTCATCTTCCACTACTTCAGAGGTATATAATTTTTCATAAAATTTTCTAACCACATCATTAATCTCCTGAGGTTAATATGTAATCATCGAATCATTCCTAATAGCATTTATTGTTCTAGAGACTTGTTCGGTTTTTAACTGCCAAGCTAAAACTTAATGAGCTCTTCCCCCTAATTCATAATACTTTTGACTAGTTCTCTGAAATAACTTCTCAAACTTATAAGTTTGCAATGAATTATATCGTAATTTCATATTAATTAAACAAATTTTCTTAACCTCCGTTGAATTCTGCTGTCTTTTTCTAATATCTCTATCTCCTTCTCTAATTTAATTACATCAACTACATGTTGATTCTTAATTTTATCAGTAAAACTAATAATTTGTCCCCTTAAATATGCTTTTAAAGCATCCCATAAAACAAATTTGCTGTTAACTGAATCCATATTTATTTTAAAAACAGCTCTCTTATAAAATTACATAATTCAGTATTTTTTCAACAACAAAGAATTAAATCTCCATCAACTTATATTATCAATTCTCTCTAAACATCTACATGTTATTAATAACAAAGAATGATCAGACAAAACTCTATTCATGGATTCAGCTTTCAATACCCGGCCTTGTAATTCTGCTGATACCAAAAACAATCTATTCTAGAATAAGAATCATGTCGAACTGAATAAAATGAAAAATCTTTCTCTTTAGGATTTAATCTTCTCCATATATCTACTAAATTCATATCTTTCATTAATGCTATCAACTGTTTAGCAATTTTAGTCCTAATTACAGCTTTTGGAGATTTATCTAGTAATGGATCCAAACAGCAATTAAAATTATCTCCTACTAGAATTTTTTCATATGCTTGATTTAAATTAAGAAAAGAATCCAACATAAATTTCTCATCCTCTATATTAGGAGCATAAATATTCATTAAAGTCCAAGATTCAGAATTTTATTTTACAATTAACAACCAAAAGTCTACCAGCTGACTCAATTACTGATTCCAATTTAAAAGATAACTTTTTATTAATCAAAACTCTTGCTTTCAAATTAAATGAATTTGCTTAAACTTGATCAACCCAATCTCTTTTCAATTTCTGATGTTCCTTCTTAGTCAAATGTGTTTCTTGCAAAAAGCAACATCAACCTTCAACTTTTTAATATACGTTAATACTCTTTTTCTCTTAATCAGATTATTAAGCTGGTTAGCATTTGGCATAGGTGGGAAAAGAGCTGGCAGAAGTGGGCAACGTATTCCTCAGGCATAGCGCTTCCCGCAAAGATGTCGTCCAGGTAAATGAAGAGGTAGGGCATGTCACGCCCTATGGCGTCCATTAGCCACTGGAACGTTTGGGCTGCGTTTTTAAGGCCAAAGGGCATCCGTAGAAATTTGAAAAAGTTGAAAGGGCTGATGATGACCATTTTTTGTATGTCTTAGGGGTGGACTGGTATTTGATGGTAGCCCTTGTTGAGGTCGACCTTGAAGAAAGTACAGGAGCCATTGAAGTTGGCCGTGAAGTCCTGTATGTGTGCAACTGGATACTGGTCAAGAATGGTGGCTTTGTTTAATATCTCCTGTATTTGAGGTAGAGTCTCCAGCTGCTGTTGGCCTTCAGTACCATGTGTAGTGGTGAGGACTGTAGGCTGTCTGACCTGCAGACAATGTCCAGCTCTTCCATGCAAGCGAAATCCTCTTTGGCGAGCTTGAACTTGTTGGGTACCAGCCGGCGGGCCTGAGAGTGAATGGGCGGACCCTTGGTCAAAATATGGTACTCCACTCCACGGCTGAGTAGTTGGAAACTGTGGGCGCAGGATAGCTGGAAACTAGGAGAAGAGGTGTGAGTAGTAGTTTGTAGCCTTCTCCAATGTGGCGAGATGAGTGGCTTTCTCATTAAAAGATCCCAGGGGGACAGTATGAAATGTTTCCACATGGACCAGGCATCTACCCTGTAGGTCGACGAGGAGAGAGTGCACCCAGAAAAAGTTTGCTCCCAGCAGGAGCTTGTCGACTGTGACCAGGGTGATATGCCAGTGGAAATCCATATCTTTGAAACACAGCAGAATGCGTTTGTGCCCAAAAGTAGAGATGGCGGAGTTGTTGGCTGCATGAAGGGTGGGTCTGCACAGTTTCATGTGCATCTCAAGAGGAGTGAGCAGAATGATGCTTATCTCAGCTCCTATGTCGACAAGGAACCTGCGGCCCGAGATGCTGTCCCACACATAGAGTAGGCTGTTCCTTTGGCCAGCTACCGCGGTCACTAATACATTGGCCCGCTCATTTCCCTGGAACCAGAAGGGTTGATGGCATTTTCGGGCTCTGCCCCCAGTGATGGTGATGGAAGCATAGACGGTTGCTCAATGGGGTTCGGAGTATGGTGGGAGGGATACCTCTCTGCCCATGGGCTTGGTTTGTGGGGTGGTTGTTGTGGCAGTTTGGTTAGTCAGTGAAGGGCCTACGGATTTTCAAGTTTCATGCTGCTACCTTTTGAGGGTAACTGAAATTGGCTTCAGCGAGCAGGAGGTGAATATCCTTGGGCATTTGCTCGAGGAAGGCCTGTTCGAACATAAGGCAGGGCTTATGTCCTTCTGCCAGTGTGAGCATCTTGTCCATCAAAGCAGATGACATGCAGTCCCCTAAACCATTGAGATCCAAGAGCCTGGCTGCCCTTTCATGGTGTGAGAGACTGAAGGTGGTTATGAGGAGGTTTTTTTAAGGCTAGGTATTCACCCTCCTCTGGCGGCACTTGGATGAGGTCATCTACGCAGGCAGCGGTCTCTTGGTTGAGGGAACAGACAACGTAGAAGTACCTGGTGGAGTCTGAGGAGATTTGCTTGATTTGGAATTGGGCCTCTACTTCGCTGAACCAAGAGCAGAGCCGGTTGATCCAAAACATGGGTAGCTTGAGAGCTACGGCACCGACCGCTGCAGGGTCCATGTAGCAAGAGTCTTCAGAGTGTGGAGATTCATCGGGGTCACCATATCTAGCGTGCTGGATGTGAGTGAGCGAATGAACAGACTGGAGACAGTCCTGTAAGCTCTGAGGTCACAGCAGGAATGTTTATTTAAACTTCTTGTGCTTTTCAGCTGTGTCGCCGGACCATGCGTACGCTCTGCCGCTTGCATCCCGCTGACGCAAGTGTGCACACCAACTTCTGTCATGGAGTGGAAGAGATGGAAACACGTCACCATCTCTGCCACGACTGCCCTGCCGACCGTGCGTTACAAGCGGGGCTGGTTTGTCGTGGCAGATTTGTGCATCACAACACGATTACTTCGAGCTATGATCTTAAACGTCAAAACAACCATGCCCCCTTCTTCACCTTCCCTTCCCCTTCATTTAGGAAGATATCTCAATCTCTCCACTCACTGGACAACCAAACAAGAATAGGTCGTTTTTAACTATCCACATAAAAATAAATTTCAATTGAGGTATCCAGACAATTTCCCTTAGTTGGAAGCCTCTACATCTGAACAGCCAATGTAGCAGCCTTCAAAGAATCACTGGGTCCATATAAGCATACAAAGAAGTCAGTAAAAGATCTTCCGGGGATATTCAGCTATTAGATTAGTGCATAATTTCATAGAAATTCCTTACAAAGCGATCTGATGTACTGACATGAAATTAAAAGAGGATGGACAACATAGTTAGGCTGAAAGATTACTGTTAGCTATGTCTCTGCAAGTGGAACCTCTGCCTCTCAGTTGAAAGCTGTTGAAATCCCTCCTCTTAAAATGTGCACACAAATAATGTACGCAGGCATGATCATTGGGATGAAAGGATGCGATATTGGAAGTACAACTTTCAGGTGAGATGTAAATTAAGGCTGTCTTTTCTGTGTGGTAATCATCGCATATAACTACTGTAAATCAGATCAGAAGAGTTCTCCCAGATTGTCCAGGAGCAATATTTAACCAATGTTCACCCACTACTAACATTGATGATCAGATTGTCATCACACTCTGATTCTGGGAGCTTGCCATCCACAAATTGATGTTTAACGACGACATTTCATTGGCTATAAAGTTCTTTAGGATGCTATGAGCAGGTTTATTTTTCTTTTGCTTTTAAAAACTGATGAAAGCTTTTAGGAGTATCTGTGCTTTGAACATGCACATACATGAAAAATAACAAACAAACCACATCACTACATCATCCTAAGAGAAGGACAAGCTGCTGAGAGACACAGATAGAATGTCAACAGACAAAACTCTGCCAGAACAATCTATAACTAGCTGTGAGATAAATGGTTTGTATCACCTGGTCATGCAAGAATTCACAGATGGGTCTGACCTGGCCCAGACTATGAGCATTTTCATTTACAAAACATTACACACTGCCTTTTGTCATAGCATCTGAGGTCTTGAGATTTTCAGATGACACCTAATGCTGATTATGCTTCAGATCTCAGAGGATCCAGGACATAAATCAGGGTTTTTCAGATTTCAACTGAAGTGACTTGTAAACACCAACATCTTTCTTTGATCTTCAGAAGTCTGGCATATCATTCATTTTTATTTGAAGGTAAATCATTTTCAACTATTCAAAGAGAGAACAACTGCCAGGACACACATCATGGTCTTCAGCCATTAGTAGTTATCCCTTCACTTGCTCAAGTTCTGAAATCTTCTCTCTGCTTTAATGCTTTGATCTCTTGCATCTGAATCAGAAGTTTGTAGGTTCAGTTCCTTAAGAACCAAAGCAGAAAAATTCAGTCTGTCTCACTGGTACAGTGTTGAACTGTCAAAGTGCAGATTTCTGAGGAAAAATGTAAACTGTGGTTTTGTTCTTTTTATAGATTTATATCAAGGGTTCCCTCGTACCATTTTGAAGAAAAGGTTAAGAGTTATCCTGCTGTGCTGTAAAGTATATATTGATCAATTGATATGATAGATTATTTCAGTTCAATTTATTGTCATGTATAATGAAAATACAGTGAAAATCTATACTATCCTAGCATCTCAAAAATGTTGCCATTTTGGATATAAAAATCTCAGATTTCAATTTCCAATTTATTGTCAATGTACATTCATGGCATCACATACAAACCTGAGATTCTTTTTCCTGTGGGCTAAGCAGAATTATCAATTATTGGTAGTGCAAAAAAAAGTGTACTCAACATACTCAAATAAACAAATAAAGAAATGTAAACAAACTGAGTATGCAATACAGAGAGAAAATAAAATCAATAAAGTGCAAACTGATTGAGTATGTTGTTGATGGTGGAGGCATAGCAGCTGTTCCTAAACCTGATGGTGTGAGTACCTTTTTCCTGATGGTAGCAGCGAGACAGAGCGTGTGTTGGGTGGTGTGGATTCTTGATGATTGCTGTTGCTCTCTGACAGCAGTATTTCCTGTAGATGAAGGCTTTGCCAGTGATGTCCTGGGCTGTGTCCATTACCTTTTGCAGGGTTTTATGCTCAGTGGTATTGGTGACCCCTTACTAGACCATGATACTGCCACCAAATATCTGTAAAAATTTGCCAGGGTTTCTGATGTCATACCAAACCTCCACAAACTCCTAAGTAAGTAGAGGCTTTCTTCGTGAATCCATTAGTATGTTTGGTACAGGAAAGATCCTCCAAGATAGTGATTCCCAAGAACTTAAATTTGCTCACCCTCTCCACCTCTGATTCACCCAACCAATAACTGGATCATAGACCTCTGATTGTCCCTTCCTGAAATCAACAATCAGCTTCTTGGTTTTGGTGACATTGCACCTTTCAGCCAAGTTTTCAATCTCCTCCTGTATACTGACTTATTGCCCCTTTTTATACAACCCAATACCATGGTATCATCAGCGCATTTGTTGATAACGTTGTCATACCGAGCTACACAGTCATAGATGTATAACGAGTAAAGCAGGGGGCTAAGAATACAGACCTGTAATTCTCTAGTACTGTGGAGGAGATGGTCTTTCCCAATCCTCACTGATTGTGGTCTGTGGTGAGGAAATCCAGAATCCAATTACATAGTGGGGTGTTGAGTCCCAGTTCTTGGATTTGCTGATCAATTTTGAGGGGATGATGGTGTTAAATGCTGAACTGTGTTTGATAAAGAAATCTATGAAAAACCATATGGTAATCACAAAGTCACAAGCTTAACCATGACAATGGTCGGCCTGGGTTTCTTACATTTAATAGAAAATCAAATTCATTCACAAATGAGATACATTTAAAGCAACTTCCTGCCATTCCAGAATTGTTGCTGTATTTATTACATTTCAGTTGTGACAAGCCTGACAAATCCTTTGTTAGTTGGGAAAGGATTACAGAAGACGTATAGTAATGTAGAATGCTGGAGAAATAGAAGTTTTTCTTTCTCTCTTTAAACCTTTCTGCTTAACTGCTTCCTGTTCTCCCTCTATGGAGGTCCTTAGGACCAACCTCTGAACAAGGAGTTTCTTGACCTAATATTTCTTCATGAAGCTTGGTGTATAGTTTTGATTGATCATGCCCTTGGATTTGCAAAGGATGACATGGTTAATGAAATTCTGGGATCCCTAAGTAGATAGTCTCAATGATGGAAATGACTTTCATCTGCAAAATCACTTGTGGAAGTGATGGATTACTTTCCATATACCTGGATGATTGCAGTTTCAACACACTCAACAGGTTTGAAATGATCCACAACAAATTAGTCTCCTCATAGGGTATCCCATCAACCACTGTAAAGCTTCTCTGCCCCCCCACCTCCCTCCACCACAGGCCACAATGCCTTCAGTGTGTACTATCTAAAAAATGCATTGCTATTACTCAGTCTGATTTCTCCTTCCAAAACTCACGATCACTACTACCAATGAATAGGATGAGGGTTAGGGTTAGGGTTCTCCTCCAAGTTACCCTCCTGACTTGGAAACATATTTCTTCCTTATCACTGGGCTTAATTCCTGGAATACCAATAGCATTTACTATCTCCAGGACTGAAGCAATTCAATAAGCAGCTCAACATCACTTTCTCAAAAGTCATTAGGAAGGGGCAATAAATGCTGGTCTTGTCAATAAAGTCCAGATCCTGAAAATGAATAAAACAAAACAAAAAATACACTGTTCAAAATGAGGGTTGAATAGCATTGAGATATGCAAGTGGTTAAAAACAGTTTAGCCAAAGGTTGATAACAGAGCAAGAAAAGCAAGATGAGTAGATAAATATAGAGTGAGACATTCTGCAAAGAATTGGAAAGATAAAGAGCAATATAGAAATAATGAGAAATGGAATTTACTTAATCTGCAATAGAAATAAAATGCCGTCAGATGCAATCAACAAATTTGAAATGAGAGTAATGAATTGGATGGTGCATCAAGCACAACTATGAAAGATGGAAATGGGTGAAATTTTATGCACCTTTCAACACCAAGCCCAGATTTCACAATCAAAGCCCAACAATGTGTGGAAATTGTTACCAGTGAGTGGCCAGGACTAGTCTGGAGTGCAGGATTAATAGCAAAGTGATTTATTTTCATAACTTCAATGCACTTAAAGGTCAATGATGCTGACAGATGTATACGTGTAATGTTCCTTTTGCGACACCCATGTATCAGTTGGTTTTTGAACTTCGAAGTTGTGAATCCAACCTAGAGTTGAAAGAGAAAAAACACTATCAGGAAACATTATTAGAGGTAAACATCGCTCTGGGACAAATTCATGTACTGTAAAGAAATAGGTTCTCCTAGCAAGCAGTGGTGGAAATGAGTAAAAAGGTTTCAAAAACCCAACTAGAATGTCAAGGAAGTTATTTTCAGGTTTCTGTAAGAGAGAGAAAGAGAGATTAAAAAAAAGACAAGAAGGAGCGAGATGGTGTTCAAGTACAGCCGCCACAGTTAACGTAATGCTGTTACAGTGCCAGCAGTCAGGCAGGCGTTTGACTCCTGTGCTGTCTGTCAGAAGTTTGTACGTTCTCCCTGTGTCTGTATAGGTTTCCTTCCACTGTAATTGGACAGCACTGGCTTCAAACCAGTGGGCCGAAAGGGCTTTTTACTGCGCTGTCTGTCTAATTGTTTAAAAAATTAAAAATGTGCTGATAGAGCTCCATTGACCATCTCCCATTGCCCAAACAATATGCTGTAGAGTTTAGACATAATGATTCCAAAATTAATTCTTTATTTAAAACACGGATTGATCCAATTCCCAAGAAACATAAAATGTCACTATTCCAACTCCCCCAACCATTCCTACAGTGACATGTCTATCTTCGGCCTCATCCATTGTCAGAGAGACTAAACATAAACTTGAGCACCCTTAAACTTAATGGCTTGAACATTGATTTTTCTAATTTTTGATCACTATCTTATTCCATTGTTTCCATCACCTCCACAATAGATCATGGCTGATTTAATTTACCCTATACTTTTGGAATACTTTAATAGCTAAAAACCTCACACTATCTTGAACACTCTCAGTACTTAAGCTTTCAAAGCCTTCTTCTGTAGAGAATTCCAGAAATTCTCTGACATATGGGTGAAAAAAATTCTCCTAATCTCCATCCTGAATAGGTGATCCCTTATTTAGATACTGTGACCCTTGATTTTAAACACCACAGACAAAGGAAATATCTACCCTGTCATGCCCCGTAAAATTTTTCTAAACTCAAGAGAGTATAGGTCTAGACTATTTAAATGTTTCTCAGATGACAAACCTACCATTCTTGAAATCAATCTGGTGAACCTATGCTGCACTCACTCTCTTCTTCTTTAGGTAGGGAAACCAGACCTGTGAACAATATTCCAGATGCAATCTCACCAAGGTCCGATATAATTGGAAAACATTTCTGCTTTTGTACTCAAATTCTCTTGTTATGCAGGCATATGTGCCATTTTCTTTCTAACTACTTGGTGTCAATGTTGTTCTGCTATAGATTTTGTGTTAATGTCCATGAAAATATTTTGTGAATATACAATATGTAATTTCTCTGCTGTTTCTTGGTTCCTGAAAATCATTTATCTCCTTGCAATATGTTAGCTAATCTGTCCTAGTCTATAAATATATTCACAGTGTGATTTTATGTTTCTCACCTGGTCACATTTATACTTTACTTTCTTTTTCTTATCAATGCTTTGTCTTTAATTCTGTAATTATTCTAATGTTTATCACCAGGCCATATTATAAGCCTCTTTCTTCGATCAAATTCAAACTTGAACTTCTCTTGCTATTCAAGGCAAGGCCACTTTTCCTGTTGAATTATTATGTCTTAAAAGATTAGTAAATTGTGTATTAATTATTAAAATATTAGCCTTTTTTTGTTTATTACCATATCTCAAGGTAATTTTCATAGCTTACTTGATAGAGATTGAAGAGCCTGGTTTTATTCTTGAAGAAAACTACCGTTTCACAGAGGAATCTATTATATTATGATCATACTCAACTTTATAGTCACACATACAAAGGTGCAATGAGAAAGAATGTTTTGCAAGCAGCCCAACTAGACTTCCTATATAATGCAACAGTAAGACGAGGTACAGAAGTGCAGAGTTATAGAGAGCGATCAGTTGGTATAACTGTGAGGTTCATTCACCAATCTGATAACTATGGCGGGCGGATGCTGATATCACTGGGTCACATCTTAGATCTTAGCCTTAAAGCTCCTGTGACTATTAGATCCTCAATTAATCCTTTCTGATCACACATCTTAAATCTAAGATTCCTATTCCTTATTGGCTCAAAATAATGAGTGAAGCGAAGTCTTTATCGTCTCCATGAATTCATCATCTGCACTACGTTTGCTAATTCAGTTTGCTCAGTGTATACATAGATTAGAGTCCCTGGTTACGATCGAGATCCATTCCTACGCCTGTCTTTAAGTCAAATTTGTAGGTAAGTAGGAACAGGTACATACGGTTCTTATTTAGCATCAGTCAAATGTTTGTCTTAATACTGTAAACAAATAATTTAGATAAAAAAAGAAAAAAGATCATGATTAAAAGTTAACACTTTCTCTTATTCCATTGATGCCTTGCATACCAGAAGAGGCATTCATAAGGTAACATGATGAATATCCATGAAATGGGGACACAGCTTCGGGGCACAATTTGTTCGTAAGTATGAATTGCCCATAAGTCGGACATTTGTAACCAGAGGACTCCCTGTACTCTTGCCCAGGAACATCTGGACAGCAAAGATGCACACATCAGGATGCTCTTTATTGACAACAGTTTGGCATTTAACACCATCATCTCCTCAAAACTGATCAGCAAACTCCAAGACCTAGGAGTTAACACCACACTATGTAATTGGATCATGGATTTCCTCACCTCCAGACCACAATGAGTGAAGATTAGTAAGAACTTCTCCTCCACAATCTCCATCAGTGCCGGACACCACAGGGCTGCGTTCTTATTCCCCTGATCATTTGGGAATCAGAGGTGGAGAGGGTGAGCACATTTAGTTTCTTGAGAGTCACTATCTTGGAGGATTTTTCCTGGACCCAGCACACCAATGGCAGGATCAGCACCTCTATTTCCTCAAGAGTCTGTGAAAGTTGAGAATGACATGAGAAACCCTGGAAAAGTTCTACAGATGTGTGGTGGAAAGTGTGCTGACCGGATGTATCACAGTCTGGTATGGGGACACCAATACCCCTGAGCAAAAATTCCCCCAAAAGGTAGTGGACACAACAAAGGACATTACAGGCAAAACCCTTCCCACTATTGAGTACATTTACAGAGAAAGCTGCCGTCAGAGAGCAGCAGCAATCATCAAAGACCCTCACCACCCTGCACACACTCTGTTCTCACTGCTGCCATCAGGAAAAAAGTATAGATGCCACAAGACTTGCACCACCAGGTTCAGGAACAGCTGCTACCCCTCCAACATCAAACTCCTTAACAACAATCTCAATCAGGGACTAATTTAATGACTCTTACTTGGGAACTTTATTGATTTTCTTTGCTCTCCCTGTATTGCACAGTCAGTTTGTTTACACTAATTACTGGTTTAGAATTCTTTGTTGTTTTACATGTTCATGCTGTGTGCAGTTTATTTTTTGCACTACCAATTAGTGGTAATTCTGCAGTGCCCACAGGAAAAAGGGATCTCAGGGTTGTATATGATGTCATGTATGTACTCTGACAATAAATCTGAAATCTGAAACTCAGCCAGTCTTTCCAGTGTCTATAGGAGACAAAGATATATTGAAAAAGAATGATCCATGTTTTGAGCCAATACCCTTCATCAAGGCTGAGAATGTTGAGAAAAGAAGCTACTGGAAGGAGGACAGGGTAAACTAAGGAAAGGTGAAAAATTATGGATAGACATAGTAGATCGGCAGATGCCAAAGGGAGAGAAGCAAGAAAAATAAAGGAATCACATGGAGAAAGATGTCATGCTGGATTGATTAAGTGATCAGAAGACAAAGACTGCCAGTGCTGGAATCTGATAGAATAGAAGTAGGAATGGTCTAAAGAGAGAGCAGATTGAAAAAAAAGGGGAGGGGGGAAGGAGGAGTGGAAGAATCCAGTGGAGAGATGAGGTTGAAGGGATACAACCAAAGAGGAGAGGGGATGCGAAAAGGTGTGGGACTGGGTGGAAGGGGGTGGGAAATAGAAAATGGAAACTATAGCAGAGTACAGGCCCTTCAGCCCTCGATGTTGTGCTGGTTATATATTCCTACCAAAAGAATCTAAATCCTTCCTACCTCATAACCCTCTATTTTTCTTCCATCCTTGTGCTTAAGAGTCTCTTAAATGCCCTTAATGTTTCAGCCTCTGCCATCACCCCTAGCAAGGCATTCCAGGCTCCCACAACTCTGTGTAAAAAACTTACCCCTGATATCTCCCCTAAACTTTCCTCCTTTCATTTTGTACATAGGTCCTCTGGTGTTTGCTACTCCTGTCCTGGGAAAAAGGCACTGGCTGTCTACCTTATCTATGCCTCTCAGAATCTTGTATTCTTCTATTAATTTTCTTCTCATCCTTCTACGCTCTAAAGAGAAAAGTCCCAGCTCTGGTAACTTTGCCTCATAAGACTTAATTTGCGATCCAGACAATATCCTCTCTCCATAGCATCCATATCCTTCCTATAATTAGGTGACCAGAACTGAACACAATATTCTAAATGTGGTCTCACCAGAGATTTGTAGAGTTGCAACATGACCAGTCGACATTTGAATTTAATCCCCTGACTAATGAAGCCCAGCATCCCATAGGCCTTCTTAACTATCCAACCTGCGCGGCAACCTTGAGAAATATATGAATTTGGACACCAAGGCCCCTCTATTTTTTCACACTGTTAAGCATCCGACAATTAACTCTGTACTCAGCCTTCAGGTTTGTCTTGTGATCACCCACTCCTACTGCATGATGCATCTTTCTGCACCTGATACCTTTGATTTTCTTGTCTCTCTCCTTTTGGCTTCTGCCAATCTACTGCCTCTGCTCATTATGCTTCACCTCTCCCTGGTTTACCAATACAATATGGGCCTCTAATCCAACCTTCCCACCCTGTCCACTTTACACTAGCTTTTCCATTCTTGATGAAGGATTTTACCCGAAAGGTTGACCATTCTTTTTCTCTCATTGATACTGCTCAACTCACTGAGTTTCTCCAGTGTATCGTGTTCGTCCCACAAGTTTTTCATTACTTTTTTTTAATGTGTAACAGATATATCCTGGGAGATTATTTTTATATGGAGCCTTGATGGATGTGGAAGACCCACTGGACATTCTGTAATGTTGAGGAACATTGGAGCATCTATTGACAGCTTCATGCAGTACTGCACAGAGATTGGCAAGTGTTTGCTTCAAAAATTGCATCATTACCGACACTTTGTCCCAAGCAGAGTAAGAGAGAGAAAAAAAAGTGGCCTGCAAATAGCGTGACCATGCTAACTTTGGCTCAATGTTGCATTTGGCTTTGAGTGGAAACACCAATTTTGAGGTGTATTACTTCAGCAAAAAGATCTTCCAAGATTCTCTGACTAAGGGTAATTAAGCATTTATGTATGTATTGTTTTTGAGTTAAATTTATTCTGCAGTTTGGGCTGATTTGATTATTCTTGCTGGTGAAAGAACTACAATGTACAATATGACAAGAATGGATCCCTCAGCCCTTGAAGTCTGTTCTACCATTCCATTTAATCATGGCTAACCCCTGATTGTGAGGGGTGCTGTACAAAGTGGTGACTCTCTCTGCCTCACGATAGACAAAAGTTAAAGAATTTCATGCATGTTACATTCTAAATGTAGTATTATGTGACAATAATAGAACCTTTACCTTTATTCTGCCTTCATCTTCCTGATTTGTTTCCATTTTCCCTAATACAAATGTTTAACAATATTCTACCAGTCTCAGTTTTGAAATGTTCAAATGACACTTCAAAGTCAGGAACATTTTATGGAAGATAACTCCTGCTTTCCATTGAACTCTGTGTGAAGGAGAGTTCTTGATATCACCCCTGAATTTACTGCCTTTGATTTTATGTGCTGCCTGTGGTTTCATCTCCTGCCAAGAATTGATTCCCTTCACCTACCTCGTTAAGTCCTTTTTAAGTATATTAAAAATAACCCTCAAACGCCACAACTCGTGAGTTAACAATTCTTTGGATGTCTCAAATAAATGTCATATTTTAGAACTCTTCTTCAAAGTGCTTCAGAAGGCAAGGTCATGTTGACAGACCATACTATGAGGAAGAATCTTGCTGACTTAAATTATCAATTATTCACAATACATTCCCTGAGTCTCTACTGGAAAAGAAGGTCGCATGATGCTACCCTTGACGTGGCTGCTTTGATGACGCGCGTGTGACACACAGAACCGGTTCGCCTGGCTGTCAAATATGTGCGCCACCACACAATCCTCCCCCTATCTCCCCAGAACTGTTGCTAGTGTCTGCGTTGTTCAAAGTTTGTAGAGTCTTTCATTTAGGAGGTATACCCCAGTGCTTGGCCAGCTGTAGTGGGACACACTGGTTTAAGTCCAGGTGTGCTGATTTCAAGTGGTCGATGATGAAAAACTCCTTATCCCCAATGTCCAGAGTGAAAGTTGAACTATTGTTCTGTATTACTTTGTAAGGACCCTCATAAGGTCATTGGAGGGGCGAACGGTGTGTGTTCCAGCAGACGAACACAAACTTGGAATTTTTTAAGACTTTAGGGATGGAGGATGGGGTTTATCCATGGTGGGTCAATGGTCTTGGTGCGAGATTACTTGGTTGCTCGCAGAGTCGCCTGCAGTGTGTTATGGCTCCTGATCGCGTGTCACTGGCAGGAATTCGCCAGGTACTTTCAGGAGTGCACAGTAAACCATCTCAGCTGATGATGCCTGTAGGTCTTCCTTTAGGGCTGTGCAGATTCTGAGAAGGACCCAGGGGAGCTCATCCACCCTGTTGGGGCTCATCAGCCTGGTCATGAGTGCTGACATGAGGTGCCTGTGGAAACGCTCAACCAGGCCATTGGATTGGGGGTGGTAGGCTGTGGTGTGTTTTAGCTGCATGCTAAGGAGGCTGGGTAATTCAGACCAAAGTGCAGAAGTGAACTGGGCCCCCCAGTCTGTGGTTATATGTGCCAGGATGAAGAAATGGGATACCCATTTAGACAGCAGGGATCTGGCACAGGAGTCAGCTGTGGTCTCAGTGATCGGATGGCCTCAGGCCATCTGGTGAACCGGTCTACGATAGTAAGGAGGTACCGGTCACTGTGCAAAACTGGCAGAGGCCCCACTATATCGATGTGTATATGGGTGAACCTGGGGGTCTGCATTTTGAACTTCTGGAGGGGGCTTTAGTGTGCCTGTGGACCTTAGGAGTTTGGCACTGTGTGCACGTCCGTTCCCGTTCACTGACCTGTTTACACAAACCATGCCATGCAAAACAAGAGGAAACCATGCGGACTGTGGTTCTGATTGAGAGAAGTGAAAGGCCGAGAACTGAGTCCAATGCTCTCTTTCTCCAAGGAGCCAGAACAATGGGGCGGGGGTGGCCCATGGACATATCGCAGAGCAGCATCTGTCACCTTGGCCTAATCTTATGTCCTGCAGACCGGTGATTGCGGTGTGAAAACTGTGAGTCTTGGCATCCACCTGTTGGGCTTCTGCCAGCTCTAAGTAATTGACACCCTGTGGCAATATCTGAAGTGCAGGTCTAGACAGGGTGTCCTCCATTATGTTGTCTCTCCCTGAGTGGTGCTGGATGGTCATTGTGAATTTGGAAATGTAGGAAAGGTGGCATTGTTGTCGGGCTGACCAGGGCCTTGAAACTTTCAAAAACGCGAAAGTTAAAGGTTTATGGTCCATAAAAACCAAGAATGGCCTCCCCTCCAGGAGGTATCGAGAATATCGTATGGTGAGGTCACACCCTGTTGAAAACACTGTATTTCAGCTCTGGTGGACATAAGTGTCTGCTGAAAAATGCTAGGGGTCTTCAGTTGCTGTCCACAAGCTGTTCTAGCACTCCCCCAATTGCAGTGCTCAAAGCGTTGACAGTTAAGGTGGGGGTGGCATCCATTCTTGGGTGTTCAAGCAACATGGCATTGGCTAGGGCCTCCCTAGTCTGTTGGAAAACTGCTGTGGCTTCATTGTCCCATGCCAAATCTTTCTTTGTGGTGGCCATCATGGTGAACAGTGGTGCACAATGCTGGGGGCCACTGGAATGAAACAATTATAAAAGTTAACCATCCCCACGAATTTCTTCAGTCCTTTTACCATGGTAGGCCGGGTGAATTGGCAAATGGCCTCTACTTTGCTTGGTAGGGGTGTAGCGCCATCCTTAGTGATCCTATGGCCCATGAAGTTGATGATCTCCAATTCGAACTGGCACTTTGCCGGGTTGATGGTGAGGCCGAACTTGCTGAGGCGGGTGTACAACTGGTGTAAGTGGGAAATGTGCTCTTATTGATCTCTGCTTGCGATGAGGATGTCATCCAGGTAGATGAACAGGAAGTCCAAGTCCCTGCTGACTGCATCTATGAAGTGCTGGAATGTTTGGGCCACATTCATGAGGCCGAACAGCATCTGCAGGAACTCAAAGAGGCCAAAAGGGGTAATTATGGTTGTCCTCTGGATGTTGTTGAGGTGTATGGGGATCTGGTGGTAACCGTTCACCAGGTCGACCTTGGAGAAGATGTGAGCTCTATGTAGGTTGGCGGCAAAATCCTGGATGTGGGGAACAGGGTAGCAGTCTGAAGTGGTGGCATCATTCAGGCGTCTACAGTCCCCACATTATCACCAGCCACCAGTGGCCTTCAGGACCATGTGTAATGGTGAGGCCCAGGGGCTATCGGATCTGCATACGATACCCAGTTCCTCCATGGACTTAAATTCTTCCTTCGCCAGTCGCAGTTTATCTGGTGGCAGCGATCGGGCATGTACATGGAGGGGTGGGTCCTGGGTGATTATATGGTGTTGTACTTGTTCTTCAGCATGGTAGAGGTGAATTGCGGCCTGAGGATGGACAGAAACTCTGCCAGGATGTGGCTGTATTCGTCGGTGGAAAATGTAATTGAGGCAAGTTGAGGGCTAGCATTCCAGCATCTCCGAGAGGGAATGTTTGAAAAGTCTCTTCAAGGACCAGTCTTTTGGCTTTTAGGTCAACCAGCAGGCTGTGCACCCTCAAGAAATCTCCCCCTAGAAGTGGTTTTTCCACTGAGGCAAGTATGAAATCCCAGTTGACTGTCTTGCTTTCTAACTGCACCGCCACTTTCCAAAAGTCCTTATCGAGCTATTGTTGACAGCTCACAGGGTGGGGCTGCAGTGCCTTGATGGGTTTCGAATGCTGTTGGTGGGTTGACACTGATTTCTGCACCTGTGTTAACAAGTAACCTGTGGCTCGAAATCTTATCGCAAACATAGAGTAGGTTGTCTGGGCGGCCAGCTGCTGATGCCATCAGCGGTGGCCGGCCATGGCATTTCCCGGAAATGTGCAGGGTTGCCTGCATTTGCGGCCATCTGCTGCCCACCTTTGGTGGCAGAAACACCATTTGATGCCTGCTCCCTCAGTTGTTTTGCGGGATCCATTGTTGATATTGGGATGAGTGGGGTTTGGTCTGCAGCTCTATCTGAGATCTGCTCAGCTGACTGAAGGTGGACTCGTTTTCTTGCCTGGTATGCCAGAGGATGTCTGCCTTGGCTGCGATCTTTCTGGGGTCGCTGAAGACTGCATCAGCCAGCAGCAGCTGAATGTCATCAGCCAACTGCTCTAGAAAAGCCTTTTTGAACATGAGGCAGGGTTTGTGACTTTCTGCCAGCGTGAGCATCTTGTCCATGAGGGCAAAGAGCGTTGACCCTAGGCATGAGCCTAGCTGCCCTCTCGCATCTAGAGAGCCCATATGTGATGATGAGTAACGCTTTCAGTGCATTGTATTTACTTTCCTCTGGTGGGGCTTGGATGAGGTTGTCTACCCTGGCCGCGGTCTCCTGGTCCAAGGAGCTGGCCACGTGGTAATACTTGGTAGAGTCAGAAAGATTTGTTTAATCTAGAACAGTGCCTCTGCTTGTCCAAACTATGAGCGGGGTCGTAGTGTCCAGAAGGTGGGCAGTTTTAGCGCAACGGCACTTACTGCTGCCAACATCCATGTTGACCAGTCCAAAAAATGTTTGGACTCATTGGGGTCACCAATGTAGTAAACGTGTTAACCCGAGCAAATGAATGAGACCAGCAGCTGGTGCGCTTATTAGAACTATTAGAACTCGTGAACTTTATTTTGACTAGCGTGCTGCTGCTTTTAAGGCATTTGAATCTCCCGCCCCAGGGCACTGGAAACCACATAATTCTGACGTAAGCATCCTACTTGCGTGCATGCGGGCCACGAGCCTCTACCAATAAAGAAGGCCGCGCGATGCCATCTTTGATGTGGCTGCTCCAATGTGCGTCGCTACAATGCCTTAAATTCTCCACTCCCTGCTGAATCAGCATTAATGCTTCCACACCAAAGCAATGCATTTATAGTGCCCTCCATAATGTTGGGGACAGACACTTTTTTTCCTTTATTTGCCTCTGTGGTCCACAGTTTTAAATTTATAATCAAACAATTCACATGATTAAAGTACACATACAGCTTTTACTAATGGGTATTTATGTAAATTTTGGCTTGACGTAGTGCAAGAAAATAAATGTGACATTTCAGTGGAGCACCGAGAACAGATTGTGACCAGGATGATGGGCATTCTTTATGATGCTTCTTAAGGCATCATAGATGGGAGATCGATACACAATTCCATCAGTTTGCTCAGCCAATCCCGACATTATTAAGAAGAGCCAGCGAATCCTCCCTGTGACTGGATAACACTATCTCTCAATCAACACAGCTGCTCTGTGCAACATGGGTGGCAGGACATCTCCATTACTTTCCCAGTTTCAGGGAACCATTCTTGATCCTGACTAAAAAATTATCTTCAAAAAGTCTAATATTCCTCAGAAATTCATGGATGTTTCCAGGACCTTTCAGCCCTCCCATTGCACTTGGACGTGGCTGGAATTCTCCTCCCTCTCTATAAGGTACATTGCCTGAAGCTTTCTCCTCCCTCCAAGGGTAGACACACTAGGACCTCCTCACTCCCAGGGAAAGAAAAGAGAAAGGAGAGACAGGGAGAGAGAAAGAGAGAGAGAAAGAAAAAAAGAGACAGCAAAGGGTGAAAGAAGGCAGTGAGGAGAGAGAAAGAGCAACAAGCAGGAAGACTATGTGAGGGAGATGGGTGGAGGACAAACAGAAGGTGGAGGGTGAGAAAAGAAAGGAAAAGAGCAGGAAGAGAGAAAAAGTGTAGGAGAGGTAAGAAAGAGGAAGAAAGTGGGGAAGAAGGGTAAGTCAAGAGGCATGGAGAGACAATAGAGAAGGAGGAAGGAGGAAAAGGAAGGGGAGATAGAAACAGAGTGAAATTCAGAGTAAGAAAGAGGCTGTAATGCAGCTGCCTGCTGTCTCCTTTTTGTGAAATTTTGCAAAAATTATACATAGTAACATTTTAAATATACAATATATTTAACTTTTTTCTCACACAAACAACAAACAAAAACAAAACAGTCCCTCCCTCCCCCCCCCCCCCCTTCCATACATACAGAACTGTTCATTGTCAGAGCTTACATATATTTTAAGTATATAGAGTACAGCTGGGGAAACTATGTTTTTGTATATATAATTACTTTTATAGCCTTTTTATTACTGTATCTGAGACCCTATGTGGCCCAAGTATGGCTGCCAGACCTTTACAAAAGTGTCATATTTATTCTTTAAGTTACATGTGATTTTTTTTCCATAGGCATACAGCTGTTCATTTCCATAGTCCATCGTGCTATGCGTAAAGGGGAATCAAACTTCCAAGTGATGGTGATACATTTTTTTGCTACCATCAGTGCTACTTTTATAAATGAGATTTGATATTTGGTCAATTTGTCCTTTATTTCCATGAAATTACCTAATAGATATAGCTCCGGGTTGCCCATGAAGGCCACACCTGTTATCCTGTTTTTTTCTGTGATTTCTTGGCAAAATGGCTTCATTTTCACGCACGACCACGTGGCATATAGAAACGTTCCTGTCTCAGTCCCACATCTGAAACACATCTCTGAAATTTCAGCTTTTGATCTGTGTAACTTTTGTGGGGTAAGATATAATTAGTGTAAAAAATTATACTGAACAAGTCCATATCTTGCATTTATACTTGATGTCACACTGTCTTTACACCAATCTGACCAGCTTCTTTCTGAAATCACCTCACCGGTCCGACTCCCATCTTTCCCTTGACCTCTGCAACCCTAGTTTTGCAATTTCGCTCTGGAGAGAATAGTACATTTTTGATGCCTGCTAAATCCTTGACTTATATCACGGCTCCTTTGATTGAAAGTCAGGACTGAACTTAATTTTGACAGGTCTCCAAACATTTATTTTAGGCAGCATTCCAACACCACTGACACTTTCACAGGTCCTTCCCTTCTCCCAATTCCCTATTTTCAGTCTGTCCACTTTCTTTCCCTTTGCACTATTCAGAAATATTGGTATTGCAATGCACTTTTACAATGTTTTTGAAATTTATTTATAGTATCTCCATACATTCATTTCAAATTGACTTAGTATAATATTACATAATAGATACTAAATAATTTTCAAATTTTCACCCCCCCCCCACCTCCCCTAACCCCTTAGGGAGCAGAAGTACCACTCCCTCCCACCCCGCCCCCCCAGGCAGACAAAATACACGTATAAACCGAAAAATCATCATTTCTTATATCCATAAAACCCCGGTCCATCAATTTAACCAATCTTATTCATAAACTCTTTTTTTTGAAAATCCAAACTTGATATTAAATTTTGCACCCTTTCCACCCTCCCAACACTGAGTTAAACATTGTTTACAATCAATAAAAGCTTTTTTTAATTTTTTTTTTCTTTCAAGTCTTCCTGAATTTCATCCACTGAATTAAAACACCTCTGAACATCCCAGTTCAACACCGAATCTTCCATTCTTCTCAGTCTCAAGTTGAATTTGTAGCTTACTTTCAAAAAAAGTTTTTTCAAATCTTTTAAAATTTTCTTGAACATAATTCCTTCGGTCTTGATCTTCTAAAGCATCAATATTATTCATAAGTTCTTTCTTCTATGTTTCCCAATTTAATATCAAATTTTCCACTTTGTCAATCTTCTCAATGTTAAGTTGAAATTATTGTTTATTTTCAAGAAAAACTTATTCAAAATTTTTAACTCTTCTTGGACATTGCTCCTTCAACTTTAATTTTATAAATCATCAATCTTGTTCATAGTTTCTTTCTACTGAGTTTCCAGATTTAATAAAGTTTCCGTTTTTTCCAATTTTCTCAATATTAAACTGATCTTGTTGTTTAGTTTAAAAAAAACCTTTTCAAAACTATTAAAATCTGTTTGCAATGTATGCATACTCACAGATAATAAATTCACTCTTCCAATATTCCATCCAAAAAAAAAATCACTGATAAACCTTATTACAGGTCAAGAAGTTCCATATATATGTTTATCTTCAGAAAATATTTCAAATATTTCAAATCAACATTCGTCGCCATCTTTCAAAAAGGAGTCCGAAATCAACTTTAATAAGTTCTGTTCTTGAGAAAATTCCAGTACCAACTCCAGCTCTGTCTGGGCAAATAGGTCAAATTTCTTCCAAAGTCAAAGAATGTAATTTTGTTCTGTATTTATAGATAATAAATTCATCCTTCCGATATTCCATCCAAAAAAAATCACTAATAAACTTTAATGTTATCTGGATTTTTAAAACTCACGGGCAACCAATGCCAATTACTGCAATTTATCTTCATAAAACATTTCAAATCAATATTCATCACCATCTTTCAGAGGGGTGTCCAAGGCCAGCTTATCCGACAGTCCAATTAATGAGCTCCGTTTTTAAGAAAATTCCAGCCTTTGCTCCGTGGTTCTGTCTGGGCAAATAGGCCGAGTTTCTTCCAAAGTCGGAGAGTGTAGTTTTGTTCTGTATTTGAACTCTATTTTCCTTAATCTTTGTTGCCATTTTAAACATCTTTCAGAGGGGAGTCCAAGGCCAGCTTATCCGACAGTCCAATTAATGAGCTCCGTTCTTAAGAAAACTCCAGCCTTGACTCCGTGGTTCTGTCTGAGCAAGTAGGCTGAGTTTCTTCCAAAGTCGGAGAGTGTAGTTTTGTTCTGTATTTGAACTCTATTTTCCTTAATCTTTGTTGCCATTTTAAACTAAAAGCAATTGATAAACAAAACAAAGACTTTTAACAGAAAAGAAATATTTTTAAAACGGGTATTTATATAACTGCCTGGGGGAGACCGGGAATGCACGTCCGCTCCCTACGCCATCTTGCTACGCCCCCCGCAGTTTTACAATGTGATGAAAACCACAAATAACTCGCAATTTTAATTGGAATAGAATTTTCTCATCACTTGACAACCCAAATTATAAAAGTATAACTTTAATTACAGCAGATAGACTGAACAGAGAGATAATACCAATAAATGGAGCTAAATTTTGTGCCTGCTGGAAAGTACTGCAGCTAACAAAAGATGAACAAAAGATGCCAATTTCACTTGAATCTTTATTTTTCTTTCACGCACTATGCTTTAAGGTCTCTGGAAGTCCCACCCCTATGCTGGAAGCTGCATGTGACGCTATCGCACAATCCGTGTGTATGCGGGCTCGGAGCCTCTGCCGGAGGTGACGAATGCGCGGCACCTTGCTTGATGTGGATGCTCTGCTGACACATGGAGCTGGTTCATCTGTTCATCAATCATGTGCACCGCAAGACAACCCCCATCCTCCCAGAACTGGTGTCAGAGTCCATACTCTGAAAGGCCCTTAACTTGGGGGGGGGGGGGGGTCTGCCCCTGCATTTGGCTGACGGGGGTGAAACAGGTTGGCTTAAGTTCAGGTGGGCCAGTTTCAAATGGTTAATGGTGAACAGCTCTTCCCTACTTCCAATGCCCAAAGTGAATGTAGAGCCATTGTTGAAGATTACCTTGTAAGGGCCCTCAAGGGGATGTTGTAGAGGTAGGAGGTGTGAACCCCTGCAGACGAACACAAATTCAGAGTGTCTTAAGTCATTGGGTATGGAGGAGGGGCTATGACCGTGGTGGGAGGGAGGGGGTGGTGCGAGTCTGCCTAACCTGTTGTGGAGCCGTTCGAACACTGAGACGGCCTGCGGCTCCTGGTCATCTGTCGCTGGTGGGAATTCATCCAGGAGCGTGAAGGGAGAACCATACACTATCATGGCTGATGACACCTGGAGGTCCTCCTTTGGGGCTGTGTGGATCCCGAGGAGGACACAAGGTAGTTCGTCCACCCAGATGGGACTGGTCAACTTGGACATCAGGGCTGATTTGAGGTGCATGTGAAAACGTTCAACCAGGCCATTGCATTGGGGGTGGCAGGCCATCGTATGATGTAGTTTAGTGCCGAGCAGGCAGGCCAGTTCTGTCCAAAGGGTTGAAGTGAACTGCGCACCTCAGTCCATAGTCAAATGTGTAGGGATTCTGAAGCAGGATATCCATGTGGTCACTGATGGGCGCTGCCTTCGGCCACCTTGTGAAGCGGTCGACGATGGTGAGGAGGTAGCGGTTACCCCTGGAGACTGGTAGGGGCCCTATGACATTGACATGTATATGTTTGAACCTGTGGCTTGGTGTCTCAAACTGCTAGATGGGCTCCTCAGTGTGCTTGTGGATCTTGGTAGTCTGGCAGTGCACGCATGTTCGTGGCAACTTATTGATCTGCTTGCGCAAGCCATGCCAGACGAAAGGGGCAACAACCATGCATACTGTTGTCTTGATGAAGGAGTGTGAAAGACCATGGATAAAGACAAAAGCTCTGCACCTCCATAGGGCAGGGATCACTGGGCAAGGATTGCCCACGGACACGTCGCAGAGTAATGTCTTTCCATTTTGCGCCAGTTGAATATCCCGTAGCTGCCAACCAGTGATGGTGGTGTGCAGAGTGCGAGTCTCGGCATCCACTTCCTGTTCTTGTGTGAGTTCTGTGTAATCTAGGCCTGGCGCTAAAGGTTAAACTCCGCCATGACATTTTATTTGCCGGACAAGTGTCGGATGTCCATGATGAATTCAGAGGTGTAAGTCGGGCTGACCAGGACTCCAAAACTTTTGAATAGGTGAACAGTAAGGGTTTGTGGTCAGTGAATACCATGATTGGCCTCCCATCAAGGAAATATCTGAAATGGCGCATGGCAAGGTAAAGTGCTGTATTTGAGTTCTTGTGGCCTCAAGTGGCGGCTGAAGAAAGCCAGAGGTCTCTAATGCCCATCTATTAGCTGTTCAAATAGCCCACTGATGGCGGTGGCAGATGCATCCATGGTGAGGGTGGTAGAGATGTCCGTCCTTAGGTGTACGAGTACCGTGGCATTGGCCAGGGTAAGGTTGGTCTGTGGAACGCCTCTGAGTCCTTTTTCGTTGCAGCCATTATGGCGAAAAGTGGTTGCGTGATCTTGGAGGTGGCAGAAATGAGGCGGTTGTAAAAATTGACCATGCCTATGAATTCCTGCAGGCCTTTCACTGTGGTTAGCCTGGGGAAATGTCGTATGGTTTCCATTTTGGCCGGTAGGGGTTTTGTACTGTGCCTGGGTGGCCCAGGAAATTGATGACCTCCAGTCCGAACTGGCACTTGACTAGATTGACAGTGAGGCCAAAAGCACTGAAGCAGGAGTACAGCTGGTGCAGGTGCGATTCGTGCTGCTGGTGGTCCTTGCTGGTGATGAGGATGTCATCTAGGTACATGAAGACGAAATCCAAATCCCTGCCAACTGCATCCATCAGGTGCTGGAACATCTGTGTCACGTTCTTGAGGCCAAAGAGCATGTTCAGGAACTTTAAGAAGCCAAAAGGTGTGATGATGGCTGTCTTCTTGATGCCATTGGGATGCATAAGGATCTGATGATAGCTGCGGACTAGGTTGACCTTTGAGAAAATTTGTGCGCTGTGCAAATTGGCTGTGAAGTCCTGAATGTGGGAGACTGGGTAGTGGTCTGGGATGGTAGCGTCATTGAGGCGCCTGTAGTCCCCACATGACCACCAGCTGCTGGTGGCCTTAGGGACCATATGTAACAGTGAGGCCCATGGGCTGTTGGATCAATGGACAATGCCCAAATCCTCCATTCATTTGAACTCTTCCTTCGCCAGTTGCAGCTTGTCTGGAGGCAGGCGTCGGGAGTGTGCATGGAGATGGGGTCCCTGGGTGATGATGTGGTGTTGCATGTCATGCTTCGGCATGGCAGGTATGAATTGAGGCTTGAGGATTGCCGGGAACTTGGCCAAAATGCAGCTGTACTTATCTGTGTGGTTTGATACCGAGGAAAGTTGTGGGGATTGCATTACTGCTTCCTCAAGTGGGATGGTCTGAAAAGTTTGATAATGTACTAGCCATTTGGCTTTTAAGTCGTCTAGCAGGCTGTGTGCTCTCAAGAGGTCTGCGCTAATGAGGAGTGTTTGTACTGACGCAAGTGTAAAGTCCCAATGGAGGGTATCATCTCCTAATAGGAATGCCAAAAGTCTTGATAGAGATATTGTTGGTTTCTTGCAGGGTGGGGCTCAAGTGCTGTTGGTGGGATAATGCTGATTTCCATGCCTGTGTTGAGCAAGAACCTGCAGCCTGTGGTCTTGTCCGTGACATAGATGAGATTATCTATGTGGCCAGCTACCACATATGCTTCCCATAAATGCGCATGGCTACCAACTTTTTTGAGCATTAGCCCTCCACTTCTGGTGGTAGAAACATCATTTGGTGTCTGTTCCCTCATGTGGCCTGCAGGGACATTGTTGGTCCCGGAGTGGTGGGGGTTTGTTTTGCAGCTCCAGTTGTAAGCGGGTCAACTAGCTGATGGTGGACTCATTTTCACACTTGACTGAAACCTTCCTGGGGTCATTGAAATCCACATCAATGTTGGATGTCGTCCAACAGCTACTCTAAAAATGCTGCTCAAACACAAGGCATGGCCTGTGGCCCTCTGCCAGCACGAGTATTTCATCCTTGAGGGCCGATTGCGTTCTATCTCCCAGGTCATCCAGGTGTATGAGCCTGGCTGCCCTCTCGCGCCTGGAGAGCCCGTACGTGCTGATGAACATTTACTTTAGAGTGTTGTATTTACCTTCCTCCGGTGGCTTTTGTATGAGATCACTATTCAGCTTATCAATGCTCCTCAATAAGATACCCTTCAATCCTATGCTCTCAGAAAAACAGGCCTAGATTTTCCAGTTTCTAATAATAACTCAACTTCTTTAATCCTGGCAACAAATTTCTAAACCTCTTCTGTATCCTTTCCAACTTTATAATATCCTTCTTATAGCAAGGGAACTAAAAATTCTCAAAATATTCCAAGTGTGCCCTCAACGACATCACATAGAACTTCAACATGACAGCAAATGTGATTTTTGTTTTATAAAACCATTCTGACTCACTTCAATCCTTTTAATTTTATTCCAGATATTCTGTCTGTATATTTGTTCTGATAGATTTCTGCATTCTCTCTACTATTGTTGGAATGCATGATGGAGGTGTACAAAATATTGGTCAGACCACACTTGGAGAATTATGTACAGTTCTGGATGCCAAACTACAGGAATGGTGTGATAGCAATAGAAAGACTGCAGAAGAAATTCACCAGAAGTTACATGGTATTAGAAGGAGAGATTGGATAGGCTGCATTTGAACTTATAAATAAGAATCTGGTGATAAATTTGATGGGATTATACTATAGGCTTCAAATAATCAGCAGAATTTAGAAAACCAAATATCAATATCTAGACAAATAACAGTAGGATATAAAAGCAATAGGGTTGTAGCAGTAAGTGATTTCACATTATTCTTTGGGCTTGTCTTTGAGGAAAAAGGCCTTGAAGGGAGAGTGTTACATTCTCAGACAGCAGTAATAGAAATTAGCCAAGTTAGTGTTAAAATAATATTTTAATTGATTAACTTCCAAATATATAACACCTTATCTAATTTATCTAAACTTAACCCCCAACTATATGCAACTGTGTGTGTGTGTGTGTGTGTGTGTGTGTGTGTGTGTGTGTGTGTGTGTAAGTAAAATATCCCAGACCATTACAGTTTAGGCCCAATTCTGGAACATCAGTTCAAAATTCAGCCTCAGAAATCCAGTGTTGACACAAAAACTCTTAAATTGATGCAAAGAAGTGTTTACGAATGAGATGGGAGAGATCAGGGTGACAGACTGATGTAAACTCACTAAATCCTTGTTGAGTTGCTTCCAGAGAAATGTTCTTTCAGATAACTGGTAATCAAAACTCCACTTTTCTTTTTCTAGGGGAAACAAAGTAAGTGGCTTTCACAAAGCTTCCAGATCATGGATCAGCCGAAATATGACCTTGTAGCGGTAGCTACAAAGAGCAAAATCGGAAAGAAACACATGCTGAGGTGAGTTTCAGTTTCAACTGTTTATTTGAAAGCTCATGCGCTGCTCTTTAAGGCCGAGCTTGCACCATGTCACTACGTCGGCTGCCAAAAAGACGCACATGATGACCAAGGCTACAAGGAATACGCAAACCTGACAGCGCCATTCTAATGCAGCTTCTCCGCTACCACAGCCGTCACAGATGGAGCCAGTTCACCTGCATTGCGATGTGTGCCGCCACAACTTTCCATTTCTAATCACGGTGTGGTACACTAAGACTCCTTTTTTTTTAAACTTTATTTAAGATTTTATAACATGAATAAAATAGAAGATTACATTTAAAAAGAATAAAAGTAAAATAATAAAATTACAGTACCACATCGGTAAACTAAATAAACTAACCCCCCCCCCAATAATTATTACACAACATTAATAACCTAACTTAAAATTAGTCTAACCCCCCAAAATAAAGAGTGAAGAGTTAATAAAGTTATATATAAGAAAAAAAAGCCCACTTACAAAAAAAAGATAAAACATAACAAGTAAAGATACTAACAAAAAAAAGTTATCAATACTAAAATATCACACTTAAAAACATATTTAAAGCAAACTTAAATGCATATATTTAACAAACGGAGTCCATTTTAACCTATAAAAAGACATCCTATCCTGAATTGAAAAAGATATCCTTTCCATGGTACTAAGACTCCTTCAAGTGACCTTTCCTTTTGCCACAGTGAGGGATACATCCACCTTACAGGGAGAAATAGGACAAATTGTCCATTTCCACACAAGGCCACTTCAGCACAGAGCTCCTGCTCCCAGGCTGCCTCCTTAAAATACCTCTGATCGAACAGTGTACCATTTCTTTAATATGTTGGTCACATGGTCTCTCCACCTGTGTTCCAAGGCCTTCCTCTCTCTTCAGAAATAGGAAAATTAGTACATGCTGTCAACCCACAATCAATCTCCAAAGGTTGCAAGGGTTGTAGCTTGATTATAAAGTGATAGTTCCACTCAAATGAAAATTAACTGGGAGCACTAATAGATAGTATTTGTGAAATGAATCCAGGAATGGCTTGAAAAGCAACCTGTAGAGATGCCTGGTGGGGATGGAGCTAAAACCATCCTTATTTTAGGGGATGAGGATGGGCAAGTGGTGGAGTATCTTTGGAGGAACCCTTTGTGTATAGTGAAAACAAATTGACAAGCTTCAGGTAATTATAAAAAAGGATAAAATTGAACCTAGAGCTAAGGTCTTTAATTGAGGAAGGACTGTCTTCAATAATATAAGACACAAGCTGGCAAAAGTAGATTGAAAGCAGAAAAAAAAATCAACATCTGATAAGTGGAAGGCATTTAAAAACAAAATATTAAGAGTTCAGTATAAGCATCTTCCTATAAGGGTAACAAGAGAAGATGGTAAAATTAGGGAACCTTGGTTAATAAAGAAAATTGACAATTTGATCAGGAAAAAGAAAGAGGTGTTTGTCAGGTATAGGAAATTGTTATCAAGATTCATAGAGAATAGAGCAGAGAGCAGATAGCAGGGCAAAAAGTGGATACAAAATGGTCTAGGTCAATACAACTACAGGAAATTCCAACACCTTTTATAAATATATTAGAAGCAAAAGAGTAGCCTGGAGAAAGTTAGGTTGCCTCAGGGATCAAAAGAAAATTTCTGTGTGGAGCCAGGAGATATGTGTGATTTCGGGACTGAAAACTTGAATCAGTATTCATCAGGGGGACATACTGAGAGATTGGAACATTTGTTAAAAAAACACTGATGCATATTTAAATGGACAAGACCCCAGGTCCTGATGAGATCTAGCCCAATATATTATAGGAAGCAAGAGAGAAGATTGCTGGGAAGATTTTTGTATGATCTTTAGCTGAGGGTGACATATCAGGGAGAGTAGAAAGTAGCTAATGTTTGTCCCACATTCAAGAAAGGTGGTAGGTAGAGAGATAAGCTAGTAAACGGCAAAACAATCATCCTTGCATCAGTAATTGGGAAACAATTGGAAAAAGATTTTTAGGAACTGGATTTATGACCTGGTAAGGCAGGGGCCGATTAAAAGCCATAGGCACAGTTTTGTGCATGGGCAATATCAGAGTTTTTTTTCAGGAGGTTACTAAGAAAATTCATGAAGGCAAGGAAGAAGCTGTGGTATACATGGACTTTAACAAGGTTTCTGACAAGATATAGAAGTTAGGGTATGTAGGATCTAAGGATATTTAGCAACCTGAATCCAAAATTGGTTTTGTGATCATTCATTAGATTGGTGACCAATATGATGTTTCTCAAATGCAAAGCTTTAGGCAATGCACTTTTGGCCACATCTCTGCCATTTGCACGAACTTCCTCCACAAGTTTCTAATCAAAGGGGGATGTTCAATTACCATAAGGAGCAAAAGATAGAGAAGGCAACAGATCTAAATGGGCTAATATGCTTCTAAAGATATAATGCATCCTTCTAAGAAACTGATGCACCAGACAAGGTGGATAGAGAATCTTCCTGATGTACTTTTATTGTCAAGAGACCCAAGATGTGATCAACAAAAGTATGAATTAAAAGCAGGTGTTTAGAAAAAAAAGTATCAATTTTTGGAACTAATATAATCTTTTTCAGGCAGAGTCAATGGATAGAAAGCTGTCCGAAAGTGGACAATCACATTGATGCTGTCTCTACTTATGAAAGCAAGATGACATTTGATTGAAAGTAAAGCTGTGCAAGATTTAATTAATCAGCAAACAAAGCCAGGAGATGGCTTCTTTTTGTCTGTTCCAGATACCTAACCCAAGCAGCTTCTATTTCTGCCTGGCTATGTCCCACTTCTTAATTCCCAGACTCTACTTCCCAACTGCACTTCAATGACTGGATCAGCTAAGACTTTTTTCCTTGGAGTGCATGAGGCTGAGGGGGAACTTTATCCTTTGGCTTGGCTTCGCAGACGAAGATTTATGGAGGGGTATGTCCACGTCTGCTGCAGGCTCGTTGGTGATTGACAAATCCGATGCGGGATAGGCAGGCACAGTTGCAGCAGTTGCAAGGGAAAATTGGTTGGTTGGGGTTGGGTGTTGGGTTTTTCCTCCTTTGTCTTTCGTCAGTGAGGTGGGCTCTGCGGTCTTCTTTAAAGGAGGTTGCTGCCCGCCGAACTGTGAGGCACCAAGATGCATGGTTGGAGGTGATATCAGCCCACTGGCGGTGGTCAATGTGGCAGGCACCAAGAGATTTCTTTAAACAGTCCTTGTACCTCGATGGCCACTGGAGAGCTTGCCATATAACACGATCTTGGGAAGGGGATGGTCCTCCATTCTGGAGACATGACCCACCCAGAGCAGTTTGGTCTTCAGCAGCGTGGATTCAATGCTTGCGGACTCTACCAGCTCGAGTACTTCGATGTTGGTGATGAAGTCACTCCAATGAATGTTGAGGATGGAGCGGAGACAGCGCTGATGGAAGCGTTCTAGGAGCCGTAGGTGATGCCAATAGAGGACCCATGATTCAGAGCCGAACAGGAGCATGGGCATGACAATGGCTCTGTACATGATCTTTGTGTGTTTCTTCAGGTGGTTGTTTTTCCAGACTCTTTTGTGTAGTCTTCCAAAGGCACTATTTGCCTTGTCGAGTCTGTTGTCTATTTCTTTGTCGATCCTTGCATCAGATGAAATTGAACTTTATAGAGATATATAAAATCATGGTGCATAGAGAAAATGAATAGTCAGTGTTTTCCCCCAGGTAGGGAGGTCTACAACTATACAGCAAATGCTTGAGATGAGAAAGGAAAGATTTAAGAGACCTGTTGGGCAATTTTTTTCCGAAGGAGGGTGATGTGCATATGGAATTAGGTGCCAGAGGAATTGGAGGAGGTGGGCACAAGTATGACATTTAAAAGACAGGCACATAAATAGGAAGATAGTGAGGAATATTAATCAAACGCTGCCAAATGGGACAAGCTCAGATAAAGTATTTGGTCAGCTTGGATGAGTTGGGCCGAAAGGACTGTTTCTGTGACATGTATCTCTATGACTAGATGACTGCAGCAGATCAGGAAGGAGGTTCACCATGTTCCCCCAAAGGACAGGCAAGAAGCCCAAGTCAATGGCACACATATCCCATGAAAGAATAACCAAACCAGTTCTTCAAGTGTTTTTTAATGGATGTAATTAATTGGGAGGGATTGTGCCTTTAGAACTAGAAGTTCTTGTAATTTCAGGCACCATTTCCTGTTTATTGCTTGGTCAGTTTGCAGTTTTCATGTACTCAAGAGTACATTCGCCTGAACCCTGGCTAATTTTTATGTTGCAAACAAAACAATGTAACCGATCATTGGAAATGTATTTTTTCATCTTGGCAAGATGTTATTGTGTGATCACTGAGCCCAGATCATAACAAAGAACCATCTCTGCTTCATACCCTGAGAAACTGTATTGAAAAAAAACACTCTGGCTCATTTCACAATGCCACTGTTGTCTTGATTGCACAAATGAAAAGGAGAGATTTATTTTCAGAAAGACAAAAAAAATCAAGTGATAGTTACAGCTGTTAACTCACTGAGGATTGGTTGTGCTAGAATGATGATGGTCTGAGAAATGAAGCTTCTGGGATGGTTACATCAATGCAGCTCAAGAAAATTGTTGCAGTTTCTTTCCTATGAATGATTTAAGAAAGAGAAAGTATGAACAGCAGTCATTTTCATCCCATTTTTTGGCTATGGCCCCCTTAGGACTCCGCTCAAAGTTTATGGGCCCCTTTCCCAGTGAAGCAGTCATGTTTAATTGGTTTCTGCACTTCTCTCCTACCGACTACATAAAAAAAAACCTAAAAGTTATTTTATGATTTCAGTCCATGGCCCGCATTGTGAATAGCTGTATTACAGAACCATTGGCACCCACAGGATGTCCAAGCCCATTCTATAACCATTTATTTTACACAGCCACTACATTCTGGGAAATTGTTCTCAAATTCCCAGAACGCAGTCTGTGTAAAAAGATTGGAACAGAAATGAGTGACTTATTCCCGTTCTGAAATTTTACATACGGCACCCCTATACATTTTTGCAGACAGCCTTCAGTCTAAACTGAAATACAGGTGGTCCGCAACAATGGGCTAATGAATGCAACGTAATGGGCGACGTTAACCCACGTCCAACCTATGTAAGTACCGCACGTCATGTACTTAGTCTAAACACTTGGCGATATACGTACACAGGTCATGTGAATGGCCAGTCCAGAAAGAAATTGTGAAAATTGACAATGGAAAAATAATGTTATTTATATGTAAAAACATAAATGCTGAATTCACTATTGTACTGTGGGAAACATAGCAGACAACTTACACAGAACAATCTTCCAGAAATAGCAAAGTGATTGTGATACTGACTTTAGATGATGGGCTTTTGTGAACCTGATGGTTCAATAATTGACAGCAGCCACTTGGCGACAGATTAACTGTCCTGCTCTTTTAAATGTTTTTCCATTACTCCAAGATGTTATCAGTTTAGGTTTCATCTAAACTTTGGCAATTCTCACAATGCAATACACATACAATGTCTCATTAGGAAAACAAAAGCCCTATTGTAATATACATAACACCCATTTGCTGTAAAAGATGTCTACATAGTGATCAGAAACATAAATGTTGGGTTAGTTGTGAATCTGCTTGAGAATTCATTAATTGCCAAGATTCAGATCAGGCCCAACCACCCCAGGCTACTTTTGTGGTTAAGTTTTCCTCTGCCATTCCTTCCAAACCTATCAGCAAAACTCTCATTCTGTAAAGGTTAAAACCTTGCGTTTTTTTTATTTTTAGTCATTTTGTGACTATCCCTTTAAGAAAATTTGTTGTTTGTAGTGTTATCATAGTTATTATGACATCATATGTTGTAATAACTTGGCGTACGGGGATCTTGCTTTCACTCTTCGAAGAACGATGGAGGAGGAATAAGCATTGAAATACTTTTATTTGAATTCATTTTATTTTGTCATAATCATCTATTAATCATTTCTTATTATTGTCATATCATTATGTCTTTAAATATAGCTGAATGCTTTGTTTATCCATCGTTATGAAAATTTTGATGCGAAGTTATGCAAAATGTTTATCCCTTTATATCAATGAATTAAAGCTACTTACGGCTGCAATTACAAAGTTTGATTTGTTGGAAATAAGATAGTAATTCAGAACATCGTCACTTATGTTTCTGTGAAGATGACATGTTTTGAAATTGGGAAATATGAGAGATTGGAAAGCGCTGTCTACATTATTCAAAGAAAAGTAAAATTGTGAACTTTATTTGGAAGAAAGAATCATAGAAATTTGTCTGAAATGAAGAAGCAGCAACTAAGGCAAGAAGCTGAAATGAAGATTCAGCAAGAAGAACAAAAAAGATTATTGACTAGACAAAAGAAAAGATTAGAGCTTGAGGAACAACACGCTATAACTCTTCTCTTTCTCTTTGGCTTGGCTTCGCGGACGAAGATTTATGGAGGGGGTAAAAGTCCACGTCAGCTGCAGGCTCGTTTGTGGCTGACAAGTCCGATGCGGGACAGGCAGACACGGTTGCAGCGGCTGCAGGGGAAAATTGGTTGGTTGGGGTTGGGTGTTGGGTTTTTCCTCCTTTGCCTTTTGTCAGTGAGGTGGGCTCTACTCAAAGTGAAATGCTCAAACGGCTATCGTCTAACTTTCCAGCAGGTCAATGGGTACTGCAGCCACAAGAAATAAGTCTACTTGAGCAAGGAGCCACGGATGGTGCTGCTAGTGCTCTAATGCCAATGACTAACCCTGTGGAAAGGGCGAGCGACATTCAATCTTTTCCAAGCAACAATTTATGAATCTTCTGAGTGGAGAGATTTCAACCAGGTTCAACCATGTGGGTTGATCATACTTGACAACTTATATCTCTTCGTGTTGCTGAAGAACCAGTGACAAGTCAAGGATCCTCACCAATGCCATCACTTACATACCAAGGATCCCCATCAATGCCATCAGTTACAACTCAAGGACCTACACCTATGGCACCAGTTCAAGTTCCATATGTTCCATTCACAAGACAACCATGGTGGACAAGACAATATATTATCACTTACAGCGAAACAAAATGAAATTTCTGCTATGTTAATACAGCAAAAAGGTTCACATGGTTTACCTAAGAAGAAAATTCCAGTTTTTAATGGAGATCCATTACAATATCTGATGTTTCATAAATTCCTTTGAACATCACATTGAAAGTAATACTAAAAATACCAAAGATCGTCTGTATTACTTAGAACAATATACTGGATGACAGGTGAAGGAACTAATCAAAAGTTGTCAATATATGGATCCAGACCAAGGTTTCAAAAGGGCAAAAGAATTATTGCATCATTATGGCGATGAACCTAAAATCACAAGGCCCACATAGACAAGATTCTTTCTTGGTCAGCAATAAAATCAGAGGACGCAAGGGCTTTGCAAGGATATGCACTCTTTCTGAGAGGGTGTTGTAATTCAGTGTATATTTCCAAGAGCTGAATTTGCTTGCTAATTTGTCGATTTTCTCAACAAATTTCCTTATAAGCTAAAGGACTTATGGAGAACCAAAGTTGCAGGGCTTAAAATGATTTCCGGAAGGGATGCCACTTTTAAGGATGTTTACAATTCTTGGAAAGGCATGTGTATGTTAACACTGTATGAGCATTTGGAAATATTAAGGATACTTCAATAGTTCCCAAAGATGTAAAGAAGTCTGAATCATCATCTCAACGGAAACCAAAGGAAAGTACCTTTGTTACTGCTGTGTCAGCTATAAGCACAAGAAAGAACAAGGAAACAATGAAAAAAAGATCAGACTGTTCAGGAAAGCTGCTTATATTGCAAAGATAAACATGCTTTAAAAAATGTTCACGATTGGATAAAAGGTCATATGACAAGAAATTAACCCTTTTAAAGAAAAATGGAATATGTTTTGGTTGCTTGTGTAAAGGAAACTTCAGCTAAACTTGTAATAAGTGACTCAATTGTGACATATGCAGTTTAAAGCATCCCAAGTTACTGCATACTCAGTGAAGTAAAGTTGAGAAGAAAGTCAAACAATCAGAATCCAAGACTAAAGACACAGTCAAAGAGAAAACTTGAGCTTCAGTTCAGACAAACAGTCTTACTGGGGCCGGTGACAAAGCTCTCTCAATAGTTCCTGTACAGGTTAAAGCTAAAAAAGGAAGTTTCATACTGAAGACCTATGCTTGATCCAGGAACTACTGCATCATTTTGTACTGTTGAATTGATAAAAAGACATTTGCTTACACCAGATTGATGCTAAGATCAAGATGTTAATTGGATTAGAAGTAGAAAAGCTCTTGAACCTCTAGAAGTAATAAGGAGTCAAAATGATGGACCTTATGCCGTGAGAACATTGCTCAGATGGACAATTAACAGACCATTAGGAGGAAACTGAATAATCATCAGGATTCATCGAATGTAAATGTCAACAGAATTTCAGAGGTCAAACTTATTGATCTGTGGGAACAACAGTTTAAAATTGAATTCCTTGAATGTCGCAAAGATATTCAAGAACCTTCAAAGGAGGACAAACAATTTCTGGATTTAGTTTTAAATTCATTTAAATATGTTGATGGTCATTACTGTATAGCATTACCATTGAATAAAAGAGAAATTTATATGCCAGATAATAAAATAATTGCACAACAGAGTACGCTGACTTAGAAAAGAAAATTCAAGATAAATTCTTCCTTTCATTTGCAATATACCAATGTAATGTCAGATATGATAACCAAGGGTTATGTGGAAAAGGTATCAGAAGATATCTTGGAATGGAAAGATGGTAGAAAATGGTATTTACCAGAAAAGGAGAAACTATGTGTAGTATGTGATTGTGGAGCATCATTTCAAGGAGTTTCATTTTTGATTTCTCAACTTTTAAAAGGTCCAGACTTTACCAGTACTTTAATAGGTATTCTGATAAGAGTTTGTAAAGAGCCTATTGTAATTGCTGCAGATATTGAAGCGATGTTTCATCAAGTGAAAGTACCATCAGAAGATCGAGATTTTCTATGATGGTTATGGTGGCCTAATGGCGAGTACAGTAAAGATATGATTGAATGCAGAATGACAGTTCATTTATTTGGAGCCACTTCGTCACTGAGTTGTGCAAATTTTGCTCTCAGGAAATGTGCTGAAGATAATGAAGAGCAATTTAGTTCTCAAGCCATAAACATCATCAGGAATAATTTCTATGTTGATGATTGTCTTACTTCAATGGTTTTAGACAAAGAAGCAATAGATCTTTATCATGAGTTAAGAGATCTGTAATAAAGGAGGTTCTTTATGAAATGGATTAGCAACAGTCGTTGGCTGTCATTCCTGAGACAGAAAGAGCAAAGGAGATAAAAACATCTTGACTTGGATTGTGACGTTCTACCTATCAAAAGAATTCTAGGAGTGCAATGGTGCATTCAATCTGATGTTTTCAAATTCAAAATTGTTTTGAAAGAATGACTTTTAACAAGAAGAGGTATTCTTTTGATCGTAAGCTCAATAGACAGTCCTTTGGGAATATTGGTACCAGTAGTATTAATATTTAAGAAAATTCTGCAAGAATTCAGCAGAAGAAAATTTGGATGGGATGAACCTATACCAGATTCCATCACACAAGATTGGATAAATTGGATTGAGAGTCTTAAAAGGTTAGAAAGTTTTGCAGTCGACAGATGTTTTAAACCAACAGACTTTGGAATTACCATATTTGCTCAGTTACTCCACTTTGCTGACACAAGCAAAGATGGTTATAGTACTGTCAGTTACTTAGTACTGCAAAATAACCAAGAGCGAGTACATTGTGGATTTGTAATGGGAAAAGCCAGAGTGGCTCCATTAAAGCCAGTCACCATATGTTGAATGAAATTGACTGCTGCTACTATGGTGAGCAAAATGGACATTGTGTAAGAAAAGAATTACAGATAGAGTTAGCAGAACCAGAACTGATAGTACATCAGTACTTAAATATATTAACAAAACCATGAGGTTTCGTACCTTTGTGGCTAACAGAATTAATGAGATTGAGAAGGTTTTGCATGCTAATTAATGGAGATGTTAAAACAGTGGATAATCCAGCTGACATGGCTTCACGAGGATCAAAGGTTCAATCGTTTCTGAAAAAAGCCAACATTTGGGTGTTTGGTCCTCAATTTCTTTGCAATCTCAAGAAAAATGGCCTCAAAATTGAAAAGTTAAAAGAAGTTTCAATGGAGGATCCAGAAATCCAAAGCTCTAATATGAACACTATTCAAATATCTAATGAAAATGATCCAATTATTTGATTAATTTGCTATCATTCTTCATGGTTTCGTTTGAAAAAGGCATGGATTCTTGGATTAAAACTATGTTTTTACTTCATGTCAAAAAAAAGAAAATCTGAAGTCTTGAAAGAGCTGTTACCTAACAGTTGATGATGAAAGGTGTTTGATAATGAGATATCAAAATTGAAGAAGAATCTGAATGTTACAAAGGCAAGTCAAGTTTACGAGCTAAATCCTATTCTTGTAAATTCTTTCTTTGGCTTGGCTTCGCGGACGAAGATTTATGGAGGGGGTAAAAGTCCACGTCAGCTGCAGGCTCGTTTGTGGCTGACAAGTCCGATGCGGGACAGGCAGACACGGTTGCAGCGGCTGCAGGGGAAAATTGGTGGGTTGGGGTTGGGTGTTGGGTTTTTCCTCCTTTGCCTTTTGTCAATGAGGTGGGCTCTGCGGTCTTCTTCAAAGGAGGTTGCTGCCCGCCAAACTGTGAGGTGCCAAGATGCACGGTTTGAGGCGTTATCAGCCCACTGGCGGTGGTCAATGTGGCAGGCACCAAGAGATTTCTTTAGGCAGTCCTTGTACCTTTTATTTGGTGCACCTCTGTCACGGTGGCCAGTGGAGAGCTCGCCATATAACACGATCTTGGGAAGGCGATTGTCCTCCATTCTGGAGACGTGACCCACCCAGCGCAGCTGGATCTTCAGCAGCGTGGACTCGATGCTGTCGACCTCTGCCATGTCGAGTACTTCGATGTTAGGGATGAAAGCGCTCCAATGGATGTTGAGGATGGAGCGGAGACAACGCTGGTGGAAGCATTCTTGTAAATGATGTATTGAGAATAGGAGGAAGATTGGAAAAAACAATAATGCCAGAAGAAGTGAAACATCCAATTATCTTAGCTAAAGAATTTCATATTTCTGAATTGATTGTTCGACATATACATGGGAAAACAGGTCATGGTGGTTGTAATCACGTATTATCAGAATAGCGCCGGAAATATTGGATACTTGGTGCTTCAACATTGATCAAAAGAATTATACCAAAATGTGTTAATCATCAACATGCAAATCCTGGACAACAACAAATGGCAGATTTACCACAAGACAGAGTTTCAGCTGATGAACCCAACTTTACATACATGGGAGTTGATTATTTTGGTCCTTTACAAGTAAAATGAGGAAGAAGTGTTTAAAAATGATACGGAGCTATTTTTACTTGTTTGAATATGAGAGCAATTCACATTGAAGCAGCGTCATCACTTGATATAGACTCCTTTATCAATGTTCTTTGATGTTTTATCACCAGACGTGGTGAAGTAAAAGAATTATTTTCTGATAATGGATCTAACTTTACAGGAGCTCAACTGGAATTACGAAAAGCAATTCAAAATTGGAATTAACATCAAATTCATGATGCATTACTTCAAAAGGAAATTAATTGGATATTTAACCCACCCACAGGGTCATATCATGATGGTGTGGGAAAGAATGATTAGATCAATCAAGAAAATTCTTAATTCCATTTTGAATAGTAAAATACTAAATGGTGTAAATCTTCATACAGTATTGTGTGAAATCGAAGCTATTTGAAATAGTCATCCAAATTACAAGAATTTCTGTCGATTCAGATGACTTTGAGGCACTGACACCAAATTATCTCTTACTTCTTAGATCTAAACCTATAATGCCTCCAGGTCAATTTCAGAAAGAAGTTATCTATGCAAGATGCAGATGGAAACAAGTACAGTGTATTGGAAAAGATGGGTTAAAGAATATCTTTCATTATTACAAGAAAGACAAAAATGGTCTAAAGCTAAATGCAATTTTGTATGCGAAGACATTTCTAATTATCATAGATGATTCTGCACCAAGAAATTCTTGCTGGGCAGAATCGTGGAAACATTTCCGGACAAGTAAGGTTTTATTTGGTACATGCAGATTAAAACCAAGAATGGTTACTTAAATCGACCTATTACTAAAATCTGTATTTTACAGGAAGCAGAAAGTTTTGATTTCTAATTTTATACTTACCAAATTCATTTTTGTATCTGTAATGGTAATTATTATGTATTAGTCATTAATGTCTATAATAATAATATGGGGCCAGAAATATAAAGGTTAAAAGCTTGTGTTTATTGATTTTTAGTGATTTTGTGACTATCCCTTTAAGAAAGTTTGTTGTTTGTAGTTTTACCATAGTTTCTTTCTTTGGCTTGGCTTCGCGGATGAAGATTTATGGAGGGGTAATGTCCACGTCAGCTGCAGGCTCGTTTGTGGCTGACAAGTCCGATGAGGGACAGGCAGACACGGTTGCAGCGGTTGCAAGGGAAAATTGGTTGGTTGGGGTTGGGTGTTGGGTTTTTCCTCCTTTGTCTTTTGTCATAATATCTTGGTGGATAGATTGGTGGCATATGAGGTGGGATCTCTTTGTGGCATCAATTGTCAGTTGTAGAGCTTTTCCAGGTATTTTTCCAGTTCTGCCCTTGACACTGAGAGACTTCCACTCTTCTCCACTGTGAAGAGACCCTTCACAAACTTGAAGGGATCTTTATAGAAGTTTGTTCTTGTCTGCTCCTTCTTCCTGCGCTTCCTTACCAGGTTCTCAGCTCTCTTCAGTATCATAAGCCTGCTCCTGATATCTGCTTGTAGCAAGTTTACACCTTCCTTCTCCTCCTCTGTGGCCTTCCTCCATTGTTTCTTCAGCTGCCTCCTCTCTCTGACTAGATGATCTATCTCCTTCTGCCTCCTGGACTTAGTGGGGATCATCGGTGTAGTCTTCTTCCTCTCTTGCACTCCAAAATATTCCATCCCATAGCTATACATTCATTCCCCCATTCTTTCCAACTTCTTCATGGTGTTGTCTCTGAGCATCTCTAAGATGTTGCACAGGTCAGCAATGAACCCCCCCCCCCCCACCTCATTGCCTTCTTGCAGAATTTTGGCCAATGGCTTTTTCCCCGGATCTTCTTTTCCATTGCTGGTTGAAATGGGCTTGGTTTGGGTTGTTCTTCCTCCACTGGAACAGGGGTGTTGATTCAGCCTGCTGCTAAATTTCAGTCGACTGGCTTAACCTGCTTCTCAAAGTAGCTTTTGATGCGAGGTCCCTGTTACCTCTTCTTTAGGGATCTCTTCCTGCCTTGCTGTATTTTATCTAGTGCAGTGGTTCTCAACCTTTTTCTTTCCACTCAAATACCACTTTAAGTATTCCCTATGCCATAGATGCTCTGTGATTAGTAAGGGATTGCTTAAGGTGGTATGTGGGTGGAAAGAAAAAGGTTGAAAAGCACTTTTTTAATTGTACCTGATTGACTCGTTATGTACACGCTTTCATAACTCCAAGGGAAATGAGCCAATGACAATTTTTCTCAAGCAAAATATTTCAGTCACAATTGGGTCTGGAGCAGAGATTTTCAACCTTCCCTTCCCACTCACATACCTTTTTAAACAATCCCTTACTAATCACAGAGCATTAATGGCATAGGGAATACTTAAAGTGGTATGTGAGAGGAAAGAAAAAGGTTGAGAAACACTGATTGAGTGGAAGTAACCTTTGACCAGCCCCATATGCAACTCTGGAGCTTGTGTCCTGCTGCAGCTGTTGCAGCCTCAGGTATGCTGATCATCCAACTCACTTAGGCACTTTTAAACTGCTATACCTGCGTGGCCCTCCTGGGCCCAAGTGCATTTAATGGGTCAAAGGTGCTCCCAGCACCTTTTAACCTGCAGGAGGATCCCCTCCCTGTGATGACACAGTGAGTGACACATCATGCACTCACCAGATGAAATGAAGTGAAAGATTTTAATCTTACTTTTCCAGGAAAGGACATTTAAACCATGTTATAATATCCCCTTACCTGACCTGCACTGCTGAGTTCCTCCTCTACGTTTGAACTTGGCGCCAACATGCTGCCCAGTGGATGCATGCACGCAAGCACTGACGTCACCGGAATAATCGGGTTGGCCATTTTTGTTTTCAAGCCACTGGTGGATAAGACCTATGTAAGTTTAACTGGGTTCCCTGACTACCTCTGAGTTAGAGCAGGGACCTGGTTGATTTAGAAGCCTGCAAACCGGGTTGGATCCTTTCAAGCTGCCTTGTGAGTGGGACACTAACCAGCGGTTAACCCCATTTTACAAGGTAGCTTAAAAGCGCTGACTGTTCCATTCCTGTGTGTTACCGTGTAATCTGCCGATGAGTCATCCTCCACCCCCTCTCTCACTGACACAAGTTTTCATCGCCAAGAGTGAGTGGGACCCACACACCTTACATGCTGGATCCTGCTTCCACAGGTAGCGAACTTGTGGAAGCCCTAGTAGGGACTGTTCCCTCCTGCCAGCTGTCTTTTCCCTAGTTGTCAGCTGCTCTTTCACAGAAGTCACTGGTTCACCAGACAATCAGGTATGTTATGTAGGACAAGATGTTAATATCCCTTATTGCACTCCTAAGACTTGGTGCCTAGACTCTGCAGGGTAGCCAAGTGAGTGGTGGCCCTCCTTCCTCAGTGGTTCACGACATCTCCGGAGGGTTCAGCAGTGAATCCCGGCATTCCAGGCTCACTCCCTAGATGCCATTCACTCACTTGGGGGCCCAGATGGAATCCTTTCTCGTCATCCAGAGCCATTGACTACCTTTTTCAGCAGCTCTGGAGAGATCTTTGACTGCTTGTCAGTGTATCTTTCCTCGCACTCCCAACTGCCAGAGTAGCCTTGGTCTCAATGTGGCTACAAATCTTCTACAATTTACTTCTAGCCACGTTGTTGCACAACAGCTGCAAGCTTGGTGTACCTCAGTTTCTTACGCTCATAGGTCTCCCCCACTGCATCTTCCCAGGGTACTGTAAGCTTGATGATGTAAACGAGATGGAGTGAGGCTGACCACAGCACAAGGTCTGGTCTGAGGTTGATTTCTGCAATTTCATTTGGGAAGCAGAGCCTCTGGCCTACGTCTGACACCATCTTCCAATCACATGCCCTGCCAGAGTCTGATCTTGATTCTGGCTGGATCCTCATCTTTCTGGACAAATGCTGTTAAGTCATCAGAGTGAAGGGGGAGGTAGAGCGTTGACACTTGTCCGTTGATTTTCCAGCACTGCTGCAAGACACCATAGCACCTGGTTGTGATGCCAGGTGTATCGGCCTTGAATGAGGCTGGTCTTACAACCCACCAAAATATGTTTTAGTGTTGCTGAAGTCAGGCAGAGGGAGCATGTAGGGTCCTCTCTATACCACTAGCTGAGATTCGTGACAGATGGCAAAACATCATAGGCAGCCTTGATGGTGAAGCTCACTCTGAATATCTCCATCTCCCACAGCTCTTTCCAGATCTTCCTTTTCTCCACTCCCTTCAATCTCGTCCATTGCCCTTGACTTGCCATTGCTTACCTTGACACCTCCACCTGATGATGCGTCTCTTGCATCACAAGCCTGCGTCTCTGAGACGGATCAGCCTTGTTCTAGGCTGATGTACTGGCCCCAAGACCAAGACCATTCCTCCCTTGCTCCATTATGATGTCCCTATGTTTGAGTGCCCTCCTTTTTTTCTTGCTTAGTTGCTTCTGATTCAATCCATTTCCTCCAGTATCCAGGATGACGGAAGCTTGAGTTACAAATGGATCACTCGCCTCTGTTAACATCATCTCCAGTCTTACTTTGGTGCATTTATACTCCTCTGAAAGACTGGAAATGTGTAGCTCGAGGACTCCTTTGCCATAAAGCTGAGGCATAGTTCAGCACAGACTAGAAGGGCTGAAGGACCTGTTTTCAGTACTCTAATGTTCTACTGTTCTTAAACTATTCAACCCACTGTGGCTTCTCAAAAAAGTGAAAAAAGGAAAAGAAAATTCTAAAAGCACTCAGCAGGTCAGGCTGCATCTATAGAAAAAGAAAGTTCTAATGTTTCACTTCAGAGACCTTTCGTCAGAACTGGGAAGGAGAGAAAAGAAACCTGTTCAGCTGCACAAAGAGTAAAACCAGGGTAAATGTAGAATGGTCTCTGAGCAATTGAATGCGATGGAGAATCTCATGTCGTGCATTCAGTATTCACTATGCAGCCTTCTCTGCGCTGAAGCTTAGCACGCTTCTTTTGAAAATGTCTTCAGCCTAAAACATGAGTTCCATTTCTCTTCCCTGTGGCCTGACCTGCTGAGAATTTTAAGCATTTTCTATTTTTATTTCATATTTCAAGTATCTGCAGGTTTTTAAAAAATTTTCTGCCTTTGAAAGAGCTGTCCAGGTAATCCCTCTATCCTGTTCTTTCTCTAACATTATGATCCATCGTCACAAAGCCCTGACAATTAACCAATTTATGAATTGTGTTGCATCTCAGCCAATTCATCCTATAGATCAAAACAAAGTGAATTAAATAATTCCACCTTGTCTCGTGTACCGGAGAGCTATCTGATCATCCTTCTGAAGTCTGAAGTTCAAAATCTTGAAGTTCAAGAACAGATTTTTTCCTACAGCTATCAGGGTCTTAAACATCACTGTACAACACTAACCAGAAATTACTTTGGGGCCACCAAAAGATCTCTCTGCACCATTAAAACATCTCTGTTTTTGTCATCAATATTGATCTGACCTTTTATATTTATTAACTATTTTTCTGCCTCATGGAATATTGTGGTCATTTAATGTATACTAATTTTGCTTATATATCTTACGTACCTGTGTGGCTACAGCAAGTAAGAATTTCAGTGCATCTGTATTTTGTATTTGTGGATATGACAATGAATCTCATACATGTTCATACTCTGGTTATTTTGCCAATGAGTAGTTACATACAGTATTATGACATAGATGGAGGATGCCAGCCTACTAGGACCCTGCTGATTCCCACCTGAGCAATCCCACTACTCCCATTCCCTCCTCCTCATTTCTCTACCTTGGAATTCATCCTCTTTCTTGTGTCCAGTTCCTCTGTTTGACTAGTCAACTACATCAAGAGATAATTAGAATGATCAATTAACTTACTGATACATCTTTGGGATTTGGGAGGAAACTGGTACATCCTGGAAAAAAATACACAAAAAGAGAGAGAATGTACAGCTCCTCAAAGGCAGTCCCCAGGTTCAGCTTCAAACCCAGGTTCCTTGAACTGTGAGTCAGTTGTATTACCTGCTGATTCACTCTGGTTAATGACTCAACAATCTGCAGCAGCTTTTCCCAATCTGTTTCACCAAACAACTCACATTTTTAAATACTGCATGGTTAGCATTCCAGTTAGTGTAATGCTATTACAACACCCGCGATCCAGGTTTAAGTTCATTGCTGTTGGTAAGGAGTTTGTATGTTCTCTCCATGAGCTGCATGGGTTTCCCTGGGTGCTCTGGTTTCCTTCCATGTTCTAAAGACGTGTGGGGTTAGTAGGTTAATTGATCACATGGGTGTAATTGGACTGCAGGCCTGTGGGTCAGAAGGGCCTTTACTGTGCTGTATTTCTAATTTTAAAAATTAAATTGTACTTCTATTCACTTCTCAGTTCAAAAGAAAACAATATCAATTTCCCCAATTTCTCTGTGAGAGATTAGTTCCTGTCAACCTAACTCACAACAGATTAACATTACAAACAATGAAGAGTTGCCTGAGGAGCCTTTCCACTCCCACATCTTTATTGTCATGCGGCATTGAACATAATAAATCTAAGTATGAGATTTAGAAGATTGAAACAAACAATATTTGAACAGTAGATGTAACAGCAGGATATTGGGGTTGGATTCAGCATCTTTAATTGAAGAAATGGCAATAGGACAATGGGTAGGATGGCTGCCTTCTGTGGTATAACTTCGAAGACAATTTTTGATAACTTTTATGAAAGGCCGTAATGCTTCATATTCCTATTCTTAAAAAGAGATAGTAAATTAGCAACCAATCAGTTGGAGGAGGAAGTTACTTACCCAGTATGATTGTTTTTATGATTGCTTCATCCAACAGAACTTTATATTCACTTTAGTGAATTTTCATAAAGTGAGTATTCGTAAAGTGGGGTTTACCTGTATTATCGATGTTTAAGACCTTAGTCCTTCCTCAAAGTAGGAGGGGCTCAGGCCGGAAAAGTCGGTTATATAGATAGGATGGACAGCCAGCGCCTGTTTCTCAGGGCACGAATGGTAAACACCAGAGGACATCTGTACAAAGTGAAGTTTAGGGAAGACATCAGTGGGAAGTTTTTTTTTACACAGAGAGTTGTGGGTGCCTGAAATGCTTTACCAGGGATGGTGGTGGAGGCTGAAACGTAGGGGCCTTTAAGAGACTCTTAGGAACATGGATGAAGGAAAAATAGAGGATTATGATTTAGGGAGGGTTTCATTTTTTTAAGGAATATGTGGGTCGGCACAATATCAAAGGCCGAAGGGCCTGTACTGTGCTGTAGTGTTTTATGTTCTCATGTTTATGTTTATGTTATTTAAGCTACAGGAACATCCCCCCCCCCCCACAGAAACTGGACTATTTCTCCAGTAAAATATAATGAGTGGAGGAGAGGTACTTACTGCAAATGACATACATAAGTTCACCACGAGATGTAATTGACAAGTGACATTAATCAATCCTTTCCTTTTTGGCCAGAAATAGTGTAATCTGTAATTGTAGCTTTCAGTTACAATGTATACACATTTAAATTGAGAGCCGTATGCAAACAGGGACATGGGTAAAGAAAAAAATATCTTCAAAAAGTAAGTCAGGACTAAAGAAGTGATTGTATTAGGCAGGATACTGAGGAGCTCTTCAAATATATTTCTGGGGCTATTTTTTTTTTGCTAGAGGAAAAATTAGATAAAATAGGGCTGTTTTCCTGAAAAAAAGAAAGCTGCAGAGGCTTTATTTAGGTATATAAAGTTATGAAGAGCCTGGATAGAGTAAATAAAACTGATCTATTTCCTTTCAGGGGTAGAGGGAGGTAAAGTTTAGGTAATTTTGGAAAACCAGAGATAGAGAAATATTTTTTTTTTAACTCAGGCAGTAGAGGTCTTGATTTCATTGCCCTCCCACCTGTTCATTACATTTAAATAGGAGCTGGATGAGTGCATGAAGATTTGTGGCTGCAGGGATACAGACATGATGCTTTTCAGTGGAATTATCCAATTGGCACTGATACAATAGACTCAACAGTCTATATTGAAAAATTTATTTGATTCTATCTATCAGTCAATAACAATATGCATCTATGTAGTACCTGAAGCATAACATCTCGAGGTGCTAAAGAAGAAAGTGGCACAGAGTCACAGCCGTCTCTCAGTTCCAATGACTTGAATCCAATCCAGATCACTGGTGCCAGTTCTGCGCAGTTTCCACCTTTTCCCTCTGACTGTCTGGTCTTTCATGCTGGTTTTCTCCCTTCTCAAAGATCTGTGGATTAGTTGGTTAATTGGCTACTGTAAATGACTTCTATTGTGTGGAATCAGGGAGAGGGGGAATATAAAATGGCATTAGTGTCAATGGTTGCTTGCTGGTTGGTGCTCACTTGGTGCTCACTTGGTGAGCTAAAGGATCTGTCCCTGTGCTGTGTGATTATGACTCTAACAGGTAATCTTTTGAAAGAGCTACAACCAGTAAACTGAACTCTGACATTGCATTGGTTCTTTAAATAGAATATTAACTATCCCAAGAAACATCGGGGGGGGGGGGGGGGGGGGGGGGAAAAGATCATCTGCTTTTATCAGTATTAAAAAGGTGTGAGATTATCCTCTTATGTTTGCACTCAAACCTTCACGTTTGATTTCATTGGAAACAATGGATCCAGTCTATTGAAATGGGTTCAACCAACAGCCAATACTCTCAAGCATGCTGAATGTCACTATTCAAAGATTACTTTCTTCCGCTATAAAATCAACCGGCTGAGAAAGAGATTCCTGGTGAAAATTAGGACATATTCAAACATGAGGCTGCAACTGAATTGCACCCAGAAGCCAGCCCACTGAATAATTTATTTGCTTTTTTAAAATCCTGATGTGCACCATAGAAGTGTTTTCACACAAAAGGGGCCATTTGACCAGGTAATCAAAGATGTGAGGGTTATGGAGCTTCTCAGGTAGAGGAAGAAGTTCCAGAACTTGGAACATTCGCAGCTAAAAGCATCAGCATCAATTGTGGAGTGATAAAAATTGGGATTGGGAAGGGCTGAGGTCACAGAGAGATTTAAAACCAAGCTGGACAGATTCCTGTTAGATGTAGGTGTTGTAGGAGAATTAAGGATGTTTGTCTGGCAGTAAGGAGGGTGAGAGGAATGCAATTTAAAATTGCATTTCTGTTAAACCCTTCCCCTTTTTTTTCCTTTCTGTCTCCTTTTCTTCAGCTCCTCATCCCATTCCTTTCCCCTTTCTCTCAGATCAGAGAAACAATCTCCCCCATCACCTAAGCTTTTTTCTCTTTTACGCTCCCACCTGTGTCCACCTTAGACCTATTGGCCCTTGCTCCTTCCCCTGCCCTTCATTCCTCCATCCTCTCCTCTCTCCTTCCCCCACCTTTTCATTCAGGCGCTTACTTGTTTTTTTTGCTTATACTTGATAAAAGACTCAGGCCCACACGTTGGTTTCCTTTTACTTTCAATGGATGCTGCATGACCTGCTGAGTTTCTCCAGCACTGTTGTGTATTCCAGTTTAAAATTCTAACCTGGAGGCAGATTAGGTCATATATTTAAAGCTGGATCTACTCCTAAGTGTTTACTTGGAAGGTTTACCATTAGAAAACCAAACAGTTTCATTAGTCATGGCAGCAAACTCATAGAAATAGCCTATCGTCCTTCCCAAAAGTAAACAAAAAACAACTGCAACATATTGCTAACTAATGTACACTTCCAGACCGGCAAAAACTGTTTAGTACAGGCGCCTTGAATGATAAAATTCCTGGTCAATTAGTGCTTTAAGCAAAGTTTTATACAGCTTGTCTTGTGTAATTTCATCCTGCAGCTCTCTCTGCAGCACAGGAAGTAATTCACAGGCACTTGGTTTCCACATCTGGAAACAACATGTCTCTGATCCTCTGTTGGACTGAGAGGAAAGAGAGAGAGGAGGTGGGGGAAGGGAGGAGCTGGGGGGGGGGGGCGGGGGCGGAGGGCAGAGACAGGGCAAACTTTTAAGGCCACTTTTTCTGTCCAATTTGCCAGCTGGCTGCAGAATCCATTTCCCACTGAAAATATACAAATGTTCTGTGTGTTAATTGCCAACTCACACATAAACTTGTCTTTCACATTTACAGAGGGTGTTGGCAGCACAGGACCAGAGCTGCAAATTGGCCTTATTTACAAAGAGGGATGAATGTGTCATCACAGGGGTTGTGGAAATGCAAAATACAATTAAAACCAATTGATTTGTGATAATTAGCTCATTACCATAATTAAATTAACTATGTTAATAGTTAAATCATCAATAAAATTATATTGCTAGCAGACGAATTTATCTTATTCCAGTTGCAATGTGATTTTAACTAAATTTAATTTTATATATTTTTTATTTTCCAAGGGAGGAGCACTGATGTTATATTAACAGTATGTCAGCACTCTCTTGCCTCAAGGCAGAAGTCTTGGGTACAAATCCCATTTCAGAGATTTGAGCACAAAAGTCTAGTCAGATACCCTCATGCAAATTAAGGAAGTGTGGTAAAGCAGGAGGTGCTCTCTGTCAAGATAGATGCCAGACAATGATGGTGTGATGATATAGGTACTCTACTGACAGGGAAAGTTCTGGATCATTTATCAAAACACAAAAATTTGACTCCAACATAACACTTCAAAAATTTTAATTCAATTTGAAATAAACTTGGAATTATCAAAAAGATAATTGATAAACAGTATCGATAAACTGAATTGACTAGATAAAATACTTTTTGATTCCCCAAATTAAATTATTTTTGGACTAATTTAACAGATTTTCTTCAACAGGTAATAGGTGTTAAGCTCCCAAGAAACCCTTTGTTGTTTCTTTTGGGGTTATATCAAGGATTGGTTCATATTTAAAATTCAATTGGTTTAAAAAAATATTTTTTTTGAAAATTTAATTTATCACTGTATCAATACAAAAAAATTCAATAATATAACATTAATCATTTAGTTATGCATAGTGGTACAATAAAAAGGACTTTTAAATTTTTCTCCCTAACCCCCCTCCCTTCCAAAAGAAAAGAACACCTATTGCTACATATATAATACTGTTAGCATATACATTGATCATTGATTATTATTATAGTCTCTAATTGAGAGGGGTGGGTAAGGTGGAAGAGGTGGTTGGAAATTTATTCATAAAATCCATATATGGTTTCCAAATATTATAAAAAATTTCAACTCAGTTCCTTAAACTGTTATTTTTTTAAATAAAAGTATACAATTTTGCATTTCACTATACCATTACTTAAGATATTACATTTTCAGTTTTACATGTTACTGCTATACATTTCTTTTGCAGCCGCTATTGCTACACTTAAAAATTTCTCTTGACATTTATCCAGTTTCAACTTTACATCCTTTTCATATATATTCCCAAGTAAAAATATTCTTGGATCCTTTTGTATCTTTATCTTCATAATTTGTCCTAGTAAAACACTCAAATCTTTCCAAAACCTTTCCACTTTTCCACAAGACCATACCGGATGTAAAAAAAAAGTCCCTATTTCTTTTGTACATCAAAAACACTTATTGGAATAATTAGAATTAAATCCATTTAATTTTTGTGGAGTATAATATAATTGATGGAGAAAATTATACTGGACCATTTGGTATCTGGCATTAACTGTATTCGTAACACTTCCTTGACACAATTTTGACCACATTTCCTCTTGAATTTGTATGTTTAAATCTTTCTCCCATCACATTTTTGATTTAAATAAATCTTTTTTGTATTTTCTTGTAATTTTATATACGTATCAATAATACATTTCTTGTCCATAAATGTATCTGTTATTATATCTTCAAATTGATTTTGTTTTGGAAGCCTCAAATCTGTTCCCAATTTCTTTTTTAAATACAATTTTAACTGATAGTATGTAAAGATTGTATTATTTTGTATATTTATCTTTTAATTAGTCTTCTTTTTTCTTTCTTTCTCTGTTTTTTCTTTTTTCTTCTTCTTTTCTCACTTTCTTTGGGGATTTTTCTGTGTGGGAGGGAGCAGGTATGTGGGGGGTGGGGGGCGCGGAATGCATTGATTTTGATATATAGAATTTTTGGCCCTGTATGTAATTTTGTTACATGTGGCAATAAAATAAAAAAATTTTTAAAACTTTTTGATTCATTCATGTTCTTCATTAATTTGCTATCATTAGCCACTATGATCTATATGTCTCAGTAGATGCACCAATTGGCTAACATCGCCATGAGATTTGGAGATGGATGGTAAATGCTGGAATTCCCACAATTGTCTACAGTCAGTGAGAAGAAAAGTCTGCATTGTACTAAACAAAAACAGAAAATGATAGAAGCAACACTTCACCTGTGTAACTGTAATGGTCATTTCCTACATCCAGTGCTCCCAATGAGGCACGACTGGATACAGACTGGGAGATCATTTGGTTGTGCACCTTTGTTCTGTCTGTTGCAATTGCAAGGACCTCTCATTTTAATTCCACACATTACTGTCACACTGTCATGTCTGTCCATAGCCTCATGTACTGACAAATCGAGGCCACCTGAAAATTGGAGGAACAACATCTTGTATTGTATATAAGCTATCTCCAATCAGTCAGCATCAATATCAACTTCTCCAATTTCCATTAACCCCCTCCCCCAGTCTCTTTTTCTCTATCCCTCTCTCCTTTCTGCCAGCTCTCCACCCATATTTCTGTTCTTTTCCTATGAGAACTAATCTTCTCAGCCCTCTACCCAATTCCCGATTACTTCTCAGATTCTTTCTCTTCTACCCTCTTGTCTGAATCTAGATATTACCTATTACCTGTTAGCCTGTGCTCCCCCTCACCCTTCTCCTCCACCACCTTTTTAATCAAAGAGTCTACCTGTTTTACACATTCCCAATGAAGAGCTCAGGCCCAAAATTTTGATTGCATTTTACTTTCTGTGGATGCTGTGTGACCTGCTGAATTTCTCCAGCACTTTTGCATATTGCACTAGCCCCCAGCATCTGTAGTTTTTCCTTGTTTATCTCCATATGTTAGAAACACTCAGCAGATCAAACAGTGTCCATGAAAAAGAGTCAATGTTTGAGGTCAGAGACCCTTTGACAGATATTGCCTGACCAGCTAAGTGTTTCCTACAAGTTCTCTATGTGTTTTGGATGTCCAACATCTGCAGATATTTTAATCTGATTTGAAGAGAAGGGGAATATTTCCCAATGTCTTGGTCAAATTTATCCCTCAATCAACATCACCAAAACAGATGAGCTGGTCATTATCATGCTGGTGTGGGATCTTAGTAGACATACATTACTGCAATTTCTACATTATCACAATGTTTCTTTGTCTTTAAAGTGATTTGTGATATCCTGAAGTTAATAAAACCGATATGTAAGTGCATGTTATTCTTTCTATTGGCTTAATGAGGAATGAAAACACTCATTCATTCCTCTGGTGAGCACACTTGTGTTATGAACAACTTAAATGATCTGTACAAGGATTTTTTTTTAAATGATTTATGGAGTCATCCAAACTGCTAGTTCACATATTTAAACAGTGGTATGATATTAAACAATAGGCCATTTCATGTCAGGCCTCTGCCTGGAGTCTGGCTACAAGAGCGGATCAAAAACTTAAAACTTACCTTTCAGACAGCAGCCCTAAAAGGCTGCTCCAGCATCCCATTCATATCGAGAGGCACCTTTTAGCGCCCTCCAGAGCCTATGGAGGCAGGGCCATTGGTGCTGTAGCACCACCTGTCATAAATACGTGACAGACCAATGGCCGTCTTCCCTACCCATAATCCCCCACACAGCTGGAACCACTCTGTGGTTCACAGAACAGTACCAGTTGTGTGGGAGTTTATGGGTAGGGAAGACAACAATGCTCTGCCATGTTTTGAGCCACATAGAGCAGCCCTGAAGGCTGAAAAGGCCCAGTGAGGCTGTCACAGCCTGCACCAGCCATCCTTAATGGCTCCCACTTTCCTGCCAGCTCCCGCTGCCCCACTGGTTCCTGCTGCCCCGACGGCCCCCACTGACAGCTCCTGCCCACCGCCCTTCCCTTGAGGGGGTCATGGAAGGAGAGGTGTGAGTGGGAAGATGGGCTTCGGGCTGACGGCATCACCAGCCTGCTCCGAACCAGCCATTTGCAGCAGCTTTACATTCAGGTCAGGTGGCAGAGTGCAGTGCTCTACTGATAATCCTTCCCCGAGAATGGTTAGAATTGGTGCCTCAGAACTGGCCGAAGAACCTCCGCATTTACAGACTGGTGTTTTCCCTGCTTGAAAGTGCCTAATGATAGAAATCCAAAAGCAAAATATGAGTATCTTTAAGAACTGTGTAACTTTGGTATACCTTCATACATTACTGTATCACCACTGCAGTTTGTTGAGTGTTGGTTTCTTTCAATATAGTATATTTTGTTGAGAGCACTACCTTTATTGCCAGCACGACTGAACTGCAGCAGAAATTTAACTACAGAAGCCATATTACCACCAGACCTCGTATGTTCCTGCTTAAGTAAATAATGTGGCTCTAATCAATTGTGATTAGAAGTAAATGGAGTCTCTAGGTAGAGCAGTACAGAGGCTGGAAATGAATGTGATGCATATATGAAAAATACACAAGGTCCCAGTCATTTGCTCTATGCATGAAATAAGTGGAGTTATTCCTGAATGTGGACTACATCAGTGAATTCTCAGCTCTACACAAAATGAAGAAAGTTACTCTTATATTGTTGCTTGTTGGAAAGAGTACTAGCACCAAAAATGCAGTCTCATCAAGCACATTGATAATGATTATGATAATGGATTTATGGTCATGCAATACACAATGTACATATGCATGGAAAGTCTAACTTGCTGCAGCAAGTAATTATATATATAATTGAATTACAAAGAGACAATAAGTACAAAAGATAATAAATATTCAATCATCCTAATGAACAAAGTTGCAAAAGTCTTGCAGAGACTTCTTCAGCTATCACCTCCAGATATTCTTGGATTTACAATTTTGTCACATACAGCTGTGGGCCAAAGGAATAAGAGAGTGACATACGGTCAGAATGAGGGCAATCGCAAAAGGTGGAACTGTCGACAGAGCCTTTCAGATTGGTGGCCGTGAGAATGCATGATTCCCTCATTTGTCAGCCCACAAATGAGTTTGCTAGAGGAACTCAGTGGGTTGAGCAACATCAGCCCGAGAAAAGTTCTAGAGGGGCCTGCTGAATAACAGGAAGTATGATGGCACTGTGATGTATAAAACAGTTTCACCCAGTTTATGAATCTATGCTGTTGTTGGGAATCAAGTCCTCAGAAATGGTTATGGTGGTGTGATCTTCTTCTCCATGTCTAGGACACATGGATACTACAAGTGAGTTTGCAGGAGAGCACCAGATGAAGTGAAAGATAATAAGTGCTGCAGTGGGAAGATTGCAAGGGGCATGAATGCAAAATGCAGGGACTCTTGCCACAAATTTAATGGGAGTTGCCTGGCATCAGGAAGGCTGTGGCCTAACTCTAGTGCAACCATTATTACAGAACAGGGGTATGACTCCTTGTAAGAACTATTGATGGTAATGGTGTAAACAGAAATGAATGTTAACAATGTACAGTGATGGAAATGTATGAATACAAAACTAAGGATAGGAAGAAACTTTGAACGGTTTCCCTCTTCTAACTAATTTATTGTGAATAAAGTCTATTTTTGTACCAATGACATAAAATCATTCACTGGTACAACGCATGTTGTCCCCTAGATGACTACAGTGGAGTGGAGGCAGTCACCTACCTCTTTGCAGAATGTGGATTCGCTCATAGTGTGTGGAGAAGGGTGTAAGGATTCTTGTCATGGTTCATCCACAGCAACAGCATGATAAAGAACTCTCGGTCCCCAGGGGTGCATGAAGAGACAGATATCTAGAGCTACTGGAAGATTATCAACTCAGGGAAAGATGCCCTTTGCTCTGCCTAAAACTTGTTGGTCTTCCAGCACACAGTGGGGAATGCTGCCAAATGGCACATTCCAGGTTGCAGGGATGCAATGAGGCTTGGCATAGCCGAAATGAGGGCACTGTGGGGAAGGACAACAGGCCAGCTGTTATCAGGCATAGAGGGACTGAGATTGAGGGGAGACCCCTCAAACACCAGAGGGAGAGTAATGAATAGGTGCCACAGTGGTGGCAATGGTGTAAATAAAGAATGTAAGTAACAATATACATTGGCATTAAGAGTGGCGAGAGGATCACTGGAGCCTCCCACCTCCCCATTGATGTGATCTAACGGGATCATTGTCTGAAGAGGACACACAAAATCATTGAGGTCCTCTTCCACCCCACACACATCATCTTTCAACTGCTCTCATTGGGAAAGAGATACAGGAGTATCAGAGCCAGCTCCACCAGGCTGAGGAATAACTTCTTCCCACGGTAAGTGAGAATGCTGAACAACAAAAGGAACTGATCACACTAACCATCGGAGACTCTCATATATACGAAGCAATATTTATTTGTATATATGAATACTTGTCCTGCATATGTATTGTTTGTCTGTATGTGTGTTATGTCTAGTTGATTGTTTGTGTGTTTTGCCCAGGACTGGAGAATGATGCTTTGTCAGGTTATACTTGTACAATCAGATGACAATAAACTTGACTTAATGGAAATGTATGGATATGACTTTAGGATTTGAAAATAATTTACATGGTTTCTTTTTTGTAAATAATTTATTGTGAATAATATTTATTTTTGGGGTTAAAATAGTATTCACTGACAAAGATAGTTTCAGAGGCATGTGACAAAAGTGAGGATTATCCAGCTGGAGCACCATCCATGATGAAGAGATGGATACTTTCATGTTCAATGGGATCTGAAGAGGAGTAAGATGAGTCTACATACAGAACCTTGTCATTCAAAGAGGAAGTCATGATATTGATACTGCTCCATGAATGGCTGTTTAAATCAAGGAGCACTTTGAATACTTTCTCTGAGGCAGAGCAAACTGGTACTGGGTAACTCTGCAGGAGAAACTCTTCAGGTTATGGTTGAAGGTAAACTGTTGGATTGTTAGTGGATGCAGAAGGTCCAGTATGCAGGCATGTATGTAGGCAACACTATGTTTGTTTCCAACATATAATGCCACAGTCCAATTGGCTCAATCTAATTTGGGCCTACTCCTATTCAGATCCCATTGATAATGTCCCTCTTCGTCATGGATAGTGCTCCAGCTGGATAAATCCTCAGCAGTGAGAATTCAATGACTATCATTTTATTCCCAAGACAACAAAAAAAAACATGGACTAAATAGGAAGTTTGCTACATGAATACAGATGCAATGAGCATGGTGTTGGATTGATGCACTGATATCACCTGAAGGAGAATGTGAGAAATAAGTGGATCTTCAGGGTGGGATTATGTCAGAAGTTTGGCCAAAGTATGCAAAGGTTGCATGCTAAGCAAATAAAAAATATAATTGAGTGACACAAAGCCAAGGTGATAGTGAAATCACATGGGGATGAAGGGGAAAATCATGTTTTTGGAGTTCGGTTGTGATACGAGTTGAGAATATCAAAGAATACACCTTGTGGGGCTTAAGGAGAATATTAAGAACATTATGCAAAACTCAGGAGCTTTTAATGCCTGGGTGTAGGCAAACTAGCGTTGCATCTGTTTACTTCATTCCTGGACAGCAAGGATAGTGAATATAACAGCATAATGGCAGTGAAATACTGAGGCAGAAAGTGACAATTACTGAAGGCGACAATTACTGATGTACCTGTGATGACCACCACCTGGACAGACACAACCTCACAGCAAAGCATTAAGGAAAGCTGACACAGTGCAATGTCCAGAGTGGAGGGAAAGGAAATACTCCCACAAGTCTGTGACTTGTATGCACAGAAGAGAACAACAGCTCATTAAAGTTTCAGAACAATGACCGTACCACTACAAGGATTCATGGCTGGGGTGGAAGATGAAAATTTTGGGTCAGACAGCTGTACTAAGATCATTTCAAGCAAACTAAAAATGCTCTTGTGGTGGACTACACGAGTCTACAGAAAAAGATTGTTATCTGGAGTTATCAGGCCTCTATGGAGCTGGGTGTATCATCCTATCGAAGTAATATGAGAGTTCCAAGGATTCCATGAATGATGTAGCACTCAATCTGAAATTCTGATGTCAGTTCATTATAGTGTGGCCGAAGCATTCTAAGCAAAGCTGAAAAACAGTACTAGCCAAACTCTGACCTCTGGAAACAACCCAAAGAGGGAAGGTGACAGGCAATGACTTTCCAACTTCAACAAGGGCAGTTGGACACAGGAAATTCCCATGTCCATGAGGTGCAAGATCAAGTGAGAAAAAAGACACAAAGATGAGGGGCCTTAAAAGGGAATGATAGAAAATTATATAATTGGGCTTATAGATTTAGTAACATACTGAAAACAATGCATAATTGTAACTGCTGTTAGAGGTATTATTAGAGGTATTATTAGCCTCCGCCAAAATTTAATATTACAGATAATGTTCAGAAAGTATGTTATATAATGTAGTTGTGGTAATGCACATTAAGATGACAATTAAAAAATGGAATGTAAAATTTATGTGCTTGAAGTTTATTTCAAGAAGTAATCTTTGGGCATACATAGAGTGCCAGCCACTCTTTATACTAACCCCATTTTATTCATCCCAGACTCCATCAAATCCCCCCAAGTTTTATCATTCATCTATATTCTAGGGTAAATTTACAGTGTCTCTGTTAAGGTTAAGGGAAATATTAAAAAGTGATATTATTATATAAATGCAAATCTATTTCATTGCTAGAAATAAAGTCTTATCCATACTGGCTTCTTGGCTTCATCAGCAAGAAATAGCTGGTCTAAACTTCAGATGAACTGTACCTCATCCCATTTCATGTTTTGTTCCATCCTTTGCCTTCTTTTTTAATGGAGTTGCTAATTAATGCTGGGGTGACCTGAGGTTCAAGGGACGTCATCAAGATTTACATTTAGGTGGAAGTTAAGAGGGCTTGCCTAATGACCTGTTAAGCAGCCCCAGAGAGATTCAGCCTTGTTATTTTGATTAGAAGAGTGCAAAGCAGTGTACGCATTTATACCAAAGGTAGTACTGATGAACAACAATGCATTTATATTGCACCTTTAAGATAGGAAAACATACCCAGGCTCTTCACAGGAGCAGAATCAATCAAAATTCAAGTCCCAGCCACTTGACAATGTATTATGACTGTTGGGCAAAAATATTAAGAAAAGAAGTAAGTTTTAGGTTTTATGTTAAAGCAGGAAAGAGAGGTGGGGAGGTTGAGATGTTAAGGGAAAGAATTTCAGTTTGGTGGTGGAACTTGAAGGCACAGCTATCAATGAATGATCAGTCAATGAAAACCGCCTGTGCTGGAGGCCAGACTTGGCAAGGCTCAGAGATTTTGGAGGGTTGGAGGAGACTATAGATAAAGGGTTGGGGCTATATCATGGCTATTGTGATTTATGGTGTGAAAAATAAAAAATTTAAAAAAAAGATAAAGGGTTGGGGCAAAGATCTGAAAAGAAGGATGAGCATTTCTAAAATAAAGATGCTGCCTACTGCTCCCCATTAAAAAGTTAAACTCATCATCAATGTGTCAAGACAAAACGATCCAGGAACACTTACTCAGAAAATAGTTATTAACAATCATATCTTGAGAGGAGCAGCTGTAGCATATTTACACATGAGGAGAGAGAGAGAGAGAGAGAGAGAGAGAGAGAGAGAGAGAGTTTATTATTGTTAACCTCCAATGGTTCAGAGGACACATGTGAAGCTAAAAAGCCAAATGAAGAAAAGTTTTACTGCTACATGCTTTTTCAATACAGTTCGTGCTTGGTTAAGATGCATTTAGTTCAAACAAAAAAAAATATTGGGCATATGGACCAGATGGATAAAGAGGGGTCTGACGTGGAGTGCTGGGATATGAAACCAAGTGCCTCAGACTGGGAAGCTACAAGATTTACTCATTCCTTGCAATATCCCAGTGGAGCAGACAAGAGCCCCCTTTCTTTAAACAGGCAGGAATAAACTTGTGCAGCATGCAGGAGGGAAGCGTGTCCTTGCCAAGGATCCAGCAGTATGTGTATTTCAAAGCTGTAACCTGAGTCCATCTTCTCCACCACCAACAATCCAACCCCTCCCCCCCCCCCCTCTCCAAAGTGGCTCAATAATAAATCAAGCAAGGCAGTTAGGCTGAGGAGGGAGGAATACAAGGAAGGCAAACAAGCTAAAGGATTTTGTATCTAAGGCTGAGGCTTCAAGTGAAGAAAGCACAAGGAATAGAGTCCAGCTTTGTGGTTTATAGTATTTTTTCTCCCTTGCAAATATTTGTATCTCTGCCGTCTCATGTCTTGCCAGCTGCATCAACACCTTTTCAAAAGGAACAGATCTTGCATTTAAAGCTGTGAATACATTGGCAGGATCGTGGTATTAACACATTCACTGATGCTATTAATCTGCCTGGTGATCTGAACAGGAAGTCTCGTAGAATGCGCAGAATCAAATTACCAGACTACAAATCATGCCGTCTTTCCTTCGCAGCATTCACCATCACCTTATAGATTGTTTCTGTGTTTAGCTACAGAGGTCAAGGAATATTATACTTCTTAATTTCAAAAAGAGGGTTACCAGGTCTGTTTAAAATCATGATATGGGCAGTTGCCAAGAGCATGTCAGCTTGAGCAATAAACTCCAATGTAGCATTGTAAGAGCGCTGCATTGCCAGAGGTACCCTTTAGGTGAGATTTTCAACCAGAACCCTTTCAGGGTGACATGAAAGATCCCATGGCTCTATTCTGAAGATGAAAATTAAAGCTTTCCAGATGTCCTGGCCTACTCCTGGGAGTCACTCTTTGGGAAGGCCTTTCCTGGACCCAACATACTAATGTCATAATGAAGAAAATACGTCAGCTCCTCTACTTCCTAAGGAGTTTATGGAGCTTCATTATGACATCGGGAACCCTAAACTTCTACAGATGTGTAGTGAAAAGTGTGCTGACTGCCTGCATCATGGCCTGGTATGGGGGCACCAGTACCTCATAATAGAAAGCCCTGCAGAAGATAGTGGACACGGACCAGGACATTATAGGAAAAACGCTCTCCATTATTGAGAAAATCTACATGAAACACTGCTGTCAGAGAGCAGCAGCAATCATCACAAGGATCTACACCACCCAGCACATGCTTTGTCCTTCATGCTGCCATCAGAAAATGTCACAAGGCTCATACCATCAAGTTCAGGAACAGTTGTTATCCCTCCACCATCAAACTCTTAAATAATAAACTCAATCAGAAACTCATTAAAGGACTCTTACTTTGCTCATTATTTATTACTGAATATTCATTTTTTTCTGTATTGCACAGTTGGTTTACATTTTTCTCTTTTGTATATGTATCTTTCTTCCTGAGTACAGTTTACAGTTACCAATAAGTAGAAATTCTGCCTGCAGGGAAAAGAATCTTAGTGTTATATGTGATGTCATGTATGTAATCTGACAATAAATTTGAATTTACTCCAATAGAAGCCTAAGGAAATTTCTCATGTACATCATGTGTCTTACCAATTTTTATAGATGGACCATAGAAAGTATCATGTCCAGATGTGTTACAGCTTGGTACAGGAACTGCTCTGTCAAGTCTACAAGAAACTGCAGATAGTTTGAATGCAGCTCAAGCCATCATGTTGTAAACCAACATCCTCTCCATCACCTGTGCCTATACTTCCTGCTGCTTCGGGAAGGCAGTCAACAAATACGACTTATCCCAGTCGTGCTCTCTTCTCACCCTTTCCATCTTGCACACCACCAGATTTTATATCTATTACTCCTTAACTAGCATCACCTTAAACAAATTGAGTCAGGATTTCCTGTTGGCTGCTGACCTATGTGGTAAATACATACCTACCACCTGCAGATCTGCTGGTGATAAGTTGCTATCCAATTATCCTGACTCTCAATGGAATTGTTCAAGAACTTTTCAAATATTATAAAATAAATAACTGGTAAAAATAATGTTTGTAAATTCATCCTAACATTTGGACTTGAACAGATTCCTGTTAATGAAACTTGTGTACTAATTTTCCTTTAACGATTGCATTCCAGAAATAGTTCATTGGCTTTAAACTGCCTTGGGATGACCTGAAAGGTGCCATGGAAATTAGTCATTTCTTTCCACATGAATTGATGAAAAACACTGTGTGTGTGTGTCCCATGAACTTCTGCTTGGGTTGGCTGCTTGTTTCGGATTGTCCTGCTGTTGCCTCTTGATAAGTCATGTAGTAAGGTCATTTAGGAGCCACCTGAATAGATTAAAGATTCAATTTATTGTCATAATAATAAGTGTCATATTACATGAAATTTATTTTTGCCTGCTGCAAGGCAGACAGATTTGCCATGAGCAGAAATTGCCTAAGTGCCTCTTACCATCTTATTGTCAGTCTTACAGTCAAAGAGAAAGAAGCAAAAGAGAGTCCCTTCAGAGTCACCAAGTGTCTGTAGAATCGCCCTCAGTCCTTTCACAGCCACCCAGAGTCCAGTCCAAACTATTGGCAACCCAAGCTCCAAATCTAAACCTCCGACACGGTTGGGGACCCTTCAGCCCATTCGGCACCCCCTCACATCCCTTTTCCAATACCCGGTACCCCTCCAGTGAGTTTGAGCCATTCTCCAGCAGTCTGCAGCCAGGTGTTAGTCTCCCGACAGCAGTCTCCAGCAGCTCACAGCTTCCGTGGGTTCCTCGCCTCGAGTTGCCAGCAGCCCGCCGCTTGCACTGGTCCCTCAGCCATAAAACCCCCTCAATGATCCGACCCTGTGGTCACAGTCCCATGGGTCGTCTCTTCCACTTCTCATTCTAAGGCAGGGGGTGGTCTTCCCGACCTATGGTGTCCTGCTCCAGTCCTCCACTTCTCCAGTCTGCAATCCCTCTTGACTGTTGCCAATTAATAGGTGCCACCATCATGGGCGCAGACCCGTATTCACGGAATTTCAAATAAAACTACCGTTGGCTCCCTCCACAGGCTGTTTAAAGCCCGTGTGGAGCTGACAGCAGGCGATTGGGCAGCTGAACCCTGCAGGAGCGCTGCATTCTGTTCCCTTGCTCCCCGCGGGTCTGCACCAGTGGCAAGGCTGCTGCTGCAGCGGCTCCGGCAGCGCCACCCTCTTAACAATTGTCAATACCTGACCTACTGGAGTAGGTCAGGTATTGACACTTCCTTGATTGCTTATTCCCCCAAGATATTTCCAATCCTACTGCTGAATTGATCCATTAAAATGTCTTTTTAAAGGCCAATCTCCTGCTTTCTGAAAAGCTTTTGAAAGATCAAACCATTGGAAGGCCACCAGAGTCACCTGGGAGAAACCTTAGTTTCTGCCACCTGTGGCCTTGTCACTACTTACAGACCACTCTGCCTTGTGGTAAGGTTGTAACAGTGAGGCAATTAAGACATTGAGATTTGCATGGCATCAAATTCAACCAAGAGAGTAGGAGATAAATAAAAGGTGCAGGCTAAGCCTAACACAATCTGGCTTCAAGGTTCCTCAGTAGCTTAAGCCAGCTTTACACGAGTTACACTGAAGACTATTACTTCTGTAGATACATAAATGGTCTGAATTAACTAGCCACTGTCCAAATGGATGGCATTAACATCGACTTCTCTGGCTCTGCCTCTCTTCACCCTCCCCAATTCTTCATCCTCTTCTCCATTCACAGAGCCATCACCCCCCCCCCCTCCCTTATCCACCTATTACCTCTTGCCTTTGGGCTTGAGCTCCTCCCCTGTCTCTCCCCACCCCCCAACTATTTTATTTTGGTGCATCACTACATTTTGTTCATATCTTGATGAAGGGCTCAAGGCCAAAGCGTTGATTATATCTTTATCTTTGCTCTATAAAGTACGCTGTTTGACCTGCTGAGTTTCTCCAGAATTGTGTTTTCACTTCAATTATATGGCATCTGCAGATTTTCATGTTTTACTCCTAACTTGAAAAGAAAGATGACTGGAAATAGATCAATGGAAAGAAGAGATTAAAATAAATCCAACAGTATTCCCACAAAAAAGAATAAACAATAACCAAAGAAGAAAAGGAATATAAAGGAAATAAAAGACTGAATCAAATTTGAACATTTATGAAAACAATAAAGATAATAATCTGAAGAATTTTTGGTGAGTTAATCCACAATAAAATTTTTTTTTACTTCTGTTGATAATCTTTTATCTTTCCATCAATATTTGCAGCATAGCTAGTAGAAGCTTACTGAATATCTTACTTGTATGTCCATAAACATTTCAAATCCAAAACAATAACAGTGATCTTAACTGAAAATGAACTCTGTGCCATGCATCAAAAGTGCAAGAATGTGCTGTACCCTGTGGCAGTGAAAATAATCCAAACCAGATGTAGGATACATTAATCGATCAAGATGGCACCAGTATTATATGGAACTTACAGCTGTAAAGCAAGCCATTCAGCTTGAACGCTTCAGATCGTCCTCCTCCCACTCCACTTGATCTCACCCTATCAATATATTTCTCCATGAATATCCAGCCTCCTCTTCGATGCATCTTAACAGATTGGAAGTGTAGATTTCTAGTACTGATGATGGTTCACAGTGCCTCATGGATTCCCAGGTTTGAGCTCTGTGCTGAGTCCACCCCATGTTACAAATATTAGTATCACACAACATGATAGAGAGTGTCGTCGGTGTGGAGATAAGATCTTGATTCCAACAGGAATGTCAGTTTTACCAATTAATTAATGAATTATTTAAATAATTAAACACAATCTGCTGGAAGAGCTCAGCTTGTTAAACGGCATCAGTTGGAGAAAAATAACTGTGGACATTTTGAACAAAACACTTCAGCGGGATCACCAGTTTCAATAAAACATTTCAGATTGAAACAAAGACCATTCTTTTTCTCCATCTGATTCTGGTTGACCCACTAAGTTCATCCAGCAGCAGATAGTGTTTAGCTTCAATTTCAAGCATCTGCAGTCTCCAAAGTATCTCTTGAATGAATGTTCAAGATGCCATATAATTGTTTATTGTCATGTGTACTGATAGACAGAGAAAAAAATATCCAGGCAGCTCTTAAAAAGTTGCCATGTTTTGGCACCATTTTGAATCTAAAAATGGACCGAAAATCAAATGATAAAAACTAACTTGAAACCCCAAGCTTAAGGAAGACCCCAGAACAAACAACAAGGTTAATAATGACTATAGTCAAAGTGGATTTCTAGCATTTTAACAAGTAAGATTCATTCGCAGCAGCTACCTGCTACTCCATTGGTCATTGATAGGTACATGGGAATATGACACAAATAGTTGCTCCACATCATCAGCCAGCAAGAGAAGCCTCCATAGTTGTCCTGGCTCTGGTGTACTCTGCCTTCCTCTAGATGTTACAAGCTCAAAGGACCCCAAAACCCAGCAGCAATAGGTATTCACAATGACAAATGGTTACTTAAACAAAAATTGTTTTTAGTTATCTTTAAACATGAAAACAGAATCAAATTTTAACATATATTATTATTAACTTACTTAACCTAACCTAACCCCCCTTCTAATTCTAAGCGCACATGTGTGTAATGTGTGGTAAGTTTAGAAAAGTTATTTGGTTCACAGTCCAATTTCACTTCTCATTCTTCCAAGTTCACTGGTTGCAGGTCATTCTTATACTGTGTACAGAATTTAACATGTATAAAGTTCACCGGGCTTCAGTGCTCAAAAGGTAAATGGTTACGGCTCAGGAATGCTCTTGTAGGTTTGCAGAGAGAGATGCGTTGTTCCAGGACATCCACAACTGAGGTACTTCCCTCAGTCATCTTGCCCCATCAGTGTTCTCCAGATGATAACCTCTTTCTTTCAGGTTATCACAGAGTTCCTATCTGTTTCTCTTTTTCCAAGTGAAACATACTAGACAGCCAGCGTATAGCCATCTTCCACTCTGGAGCTTCTGTTTCAATTCCAACAAGCTTGCTGCTTGACACAGCTTCTCCTGCTTGTTACAGCTTTCTGTGTCACACACACACACTGAGACAACTTGTTTGACTTTTTCCCTCTCTCTCTGAGACTCTCTCAGAGACTACATGCAAAAAACACCTGACCTTCTCCATCAAACAATAGGAGTCAGTCTTCTGGATCATCTGCTGTTTTTAGGTAAACAAGAACCCATCAGTGACCTCTCTGAGCACTCTTGTGAAAAGCCATCATGTCTTTGCTGTTGCTTTAAGTCAATAATCCATTCATTCCACAACTCAGTCCAATTAACACCTACGTGTGAAATCTCCATAGGCATTATTCAGCATTTCTGTAAAGTAACTCTGGATATGAATTCTCCAGTATTTCAAATAAGACCTGTTTTAAAGTGTTTGTATGTAAACCTACTCTAACTTTCCCCAATTTATCTCCCCAAAATATTTCTATATATTCTGTCACAAAGTCAAAAACCAGCTCCTAACCCTAATAGATTAGTTACTTGTTTTTCTTCAGCCCAAGTTCTCATTCAGCCCATTTTCCTCACAAATTAAGAATTTATTACATAATAATTATACATTGTATGTGATTAAAAATTCAGAGCTGAGGATACTAATAGCAGTTAATTGGTTAAATCTGAAATTAAAAGGTTGGCATCAATGTTGGTGACCATGAAACACAAAGACCATTGTACAAATGATTCATCAATGCCCTTTATACAAAGTATGTGAGCTTTTAACCTGATCTGGCTTTTATTGCCTCCAAACACAGTTTGCTCAGAACTACCCCTTTAAATGGCCCAGAGTCCACTGGATCCAGAAGGAATTTAGACAAATAATGGCCTAGTCTGCAATGCCCCAATCTGTTAATGAATTCAAGTAAAATCCTTAGGCTTATATGTGAGTATGTAAGTATTTCTGTTCGATTTACATGTTTATTTTATAAAACTGAAAAGATAAACAGTGTTGTACTGCAATAAAATTGTTAATTGTGATCATCTATTGAGTGCTGGTGATATCTGCTGTGATTCTAAACAACACATTCCTTGGGGGCAAGGCCATGTGAAGGAGCTAAACAGATGTGTCTTGGATGAGTTCTCCGTGAAGAGTTTTAAAAAGACAGTTTAAAAGTTTAAAATTAAGCATCTTTTCACTGTGGATGCTAAAAAGCCAAGACACTGACTCAACCAGGAACATCATGTGAAAGCCCGAAAGGGAGTGGCACAAGAGCGGTCTTGGGACTGACTGGCAGTGCTGGGGGGGAGGGGCGGTCAGCACGAGACCTGAATATAATCCTGGAGAAGGAGACACTATACAATCGTTTCATGGGTGTTAAAACTGCAATGAGAGATATGTCAGAGAATATATTTGAATTTAAAGAGTCAATGATTTAGTGGAAGTTGACTTGGTTAAAATGCAAGGAAAGCTGAAAACTTTAGAGGAAGACGTGAAGAAGTGGGACTTGCATAAACAAGCTATGCTGAATAAAATCGACCACATGGAGAATTTCAGCAGACACAATAATGTTTGAAGGAAGGGACCAAAAGGAGAGACCCGGTGAGATTCTTTGAAACTTGGATCCCATGAGTGTTGGGAGAAAATAAATTCAATGGAAAACCACAAATAAAAAGGGCTCATCGGACCTTTGGGCCCAGAAGATCTGATGAGCAGTGACTACAGCCAGTTCTGTCTGGTAAGTCTTTGGGAGCAGCATTTGATAATCCAAGCAACACAATGGCCCGCTTGAGATCAATGGCAGAAAGGTGTTATTCTTTCAGGACTTTAGTCCAACTTTGATTAAGCAAAGGAAGGAGTTCAACTATGTAAAAGGGCGATCGCAATCAAAGAATATAAAACACTGGATGATATATCCTGCGACACAGAGGGTCAAAACAATGAATGGCAAATGATATTTTATCAAGATTAAGGAAGTGGAAGAATTTTTAATAAGATTAAAGATATTAAACAAGAAGATTAAGAAGAATGTTTACAATGGGGCCAAGTAAAAAGTGTATTTTTTGAACCATCTTGTAGTTATTGTTAAATGTTATGGAAATTTGCACGGAGAGCTGCAGAAAGAGCAAGAACTTGTTAAAAAAATAGTAGCAGAATGGAGACTCCAGTCTAAGGGGGATAATGATGCTAGGAGAGGAGCAGTATTTCAAGATGGCGCTAAAAGGAGGGGTTCTTCTTTCTCGAAAGATTCCGTAGGCATTTTTCGCAGGCTTCCGGGATTTTTTGTTTATGTCTTTGTCAGAGCAGGGCCACTATATATGCTTTTTAAAGGGGAAAGATCACTGTTTTATTTGAATAATCAAAAGGTTTTATGGCTGAACAATATTTGTTTAAAAATCAGTATGGATAGAACGGTAAAGTTTATTAGTTTGAATGTTAACAGGACGGTGAAAAAGAAAAGGTCTTGGCACACTTAGAAAATCTAAAAGCTGATGTAGTTTTCCTGCAGGAAACACACCTTACTAAATTGAAACATGCTAAATTAAAAAGAGGATGGGTGGGATAAGTAATATTGTCTTCTTTTGGTTCAAAGGCAAGAGGAGTAGCAATTTTAATTAATAAAAATCTACCAGTAATAGTAGAATATATATTGATTTACCAAGGTGGAATGTTTGTAATGGCACATTGTAAAATTTATGCAGAATCCTGATGAATATTTACACTCCAAACTATGATGATAAAGCCTTTATCAAGGATATATTTTAAAAGTAGACAAAATTTATTGATTGGGTGGGTGTTTTTTAATTTCTGACCAGATCCGATATTGGATAAATCAGCAAGAACATTAACGAGGGTGAAGGCCGCAAAAGTGATGCTATCATTTATGAAAGACTGAAATCTGATTGATTTCTGGAGGCAGCTCAACCCCACAGAGAGACTACTTGTTCTACTCAAAGGTCCATGATTCACATACAAGGATTGATTTATCTTTAACGTCTGCACAGTTAAAAAGCAGAGTTGTAAAAATGGAATACTTGACAAGGCTACTGTCAGACCATTCACCATTAATCTTAAATATTGCAATAATGGTAAAACAAGAAAATATGTACATTTTGTTGAAAAGGACAGATTTCTGTGAGTTTATTAGGAGACAGATAGAACTATTTTGTGTGTCAAAATTCTCCTCCACTGATAACAGCTTTTTGATATGGGATACGCTTAAAGCTTATCTGAGAGGACAAATTATTTCTTGTACAAAAAAAATCTTAAAAGAGAACATAATGTAGAATTGGATGGTTTAAAGGAAGAGATAACAGAACTGGACAAAGAATATCTGAGGACAGGTTTACAAGAAAAATATAGACTCAGAGGAAAAAAACAGAGATACAACACATTACAAATGTATAAAACAGAAAAAAAATATTTTAAAAACTATTATGAATTAGGAGAACAAGCACATAAGGTCTTGTCCTGGCAAAATGAAGTCAGAGGAGTAATCGAGGATGATATATCAGAAGCTGATATTCTAATATACAACCAAAAAGATTAATGATATTTTAGACAATACTATATAAATCACAATTATTAAATTATAATGAGGTGGACAAACTCCTAGCAAGCATTGAGCTTACAAAATTAGAGGTGAGAGAAAAGATGAAGTTAATGCCCCTTTTACAAGAGAAGAAATTAAGAAGCCTCTGAACTCTCTGCAAGTTAATAAGTCCCTGAGTAAGGATGGATTCCCTCCTGAATTTAAGGATTTGTTGATAGCTCTTGTAATGGAAGTAGTAGTCTGGGCAGGGATGACTCAGACTCTCCCAGCTATTATTATAGTGTTGCCGAAAGAAAAGGAATCCATTAAAAACCTCATCATTTAGATCTATCTCACTTTTGAATGTTAATTATAAGATATTGGTGAGGAGTTAGCTAATAGACAAGGACAATATTGACCTAATTGATACATACAGATCAGGCAGGATTTGATAAAGGAAGACACTCTTCAAATAGTCTGGGTAACCTATTCAATATTATACATATGGCTAAATTAAAATTGAATTCCAGTATAACAGTCTCCCTAAATGCAGAAAAGGCATTCAACCGCTTAACATAACATAACATAACATAACATAACAATTACAGCATGGAAACAGGCCATTAGGCCCTTCTAGTCCACACCGAACCAGCTTAGAATGCCCTTTCTTATTTAAAACGATAAGAAAAATTTGGAATAGGTAGAATATTTATAAATTGGATAAAAACTATATCATACCTATGGAAAAAAAATTACATGCTAAAAAAAAACCAAGGATGACACATTTGTCAAGATATGGCAGCCATATTTGGACCATATAGGGGCCCAATTATAATAATGATAACAGATGCTGTTGCAATATAAACAGGTGTGACTTCCCCACATACTTTTTATGGTTAGTATAAATGTGAGCTCTGACAATGTATGGATTTATATTTTATAGGAGGGGAGGGGGAAGGATTTTTACTTTTTTTTAAATGAAAAAGTTGAATATATATTGGGATATTAAAGATTTTACTATGTATACTTTTAAAAAATGAAAAAATAAAATATTTTTAAAAACCCTAATTCCTTGATTAAAGCTGAACTGTAAGTAGTGCCTAAAGGATATAAGAAGCTTTAATGAATCCATTTAAATTAGAGAAACCCATACTTTTTTTAAACCAGTTTAATTGAGTGTCAGTCCATTCTAGGATTTTGTTCATAAAATATGCCATTGGAGCATGGGCTGGGGTCTCAAACACCAGGTCAAGCATAAACATGTTCGGCACATACTATGATGTCGAATTCTTCTTCCATCATCTCAGTTACTGTGCCCAATTCTTCCATCAGGGTATCCCCCTATTTCTGAAGACCTCTTCTCCTGCTTCAAGTCTTTGTCCTCCTCTTGGAAACCTCGTCCTGGCCTTCTGCCCTGTTTGGATCCTTTTTTCCAAACTGCCACTGAGATATCAATCATCTCAACTTCACCCTTCCCCTCACTTAGTCTAATCTCATTCCCTCAGAATGCTCTGCCACCCACTCTCTCCTCAACAATCCTCACCTTGTGATCAAACCCACAGACAAGGGTGGTGCAATTGTGGTCTGGTGCACTGACCTCTACATCACCGCAGCCAGAAAACAGCCCTCTTTCCTCTTGAACAGGATCCATCAAAATACATCAAGCCTCACACAACATCTTGACCTCATCACTTCTAGTCATCTCCCTCCCACAGCCTCCAACCCCATTCTTTCCCAACACTGCACTGCCCGATTCTACCTCCATAGACCAAAAACCTAATTATCCAGGTAGACCCATTTTTTCCACATTCCACTATCCCACTGAATTGGTATCATTTCACTTCAACTCAATTTCCCCCCTAGTTCAGTCCCTCCCTATCTACATCTGTGATGTTTCACATCCTTCACTTCAGCAACTTCCAAATCCCTGAACTCAACTGCCTCATTTTCACTGTGGATACCCTATCTCTATACACCTCATCTCTCAAACCGAAGATCTCAAAGCCCTTTGTTTCTATCTCAACAACACACAGTTCCTCTCCACCATAGATACCCACATGGGGCCAGCTATGCCAGCCTTTTTATTAGCTTTGTGAAGCAATCCATGCTACAAGCCCACACAGGCAAGGCTCCTCAACATTTCCTCCTCTACATTGATAACTACATTAGGGCTGGCTCATGCATAAGCTTGTCAACATTATCCACTTTGCTGCAAATTTTCAATCATAATTCACTTGGTCCATTTCTGGCAACTCTCCCCTTTCTCGATCTCTTGGTCTCCATTTAGGGAGACCATCTCTCTCGAGGTATTTTCCACAAACCCACCAACTTCAACAATTATTTTGAATACACCTCTTCACACCCTTTAAGGATTCTAATCCTTTCTCTCAATTCCTCTGTCTCCGTTGCTTCTGCTTCCAGGATGAGGTCTTCCATTTCAGATCAACCAAAATGTTCTAATTTTTCAAAAAGTGTAGCTTCCCCTCTATCACCATCAACTTAGTCCTTATCCCCATCACAACTATTTCAGAGGGTTCACATCAATCATCATCAGAAAGGCAATGGTAAAATTCAAGTCCTTATACAAAATGGACTGAAATTGAACAGGTGGGATCGCAACAACAGAAGGTACAAATTACTTTTGGAAATTATGGTCGATCTGAAGGGTTAGTGTCATATAAAGGGTATCATATCACTTGGAAGCTTCTTGTGATGCCATAGTCGTGGCTCTCACATGCAGCCAATATTGTTCAAAAATATTCTTAAAGGGTCAAGTTTACAAAATTTTCAACCATGAAATATCAGAAGTAGGTAAATTATTGGAAGGAGTTCTGAAAGATAGGATATATAGGTATTTGGACAGCCATGGGCTGATTAAAGACAGCCAGCATGGCTTTGTGCGTGGTAGATCGTGTTTAACGAATCTTGTAGGGTTTTTCAAGGAGGTTACCAAGAAGGTAGATGAAGTAAAGGCTGTGGATGTTGTCTATATGGAGTTTAGTAAAGCCTTTGACAAGGTCCCACATGGGAGGTTAGCTCAGAAGGTTATGACATTAAGTATCCATGGAGAAGATATAAACTGGATTTGAAATTGGCTGAATGGGAGAAGACAGAGAGTGGTAGTGGATGATTGCTTCTCAGACTGGAGACCTGTGATTAGTGGTGTGCCTCAGGGGTCATTACTTGGATAATTGTCATTTGTTGTTTATATCAATATCTGGATGATAATGTGGTAAATTGGATCAGTAGGCTTGTCATCAGCAAAGATTGGAGGCATTGTGGACAGCGAAAAAGGTTTACATAGCTTGCAGAGGGATCCAGACCAGATGGAAAAATGGGACAAAAAATGGCAAATAGAGTTTAATGCAGACAAGTGTGAGGTGTTGCATTTTGGATGAGAAAACCAAGGTAGGACATACACTGTAAATGGTAGGGCACTGAGGAGTGCAAAGGAGCAAAGAGAACTGGGAATACAGATATATAATTCTTTGAAGGTGGCATCACATGGACAGGAATGAGCTGCCATCTGATGTGGCAGATCTTAAGCTTTAAGAATAAATTGGATAAAACATGGATGAGAAGAGGTCTGGAGGGTTGTGGAATGGAAGCGGATCAGTGGGACTCACAAAATGATAGTCAGCACAGACTTGAGGGTTTGTTTTCTGTACTGTAGAGTTCTATGGTTTAGCTAACTTCTTATTCAAGTATCATACCACAGCATATTCCATGATTCTCTCTCCTAACTGGTCCATTCCACTCAAATTTATTCAATACAAATTAGAGGTGAAGAAGAGTTAAAACAATAGCAAAATTCTGATTTCCATCCATACAACTTATTGAGAGCCATCTACAGAGGAAGTGGGTGCATTAAGAGCTTTAGCTATCATGCATTTTTAACCAGCACCTGTTGGTAGATGCCAGATAAGCAAGTTTTCCGGTTGCTTGAAACTGTGTGTTGTGTGAATGGAGGACTAACAACAATGCGCACCAATTTTAAACTTCCAAATTTTTTACCTATTTATTTTCTGGGGTTTTTTTTTTGTTGGCTGCTTGCAGTTGCCACTCCATTTGCTTGAATTTTGGATAATATGGAATTTATTGTAATTAAATTATTGGTACCGAAACACTGTGGTGGAGGTCTAAGTATCTGAGAGATCCATTCATCAGGATGCAGCTGGAATTGCTGTGAATGAAACAGAAAATGCTGTTAGCAATCAACAGGTCAGGCAGCAGCTGTGGAATATGAAATAGAGCAACATTAAAGGTTGAATACATTTAAATACTCCAATATTTGCAGCTGTTTAATTTTAGTTAATTGCAATTGCTGTGTATATGTGACGGAAGGCTTGTTTCTTCTCTGGACAGGACCGCTTTGTAAGGTGAGCCTGGTGGGCAGCTCGCTTCTTTGCCAGCAGCTCCTGGATTTCCTGGCTGTTTTCGTCAAACCAGTCCTTGTTTTTCCTGGAGGAGAAGCCCAGTACCTCTTCAGTGGATTGCAGTATGGTAGTCTTCAACTGATCCCAGAGGGTTTCAGGGGACGGGTCCGTGAGGTGGGTTGTAACGTCGAGCTTTGCTTTGAGGTTTGCCTGGAAGTTTCCTCTCGCTTCGTCTGACTGCAGGTTTCCAACATTGAACCTCTTTCTGGGGGCTTTATTGTTCCTGGGCTTTGGCTTGAAGTGAAGGTTGAGCTTGCAGCGAACCAGCTGGTGGTCAGTGTGGCATTCCGCGCTAGGCATGACCCTGGTGTGGAGCACATCTTGTTTGTCACTTTCTCGCACCAGGATGTAGTCCAGGAGGTGCCAGTGTTTGGATCGGGGATGCATCCAGGTGGTCTTAAGGCTGTCCCTCTGCTGAAAAAGGGTGTTTGTAATGACAAGTCGCTGTTCTGCGCAGAGCTCCAACAGGAGGCACCCATTGTCGTTGCACTTGCCGACGCCATGCTTGCCCAGGATTCCTGGCCAGGTTTCAGAGTCTTTGCCGACACGAGCGTTGAAGTCGCCCAGGATGACAACCTTGTCGGCTGTAGGGGTACGTTGGATGAGGTTGCGCAGGTCGGTGTAGAACTTGTTCTTTTCTGCTGGTTCCGCCTGGAGGGTTGGAGCATAGACACTGATGAGGGTGATGTGACGCTTGTTTTGAAGTGGGAGTCGCATGGACATGATTCGGTCCGAGAGGCCTGTCGGAAGGTTTTCGAGTTTGGAGGCAATGAAGCTCTTGACCATGAAGCCTACACCAGATAGGCGTCGTTCATCCGAAGGCTTGCCAGACCAGTAGAGTGTGTAGCCCGCGCCGCGTTCTTGGAGGCTGCCTACATCTGCCAGGCGGACTTCACTGAGAGCGGCTATGTCGATGTCAAGTCTGAGGAGTTCATGTGCAATGAGGGCAGACCGACGTTCAGGTCGGTGGCTGTCAGCCTTGTCTAGCATGGTTCTGATGTTCCAGCATGCTAGCTTGAGTTTGTGAGCATCTTTTGCAGCCATCTTCAGCGCAAACTCCGGGAGATCCAAAATGAGTGGTGGACTAGCCTCGCCAAACAAACACAGCTCAGCGCGGACATTGGCGACTTCAGGGGTTTCTACGAGGCTCTAAAGGCTGTGTACGGCCCCTCACCCCAAGTCCAAAGCCCGCTGCGCAGCTCAGACGGCAAAGTCCTCCTCAGCGACAAGATCTCCATCCTCAACCGATGGTCAGATCACTTCCAATCTCTTTTCAGTGCCAACCGCTCAGTCCAAGATTCCGCCCTGCTCCAGCTCCCTCAACAGCCCCTAAGGCAAGAGCTGGATGAGGTTCCCACCCTGGATGAGACATATAAGGCAATCGAACAACTGAAAAGTGGCAAAGCAGCAGGTATGGATGGAATCCCCCCAGAAGTCTGGAAGGCTGGCGGCAAAACTCTGCATGCCAAACTGCATGAGTTTTTCAATCTTTGTTGGGACCAAGGTAAACTGCCTCAGGATCTTCGTGATGCCACCATCATCACCCTGTACAAAAACAAAGGCGAGAAATCAGACTGCTCAAACTACAGGGGAATCACATTGCTCTCCATTGCAGGCAAAATCTTCGCTAGGATTCTACTAAATAGAATAATACCTAGCGTCGCCGAGAATATTCTCCCAGAATCACAGTGCGGCTTTCGCGCAAACAGAGGAACCACTGACGTGGTCTTTGCCCTCAGACAGCTCCAAGAAAAGTGCAGAGAACAAAACAAAGGACTCTACATCACCTTTGTTGACCTCACCAAAGCCTTCGACACCGTGAGCAGGAAAGGGCTTTGGCAAATACTAGAGCGCATCGGATGTCCCCCAAAGTTCCTCAACATGATTATCCAACTGCACGAAAACCAACAAGGTCGGGTCAGATACAGCAATGAGCTCTCTGAACCCTTCTCCATTAACAATGGCGTGAAGCAAGGCTGTGTTCTCGCACCAACCCTCTTTTCAATCTTCTTCAGCATGATGCTGAACCAAGCCATGAAAGACCCCAACAATGAAGACGCTGTTTACATCCGGTACCGCACGGATGGCAGTCTCTTCAATCTGAGGCGCCTGCAAGCTCACACCAAGACACAAGAGAAACTTGTCCGTGAACTACTCTTTGCAGATGATGCCGCTTTAGTTGCCCATTCAGAGCCAGCTCTTCAGCGCTTGACGTCCTGCTTTGCGGAAACTGCCAAAATGTTTGGCCTGGAAGTCAGCCTGAAGAAAACTGAGGTCCTCCATCAGCCAGCTCCCCACCATGACTACCAGCCCCCCCACATCTCCATCGGGCACACAAAACTCAAAACGGTCAACCAGTTTACCTATCTCGGCTGCACCATTTCATCAGATGCAAGGATCGACAATGAGATAGACAACAGACTCGCCAAGGCAAATAGCGCCTTTGGAAGACTACACAAAAGAGTCTGGAAAAACAACCAACTGAAAAACCTCACAAAGATAAGCGTATACAGAGCCGTTGTCATACCCACACTCCTGTTCGGCTCCGAATCATGGGTCCTCTACCGGCACCACCTACGGCTCCTAGAACGCTTCCACCAGCGTTGTCTCCGCTCCATCCTCAACATCCATTGGAGCGCTTACACCCCTAACGTCGAAGTACTCGAGATGGCAGAGGTCGACTGCATCGAGTCCACGCTGCTGAAGATCCAGCTGCGCTGGATGGGTCACGTCTCCAGAATGGAGGACCATCGCCTTCCCAAGATCGTGTTATATGGCGAGCCCTCCACTGGCCACCGTGACAGAGGTGCACCAAAGAAAAGGTACAAGGACTGCCTAAAGAAATCTCTTGGTGCCTGCCACATTGACCACCGCCAGTGGGCTGATAACGCCTCAAACCGTGCATCTTGGCGCCTCACAGTTTGGCGGGCAGCAACCTCCTTTGAAGAAGAGCGCAGAGCCCACCTCACTGACAAAAGGCAAAGGAGGAAAAACCCAACACCCAACCCCAACCAACAAATTTTCCCTTGCAACCGCTGCAATCGTGTCTGCCTGTCCCGCATCGGACTTGTCAGCCACAAACGAGCCTGCAGCTGACGTGGACTTTTTACCCCCTCCATAAATCTTCGTCCGCGAAGCCAAGCCAAAGAAGTATATGTGACACACACACACACATACACACACATTCAAAAGGGATAACAGACTGGTATATTTGTATGTTATATATTAATGAGTCATGTGTGCACATGATATAATGTCAGCATATTTGTCATATAAACACTCAAGAATTTTTGTCAGACCACAACAAATTATGCTCCCCATTTTCTAGGACTCTTGGGTCTCTAAAGTATATGACAGGTAGAACATGCCAGTTCCAAAAATCTAGTTCACTTCAGGTAATATTTTTTATTGCCTCATTTCACTTCCAAGAGTCCTCAGAAGAAACAGCATATACTTGACATGGCAAACGATCTCCTGCTGCGTTGTTCACAGCAGAGTGCTCAGGGGATGTATGGCTCAGCTAGTGGATGTTCTGACATCTTTAACATCCCCCTGAGAAGCACCATGGTCCCAACGTGCTTCAAAGCCACCACCATTGTTCCCGTGCCAAAGAAGTCGTCTATGTCCTGCCTCAATGACTACCACCCTGTCACAGTCATGTCCATCATCATAAAGGGCTTTGAGAGGCTTGTCATGGGAGATAACAAGCTCCTGCTGCCCCCATCGCTGGACCCCCTGCAGTTCGCATACAGATCCAACCACTCTATGGATGATTCCCTCACCCACCTGGAAAATAAGGACTCATACGTTTGACTGTTGCTTATTGACTTCAGTTCGGCATTCAACTCAATCACACCACAGTACCTGATAAGGAAATTGAGCCTGCTGGGTCCAAAAGCCTCTCTCTGCAATTGGATTCTCGACTTCTCGTCGGAGAGACCTCAGGCAGTCCAGATCAGCTCTTCCAAGGCCATTACACTGAGCACAGGGTCCCCAAGGCTGAGTGCTAAGTCCACTGCTGTTCATTCTGCTGATCCGTGACTGTGCAGCTAAATACAGCTCGAACCACATCATCAAGTTCTCTGACGACATGATCATGCTGAGCCTTAACAGTAAGAATGAGGAGTTAGCATACAGAGATGACGTGCAGTTACTAACAGACTGTATGTGAATGTTAATAAAAGAGATGGTTATCAACTTCAGGAGGGTCTGGGGGGGGGGGGGGGTTCCACGCGCCACTGACTATTGATGGCTCAACCGTTGAGGTCATCAAGAGTATCAAGTTCTTTTGAGTGCACTTGTCAGAGAATCTCACCTAGTCCCTTAACACCAGCTCCATAGCTGGCCCGAAAGCCCAGCAGTGCCTCTACTTCCTGCGAAGGCTAAGGAATCTTCATCTCCCACCCTCCAGCCTCACTACATTCTACAGAGGATGTATTAAGAGCATCCTGTGGAACTGTATCACCACCTGGTTTGGAAACTGTACCTCCTCAGACCACAAGACCCTGCAGAGGATAGTGAAATCAGCGTAAGAGATCATTGGGGGCTCTCTTCCTACCATAAAGGACATCTACAACATTCGATGCAGGCGAAAGGCAATAAACATTATGAAGGACTTCACATACCCCCTCAGGTAAACTGTTCTCCCTTCTGCCATCTGGTAGGAGGTACCGAAGCACTCAGGTCATTATGTCTAGATTGAACAACAGTTTTTTCCCCCAAGCTATCCAGCTCCTGAATTCACAGAACACGTGGATAACGTAACGTGGACTTTTACTGCGTACATCTTATTATTTTAATATTTTAATTTGTTTAACTTCTAACATATTTATGTAAATATGCTCCATGGTCCTCGAGAAACGCTATCTCCTCCTTACCATACGAGCATGGAATGAACAATAAATAAAGATGATTTGATTTGACTTGTTATGCGATTCTAAACTGTGATCGTGGTTAAGTCTGCAGCAAAGACAGAAGGATCGGTCCTTTAGTATTTGCATAGCAAACATAGAATGCTTAGGCCTCACCAAGTTGTTTCCACTTCCTGTCTTTGTACTGTTTGGTTAAATTAAAAGTGAAAGATAAAAGGTACACCTCCCTGCATTTGTAAGAGGCAAAATTGAAGGACTGCCTTTAACTTTGGATGGCCATTCAATTCTTTTTCCCCAGCTCACTACCTGGTTATCATTCTGAACAAATTATTTTCTTGTGTTTCTGAAGGCACAGCCATTTTGCATCAGTGAGGGGACACTGTGTTGCACTTTTGCATACGATTAGATTCGTAAGACTGGATCCCTCATCCACAAAGCCATGCTGACTATCTCTAATCAGTCCCTGACTATCCAAATGCAGGTAGATCCTGTTCCTCAGAATTCCCTACAGCAATTTATCCACTACTGATGCCAAACTCACTGGACTGTAGTTCCCTAGCTTGTCCTTGCAGCCATCATCAAATAACAGAGCAATAATACCCACATTCCATTCTCCCAGCATTTCATCCAAGGCCAAAGATGATGTAAATATCTTTGCAAAGACCTTGACCAACTATATCCTTGCCTCCCACAAAATGTGAGGATGCACTGAACAGGCCTGAAAATTTGTCCACATTCAAGCTTTCGAAGGCTGCCAACACCTCCCTGGTGCTTTGTATAGGATCCAGGAGACTGCAACTCATTTACTTTGGTTCCTTGGCTTCCATAATCTTCTCTACAAAAGACTGATGAAAAATAATCATTTAAAATTCTAACCATCTCCTGTGGCTCAACATAAAGATATCTCCAGCATTGTGTTTTTACTTCACCGTTGCTATATACCTGTTGAGTTTCTCTAGCATTGTATTTTTACTTCAACCATGGTGTTTACAGATTTTCAAATTCTACTTCTAACTCTGAAATCTCTTTGAGGGATGTCTACTTTGAAGACATTTTCCTTTGTTCTCCAAAGGGAGTTCTGTGGATTTCTCTCTCACTGCTCTCCATCTGTAATCCCTGATGCTCTCAAGCTCTACAACCCATACTCCTTCTCCATTCACCTAGCTGTCCCTCCTCCCTTTGATCAGTGCTGTCCCCACCCTCCTGTCTCCACCCATCACCTCCTGCCTTTGCAACGCTTCCCCCTTTATTCGGATGCCTGTCAACATTATTCCATACCATGACGAAGGGTTCAAGCCCAAAGCGTCAGTTATGTATTTTTACAGATGCTATATAAAGCACACAGTTTGACCTGCTGAGTTTCTCCAGCATTGTTTTTATAATAAAGTCAGCCCTGTTGATCTTTAATGGGACCAATTCTCTACTCAGCCACCCTTTTACTCTCAATTGATCTTAGATTTTCCTTTGTTCTGCTGACATTTCCATTTCATGTCCTTTTCTTGCCTTTTTGATTTTCCTCCAAAGTGTATTCCCTTTTTTAAATTTTTAAAAAATTTTTCCATACGTGTAATTAATAATTATACAACAAAATAAGTATTTAAGTCAAAGAAATTTTCATTCATTACATGATGGTTAAAACCTTTCCCCTTCCCTCCCTCTCCCAACCCCTCACCTCCCTCCCCCTCATAAAGAATAATATATATGTATATAAAAAATTATATATAGAATAACAATGAAAAGAGAAAGAAATAATGTTGCTCTGCAACACACTGGAACTCAACAGATTTTATATGATCATTTTCATTTTAAGGAAGAAGGTTAACACGGGTCTTGAGAAGCTGGAAGAACATTTCTACATATTCTACATATTTATACCTAAAATTTATGTATACAGGCTCCAAATTCACAAAAATATAGGATATTTATTTCTCAAATTATATGTAATTTTCTCTAAAGGAATGCAGCTTTGAAATTCTGCATTCCATCTTCCCATATCTAAATATGTCAGATTTCCAAGTCACTGCAATACATTTCCTTGCTACTGCCAATGCTATTTTAACAAATTTAATTTGACATATTGACAATTTTAGTTTGGGTCTTGTTCCTTCTATATTTCCCAATAGAAATAAATCTGGGTTTATTGGAACTTGTTCTAAGAAGTTTCGTAAATCCACCCAAAAAGGTTTTTTTACCTCAGAACATGACCAAATTGAATGCAAGAAAGTATACATCTCTTCACCGCACCTAAAGCATTGATCTGATATATCAATCTTATTTATTTCAATTTTTGTAGTGTTAAATATAGCTGATGTAATAAATTAAATAGAATTAATCTATATCTTACATTAATAGTGTCTATCATACTATCTTGACAGAGATCTGACTATCTTTGCTGATCAATTGTAATATTCAGATCCAACTGCCATTTCTATCTAGATTTATGGATTCACTGTTTAATAGTTCCTTTCTGCAATAAAAGATATATTGCAAAGTAAATATTTTGGTATTTCCTCTCCTAATAAGTATTTCCACTACAAATGGGTAATCACATTTCTAAACCTAACTTGTCCCTTAAATTTGCTCTTAATTGTAAATAACAGAACAAAGTATTTCTAGGTAGTCCATATTTATTCCTCAATTGTTCAAATGACATCTATTGACCTTGCACATAGTAATTTTGATATTTTATTACTCTTATTAAACCAGATAGTTAAAAATCAGTTATCCTTTGAAAAAGGTATAAGCTGATTTTTAATCAAAGGCATCGTAGGTGATATATTTCCATTTATTCCAATTTCATCTTTTATCTTATTCCAAACAATAATCAAGTGTTTCAACAATAGTGACTCTTTACTCCCAATTAATAATTTTGAATCCCATTTATATATAAATTCCTCTGCTAATTTCTTTCCTATTTTATCTAACTCTATTATGACCCATGCCCATTTTGCTTCTCCTTCAAATAAATAGGTAAGGATTCTCATTTGAGCTGCTTGGTAATAATATTTAAAGTTAGGGAGTAGTAAGCCTCCCAATTCATATTTCTATGCTAATCTTTCTGTGAAAACTCTTGAAATTTTACCTTTCCAAAGAAATTTCCTTCCATATTTATTTAATTCTTGAAAAAAAAATTTGTGACAGTAATATAGTTAAAGTTTGAAAAAGATAGTGAATTCTTGGAAATATATTCATTCTTATACAATTAACTTGTCCTATTAATGTTATAGGTAGAGTCATCCATTTTCTAAAATCTTCTTCAACTTTTTAAGCAATGGCAAGTAATTCAATTTATATAGATTTTTAAATTGTTGACTAAGCAAATCCCTAAATATTTAATCTCATTTTTTGGCAATTTAAATTGAGTATTTCTTTGACAATTACTATAATCTACTGCTATAATAGGCATAATTTCACTTTTATCCCAATTTATTTTGTACCCAGATATCTTATCATAATCCCTCAAATTAAAGTGTAATTTCTGCAGGGAAGTCTCAGGTTCTGTCAAGTATATTAAAACATCATCTGCAAATAAATTAATTTTGTGTTCTTCTTGACCAAGATCAAATCCCTTAATTTCCAAATCACTCCTAATTACTTCTGCTAGTGGTTCTTTAGCAAATATAAACAATGCTGGAGATAAACAACATCCTGGTCTGCTTGATCTTGTCAGTTGAAATGAAATAGAAATTTGTCCATTAATTATTACTTTAGCTTTGAGGTCATTATATAAGACCGAAGTCCAATTTATAGAAGTTTGACCAAATCCAAATTTGTCCAGAACCTTAAATACAAAGTTCCATTCCAATCAAGCAAAAACTTTTTCTGCATCTAAGGCCAAAACAATACTTAAATCTTTTCTTTTTTTTTGTGCCAAATGTATAATACTAAATAGTCTAGCCACATTATTTGCTGATTGTCTCTTCTTGACAAAGCCTGTCTGGTACATATTTATTAATTTTGGTAAAAATTTAATCATCCGATTTGCCAATATTTTAGCAAGATTCTTGTAATCTGCATTCAATAATGAAATAGGTCTATATGATGAAGGTTTAAAAGGGTCACAGTCTTTTTTTGGATATCCTGGCAGTTATTGCTGTTGAAAATGATTCTGGGAAAGTATGGGTTCTTGATGCTTGATCAAGGATTAAAAGAGGAATTGTAGCGAGGTCGCTACAGCTACAGCTAGGTTAGAGCCCTAAGGCTGTAGCTCAAATCCGCTGAAGACAGACACACACACCAGTAGAGTGTATTTGACACTGAGTTAATTCAGTGGCAGCTCTGCTTTGTATATTAAGCTCAGCCACGTCACCACTGGGGCATGGCTTGAGCAGGTTGGCTGCCGATTGGTTACCTTGGATGCCCAGGTCCCGATTGGTCCCTTGCGATCCACTGGCGTAAATTGGCCAGTTTCACTGCTATGCCGGCAGTCTATGGAAATGGGTGTTTCTGCCCGCACGATGCTTTGCTGGTCGCTGTGTTCGACGGTCATTTCCTCTGTCAGCCCGCTACACAACCACCTCTCCTCCCCCCTCAGAACCGGTGATCGGGGCACTATTTTTAGGAGGCTGACCCCTACACCGTGGGGTCGGGTGAGTGATGGGCTGGTCAAAGTCCAAGTAGGCCAGTTTCAACCGGTCAAGTGTGAAAGTCTCTTCCCTGCCGCCAATGTCCAAAAAAACAAGAGGAACCGTTGTGTCTGAGGACATGGTGTGGCCCCTCATAAGGCCGCTGAAGAGGTGGCCAGTGAGTCCCGTGCCGAACAAACACTTATGTACAGTCAGTAAAGTTCTTTGGGATGCAAGTGCATGATTGACTGTGGGGTCTACGTTTAGCAGGGGTCAGGGTGCCTAGGCGCTCATGTAGTCAGGACAATGTGGTTGCTGGGGGCTCCCCAAGTCCTCAGGGGCCATCACGAATTTGCCTGGTATAATCGGGGTGTGCCATAGACCAACTCAGCAGAGGATGCCTCGAGGTCCTTCTTGGGTGCAGTGCAGATACCTAATAGGATCCAAGGGAGTTTGTCAGCCAGTTAGGTCCTGCATGCCATGCCATTAATGCTGCCTTAAGGTGTCTGTGGAACCTCTCCACCAACCCATTGGCCTCTGGGTGATACGCTATGGTGTGATTAAGTTTGGTCCCCAGGGCGTGGGCTAAGGTGGTCCACAGACTGGAACTGAATTGGGCCCCCCTGTCCAATGTCAGGGGTTTGGGGACCCCAAAATGCACTACCCAAGTGTTGAGTCAAGCCAGTGCACATGCTTCTGTGGAAGCCTCTGATAGTGGCATGCCTCTGGCCATCCAGTCAACCAATGTGAGAAGGTAACGTGTGCCTCTGGATACTGGAAGGGGCCCCACAATGTCAATGTGCACATGGCAGAAGTTGTGACATGCTGGCTTGAATGTCAGTGGTGGAGTTTTGGATGACTGACACTGAGTACAAGTCCTGGCCCACAGGATTTCAGATGAGTGGGCTGAATCGACTTCAAGTGACGGCGGAGTGAGATCCCCTGTGATAGCTCAATTGACTCCAAAGCTTGGGGGATGCTACGGACTGGAACGGTCAACTATGAAGGGAGAGGTGAATGGTGAGACTCTTGATTGTCTAATAGACTTGGGGAATGCTGACAACTACATCTGTCCAGAAGCTGTGCCAGACATACTTGTTCGCCACCATTTTGACTGTAGTCCTGATGGAGGGGTGAGCCAAGTTGAAAACCCACCTCTTCCATGCAGTCGGAATGACAGGGCAAGTTTTACTTGTCGAGATGCCACAGAGCAGCGTCCAATTGCTGGGAGCAATCTGGATGTCCTCCAGTTGTAAGCCAGTGAGCACTGTCCAGTACGCTGGAATGTCAGAGTCTGCTGACTGCGCATCAGCCAGGGCTGCGTAGTCAATGCCAGGGGTAGGGTCATGCACCACCAAGATTGTCAGACGGGATAGGGTGTCGGCCACCATGTTGGATTTGCTGGCTATGTGTTTAATGGCCGTTGTAAATTTGGAAATGTAGGACAGGTGCTGCTGGTGCCTGGCTGACCATAGATCTAACACTTTACTGAAGGCGAAGGTAAGGGGTTTGAACTTCCTGCCCTCAGGGAAGTAACAAAAGTGCTGAATTGCCAGGTATAAGGCTAACATTTCTCTATCAAAGGTACTGTATTTGAGCTCTGGTGGACTGAGGTGTTTACTGAAAAAGGCCAGCGGTTGTCATTGTCCATTCAGCAGTTGCTCAACTATATGCCCGACTGCTGAGCTGGAGGCGTTTGTCATGAGGGCGGTTGGGGCGTTGTCCACGGGTGCACGAGGAGGGTCGAGTTGGCTAGGGTGTTTTTGGTGGCCTGGAAGCCCTCATTTTCCTCCTGGGTCAATTGTATGTTTTTACAAGGTCCTGCCATGAGGGGAAAGAGTGGGCTCATGATGAGGGCCCTTGCAGGTATGAAGCAGCGATAAAAGTTGACCATACCTGCAAACTCTTGTAGTCCCTTCACCATCAATGGCACGGGGAAAGAAGGAAAAGCATCCACCTTAGTGGATAATGGTCTGGCTCCATGTTGGTCAATATGATGGCCCAGGACGTCAATAGTTTCTCAGCCAAACTGGAACTTGGCCAGGTTGATGGATAGGCCGAAATCACTCAGCCTGGAGAATAATTGTTTTAAGTGGGTGGCATGCTCGGTCCGGATGTAGCTGGCAATTAAAATGTCGTCAAGGTAGACAAAAGCAAAATGCAGATCCCAGCCCACTGCATCCATCAGCATCTGGAAAGTCTGAGCTGCATTTTTTAACTCATAGGGCATGTGGAGAAATTCAAACAATCCAAAGGAGGTTATGATGGTGGTTTTTGGGATGTCTTTAGGGTGTACTGGGATCTGGTGATAGCCCCTAATGATGTCCATCTTTGAGAATATTTGGGGCAGAGGATATCTGTTCGGTATGGTGGCCTCGTTGAGGCAGCGGTAGTCTCCGCATGGCCTCCAACTACCCGCTGCCTTGGGGAACATGTGGAGAGAGAAGGCCCAAGGACTATTGGAGCGCTGCACAATGCTGAGTTCCTCCATCTTTTAGAACTTGTCCCTGGTTAGGTTGACTTTCTCAGGGGGAGATGCTGCGCCCTGGCATGGAGGGGAGTGCCCTTTGTAACGATTTGGTGCCTCACCCCATGTTTGGGTTCTGCCAAGTGGAAATGAGGCGTGGTGATGGAGGTGAATTCTGCTAGGACTTGAGCGAATTTGTTGTTGGCAACACTCACTGAGTGCAGGTGGGGGGGCTAGTGAGCTCAGTGCCCACGAGCAAGAGTGACTGAAATGTCCAGGTGTGCACCAGCCTGCGCCCCTTGATATCAACCAGGGGAGTGAGTTGGCCTACAAGAAATCTGCACCTAGTAATGGTTGTTGCATGGCTGCTGTCGTAAACTTCCAAGTGAATTGTCTGTCCCTAAAGCGTAGGGGAATGTTGCAGGTGCTGAATGTTCGGATGTTGGAGCCGTTTGCCATTGGCTGCTTGGAGCTCCTGGCCCACTTTGCCGCTTTGGGCTTCCAGGCTAATTGGGGAAATGATGCTGTATTGTGCCCCAGGGTCCAAGAAATGTCGGCCCGACAGGGAATCTTGAATATGTAGCAAGCTATGCAGTTGGCCAGTCATCGCAGCCATTAATGACAGCTGGCCTGGACGTTTTCCCTGGAACCCACAGGGAGAGCGGCATGAACAGGCCTTGGAACCACACAAATGGTGACAGCAACAGTACTGCTCACCGATGGGGTGTGCATTTGGGCGCCTGGTCGGTGGTCTTGCTGGCTGGGCGCTGATGATGTGGTGTTGTCACCTGCTCGAGCAAAGCGCAGGCGTCCCTCTTCCCCACCCATAGCAGGTCTGCTTGGGCAGCCACCTTCCTGGGTCATCAAAGTCTTCCTCCATGATGAGCAGCCGGATGTCCTCGTGCAGCCTCTCCAGTGGGCAGGAGATGTGGCCATCATTGAGAGCGAGCATGTCACTCATGAGGGCAGAAGGGGCCCTGTCTTCCAAAAATGTCAATATGTAACAGTTGGGCAGTGCGCTCGCAGATTGAGAGCCCAAAAGTACAGGTTAACAGCTCTTTGATGGCCACATACCTTCCTTATTCCGGAGGCTGCTGGAAGAAGTCAATGATGCGGGCCGCGGTGTACTGATCGAGGATGCTGACCACATTGTAGTAACACGTGTCATCAGTGGAGATCCATTGAATGACGAACTGTGTCTCTGCATGCTGGAACCACACCCGTGGTTACAACATCCAGAAGCCGGGCAGCTTCAATGCTACAGCATTGATCGCAGGTTGCTCTTCCATCTTCGGATCCAAAGTGCCCTGGCATGGAGGTCACTATGGCTACAGCTAGGTTATAGCTTTCAGTTATAGCCCTAAGGCTGTAGCTCACACACACACACACACACACACACACACACACACACACACACACACACACACACACACACACACACACACACACACACACACACACACACACACCAGTAGAGTGTATTCGACACGGAGTTTATTCAGTGGCTGCGTCACCACTGGGGTGTGGATTGAGCGGGCCAGCTGCTGATTGACTATCTTGGATGCCCAGGCTCCTGCGATCCATCAATGGAGATTGGCCAGTTTAACCGCTCTGCCAGCAGCCTATGGAAATAGACATTTCAGCCCTCATAGTGCTTTGCTGGTTGTCACGTTCGACAGCCATTTTCTGTGTTGGCCCAAGGCATGGGCCACTACAGAATCAATAAATCTTTAAATTCTTTAAAGAATTCAGGTGGAAAACCATCTTCTTCCGGCACTTTATTATGTTGTAATAAACTAATTTCTTCCTTCATTTCTAATTGTGTAATAGTAACTAGAGCAGTGGTGGAATTTTCCAGTTCAGTAACTGTGTCATCCATTTGTTGCATTTCAATGTACTTTCTTCATTTTACCATCCAATTTATCAATTTTTATTTTCAGCTTATTTACAACATCCATAACTCTATTTATTTCTCCTCTCACTTCTCTTCTCATTTCATTAAATTATTTAATTAGTAAATCGATGCTGCTTCCACCACTACATCCTCACCTTAGCTATATATCCTCTAGTATTTGACATTTTTACCCTGAAAGAAAGATTCTGATTGTCTACCCTATCTATGCTTCTGATTATTTTAAAAACTTTTATCAGGTCTCCTCTCAGCCCTGAATCCAGAGTAAATAAATGAATCTTGACCATCCTCTCATTATAGTTCATACCCACTAATTCAGGCAGTATCTTTCTAAATCTTTTCTATATCCTTTCCAAAGTCCCCACAACCTTCCTGTAATGGGACAACCCAGAATTACATGCAATACTCAAAGTGCAGCCTAACCAAAATTTTGCATTGTTGCAATGTGACTTCCTTATTCTAATGTTTAAAGCCCTGACCAATGAAGAAAAGCATTCCATATGCTTTTTTACCACCCTGCCATTTTCAAGAAGCAATGGACCTGAACTCCTAGATCCCCCTAATATCAATGCTGTTAATTGTTCTGCCATTAATAGTATGCTTCCCCCGTATGTTTGGCCCGCCAAAGTGCAACACCTCACACTTGTGCAGATGGAACTCCATATGGCATTTCTCTGGCCATATTTGTACGGTAACTACTCTATATTGTTTGTATCCATTGATAGCCATCTGCAACTCTCCACAACTCCAGCAATCTTAGCATCATTTGCAAACTTGCTAACTCACTTACCTACTTTTTCATCAAAGTCATTTATATATATCACAATCAACTGGGGTCCCAATACCAATCCCTGCAAAGGACCATAAGGCACAGACCACCAGCCAGATTAGCACCCTTACACCATTACCTATGTAGGCCAGCCAATTCTCAATCCAAACCATCACTCACCATGATCCAATGCATCTGTACCTTCTGGATCAACCTACCACAAGGGATCTTGTCAAACACCTCACTAAAGTTTACGTAGACACCATCCATTGCCCTACCTTATCAACCCTTTGTCAGCTCCTCAAAAATCATGACCTGCCCCACACAAAACCTTGTTGACTGTCCCTAATCTGCGCATGCCTGTCAAATGCATGTTAATCCTATCTCTATGTATCTTATCTAATACTTTCCAATCACTGGTGTGAACCTCATCCGGCAATAATTTCCTGGATTATCCCTATTTCCCTTAACATTGGCTACTCTCCAGTCCTATGGGGCCTTGCCTGTTGCTAGTGAGGATGCAATGTGAGTATTTTTTTTCTCTTAATACAGGTCAGAATATGGGATAACTCTGCAATTCACCTTCAAAATACTTTCATCTGAGAGATCAGATAGTGCCTCAGTTTAACTTCTTGTCTGATAGCTGGCATATCATTTCCAGAGTGCCAGCTAAGAGCTCTTTGCTGAAGTACCCAGCGTGGGAAGTAAATCCACAATCTCCTGTCTCAGGGAAGATTATTGCCAATGAAGCCACATCTCTATGTGATCATATATGGATTCAAAACAAGCAAGGTCTTTACATTTCCTGTCCCAGGCAACATTGGGGAAATAACTTTAACCTCATGGTTTAACTTCAACCTCATGCTCACTTTTAAGAGTATCATTTAACTTGTTTTTAAAGACTAAATTAAATTTCTCGAAGTGCTCTTTGAAACTTTCTACCAGGGATTGTGTTGCTATGAGTTAATAAGATACAATCCATATTCTATACTCTCAAAGACACAAGGCACTTCTTTATCATTCTCTCATGTTCACATGGCAGCGTGGTTGGCATAGCAGTTAGCGCAATGCCTTTACAGTGCCAGCAATCTGGACCGGAGTTTGAATCCCACGCTGTCTGTAAGGAATTTGTATGTTTTCCCCGTGTCTGCGTGGGTTTTCACTGGGGACTCGGGTTTCCTCCCACCGTTTGAAACGTACCGGAGGTGTGGGTTAATTGGGTGTAAATTTGGCGGTACAGGCTTGTGGGCTGAAATGGCCTGTTACCGTGTTGTATTTATGTCAAAATTCACATCCACAGTATTTGTAACACCAAGGAAAACTTGGCTTTTTTTTCTATGTTCCTCCTTTACTCTTGTGTTTAATCACAATAGTTTATGCTCAGTTATCAAATTGATGGAGCTGTTGTCAACAGTGCTGTTAAGTGACACCTGCTCAGCAATAATCTACTCCCAGATACACAGTTTGGATTTTGCCAAGGACAATAAAAAAAAACCCAAGAGTGACTGCCCTTAAGATTAAGGCAGCATTTAATCTAGATTGGCATCAAGGAGCCCTGGTAAATCCAAAGTTAATGGCACCAAGAATTTTTTAAAAATCCAATGGTTGGAGTCATGCCTTGCTTGAGGGAATGTAGTTGTTGGAGGTCAATCATCCCAGGCCCCATGAGATCACTCCTCAGGGAAAGAACGTTAGCCCATCAATAAGCAGAAGTGGAAATATTTGCTGATAATTGCACAATGCTCTGTTCCATTCATAATGCCTCAGCAAATTAAGCTATCTACACGTAGCAAGACTTGGACCACATTCAAGTATAGGCTACTAAGTATCAATTCATGCCAAGAAGTGCAAGGCAATATCCATCTCCAAAAAATATATAGCTTAAGCACCTAAACTTGGCAACACCTTGATCACCAAATTACCTATCACTAACATCCTTGGGGGGGGAAGGGTCACCATTGGTCAAGAATAGAACAAGGTAAATAAATATCATGACTGCAAGAAAATCCACAGGTGCTGTACACAAATGTGCCGGAAAAACTCAGCAGACGTTGCAGCATCAATAGGAAGCGAGAGGAGGTCAAGCCATTTTGGGCCCGAGCTTTTCATCAGGAGTGACTGGGTGCCTTGCTGCAAGTGACACATTTTCTAACATCCTATTGCTTCCCTCCATCTGCAAGGCAGGTCAAGAATGAAATGGAGTACTGCTGGATAAGAGTTGTTCAATCAAAACTACTCAGAGCTAAATAAAGGAGCCCTCTTGAGTGCCACCACTTTAACCACCCTGAGCATTCATTTGTTGAATCAATGGCACACAGTGGCTGTTATTATACACCATCCACAAACTCCATTACAATTCCTCATTAAGGCCACTCATACAATGCATGATCTCCAGCATTCATAAGAAGAAGAGAAGTAAATGTCAGAAAACACTGCCACCAGCAGATTCGCCTCCAAGTTGCATATCAACCTGATTTGGAAACCTATTGCTCGTTCTTCATAATCAATAATCTAGATCTTGGAGCTGCCCACCCTTTAGTTCTTTAGAAGTGGTTCAAGAATCATGACATTCTCAAAGATAAACAAGGAATGGCAAGAAAGGTTAGTCTTGGCATTGGCACAGAGATCATGAAAAATGAACAAAAACATGCACTTTCATTTATTGGCATCCATTATCTCTAGCCTCACGTAAACAACTGTGCAAGTCTGTATGTATTTTTACAAGCTGTCCCTTGTTGAAAGCATTCCTAAGGCTAGAATCTTCACATCTAAAAACATTCAATCTCTTATGACAAATGATAATGAGTTTATTGACACGCACATTGTATTGCACAATGTACGTGCCCAAAATTCTTAGTTCTGCCACCAAACATGTATTTATTAGGAAAAACTATAATAGTAAACTAATTGACTTAAATTAAAAGAGACAGTAAATACACAAGATAGATAATAAATATTCATAATAATCCTAGTGAAAAAAAATTGACTTGCAGTAGTGCAGACAGTACATTGATTTGTGTACCAAGGGGAGATTCAAGAGTCTGAAAACTATTGGGGGAAAAAAAAACTGTTCTTGAACAAAGTATTTAAAAAGGAAAGTCTGCAGATGCTGCGATTGTAGTGCAATACACAAAAGCGCTGGAGAAACTAAGCAAGTCTTTTGTCTGAGGCATTGGGAACATAGAGATTCAGCATGAAGACAGCAGTGAGAAAAGTTTTTACAAGGGTTGTGAAAGTCCTTTACGATGTTGGCTGTCTTCTAAGAATAGGAGGTCAGAGCCCGTAATGGATCTGGCTATGTTTGCAATCTTCTGTATGTTATGAGCCCAGAGGACTCCAAAACCCAGCAGCAATAGATATTCACCAAATCAAAAGTTGCTTTTAAATATCTTTAAACATGAAAACAGGATCACACTTTAACTAATCACTATTAACTTAACTAACCTAACTTAACCCCCTTCGAATTCTCAGAACACGTGTATGTAAGTTCAGAAAAGTTCTTTGGGTCACAGTCCAATCTCACTTTTCATTCCTCCAAGTTCACTGGTTGCAGGCAATTCTTATACTGTGCACAGAATTTAACATTTATGAAGTTCACCAGGCTTTGGTGCTTGAAAGGTAAATGGTTATGGCTCAGGAAGGTTCTTGTCGGTTTTCAGAGAGAGATTTGTTGTTCCTGGACACAAACTGATGCCTTTTAATCAGCCACGTCAGTGTCTTGCTGAAGAAACATGCCCTATCACAGTTTTCCAGATGATAACCTCTTTCTTTCAGGTCACCAGAGTTCCTTTTTGTTTCTCTTATTTCAAGTGAAACATTAGGCACCCAGTCCTCTCCTCTTCTATGAACCACAAGGTCTTAGACCAGACTGAACTAAGCAGTTACAACCCATCTTCCAAATGGGGGTTTTCCACAAGCTTTCCAGCTTGTCCTGTTCTAGTCCCAGCTGCTACTGCTAACTGTACCACTGTAGAATTGATCTCCCTCCCTCTCTCTCTCTCTCTCTCTCTCTCTCACACATGCACGCACGCGCACACACACACACACACACACACACACACACACACACACACACACACACACACACAGACAGAGAGAGAGAGGAAAAGACTGTTCAACTCTCTCTGCTTGCAAAAACCACATGACCCTCTTATTTTTTTTCTTTTTCTTTTCCTTTAAAGAGACCTGGTCTCACTGTATTGAGCAGGCTGCACTGCGAGGTCTATTCACGGGTGCGATCCGACTACTGATGGGCTTTGACTTGCTCCATTTCCGACCTGGGCCGATTCACCCCTCTAACACATCCTGGTGATGCCCAATTCCCCCGGAGACACCATATTGATGCCCAACTTAGTGAGGACACCCGCTCAACACAGGCCATAGCAGCCCAGAACTCCTGATCTCAAGCAATCTGACAGCCTCAGCCTCCGAGTAGCCAGATTACAGGCGCGTGCCACCGCGCCCAGCCACATGACCCTCTTTGAACAGCAAGTTGCACTCCTAGACAGCCTGTGGCTCTGAACTACTTCTCTGATCTCTTTCATCTGTTGCTTTTCAAAACAACAATCCATTAGTGAAGTCTCTTGGGAACTCCCCAAAGGTTTTACAAAGGCCAACCTGTCTGGTTTGAGGAGAGCTCCAGTATTTTAAATGATCTGTTTTAAAGTGTTTGTATGTGACCTACACTAAAAAAAACCTCCCCCAATTTATCTATCAAAAAAATATCTATATACAATACAAATATAACATAATCTGTCATATGCAGCCACTGTGTTCCTGGGCACTTGTATTGTTAAATCAGGCTGTGATACAACTTGCCAGTTCACCTGTAGACATTTGATAGAGTATTGAACGACATGCCAAACCTCTTCAGATTCCTTACAAAGTAGAGGCAATGGTGTGCTTTTTTCAAGGTTGCTCAAAATTCATACTCCAGGAAAAGTCTTGTGATATTTGGACTGCCAGGAATTTGAAGGTTTTGAATCTCTCCACCACTTTTACAAGAGTGTAGTTCCTTGGCCTCTCCTTCCTAAAATTAACAACAAGCTCCTTGTTCTTGGCGATGTCGAGAGTAAGACAGTTGTTCTGATGTGGCTGAGTCCCTCACACCTGCAAAGCTGTTGTTATCCAATGTGGTGATATATAATTACACCACAAGGTCACCAGGGGTCATTCCAGTGACCTTGTATATAAAGCAGTCCAGAGCTACGGTCTAGCTTTTCAGGTTCATCTTGCAGAGAGACAAGACCTCTTAGTGTACATATTACTTTATTAAAGCTGTCTAATACTCGCACTGCTGGTGTGGTTATTGTCAGTACAATTTAATAAACTAATGTCATAGCTACTAGGATGGAAGCTGCTCCCGCTTCAACGCACATTCCTGACCACTTGAAGATTCTTCCTGAGGAATGGAATCTGGGGACGACCAGCACGCATGTGCATCTGAGGATAGAGATGGAGAGGGACCGCTGTACTGGAATCATGGTGGAATGTGGGGAAGACCACAGAAGTACGATAGGGCAGGTAAGAAATGGCCAAGAGCCCTGCCTGCCCATGAGTTCACTAGTACAGGCGCCGCCGACCCTAAACCCCGGTCCGATGAGAAAGGGGCCACTACAAGCACGGGTGGAAGGATCTCCACAAGTCGTGCTCCCGATCGCCACGTATGTGCAGAATTCCGACCACTCCAGAGCCAGGGAAAGCAGACACCTCTACCATCACTCCCCCAGTAGCAGTTTCCCTAGTACCACTGGGATCTCCCCTAAGCCTGCTGCAAATGTCCCAAAGCCAAAGACTCAGTCAACAGCCCTAAGCACCCAGGTTACTCCTCCAGCAGACACAAGCCCCACAGAGGCTCTACCACCAGCTCCCAGTACCCCAGGTTGCGTTCTTGCTACACCTAAGGGACCAGAGACTGCGGCTTAGCCATGTGCTGCGACCAGACAGGCTGAAGCTCGACCCCTGAAATCCCGGAGCTGGCACGCACTTCGGCTGCTGGCAGAGATGCTTTCTGAATTACGTGGAGGGTGCTGAGGCATTGGATAAAGAGCTATTAATACTGTTAGCGCAGCTGGGAGACCACCCTTACTCCCTTATACAGGATGCCAGGTCCTACCAAGAGGCAATGAGCATTTTACAGAGGCATTACAGTGAGAGGCATAGTGAACTCCACTCCCGGTACAGACTGATGACCAGGTCACAGCAAGTAGGGGAGTCTGCCAGAGACCTTATACTCTCTCTGAAAGACCTGGCGAGAGGCTGCAATTTTAAAGCAGTATCAGCTCAGGAGTATGTGGAGGACCTTATTAGGGACAGAATTGTTGCGGACATACGTTCCACTGAGATGAGACATCGATTGCTGGAGAAAGGAATGGTGGGGCTAGATGAGGCAGAGATTATTGCAGAAACTTTAGAAAGCACGAGGAAAGAATTGGAGGAGTACTCACAGGACCCTGGGGCTGGGACAAACATCACACTGCTGAACTCTCTAGCCCCACGAAAAGAAAAGCATGCTGCCTCAAAGAAATTCACTGCAGCAGCACACCTTGTGCTTTTACTGTGGACAAAGAAAGCACCCCAGAGCCCTCTGCCCTGCCAGAGAAAATGTCTGTTCCAACTGTGGAAAAAGTGGGCATTATGCAAAAGTCTGCAGTACCCCCAAAGCCACAGCCAAGGCCCATTCTCATGCTAATGAGAGGCGGGAAAGCTCTTCTTTCTCCACAGACAAACAGAAGAAGAATGCCATGTGCAGCCGACCATCTTGGACAAATGCTACAGAGCTGAAGACACAGTCTTCAGGAGATGAATATGACGCCAAGTATTATTGGATGGAAGGACATGAAGGACACACCAGACTTGCTTCCCTACGCATGAATCAGGCGAGTCCACACAATTTATCTGATGTCACTGTGTGCATCAAAATTAATGATGTGAGGGTAAATTGCTTAATAGATAGTGGAAGCACTGAAAGTTTTATTAACCAGGGGTTAGTCAACCACCTTGCCCTCCCCACACACCCAAGTGAGCACCAGATCCTGTTAGCAGCCAGCAGCCTTGCCTTCATTAGGACAGAGGTCCACAGGCTACTAGAGGAGGGCATCATAGAGCAGAGCACCAGCCCCTGGAGAGCCCAGATGGTTGTAGTAAAGTCAGGAGCATAACTGTGCATGGTAGTGGATTACAGCCAGACAATCAACAAATTTACACAACTAGATGCCTACCCCCTGCCACGCATAGCAGACGTGGTCAACAACATTGTGCAGTATAAGGTGTTCTCCACCAAAGACCTGAAGGCAGCATACCACCAACTGCCCATTAGAAACAGCGATCACATTTACACGGCATTTGAGGCAGACGGCAGGCCTTCTGCGACTCCCCTTCGGTGTCACCAATGGAGTGTCCCTGTTTCAGAGAGAAATGGATTGAATAGTAGATGAGTTCCAACGGAAAGTGGTGTTCCCCTACTTAGACAATGTGACAATCTGTGGCCACACTCAGGAGGATCATGACACGAATTTAAAACCCTTCTTCCAGGCAGCCGAGGAAAGGAACCTAACATACAACAGGGACAAATGCAACTTTAGCACCAGGAAGTTGCCAATCCTGGGCTACAAAGTGCAGAACAGGGAAATCAGCCCAGACCCAGCCTGTATGTGCCCTCTCCTAGACCTCCCAGTGCCACACACGCTGAAAGCACTAAAAAGGTGTTTGGGACTGTTTGCTTACTACGCCCAATGGGTCCCCAACTACGCCAACAGGGCCCACCCACTTATAAAAGCCTCAGTTTTCCCACTGTGCCCAACAGCCACCAGAGCATTCCGGGACACTAGGGACCATATCGCTAAAGCTACGATGCGGTCCAGAGATGTGTCGATCTTGTTTCAAGTAGAAAGGGATGCATCCGATGTGGCTCTGGCAGCCACCCTAAACCAAGACGGATGACCGGTGGCCTTTTTCTTGCGAACCCTACAGTGGTAAGACACTCAGCAGTAGAGAAGGAGGCCTTAGCCATTGTGAAAGCAGTATGGCACTGGCAACATTATCTGGCATGCAAACACTTCACCCTCATCACGGACCAACGGTCTGTGGGTTTTATGTTCAATAACCAGAACAGGGGGAGAATTAAGAACGACAAAATCCTGTGTTGGCGGATAGAATTGTCTACATTTAACTACGACATTCTATACTGCCCCAAGAGACTCAACGAGCCCCCGGATGCGCTGTCCAGAGGCACTTGTTTTTTGTCCTAACATGTTTTATCTCAATATTAACCATACATCCCAGTTGCAGAGCTTGCACAATGAGCTGGGCCACCAGGGGGTCACTAGACTGTTTAATTTCATTAAAACCCAAAACCTCCCATTTTCGGTTGAGGAAGTGAGGTCAGTGAACAAGAGCTGCCCCATCTGTGCGGAATGCAAACTGCAATTTTACCGGCCAGACAAAGACACATTAATAAAAGCTACCAAACCTTTTGAGCACCTCAGCCTCATTTTTAAAGGCCCGCTCCCGTCCAATAATTGAAATGTCTATTTCCTAAACATAATAGATGAATATTCCCATTTCCCCTTCGCAATCCCATGTTCTGATGTATCAGCAGCCACTGTTATAAAATGCCTCCAACCCATCTTCAGCATATTTGGGTTCCTGAACTACATACACACAGTCAGGGGTACTGCATTCATGAACGCAGAAGTACAGCAGTACCTGCACAAAAGAGGGATTGCTACCAGCCACACTACAAGTTTCAATCCCAGGGGGAAATGGACAAGTTGAAAGGGAAAATGCCACTATCTGGAAAACGGTCCTCTTGACTTTAAAAGCAAAAGACCTCCCTGTTACTAGATGGCAAGAAGTGTTGCCAGAAGTCCTACACTCTATACATTCTTGTTGTGTACTGCCACTAACATGACCCCACATGACCGTATCTTTTCTTTCACAAGGATGCCATGATGGGCACAGTGCTGCTTAAATGGATGATGACACTGGGACCTGTCCTCCTCCGGAAACACTGCAGACCCCACAAAGCAGACCCGCTGGTGGATCAAGTGGAGTTGAGGCACGCGAATCCTCAGTACGTCTTCGTCACATTCCCAGATGGAAGAGAAGACTCGGTGGCCACCAGGGATCTCGCGTCAGCCGGATGTGTGAACAACGTGGAGGAAACACAGATGTCTACGGATCAACAAGGAGCACAGCAGCAGTCACTAGAACTGTCGTCCATCGAGTCACCCCAGAGGACTATACTACCCACCCCGGAAATCAGGACCCTGGGTACACCCACCCCACAAAATATCACCACCCTAGACTTGATGGCAGGACCTAACCCCATACAAGAGGATCCCCAGCCCACACGGCCATACGACCATCTAGTACTTCCCACTCCCATATCTCCACCAAGAAAGGCTGAAAGGCAGACCACACTCCCCACCCCTATACCACTACCAAGGAGGTCCAGAAGGCAATGGAAGCCACGAAAAATTTTGGACTTATGAACTTACAAACAAGGGAAGGAGGATGGGAGGGGGGATAACAATTTTTTTAAGGGGGGGTGAATGTGGTGGTATGTAATTACACCACTAGGTCACCAGGGGTCATCTAGATGACCTTGTATATAAAGCAGTCCAGAGATACAGTCTAGCCTTCCAGGTTCGTCTTGCAGAGAGACAAGACCTCTTAGTGTATATATTAGTTTATTAAAGCTGTCTTATACTCGCACTGCTGATGTGGTTATTGTCAGTATATCCACTAATGATTTTAGTTCTGTTAAGAAAGTATCAATGGTTGTTCCTGCTCTTTATTGTAAGGGGAGAGCTGGTATCTCAATTATAGGTGACTTGCAATGTACTTTCAATCCAATGCTTTCTCTAGGATTTCATTTGAAAGGTGTAAGAGTTTTGGACCAATTCTCAATCCTTGTCATCTATAAGATATTATACCATCCTGACATCTATTTGTTCAGGTTTACCTAGCCCAGCTAGCTCAGTATAGCATGTAAACTATTCTCTCTTCCTATGATTGGTTACTTGGTTGAAATCTAGCAGCTTGAATTGCCTTTATATGTTCCATCATACAATACTTCAAATGAATTACACAGTTCAATGCCTCCTAGCATGTTTTATCTCAATATTTCACAGTATATTTTATATCATCATTTAAGATTCTTTAGGGTAAATTAGACTCACCAAGTGCTTTATGGGAGAGGGGAGAGGATTTCTTTCTTGTGTGCCTACTCCCAGAAACACAATCTGTTCTAGCCAGCACACTAACAGAGTCAATGTTTACAAGGAGACCAGCTTGACACATTGTCCAATTATTAAAGGATACCCACCCAATATTATATTAATTATATCACTATGTTACAGATTTTCAATCATAACAAGTATTAGCAAACTAATTTTAACCTCGACTTCATGGTCTGTTACAACTTTATTTTAAAAATACTTGATTCAAATTCTCAAACTTGTCCCTTGATACATTGTGTCATGGTTATGTAGCAAAATTGACCCTTTTGAAGAAACATCAATCACATGGAGTTGAAATGGATTCCAGCAAAAATTTTCATGTCAGGAGAGAAAGGAAGGTGCCAAAGGGAGGGGTAAAAGAAAATAAAACTTCAAGTAACAAAAAGAACTGCAACCATGTCAATATTTAAAATGTGACAAGGTGAATTACAGAGTATACTATAGGCCAAAGCATTTCTCTAATTACTGCACACACCCTTAATACATTTTAATAAAACAGATAAATGAATAATTTGGAAGTTTTAGAGGTGTTTTGGTATTGACAGAATATAAAACAATGGCCCTTTTGTGTAATAAACTAACTGATTTAACTTCACAAACCTAAAGCACTGGGATTGATTCTCAATGTGTTCATGAGAACAGGGATGATTTTTTTCCTCTTTAATTAAATCTGCTGGCTGAGCAGATGGACTAATGGATTCCAGACTCCAGCACCAGTTCGATTGCACTAAATCTACACTCTAGGCCCTCCAGCAATGATTTCATCTCTTGCTAGATTCCTGCATACTTCTTAGTAATTTTGAAATTTTCCTAAGAGCTGATAAGTCCAACCCAAGAATATTGGAAGTATTTTTTGCTCGATATCAATTTAATAGTAACCAATAAATCTATGTCAGATGAAGTTTGTGGTGAGATTGTGGGACTTGCAGCCTTAGGGAGAGGCTGAGATAAGCAGCAGATATGCCTTTAAGAGAAAGCTAGATAGAAACACAGGGGAGAGGGGAATGAAGGATGTGATGAGATGGTGGGCAAAGTTTTGTCTTGGGAATCAAGTCTGACTATATCCAAATGGATCGAATATATGTAAAATCAAAAAGGTGAGCTAGAAATTTTATCACATGTATTCTTTTCAACATGAAATAAGACTGATAATCCAGAGTGGTACAATTTGGATCATAGATTCATGCAACACAGAAACAAGTCCTTTAGTCACGAAGCCACACACTTAAACACACTTTATTCTTTCCACTTTCACATCAACTCCCCCAGATTCAATTATTGACTAGAGCTCATTTACAGGGGCTAATTAACCAAATGACAAGTGGGAGGAAACCAGGGTACCTGGAGGAAATCCATTTTGGCATGGGGATAACAAGCCAACATCACATGGGCTGTACTGGAGGTCAAGTTTCAACCACTGTGCTATTCTGGAAGTTTGATCACAAATGATCTAAAATTATTACCAATGACAGAATTTGCACACTCATCACACATACAACATGAGCAACCCTCCCTCAGAACAATGTCATTGAAAGGAGGACTCTGAACCAGAACATAGACCAGTACAGGGAACCTAACAGAGGAAAGTATTTTTGACTTTTTTTTTAATCTGCATTGGACACCATCATAACTCTTTGTGCTGTTCCATAGCCTGATCACCCACGCCTTCCACCCTCAAATTCTCAAGGAATCCCTCCTCCAGGTCTGATCAAGCCCTTGACTATTGGCCCCATGTCCCCTTCCCTTTCACTTCCATTCCACCCTTTGAGCCCTGGTCCTAGACTCACCTTATTTTCCTCTGTGCACTGCTGAACATGCAAAAATCAAAATTACACACCAGGTATTTAGTTCCATCCAAAAATTATAGATGTAACTACACCAATAGCTAAACAATCATTAACAAAAGCCCTTTTACTGGCACCAAGAATTTCTAGATCAGTTTGTCTCATGCATAGTAAATTAAAAAAATTTAAATCCTTCGTGCAAAGGCAGAAACTGAAGAGCACCACACCAGTAGCTGGTCTGGTGAGTCAATAGAGAGATTTCATGGAGTTCGTAGACTGGGTCATCTTCAAGGACTCAGCAGCGAACCTGAATAAATGTATCACAATTATTACCGACTTCATAAGTAAATCGATGGATGAGTGTGTGCCTAACACTAAGACCATCTGAGTGTACCCTAGCCAAAAGCTACAGATAAACCAAGAGATCTTCAATATGCTGAAGACCATATCTGTTGCATTAAAACCAGGTATTTCAAAGACATTAAGGTAGACCAGATACGACCTCTGGAAGGGCATAAACAATGCAAAAAATACAATACTGGATAAGCTGGGGTCTCAGACAGACACTCGACAGCTGTGGTAGGGCTTACACACCACCTCTTCCGAGAAGGAACAATGTTGTATCAGTGAAGCATCTCTTCTGGTGAGCTAAATGCCTTCTATTCACATTTTTAAAGGGAAAATGATAATGGACCTTTAGGAGTCTCCATAGCACCCACCCCCCACCCACCACCCACCACTCCACTTCCAATCGCTGAGACTGATGTGAAAAAAATATTTTAAAAGAGTTAAACAAGAAAGTCCACAGAGGCTGTGATTGATATTCAACACACAAAAGTGCTGGAGGAATTCAGCAAGTCGTGCAGCATTCCTTATGTAGTACAGATATGTAACCAACATTTCATAGCTGAGCCTTTCCCTCAAGGTTTTAGCAAAGTAGAGTGAATTTCACTTTAAAAGAGCGAATCCTCAGAAAGGCTGTTGCTGACTGGCTGGAGTTTTTTCAAACATTTCCCACCTCTTGCTACTGTGGTTTGAAGTCCCCACCTGTTGCAAAAGTACATTTATCATCTGAGTGCCCAAGAAGTGCAAGGTGATCTTCCTCAATGACTACCAGACAGTGGCACTTGTGCCTATTGTAATGATGTGCTCTGAGAGGTTGATTATGGAACAAATCAACCCCTTCAGGAATTACCTGGATCCACTTCAACTCTTCTACTGCCTCAACTAGTCAATAGCAGATGCTCCACTCTGTATTATATCACAAACTCTAAGGCTATTTGACATTATCATAACGTCAATATTTATAATCAAACTTGGGGATCTAAGATTCTGGTCCACCCTTTGCAACTGGATGCTCGATTTTCTCGACAGACCTCAATCAATGCATATCGGCAACAACTCCTCAATCTTGCTGACAAGCTGAATCCTTCGGCCGCTGCTCTATTCCCTCAAAAACTGTGACTGTCTAGCCAAATTCGGTTCCTGACAGCACCACTTTGTTGGATAATAACAGGAAATTATGAGTTTAAAGGTAGATTGAGAATCTTGTTGTGTGGTATCAGAACAACAAACTCGCCCTCAAAATGCCACCACGACCATGGAGCTTATTGTAGACTTTAGGTAGGGGAAGTCAAGGGATCTCAATGGAGGATGACAATGGAGATAGTAGCTTCACTCTCCTGGGCATCCATATATCAGGGGACCTCTCCTGTGGTAAGCACAAAAACAAATGTGAGAAGGCACACCAATGCTTCTGCTTTCCAAGGAGTCTGAGGATATTCTGCAGGCCATTGAATACTCTGTTGATTTTCCACAGATGTATCATGGGAAGTATACTGACTCACTACATTACTTCTTGGTTTGGAAGCTCAAGTGATCAGAAATGCAGAAGTCAGCAGGAAGTGGGAAACCCAGCCAAATCTATCATAAAAATTGCCCTCTTGTCCACTGAATTCATCTACGTGAGGAGCTGCCTCAAGAAGATGGCTGCATCATAAAGGATCCCTATCACCCTGGTCACGCTCTCTTCTCATTACTCCCTTCAGGCAAAAGGTACAGAAGTATGATGTCAGGCACTTCTAGGTTCAAGGAAGTGAAACACGAAACTCTGTAGATCCTGTGATTGTAGTAAAAACAGACCGAAATACTGGAGGAACTTAGCTGGTCTTTTCAGCATCTATAGGAGACAAAGATATATTGCTAACATTTTAGGCCTGAGCCCTTCTTCAAGGAACAAGCAAGAAGCAGGAAATCTCAGAAAGTCTCAGATTTCAGACAATGTTGGGTTGGAGTGGAATTCAGAGCAACAAAAAGTGTTCATTGGATATGATAAGGGACTTTGGGCTCTCTCTGCCACAATAGCGTGGATCCACTGGCCACCCATTTCAATTCTCCATCCCATCCCCTTGCTGACATGTCTCTCCATGGTCTCATGCAATGCCAGACTGACACTACCCAAAATGGAGGAACAACTTCTGACTGGGCACCCTCCAAACAAATGGAATTAATATAGACTTTTCTGGCTTTCATTAAGCCCTCCCCTATCTTCCCCGTCGCCTTCCCTATCTCAGTCTCTCCATTCTATCTCCTTTTGCACTAACATGATAAATTCTTACATCGTCCCTTATCATATCCAATTAACACCTTTTGTTGGTCTGGATTCCCACCCAGCCAGCATTATCTGAATTCTGAGACTTTCCGAGTTTCCTGCTTCGCTTTATTTCGTTTATTCCTTGAGGAAGGGCTCAGGCCCAAAATGTTGGCAATATATCCTTGTCTCCTGTAGACGCTTAAAAGACCGGCTGAGTTCCTCCAGCATTTCATTGTGTTTTACTTCCAACCTCAACAATGAAGACGGTGTTTACATTGGGTACCACACGGATGGCAGTCTCTTCAATCTGAGGCGCCTGCAAGCTCACACCAAGACACAAGAGCAACTTGTCTGTGAACTACTCTTTGCAGATGATGCTGCTTTAGTTGCCCATTCAGAGCCAGCTCTCCAGCGCATGACGTCCTGTTTTGCGGAAACTGCCAAAATGTTTGGCCTGGAAGTCAGCCTGAAGAAAACTGAGGTCCTCCATCAGCCAGCTCCCCACCATGACCACCAGCCCCCCCACATCTCCATCGGGCACACTGAACTCAAAACGGTCAACCAGTTTACCTACCTCAGCTGCACCATTTCATCTGATGCAAGGATCGACAAAGAGATAGACAACAGACTCGTCAAGGCAAATAGCGCCTTTGGAAGACTACACAAAAGAGTCTGGAAAAACAACCACCTGAAGAAACACACAAAGATCAGCGTGTACAGAGCCGTTGTTATACCCACGCTCCTGTTCGGCTCCGAATCATGGGTCCTCTACCGGCATCACCTACGGCTCCTAGAACGCTTCCACCAGCGCTGTCTCTGCTCCATCCTCAACATTCATTGGAATGACTTTATCACCAACATTGAAGTACTCAAGCTGGCAGAGTCCGCAAGCATCAAATTCATGCTGCTGAAGACCCAACTGCGCTGGGTGGGTCACATCTCCAGAATGGAGGACCATCGCCTTCCCAAGATTGTGTTCTATGGCGAGCTCTCCACTGGCCACTGAGACAGAGGTGCACCAAAGAAGAGGTATAAGGACTGCTTAAAGAAATCTCTTGGTGACTGCCACATTGACCACCACCAGTGGGCTGATATCGCCTCCAACCATGCATCTTGGTGCCTCACAGTTCGGCGGGCAGCAACCTCCTTCGAAGAAGACCGCAGAGCCCACCTCACTGACAAAAGACAAAGGATGAAAAACCCAACACCCAACCCCAACCAACTAATTTTCCCTTGCAACCGCTGCAACCGTGCCTGCCTGTCCCGTATCGGACTTGTCAGTCACCAACGAGCCTGCAGTAGACGTGGACATACCCCTCCATAAATCTTCGTCTGCGAAGCCAAGCCAAAGAAACTTTCAATACTTGTCCGGTTCTTGAACTTCGCAGTATTACCCTAACCATAAACTACTCTAGGATCACTAAATCTGTCTGAACTAGTTTAACATCATTTTTTATTTGCATTAACTACAACAGTACTTTGCTTTAATTCAATTTGTCCTTTTATATGTATCATTTTTTTCTCTTGAACGATCATTTACTTTGCATTTATTGTTTATTCATGAATAGTAGTTTATACATCAGTGTAACTGCAGCAAAATTTTCATTGCACCTTATGCACACAACAATAAACAGTCATTCATTCTTTCTGTTGTATCCTTGTTGATCCCACCCCTCTCCTGTAGACTCTCCTTTCAACAATGAATTCATCTGTCAAGTGTCCTCAACAACATTGAATTTTGTTTATATAACAGCCTTAATGAGGCAAAATATACTGAGGAACTTGACAGGAAATTTACCAGGCAGCAATTTGAAACCATCCCATTACTGGGGAAACTAGAACAGGTGGACAAGCACTTAGTCAACAAGTTATGTTTAAAAACTTTCTAAGGAGAGAGATGCAGGAAAGCTGAGAAAGTTAAAGAGGACATTGCCTTGGTAGCTGAAGATATGGCTGACAGCGAACAGGGGAAACAAGAGGCCAGAACTGGAAGAATTATTTATGGAAATATCCTTCCATAAACTCTTTAGTTAAGATTGAGCTGAAAAAATTTACCCCATTGTCATAGGTTCTTGCCAGCCTTGTGCCATGGGCCATCCTTTGCCCTTCCCTTCCTTCTCTTATCAGAGAGCTCACCTTCTTAGCCCTCTGCCCTCCTACTTTATGTTTTTTCTTTCACATCTACCCTCCTACCTGTATCTACCTATCAGCTCTTACCTGTTAGTCTGTGCTCCTTCCCCTTCCTCCCTCCTTTCTTTCCCTCCTCCCACCTTTTCCAGAATCCCAATGAAGGGCCGATGTCCAAAACATTGGCTACCCTTTACTTCCTATGGACACTGGATGACTCCAGTTTCTCCAGCATTTACTAGACCCCAGCATCTGCAGATTTCTTTTGTTTAACTTCACTATCATTTAATTTTTTTAATCATTACAACAGCAGAAGACCATCAACCGATTGCAATCTCATTAGTGTTATCTCCTTACTTCTTTCCTGCAACCATGATTTCTCAAATATCTATAATCTTCTCTCTGAGTACTTTGCCTCTTATACTAGGAACAATTCAGAGCAGAAAATTAACTTACCAGGCCATTACTGGATTGTGGAAGAAAACTAGAGTTATAGGAGGAAACCTTCTTAATAACAAGGAGAAAGTGCAAACCACACAAAAACTGCATCCAAGATCATTATCAATCTAAGGTCCCTGGAGCTATCAGGCAGCTCTACAGATATGTAGTTGAAAGTGTGCTGATCTGCTGCATCACAGCCTGGTATAACAATACCTCTGAGTGGAAAGCTTGCAAAAGGTAGTAGACACAGCCCAATACATCACAGGCAAAACACTTCCCACCATCGAGAACAAGGAATGCTGCCATCGGAATGAAGAGGCAGTCATCAAGGATTTACTCCACCCAGGACATGCTCTGTTCTTGGTGTGCCATCAGGAAAAAGGGAGAAGTACCACAGGACTCATACCACCAGTTTCGGGAACAGTTACTACCTCTTAACCAACAGGTTCCTCAACAGCAAACTGAATCAGCGATTCATTTAAGGACTATCACTTTGCACATTATTTATTACTGAATGTTTTTTTCTGCATTTGCAGTCAGTTGTTGATATTTTTTTCTCGGTTTATATTTCTCTCTTTGTATACATATTTCTTCTTGAGTACAATTTACAGTAATCAATAAGTAAAAATTCTGCTTAGCCACCAGCAAAGAGAATCTCACGGTGATACAATATGTGATGTCAGATATGTATTCTAACAATAAATCTGAACTTTGAACACTAGCTGCTGTGCCATCAACAAAGAAGCTTCTCATGACCATTCAGTCAAAAGTGGGGGAGGGGGGTCATTTGAGATGCATCAGTGGGAAGTACACTGGACTCTCTGCTCAGTAAGTCAGTGTTCCATTTCTGAACACAACAGCAGTAGACTTGGAGATCAGATCCACTCATACTGTCATTTCAGATGAAGTGTCTTCACATGAAACATTAACTCTGTTTCTCTTCCACAGATACTGCCAGACCTGTTGAGTATTTCCAGTATATTCAGTTTATATTTCAGAGTCCCATCATCTTCATTTCCTATTGTGATTTTCACATTGTCTCTGCCTTCCACGTAAAATTGGCTGGCATGAGAGTCAGAGACAAGCTACAAGACCTAAGTATCATAACCAAGCCTGATCCAGGCTCATCTCCTAATCATAATGTTGTTTGTGGAGCTTGCTGTGTGCAAACTGACTGCTACTTTTCCTAAATTACAATAGAGATTATGCTTCAGAAGAATCCAGGGCATCCTATGTTTGTGAAAAGTGCTGGAGAAATACAAGTTCTATTCAGATTGAAACAAAACCCTGCTTAAACATTCTTAAACAGTGCAATTATGGGTAGAATCAAACTGGTGGTTCTGAGGTTCAGAACGTCAAGAGGTGACCTCTTTGCAGGCATCCACTGTGCCAAGTCACATCTATTAATTTGCATTTCTGGTTAAAATATTTTCTTGATGGATCCTATGTGAAAATAAATGTGGAGTACCCCAATTCCATATATGAGTGCTTAGGATTTTAACTATTACCTTGCTAGCCCCACATATCATTCCACTCATGCAGTATTTTTATGGGTTTGACAGCAGTCCAAAATATTTGCAATGAGAAAGGATGTATGGTTGAAGACAGATTTAATTCTAGGTTGAATTGCTCATTGGGTTGAATAAGCAGACCCCTGACAGAAGACCCATTTGTGTTAAACTTGGCCAGCTGTGAAACAGTCTATAACTGTGGTTTGGTTCTTCAAGACTGACCCAAAACATGTACCCAAAAAGCTGACTAATGAGGTTGATTCCAATTTTAAGTTAGAATTGACTCCTTCCTTCCAAAAGAACAGAAGCACTTTATTTTATTCTGACTGTGTAAAGGGCCAAATTATGGCATTTGCTATTGTAATCAGGCCAGATTGGAACTCTCATTGCCATCTTTATCTTTTGAATGATTGAGGTAAAACTGTGCTTTGTGGGAAAAGGACACATTTAGTCACTCTTCATATAATATTCTCTCTCTGTTCTAATGTTATTAGACAAATATTTCCTTGATTTCTAAATTGGAATAAAAGAGAGTCTATGGCTGGCTCCACTCCTGGTTCCACCCTCACCTACCCCAATATAAATCCTGGTGTTCCTGCCTTACCTTAGATTCACCTGAGGACTATTGTGTCTACTGGCCATTGATCGTAAGCTATTAAAAGCGTGTTTGCACTCCTCACTTGTCTGATTGCATTCAGTCGTGCTACAATTTTAATATCTTACTTTGAAACGGGATGGAAGCCCTGTTGAAGCCAGGCATGCTCCAGATCGACCTGCTGTCTCCAGAGGAATTCACCTACTGGCAGGAGTGCTTCCAGTCATACCTGATGGCCACACAAAATATCTTCAACTCAGGTGGTCTCCAGAGATCAGCACCTCTCTTGAGGCGGCCCAAAGGGTGGGCTATCATATGAGATTGTGCTACCTACAAGTCGGCCATAGAAGGCTTGAAGGCCCACTACATGAGGCCCCAGAATGATATGCTGGTGAGACACCGACTCTCTCACAGTCAGCAGCGTCCGGTTGAGTTGCTGGATGACTACATTCTTGAACTGTGGGCTCTGACCAGAAATTGCCACTACGAAGTGGCCATGGCCTGAGTGCGAGAGGAGGAACAAATCAAGGACACTCTCGTGGCAGGAATGAGGTCAAGGTACGTGAGGCAGCGACTGCTGGAGTTGGAGGAAGAAAGACTTGGCCAGTACCCTGGAGCTGATGTAAGTGCTTGAGCAGGCCAACTGGGAGCTGACAACCTCATGGTGAAAGAGGTGCCATTTCAGAGGACCAATTCATTGGGGTGTCTGTGACCCCCACAGTCCCAGCACAGACTACTGCGGCCACATGCGACCAGGGATGCTACTTCTGTGGAGGGCACAGCACCTCTGTTCTCGATGCCCCACGAAGGACTCAGTGTGGTAAGTGAAGGCACTGGGATAAAGGAAACCCAAAGAGGGCAAGCACGTGTGCAACCCCCGAATCATCACTCGCCTCGTGTTCGAGTCCCAAAGGACCGGCCCCCACCTCTCTGTGCTGTTTCGCCACCAGTGTCTTCTTTCTGTGCCTCGTGGCGGGACCTGCCATCGGAAGTGAAGCATCGTGGAAAGCTACGGTGGCCATCTTGCCACACCTTGTGGTCGACGTCATCTTGTCTGTCTGTAGGCCAAGAGGAGAGAGTAGACATCAGCATGGGGAATGACAGGGTTTCCAAAGCACTGGCATTGGTCGTCCTAGATCAGGCAATACCTCACCAATTTAATAACTCAACGATGGAGGTGAGGGTAAACGGACACTTGACTGATTGCTTAGTAGGCACTGGCTTCATGGAGAGCTTTGTTAACTCTGTGACAGCTCTGTGATACATGTAAGAGTGTACCCAATGGACTATTGTATTTTCCTAGCTTCGCTCTCGCACTATGTGATGATCCAGGGGTATTGTATAGTACATCTAACTGTAAAAGGGTGGGAATTTTGTAAGTTCTGATTGTATGTACTGAAGGATTTGTGTGCTCCTGTGCTGCTGGGCCTGGACTTCTTGTGTCACCTTAAAAGCATGATCATGGCCCACTCACTCCAATCACAGTGCGGAACAAATGGTCCCAAAAGTCAGACACCACATGCAGTCAGTCTCTCCACCCTAAATATTAATTTCCACTCCACTGTTTCCAAATCTGACTCGCGATTACAAGCCAATAGCTACAAAGAGCAAGTGATATAGTGTGGGGGACCGGGAATTCATTAGAGCCAAGACACAGCTGCTATTCAAAGAAAACATAATTGAACCTAGCAATAGCCCATGGAGAGCCCAGTTAGTAAGCGTGAAGGGGGAAGAAAAGTCCAGGCTAGTGATTGGCTACAGCCAATTAATCGTTTCACACTCCTGGATGCATACCACCCCCCCCCCCCACACCACGAATTTCTGACAGGGTAAACAAAATTGGTCTAATTGACCTGAAAGCCGCAAACTGTCAATTACCGATCCGTTCCAAGGATCGCCCCTACACTGCATTTGAGGCAGATGGACGGCTCTATCAGTTCTGGAGGGTCCCTTTTGGTATCACCAATGGGGTCTCGGTCTTCCAAAGACATATGGGTAAAATAGTCGACGAGTATGAGAATGGCCACCTTCCCTTATCTCGACAAAGTCACCATTTGTGGATAGTCTCTGGAAGACCATGATGCCAACCTCCAGAGATTTCTCCACATGGCCAAGGCCCTGAACCTCATGTACAACTCCAGTAAGTGTGTGTTCCAGATTAAACATCTGGCGATCTGGGCTATGTGGTGGACAATAGTGTCATTGGCCCTGACTCCAATTGAATGTGCCCCCTGTTAGACCTCCCAATCCCAAGGACCATGAAAGCCTTAAGGAGGTGCCTGGGCTTCTTCGCCTACAATACTCAGTGGGTCCCTCACTACGTGGATAAGGTCCACCCCCTATTAAAGTCCACCTCTTTCCCATTGTCGGCCGAAGCCCAGGCGGATTTTGACTACGCTCAGAGCTACATTGCAAAGGCCACCATGCATGCGGTAGACGAGAACGCACCCTTCTAGGTGGAATGTGATGTCTCTGATGTAGTTCTGGCCACCAGCCTTAACCTTTTCCTCCCACACCCTACAAGGCCACGAGCTTTGGAACCCATCTGTGGAGAAAGAGGCTCAAACCATTGTAGAGGCCATCAGGCACTAGGCATTAGCTGTCCGCCAGAAAATTTACACTGCTCACTGACCAACGATCAGTGGCATTTATATTTAATAATGCAAAAAGGGGCAAAACAAAGAATGTTAAGTTTGCTAGCTGGAGGATCAAACTCTTCATCTATAATTACAGCATAGCATACAGACTAGGTACTCTCAATGAACCTCCAATTTCCCTGTCAAGAGGAAGCTGTGCCTCTGCACTCACCAGCAAGTTGCAATCACTGCACAATGAGCTTTGCCACCAGGCATCACTTTTTAAAATTTTTTTAAATTTTTCACACTATGAACCATACTGACCAAAATACATACAAACATTTTTCTCTTGAATATATACAGTGTCATTTTCTCCCCTTTTTCCCCCTCCCTTCCCTCCCTCCCTCACCCCCACTCCCCATTTATTCAAAGTTCAAACTATATGATACATTAAATCTGTTAAACAATGTTGTCACTTAATAAAAATAAACAGGAAATTTGTGTCTTTTCCTTTTACATACTGGGTCAGTTCATTTCGTTGTCTTCTCCTTCTGTCATTTTAGGTGGTGGAGGTCTGTGGTAGGATTTCTCTATTGTGTTTGTGTTTCATGTATAGTTCCCATATTTGTTCGAATATTGTGATGTTATTTCTTAAATTATGTTATTTTTTCCAATGAAATACATTTATTTATTTGTATGTACCATTGCTGTATTCTCAGATTGTCTTTTAATTTCCAGGTTGTCATAATACATTTTTTTGTTACAGCTAGGGCTATCATAATAAATCTTTTTTGTGCTCCATCCAAATCGAGTCCAAGTTCTTTATTCCTTATATTACTTAGAAGGAAGATCTCTGGGTTTTTTGGTATGTTGCTTTTTGTGATTTTATTTAATACCTGGTTTAGATCTTCCCAAAATTTTTTCACTTTCTCACATGCCCAAATTGCTTGTATTATTGTTCCCGTTTCCTTCTTACAGTGAAAACATCTGTCTGATACTGTTGGGTCCCATTTATTTAACTTTTGGGGCGTGGTGTATAGCCTGTGTAACCAATTATATTGTATCATGCGTAACCTCGAGTTTATTTTATTTCTCATAGTTCCTGAGCATAGCTTTTCCCATGTTTCATTCTTTATCTTTATATCTAGATCTTGTTCCCATTTTTGTTTAGGTTTACATCTTGTTTCCTCGTTCTCCTTTTCTTGCAGTTTGATGTACATGTTTGTTATAAATTTTTAAATTATCATTTTGTCTGTAATCACATATTCAAAATTGCTTCCTTCTGGTAACCTCAGACTGTTTCCCAATTTGTCCTTCAAGTAGGTTTTCAGTTGGTGGTATGCAAACATACCATATTTGTCTTTCATTTGTTCAAAAGATAATAATGTATTTCCCGAAAAACAATTTTCTATTCTTTTGATCTCTGTTCTCTCCCATTCTCTAAAGGAAAGGTTATCTATTGTGAAAAAGATTAGTTGATTTTGTGTCAATATTAATTTTGGTAGTTGATAATTTAATTTATTCCTTTCTATGTGAATCTTCTTCCAAATGTTGAGCAGATGGTGCAATACTGGTGAATTCCTATGTTGCACCAACTTTTCATCCCACTTTTATATTATATATGTTCAGGTACCTTCTCCCCTATTTTATCTAGCTCTAATCTGGTCCAATATGGTTTTTCCCTTGTTTGATAAAAATCTGATAGGTATTTTAATTGTGCTGCTCTATAATAATTCTTAAAGTTTCATAGCTGTAAGCCTCCTTATTTCTACCATTCTTTTAATTTATCTAGTGTTATCCTCGGTTTCCCCCCTTTCCATAAAAATTTCCTTATTTTCTTTAGCTCCTTGAAGAATTTCTCTGTTAGGTGAATTGGTAATGATTGAAATAGGTATTGTATCCTTGGGAAGATGTTCATTTTAATACAGTTTATCCTTCCTATCAGTGTTAGTGGTAAGTCTTTCCAGTGCTCTAAGTCGTCTTGTAATTTTTTTCATTAATGGCTGATAATTTAGTTTGTATAGATGGCTTAGATTATTATCTTGTTGTATACCTAGGTATCGAATTGCTTGTCTTTGCCATCTAAATGGTGATTCTTTCTTAAACTTTGTGAAATCTGCATTATTCATTGGCATTGCTTCACTTTTATTTGCATTGATCTTGTACCCCGATACTTCTCCATATTCCTTTAATTTCTTATGTAATTCTTTTACTGATATTTCTGGTTCTGTTAAGTATATTATGACGCCATCTGCAAATAGACTGATTTTATATTCCTTCTCTTTTATTTTTATCCCTCTTATTTTATTTTCTGTTCTTATCAGTTCTGCTAGTGGTTCTATAGCTAACGCGAACAGTGAGGGAGATAGTGGACATCCCTGCCGCGTTGATCTGCTTAATTTAAATTGGTTTGATATATATCCATTTACTGTCACTTTCGCCAATGGTTCCTCATATAACGCTTTAAACCAATTAATATATTTCTCTGGTAGGTTGAATTTTTGTAGTACTTTGAATAAATAATTCCATTCTACTCTGTCAAAGGCTTTCTCTGCATCTAAAGCAACTCCCACTGTTGGAGTTTTGTTTACTTGTACTGCACGGATTAAGTTAATGAACTTACAGATATTGTCCGTTGTTCGCCTTTTTTTAATAAATCCAGTTTGATCTAGTTTTACTATTTTTGGTACAGAGTCGGCCAATCTGTTCGCTAATAGTTTAGCTATTATCTTATAATCGGTGTTAAGTAGAGATATTGGTCTATACGATGCTGGTGTTAGTGGATCTTTCCCCGTCTTTGGTATTACTGTAATTATTGCTGTTTTGCATGAATCTGGCATGTTTTGTGTTTTTTCAATCTGGTTCATTACTTCCAGGAGAGGAGGAATTAATAAGTCTTTAAATGTTTTACAGAATTCTATTGGGAGTCCATCCTCTCCCGGCGTTTTATTGTTCGGTAGTTTTTTTAATATCTCCTGTATTTCTTCTAATTCAAATGGTTTTATTAATTTATTTTGCTCCTTTGTTTGTAATTTCGGTAGTTCAATTTTAGTTAGAAATTCATCTATTTTGTCTTCTTTCCCTTCGTTTTCAGTTTGATATAGTTGCTCATAGAATTCCCTGAAGTTTTTGTTGATCTCCATTGGGTTATATGTAATTTGTTTGTCCTTTTTCCTTGATGCCAATATCATTCTTTTAGTTTCTTCTGTCTTAAGCTGCCATGCTAGTGTTTAGTGCGTTTTTTCTCCTAGCTCATAATACTTCTGTTTTGTCTTCATTATGTTCTTCTTCACCTTATATGTTTGTAGTATTTCATATTTTATTTTTTTGTCTGCCAATTCTCTTCTTTTAGTTGTATCTTCCTTTATTGCTAATTATTTTTCTGTATTTGTTATTTCCCTTTCCAACTGTTCTATTTCCCGATTGTAGTCCTTTTTCATCTTAGTTACATAACTTATTATCTGCCCTCTGATGAACGCTTTCATTGCATCCCATAGTATAAATTACCTTTCACTGATTCCGTATTTATTTCAAAGTACATTTTAATTTATCGCTGAATGAATTCTCTAAAATTCTGTCTTTTAAGTAGCATGGAGTTTAATCTCCATCTATACATTTTCGGTGGGATGTCCTCCAGCTCTATTGCCAATAACAGGGGTGAGTGATCCGATAACAATCTAGCTTTATATTCCGTTTTCCTAACTCTTCCTTGAATGTGGGCTGATAACAGGACTAGGTCTATCCTTGAGTATGTTTTATGTCTACCCAAATAATATGAATATTCCTTTTCCTTTGGGTGTTGTTTTCTCCATATATCCAAAAATTGCATTTCCTTCATCGATTTAATTATAAATTTGGTTACTTTCTTCTTTCTGTTAGTCTTTTTTCCAGTTTTATCCATCTTTGAGTCCAAATTAAGGTTAAAATCCTCTCCTATTAGTATATTCCCCTGCGTATCTGCGATCTTCAAAAAGATATATTGCATAAATTTTTGATCTTCTTCATTAGGTGCGTATACATTGAGTAAATTCCAAAATTCTGAATATATCTGACATTTTATCATTACATACCTCCCTGCTGGATCTATTATTTCCTCTTCTATTTTGATTGGTACAATTTTATTGATTAATATAGCTACTCCTCTGGCTTTTGAATTATATGATGCTGCTGTTACATGCCCTATCCAATCTCTCTTTAATTTCTTGTGTTCTACTTCAGGTAGATGTGTTTCTTGCACGAATGCTATATCAATTTTTTCTTTCTTCAGTAAATTTAACAGCTTCTTCCTTTTGATTTGGTTATGTATTCTGTTAATATTTAAAGTCATGTAGTTCAACATGGCCATTTCATACTTTGTTTGTCTTTCCTTTCCGTTTCCTCATCACCACCTTCCCTTCTTATCCATTTCTGCTTTCTTTTTTTGAACACATTGTAAGACAACACTTCTAAAACATAAAATATTTCCACTATTCCCATATCTAAAATTCCTTTAACCCCAATTGTCCCTCCCCTCTCTGAGTTGCCCTTTCTCTCTTGTCGGGCAACCACATCTCCCCTCTCCATTTGGATTGCGAACCCACTCGCAAGCGTCAACTGATTTCGCAGTGACTGTTATTCTTCCCCACCCAGCCCCCCAGAAAAGATTTTAATCTTCACATATAACAAAGCTCTCTCTCTTAATTCCCTCCTTACTTCCTTTCTTCCCTTTCTTTCCCTTCTTAGTTCTTACTTATACTTTATTCTTCTTTATATATAGTTTGTTGTCATTTTTGTTCTTGTTACATCTCTTCATCTCTCTGTTTTGTAGGTGTTCTGCAAATTCTTGTGCTTTTTCCGGATCCGAGAACAGTTTGCTTTGTTGCCCCGGGATAACTATTTTAGGCACCGCTGGATATTTTAACATAAATTTATAACCTTTTTTCCATAGGCTCGATTTTGCTGTGTTAAACTCCTTCCTCTTCTTCAGGAGTTCATAACTTAAGTCTGGGTAGAAAAATTTTACCTTTGTATTCCAGTGGTTTTTTGTCTTCTCTTATTTTTTTCATTGCCTTCTCCAATATATTTTCTCTTGTCGTATATCTTAGGAATTTTACTAGAATGGATCTTGGTTTTTGTTGGGGTTGTGGTTTAGGGGCTAATGTTCTGTGTGCCCTTTCTATTTCCATTCCTTCCTGTAATTCTGGCATTCCTAGGACCCTGGGGATCCATTCTTTTATAAATTCTTTCATATCTTTGCCTTCTTCATCCTCCTTAAGGCCCACTATCTTTATATTGTTTCTCCTATTATAGTTTTCCATTATATCTATCTTCTGAGCTAACAGCTCCTGTGTTTCTTTAATTTTTTTATCAGATTCTTCCAATTTCTTTTTTAAGTCATCTACCTCCATTTCTATGGCTGTTTCTCGTTCTTCCACCTTGTCTACTCTTTTTCCTATTTCTGTCATGACCATCTCTAATCTATTCACTTTTTCTTCTGTACCTTTTATTCTTCTTTTTATTTCACTGAATTCTTGTGTCAGCCATTCTTTTAATGTTTCAATATATTCTTTAACATTTTTTTATCCATGTACTTGCCCTTCCCTTCATCTTCCTATTCTCTGTGTAGAGTTTGATGTTCTTCCTCCTCTTCTTCTGAGTCCACTCCAGGATCTGTGTCCTTCACCTCTGTCTCTTCTGATTTTCTTGTTGGGTTGTTTATTTTATTTTGCTGGGTATTTTTGTTTTATTATTTTTATTAAAGATGTCTTGGTGTTAGTCTTCTTCCTCTGGGTTGGTCATCTGTTGTTTCTCTGATTTCCTTTTTTTATTCTCTTCCTTCTTGTTCCCGTTATTTTCCTGTTGGGAGTCTTGCTGTTGTGTTATACTTGCCTGTTTCAGCTGTGGAGATTTACTCCTCAGCTGGTCCCCCCTCCCGTCGGTGTGGTTTTTGTCGTGTGCATCGTGCATGCACGAGGATTCACACATGCGCGATTGCACACTTTTGTTTGGCTCCGTGAACCATCTTTGTAGTCCTGCGCTCAGGGTTTCTACTGACCTCAGGGAGCGGGCTTCTCTCTCCACGGTGGTCCTCCTCGTACAGGTAAGGCCTTCACCTTTCTCTTCCGACATCTTTCCTCCCTCTTTTCTTCCCGTTGTTTTTGGTTTTTCTTTCTTTGCTGCCATTTTCTCCACACCTTTATTTTTAATTTGTTATGGTTTCTGTGTTTGTGGCTTTGCTTTTTCTTTACTTTTTTTTAACTTTTCTGGAGAGGGCTGGTATTTTCTTACCAGTCGCTACTCCATCACGTGACTCCTCCCCACCAGGCATCGCCTTCATGGCATGAGGCATGCAACCTGCCCTACACCAATGAAGATATCAGGGAGATGACCAGGTCCTGCCAGGTCTGCGCAGAGTGCAAGCCGCATTTTTATCACCTGGATAAAGACCACCTGATAAAGGCATCCCACCCCTTCGAATGACTCATTGTCGATTTCAAGGGTCCCCTCCCCTCCACCAATGGAAACGTGTACTTTCTCAATGTTATCAATGAGTATTCACATTTTCCATTCGCCATCCCCTGTCCAGACATGACCACCACCTTGCAATCGATTTTCGCCCTGTTCAGGTATCTCAGGTATATCCATAGTGTCTGGGGCTCATCATTTATGAGTGAAGAACTATGCCAGTACCTGCATCGCCTCAAGCAGGACGACTAGCTACAATCCCTGGGGCTACGGGCAAGTTGAAAAAGAGAACGCAACTGCATGGAAAGCTGTGAAATTGGGTCCCCAGTCCAAAGGCCCTCCAGATTAATGCTACAAAGAAGTCCTCCCAACAGTGCTCCACTCCATAATGTTGCTCCTCTGCACAACAACCAACAAAACTCCTCACGAGCTTACATTTATGTTCCAGAGGAAATCCACGTCTGGGACTATTTGGCTGATGGCACGGGGCCAGTCCTGCTGAGAAAGCATGCAAGGAGGAGCAAGACAGACCCATTGATCAAGAAAATGCACCTGCTGCATGCCAACCCAACATATGCCTACGTGGCATAACCTGACAGCAGAGGACCCTGTCTTGATCAGAGATCTGACACCAGCCGGAATTGAAAGTCTGATGCCTCATGCCAAGAATTATCGAGTAGCCCACTCGGGGTCCTGGAGGATGCTGCTTAGGAAGTGGTCCAATTCACCCCATGACCTGAGCCAGAGCCCTCGAGACCCACTGACCCTGTCCCACAGGGGGTCCAGGAGGTTCAGGAAGCCCAAAGTCCTCCAGTACTGCGGCACTCGACCAGAATTACCAGACCCTCTGACAGACTTGCAAATATTTGTAAAGTACTATTTTCTTAATGAATAGTCTCTGTTTTTCACCTACAGGCTCAATTCTGAAGGAAGGGGTGAATGCAATGAATTGGAATTCACTGTCTATGAATTGTTCAGATGGCTGGCTCCTCCCTAGGCTCCACCCTCACCTATCTCAATATAAACCCTGGTTTTTCTACCTTACCTCAGATTCACCTGAGGACTATTGTGTCTACTGGCCATTAATTTTAAGCTATTAAAAGCGTGTTTGTACTCCTCACTTGTCTCTGAGTGCATTCAGTTGCACTACAGAGAGAAGGGCTTGGCCTCATCCATATTTATTTTAATTAGATTTCTTGTTTGAAAGCCAATTAGCTAGGGTCCCTAGCAAGGGAATGGCCCTGAAGAGGCAATTTGGTGATTGATTCTTCATAATGTGCACCAATCCCTGCAATGAGTTGAGGTCAGAGAGACACCTGGGCAGAAAAGGAGGTGTGTTTATGGTGGTAGTAGTGAAATTACCTACAATGGGAACAGATTTCCTGAGTGAGTGAGTTGAGAGTTGATGTTGATAATGGAACTCCTCTGGTTACCCCTTACATACAATCTGTGCTCAAAAATACACAGCAGTCCATGTCTTCCTTTATCTGTCAAATTTACACATTTTCAAAGGCCACCAACTAGGGCAGAGATTTTATGTGAACGATGCATCCCTTTCTCTGATCATTATGTTTGCTGCCTCTATCCTAACTCACTTAATACCACTGCACACCAATTCAGACGAACTCCCAATTATGCAATAGCTCAGTTTCAAGATTCTCAAACTAACTTTCAAGTTCCCCTTGGCCTCACTATACTCATTTCTGCAACATTCTATAACCCAGCAACCTTCTGAAAAATTGTTGGTCCTTAAATTCTGGCCTCTTCAGTTTTCTTCACTCCACCTTTGGTGACCATGCAGGAACTGTGAAAGGTGCTGTACAAAAGCAAGTATTTCATAAGAAGACATGGAATTCCTCTTCTAAATCTCTCCTCTTTCCTCCCTTTCTTTGAAACTCCTTAAAATCTATTGTCTTGACAAAGCCAAAGTTTTCCCATGTTATAGCTTCCACTAAAATGCAAGTTGTTGTGACAAATGGATGACTTCCTTTGCTATTTTCTAAGCAACAGCACCACCCAGTGCCTTCTATTCAAACTTTTATGTTTGCAAGGTGTAAAAAACACAAATGCTGGAGGAACTCAGCCGCTCTTTCAGCGTCAATAGGAGACAAAGATAATATTGCCGACGTTTCGGGCCTAAATCCTTCTTCGAGGAAAAAGCAGATCTTGATGTTCTGGGTTTGATGTTCAAACCTATATCCTGGGTTTGAACATCACGCATTTGAAGTGAAATAGGAAGCACAGTGATTCTTTACATACAGAAAGTTCCTACAAACAGCAACCTGGTAATTCTTAGTTGAGTAATCATGTTTAAAGATGGGGTCTCTTGGAAAACAAGTTTTTTCAGAAGTCCACTCTTACTTTACCAAACAGGATAGGAAGAACTTAACATCCCATGTGTAAGATGGACTAATCAACAGTGTGCCTCTTCTTCAGTATTGCACTGGACCTATTGTACTAGCTCTTTAGAATTGAGGCCTAACCCACAACCTTCTGACTTAGAAACACGAGCCTTATCCATTACACCAACAGCCAAGAATCAGAATTTGCTGATCAAGCTGTAGAGACATATAAAGAAGTGCATGAAAAAAAAAATCAGTTGAAGGAAAATATCAATGCACAGTTCAGGTGCAACTTTCATATGGCTTCTTTCTTTGAAGCTTGCCTACACTATAAACCTTAAGCTGTGCAGCACACTACACTCTCTGAAAATTTATGGCACTTTTAAAAGGAAAGAGAAATGCAGTCTGTCGTCTCAGAGTGCAGGCAGTGGCCAAACACAGTCACGGGTCAAACATAAATTACAGAGGCAGCTCCAGGCAGAGTGGCAATGGCAGGCCTTTCATTGAGCAGCAGATGGGTCTGAAGTGTTGCAGCTGGACCTATTTAGAGCAGTGAGCTAAAAAACATGCATAGAGGCATTTCAAGCTAACCAACTTGCGTGCAACATGCTCTTCCGTAGTCGTGTTTACCCAGAGTTGAATAGCTTTCTTGTTTGGCTATTCTCCAGTTTCAAGATGTAGCTTGTTAAAGGAAGCTGTTTTTTGGTGCAAAAGGATTCATGATTATTTGCTTCATTCTGGACAACTTATAATCTGGCATTTGGTGTCTATTAATTCTCATTTAGTTACACTCACTATTTGCAAGTTCATGATGCTTAAATTTTGATTTTATTTTTTTAAACTTGTCATCAATACATTTATTATTGGATCAATCCTCAGTATGAGATCATGGCCTCTTTGTTCCTGAGAAGTGGTTGGTGCTCTCACCTCAGTCATATAGCCATGGCTTCATCACACTCCAGAGATTTGACGCAGAGATCCAGGCAGAAGTTCTGTCTTTCAGATTAGACAAACCAAGGCCCTTCTACTCTTTTAGAAGGGCCTTAATAATATTTTGAAGGAAAGCAGCAGTTTTATCTATCAATAAATCTTCTTGTTCTTCTGAGGTGTTCCTCAGAATGAGGATTCCTTGCTTGGTTTCTGATTCTGTAGCTTCTGGGATGGTTAATGATCCTCTCCTTCCATCACTTACAAAGGCCCCCTGTGTGTTCCCAATATATGGACTCATATTTCTAAATCTCATCCCAATTGCTTTTCTCTACTTTTAAGTCTGGCGTAAGACAAATGAGTGACATGGTGTACCCAACACTGGCTTGAGAGAAGAAGGTGACATAAATGAATTTTGCAGAGACCTTAAGTGGTATTCCTTCCATTGCCTTGAGATAGCCATTGCATGTAGTTCCGATCTCTGAAGCAAATGACCATATGTTTGGTGCCAGGTCTCAATGTTAATTTGTAATACTCTTTTCCTCAGTCATCCAAAGGGTGATCTGATGCATTGAAAACATTAAGAGGCTGCACTGACCAATCTGCCACAATCCTGTGTTCTTCTATATTTCCAAAATGATTCAACTCAAGCTATTAAGGAAATAAAAACCATCTTCGAGATGTTGATATTGATCCCCTGACTGCATTTTATGCACCTCCATTATCAGCATGAAGATGCAAATCTCCTCAGGTTTGCAAGGAAAAGGGATCCATGTGCAACTGAGCCTCCAAAGCTACAAGCAATCCACCATCATGTTAAACCAAGAAAATTACAAATCTCATCATATAAAGCAAAGGTGAGACAAAATTGATTGCCCATGATATCAGTATTTGACCAAATGTGGCTTCAAGGTGCCAACAAGATCAAAGAGAGAATACTCAAGCAGGTGTTATACCTCATAAATAGAAATAGATCCTTCCAGCCCAAGGCCATCACTACAGGAGAAACTCAGGGCAAAAGGAGAACCAAGGATTTTTAGTTAGTTCATCAATGATCCGCCTTCCATTATAAGGACTGAAGTAGGATATTTGCTGATAAGTTGCAATGTACCATTCCATTCACAACTTCTCAGCAAATGAAGCATCTATATCTGCATGCAGGAATTCATGGAAAACATTCAGGTATGGACTAAATGGAAAGTAACAAGTGAGTCTAACCACTTAATTTGACATTCATTGGTATTCCCATCCCTGGGTCCCCCATCATCATAAGTTAATAGGAGCAAGGATAGGGTCATCTGGTCTTCCAAGCCTGCCATATTATTTGGTATAATCATGGCTGATATATCCAGGCTTCGACTCCTCTACTCTGCCAGATTGTCATAGCATCCAATCCCCTGATCTTTGAAAATCTTCCTCCACATTAAATATTTTTTAATGAGTTGGCCTCCATTGGAGATGCTATTAATATGCTGGCGGTCACCACTGAATGGAAAAGTAGTGACATATATATCTTGGCCACAAGAGCAAGTGAGAAGCTAAGAATCTAGTGATGAGTGACTCACCTCCTGATACCTCAAAGATTTACCACCATCCACAATCCATCTGCCTGAAAAAGTGCAGTTCCAACAGCTCTCATTATGTTCAGTACATCCAAGATAAAGCAGTTTGCTTGGCTGGCACCTCATGAACCACCCTAAGTTTTATTTCCATCAATTAATGTACCATGTACAATGCAGTATGTACCATGTACAATGTGCTCTGCATTTACATCTCACAGTTAGTCCAACATTATCTTCCAAACCCTTACCATCAAGACAAGGCTAACAGATGCATGGCAACACCACAAAGTTCTGATTCCCCTTCAAGTCAGACAATCCCAATGGAAATATATTGCTGGTCCTTCAAAAAAAAACTTTTACATACCTACTGAACAGCAGAAAATATCTGCTCTGGTGGCAGTGTAAAAACGTCGGGACGGAATTTTTTATCCAAATTCCATCCCATAATTTTTTCCACTCGTACCCCTACACATTTTTATGGAGCCGCTGGATTGTAAATTGACCACAGCCACTCCGTAAGAAACAGACCTAATAAATACGACGTTCCCCCTCCGACAACTCCACAACACAGGAAGGCTGTGTAAAAGTTCCCTTGGTGTAAACAACCACATCAGGACACACCAGAGGTAAGAATGCTAATTTTTTTTTCAGAATAATTCTGAAGTTTCTGTGTAAAAAAAATGTCTGTGTCTAAAATCTAGAACTCTACAGTATTATGGAAATACCCTCACCAGCACTGCATCAGTTCAAGAAGGCAACTCATCACCATCTTGGCAAGAATAATTAAGGATGGGAAATAAATGCTGGCCTTGCTAATGATGCTCAGATCACAACAAATGAAAAATAAAGTACCGAGCTCCAACATTGTACCTCAATATATTTGGCCATCATTGAACAACAAGCTCTAATGGAAGAAGTCCTGGGTGGGAATAAACTATTAATTGTCAAAGCCCCAACATGGGGCTGACATGAAGAGTACAAGTAGTTGTCAATCCATCAACTAACGATGGATTACCCACAGGAAAAGCAGCCACTTCTTCCATGGCCAGAAGATTTAATCTACCCTCACACTAACTGGCTATGCAACTCAAACAATAAGCCACATCCAAGATAGAAAGTTACCAGCAGAGCCTGAAACATCCAGAAGACAGCCCCTGAAATCATGACTTGGTCTCCAAACCTGTATTGACAATTCTGATGTTTCACATCTAAACCCATACTAAACAAAAATAAAATATTGAATTATCTAGTCACTATGACTGCTTGTACAATCTTGCTGTAACTAGATTAATTGTCATGTATCTTACATGGCAACATCAACCTTATTTTGTGAAGTTTATCATCAAATGTAATCACTTTACAAAGATCTAAGGCTGTCATTGGCATTATATTAATACAATGTTTATTTTGAAGAAATAATTCTGCTAAGTTGAAACATTTCTATCTCGTGTTTTCCTTTCTTATCTCCACTGATGTCAAATATTCCCTGGTCAGATATAACAAGGTAATGCTGTTCTTGAAGATTCTCTCCTGTAGTTAATTTTAAAAAAAAATGAGTGATACAACACTGCAACAGGCTCTTCCAGGCCATGGGCCCACACCACCTAAATACACCCATTTGACCAATTAACCTATTTCATCTTTGAAACATGGAAAGAACCCAGAGCACCCCGAAAAAAAACCCATGCAAATCACCACTGGATTTGAACCTGGGTTGCTGGTGCTACAAGAGCATTGCACTAACTGCTACACTATCTGTGCCATCCCTCTGGGAAATGTCAGGGAGTGTAACACCTCGTCTTATAAATCAACCTGAATACTTGACTGCTGTGAAAGGGCAGCAGACAACCAAGGAAAGACCAAGTAAAAGCTCAGAGAGACTGATGCAGGAGGGAATAGATATTAAAGGGGCTAGCATTGGTTATCTACCCTTTGCTGTTCAGTGTGTTGGATCCACCCGCTAATGGCAATGAAAGTGTCAAAACAAAGAATACCCCTGGAGTCAGCAAGAGCGGGGGGCGCGAGATGTCTCACTGGCAGACCACATGGCAAAAGACATAGGAATGGAACTGGCCATGAGCCAAACAATCAGTATTGGACCTGATAGATCAGCCACTCTGGTAGGACAGAAACTCCAGAGTTGCATCTGTGGTGGGACAAAGGTAACCTCCAAAAGGGGCCTTAAGATTCATCAAGGCAAAAAGAAGTGCTTGAAGGAACTTAATGAGAGACCTTGCATTGACCGCTTCTTTTTAAGAAGTAGATCAAATCAGTCCAATGAAGCCCAGTAGCAAGAGAACCCACACAGCCCACAGGATCTCAATATCCCAACCACAAGCGAAACTCAATTGCACACCCACCAACAACTAGGTGTCCCAAGTCCAACCAGCCAAAAACAGCAACAGAAAGGAAGATCAATGGATGCAAGCTAGAAACATTGTGGCCAAAGTCCTCCAAGACACAAGAATGGAAGTTCATCAACACAGACTTTGTTCATTTACTCGAGGGGATTAAAAGATCTGTGGAAAATAAACTGGAAAAGATGGGAAATATCATATACAGTTATGGAGTGGAGAGATTTGGAGTAAGGGAAGAGAAAGAGGAAACAGAAGGAACTAAGTCAGCTCAAATCAAGAAGGCAAAAGGAAATCAAGAGAAAGATGGCAACTGAGGAAACAATAGAGGAAAGCATCAGAGGAAGAAGAGGGAGGAATCAATGTGTTACGGAAAGAGATAAAGAACCGTACTGCCACTTTTGAAAGACCAGAGTGTCTGAAAAGGCAGCATAGAAAGAAATATCGGGCAAGAGCAAACTTTTACAAAGATCCTTATAAGTTTATCAAAGGCCTTTTCACTGGAGAAAAGAATGGGACACTCAGAGTGCCAAGAGGGAATCTTGAGGAACACTTGAGGAAGACCCATGCAAATAGGCTGAGGAATGAACCAATTAACATCCCACTGATATGCCACCAATTCACCAACCAGAACATCAGCTGGACGAAAGGTCTCTTACATGGAAAGAGGTGAAGAGTACAGTACAGCAGGTGAGAACAACATAAGTCCCTTAACCCAATGGAATTTCACACCCCTGACATCCTGAAGTTCCTTTGGAATCTGATGAGAGTATGAAAAGGAATCATACCCAAGGCATGATGGAGAGCAAGAGGGATCTTGATTCCTAAAGAAAAGAACTCCTCAGCTATCAGTCAGTTCTGACAGATCAGTCTTCTGAACGTAGAAGGAAAGATTTTCTTCAGTGTCTTGGCTCAACGACTCTCTATGTACCTGGTAATCAATTGGTTTGTTAATACATCAGTGCAGAAGGCAGGAGTATGGAGATTCTCAGGATGCTTAGAACACCCTAACATCATCTGGCACCAGATACAAACAACCAAGAGGGAAAACAAAAACTGGCACATAGTATTTTTAGATCTAGTCATTGCCTTTGGATCAGTTCCTCATAAGATGTTCTGGACAGCTTTCAATTTCAAGATTCCAGAAGCCATCACGCATCTCATCCAAGTGTATTTTCAAGATCCAAAGTTCTCTATTACAACACAGGAATACACCACTGCTTGGAAGTACCTGGAAATAGCAGGTTGCACCATTTATCCCTTTGCTTTCACCAAGGCAATGGAGCTCATCATCCATGCATCACGTTGGGTGACAGGAGGGGAGCACCTGAAGAGTGTGCTATGCCTTTCTCCATTTAGGGCATACATGGATGACTTGACCACATTAACAACAACAGAGGCCTGCACTAAGCATCTCATCGATAAGCTTCATAGCAACTTCAAATGGGCACGAATGGAAATCAAACCAAACAAATCTCACAGTATTTCCATGGTCAAGGGCAGGCTTGCAGACTAAAGGTTTTACATTAATGAAGAACAGATACCAACTTTCATGGAGAAACCAATTAAAAAGCCTCAGCCCTTGGTATAATGCAATCCTAAAGGACACTGAGTAGGTTGAACAACTTAGGCACCCTTAAGCAAGTTAACAAAACTGCTCTCCTAGAGAAGCTAAAGGTGTGGTGTCTCCAGTTCGGCCTGCTAGTGTGACTCATGCAGCCGTTAACAATATATGAAGCATCTCTATCAAACATTGAGAAAATGTAGAGAGTGATTAGATCACAAACTAGAAAGTAGCTTGGGCTACCCAGATGTCTTAGTAGAGTAAGGCTTTATGGGGATGGAATCCTGTTGTTGCCATTGTCTAGCCTTGTGGAGGAATACAAATGTACTAAAGTGAGGCTGGAGATGATGCTCAGAGAATCACCGGACCTGTGCATAAGAGGTGTTGACTAAGCCTTATCAAAAAGCAGAAAATGGATGCTGGCTACAGCATCACAGAGTGCAAAATCAGCACTCTGACATCAGGACATAGTAGGATATGTGCAATAAGATAGAGGGGGGCTTTGGCATAGAAACAAAGAAACCCACCTGGCAGAAAGCAAGTCCATCTAAACATTGGCAGCTGGAAGTGGAGGAAATGTGCCTACAAGAAGAACCAACCAGGTTTTCCAAAGCCATATTTCAACCAGAACTAGGGCAATGGACAAGATGGAAAGGCACTGAATGGAGGAGACTAACCTGGAAGGACCTGTGGAATAGAGTCAAATAGAAGAGGTGACTAGGAATGTGGATGAGGGTAGCGTGGTGGATGTTGTCTATATGGACTATATGGAAGTAAGGCCTTCGATAAGGTACCACATGGAAGGTTAGTTAGGAAGGTGCAGTCTTTAGGTATAAATTTTGAGATTGTCAAATAGATTGAACATTGGCTGAAAGGGAGAGGCCAGAGAGTGCTAGTGGAAAATTGTCTGTCAGGTTGGAGGACGGTGATCAGTGGTGTGCCTCAGGGATCTGTATTGGGCCCATTGTTGTTCGTTATATACATTAATGATCTAGATGATGGGGTGGTGAATTGGATTAGTAAATATGCAGATGATACTAAGATAGGTGGAATAGTGGATAATGAAGAAGGTTTTCAAGGATTGCAGAGGAATTTGGGCTGCTTAGAAAAGTGGGCTGAAAAATGGCAGATGGAATTTAATGCTGATAAGTGTGAGGTGCTTCATTTTGGTAAGAAGAATCAGAACAGGACATACGTAGTAAATGGGAGAGCATTGATGAATACAGAAGAGCAGAAGGATTTAGGAGTAACGGTACATCATTCCCTGAAGGTAGAAACTCATGTGAATAGGGTGGTGAAGAAGGCTTTTAGTATGCTGGCCTTTATCAATCATTGCATGGAATATAGGAGTTGGGAAGTGATGTTGAGATTGTATAAGGCGTTGGTGCAGCCTAATTTAGAGTTCTGTGTGCAGTTCTGGTCGCCTAATTATAGGAAGGATATAAACAGAGTGGAGAGAGTGCAGAGAAGATTTACCAGAATGTTACCTGGGTTTAAGCATCTACGGTACAGGGAGAGATTGGGCAGATTAGGTCTTTATTCTTTGGAGCGTAGAAGGTTGAGAGGGGATTTGATAGAGGTATTTAAGATTATGAAAGGGATAGACAGAGTGGATGTGGATAGACTATTTCCATTAAGAGTAGGAGAGATTGAAACAAGAGGACATGAGTTAAGAGTTAAGGGGCAGAGGTTTAGAGGTAACATGAGGGGGAACTTCTTTACTCAGAGAGTGGTAGCGGTGTGGAATGAGCTTCCGGGAGAAATAGTGGCGGCAGAGTCAATTTTATTATTTAAGAAAAAGCTGGACGTACTGTAATTGTTATGTTATGTTATGTTAAGAACAAGCTTTATCATCAGAGCAACATATGATGTCCAGCCCTCTCACACAAACTTAAATCTGTGGTTGATAGAGGACCCAGCATGTCCCCTCTGCACTTCCTGCTATCCTCAAGCATATCTTGGTTGAATGTAATGTCAGTCCCACCCAAGGCCAATATACCTGGAAACAGTCAAGTGCTGAGATGTCTAGCAATCAAACCCAAAGAAAAGAGAAAAAATACCCTGAACCCAGACATCCTTCAGTGCCTAATATCTTTCATCGTGAGGGAATAAGTCACAGGACCTACTCCAACTCACTCCAACAAATAGGCTAAATGAAAACAGCCAAAGACTGGAAATTGCTTGTAGACCTCAGCCAGTGACTCATCTTTCCACCTGAAATTGCCAGCACCAACCGAAGACCAGATCTGATACTCTGGTCCAGCTCTTGGCAGATTCTCTTCATTATTGAGCTGATGGTTCCTTTGGAGGGTACCATGCATGAGGCGCAAGAACAGAAGACACCACGTTATGCTAATCTTGCCGCTGAAGCAGAAAAGCAAGGCTGGAAAGTGAGAATGTGTCCGGTTGAAGTCTGTCATAGAATTTGTTGCCAAATCCATGACCAAGCTTCTGAAGGAAGTAGGAGCACAGGAAAGGCCCTCAGAAAGGCAATTAAATCCCTCTCCAAATTATCTGAAACAAGCAGTCACTGGCTCTGGCTGAAAAGGAGGGATCCTATCTGGACTCCAAATGACCTCTAGGAGAAATGGATATGGGACACACTCCCAGATCTGATCAGCCAGTGATGGGCCTGCCTTGGCAAAGGGTATCTTGAGTTTAAAAGGCCAAAACACCCAATGATACCAGGGAATACAATTGAAGATGTGTCCAATAGTAGATAATATTCCCCAGTGTTCATCATCCATTATTGTAATTGAGGGAACCAATCGTATAAACTCTATGAGAGAGGATCAATCTAACCAATATGGAAACATCAGGGATTGTAACACCTACTCCTATAAATCAACTTGATAAATGTAAACACTGAAGACTTCAACTCTCCAATTCAGATTCTTTAGTTTTTCATTCCAAATGTCTTAAAACACAACCAGAATTGAAACAATACATTCAAAAATAAAAGTTTTCACCCGCTTAGTTCACACCAATCATTCATGCATAGGTACAGACATGGCCCCAATTTAAAATGAATGTCATTGCCTTTAACTTTATTTTCACAAAAAAATGCATTATAGCACATATAATAATATAATATGAGAAGTACATCTCATACCAACATAGGCAAGAATTTACACTGTCACAGCCATAACATTCATATGACACTTTTTTTTACACTTTGTAAGTAATCTCTCTTATTTCTTCTTTGGCTTGGCTTCGCGGACGAAGATTTATGGAGGGGGTAAAAGTCCACGTCAGCTGCAGGCTCGTTTGTGGCTGACAAGTCCGATGCGGGACAGGCAGACACGGTTGCAGCGGCTGCAGGGGAAAAATGGTTGGTTGGGGTTGGGTGTTGGGTTTTTCCTCCTTTGCCTTTTGTCAGTGAGGTGGGCTCTGCGGTCTTCTTCAAAGGAGGTTGCTGCCCGCCAAACTGTGAGGCGCCAAGATGCACGGTTTGAGGCGATATCAGCCCACTGGCGGTGGTCAATGTGGCAGGCACCAAGAGATTTCTTTAGGCAGTCCTTGTACCTTTTCTTTGGTGCACCTCTGTCACGGTGGCCAGTGGAGAGCTCGCCATATAACACGATCTTGGGAAGGCGATCGTCCTCCATTCTGGAGACGTGACCCACCCAGCGCAGCTGGATCTTCAGCAGCGTGGACTCGATGCTGTCGACCTCTGCCATCTCGAGTACTTCGACGTTAGGGATGAAAGCGCTCCAATGGATGTTGAGGATGGAGCAGAGACAACGCTGGTGGAAGTGTTCTAGGAGCCGTAGGTGATGCCGGTAGAGGACCCATGATTCGGAGCCGAACAGGAGTGTGGGTATGACAACGGCTCTGTATACGCTTATCTTTGTGACTCTACATCACCTTTGTTGATCTCACCAAAGCCTTCGACACCGTGAGTAGGAAAGGGCTTTGGCAAATACTAGAGCGCATCGGATGTCCCCCAAAGTTCCTCAACATGATTATCCAACTGCACGAAAACCAACAAGGTCGGGTCAGATACAGCAATGAGCTCTCTGAACCCTTCTCCATTAACAATGGCGTGAAGCAAGGCTGTGTTCTCGCACCAACCCTCTTTTCAATCTTCTTCAGCATGATGCTGAACCAAGCCATGAAAGACCCCAACAATGAAGACGCTGTTTACATCCGGTACTGCGCGGATGGCAGTCTCTTCAATCTGAGGCGCCTGCAAGCTCACACCAAGACACAAGAGAAACTTGTCCGTGAACTACTCTTTGCAGACGATGCCGCTTTAGTTGCCCATTCAGAGCCAGCTCTTCAGCGCTTGACGTCCTGCTTTGCGGAAACTGCCAAAATGTTTGGCCTGGAAGTCAGCCTGAAGAAAACTGAGGTCCTCCATCAGCCAGCTCCCCACCATGACTACCAGCCCCCCCACATCTCCATCGGGCATACAAAACTCAAAACGGTCAACCAGTTTACCTATCTCGGCTGCACCATTTCATCGGATGCAAGGATCGACAATGAGATAGACAACAGACTCGCCAAGGCAAATAGCGCCTTTGAAAGACTACACAAAAGAGTCTGGAAAAACAACCAACTGAAATCTCTCTTATTTACTGAACAAATAAAAGGGGCCAAAGTTATTTCAGACACTGTATAGAAGGGAGATGTCACTACACAGTAGTATTACTCTATTGGTCCTCTGAATGTTCCTTGTATAAATGTTCCAGGAGTTTGGATTGTGTTGGTCAGTGGTTAATAAGCTTCCTTTGTGCAGGCTAGCAGCTTTTAAGAAAACCACAGGGCCTCTTTCACTCTTCTCCAATGACTGTCGCAGTGTGCAACCAAAGACAGCTTGAGGAACATGGAGTCCTGTGTTCACGAGACACTGAGGATACAACAGGCTTCTCCAGTAGAGGGTGTGAATTACCATCTCTTCCCTTTTGCAGACTCAATCCAAGGTTCCAAATCCATTGAAAGAAAGACCAGAATGGCATTCCTCAACCATCCAGACCATAGTCAAAATCCAGCAACTCTGAAAGCAATAGAAGGTCTACAAGCATATCCTTAAATGTACTTTTAGCAAATAAAAGGCATTTAACTTACAGTTTTTTTTAATGGTGTAAAGAAATGGTCAGCTACTTTGTATCTACAAAGTTCAACTGTGATGTTAACCAACAACCAAATGCAGACTTTGTAAGTATAGTCCTCTCAGTAATAACCAGGATTTCCCTCACAATGCCACCTCAGTCCCAATTTGAGCAAATATTTTTCGCCCTCAAATAGCTTACTTTTCCACGGTGGTGAAAATGAGTCACAGTAAATTATTAAATAGCGAATAGCAAGATAGCACCATCTATTGAATCCTACATAGTACTGCTTGTGCCTGGTAATAAAACTACCATTTTTGTGATTACCTCCAAAAGTTTTTCCATAACAATTGGTTTGTGATTCTCTTGTTAGTAAAGGAAATGTGTGTCCTGATGCATCATTTGGACCTTTGTTTTCAAAGGGCGTGGATCCTCCTCTTTTAGTCTATCGGCAATGGAACTTTATTCTACAAATGTTTGTTTCGTGAGGAAAAGTGGAATAAATTTCTTTTATTGTCATATACTAACACAAAAAATGTAATAATACACATAATTCAGCAACTTTGCTTGTCAAATAGACACACAAAGAAGCACCAGTAACATAGTCTGATACTTCCAACAATAAGAGAAAGAAAAATAAAAGAGAGTTCCTTCAGAGACACTGTGTTCCTGGATTTGCCTCCAAAGCTCCCGCAGCATCTGCATGCCCTCCTGTTCGATCTATTGACAAACCTGAGTTTCCAGAACTGAATCTCCATTACAATCAGGAAGCATTCAGCGTCTGCAGTCTGCTGATCCCCCTGAGCCTGTTGGCAAGCATGGGAGCCACTACCTTGGGCACTAGCCTCTGGTTTCCAGATGTTAAAAAATACCATCGGCCTCTGTTTAAAGCCTGTAGGGGGCAAATAGCATCATGAGTGTGCAGTAGGACCCCGCAGAGAAATGTTGTGGGAATGCTCCCTGGTCTCTCAGCACCAGCAGCTCTGCCACCAATACTCTTTTTTTACAGAAAATATATTGGTTCGAAAGAAGTATACATTTCAGGGAAATGGAATGAAAGACAGGGACAGACCTGCATCCATTACATATCAGATCTTATGACCAAATATGGTCAAATTTTAAAGCACTTCAATTACTGGTACCTCCTTTTGTTAGACAAGGGTACTAAAGAGATAAGAAACTAAGTCAATTCAATTGAATTAAACTACATCAGTCACATTCTTACTGAATGGCAAAACAGGCTCAAGGGTTTGAATGGCGTCCTGTTCCATCATAATATGTACCTAGGGCGGCTATTCCAAAAGGAGGGCATGGCCATAGGTTACCTTACACAGTGTGTTTGCATTTTTTGTTTTTGCAATACCATTTAAATCTCATTTAAAAAATATAATTCTTTTTGAAACACAGAAATGGAAACCTATGACCATGTTCTCCTTTTGGAATGGCTGGACATTTCAGAATCAGAATTTTTCAGAATCAGAAATTTTTGTCATGAACAAGTCATGAAATTCAGTGTTTTATGGTAGCATCATAGTGTAAACATAAATTACTATTTAAAAAAAAATAACAGTGCACAAAAAGTAAGGCAGTGTCTTTGGTTAATTGATTATTCAGGAATCTGATGGCAGCCGGAGAAGAAGCTGTCCTTGTGACGCTGAATGCTCGTCTTTAGGCTCCTGTATCTTTTTCCTGATGGTAGCTGAATGAAGAGGGCATGGTCTGGGAGCTGGGGGTCTTTGAGGATAGAGGCTGCTTTTTTTAAGACACTGCCTCATGTAGATGTCCTTGCTGGAGTGAAGTCTAATGCCTGTGATGTCACAGACCGAGTTAACAACCCTCTGGAGATTATTTTTTCTTCAGAGTTAGTGCCCCATACCAAGAAGAATGCTCACCATGGTACACCTGTAGAAGTTTACGAGAGTCTTCGGTGACATACCGAATCTCTCTGACATCTTACAAAGACACTGGCGAGCCTTCTTTGTGATTGCTTCAATGTGAAGGCTCCAGGACAGATCCTCAGAGATGTTGACACCCAGGAATTTGAAGTTCTTGACCCTCTCCTCTACTGAATCCTCAATGAGGACTGAGTTGTGTTCCCCTGACTTCCTCCTTAAGTCCACAATCATCTCCTTGGTTTTGCTGATGGTGAGCGCAAGGTTGTTGTCATTACATCATTCAACGAGCTGATCTAGCTTCTTCCTTGCCATCTGTGGTTCTGCCGACAACTGTGGTGTCATCAGTAAACTTGGAGATGGCATTGGAACTGTGACTGGCCACACAGTCATGGGTATATAATGAGTAGAGCAGTGGGCTAAGCATGCATCCTTGGGGTGCACCTGTGTTGATGATCAGTGCGGAGGAGACATTGTTTCTAATTCTTATTGACTGTGGTCTTCCGATGAGAAAGTCAAGGATTCAGTTGCAGAGGGGAATACAGAAGCCTAGAGTTTGTAGCTTCTTGACCAACACTGAGGGAATAATGGTATTGAAGGTCATTTCTGATTAGTCAGTTATTTTTTGTCATTTAGTTATGCTGGAGCATTTGTTTTACCATCATTTGTTTTCCAGCATTGTGCTTTCCATGCTTTTTGGTTGTTTTTCATGCCAAAGTACATATTTTGTGCGACACATGATAATCTATGACGTGTGCTCAAAAGGATGTGGGAATCAAAAGTTTCAGCTAAGAACATTTCAATGGACAAGGAATTAACTACAACATTGAAGCTCACACACAATATCCTTTCACATCAATGAGACTTGGACAGAATGCAGCACATTATTATTTACAAATCTCATAAAATCATTGCTTCAAAACGCTTATAACATAGTGGTAATGCAGCGTACAGATTTAGAATTACACATAAATGTTTTTTGCCTATTCTCCATCTTATTTTTTAAAAATATTTGATTTAAACTTTTAAATCACAGAACATAATAATACATTAATATTGATTATAATACATTAATACAAACATAACGTGATTAGATACATATATTAAAAAAAACAATCTCCCTACTAATACCCTCCCTCCTCCCTTACCCTCCTACAAAAGAAAGAAAAAGGAGATTATCAACAAATACAGTCATATTCAAACTTTTTGGCTGCGCAAGCGGTGACATCCACCGAAGCGGACCGAGAGATCAAATTTTTACGCCAATAACTTTCAAATATGGGCTCCAGACTTTAATAAAGAAAAAATATATATCTCTCAAATTATATGTTATCTTTCTAAAGGAATACAAGCTTTCATTTCATTATGCCATCTTTTCATGCTTAAAACCAAATCAGACTTTCATGTAATAACCATATAACCATATAACCATTTACGGAGCGGAAACAGGCCATGTTGGCCTTTCGAGTCCGCACCAGTTCACTGATTTTGTGCGCCCTCTTCAGGCATTGGTCCCGGTAGATCTTCATTCAATAACGATGGGCGAATTCAATGCAGGTGGAATCAGTCATAGAAATGTTTGTGAAATATGCAGTTCAATACTTCTGGGCACATTCAATACAGGATCAATCTAAACATTTTTTAGAAACAGCCAAAGCGAAACATAAAACTTCAATTTAATACATAGTCAATCTCAATCCTAAAGCGATTTTCTTAATATCCCCTAGTCAAAACAAATCAAATGAAAAAAAAGTACCTATTTTTTGACCTAAAACACAAATCTGAAGAACTAAGTTGAAATTTTTTTAATTAATAAGAAATTATGCTGCACCAACCTATAATGTACATTTATAACCTTAGTCATACTATCTTTACACAAATTTCTCCAAACACTTTCATCTATCTTTCTATTCAAATCCAATTCAATTGGAAATTCAATTCTCCATCTTATTATCTAGTCTGTAGCTCTTCATGCCCTGTTTAATCAGATCAACGGTAGTCTTAGTATTCTTTGGCTTGGCTTCGCGGACGAAGATTTATGGAGGGGGTAAAAGTCCACGTCAGCTGCAGGCTCGTTTGTGGCTGACAAGTCCGATGCGGGACAGGCAGACACGGTTGCAGCGGCTGCAGGGGAAAATTGGTTGGTTGGGGTTGGGTGTTGGGTTTTTTCTCCTTTGCCTTTTGTCAGTGAGGTGGGCTCTGCGGTCTTCTTCAAAGGACGTTGCTGCCCGCCAAACTGTGAGGCGCCAAGATGCACGGTTTGAGGCGATATCAGCCCACTGGCAGTGGTCAATGTGGCAGGCACCAAGAGATTTCTTCAGGCAGTCCTTGTACCTTTTCTTTGGTGCACCTCTGTCACGGTGGCCAGTGGAGAGCTCGCCATATAACACGATCTTGGGAAGGCGATGGTCCTCCATCCTGGAGACGTGACCCACCCAGCGCAGCTGGATCTTCAGCAGCGTGGACTCGATGCTGTCGACCTCTGCCATGTCGAGTACTTCGACGTTAGGGATGAAAGCGCTCCAATGGATGTTGAGGATGGAGCGGAGACAATGCTGGTGGAAACGTTCTAGGAGCCGTAGGTGATGCGGGTAGAGGACCCATGATTCGGAGCCAAACAGGAGTGTGGGTATGACAAAGGCTCTGTATACGCTTATCTTTGTGAGGTTTTTCAGTTGGTTGTTTTTCCAGACTCTTTTGTGTAGTTTTCCAAAGGCGCTATTTGCCTTGGCGAGTCTGTTGTCTATCTCATTGTCAATCCTTGCATCTGATGAAATGGTGCAGCCGAGATAGGTAAACTGGTTGACCGTTTTGAGTTTTGTGTGCCCGATGGAGATGTGGGGGGGCTGGTAGTCATGGTGGGGAGCTGGCTGATGGAGGATCTCAGTTTTCTTCAGGCTGACTTCCAGGCCAAACATTTTGGCAGTTTCCGCAAAGCAGGACGTCAAGCGCTGAAGAGCTGGCTCTGAATGGGCAACTAAAGCGGCATCGTCTGCAAAGAGTAGTTCACGGACAAGTTTCTTAGTATTAAACTAATGCAATTTACATACCTTTGTGACATATATCTGTAAAGCAAGTATTTAGAGAGAGAGAAAGTGGAATTATGAAGATATCCGTGGTATAGCATTTCTCCAGGCTTCAGTGAATCATTAGATTTCTGGCACAACATACCTTTAGAATATAACATCACATTTTACTTTACAAATTGGTGACGAGAGTGTAAAGATAGAAAATTTGACTGAAGGAAAATTGCAAAATGAGCCAAGCATAATGGCAGCTATCCCTGAATGAAGTGAGGGTCTAGGAAGAGAGAGGTACTTCAGGCAAGGACATGCATTTTTCTTGTGAATAAAAGCAAATCCACATGGATCTTGTATGAATATGTGCACCAGAATGAGAGTTCCTGGTATGACTAACAATATGTAAATTACATTGAAAACAGTGCTGAGATTGGTTTAATGAGCTAGAGGTGTAGTCATTCAAAGGCAGGAAATTTTACTTTTCTGCTGCTAATGTTATCAATTTTGGCTGAACCAGCATAGAAAAAAGGGAAATTGCTGCCTCAGCTCAAATTGATTTCATTGGAAATATTGGTGCATATGATGAGACAAGAGAGACTTTCAATCCCATCAGGTGAAAGTGATTGAAAGTAAATATGAGACATAATAATATCATGAAAGTTTTCTGTTAACTGAGATGTGTTCAAAATAGTATGATATGTTATCAAATCTTCTAACATCCTGGAGAGCAAAAAAGATTTAAACAATCATATAGCACACCCTTTCGGCCCACAAGCCTGTCCTGCCCAAATACACCCAATTGACCTTCACCCCCAGTACATTTACAAAAGGTGGAAGGAAACCGGAACACCTTCAGAAAACCCATGCAGACATGGGGAAAACATACAAACTCCTTACAGACATAGTAGGATTTGAACCCCAGTCCCGATTGCTGGCATTGTAATAGTGTTGCACTAGCCGCTACGTTAACCATGCTGATGTTTTGCAGAGTAACATCATTTTAAAAAGACAGGATTATTTCCATCAAACACTCAAAAATTGTGGAAAACTACAACTTTGGAAATAGGAAAAGAGAAAACTTAGATTACATTTTCTTGCTGAAGAACCAGTCTCAGTACTGTAGTTTTCGACTGCAAGCTATGCAACAAATTCATTTATGGTTTAATTGATCAGCAAATTCAATCAACTAACAGAATCTTGCATTCAAGTTTACATTTAAAATTACAAAGTCCAAAGAAATGGCAATGCAAGGTTCAAATATATCAACAATTCACTAAAGTGAGAGTTCCAAAGTAGAACCTTAAAATGACAATGAACAATGGAGAAACACGAAACTGCTGATACTGATATCTTGAGCAGACAAAGAATTGTTGGAGGAACTCAACAGATCAAACAGCATCCATGGGTAGGAATGGTCAGTCAACATTTCAGGTTTGGAGACTTTATCAAGACTGGTGTAAAGGGGGTGATATTAAATATACAAAGGCTCCAGTGGACCTCTCCCCCACCACCGCCCACCCCCACCCCTATCTTATTTCTCCTTTTACATATGCTTGATAAGACCCTCAAAGACATGGACCATCTGAGAGCCAAATCTTGGCCACAGTGGACATCAATGACAAAATTCACCACTACCTTCAATGCATCAGAGCATTGCCCTTGGGCAATCAAGAAGTGTATTTGAAGATCAAGAAGCCAGATCTGATACAACACTCATGGCCTTAAAGGCAATAGTGATCTCTGAACTCCTTTATGCTTATGAGACATGGACTACATACAGCAGGAATTTCCAAGTCCTGCAAAAATGCAACTATCTTCACCAATTCCTCCAAATTTGCAGGTAGGATATGTGAACCAGTATCTCCCAGACCAATATTTCCTGCACTGAGGTCATTGTTAATCTTAATTTTCTTATTGGATTAGGGTTTAGGTTTTGCACACCTGACACCAAAAATCTGAAACTGACACTCTGCTCTGGAATTCAAAATGATATTGAGAACCTCAAGACAATATATCTGTATCACACAGAAGTCCTGCATTAGTGATGGAAGGTGTTTTGCAAGACTTTTGACAAGGTCCTACATGGTGAGGAAGGTCAAATTGCATAGGATCCAGGATAATCTGGCCTACTGGATACAAGCTTGCTGGTAGAGATAGAGGGGAGGGTTGCTACTCAGATTGGAGGCCTGTGACTAGTGGTGTATTGCAGGGATTGTGCAGGGATCTCTGCTGTTTGTCATCTCCATTAACAATTTGGATAACAATAAGATTAGCATAGTTTGTAGATGACACAAAAAATTGATGGTATGGTGTACAGTGAAGAAGATTATCTGACATTACAACAGAATGCAGATGAACTGGGAAAGTGGGCCAAAGAATGGCAAGTGAAATTTAACTTTCATAAGTGCAAGGTGTGGCACTTTGGTAAGTTAAACCAGGATAGGACTTGTGTGGTGAATGGTAGGGTCCTGCGGAACATTGTAGAGCAAAGAGACTTGGAGTTACAGGTACATGGTTCCATGAAAGTGGCCATGCAGGTAGATGGAGTTTACCGAAGGCATTTGGTATGCTTACCTTCATCGGTTAGGGCATTGGTGAATTTACACTGGGACCATTGCATGTCTTTTCAGTCCCCAGTTATAGGACAGACAATGTTCAACTGGAGAGAGTCCAGAAAAGATTCACAAGAATTTTGTCAGGATAGTACGCTTAAAATTATTAAGCAAGGCTGGGACTTTATTCCTTAACTGTTGGAGGCTAAGGTGGGTTGGGAATACCTTATAAAGGTTTATAAAATCATGAGTGGTATTGATAAGGTAAGTAGCCACAGTCTTTTTCTGCAGGGTAAGGGGAGCTAAAATTAGAGGGCCAAGATTTAAGGTGAGAGGGGAATGATTTAGAAGCATTCGGAGAGGCATCTCCACACAGAGGATGGTGGATACTTGGAATGAGATGCTAGAAGAAGTGGTTAAAAAAAAGGCAATTGCAACATTCAAAAGGCATTTTAGAAAGGTATTATACATAACAAAGGTTTAAAGTAATATAGGCCAAACACAGGCAAATTGAACTAGCTTGGTCATCATGGAGAAGTTGAACCGATGGGCCTGTTTCCTAGCTGTAAAGTTTTACGATTCTATGTTTGCTTCATCACTTTCCAATGGAAGAAACGTCAAATCCATTCTAAATTCATGTTAGGTCCTGACTGTCTTTTTATGAGTTATTTCAAAAAGCTCAATATCATTCTAAAGTTATAGTGAATTGAAAGAGAAAATAACCCAGATTATTCATGGGGAACCATCATAACACTTATCCTGGGATTATAACTTTTTGAAAAATTGAATTGTTAATGGAAGTAAAGGCCAAGCGGCAAAGGCTAGTAGCTCGAGCTGCATGGATGGTCATCTGCTGCTGGCCTTGGGATGGGAAGAGGAGGCCAGCCTCGATTATACAGATCACTGGAGGTTTCATCACATGACTTTTTATTGGCCAACTCCAACAATCCTCTCCCCTTTTACAATTCATGGGGCCCTGCCTTCCTTTGCAGAGTTACAACTGTTGCTGCTGACAGCCATTCTGCTGCGTATGAACAAGACAATCGATAACCCATCCAACAGTTCATTTTCACTTCCATGAGGACACCTCTTATCCATAAATCTTTGAGTTTGACAGATGTTTTTTAAGAAGACAAGACTTAAAAGAATGCAAGTGGAGAGTTAATGTTGAACCAGTGGTTCCCCGAGCAATCAGCACAGAGAAAAAAGGTGGCATTCCCAATTTTCTCACCGTTGACCTAAAATTGAATATTTATTGGAGTTTCAGGTGCGAAATTCAGGTTATGAGGTGCATTGTACACAAGGTACACATTGATCGCATTTTATTCTTCCAACATTCTCATCAACTTTCCCAGGTTCACTTAGCACCACACGAGGTAATGTACAGAGGCCAACGAACCAACCAACCTGCACATCTTTGTGATGCAAGAGGAAACCAGGTATAACACACTGAACCAATCACTGGAGCAGGAGTTCTCTTTACAGTACTTTTGAAATTGTGTTCTATTAACTCAAATAGATCTCAATGTGAAAAGCATGGAAGAATGCCCCAATTCATTCCAACAGAGCAACTAATTAGGAATAAATTTTTAGGTATAAGTTTCAGGCTTCATCTGAAGTACAGTACGTCCGAGCACACGCTGGATTGGAATTTTGCCTGCAGGTCTCTGGAAATTCAAAGTGCCATTCACTGGCCATGGCAAAAATGATAGAAAGAGGAAAAAATTTGAACTCATAGCCTTGTGGAATTTATGAAATGAGCAGCGTAAATTCATTCAAAAGGAAGCTAGATAATTACATGGGGGGAGAATGAGAACAATTTGCTGAAGAGGTTACATGAAGAGGGAGATGAGGATCATAAGGAGTTTAACCATCGTATTCTATTTTGCTTTTCTTTTCTTCTTTTATGGGTGCCAAGCAAACAAAAGTTCAGGTATATCATGTATGTTACATTTTTAATGCATTATTACGTGACAATAAAAGGAACCTTGAATGTGTGATTCCTGTGTTCTAAGGCTTACTTAATGTCACATTTGTGCCTATTAGACTTAATTTTCAATTCTTCTCTCCATAATTAGGCAGAGACTTCAATGATAATACCAAATGAGCAAAATAACATGCGACTCATCTTTAGATCCATTTCAAGGAATTCAAGGTCCATTCACACCCAAAGAATTCCAGTTACATCAGAAGACCCACCATCATTATTGGGTGCTTTCAATAGGCTTTTTCAGGTGCATTCTCTGTGCTGGGATGCACATCTGAGCACATTCTGGCTCCTGTCCCTTGGGCTGTCAATTCAGGATGGCTGATTGTCAGCGCGGGGACATCCCATGCGGGACATCCCCACACTGATCCCACTGCCCCGCTCTCTCCCCACTCACAGGGCTGGAGTGATTGGCGGGGAGGAGGCTGGAGCACTGGTGGGTGAGTATGGGGGCTGGAATGGCCAGCAGGTGAGTATGGGGGCTAGAGCGGCCGGCAAGGAGGAGGTTGGAGCACCGGCGGCAGGGTACGGGAGCTGGAGCAGCTGGCGGGGGAAGAGGCTGGAGCTTTGGCAGGGGATACGGGGGCTGGAGCGGCCGGTGGGGGAGGAGGCTGGAGCACTGGCAGGGGAGAAGAAGGCTGGAGTGGCTGGTGGGTGAGTATGGGGGCTGGAGCACTGGCAGGGGAGAAGAAGGCTGGAGTGGCTGGTGGGTGAGTATGGGGGCTGGAGCACTGGCAGGGGAGAAGAAGGCTGGAGTGGCTGGTGGGTGAGTATGGGGGCTGGAGCACTGGCGGGTGAGTACGGGGGCTGGAGCACCAGCCGAAAGGGTACAGGGACTGGACCGGCCGGCAGGTGAGAAGGAGTTGCTCAAGTCAGGTACCGGCATTGTTTCGGCTGGCCCCCTTCTCCTCACTCCCGAAATCAGTCCCGACAGTGTGGGGACAGCCCGCACCGGCTGCCCGACAGTGTGGGGACTGATTTTATGAGTGGGGAGAGAGCAGGGCAGCAGGATCATTGTGTGGACGTCCCCGTGCTGGCCGCCCGACAGTGTGGGGACTGGGAGAGGAACTGTCGGGTGCTGGCCAGCTGACTGTCATCCGAATGCAGCCGCTTTTAGGCATCTGCATTCAGATGGCTGGGGAGGCCACTGTGCCGCGGGGATTATTCCTCTCGGAGGAGGGTTACCAAACTCGCCTTACAGGCTCCACCTGCACATTCACGTGGCCTTGCCACAGCCACATTTTGCCAAAATATGCGGCTTTACAAGCAGGTCAATTGGCCCTGAAAGTGCCTAATGTGATTCTTAAAGGATTTCTAGGCAATAAGTTAAACAGCAACTTCAACCCCAGTACAATACTGTATTTGAAAAACCATTTATTTATTTTTTATTTAATGAGGAAAATGTCCTCCAGTAACTTACAGGAGTTTTATCAAACAAGCTTTAAATGGGAACCAAATAAGATGATTTAAGAGCATTTAACCAAAAGCCTTGGTCAAAAAAAAAATTAGTTCTAAGTAGAGAAGATGATGGAAAGGGGCAGTGAAAGTTCAGGGCAGGAATTCCAGAGTTTAGAACCTTCACAGCTGAAGACATGGACATCAATGGCAGAGTAATAAAAAACAGGGATATGGTAGTGTTAGAAGAGAATACAGAAGTAGATGACTGCAGTACAGTTTAAATAGTATCAACAAACTATCAGAAAAATTTGCTCTCCTATCCTCAAGCCAGTTTACAAGCATCATCTCTGTTAGTCTGCTACCAAATTCCAGCCAGTGTGGATGGCACAATGCTCCTTTCATCAATTTTAGTTGTTTGGATTTGTTATCATTATGCTGGGTAATCTGATATTTTTAACAATTATAATCAACTTAATCTTTTCCTTATGTTAGATAGCTATAGGAACTTTGTTGCTGATCTTCTGCTTGTAAAAGATTTGAAGCAAATTAGCAATCTTCAGTAACAAATAATTTGCTGGAGAAACTTAGCAGGTCGAAAGGATAAGTTGAAGAAAAAGAATTGGAAAAGAATTCCCAATGAAAATCCAAAATGTGCAGATGCTGCAAATCTGAAATAAAAACTCAAAAATCTGAGTTTAAATATTATAATTATTACGCATGGTTAGCGCAACAGCACTGTCTGTAAGGAGTTTGTACTTAAGCCCCATGTCTTTGTGGGTTTCCTGCAGATGCTCTGGTTTCTACCCATCATCCAAAAAGTACCGCAGTTGTAGGTCAATTGGTTGTAATTGGGTGGCATGGGCTCTTGGGCTGAAAGGGTGTCCACATGCTGTATGTCATCAATATGTACAATAAAATAATGAATTGACACTCAAAAATCATACACAAAAATTTAAGCCAATGCTCCAGTGCAGTACTGAGATAGAGCTGTATAGGTGGAAATGCACAAGATTTGGTACCCAGGCCATATGAATAGAAGGGACATTCAACCAATGTCCAGGCTAATATTTATCAACATTGCTTACATAGATTTTTGCTGACTATAACATTGCTGTTTAACTAAGTGAACTCTGTGAAAATCATTTGCCTGGATTCCTACATCATCACAATAACTGTACTTCAAAATATTTATTAGCTGTAAAGAACCTTTGGATGACCTGGAAAAAGTTGCCAAGAATCCAAGTCTTTCTTTTTAAACATAGCAGGTATACAGCCTCAAATAAACATCAGGCTTAACCAGTTCTAGTTTATTTGAACTGGATATCCACTCCTAACTCAGATCAATTCCATTCTGAGCCAGATACTTTAAATGCATACATCTACATCTCCTCTTATAGGTAATGCATTTAATTCAGTGGGTTTTCTGTCTTAATGATTGTTGTGCACCAAATCCTGAGTTTTATGTAATTACCCCAGAGACTTCTCATCAAATGCGTTATTTCGTTTAGTTCGAACAAAATTCAAATTCAAATCCCTTAGGTTTCAGTAGGTTTTAAAATTTAAACTAAGCTAGAATCTGGCTATATGGATGCATTTGGACCCGTCTTGAAACATTGGTGCTAAATACTTTAGACCCAGGTGGGGGAGGAGGACGGACAAGAAAAGGTCACTAGGTATTGAACTAAGTTTGGCAGAAAGAAATGTTAGTTCTGGAGAAACTGCACTAACAATTACGATTAATTACAAACAGAAATGTCTTTCAATACTGTGTCTTGCTGTTTTATGATAAACAAATTTCATTTGCCAAAATGATCGTGAAATTTAGCAACCTTCTTCCCTCAATCATTTGAACTTTAGATGGGACAGTACTGAAATATGTTGTGAATTAAAGGTCAGAATTTGGGCTCAACATATGCTTTCATTTAAAGATAATGCTGTAATATATAAGTAACCATGGCAACAGGGATTTTAAAATGTTTGAATACTTCAACATATTTTCAAAATGGTTCTGAAAAAAGCCCTTGTTATGTATAGAACAGTAATACAATATTTTTAAATTTGTTTGCTTGTAGAGAAAGAAAAAGAAGAAACATACTTCTAAGAAGTGGGAATTTTCAAAACTAACAGCAAAGACACTCTTGCCATTAGAGGTCAACATTATGAAGGGTCCTTAATGCAAACTCTAAATTCTGTAAATGTGTACTGACTTCAGCCCTTTTTATGTATACTGCAATAAAATGCTGTCGTGTAGTATAATCCAAGTATTGATTAAACTGTCCTCCACTTTGCATTACTTTACAACCACTCCTGAAAGAAAACATTGAATTGTACAACACAAGCCTCACCATGCATTAAAAAAAAACAAACCTGTCTTTAAAAAGAATGAACAATCCTAAGTTTTATTGTGGACAAAAAGAAATATTAATTACCATAAGAGGAAAAGTGCAAGAAGAAATCAATGAGAAACTATAGGAAAAAAAAGAAAGGGGAAAAGAATGAAAATAAAAAATGGAGAAAGAAAGAGTAATACAAGAAAATGAGGATAATGAGAAATAGGCAGGAAAAGGTGGGATACGGTGAAGAGAATAAATGGAAAGGAGGAAAGGGAGGAAGGGAAAGAACAGTGGGTTGGAAAGGATGGGGAGGGGTTTTGAAGGATGAGGAAAGAGTCGAGCAAGAGTGAAGAGGACTCGAGGAGAGAGAATGAAGAGACCATCAGACTCCTCAACAACAAACTCAATCAGGGACTCATTTAAGGACTCTTACTTTTGCACTTTATTGATTTTCTTTTCCTCTCTGTAGTGCAGTTAGTTTGTTTACATGCCTTTATTTGTTTACATGTGTACATCGAATATAGCTTTTTTTTTGCACTACCAATAAGTGGTAATTCTGCCTGGCCTGCAGGAGAAAGAATCTCTGGGTTGTATATGATATCATGTATGTACTCCGACAATAAATCCGAAATCTGAGTGTTTGGAAGGGAGAGAAGGTTAGAAGTGGGGAACATTGTGGGGAGGAAATGGTGATAGGGATCAGAAAATGAAAGGTGGAAAGTAGAAAAGGAAAAGTGGAGAAAGGAAAAGGGGAAAAGGAGAAAATAAAAAAGAGAAAGAAGATTGAAAAATGAAACATTTGCAAATTTTCTGTACTTTTTCTGATGTCAGGACACCACAAGCTTCTCAATATTAATGGAGAAATTTGAATGCATGGATATCGTTGTCATAGAGGAACATATCTAATCCAAAGCAAAGAGAATGAAAACATGAAAGCTTGGCAGGAAATGATATCAAGCAAAATATTACAACCCTTCATTTACTTTATTAGTATTCACCACAATTTTGAATAGCTTTATTAGATCTCCTCTTTACTTTCATTGTTTTAAAGAGAATAATTCTTTGATATCTTTCTTGATTACTGAATTATACAGTACTAGAATGATTAGAAATACAATAATAGTCAAAGAATATCTCATAAAGAATAAATTGTTACTTAACCCTAACAATGGGAACATGTCATTTTTATATCTTCAGATACACCTTTATCAAGATATTGGATAATTACATTATCAAGATACACTTGTAGGCCAATCTAAAATATGTCTGATTTAAACCCATGACTGAAAAGACACAAAATATGTAACTTCTAAAATATCTATTCAAATTTGGTTATTTTACTCTAAATGTAATCTCTTTCTCAAATCAGAGATCATTAATCAAGGCAAATTATGATGAAAGGATTCACTGGCAGGAAGGAGTTATAATTTACAACCTATAGAAGTGTGTCAAGCTTATTACTTTTTAAAAAAAGTTAAGTAAAATCATTATACAGTTTAGAAATACTTTAACTGGTCAGTTTCCAACCCCAAACTAGCCATGAATAAAGTAAACACTTTTCGAATGAAGGAGATAACAGCCAGCTGTGGCAAATCGCTATTGAAAGCTTCCTGACAAGGCTTAAAACCCAACATTGATGGGTCCAAACACTGAGATTTACACAAACACAGAGAAAATGGAGAAGTGGGAGCTACATAAGGAAATTCAGATGAATCAACAGAATGCACCACTGGCCCTGTGCTACATTCATTCTGAATGATACTGAAACTTAGATTCATTATGTCTCAATGCTTCACACTTCCACCTGAGTCAGGAGTTTGGCAGTTCTGGAGAGTGGTCAAACAATCTCCATTTGACTTCCCATGTAGATGACACTAGAACTTTTGTAGTGGGAATGTTATACCACCATGTCATTATTGTACTTCTACTCATTCTAGTACTGTATAATTCAGTAATCAAGAAACATATCAAAGAATTATTCTCTTTAAAACAATGAAAGTAAAGAGGAGATCTAATAAAGCTATTCAAAATTGTGGTGACTACTGATAAGTAAATAAGAAGAAAAATATTTCAATTCTGCCTCCCAAGTAAGTAAACAATATGGATTTTATTTGTCTAAGTCACCAGAGCAAGGATTTTTTAAAATTAGAAATGCAGCACGTCAACAGGCCCTTCTGGCTCATGAACCCTTACAAATACATCAATCAACCTACAACCCCACACATTTTGAAAGGTGGGAGGAATCCAGAGGAAAATCCACATAGATATGGGGAGAACATACAAACTCCTTACAGACAGCACCAGATTTGAACGCTGTAATCATGTTGTGCTCACTGCGGTACCATTCCAGTTCGCCTTTTTAGTAACAGGTCTATGGCAGTTGCCACCTCACTGGCTCTACACAAAGCCCTGGAACACTTGGACAGCAAAGATGCTCTTTAACGACTACAGTTCAACATTTAACACCATCATCCCCTTAAAACTGATCAGCAAACTCCAAGATCTGTGCAATTGGATCATGGATTTCCTCACATCCAGACCACAATCAGTGAAGATTGGTAAGAACTTCTCCTCCACAATCTCTATCAGTACTGTGTTCGTAGCCCCCCTGCTCTATTCACTTTACACCTACCACTGTGTAGCTCAGTATGACAATAACACCATCTACAAATTTGCCAACAATACCAGAGTATTGAACCATTGAACACTACAGCACAGAAAACAGGCCATTCTGGTCTGTGCCAAAACATCATTCCACTAGTCCCACTAACCTGTACCCATTCCAAAACACTCCAGACCTTTCCCATCTATGTATCTTTCCAATTTATTCTTAAAACTTAGCACTAAGTGGGTTGTATAAAGGAAGGGGATGAGTCATCATACAGGATGAAGATTGAAAACTTGCTGAATAGTATAACAATAACCTTGCACTCAATGTCACCAAAAGTAAGGAGCTGATTGTTAACTTCATAAAAGGAAAGCCAGAGGTTTACAATCCAGTGATCATTGGGGAATCAGAGGTGGAGAGGGTGAGCAAATTCAAGTTCTTGCGAGTCACTATCTAGGAGGATCTTTCCTGGATCCAACACACGAATGGCATCATGAAGAAAGCACATCAGTGCCTCTACTTCCTCAGGAGTTTGCAAGAAGTTTGGTATGACATCAGAAATCCTGGCAAATTTCTACAATAGTGTAGTGGAAAGCATGCTCACCAGCTACATCATGGTCTGGCATGGGAATACCAATACCAAAAGGTAGTGGACACAGCCCAAGACATCACAGGCAAAACCCTTCCCACCATCAAGAATGCTGCCATCAGAGGGGAGCAGCAATCATCAAAGACCCTCACCACCCAGTGTACACTCTGTTCTCACTGCTGCCATCAGGAAAGAAGTCCTACAAGACTCACAACTCCAGGTTCAGGACAGCTGCTACCCCTCCACCATCAGACTCCACAACAACAAACTTATTTAAGGACTTTTACTTGTGCACTTTATTGATTTTCTTTTGTTCTCTCTGTATTGCACAATTTGTTTACATTTGTTATCGGTTGACAGTTCTTTTATTTGTTTACATGTTTACCCTGTGTACAGTTTATTTTTTGCACTACCAATTAGTGATAATTCTGCCACGCCCACAGGAAAAAGGAATCTCAGTTGTATGTGATGTCATGTATGAACTCTGACAATAAATCTTAAACTAACCATACCACACGAAGAAGAATCTGTTTTACAAATTGTTTTGATTTGTTATGCGTTGCTTAAAAGAGTACCAGATTCATTAATATCTTTCATTTTTGAACTAAATATTTGATCTCACTTCTGGAATCTAGAGAAAGAGTGCACTCAATTGAATAGCCCTTTCACAAATAGGCTATCTTCTTGTGCTGGATGAAACTATCCATTCCACCACCCTTGTGATAAGAGTAAACTTTCTATTTTTTCACATCCATGACCTTGAATTATTATTTTTGCAGTTCTGATGGAAGGTCATTTTCATAAAGTGATAAATGTTTCTCATGTAGTGATGCTATAGAGAGACTACAACTCCCAGAAGTCTAGCGAACTGGCGCGGGACTTCAAAATGTCAGTGTTTTTAAAAGAATATGACTCGAGAAAATGAGTTCTGATTCACCTGGAACTGTGTGTGTCGTTATTTTGCGTTCATCAGCCATCACTGTGTTTTCAGTGGCTACGATTGGTGACCCCGACGGGTCCAAAACAACCTTTTGGACCACATGGATACTACAGTTGTTGCTATTAAGCTACCACCCTTCTGGATGGTGGAACCAGAGCTGTGGTTTCAACAGGCCTGCTGTGAATATACAGCATCTCCCACAGAGAGAGGGCCACCAGACTGTTACACATGGAGGAGTTGGATGAGTGCGGCCTGTCCAAACTAATTGACTATAATACAGCAGCAGTGTCATGACCACTACTCGGAGCCAATTTCCTTCCAGCTCATTAGTTCATGGTGTATTTAGAAGGTTATCAAATGGTGGATAGTATCACCTTTCAAACTATTTGCATCGCAGAATTGCATGTTCCTGTGCTATGCCTTGAATCCCTGCTTAAGACTGTTGACAAGTTCTCCAGTCTTGTAGAAGAGTTTCCTGAAATTACAACTCTGCAGTTTTCGACTGCGAAACATGGAGTAACTCACCATATTTCTACCAAGGATCCTCCCATTCATGTCTCTAGAGAAACTGCAATAGGCTAAACAAGGATTTCATAAAATGGAAGAGCTAGGGGATAATTCACAGTTCCAACAGCCCATGGGTATCTCCATTACATTTAGTCCAAAAATGCACCAGAGGGTGGAGACCTTGTGGAAATTACAGATGACTCAACAAAGCAACTATACCAGATCACTACCCTATTCCATATTCAAGATTTTTCAGTGAATCTGCATGGGCCAAAAATCTTTACAAAAGAAGTGCCAGTGGAAACAGACGACATCCCGAAAATGGCAATATTACTCCTTTCGGAATGTCTGAAATTTTTACATATGCCTTTTGGGTTAAAAAATGCAGCTCAGACCTTTCAGCACGTTATGGATGCAGTAAGGCGTGGCATGGTCAACGTCTTCATTTATCCAGACTACATATTAGTCCGCAGCAAAACGAAAGAAGAGCACATAGAACATCTGTGTATACTCTTTAGATGTCTGCGAGAATTTGGACTGACCATCATCACATGGCAAATATGTTTCTTTTGTACCACACGAACTGAAGGACTGTGAATACATGTTCATACTTTGAGGAACACATGGACAGCCCTTGCAGGCACCATACAAGGGACCATACAAGGTGCTAAAATGAACGAGGTCAACCTTGAACATTGCCACGCAGACTCTGTCATTCACAATTAACAGGTTCAAACCTACCTATGCTGACAAAACTGCCCCTATTCAACAGCCATCAGTCCGATGCAGGGACCAATCTCCCTAAAAACTACCAGGTGATGGTGCCGGTTCTGGGGGGGGGAGGGGGGAGCTGTGCAGTGGCACTGTAGATAGTCTACAACTTCCAGAAGTCTAGTGAACCAGCATGTGACATCATAACGTGGCGCGCATGGTTCAATGTTTTAAAAGAATAAGTGCATGACTCGAGAAAATGAGTTCTGATTTACCTGCAACTGTGTGTGTTGTTATTTCGCATTCATCAGCCACCAATGTTTTCAGTGGCTACACTTTCACCATAGAAACTGCCTGGCCTATAAAGCATTCCCAACATGTTCTGCTTTCATTTCCAACATCACAATATCTTGCTTTTGTGTTATCAGCCAATATGTATCTGAATTAATATAACTGTTAGTGGTAAATTTAACTCTGTTGAAATAACAATTGTTGATATCTTTATGGAGGATGAAATTACTCAGATATTTCTGAAGTGACAAACATTTCAGGGAAGGAATGTTACTACATACCAGAAAACAGTTGCTTCATGCCAGATACTATAGTTTTATCTGCTTTCTTTCTTCCTCATTTGTAGTCCAAAGCCAATTGGAAAATCTGAATGTAGATTTATTTTTCATCTTGCATCATATCTGCACTAAGATTTAATGTTCCAGCTTTTACTGAGGAAGTGATGTTGTGAATAAAAAGTGGTAAAATATATGGAGGAGTAGGTTTAACATGCAAACGTGGGAGGTGTTGATGTGGTAAAGAAGAAAATGAATAATTTAGATGACCTGAACACAAAGTGATTCTACTTTGGAGCTATTTCACCCTTGGAACATAACTGCTTTTATGTTCCAGAATCCACAGCAAGTGGAGTGCCTTTGAACATGGAAACATGAATTTCATTGTGTGATGGAAAAGTCTGCAACACCCAACAAGTCCTCACCACGGGGTATTTTTGGAAAAAAGATTGGCCATGAACTTTTATAATAATGTTTTTTCCATTAATAGGAGATTAACTTGATAATTGGCAATTACTGTTAAATTTGGTTGCTCCGTTTTGAAGGCAAGGAGTAGTTTGTTGGGAATTAAAATTTGATTCTTGTTTAGGTCACTCTTTCACTGGTACCAATCACAACAAAATATTATTTTTGGATGCAGTTCATCAAATCTCATTGCATCTCATTTTGTTCCTTTCAGGTGAGATTATTGAACATGAAATCAAAAGAACAAAAAAAAAACAGGAATAGATCAAGAGACCTATTTACAGGACACAAACAGGTCCTTTGGGCTTTACTAGCTAATCCCATATCCCTGTAAACCTTTCCTGTCTAAATGTTTATTAAACATTACAATTGTACCCTCCTCCATGAATTCTTCTGCAGTCTGTTCCATATACTCACCACCCTTTATGTGGAAAAATGTGTCCTTTTTAAATCTCATTTTAAATCTGTCCCCACTAACTTTAGATTCTCCAGGGAGAAAAGTCCTAGCCTATATTAATAATTTAAACATTTCAGTTCCAGTAACAAACTTGGGAATCTTTTCTGCACTTTTTTGTTAATATCTTTTCTGCATAATTAGAATTTCATACAATACTCCAACTGTACTCTCTCCGATGTCTGGAACATCTCTGCTCCTGTACTCAGTACCCTGACTGATGAAGGTAAGCATGCCAAATGCCTTTTTAACTACTCTGTCTCCTCGAATTGCTACTTTCATGGAACAATGTACTATACCCTGATCTCCAAATATCTGTTCCACAGCGCTCTCCATTTACTGTGTACACCCGCCCTGATATAATCCACCTAAATGTGACACCTTGCACTTGGCTAAGATAAATTTTATCTTCTATTTCTTGGTCTATTTTCCTATTTCATCTTGCTCCTGTGGTAATCTCAGATAACTTTTTTCACTGTACACTATACCATCAATTTTGCAGTCATACACAAACTTACTAACCATGCCAAATACATTCTCTTTGTAATAGATTCCTGGGATTTTATTTTACATGAGAATGATAATTAGCTAATTATCATTGTGGTGCGCTGTTAGTCAGAATCAGACACACAAGGTAAAGACTGTACAACAGGCTTTAATCCACAGACTTCCACAGAGCCAGGCTGGCAGTAGCTACAGTAGCGCAGAGGGTGATTGACACCCGACTGGGTGGGGCTTGATCCATTCAGGCCGACTGATTGACAGTCAGCCAGGTGTCCTGTCACCTTACACTCCTGCAGGTACAGAGGTTGCCCCCTGCAGTAGGCCAGTGGTGTACCACCACAATCATACACAAGTTCAATGTACATAAGCACCAACATTCATTCTTTGTGCAACAAGTACTTTTGTAAAAAAAAACAATAGTGTACATTAAATTAACCCAGTTAGGAATAAGAAAATAAATATAAATGATACATTGATAGCAAATATTCATAGTTGCAGTTAGTGCAAGAAAAAAGGTGGTGTTTCAATAGTGCACGTGGAAGAAATTTACCTGTTGGTCGGACAAAATACTCTTAAAGATGGAGTCTTTATCTATAATGCTTTATTTCATGATATTCTGGAGAGACAAGGACTTCTAGACCCCGTTGCCAGTGCTCTGAAGGACAATTTTGCTCAGATCTTTGAACATCAAAGTAAACACATTTTTGCATCACTATTCTATAATACAAAGATATTAGCATTGATAATCAGGAGACCTTCAAGGACAGGAGGTTACAAATTAACTTTTTTTTTTCTTGCTGTTCTATGCTTCAATTGAAACTAAAGTTAGCAATTCCTGGTTCCTCCGGTAATGTACATGAGAGATTTGTTATCATTAGCGATTTTTTTTTGCCTTGGTCAGCTACAGTAACCCTTTCCACAGTGCAAGCAAGTGTTTTTTGTGTTCCCGGAGTAGCTCATGATTAGGGTGGAAACGGGAGGTTCGAGAGCCTGATAGTCGTTGTGGAAAAAAAACTGTTCTTGAATCTATAGAATTGATTGATGCTTCCTTGACTCACCTCATGCGACTGGGAGATCAGAAACTCACTACAAACACCAAAACCGCTGTGTCTAATGCATGCATTATCAGCACCCTCCTTTATGGTAGTGAGACTTATACCATCTACTCCAAGCAGGAGAGGAAACTCAATAGTTTCCACCTGTGCAGGCTTTGCCGAATCCTTGGCATCACCTAGAGAGACAAAGTCAAAAATTCTGAGGTCTTCTCCCATGCTGGACTTCCCATAATGTTCATGCTTGTCTGTCGCATAAAGGATGGTAGACTGCCAATGGACATATGGTTTTGTTTTTTTTTTTCACACTATAAACCATATTGACCAAGATACATACAGACATTTTTCTTCTTAAATGTATACAGTGTCATTTTCTCCCCCTTTTCCCCCCCTCCCTTCCCTCCCTCCCTCACTCCCTTCCCCATTTATTTAAAGTTCAATCTATAAGATATATTAAACCCGTTAAACAATGTTGTCACTTAATAAAAATAAACAAGACATTTTACTGAGTCAGTTCTTTTCATTATCTTCTCCTTCTGTCACTTTAGGTGGTGGAATTTCTCGGTAGGATTTCTCTATTGTGTTTCATGTATGGCTCCCATATTTCTTTGAATATTGTGATGTTATTTCTTAAATTATATGTTATTTTTTCTAATGGAATACATTTATTCATTTCTATATACCATTGTTGTATTCTCAAGTTAGTCTTCTAACTTCCAGGTTGACATAATACATTTTTTTGCTACAGCTAGGGCTATCATAACAAATCTTTTTTGTGCTCCATCCAAATCGAGTCCAAATTCTTTGTTTCTTATATTACTTAGGAGGAAGATCTCTGGGTTTTTTGGTATATTGCTTTTTGTGATTTTATTTAATATCTGGTTTAGATCTTCCCAAAATTTTTCCACTTTCTCACATGCCCAAATTGCATGAATTGTTGTTCCCATTTCCTTTTTACAGTGAAAACATCTGTCTGATACTGTTGGGTCCCATTTATTTAACTTTTGAGGTGTGATGTATAGCCTGTGTATCCAGTTATATTGTATCATGCGTAACCTCGTGTTTATTGTATTTCTCATAGTTCCAGAGCATAGCTTCTACCATGTTTCATTCTTTATCTTTATGTTTAGATCTCGTTCCCATTTTTGTTTAGGTTTACCGTTTGTTTCCTCATTCTCCTTTTCTTGCAGTTTGATGTACATGTTTGTTACAAACTTTTTAATTATCATTGTCTGTAATCACATATTCAAAATTGCTTCCTTCTGGTAACCTCAGACTGTTTCCCAATTTGTCCTTCAAGTAGGTTTTCAGTTGGTAGTATGCAAACATTGTATCATGAGTTATATTATATTTATCCTTCATTTGTTCAAAGGATAATAATTTATTTCCCGAAAAACAATTTTCTATTCTTTTGATCCCTTTTCTCTCCCATTCTCTAAAGGAAAGGTTATCTATTGTGAAAGGGATTAACTGATTTTGCGTCAATATTAGTTTTGGTAGTTGGTAATTTGTTTTATTCCTTTCTACATGAATCTTCTTCCAAATGTTGAGCAGATGATGCAATACCGGTGAATTCCTACGTTGCACCAATTTTTCACCCCATTTATATAGTATATGTTCAGGTATCTTCTCCCCTATTTTATCTAGTTCTAATCTGGTCCAATTTGGATTTTCCCTTGTTTGATAAAAATCTGATTGGTATCTTAATTGTGCGGCTCTATAATAATTCTTAAAGTTTGGTAGTTGTAAGCCTCCTTCTTTGTACCATTTTGTTAATTTATCTAGTGCTATCCTCGGTTTCCCCCCTTTCCATAAGAATTTCCTTATTATTTACTTTAACTCCTTGAAGAATTTCTCTGTTAGGTGTATTGGGAATGACTGAAATAGGTATTGTATCCTTGGGAAAATATTCATTTTAATACAGTTTATCCTTCATATCAGTGTTAGTGATAAGTCTTTCCAATGCTTTAAGTCGTCTTGTAATTTTTTCATTAATGGATGGTAATTGAGTTTATATAGATGGCCGAGGTTTTTATTTAGTTGTATACCTAGGTATCGCATTGCTTGTGTTTGCCATCTAAATGGCGATTCTTTCTTAAACTTTGTGAAATCCGCATTATTCATTGGCATTGCTTCACTTTTATTTGCGTTGATCTTGTACCCCGATACTTCTCCATATTCCTTCAATTTCCTATGTAATTCTTTTATTGATATTTCTGGTTCTGTTAAGTATATTATAACGTCATCTGCAAATAGACTGATTTTATATTCCTTCTCTTTTATTTTTATCCCTTTTATTTTATTTTCTGTTCTTATCAGTTCTGCTAGTGGTTCTATAGCTAACGCGAACAGTGGAGATAGTGGACATCCCTGCCTTGTTGATCTGCTTAAGTTAAATTGTTTTGATATATATCCATTTACTGTCACTTTCGCCAATGGTCCCTTATATAATGCTTTAATCCAATTAATATATTTCTCTGGTAGGCTGAATTTTTGTAGTACTTTGAATAAATAATTCCATTCTACTCTGTCAAAGGCCTTCTCTGCGTCTAAAGCAACGGCTACTGTTGGAGTTTTATTTCCTTCTACTGCATGAATTAAGTTAATAAATTTACAGATATTGTCTGTTGTTCGTCTTTTTTTAAAAATCCAGTTTGGTCTAGATTTACTATTTTTGGTACATAGTCGGTCAATCTGTTTGCTAATAGTTTAGCTATTATCTTATAATCTGTGTTAAGTAAAGATATTGGTCTATATGACACTGGTGCAAGTGGGTCTTTCCCTGTCTTTGGTATTACTGTAATTATTGCTGTTTTGTATGAATCTGGTATGCTTTGTGTTTTATCAATCTGGTTGATTACTTCCAGAAGGGGAGGAATTAATAAGTCTTTAAATGTTTTATAGAATTCTACTGGGAATGCATCCTCTCCTGGTGTTTTATTGTTTGGTAGTTTTTTTAATATCTCCTGTAATTCTTCTATTTCAAATGGTTTTATTAATTTATTTTGCTCCTCTATTTGTAATTTCGGTAGTTCAATTTTAGTTAGAAATTCATCTATTTTGTCTTCTTTCCCTTCGTTTTCAGTTTGATATAATTGCTCGTAGAATTCCCTGAAGTTTTCATTGATTTTTTGTCCTTTTTACTTAATGCCAATACCATTCTTTTAGTTTGTTCTGTCTTAAGCTGCCACGTTAGAATTTTGCGCATTTTTTCTCCTAGCTCATAATATTTCAGTTTTGTCTTCATTATGTTCTTCTCCACCTTATATGTTTGTAGTGTTTCATATTTTATTTTTTTAACTGCCAATTCTCTTCTTTTAGTTGTATCTTCCTTTATTGCTAATTCTTTTTCTATATTTGTTATTTCCCTTTCCAACTGTTCTGTTTCCCAATGGTAGTCCTTCTTCATCTTAGTTACATAACTTATTATTTGCCCTCTGATGAACGCTTTCATTGCGTCCCATAGTATAAACTTATCTTTCACTGATTCCGTATTTATTTCAAAGTACATTTTAATTTGTCGTTCAATTAATTATCTAAAATCCTGTCTTTTAAGTAGCATGGAGTTTAATCTTCATCTATACATTGTTGGTGGGATGTCCTCTAGCTCTATTGCCAATAACAGGGGTGAGTGGTCCGATAATAGTCTAGCTTTATATTCCATTTTCCTAACTCTCCCTTGAATGTGGGCTGATAACACGAATAAGTCTATCCTTGAGTATGTTTTATGTCTACCCGAATAGTATGAATATTCCTTTTCCTTTGGGTGTTGTTTCCTCCATATATCCAAAAGTTGCATTTCTTGCATCAATTTAATTATAAATTTGGTTACTTTGTTCTTTCTGTTAGTCTTTTTCCAGTTTTATCCATGTTTGAGTCCAAATTAAGGTTAAAATCCCCTCCTATTAGTATGTTCCCTTGCGTATCTGCTATCTTCAAAAAGGTATCTTGCATAAATTTTTGATCTTCTTCATTAGGTGAATATACATTGAGTAAATTCCAAAATTCTGAATATATCTGACATTTTATCATTACATATCTTCCTGCTGGATCTATTATTTCCTCTTCTATTTTGATTGGTACATTTTTATTGATTAATATAGCTACTCCTCTGGCTTTTGAATTATATGATGCTGCTGTTACATGTCCTATCCTATCTCTCTTTAATTTCTTGTGTTCCACTTCAGTTAGATGTGTTTCTTGTACTAATGCTATATCAATTTTTTATTTTTTCAGTAAATTTAACAGTTTCTTCCTTTAGATTTGGTTATGTATTCCATTAATATTTAAAGTCATATAGTTCAACATTGCCATTTCATACTTTGTTTATCTTTCCTTTCTGTTTCCTCATCACCACCTTCCCTTCTTATCCATTTCTACTTTGTTTTTTTGAACACATTATAAGACAACATTTCTAAAACATAAAATATTTCCACTATTCTCATATCTAAAATTCCTTTAACCCCAATAGTCCCTCCCCTTTCTGAGTTGCCCTTTGTCCCTTGTCGGGCAACCACATCTCCCCTTTCCATTTGGATTTGCGAATCCGCTCGCAAGTGCTGATTTCGCAGTGACTGTAATTCTTCCCCACCCAGCCCCCTCCCAGAAAAGATTTTAACCTTCATATATAACAAAGGTCACTCTCTTAATTCCCTCCTTACTTCCTTTCTTCCCTTTCTTTCCCTTCTTAGTTCTTACCTCTACTCTATTTTTTATATATACACATATATACACATACACACATACCTATAGTTTGTTGTCATTTTTGTTCTTGTTACATCTCTTCATCTCTCTGTCTGTTTTGTAGTTGTTCTGCAAATTTTCGTGCTTCTTCTGGATCCGAGAATAGTTTGTTTTGCTGCCCCAGAATAACTATTTTAAGTACCGCTGGGTATTTTAACATAAATTTGTAACCTTTTTTCCCATAGGGTCATTTTTGCTGCATTGAACTCCTTCCTCTTCTTCAGGAGTTCAAAACTTATATCTGGATAGAAAAAAATTTTTGACCCTTGTATTCCAGTGGTTTTTTGTCTTCTCTTATTTTTTTCATTGCCTTCTCCAATATATTTTCTCTTGTTGTATATCTTAGGAATTTTACTAGAATGGATCTTGATTTTTGTTGTGGTTGTGGTTTAGGGGCTAATGTTCTGTGTGCCCTTTCTATTTCCATTTCTTTCTCTAATTCTTGTCTTCCTAGGACCCTGGGGATCCATTCTTTTATAAATTCTTTCATATTTTTGCCTTCTTCATCTTCCTTAAGGCCCACTATCTTTATATTGTTTCTTCTATTATAATTTTCCATTATATCTATCTTCTGAGCTAACAGCTCCTGTGTTTCTTTAACTTTTTTATTAGATTCTTCTAATTTCTTTTTTAAGTCATCTACTTCCATTTCTATGGCTGTTTCTCATTCTTCCTCCTTGTCTACTCTTTTTCCTATATCTGCCATGATCATCTCTAATCTATTCACTTTTTCTTCTGTACTTTTTATTCTTCTTTTTATTTCACTGAATTCTTTTGACTGCCATTCTTTTACTGTTTCCATATATTCTTTAAAAAAATATATATCCATGTACTTGCCCTTCCCTTCATCTTCCTTTTCTCTGTGTTCTTCCTCCTCTTCTTCTGAGTCCACTCCAGGATCTGTGTCCTTTACCTCTGTCTCTTCTGGTTTTCTTGTTGAGTTGTTTGTTTTATTTTGTTGGGTATTTTTGGTCTTCTTATTTTTATTAGAAGTGTCTTGGTGTTGGTCTTCTTCCTCTGGGTTGGTCATCTGTTGTTTCTTTGATTTCTTATTTTTATTCTCTTCCTTCTTGTTCTCATTATTTTCTATGTTTTCCTCTTGCTGTTGTGTTGTAGTTGCCTGTTTCGGCTGTGGAGGATTCACACATGCGCGGTTGCGCACTTTTGTTTGGCTCCGTGAGCCATTTTTGTAGTCCTGAGTTCGGGGCTTCGACTGACTTCAGGGAGCGGGCTTCTCTCTCCACTGCGGGCCTCCTCGTACAGGTAAGACCTTCACCTTCTTCTTCCGACGTCTTTCCTTCTTTTCTTCCCGTTGTTTTTGGTTTTTCTTTTCGCTGCCATTTTCTCCACACTTTTACTTTCATTTTGTTCTGGTTTTTATGTTTGTGCCTTTGTTTTTTCTCTATCTTTTTTTAACTTTTCTGGAGAGGGCTGGAGTTCCCCTACCGGCCACTACTCCATCACGTGACTCCTCCACCAATGGATATATTCTACAGAGAACTAGCAATAGGCAAGAGGAATGTTGATAGACCCCAGCTTCGCTTCAAGGACCTCTGTAAGCGCGATATGAAAGCCTCAAAAATCAAGAGTGCTGGAGGGATATAGCAGATGACCACAACAAATGGCGAGGTACTCTTCAATCACATCTTGATCTTGAGTCAGTTTGAGGAATGGAGAGTTAAACAGAGCACAGCGGATAGCGGACAATATTTCAATAATGCCCTACACATGCAGCAACTGTGGCAGAGCCTGCTGTTCCAGAATTGGCCTCAATTGACAGTTGGCGCTGCTCAACAAACCAGTGACTACCAGAGGTGCAGTATTCATGGTCGACCACAACCAACAGAGGCCAAGAAGAGAAAGAATCTAGAACAGTGGTTCCCAACCTTCTACTTTCCACTCACATACCACTTTAAGTATTCCTTTATTAATCACAGAACACTGATGGCATAGAGAATACTTAAAGTGGTATATGAGTGGAAAGTAAAAGGCTGAGAACCACTGATCTAGAGGCACTGGACTTCAGGCTTCTGTATGTTCTTTCTGAAGGTAGCAGTAAGTAGTGCCACCAGGGTTATGAGGGCTTTTTATGATATCGACAGCTTTTTAAAGGCAGTGTCTCACATAAATGTCTTCAATGGATGAGAGGTCAGTGCCCATGATGGACAAGATAGATTGAGCACATTCTGCAGCTTACTGCATTGCTGCCCCTCTAATTACCTAATTAGACTGTGATTCAACCATTTAGTATTCTTTCCACAGTACACGTGTAGAAATTTGATAGAGTATTCAACAACACAAAAAACTCCTCAGAATTCTTAGAAAATAGCATTGGTGTGCCTTCTTCACATTTACCTCAGTTTACTGGCGAGGTCCTCTAATATTTATACTCCCAGGAATTTGAAGGTATAAAGTCTAAATCATTACCTCATCAATGCAGATAGGTGCATGTTCTTTTTGCTTCTCCTTCATGAAATTCACAATGAGCTCATTAGTTTGCTGTCATTGCAAGCAAGATAGTTGTTCTGGTACCACACAACCAGAAAGTCAATCCCCATCCTCTGTTCTCTCTCATCATTTCCAGTTATTCAGCCTAAAACCATGCTGTTAGCAAATTTATAAACTACATTTGAGTCAAACTTGGCTACACAATCATAGGGAAAAGAGCAGAGGACTAAGCATACAGCCTTAGGGTGTTCCTGTGCTGATGGTTAATGTGAGCTGTTGCTAATTCATGCTGATTGGATCTGCCAATAAATAAATCAAAGATCCAGTTGCAGAGAGACAGACAGAGCCCCAGATCTCTTACTTGGATATAAATTTTGCAGGTGATGATAGAGTTGAATGCCAAGCTATAGGGAATGAACAGCCTGATGAGGGTGTTCTTGTGGTCCAGGTGATCCAACACAGAGTGGAGGGCCAACAAGATGGAATCTGCCTGTTGCAGTAATAGGTGAATTGAAGTAGGTCCAGGTATTTCCTGAGACAATTGATTTGTTCATAACCAATTTCTCCAAGCACTTCATTACGGTAGACATAAGTACCATCTGCTGACAGTCATTTAGGTAGGTCACCTTGCTCTTTTTAGGCATTGGAATAATGGATATCCTTTTGAAGCAGGAGAGGACCTCAGATCATGGGCGGCATAGTTGGTGTAGCAGTTAGCTCAAATCTTTTACTGCACCAGCAATTGGGACTGGGGTTCAAATACCACACTGTCTGTAGTTTGTACATGCTGCCTGTGTCTATGTGGGTTTTCCCTGGGGGCTCTGGTTTCCTCTCACCATTCAAATAAAAAGTACCAAGGGTGTAGGTCAATCAGGTGTAATTGGGCAGCACAGGCTTGTGAGCCTGTTACCATGCTAAATTTAAAAGTTTTAGCAGCAAGAGGTTGAAAATGTCTGTAAAATGTCTAGCCAGTTGATCTGCACAGGATGCAAAGACATGACCAGGTACACTGGGTTGGATGCTTTCTGAAGATTCATCCCTCAAAAATACTTTTCACATTAACTTCAGAAACTAGGAATACAGAGTTGTGGGGACATGCAAGGAAGCATCATTGTTTTTTCTTTGAAGCAAGTCTGGAAGGCACTGAGCTCATCCAGAAGAGATGCATTGCAGTTGATGCTGCTGCCTTGTTTCACCTTACAGGAGGAGAATGACAGCAAAGGCGGCTTTCAGAGCTTGCAGAGGGATCTGGACCAGCTGCAAAAATGGCAGATGGAATTGAACACTGACAAATGTGAGATTTTGCATTATGGAAAGACAAACCAAGATAATACCATACATAGCAAATGGTAGGACAATGAGAAGTGCAGTAGAACAGAAGGATCTGGGAATACAGATGCACAATTCCCTCAAAGCAATGTCACAGTTAGACAGTGTCATGAAGAAAGCTTTTGGCACAATGACCTTCATAAATCAAAGTATAGAGTATAGAGCTGGAAAGTTATGGTAAAATTGTATAAGACATTGGTTAGGCTAATTTTGGAGTATTGTGTGCATCTTTGGTCACCTAACCTAACTACAGGAAAGATATCAATAAGATTGAAAGAGTAATCCTGATATATTTTTATTAGGGAATATGCAATCACTAATTGATTTAGGTTTAAAGGATTATCAGATTTCCTTTATCTATTTAGCTTTAGCTGTGGCCAAGAAATGTATAGCACTTACTTGGAAAGACAGAAATATATTAACTTTAGATAGGTGATATTTGGAGATGAAATCCTGTTTGACCATGGAAAGGATATCTTTTTCAATTCAGGATAGGATGTCTTTTTATAGGTTAAAGTGGACTCCGTTTGTTAATTATATGCATTTAAGTTTGCTTTAAATATGTTTTTAAGTGTGATATTTTAGTATTGATAACTTTTTTTTGTTAGTAACTTTACTTGTTATGTTTTATCTTTTTTTTGTAAGTGGGCTTTTTTTCTTATATATAATATTGTTCACTTTATTAACTCTTCACTCTTTATTTGGGGGGGTTAAGTTAAGTTAGGTTATTAATGTTGTGTAATAATTATTGGGGGGGGGGGGGTTAGTTTATTTAGTTTACCGATGTGGTACTGTAATTTTATTATCTTACTTTTAATCTTTTTAAATGTAATCTTCTATTTTATTCATGTTATAAAATCTTAAATAAAGTTTAAAAAAAAGATTGAAAGAGTAAAGAGATGTACTGGAATGTTGCCGGAAATTTGGGAACTGAGTTACAAGGAAAGGTGAAACAGATTAGGACTTTATTCCCTGGAGCGAAGAATGAGGGGAGATTTGATGGAGGTACACAAAATTAAGAGGGGTACAGATAGATTAAATGCAAGGTCTTTTTCTAGTGAGGTTAGACAAGATACAAACCACCGGGCATGAGTTAAGAGTGAAATGGGAAAAGGTTAAGGGGAACATTAGGGGGAAATTTCTTCACACAGAGAGTGGTGGGGGTGTGGAATGAACTGCCAGCAAGAAGTGGTGAATGCAGGCTCATTTTAACATTTAAGAAAAATTTGAACTGATACATGGATGGGAGGGGTATGGACAGGGTGCAGGTGTTACGGAGTCCAGAGGACCCCAAAAACCAGCAGCAACAGATATGCACCACAACACAGGGTTACTTCAACAAAAGTAGTTTTTAATTATAATTGAACAAGAAAACAGAATTAAATTTTAACTTATTACTTAACCTACCTAACTACTTAATTCTCCTTTTAATACTAAGCGCAGGTGTGTGTAATGCATATTTAAGATTAGAAAAGTTCTTTGGATCACAATCCAATCTCACTGGTTGCAGGCAATTCTTGTACTGTGCACAGAAGTTAACTAACAAAATTCACCAGTTTTTGGTGCTTAACAGGCAAATAGTTACCACTCAGGAGGGTTCTTGCTAGTTTTCAGAGAAAGATTCCTTTTCCAGGACATTCGCAACTGATTCCTTCTCAATTTGTCTTGCTGACGAAACTTGCCCCCTTCAGGGTTCTCCAGATGATCCTCTTTCTTTCAGGTCACCTTTCATACAGCCAGTCTTCTCTTTTGACCAGACAGCCTTCCAAAGTTTGCCAGCTTGTCCCTCTGGAACACATTTCTGTCTCTCTCCTCCCTGTTGCACACCCACCCTTGCTGAGAGCAAAACTCTTCTCTGCCACCTCCAAAGATCATATTCCCAGGCAAGCAGAATGTCGATACTTTCTTGCCTTTTGCAAAAAGCACTGCAAAAGTCCTGCAAATATTCTGTGTTTTAAAATGTTTGTGTGCAACCTGCTCTAACAATTCCTCCCAAACCACCTCTAAATACTCTTGTCACACCTTTCCCCTATAAAAAGAATTTTAATTCTTGAGTTAAAATTCAGTTATAACTAAACTGTCTTAAAATTATGAAAGAGATAACAAATTACAATATATAACATGTTATAATACAGTAATTCAATTTTTAAAGTATTTTTATACACAATCAATTTTAATATCTTGACAATCGGAAATCACATTATTTACACCTCTGATATGATTAATTTGCAGATCATATTCTTGTAATATCAAACTCCAGTTTAATAATCTTCTGTTTTTATTCTTCAGTGGGACTAGGCAGAATTAAAGGTCAACACAGTCTAGAAGGGCTAAAAAGCCTGTTGCTGTGCTGTAATATTCTATGATTTTACAATTCAGTGGTGTGCAACCCCTGCTACAACTGCTGAGCTTCCTCTGAGACCCCAGCTTAGTCCAGAATTGTCTTTATGCATTCATCTTCAGGTGGTTGTACCTGCACTCCCTGTTTATGAATCCATTGATCTGAACACACCAGACCTGGTACAGTTTGTACATCTCATGGCTTCTGGTTTGGATACAGCCAGATTGTCTTAGTATGAAAATACCTGAAACTTGATGTTACCCATCCGAAGCCTGACTCATTTTTTTCCCCCCAAATCACAGGAAATGGGAGGCACCCACGCAGCATTAACTGGAATAGAAAATACAATGGAAAAACTCAACAGATTAACAATTTTTAATTTAAAAAAATTAAACATATAACACAGTTACAAGCCCTTCCTGCTCACAAGCTCGTGCTACCCAAATACCCCAATTAACCTTCAAGTCCTGTACATTCTGTAAAAAGACAGAAGTAATGTTTCATAACAACTATATTAACATGATATATTGAAACTAGTGTGACAGATTTATGTTATGATTAATCTTTAATTACAAAATAACTAAAGATTAACCATAAAGGTGTTTGGGTGGACAGGGGCACATTTACAGACAGCACAGACCTTTACGCACAGAAACCATTTTGAAAGTCGAAATGTCTGTTAAGCCATTGTTCTGCTGGAAGCCTGTTTGCTTAAAAAGACTGTTAATTCAAAACTGCAAACAGTCATAAAAGTCTTATTGAGATCTCAAAACAATTGGTGTTTGCTGGAGAAACATCTGTGTATGCAAGAAAGCCATTTGCTAGTTGAGCTGTGCAGACGGATCAGAGTCTGATCCATTTAAACTTCTGAAAGAGATGCTTTTAGCATATAGATGTAAAATAACTTAGAAAGAAACTTCAAAAGACAGAAATGATGTCATGTCATGTGGTAAAGACACCAAGACAGAAAGCATTTGAATATTAAAGAACTAATTTTAAACAGAAACCAGAAGACACCTGGCCATCCTGTAGGTAACAAAGGATAGAAGCAGTTGCTTGGCCATCCTATGAATAACACCAGATTGAAATACGGTAACCATAAAAGGTACTGTTGCGTGTTACTCCTAGTCAAAGGAGAACACAGATTAAGTGGCTTTTGAAGGACAAAGATGACTTCTGACTTTAAAATAAAGAGGGCAATTCAACTGTGTCCTTTTCTACATAGGCACTTTGTTTAACCCTTGTCTGGGTTTGTGAAATCATTATGGAAGGAAACAAGCACTTCGCTTTCTCTTTGAAAAGAAGACATTCATATTGTGGAACACAGATTCTTAAATCTCCATGCAAGAGAGAGAAAATCATTCCTATGAAGAAACATTGCTCTGAAAACCACTCTACAAGAAATTTGTGAGTTTTACAGAGGTCTGATGACTTGATGCTTCAAAATACTTCACAACTGCTTTTGAGCAAATCTGATGCCTCACTTTTACTCCATAATTGCTTTTGAACAGCTGTAAAGACTTTGAGTTTCAACTTCCTGAGGCTGAACTTAAAAATCATCTCTTCAGAGTTGTATCTGAACTATAATGGTTTTGGTTTTAACACACATTTTGCACATAGTGGGGTTAAGTAAGAAGAGTTGTTATGAATAAGAAGAAAATATAATTTCGAAATATCTTGGATATTACCATCGAGCTCATTTAGTTCGTAACACTAGTAAAAATACAAAGTCCGCTGAAATTATTCCAGGAGGAAAACAATCAAAGCCAAAGCTAATTGCTTCGGGGATAGTTTTTCCCTTTACCTACAAAGCATTGCAGAATATTCAAGACATCCGCCACCGACTCCAACGTGCGCAGGCGCTATAAAGAGAATCCGCGCTCGAGCTTCCGACACCCGTTCGATCCATGAGCGCGCACCTCCGATACCCAGGGAGCGCGCTCCACGGATACCCAGGGAGCGCGCTTCATGCCCGACCGCCGCCCCTATTGTCTCTTTTGCCGCCTGCATGTGCGCGCACGGCTCCAATCGGCGCCGCTGCTGCAAGATGGCCGCCCAGGATGAGCTGAGTAAGTTTGGAGAGAGGAGGGGAGTTAAATGACCAATAAAAGGGGCTTGAATAAGCTTATGTATTCGCAACAAATATTAAATCTCCCTCTTAACATTACGCACAGTAGGATGGAGGCAATAGAGCCACTGGAGAAGGTTTACATCTTGATGTATATATTTTTTTAAAACTGCCTCCATGTCGAACTCTTCAAAATCCCGACCAGGTTTAAATTGTCTCTAAATTACTGGGTGCCTTAAAAAGTTGAGTTGGAAGGATTGTCATGCTCAAGCGGTGAAACTGAAGGCCCTACGTCAGGATCTCAGACCTCGGCCATAATCACTCCCAGCTCTTTAAACTGCAAAGCAGTTGGAGCCCAGCACTGCCACCGCCCCGAGGGGGGTGAGAAGCTACCTTCTCTGATCATTCAGAGCCACCTTCCAAACTATCGAGCGTTATTGGAGTGTAGGCACGTGTATGAGATTGCTTGCACAACTGGCAAGGGAGGCTCAATGTGATTCCACTCTATTTCCAGTAAATCGAAAGTGAACTTCAATCTTAAACAAAAGTATAAACTCCAAGGCTTACAAGATGGGGAATATAAACTCCAAACTCGTTCTATCCAAGAGAGATGCACCTGTATATTCGTTTTATCTTACTATACATTTTGCTCCTGTATTAAACTGAAGTGAGATTCTTCAGGTTTCAAAGACTGTCAGTTGAGATTAGTTTGGTGCAAGTCATTGCATCATGACATGAGAGATTTTTCAAAGTTCTTTTAATAAAAAGACTGATGTCATTGTGTTGCAACAAATGCAGAGGAAATTTGGCAGGGGAGGATTTTAGTTATGGGGAGAGATTGGATAATCTGAGCTTGTTTTTCCTGGAGACAAAATCTAACCTAGTGAGGAATATCGGATTATAAGAGGCATAGGGTAGAAAGGCAAAATCTTTTTTCCTATGGTAGGGGTATCAAAAACAAGAGCATAGCAGAGGAAAGGATTTTAAAGAGGATCTAAGAGTTTTGTTTTATTTTCAGAGATTGATATCGAATGTGCTGTCAGAGGAAGTAGTGGAATGAGATATAATTATCACATTTAAATCAGGATTTATGAAGCAGATGCCTCTAATGCAGACAAATGAGATTAGTGTAGATGGGCAAAAAGATTGACATTGTCATGGGCCAAAGAGACTTTATTTGTACTATACAGCATGACTCTATGACTCTAAACCTCCAGATTATAAATCAATTGGTCTCCCTAATATACTGTGCCATACAAACCTGAAATGTCCCAGTTTGATTCTTAATCCAGAGGTTGACAGCCACACTTGAGGCAACTTTGAGAAACTTGAAATTTATTTTTCTGCCTGTGCACCAGTTCTTGGGGAAATTATCTAGTTTTTTCCATCACTAATTATTATTGAAGAATAACCTTCAGTTACCAAGATTTCAGTCTTGAAATTCCCTCTCCCAATCTCTGCATTCCCTATTTCCTCCTTTAATATCTTCTCTTTGATCAAACAATTGATCCTGTCCTAATATTCTGGAATATGCTGTCAAATTTTGTTTGATGATACTTTTGTAAAGAGACAGGATAATTTGATATATTAAATATACTTTATAAATATGTTTTTGTTTGTGATCACAACTGGAATATTAGGACTGAATAGAGTCTGAACTTAAAAATGTTTGCCAGCACTTCAGATTGTGTCTAGTGGAAGTGAGAAATTAGTGACAGCTAAGCAACAATTGGGACTCTCCAAAGAGAAATGGATGATTTTATTGAAGTTTCTTTTTTTAAAAAGTGAAAATGTTTGTAATGCAGATATTACACAAGATCCATTTTCACTTGTTCGTCACAAATTTAAAATTGTTGAGTCATACAGTGTGGAAACAGGCCTGTGTGCCTAATGCCCATGTTAAACAAAATGTCTCAAAGAAACATGTCCCACTTGCCTGTGTTTGGCTGATATCCCTCTAAATTGGTCACCCTACTCTAAACCCATCTTATCTATGTATCTGTCCAATTTTATGGCAGTAATTACAAGGTACAAGAAGTCCTCACTACCAGGTAGAATGGTTGAAGCAGACAACATCAACACAATAACAATTTGATCCAATGCAAACAAGAGAAAGCAATTTGCGGAATAACAGAAATCAGGTGAAAACTTGCTTGGAATATAAACCCCTTAAATAGGTTGGACCACATGGGTTTTTTTGGCTATCTTCCTCATGAATATTTTTTCATGGTTGATGATGACTTGGTTCCACTCCAGATCTGAGGAATGGAAGATGTCTGTGTGCAAATATTTTTGATTCAGGTTGGCTACTGAACAACATGTTAAACATGATTTTGACAGAGCAAGGACTTGGATTAATGTCAAGGAGGTCCAAGATAATTGGAAATCATGCTCTGCCACTTAAACCTAGCACACATGTGGACAGGTATGCACATGAACACAAATCTTTGTCAACACTTACTTCTTCACTCCTCCCATCGGGCCTTGCTGCCGTGATTTTCTACCTGCTTCTGTGCATTTTTACTGTTTTTTTAAAACTTCTTCCAATTCCTCTCCTCCCCTCCCTTTTCTCATTAGGCATCTTTTCTCTTGAATATCCCCAGGGTCCACAAGTGTCCAGTTGCTGAAAATTCACTTCCCCCTGGTGAGACCTCTCCTAACAGCCATCATTTTATCCCTGACCTTTATTCATTCACAGCATCAGTTGAAAATTTTGTGTAATACTAATTAGTTCTTAAAGTTTCACTTAACTGTGTATTAATTAATATGATATCTTTAGCAATTGATGTTTGTGTAACTGATTAGGCATCCTTTATTACTTATAAGGGCAGTTAGCATATTAACTTAAACTCAATACCTCTGTGTTATTAAACAATTGTGGAAATTCTCACTTTCAATTCAGGTAATATCTCATACCTTGTTAAAAAAATAACATCATCCCAAAGTTCTTGTCTGATACTGTAGACAAAGCTATTTCCTCACATTAGTAGAACAACATGCGATATTCTGTAAAAGCTACTTGTAGTGCACCACTGAAATCCAGAGCATACAGTAAATCAGAGTTTTGCTGTAGTTTCTTTTGTAATTTTCACAGTAATCGTCATTGAAACAAACAATATAACTCTGTAAAAGACCAGCTGAGTTCCTTCAGCATTCCTAAGTTCGACTCTCATCTCTGTCTTGATTTATGAAGACCTTGTTCAGGTCCTTCTGCTTAGAGCAGAAAATACATTGCCAAAATAGATTTCTGTGTGTTACCCCCTTCAAATCATGGTCTCTATGTCACTTCACTTTGGTAGTTGGACCTAATTTGTCCTGTAGAAAAGATCTTATCTGAAGGTAGCAGTGGAATGTCTTATTTAATAAATCGTACTTCTGCCTATGTGGTTCGAATGACATTAGTTGCTCCTGCTTGTAACAGTCCTGTATACACCTGACACCATTCCGACGGTAGGAGTCCAGGATCTTGTTACCTACATTCAATGGTATTAATCAATTTGGAGTCTGGTGTTTTTGGGGACAGCCCTACTTTTATTCCTAAATATTGGTTAATGTTATTCCAGATATCGACAATTTGTTTCAATATAGGGTTGTCCATTTTTCCAGATAACAATTTGGCATTCCATTTGTAGATAAAGTCTTTTGCCACCTTCATACCCACCAAGTGCAGACCAATTTGTGCCCATGATGCTACCTCTCTCCCCTAAAGAATGAGGAGATGTATCTCAATTGGGCTGCCCAATAGTATTTTTTGAAATCCAGCATTCACAATCTGCCCAGACTGCAATCCTAGGCCAATTTCTCCACAGAGACCCTGGCTACCTTTCCATTCCATAAAAATGCTCTCACTTGTGAAAACAAGCTTTGAAAAAAAAACCCTGGGGTAATGCCACGGGCAGTGTCTGAAAGAGATACTGAAGCTTTGGCACAAATTCATTTTAACGCAGCTGACCCTGCCCATCAACATTATGGGCAGGGACATCCACCTGTTTAGGGCCACCTCGATTTTTCCCATCAAGGGGGTATAATTTAATTTGTAGAAATTATTTAGATTATTATCTGTTTTGACTCCTAGGTATTTAATCCCATTTTGTGGCCACTTTAAGTAACTATTCTCTTAACATTGGCTATTATCTCCCACTGTAAGTGCATAATTTTGCACTTGTCCCAATTGATCTTGTACCCGGAGACCTTCCCATAGTCTTCCAGAGTAGAGTGCAGTTTGGACTGCGAGTCTACTGGATCTGTCAAATATATCAACACATCTTCAGCAAAAAGGCTGATCCTGTGTTCTTCCTGGCCTTTGATTTTGTATTTCAGCTTTTTGTTTGTTAAAACCCTGTTCTGATCTCCTGAGCCCAATTTTTTTTTTCTAAATGAGCAATTTCTTGCTCTAATTCACCCACCTCCTTTTCATACTCTTTCCTTACTGTTTTAATATATCCAATTATTTGACCCCTCAAATATGCTTTGAGGGGGTCCCATAAGAAGAATTTATCTGCAGTAGAAGTACAGTTGCCCTCACAAAACATATCTATCTAGCTCTTATGAAACTAGAAAACTCCGGCTTCTTTAACAGCAACGCATTAAGATGCTATCTGTATACCGTCTCCTGCTTGTCTGGCATTTCAATCTTAATTATTGGGTGAGTGATCTGAGAGAAGTCTTGCAGTGTACTCAACCTCTGACATTCTCCCTGTTAGGACTGAGAGGGCACCCTGCATCCACTCTAAATTTCTCCCCATGTAGTGGGCTCTTTTGCCCACTGCTTGGAACAATCTGTCCTCCATGAGATCCAATGCCTCCATCATGTCTCGCAGGGAGGGCTCCGAATCTCCCTATCTGCTTTGCTTCATTAGTGTTTTTTTTTCTGGGTCTCATAGCCTTGTGAAGCTTTCTTCCATTGCCTCCGTCACTGCCTGCATCACCATCGCGACCCTCACCCTCATCGCTCTCGCTGCTAGAGCTTGCCATCTCCTGACCCGACGCTGGATCCGCCACTGGGAGTCACGGCATCACCCGACCCAATGTCAGCTATGCCTCCAGAGTTCGCTGCACTGCTCGACCCGATGCTGGATCTGCCATTGAAGTTTGTTGCGCTGCCTGACCCGACACTGGTTCCTCCCAACTTTTTTGCCTCCCGGCTCAGCTCCTTGCCTGTGCCTCCCGGCCTCACCACCCCACAATCACCACACTCACTGTCATCGACACGAGTATTGCGCCCGACGTGAAGGCGCTGGACCTGATGCTCTCATTGTGGGCTGGGGGGAGGTCCCAAACCTCTCCCCAAGGCACTTCACAGGGCTCCCAGCTGTCTTCTGCTGGTCTGAGGAGTTGTCTCCTCCTTGGTCTCATCTCTCCTGCTGGGCGGGCTGTTCAGTTAGGGTGTCAACTTCTTTGGTATGTCTTGAGGTGGCCCTACCATTTTCCCCACCACGAGGCACTTCGAGTTGAGCTTCCAGCTTTAATGCTGCTTCCTTGGCGTTCCTGTTTGTAAGTTTGTTTTTTTTTGTCATTATTTTGGTCAAAACACCTTCTCATGCTACCTACACGTATTTTGGCTATCCTTTAGAATTTTTTTCTCAGTTTATTTTCTTAAAAGTCAGGGAGCTCTGGGATTCTATCTCCTACTCACTCTGCATCACGTGACCCAATTTGCCAGTTTTCCTTTTAGTATTGTGGAATTGTTTCAGAAATTGAATTTCAGACTCACTTTATATGAAAATAAAATGATTACTGGTGACCCTTCGGATTCTTTTTACTGATCACCTTAAATCTGTATAATATAGGCAGAAAAATACCATTTTTATTCCGTTAACAACCAATAATGCTGTTGGAAATGATATACCAGTCTCACTTAAAGCAATCTGATCTGGTGGAATCGTTCACAGCACAGAAGGAATTTAGTTTTTTGACTGTTTGGCAGCCCATGAATTGTGGATTTTTTTTTGTTGGATAGAAACTTTTGTCCTTTTTATATTATTGGATAGCTTCCAATAGAAGCTAAAAGTAAAGGACATAAACAGGTGGAAAAATTGCAAAAGACTGAGGGGGATCAGCAAGAAGCTATGGATCTTATCAGACCCAATGACATAAGCAAGGATCACATTTAACTTCTACAAATGGAATCTCTGAAGATGACTGGTATACAGAATAAGAAAAACAGGTGCTTTAAGATGATCCAAGGTTATTTTCAGAACCAAGATTTTGGAAACATGGCCAATTCTGTGGTTAAAGGGAAAATTTTCAGTGAATTTAGCTGCACGCAGGAGAGATCAGGAAAAGAAATTGACTAAGGGGAATCTAAACAATATTGTTCGATGCAGAATGCAAAGAGCAAAATTTTGGGGGAAAAAGTAATTTAGCATTAAAATTGTACAGTAATTGTAAAGAGAGCCCATTATGGCTAGATCAGAAATGTCAACTAAATGTTTTTGGATATTCAATTTCTAGAAAGTTGTTGAAAATATAGACAAAGGGGTAGAAGGAATTCATTGGAGCCATTTATGCCAATGTATTGGGAGGAAACATCATTGAGGTCAGTTATATGGCCAGTGCTATATTATAGAATTTAGAGCAGTGGGAAGGAAACTGAAAGCAGAATTATCAACAACTCACTACATGAAAGCAAAATAATTACCAGTAACCCTTTTGATGCATTTTATGAAGCACTTTAAATATACATCCTCTGTTTATCAACTCAAAAACAAACCGAGAAATACGTGGAATTTGTATTCATTTTACAACTAATTAGCAATGGTGGAAGAAATTGTAAGCTCATGAAAGTCTTATTTAAATGAACATCAGATTGTCTACCCTGATTATATCCTCTAAAATGTAACAAGAATTTAGTGTTGTAAAAGCAATTACAGGTACACAATCTTTTATCTGGAACCCTTTGGGGACAGTGTTTTCTGAATTTTGGATTTTCCCAGATTTCAGAAAGCCAGATTTAAGCCCTCCTGAATTGTGCCGCCGTATCCACCCCCACCCCCTTCACGCTGCCGTCTCCACCCTCGCCTACCTGATTCGTGCTGCCTGTCACTCGCCCACCCGACTCGCGCTGCCGGTGTCTCTCTGTCCCCCCCTCGCCCGCCGGGCTCGCGCTGCCGGTGTCTCTCCCCCCCCCCCCCCACCTGCCCGGCTCGCGCTGCCGGTGTCTCTCTCGCCCGCCCGGCTCGCGCTGCCGGTGTCTCTCTCGCCCGCCCGGCTCGCGCTGCCGGTGTCTCTCTCGCCCGCCCGGCTCGCGCTGCCGGTGTCTCTCTCGCCCGCCCGGCTCGCGCTGCCGGTGTCTCTCTCGCCCGCCCGGCTCGCGCTGCCGGTGTCTCTCTCGCCCGCCCGGCTCGCGCTGCCGGTGTCTCTCTCGCCCGCCCGGCTCGCGCTGCCGGTGTCTGTCTCGCCCACCCCACTTGCTGGATTTTAGATGTCAGGATAAAAGATTGTGTATCTGTATAATAACAAGTATTTTAATTAACTGTAGTCAATTAGGATAGATAGGCTGAGACAGTGTTAATTTCCCATCTCTATTTGTACTTGAGAGGTGGTGGTGAGCCACCTTCTTCAACCGTTGCAAACCTTCAAGTGTGAATATATCCATAATGGTGTTTGAAAAGGAGTGTCAGGATTTTGACCCAGCAGCAATGAAGGAACAATAATATAATTCCATCTTAGGATAGTATATGGCTTTCAGGGGAACTTCCAGGTGGTGATGTTCCCATGTTTTTCTTGCCTTTGTCCTTCAAGCTGGTAGAGATTATGAGTTTGGAAAGTGCAGTACAAACTGCTGCGACTATGAGTTAATGGTGGAGTGAGTCATTGGTGTGGATGTAGTACTATCAAGCAGGGAGCCATATCCTGTCTGGTATTGAAGATCTACTTATCCAGGCAAGTGTTCTTGAGTCTTATAGATGGCAGTCAGAGGTGAGTTACCACAGGATTGCTAGCCCCTGACCTGCTTTTGCAGCTACATTTTGTATATGGTAACACCTAGGATATTTAAAGCAGGGATTTAGTGATAAGTGAAGCACGATAGGCTGCAGACACTGTGATTGTAGTAAACACATTGAAATGCTGGAGGCACTCATCTGGTCTTTTCAGCATTCAAAGGAGACAAAGATGTATTGCTGACATTTCGGGCCTGAGCTCTTATTCAGGGAAAAATCTGAAAAGGCAGAAGCAGGATATATCAGAAAGTCTCAGAATTCAAACAATGGGGGAGGAATCCAGGCCAACTAAAGGTGTTAATTGGATGTGATAAGGGTCTAGGTAGAATTTATCATATCTGCGAAAGGAGACTGGGAATGAAGAGATGATGGGGGAAGAAAAGGGTGGGGTTTTTTCCTCCAATTTGCAGGTGGTCTCAGTCTGGTGGTATATGAGACAATGAACAGACATGTAGGCAAGGGAATTGGATAGAGAATTGAAATGGTTGGCCACTGGGAGATCTCTGCTATTGTAGTGGCAGAGCCGAGGTGCTCAACAAATCGATCTCCTAGTCTACGTCCAATCTCTCCGACATATAGGAAACCACAGCAGGAGCACCGGATGCAGTAAATAACCTGCAGATTCACAAGTGAAATGTTGCTTCACTTGGAAGGTTTCTTTGGGGCCCCGAATAGTGCTGAGGGAGGAGATGTGGGCGCAAGCGGAGTATCTCTTGCAGTTAAGGGGACGATTGGTGGGGAGGGAGGGGTGATGGTAATACTATTGCATGTCAGCCATTGAATAGCTGGAGTTTCTTGTTGAACATTATTTGTCACCTATTAGTCCAGGTCTGGATGTTGTCCAGGTCTTGCTGAATTTAGTTGTGGACAGCTTCATTATATGAGGAGTTGTGGATGGTGCTGAACATTGTATTCCTACTGCATTGAAGGAATATCATTGATGAAGCAGCTGAAGTCAAGTTGGGCCAAGGACACTCCCCTGAGGAACTCCTCCAACCACCAAAACCAACTTCCTTTATGTGAGCTACGATTCCAACCAGAGGAGGGTTATTCCCCCTAATTCCCATTTACTCTATTTTAGGTAGAGCTCCTTGATCAGATGCTGGCTTGATGTCGAGTAGTTACTCTCACTACATCTCTGTAACTCAGCTCTTTTGTTCGTGTTTCGACCAAGATTGTAAAGAGCTCGAGTTAAATGCCTTTGACAAGAGTTTCTGTGAGCAAGTGGCACTTGATTCCCGCCCCCCAACCACCCACGGATCCCGCTCCTGCCGGGAGCCCGGGCCGATTTCTTTGATCCAGACGGCACCACACCTGATATTGAGAATGGAGTCACCATTGTCAATGTTGAAGATTTGGACCCAACTCCATTTGGCATCTTCCCAGCCAGGAGTAAAGGTTTTTTTTAATTGTTATTGTAATCACTTGCTTGCTTAATTTACAGATTTGTTACTTAGCAATTAGGGTGTCACTAAAGCATATGAAAAGTGCATACCATGTGCATTTGTATAATAAGTGACCTTAGGCCCTAGTTTTTGATTGTTCCCCGACTGTTTCTAATGATTTAAATCTATCGCATAAACTACGAAAAGTCCTTGTATGTCAGGGGAGCAGTTTCCTGGAGGGAGGGAGGGAGTTTTAGAAATGTTGGGGGTTTGGGCAGTGCAGCAGTGCCAAGCAACATGGCGGGACCTTGTCCAGCAGACAGTGAGTAGACTGGGGAGCCAGGCCAAAATGTCCAGTGCCGAACTGTGGGTGCCAAAACGTCTGAAGGGGTACAAAAGTTTTTATCACTAAAATATCCGTTGCCAAAATGCGAGCGCCAAAATAATCCAGCACCAAACTGTGGGTGCCAAAATGTCCGATTCCGACCAGGGGATGGCAAGCTATGGATAAATCTTCAGTGTTATTGTTGGATTGATGACCGGTCCATCGCCTTTGCAGTATCCAGTGTTTTTAACCATTTCCTGTTATCACATAGTTGAAGACTACCATCTGTCTTGCTGGGCATCACTGACAGAGACCAGGACAAATCATCCACTTGGCACTTCTGTTTGAAGATTCTTGCAAATGCTTCAGCTTTCTCTTTCACACTTGGGCTGGGCTCCCCTTTCATTAAGAAAGGGTATATTTATGGAACTTGCTCTTCTAATTAATTAATTATCCTCCACCATTCACAACTAGATGTGGCAGGATTGCAGAGCTTGTATCTGATTTGTTTGTTATAGAATTGCTTAGCACTTTCTGTTAAAAACACACAGAAATGCTGGAGAAACTCACCTGGACTTGCAATGTCCATGTGAGTTATTGATATATTACTAACTTTTCGAGCCTGAGATCTTCTTCAAGATGTAAGCAAAAAAAAGGAAAGGATCTGAATAAAAACTGAAGAATGGCAGAGGGAGGAGTCCAGACCAAAAGCCAAAAGGTGTTAATTAGATATGAGGATAGTTGAGAATTGATTTGACTCTGTGAAAGGAGACAGAGGGGTAAAGGGAAAAGAAACAGAAGAAGAAGGGGTCGGTGTTTAACAGAAACTGTAGATGTTGATGTTAATGCCATCTGGATGGAGAGTGCCCAGACGGAAGATGAGATGTTGTTCCTCCAATTTACAGATGGTCTCAGTCTAGCAGTACATGGACAGACATGTCAGCAAGGAAATGGGTCAGGGAATTGAAGTGGGTGGATACTGGGAGATCCACACTATTGAGGCGGACAGCTGAGGTGCTCAGCAAAATGATCTTCCAGTCTGCATCCAGTCTCTCCGACGTAGAGGAGACTGCAACGGGAGCACGAGATGCAGTGGGTGACCCCTGCAGATTCACAAGTTAAATGTTGCTTCACTTGAAGGACTGTTTGGGGCCCCAAATGGTGGTGAGGGAGGAGGTGTGGGTGCAAATGGAGCATTTTCTGTGGTCACAGGGGTAGGTGCCATAGGGATGTTTGGTGGGGAGGGGAAAGTGGGCAATTGAGTCATGGAGGGAGTGATTCCTGTGGAAGGTGGAGAGGGGAATATATGCCTGGTGGTGGGATCACATAGGTGGCTGAAATGGTGGAGGAAGATGTGTTGGATATGGAGGCTGGTGGAGTGGTAGGTGAGGACAAGAGGAATCCTGTCCTTGTTGCATGTGGGGGAAGAAGGGGCTAGGGCAGATGTGCAGGTAATGGAGGATAATGCAGATGATGGCCAGGTTGGTGGTAGCAGGAAATCACATTATTTGAAGAAGCAGTACATCTCTGATGATCTAGCATGGAAGCCCTCATCATGGGAACAAATGTAATGGAGACAGCGGAATTGAGAGAAAGGAATGGAATCCTTGCTATTTCTATTGCTCTTTCTATTGCATGCTATATTTGTTTGGCATGTAAGTAAGCCTGTCTTGCAGCTTCACCAGGTTGATTCCTCATTCTAATGTATTCCTGGTGCTGCTCATGGCATGGCCTTCTATACTCATCTTTGAATGAGGATTGATCTAGTTTCGATTGTGATGGCAGAGTAGGGGATATTCTGGGTTGAGGTTGCAGAATGTGGTTAAGTATAATTCTGTTGATGTTAATGGTCCATATGCTTCACAGTCCTGCATTGTAATTTCTCTGAATGAATGTCTCTGGTTTTCAGAAATCTTTAAACATTTAAAAAAGACAATTTAAAAATAATTTGGACTTTAAAATATCAAACAATATTGTCAGAGTACATACATGACATCACATATAACCCTGAGATTCTTTTTCCTGTGGGCCAGGCAGAATTTCCAATTATTAGCAGTGCCAAAAAAAACTGTACACATTATCAATGTGCACATTTCAAAAAATAAACAAATGTGCAATACAGAGAGGAGAAAAAAATAGTCCTAAAGTAAAGTCCTTAAATTAGTCCCTGATTGAGTTTGTTCTCGAGGAGTCTGATGGTGGAGGGGTAGCAACTGTTCCTGAACCTGATGGTGTGAATCTTGTGACACCTATACCTCTTTCCTGTTGGTAGTAGTGAGAATAGAGAGTGTGCTAGGTGGTGTGGCTCCTTGATGATTGCAGCTGCTCTCCAACAGCAGCGTTCCCTGTAGATGTTCTTGATGGTGGGAACGGGTTTGCCTGTGATGTCCTGGGCTGTGTCCACTACTTTTTGCAGGGTTTTGCACTTGGGTATTGGTGTCCCCATACCAGACTAAACTTCAGCCAGTTAGCACATTTTCCACTGCACATCTGTAGAAATTTTCTGGGGTGTACGTGTCATACCAAACCTCCTCAAACTCTTGAGGAAGTAGAGGCGCTGATATGTCATTAGTGTTTTGGGTCCAGGAAAGATCTTCCAAGATAGTGACTCCAAAGAACTTACTCATCCTCTCCACCTCTCCAATGATCACTGGATTGTACACCTCTAGTTTTCCCTTCCTGAAGTCAACCATCAGCTCCTTGGTTTTGGTGATATTGAGTGCCAGGTTTTTGTTGATGCACAATTCAGCCAAGTTTTCAATCTCCTTCCTGTATGTTCAAGAATATTTTACTAAAATTAACTCAAGAAAATATATTATCTATTGCTATCTTTTCACTTGTGTACTAATCAAATAAATGGCATTATTGGCATTGCTTTGGTGAGCAGATTCCCAGCTAAACTGAAACCAAATTGCAACCATGTAAAGCCTCACTGTTGAATTCCACAAGCAGTCCTACATGGAAGTGAAGTTGGAAATTGCCAGCAGAGATTCTCAAATTTGGTGTCGAACTTGTGTATGAAAATGCCTGGAGTTCCACCTGCTGATTACTTTCCATTCCTCCAACTGCCCCTCTAAGGATCTTGGTAGATTTGTTCTACCACCTGGTATTCCTGGCTATCAGATCCAAATTCAGTAGATTGAATAGGAGGCAAAATTCTTTTCCAGAAAATGCCTGTTTAAATAAATTACTTTGTCAGTAATCCATGTCTCCATGTACTTGATACTATGAATGTTCTTTGGCTTGGCTTCGCGGACGAAGATTTATGGAGGGGGTAAAAAGTCCACGTCAGCTGCAGGCTCGTTTGTGGCTGACAAGTCCGATGCGGGACAGGCAGACACGATTGCAGCGGTTGCAAGGGAAAATTGGTTGGTTGGGGTTGGGTGTTGGGTTTTTCCTCCTTTGCCTTTTGTCAGTGAGGTGGGCTCTGCGGTCTTCTTCAAAGGAGGTTGCTGCCCGCCAAACTGTGAGGCGCCAAGATGCACGGTTTGAGGCGTTATCCGCCCACTGGCGGTGGTCAATGTGGCAGGCACCAAGAGATTTCTTTAGGCAGTCCTTGTACCTTTTCTTTGGTGCACCTCTGTCACGGTGGCCAGTGGAGAGCTCGCCATATAACACGATCTTGGGAAGGCGATGGTCCTCCATTCTAGAGACGTGACCCATCCAGCGCAGCTGGATCTTCAGCAGCGTGGACTCGATGCTGTCGACCTCTGCCATCTCGAGTACTTCGACGTTAGGGGTGTAAGCGCTCCAATGGATGTTGAGGATGGAGCGGAGACAACGCTGGTGGAAGCGTTCTAGGAGCCGTAGGTGATGCCGGTAGAGGACCCATGATTCGGAGCCGAACAGGAGTGTGGGTATGACAACAGCTCTGTATACGCTTATCTTTGTGAGGTTTTTCAGTTGGTTGTTTTTCCAGACTCTAGAGCGCATCGGATGTCCCCCAAAGTTCCTCAACATGATTATCCAACTGCACGAAAACCAACAAGGTCGGGTCAGATACAGCAATGAGCTCTCTGAACCCTTCTCCATTAACAATGGCGTGAAGCAAGGCTGTGTTCTCGCACCAACCCTCTTTTCAATCTTCTTCAGCATGATGCTGAACCAAGCCATGAAAGACCCCAACAATGAAGACGCTGTTTACATCCGGTACCGCACGGATGGCAGTCTCTTCAATCTGAGGCGCCTGCAAGCTCACACCAAGACACAAGAGAAACTTGTCCGTGAACTACTCTTTGCAGATGATGCCGCTTTAGTTGCCCATTCAGAGCCAGCTCTTCAGCGATTGACGTCCTGCTTTGCGGAAACTGCCAAAATGTTTGGCCTGGAAGTCAGCCTGAAGAAAACTGAGGTCCTCCATCAGCCAGCTCCCCACCATGACTACCAGCCCCCCCACATCTCCATCGGGCACACAAAACTCAAAACGGTCAACCAGTTTACCTATCTCGGCTGCACCATTTCATCAGATGCAAGGATCGACAATGAGATAGACAACAGACTCGCCAAGGCAAATAGCGCCTTTGGAAGACTACACAAAAGAGTCTGGAAAAACAACCAACTATGAATGTTACATACAAAGTAAATTACTATTCTATCCAAGTCAAGAGCTAAGTGAACCATAGTATGAGAGAGAAGTTTCATTTTCATTGGGGTTGGCTAAATGGTTTGCAACAAAACACATTATTGCAGTCCAATATTGTTTGATCTTGGTACCAAATAAATGTTACAGAATTAATCATTTTTCCCATTTGGTGTACCCTGATGATGTCTTCAATAGAAGCCATCTAACTTCGTTCTGATGTTTTGTTTACATAATGTTACTCCTTTCTTTTTTTAATTTTTATTGGTGTTTTACAATATAAACAATTGAACAGTTCAATTATACAATGTGCTACAAAATTCAAAAAAGAAGAAAATTTAAAACATTATACAATATTGTTATAATAAGAAAATCCAGAGCACAATCCTAACAATAAAATAAGATTTTGCCACAAAAGAGGTTTATAATTCTTTCCTTCCCTTCTCCTTCTATAATAATTTTATCAATGTTTACTTTATTCACAGTTGAACAAAACAGTTAAGTATTATCAAAATCACAAGAAAGAAAACAAATCCCAAAAAAATAAAGAAAAAAAACCATTGATAGCCAGTTGTTCAATTTTGATTAAATGGAAAGACAATACTCTACTCACACATACACCCAATGGCTAAGTGATATCATTGTCTTATTTAAGTCCAGAACAAATTAGATATGCTATTAAAGATTCAAATATTAACTTCCAGAAGACGTGGGGCCCATTTATGGACTATTATCATAACCTAAAGAATTAGGGTGTTCAGTTGCTTTGGTAGTGTGTTGTCTGGTTCTGGGTAGGTGTCACTTGATTTTAATCTTAGCGGTAAAGGTTTTGATTTTGCTCCTTTCAACTAGATATCTAATTGCTTTCTAAGATATTTTTGGGCTATTTATTGAACAGTGTTTTGCAGCAAAACATTGCAAATTATGAAAATATTTTTCTTCAACCAATTACTTTAATTGTTGTAATCAACCTTTTAAGTTTATTTGGTTTTGTTATCTAGATAACCCATATAAATGGAGTCACTAATCTTGCAGTTCTCCAAAATTTTGAATATTTGTATTGGATCATCACTCTTTATAAGCCTACCTTAACGATTTATACTTTCACTTTTTCATACTAAGGCTCATGCTTTTTATTTTAAGTTGCTTAAGTAGTATTTCCTTTCCCTGTCCTTACATCCAAATGCATTTACCGCGTTATTTTCAACATTTAACTGTATCTTCCATCCTGATCAACAAACAATTTGCTGGACAAACTCAGTGGTTGTGCAGTATCAGAGCGAGAAAAGAATAGTTGAATTTCCAGTTGAAACCCTTCATCGAGACTCGCCTTGTTTTCCCACCTTAATGTTTGTCCTGCTTAAATGTTTCCTCTTATGGTTTCTCATTAAATATTCCATTCTACAAATTTATCAATGGGAAATATAACTTTCAGAAAAAAGACGTGTCATAGAGTTCCAGAGAAGCATGTTTATGAATTAGTGTGTTTTTGCGCAAAGTGCTGAATTTTGTTTTATACCTTTTAGATCAACTTGAGCGAGTTTTTATGCGCCTTGGGCTTGCTGAAACAGATGAGCAGCTACAAAGCATTATTTCAAAGTTTCTTCCTCCAGTTCTGCTGAAGCTGTCCAGTATTCAGGAAGGTGTGCGTAAAAAAGTAAGTTTACAATGCATAATTGCTTGAGTTGGGCCTAAAGTCTCTTTACATCTTAAAAATTTCAGTGGTTAATGCAAAGAATGGATTTGACCATAATTTAATTACTGAAGATTAGAGATGGGAAAGGTTACTAAGATGCAATAAAGAGATTATGCTATGCCAAAACTTGCAAATGGGTCAATAATTTTCAATTTGGGTAACAGATAACCAGATAAAATGGGAGACAGAATATATATAAAAATTGTTTAAGTAGTAATAGGATGGAACAGTGCAGCAGAGAATATATTTTTAAAATTGAACTCCTGTGTTCAGTGGTGATAAAGAAAGACCTTGAGGAATGTGGACGGTGTTGATGTGTCACACTAATGGAGATATGGAAATTAATAACTGGTAAAAATGTGGATTTGATGATCCATTTGAGTAGTTAGCACTGTATACTGAACGTTTTGCAAAGAGAAATAGAACAGATCTTGAAGTTGGGGTAAGAATGGTTAGAGAAGAAAAACTCTACAATGGCTATTTAATGAAATACTTATGGACTATGAGTACATTTAATTTGCGCTCTCGAAAGAAATCATAGCCTATTAATAAAGATGTTACTTGTAAGATTTACTCAAGTCATGCATGTTTTTAATCTTTTGTTCTGCTTGCCTTACTTGCCTTAAACCCAAAGAAAGAATAGCACTTTTTATAATTCACATTGTTGATGGAAAGAGCTGATTCCTGATCATCCAGAGGAAGTCTTGGAGAGATTTTTTTTCTCAAAGGAAATAGAATGCAGTGAAGCCTTTGACCTAACTAAATGGTTAGTTAAGCTATCTTTAGAGATCTGTTCAGAACATTCACATTTAATTGGGCAGCTAGGACTCGTGGGCCGAAATGGCCTTTTATCGTGCTGTAAGTTTAAATTGCTGTGGAGTTGCAATGACATATTGGCTAGATCAGATAAAAGTCTCTTACTTTCCCTCTCTAAAGGTTATTATGTTGGGTTTTTATGATAATTTCACAGCATCATGGTATTTTTTTTTTCAAATAATTTTGAACTACATTCAAATTTTAAATAGTCGTGGTTGGATTTGAATTGACTCTCTCTAGATTATTAAATCAGGCCTCCTGAATTATTATTGTAGTAACATTGCTGCCATACACATTGGCTTTGTGACTTTTATGCATTTGAACAACATTAATTACTTGCATTTCTTTAAAAAAATATAATGCAGATTTAAATCTGGATGCTACAAAAATTGGGGAAATTAGCTGAAAATCAATTGTTGAGTACATAGATATTTGAGATGAATCACCTACTGGTCAGCTGTTGGCCAGTTGTTGGAAAAAAAATCATTTCCAATATGCATAGTGAAGTAAATAATACCTCTGTGTTTAAATTCAGGTCATGGAATTATTGGTTCACCTCAACAAGCGCATTAAGAGCCGCCCCAAAATACAGTTACCAGTGGAAACTCTCCTGGTTCAGTATCAAGATCCTGCTGCTGTTTCATTTGTCACGGTTAGTACCTGTGTGATTTATGTTTAATAGTTCTTTATTTGTAGATTTAATTTTTCTGACAATGTAAAGAAATAAATTGTGTTTGGGAATGTATTGAAAATGTAGTGAGGGTTGAGTGAAATTAAGAGATATATTGTGGTTAGAGAGTTTGGGAAGAGGATATGCCGAGAATTGTTTATGTTTAAGAATGCCATCTGGAGTTAAGCAGATTTTGAAATGTGATTGGACTAGATTTAATGATTTTTTTTTTACTAAGAAATCGATCAGAATATTTCATACTGTATTTAAAAATAGTTTGGCCCATAAGCTTCGAATGAAACTACAGATTATTTTATGTGAATACTATAATAAATGTGATCAAAACTATGTGATAAATAACTTAGGAGAACTTGAAATACGAGCATAAGTAGAGCAAATGTTTCCCGCAGTAGATTCCACCATCGAATAAAATTATAATTCATTTGATCTTTGCCACAATTCCACTTTTATGCTTGATTGACATAATCTTTGACTTCCCTATGGTCCAAGAATTTGTCTCTCTCAATCTTCATTACAGCTTTCCAGGTTAGAGAATTCCAAAGGTTTGCAATGCTCTGAGAGAAGAAATATCACCTCAGAAAATCTTTTATTTTGAAACAATTCTTCCTATTTCTTAATTTCCTCAAGTAGCAAAATATCCTCTCAGCATTTACCTTGTCAAGTCCTGACTGAATCTTGTGCATCGATAAAATCACCTTTTAAATCCTGATGAGGATAGGACCAAATTGCTCTTATTTTTCTCATAAGATATAAGGAGTTTTAAATCACATTTAAATAATTAAGGTAAATGAAGAGTTTTATCCAATTAAATTGCTTTAAAATGTAGAAAAGTTTCCCAATACTTCAAAACTGTCAGTTGTCTAAAGCTTGCTATAATGCTCTTCTCAGATCCTACATGGGCACAGTTGGTTAGCCATTGGTTCAGGTCTTCCACTCAAAAGCTGGAGGCTCTGTATAGAACTAGTGCCACCTACCTTTGTAATTGTGCATATGACCAGGACTCCCATATCAAACCCAAACATCTGAATTTAAACATATTCACCAACAGTGGGAGTGAGTGCAAAGTTCTGTTGCTTAGAAAAGGGCAAATTATTTATTTATAAGTAAATATAATTTTTTTTTTTCATTTTTACTTGACATTAAGACTAGTATCGGTACACAATCCTTTATCCAGAACACTTGGGGGACAGTGTGTTCCGAATTTCAGATTTTTAAGAGACTTCAGAAAGCCAGATTTAAGCCCGCCCGACTGGCGCTGCCGGTCTCTCGCCCGCCCGACTGGCGCTGCCGGTCTCTCGCCCGCCCGACTGGCGCTGCCGGTCTCTCGCCCGCCCGACTGGCGCTGCCGGTCTCTCGCCCGCCCGACTGGCGCTGCCGGTCTCTCGCCCGCCCGACTGGCGCTGCCGGTCTCTCGCCCGCCCGACTGGCGCTGCCGGTCTCTCGCCCGCCCGACTGGCGCTGCCGGTCTCTCGCCCGCCCGACTGGCGCTGCCGGTCTCTCGCCCGCCCGACTGGCGCTGCCGGTCTCTCGCCCGCCCGACTGGCGCTGCCGGTCTCTCGCCCGCCCGACTGGCGCTGCCGGTCTCTCGCCCGCCCGACTGGCGCTGCCGGTCTCTCGCCCGCCCGACTGGCGCTGCCGGTCTCTCGCCCGCCCGACTGGCGCTGCCGGTCTCTCGCCCGCCCGACTGGCGCTGCCGGTCTCTCGCCCGCCCGACTGGCGCTGCCGGTCTCTCGCCCGCCCGACTGGCTGCCGGTCTCTCGCCCGCCCGACTGGCGCTGCCGGTCTCTCGCCCGCCCGACTGGCGCTGCCGGTCTCTCGCCCGCCCGACTGGCGCTGCCGGTCTCTCGCCCGCCCGACTGGCGCTGCCGGTCTCTCGCCCGCCCGACTGGCGCTGCCGGTCTCTCGCCCGCCCGACTGGCGCTGCCGGTCTCTCGCCCGCCCGACTGGCGCTGCCGGTCTCTCGCCCGCCCGACTGGCGCTGCCGGTCTCTCGCCCGCCCGACTGGCGCTGCCGGTCTCTCGCCCGCCCGACTGGCGCTGCCGGTCTCTCGCCCGCCCGACTGGCGCTGCCGGTCTCTCGCCCGCCCGACTGGCGCTGCCGGTCTCTCGCCCGCCCGACTGGCGCTGCCGGTCTCTCGCCCGCCCGACTGGCGCTGCCGGTCTCTCGCCCGCCCGACTGGCGCTGCCGGTCTCTCGCCCGCCCGACCGGCGCTGCCGGTCTCTCGCCCGCCCGACCGGCGCTGCCGGTCTCTCGCCCGCCCGACCGGCGCTGCCGGTCTCTCGCCCGCCCGACCGGCGCTGCCGGTCTCTCGCCCGCCCGACCGGCGCTGCCGGTCTCTCGCCCGCCCGACTGGCGCTGCCGGTCTCTCGCCCGCCCGACTGGCGCTGCCGGTCTCTCGCCCGCCCGACTGGCGCTGCCGGTCTCTCGCCCGCCCGACTGGCGCTGCCGGTCTCTCGCCCGCCCGACTGGCGCTGCCGGTCTCTCGCCCGCCCGACTGGCGCTGCCGGTCTCTCGCCCGCCCGACTGGCGCTGCCGGTCTCTCGCCCGCCCGACTGGCGCTGCCGGTCTCTCGCCCGCCCGACTGGCGCTGCCGGTCTCTCGCCCGCCCGACTGGCGCTGCCGGTCTCTCGCCCGCCCGACTGGCGCTGCCGGTCTCTCGCCCGCCCGACTGGCGCTGCCGGTCTCTCGCCCGCCCGACTGGCGCTGCCGGTCTCTCGCCCGCCCGACTGGCGCTGCCGGTCTCTCGCCCAACCTGCCGGATTTTGGAGCTTTCCAGATTTTAGATGTCCGGATAAAGGATTGTGTACCTGTATATGGGTTAGCAAGGTGTCAAAGCAATTAGGCTGGAAATTGGCCTATGAACAATTTATTGCATGATTCAGTGAATTAGTTGTTGGTGCGTTACCTTTGTTCATCATAAGATGAGACAAAAACTAACAAGTCAGCACACTTCCTATCTCTGGCCTCTATGTTGGAAAATGGGCTAATGCTGCTGGGAGAGAATATGATTGGGTTCAGGCAGTATAACGTCTGCAGTCAAGTGGGCTGCAAATTATTTAACAGCCTTAGATGACAAATTATATTCAGCTTTAAAAAATCCTTTGCAGCAAAATAGAAAATAAAGGTAAAGAGGCAGATTCGTGGAATTGGATGGCACTGAAATGTTTTTGAAGGTTGAGATGGAAATATCAAAAAGAGAAAATGTTATCAGTAATTTTAAATTATTGGAGATTATTAAAACTTGATATGAATATGTGAAGCAGCCACCTCTAATTGTGTCTTGTATTCCAGATCATTTATTTGTTGTCATGCTTTTTATCCAGAAATGTTTGAATTTTGTTGAAATAGAAGATTATCAAAGTTTTAATCTACACCATAACCAATGTAATTATGTGTCTTTAAATCACAGAATTTTACTATAATATATATCAAGATGGGGTATCCTCGTTTATCCATGGAGAAACAATGTGAATTAGCACCTTCTCTGGTTACTGCAATGGAAAGCAAGCCTCAGCCACAGCAGGACAGGTACAAAATTTATTATTCCAGTTTTCTATGGGATCCTTATGGGATCTTAAACTATATAGCACAGCTGCAAGCCATTCAGCCCAAGTCAAAACCAACCATTTAGTAATCATGTATACTAATCCCATTTCCAGCACTTGATCCACAGCCTATTGTATATACCTTGTGATTCATGTGCACATTTAAATGTTGAGAGTATCTGCCTCCACCATCTAACTTGTGGTGCATTTCTAATTCTAATCACCCTCTGCATAAATAGAAATTCCCAAAAAAAAATTTAAAACAAAACATAGAAAATTAGCAGGAATCTTTCCTACTACTGACTGTAAGAGGGATAGATGGGGCTGAATTTTTCAGTTGTGTGCAAGAAGGATTTCTGACACAATATGTGGACCAGCCAACTAGAGGAGAGGCCTTATTGGATCTGTTCTGGGAATGATCCTGGTCAGGTGGCGGACATCTCGGCGGGCAAGCATTTTGGTGAGAGTGACCACAACTCCCTTGGCTTCAACATAGTTATGGAAAAGGATATAAACAGTCAAACTGGGGAAAGTGCTTAACTGGGGAAGGGCTAATTATCAAGCAATGAGGCCGGAACTAGTGAGAATAAATTAGAAACATATTTAAGGGTAAAAGCACAGAAGTAATTTGCAAGAAGTTTAGGGACCACTTGAGCAGGGTTCAAGTAAGGTTTGACCCACTGGGACAAAGAAAAGATGGTAGGAAGAGGGAACCATAGTTGATGAAACAGTTCAGGCAGCAAGTCAGGAGGAGGAAGAAGAAAACATATGTTAGATATAGGATGCAGGAAATGGGAAGGGCTCATGAGAAGTACATGGTAGCCTGGAAGGAGCTAAAGAAAGGACCTAGGAGAGCTTGAAGGGGACATGAGAAGGCCTTGGCATGTAGAATTAAGGAGAACCCCAAGGTGTTCTATGAGTATATGAACAACAGAAGGGTGATGAGAATGAAGGGAGGCAACATGCACCTGCAGGCGGAGGAGATTGGTAAGGTCCTAAATTAATACTTTGTGTTATATTCACAAGAGAAAAGATTCTTGATCCTGGTGAGATTGAAATGGAACAGGCCTGTGTGCTGGACAATGTGGAGATTAAGGAAGTGGATAAGTTCCTGGGGCCAGATGTAGTATACTACAGGCTGCTGTGGGAAGTGAGAAAAGATAGCTGGGGAAGTTGCTATGATCTTTGAATCCTCTTTGGCCACAGGGGAGATGCCGGAGGATTGGAGAATAGCAAATGTTTGAAAAAGATAAATAGGGAGAATCCTAGGAATTATAGATTGGTGCGTCTTAAGTCAATGGTGTATAAACTAATGGGGAGGATTCTTATGAGGATTTGGAGAATTACAGTCTACTTAAGGATAGTTAGCATGGCTTTGTGAAGGGAAGGTTATACTTCACGAGTCTAATTGAGTTTTTTGAGGAGATAACAAAAGAAATTGATGAGGGTAAGGTGATATATGTGGTCTGCATGGATTTTAGCAAGGCATTTGACAAGGTCCCCCATTAGAGACTCCTCCAGAAAGTCAGTGGAACCTTGACTGTGTGGATAAAAATTGGCTTATTGGAAGAAACCAGAAAAAAGTACAGATACTCAATCCTTTATCTGGACATCTAAAATCCAGAAAGGTCCAAAAACTGGCATTTTTTTCCTGGTGTTGGTACAGCGGAGGGAGAGAGAGACGGCAGCACGACTTGGGCGGGTGGAGGGGTGGGAGAAAGATGTCAGTGCGACTAGGTTGGGTGGAGGTGGAGAGATGGCAGCGTGACTCGGGTGGGCAAGGGGGAGAGAGACGGCAGCACGACTCGGGTGGGGGGAGAGAGTCAGCAGCGCGACTTGGGTGGGTGAGGGGGAAAGAGAGATGGCAGTGTGACTCGGGTGGCCAAGGGGGAGAGAGACGGCAGCGCGACTCCGGTTGGGGGAGAGAGACAGCAGCGTGTCTTGGGTGGGCAAGGGGGGAGGAGAGAGAGACGGCAGCGCGACTTGGGTGAGCACAGGGAGGAGAGAGAGAGAGAGACGGCAGCGCAACTGGTAGGGGGTGGATATGGCAGCATAATTCAAGTGGGCTTAAATTTGGGTCAGCTGGCTTTTGTTCTGAAATCCAGAAAAATCCGAAATTCAGAACACACTGTCCCCCAAGGGTTACGGATAAAGGATTGTGTACCTGTAGTAAAATGAAAGTATTCAGCCTGGAGGTCGGTGATTAGTGGAGTGCTGCATGGATCTTTTCTGGGACCCCTGCTCTTTGTGATTTTTATAAATGACCTGGATGAAGAGGCAGATGGATGAGTTGGTAAGTTTGCAAATTACACGAAGGTTGGAGGAGTGTGAATGGAGCTGAAGGATGTTGAAGGTTACAAGAGGATATAGACAGGATGCAGAGATGGATGGAAAAGTTGGAGATGGAGTGCAATCCAGATAAGGGTGAGGTGATGCATTTTGGAAGGACTAACCAGAAGGCTGAGTATAGAGTTAATAGTGGGTTACTTAAGAGTGTGGATGAACAGAAGGACCTTGAAGTACAAATCCATACACCCCTCAAGGTCGTCTCACAGGTTGATAGGATAGTTAAGAAGGCCTATGGGATGGTGGGATTCATTAATACGGGGATTGAATTCAGGAGTAGAAAGGTCATGTTACAATTCTACAAATCTTTGGTAAGACCACACTATATTTGGTAAGACCACACAATATTGTGTTCGATTATGGTCACCTCATTATAGGAAGGATGTAAAAGCTTTGAATAGGGTGCAGAGGAGATTTATCAGGATGTTGCCTGGATTGTAAACAATTCTTATGAGACAAGACTGGCAGTGCTGGGATTTTTCACTTTGTAGAAGGATGAGAGGAGCCTTGATGGAGGTTTACAAGATTGAGAGGCATAGATGGGGGGTGGGGGGGGTGGGGGACAGCCAGCACCTACTTCCCAGGGCAAGATCAGCAAACACCAGAGGACAAGTATACAAAGTTAAGTAAGGGAAGTTTAGGGGAGACACGGGTAAATTATTTACACAGAGAGTTGTGGGTGCCAGGAATGCCTTGCTGGGGATGGTGGTGGAAGCTGAAACATTGTGGGCATTGAAGAAGCTCTTAGACACATGGATGAAAGAAAAATAGAGGATAATGGAGTAGAGAGTGTTTAGTACTTTTTTTCAGGAGGGGATATATGGGTCGGCACAACTTTCTGTGCTGTATTGTTTTATATTTTCATAAGCATTCCAAACAACCACATTTGTAAAAATTATCTAAGATAGCTTTTAATCCTTTCGTGAATCTAGAAGGCAAGAAACATTTGCAATTTCAATTTGCATATTTTTCATTCAAGCCAGATTCTTTGAGAAAGCTGGTGCGAAAATAATTAAGAACGTAACATGTTGATTTGTCATAATATTTATATTTGATGAGGTTTCCTGTTCACCTAACAGGCTTGGAAATCCAATGCATCAGTTTTTGATAAGTTAATAAGCAATTCACTATGAAGTGAATAATTTTCCTTGCACGATAAAATTTCATTGAATGTGAGAACTCTTTTTCTTTGCCTCATGAAATGAAATCTTCTAAAATTCCCTTTTTTCAACTAATAGAATATTACAGCACAGTACAGGCTGCTCAGCCCACAATGTTGTGCCGACCTATATATACCTACCAAAAAAAATGAAACCCTCCCTACCTCATTACCCTCTATTTTTATTTCATCCATGTGCTTGTCTAAGAGTCTCTTAAATGCTCCTATTGCTCCACCCTTCACCTCCATCCCTGTTATTCATTTCAGGCACCCACAACTTTTTATTAAAAAAAATGTCTGATGTTTGTCCTAAACTTTCCTCCATTCATTTTGTATAGATGTCCTCTGATGTTTGATACTCCCACCTTGGGAAAAAAATGTTGGCTGTACCTTATCTATGCTTCTTAGAATCTTGTAAACATCTATTAATTCACCTCTCATCCTTCTTGGATCCAAAGTAAAAATGCTAACTTTGTCTTATAAAACAAATTTTCCGATCCAGGCAATATCCTGGTAAATCTATTCTGCACCTTCTCTATAGCTTCCACATCCTTTGTATAATGAGGTGACCAGAACTGATCACAATAGTCTAAGTGTGGTCTCACCAGAGATTTATAGAGCTGCAACATTGCATCACGACTCCTGAACTGAATCCCACAATTAATGTGACAGCCTTGAGAGATTTATGGATTTGGACCCCAAGGTCCCTCTTTTTAATCCACACTGTTAAGTATTCTACCATTGACCATGTACTCTGCCTTCAGGTTTAACCTTCTAAAATGCATTACCTCACACTTGTCCATATTGAACTCCATCTGCTATTCTTCTCCCAAACGTGCATCCTGTCTATATCTTCCTGTAACCTACTGCAGCCTTCAACTGTACCTACAATACTTTCAACCTTCGTATCCGCAAACATACTGACCATCCCTCTACCTCTTCGTTCAGGTCATTTATAAAAAATTAAAAAGAGCAGAGATCCCAGAACAGATCCCTGTGGCACTCTACTGACCTTTAAGCAGAATATTTTCTGTCCACTACTGTTCTCTGCTTTCAACAGGCAAGCCAATTCTGAATCCACACAACCAATGTTCTATGGATCCCATGCCTTATGACTTTTTGAACAAAACCTCCATGGGGGCCTATTTAAATGCCTTACTAAAATCCATATACACCACATCTACTGCCCTACCTTCATCAATTTCTTTTCTAACCTCCTCAAAAAACTCAATTAGGCTTATGAGACATGATCTTCCCTTCACAAAGCTGTGCTGACTATCCCTGAGAAGACTGTACTTCTCTAAATGCTCATAAATCTGGTCCTTAAGAATCCTCTCCAATAGTTTGATCAAGGCTCTTATAAGACACACTGGTCTATAATTCCAAGGATTCTCCCTATTACCTTTTTTAAACAATGGACTACATTTGCCATTCTCCAAACCTCCAGCTCCTCCCCTGTGGGCAAGGAGGACACAAAGATCATCACCAATGCCCCTGCAGTCTCTTCCTTCCCTTCCCATGGTAACCTGGGCTATATCTTGTCCAGTCATGGGGACTTGTAAGTTCTAATATTTTTAAGAAGATCTAGCACTTCCTCTTTCTTAATCTCAACTTGGTCCAACACGTAAGCTTATTCTATTCTGACCTCTCCTTGACCAAGGTGCTTTTCTCTGGTGAATACTGAACCAAACTATTTCTTTAGGACTGCCCCCAACCTCGTCCACTTCCAGGCACGTTGCCTCCTTTGTCTTTAAGCAACCCAACCTTCTGTTCTTCATGTAAGCATAGAACGCCTAGGGCTTTCCTTAATCCTATTTTCCAAGGTCTTCATTCCTTTTTAACTCTCCTAAGTCCTTTCTAAATTCCTTCCTGACTACCATATAATTCTTATGAGCCTTGCTGGTTTTTGCTTCTTAGATCTAATGTATGCTTCCTTCCTCTTAACTAGCTGCCTCATCTGTTTTGTCAATCATGGTTCCCGTTTCCTACAATTCTTTTCCCATGTCAGTGGGACAAACCTATCCAGAACCTGCGTAAGTTGTCCCTAATCATCCTCCACATTACTTTGATGCTTTTTCTTGAGAATGTCCAATTTACTCTCTGTAGTTCCTGCCTCATCCCATTGTAATGTGCCCTTATCTAGTTAAACTATTTATCATTTTGTCTGTTTTTATCCTTGTCCGTAGCTATGCTGAAGCTCAGGGCATAATGGGCACCATTACTGAAATACTTCCCCACCAAGAGGTCTGCCATCCGACCAGGTTCATTGTCCAGTACAAGATCTAGTATATGGCCTCTCCTCTAGTCGGCTTGTCCACATTCTGTATCAGGAATCCTTCATGGAAGCGCTTGATATTTCCTGAACAGATTGGATATCTTGTACTTTACTGTGCAATGCATACATGCAGATAGCTTACTTTTATAATGTATGTTGAAAAAACATCTAAATGCTTGGTGGTGTGAAAAATATTTCTGCTTCATTGTAAAGGGAGCAGGGGCACTTCTTTGTAATATTGAGAGAATACTACTCTGCCATTTGTGCTTTCTTTCTTATTGTCAGTTGTTTGAAGCCCTTGGGTAGAGATGAAAAATGCTATAGTTTTATTCAAAGAATAATGCAGATCTGTGTATGATTATAAAGTCCTCCCTTAATAAACACTGCGAAAAGAAAGATTAATTTTCATTTACTGATTGTGAGGCCCAAAGTTTGACACTACATTTCCCTATATTACTGTACACATGCAACTTCAGTAATTCATCAGATATTAAGTGTTTTGAGATTTCAGAAATGCAAAACCATTATATAACTTTTTTTCACTTTTCTATCAAATATTTTAGTATATATGTGATTATTGTTTGCCGTGTAGTATGTGTGTGCACTATGGTCCATCTGGTTATATATGTACAATCAGATGATGAACTTGAATATACAATGGACAATATTTTCCTTGTTTCTAATATTGTAGTTTACTGTCTGCAGTTCCTTTCTAACTGATCTGGTCCCATTTGCCTGCATTTGGCTCATATTCCCACTAAACCTTTTCTATTGATGAAGCTGTCAAAATAAAATATTGTAATTGTACCCACCTTGACCAGTTCCTTTTAAATCCTTCTGCTCTCACCTTAAGCTTGTGCCCTCTAATTTTAGATTACAATTCCTTTCTAGGATGTTATTTTCTTGCATATTGTTGTGTCATTGGAAATGGGCTATTTCCTTTCGCAGCAGTGATCTAAGCTCTACCCTGAGGGAGTCCAAGACCATCCCTGGTGTGGAAGAAGCAGAGGGGATGGTGGTCTGAGTCAGAGAGGATGGTGAATTTGAAGTTCCACCCTTGCAGGATTTCCTCTTTCCAGAGAAAACATGCATGATGGATGTGGTAATCTTATGAATGTAGGCACGATCTACACCGGTGTACATTAGATCCATGTACATGTCGCTGTGGGTCAATGGCAAAGTGGCATTGCTGCACCTTGTGTCAGCCCTGCAAGCCGGAGTGGGGTTCCTCTAGGAGAGTAATGACTACCCGGACGGTTTTCTTTGTCGCTGGTCCCATGAGGGGCAAGACCACTCCTTAAGGTTGGTGCATGTAGTGCTAAGTAACCCACCAGGGCACCTGTCACTCTCGTATTCTCAGGAAAATGGCACTCATGGGTGCTACTATAGATGCCCATGATGAGTGCCCGCTCCCTAATGTCCCTTGTCCCTTCACTGATGGTGTGCCACTGTGGCAGGCCATTTAGGTCCTATTCTAGAAGGGTAAGGAACCTGGCCCACACCACACTTACAGACTGATCCCATAAGGTGGAATGTGATGGGCCCAGAGGACCCCAAAACCCAGCAGCAATAAAAATTCAGCAAGAAAAATGGTTACTGAAACAAAAGTTACTTTTAATTTTCTTTAAACATAAAAACAGGATCAGACTTTAACTTATTACTATTAACTTAACCTAATTTAACCCCCTTCTAATTCTAAGCGCACGTGTATATAAAATGTGTGTATAAGTTCAGAGAAGTTCTTTGATTCACAGTCCAATCTCCCTTCTCACTCCTTCAAGTTCACCGGTGTGTCAGGCACAGAATTTAACATTTATGAATCTTCACCAGGTTTTCATGCTTGAAAGGTAAACGGTTACTGTTCAAGAAGGTTCTTGTTGGTTTCCAGAGAGAGATTTGTTGCTCATTGGACAACTGTTGACCAATGCTATAATTCCCCAGTGGTGTCTCAGGAGACACCATAAGCCAAAGGGATCCCCCCATAACTCCCCTCAATCTCGGGAAATCCCAACTTCTCAAGAAAGGTGCCAAGTGGTGCCCAATCTTCTCCTCCATGGGTCAAAACTGTCAGCCCAGTCTACAGAGCTTCAATGGTCCACCAGTAAAATCACTAACCTACTAAATCCTGCACTATCATCAATTCACCTGGGATTTCTACTCTTGTGTCCTGAGGCTCCCTTACAAATGTGGGGTCCTTCCCACATGATCTGTTCACGCAGAAGTATGCCATAAAACTCACACTCTCTCTCATTCTCGCACTCACTTTTAGACTCTTACACAAGAGGAGACCAGCACATATGCTAGGTGGTATTACTTCAAACATCATGACCGTGCGTGTCCAGCTGAGACTCCTTGAACTCTGCTCGCAGGACCATTTGTTGTGTTGGAAGGGAAACAAGTTCAATGGGTTCAAAGGATAGTGGGTCTGAACATAGCCTGAATACTGAAATATTCTTTATTAAAACTCACACAAGGGGGTTGCAACAGGGATAACACGCAAGTACTCTCACTCACACAACAAAGTATAATCAGTTACACCAGACTTAACACTACCGATACCAGCAACTGCTTATCCTCACAAGCACAGTACAACCCAGTCACATCATACTACCAATACTAACAACTGTTTATATAGGCTTATCACAACCAAGGACTACACTACTCTTCCTGCTGTTTGTTGTCTCAAGTGGGCATGGCTCAGATGCTAACTACAACAGTACACAACAGTCCCAATCCCTATGTAGTGCACACCTTACCATTGACTGCTCAAGTGTTGTCCACAGCAGAGTTGGTTTTAGGGCAGAAGAGCAAAAGAGAAAGAGTTACTGCACTTGGCAGACTTTATAGTACAGTAAGCTGGAGGGTCCGGTCCAGGTAATCACTTGGTGATTAAAGGAGTTAGGTGTGCACTAATGGGTGGGCAGAGTCCAACTTTGATTGGCAAGTGATGTGATTTCTGACTAGGTTCTGGACATGGAGGCACATGACCCTCCACAATCCACACAACACATATTCCATCTTCTATGCCTTTTAAATAATTGTTGTTTGGATACAGAGATGCAACTTCAGCTGGTAAACATGTTGTACAAGATTAAATATCATGGAACCATAAAATATTACAGCACAGAAACAGGCCCTTCTAGTCTGTGTTCACACTATTATTCCGCTTAATCTCACTGACCTGCACCCAGTCCATAGACCTCCATACCCCTCCTATCCATGGACATGTCCAAATTCTTCTTAAATATTAAAATTGAGCCCACACTTACTACTTCAGCTGGCAGCTCATTCCACAGTCCCACGACTCTGTGTGAAGAGGTTCCCCCTAATGTTTCCTCTAAACTTTCATCCTTATCCTATGTTCTCTGGTTTGTATCTCTCCTACCCTCAGTGGAAAAAAAACTAACTGCATTTAGTCTGTCTGTACCCCTCATAATTTTAAATACCTCTATCAAATCTCCCTCTTTCTTCTTTGTTCCTGGGAATAAAGTGCTAACATGTTTAATCTTTTCCTGTAACTCAGTTCCCCATGTTCTGGCAATATTCCAGTACATCTTCTCTGCACTCTTCCTATCTTATTTATATCTTTCCTATAATTAGGTTAGGTGATTAAAACTGCACATAATACTCCAAATTTGGTGTCACCAATGTCTTGTACATCTTTACCACAACATTCAAACTCCTATATTCAAAACTTTGATTTATGAAGGCCAATATGCCAAAACCTCTTGTTACAATTCCACTTTCAGGGAATGATGTATCTGTGTTGCTAAATCCCTCTATTCTATCACACCCCTCAGTGCCCTGCCATTTTCCATGTATGTCCTTCCTTGGTTTGTCCTTCCAAAGTGCAACACCTCACATTTGTCTGCATTAAATTCCATCTCCCATTTTTCATCCATTTTTCCAGCTGGTCCAGATCCCTCTGCAAGCTTTGAAAGCCTTCCTTGCCTTCCACAATACCTCCAATCTTTGTGTCATCTGCAAACTGGCTGATCCAATTTGCCACATTATCATCCAGATTATTGATATAGCTGACAAGCAACAATGGTTCCAGGACTGATCTCTGAGTCACACCACTGGCTTCCTGCCTGAGAAGCAATCATCCATTGTCATTCTCTAGCTTCTCCTGTATAAAGTTGTGCTAGCCACTATGCTAACCTTGCTGCCATCATAATAAACCCCCTCCTCCAAGTTTAAAGATAAAGCCTTACTAATGCAACACTGATTATCCAAAGTTAGATTCTCCAAAATCTTTATTTATCCAAAAATGTTTTAAAATTTCAGATAAATGAGGATATCCGAATCAAATCAGAAATCCTCATTTATCCAAATTTGTTTGGAGCCGAAATGACCTCCCAGGTCGAAAAAAAATTCACCTGACATGAAACCAGAACGACCATTGTCCTAGTTTCAAGTAACTCTCTTCTTTACTTACCCCCATTGACTTTTCTCTCCAACTTTCTTTCATAAACTGCGTGCCACTGTCTTCCAGCTGCAAGCAGTTGGAAGAATCCCTTGTCCTGGCATCATCAAGGAGAGGGGCCTTCCCTCTTCCCCTTTCCTTCCCTCCCTCCCTCCCTTGGTACAGCGGAGCTCCCAACACCGACTCTGAACCCTCCCCTCGGCCTATTACCACACACGCACATCATACTCCCTGGTGTACGTGTGGAGTAGGCCTAGCAAGGGAGGATTCAGGGTCAGGAGCTCTAGTGACTGGGGAGACAGGAGCCTGATGACTCACCACTGAGTGTTCCACCGGCCTGGGAAGCCTCCCCAGGGACCAGTAGTAGTAGTGCGTACATGTTAGGGATTGGCTGTGGTTGGGAGGTCTTGGTGATTGGCGGCAGCCAGCATTTTTTTTGGTGAGAATTAAACATTATTTTAATGCTTAAAAAGCCTTCGTTTGTTGTTGTTTAAACATTGATACAAATGATTTGATGTTGCCACTGGGCTGTTTTTTAAAAAAAAACAGTTCTCCGAAAAAAAAATTGTTATCCGACATAGGTTCGGTCCTGACCATTTCAGATAAATCGGATTTTTGCTGTATATTTAATAATATACTCTTTAAAAATAAAGACTTTACCAGGCAGGGATAGAGAGTCACTTTGGAAGAGTTGCTCCAGTGGCAAGTAGCATCAGCCGGCTCTTCATCCTGGGTGCTGCCATTTTATTCAAACACAACTTTATTCAAACAGCTGCTGCACGTGGGAATGACCAGGGTGCCCTTTTGGCTGAATGTTTGCTCTCAAAGGTTTGTGTGTTGCTTTGGAGAACATTTATAATTTTAAACTTTTATTTTAATTGTTATTATACTTAATTAATTCTTATTTATTTTATTTTTTTAAGTTTATTTATTTCCTCTTTTTTTCCCTGCTGTTAGAGTTTCTGGTTGATTTAATGCCAGATATGGGGATTGTATTGTACAATACAACTCCAGTTATCCGAAATGGTCAGGACCTTGCCTATGTTGGATAAATGGTTTATTCGGAGAACTGGTCATTTTTTAAAAACAGCCCAGTAGCAAGAGCAAATCACTTGTAACAGTATTTAAATAACAACAAACAGCAAGGGAAAGCTTTTTAAGCATTAAAATAATGTTTAATTGTCACCAAAAAAATGATGGCCGCCACTTATCACCGACACCTTCCCACCGAGGTTCCCGCTGTTGCTGGGAGGCTCCTCTCCTTGATGACGCGGGGGTCAAGGGATTCCTCCGACCACTTGCGGCTAGGAGTCAGTGGCACACAGTTTGAGAGGGAGAGTTTGAGAGAAGTCAATAGGGGAAGGTAAAGAACAAATAGAAAGAGAGAGGGGAGGGTATCACCTGAAATGAGGACAATCGTCGTTCTAGTTTCACGTCGAGTGATTTTTTTTTTCAACCTGTGAATTCAGTTTGGCTCCAAAAAATTTTTGGATAAATGAGGATTTCAGAGAATCTGATTTTGGATAATTGTTGTTGTATTGTACAATCATCTCCCTGTTTTGGTACTATATGAGGACATTTTATTTTACTCTTTTTCCAATGCTTCCTATTGGAGAGCAGTTTATTATTTGTGCAGTGATGCTTCTCGTTCAGTTCAGATTGATGTAGTTACTCTTTTTACACATTTATATTTCCATTCTGGATTAGTTATTGAAATGAATTTTACCAAGGTTACTAAATTTTGTGCCCCTATTTTAGCATTTCATACATCAGTCTATCATCCTTTCTCACTTGTGATCCATTTGTCATTTGGAATTGTGTAATCTCCTGAATTTCATCGAATAAATAGTAAAGTCAAGTTTATTGTGATGTGATTGTACAAATACAATACAACCCGACGAAACAGCATTCTCCGGTCCTCAGTGCAAAACACGCAGATGTACAACCAGACATAACACACACACATACAAACAAACAATATATATGTGGAACACATATTCATCTATACAAATAAATATTGTTTCATGAATATGAATCCCACATGGTTAGTGTGATCAGTTCCTTTGGTCATTCAGCATCCTCACTGCCTGTGGAAAGAAGCTGTTCCTCAGCCTGGTGGTGCTGGCTCTGATATTCCTGTTTTTCTTACCCAACGGGAGAAGCTGAAAGATTCTGTGCGCAGGGGGGGAAGGGGTTATTATAATTTTGTGCACCCTCTTCAGTCAATAATCCTGATATGGATCACGTCAATGGGCGTGGAGGATTGGAGGGGGGGGGGGGGCGGGGGAAGAGTCATTGATATTCTTTGCCACTCTTATAGTCCTGTGGATTGACCTCTGATCCATTTCTCTACTGCATCCATTCCACACTGTGATGCAGCTAGCCAGAATGCTCTAGATAGAGCTCCTGTGGGAGTTTGACATAATGGTGGCCAGTAACTTTGCCTGCTTCATTCTTCTCAGGAAATGCAGTCACTGTTGCACCTTTCTGACAAGTGGGGTGATGTTGAGTATCTACAGTAATTCACTAGTTAAGTGAACTCCTAGGAACTCAATGCTCTCCTCTACTACAGAGTTGTTAATATGCAAAGGAGGATGATCGCTCCTGGTCTGCCTAAAGTCCACAACTATCTCCATTGTCTTGTCCACACTGAGACTCAGGTTGTTCCTCTTACACCATCTCACAAGATATACCACCTCTGTAGTGTGACTCAATTTTGCTGATGAGGCCACCTACTGTTGGCTTAATAAATTATCAGCATGTACTCATGAGCATATCCTTTGGAATATTAGGTTAATATGCTATTATCTTGTCAACATTAGTCACATTGTACAATCAACTTCCAGCTTTCTAAGTTTAACTTTTAAATTGTTCTTCAACATAACATTAGAAAATTTGGTATCGATAAGTTTTGTATTTTTTTAAATGTGTAAAATGATTAAAAACTCAAGTGCATCTTTATTTTCTGTGCTTGAAAGGAAATATTTCTATTTATTGCATAATTGCTTATTAATTGAAAAATTTTATTAATGTTTTCTTTTCTAGCCTCATGCAATTGCTGATTCCAACATTGTATCATGTGAAATATCCAGTTGAAAAAAACAAAGGAACATCTGTTTTCAACTTGGGAGAGAAACAAGAAATTGTTCAGCAGTTATTAGACTTCATGTTGGATGTTCTGTTGATGCCTTATGGGTACGTATAAGAGATAGAAATAAAAACAGAAATAGTTCATTTCGTTCACTTATTTTAGTTCTGTTATTTTCCTGTACAAGTCCTATATCCCTTGACATCCAAACTGTAAGAGCCAAAGGCTCCCTTCTTACCTATTGTTTGGCTGCAGGCCATCAGCTGTGTCCAGGGTCTGTAGGCCTCTTCCTGTTGGCCACATGCCCGAGGGCTGGCACCGTTTTCAGAATAGAAAGGAGCATGGCAGCGCATGCATGGTTGGCTCGGCCCGGCGGCAGCGGCTTCAGCCGGGACCAGCGTGTCCACCAGTACCTGTGCACCATGGAGCGTGGTGACGCATGTGTGCTTGGCTCAGCCCTGGCAGTGAGTAGTTGGCGCCACGGCCAGTGCGTTCTTCAATGAGCATGCTCAGGAGTTTGGACACATTGACGCATTGTCAGTTGGGCAATCTGAGGAGGGTGAGTTAAGCATTGATAATTTCTGTCAACCATTACACAGATGTTATAAGAACCATTACAAGCTATGAATAATTGATATTTCACTAAAATGTTACTTTCTTCAGTAGTTTTTTGCTATTGATATTGAACGATACTACAGACATTAGACCTTTTATTGTTTGTTAATAAAGACTATTTAAGAAAATTAATTACCGATTCATTCAAGAAATGCGTCTCAGGCCAACACCTCACTTGGCCTCCAAGCGACTTTTGCTAATCAAAGTCGCTCTGTTTAGTCAACAGAAAATTATTTATTGGAACATTTGGACTGGTGTAAGGGGAAATTGAATTGTATTGAAAGCAATAATAGCACCCATTTTAGAAATACGAAGTTGCTTTGCTCTTTATAATTCGTATCCATCAGCCTGAGTAGTAGCCACAAAAAGAGTTTAAAACTTCTAATCTGTGAGAAGAGAATTTTGTTAACACATTGGTAAAGCCATTTCTTGCAAATTAGTGATGTAAATTATGGATGCTATGGTGTAGTTTTGCTTACTGATAACAGTACAGTTTGCTTGTGTTTCTGTGGTGGGTATTTGGCGTCATATGGATACAGGAAAAATAGTTATCTCTGCTTTACGAGTCTGTGCTTAGTCACTACGTATCGAAACCTGGAAGAAGGCAGATCTTATGAAAGAACTGCGTCGACAGGAACTAGATTCAACAGGTGACAAAAGTGCTCTCATTGCTAGACTGAAGCTGGCAATTAAAGAAAAAGTAGAGGCACCTTCGGTCGATGAGAGTAAAAGCTTTGTGAAAGCACTGCAGATGATGTCAGCTGATTCTAGAGTCAGTGGCTAAAATGGCTAAAGATGTGTCACAAAATGTCAGTAAAAGGAGTCAGATTTCCAGGCAACAATAAGAAGTGCGCCTTAGAGGAGCAGATAATTAAGCAGCAATTGGAGCTAAGGAGGAAAAGGGAACAATTGGATCTGAAATCAAAACTTATTACTAAGAAGGATGAAGTGAAGGTACTGACAAGTTTAAAAGGATCTATTATTGTTCAAAGCAACCTATCTAAGAGGTCTGATGGTAAGAAGTCATCACATGAAATGAGAGCATTTGCTGAGGCAGAACCTTTTGTACTACAGTCACAAGGCATGAATATACATGGACAAATCCTCCCGGGGGCTCAAACACCAATAATCACCCGCTCTTACAGAGATACAAGCAGATTTCAATCTATCCAGCCAGAATTCTATTCACTTCCATTGAGTAATAAAAATCAGTGAACAAGGACATGTGACATTTTCAGCTACAGTACTAGCTTTATGCCATGGTGAAAAAGACAATATTTTGTCAATGATGGCAAAACTAAATGAAATTACTGCTTTATTAATGCAGCAACAAGGTCTCCTATTCCTTGCCCAAGAAGGAAATTCAAGTTTTTAACAAAGATTTCAAGCATTCATTAAATCTTGTGAACATAATATCAAAAGTAAGACTAAAAGTGACAGTGATCATCTTTATTACCTGGAACAGTACACTGAAGGAAGCCAAAGGAACTTGTGAGGAGTTGCCTGCATATGGATCCAGAAAAGGAATTCACTAAGGCAAAGGCATTACTACAAGATCATTTTGGCAATGAGCATAAAATTACAATGGCTTGTATGGAGAAGGTTCTTTCCTGGTCATCAATAAAATCAGGGGATACAAAAGTTTTACAAGCATACACCCTCTTTTTAATAGGATGTTGTAATGCCTTGGAAAATATCGACAGCATGCATGAGCTTAACTTACCTTCTAATATGTTATCATCATAAGCAAATTGCCTTAAAGACTGAAGGATTTGTGGATAACAAGAGTTTGTAAACCTCAGACAAAATATAGAAAGGATGCTACCATTGAGGATATTGTGGAGTTCCTTGAATGGCACGTGCGGCTTGCAACTGTACCAATATTTTGAAATATCAAGGACGCTCCAACAGTGGGCAGAGATGCAAAGAAGTCCAAGTCACAGCCTAGTCCAAAATTGAAAAGAAATACCTTTGCCACTACTGTATCAGTTGTGTAATAAAGAAAAGGATAAAGTAACTAAATAAAACGAATTTGCCTGCTGAGAAGATCTGTTTGTTCTGGGAAGGTGTACGTGCTTTGGAATGTATTCACAATTGAAAAAGAAGGGACATAATGAGAAGATCGCTTTCTTAAAAGAAAAAGGAATATGTTTTATCTGTATGTGTAAAGGGCACATCAGTAAAAATTGGAATAATCGACTTAGTTGTAACATATGCAGTTTGAAGCATTCTAGAATGCTGCATATTCACCTAAGGAATAAGGAACCAGAAAATGAGCAAACTGAAACAAAGGAAGCAGCAGAAAACAGTGTTATAACCTCAGTTCAGACAAGTAGTTTTACTGGGGCTGGTAAGGATAACTGAAAACTCTCAGTAGTGTCTTTACAAATCATGGTCAAGAATGGGAATGCAAAGGTATGTACTTATGCATTTTTCAACCCAAGCAGCACTGCATCTTTTTGGAGGGACCAATGAACAAACAATCTTCAAGGAAAAAAGTCAAAGATTCTATTGAAAACCATGGGACAAGAAAAGGTAATTGAAACTAACATCATTTCAGGGTTAGAGGTTGCTGGAGTAAGTGGCAAAGATTTTTGTGATCTCCCAAGCTTATGCACTAAAAGTACTATGCCTGAGCACAAAGGAAACCATGTCCATCAGTGGTCTTATCTGTGTAAGGTTTACCTACCTGGAGTTAATTCTGAGATAGAAATGCTGATTGACTCAGATGTACCAAAGGCTTTGGAACCACTAGATGTAATACAGAACATGCTATTAAAACTATGCTTCAATGGACAGTCAATGGACCATTAGAAAGAAAGAATGATATTGCTCAGGAACAGTTAGCGACAAGTGTCAACAGGATTTCAGTTGTGAAACTTGATGAGTTGTGGGAACAGCAAAATACTGTAAATAAGCAATTCACTTCTGAAGAAAAGAAAACAGATCAATTTGAAAATAAATCAAAGTCATCTAAACCAATATTGAATGAATTATTTTTATCAAAGGTAAATGAAAATGAAGTATTATAAGATGCTGCAAATACTGCTGGTGATTATTCCTGTGTAATTGAATCTGAGGCAGGACTAAAACAAGTGACTGCAAAACTGGTGCAGCTGCCTTCAGAGAACAAAATGTTGAAAGGGGACTTGGAAATATTGGATAATCATGAAAACAGTAACGAGAAATTGTAGATAGAATTCACAAAGCCAGAGAGCAGAAGAATTAACTGCTGAAGAAACAAATACAGTAATTGAGGAAAGGGATTCAGCATTATCAAGATACAAAAGGTTTGAGGAGATTGATCTTTTGAATGAGAACAAGTCATTGGTTAATTACACAAGATGGCTGGCTATAGAAAACAGTAAAGAATGTATCTTGAAGGCCCAGCTAATAACGATGCAGAAAGAAAGATATTATATTTCAACAATGTAACAAGCAAGAGGAAAACATTCAAACACTTCGAATTAACTACAGTAGGACTGAAAGCAGAAGTACAAATCTATCACATGATCTTTTCACTCCAGGTCAAGTTAGTACCTTCTCAGAAGATAACGAGAGAATTACTTTCCTATCGAAATAATTGAATGCAGAGAGAGAGAATCTAATAAAAGGCCTCAAAATAAACTGTCAGAAACTGAGACTGAATTGGAAGTTGCAAAATTGGATTTGGAATTGCAGAATAAGGAGACAGAAGCCAGAGTGGTTGAAAAGGCTGCATTTACAGAAGGATTCTACAAATGATGTGGCTGTTGATGGGTTTGAAGAACTAATGTCATTTGAATCTAACCTTACCTATGACCAACTGCGGAAAAGAAAGAAAAGGGTGAGCAAATCTGTTGCAGGGAAGGTTCATTAAAATCGAGAGGATCAGATAAATCTTCAAAATCTGGTTCGAAGAGTTCATATTCTTACTATGAGAAGCAGAATGCTGAAGAAAGGAAGAACGCCAAAAGACATGCTGAAAACGTACCTCATGTTAAACTCAAAAGGAAAGCTGTGTCTTCTGCTGAGGAAGAGCTAAGGTTTACTAGTCGACGTTTTAAACCAAGGATTCTACAGAAGATGGAGGAACTTTGATAAGTACAAACTGACATTATTTTATTGTTTTTGTGTTTTGTACTTTGCCTAGTACATGGATTGCAGTGGTGGTAAAATCACTTTTTTTAAGGCTCTGGCCTTGTAACAAATGAAGAAAGAAGACCTGTGTAACGTTCAAATGTTATGTAGTTAATTGTTCTTTATAATTGATTGTATAATTATGTAATTAAAGGCATTACGTCTCAGTATAATAATTAGGGGCTGGTGTAAGAGCCAAAGGCGGCTTACTTGATGTTTGGCCGTGGGCGTCAGCAGTGTCCCGGGTCCATAGCCCTTTTCCCGTTGGCTGCATGAGCGAGAGCAGGTACCTTTTACAGAGTAGAGAAGAGTGGCAGCATATGCGAGGTTGGCTCGGCCTCGGTGGCTTCAGCTGTGACTGGTGTATCTGCCGGTGCGCATGTGCCATGGAGCCTGGTGACACACGCGCGCTCAGCCCAGCCCCTGTGGCAAGCATTTGGAGCCAGTGCCAGAGCGTTCTTCAATGAACATGCACGGGGGTTTGCATATGTTGAAAAGGAGGTTCGCTAGTCCACGTCATCAGTTGGGCGATCCGAAGAGGGTGAGTTAGGCATTGATAATTTCAGTCAACCATTACACGGCTGTTGGAACGTTACACAGATGTTATATGAATATTAGAACATTACACGTAACATGTTAATAATTGGTATTTTGCTAGAGGTACATCAATTATGCCTAGCTATGCGTACAGGGTAAGAGTTATCAGAAAATCAAGCTGTCTTAGAATCTATTTGTATTTTTTTTAATAATTACTAATGAGCTTGCTTGCATTTTGTAGGATAATCAAGTTGTCTATTGAATCTAAAGTATCCTCCTTATTACACTAGCTTCCAATTTAAATGTTTTGCTGCTCATGTCATTGAAAATGGCTTTTGTTGCATCTGACAATTGGTTCTCACTTTAGGTTTGTGTTCAGTGATCCCCAAAGTCGGCCAGGTCAAGGTCAGCAGCAAGGGGTTAGTGGTGGTGGGCTTGCTCAGCCACCACCAGGCATGAGTTCATATGCAGCTAAACGTGTTGTTGGTGATAACCCATGGACAGCTGAACAGTTGGAACAGGTAAGAATTTGCATCATGAAGTCTATGGCAATTTGCTCTTTAGTTCTGGTTCGTTGAATCTAAATTTGTTCACACTTGCAAATCCTGCTATTGTAATGGGACTGCCCCAGTACACCTATATTTTTGGCTTTTAGGAGTTAAACAAGAATGTTTGCAAACACTGTGATTATAGTTCAATACACAAAAGTGCTGGAGAAAGTCAGCAAATTACGTAGTGTTCTTTGTGCAATGACAATAACAGGTTATCTTACCTTATGTAACAAATATATGTAACCAACGTTTAGGGCCTGGGCCCTTCGTCAAGGCATGAGCAAAATTAAGGTAGGCCCCTGAATAAAATGGTGAAAAGGGGTAGGAGGAGGTGCACAGACCCACAGGCAAATGGTTATAGGTGAAGAAGAAAAGCATGGAAGTGATAGGGAGAGGGAGTAGTATCATTAAATGGATGGGAAGGGGTTTGGGAAAGGAAGAAAGGAGACAGTGGGAAAGGGAGAGAGAGAGAGAGAACTGGAGAGGTAATGAAAACTGGAATAGTTGGTTAATGCCATCTGGTTAGAGAGTGCCCAGACTGAATATTAGATGTTGTTTCTCCAATATGCAGGTGGCCTCAGTTTTGCCAGTGCTTGAGACCATGGACGGAGATGTCAGTGTGGGAGTGGGACATGGAATTGAAACTGGAATGTCCTCAGTATTGCAGCATACAGCAAAGATGCTGAATGAAACAATCTCCCATTCTGCATCCTATCTCTCCAATGTAGGGGAGGCCACAATGGGAGTACCAGAAATGGTGGATGACACCTGCTGATTCACAAGTGAAGGTGAATGGACACTCATTCCTTTTCCATTGATCGCCCCTTTGGTACCTACCCCTTTAACTGCAGGAAGTGCTTCATGCGCCCCTCCCTCACTATCATTGGGGGCCCCAAACAGTCTTTCCAAGTGAAGCAACATGTGAATCTGCAGGAGTCATTACTGCTCCCATTGTGGCATCCTCTACATCGGAGAGACTGAACGCTGGAATAGCAGGTACCTCCCAGTGGCAAACTATTTGAATTCCGCAATCCACTCCCACACCAACATGTCCGTCCATGGCCTCATAAAATGCCAAACCAAGTTCACCCATGAATTGGAGAAACAATACCTAATATTCTGTCTGGGCACTCTCCAACCAGATGGCATCAACTTTTCTGGTTTCTGTTAGCTGTCGCTGTCTCTCTGTGTCTCTCTCTTTGTTGCTGTCTCGCCATCTCTTTGTCGCTGTCACTATGTCCCTCTTTTTCTTTTGAATATTTTATTTTAATTTTGTGGACAACATGCATACAAAATAATCATTTCTTAAATACATAAATTGAAATAGAATAGAGAATAGGAGAGAAGATCAACTTGCAGAACAACCTTCAATTATTGCCATGGTTTAGTGCAACCCCAACAATTGTGGGGGGAAAAAAAGCTATTACAGGCTCCATGTACAGGCTCCAAACATTAACAAAGAAAGAATAATTATTACGCAAACTGTACGTTATTTTTTCCAATGGAATACAAGACCTCATTTCCGAATGCCACCGTTGAATACTCAAATCAGTCTCATTTTTCCAAGTAATTGTCAAACATTTTCTAGATGCCAATCTCATAAAAGCAATTTGAGACTTCTCTAATTTTAATTCTAAACTCAATTTTTTAATATAACCCAATAAAAATACCATAGGATCAAGCAAAATTTTAAATTTAAATAAAACTTTTAAAAGTTCCTTAATTCTATTCCAAAAAGGTTTCACATAGCCAGGCAGAGTGCAAGAAAGAGCCAACTTGCTTTTGGCACCTAAAACATAAATCAGGAGTTAAATATAACTATGAATAAAATTATAATGAACCAATCTATACCTTACATTTACAATTTTAGTCATAGTATCCTCACATATAGCTATGCAATCATCTTGAGAAATAGAAATAGATAACTTTAGATTTATAAATTTCCAGTTTAGACATTTCATTCTGTAATAAAACATACATCTCAGATATAAATCCTCTCTTACCCCCTTCAGTTAGTAAACTTTCAAATTTAGACCTCCTAGGCAACTGTAAATTACACCCAACAATAAGGCTCTAACTTGATAATAAGTAAACAAAGTATTTGAAATTTCATACATCTCTTTCATTCTTTGAAACAAAATAAAATGCCAGCCTCCTAACAATCCTCTACCAATTTAATTCCTTTCTGTTCCCACACTTTCAAAAGTTGGTTATTTGATGTAAAAGAAAAAAGCTTATTTTGAAATGAGTTTTAGCCGAGATTTTATCTATAATTCCATTCTTTTTAGTCCATAACTCCATTAAATGTTTTAACACCGGTAAATTATAACTGTAAAAGCTGTAAATAAACTCATCCATCCTCTCCTCATCAATCTGAGATAATTCAGTTTTTTTCCCCAAACCAAAGGTTTAGCCACTTTAAACTTCATATTAATAAATTTCAACTGCGCCGATTCATAGTAATTCTGAAAATGAGGAAGTTGCAGTCCTCCTAAAGCATATTTCCAAGTCAATTTCTGCAACAACACCCTCGTCATTTTACCTTTCCATAAAAAATTCCACACCAAAGCATTAAAATCTTTGAAAAATTTTTGGGGAATTCAGCAAAGGGTAGTTTGGGGGGGAAGGTTTGGAAGGGGTGGGTGGGTTAGGGCTGGGGGGATGAGTGATAATATATACACACATGTGTATAGCGCGCACGTGTATAGCGCGCACATGTATAGTGCGCACACACACATAATACACATACTCGCATGCGTACATGCGTGTGTATGTGTATTTACTTGTTTTTTTACTGTACGACTTATTTTAATAAGTAAATTTTTCAAAAAAAAATTAATGGTATAAGTAGTCTATATCTCCAAACAATCTCCCCTCCCTCTCCCCCCCCAAAAAAAACCAAAAGCTGGGAATAAAGAAAAGAAAGAAAAAAAGAAGATAGATAAGTAAAAAAGAGAAAATGAACTGTTGGGGTCCAGTATCAAGTTCATAACATCTAATTCCATTTCTTAGCTAGATCTCTAATAGGGGAAAGAATTCAGGAAGAGAATAAGTGCCCCTAAATATTCAACCTTGCATTCTGCAACTATGGCTGCCATACCTGCAAAAACATACTTCTTCCTTAAATTCTAAGTAATTTTCTCCAGGGTAACACAACTACATATTTCCGCATTCTATTGGGTTATATCCAGAGGGGTATCAGACTTTCAAGTAACGCAGTAGATATCCTGGCCACAGCCAATGCAATTTTAAGAAATTCTAATTGTTACTTGGACAGTTTCATTTTGGATTTTATGTCAATTGTATTTCCTAGGAGAAACAATTCTGGAATTTTTGATAATTGTTTCCCAATAATTTGATCTAACAAAATTCTTAAATTTTCCCAAAAGGGTTTCACTTTAGAGGTTGACCAGGTGGAATGTAAAAAGGTTCCTGCTTCTTCACCATATCTAAAACATATATACGATATATTGGAATATAATTTGTGTAATTTCTGTGGGGTAAGATGTAGCTGATGCAAAAAATTATATTGCACCAATCTATATCTTGCGTTAATTGTATTTGTCATGCAATCTTGACATAAGTCAGACCAGTTCTTGTCACCAATACTAATATTCAAGTGTGATTCCCATCTTTGTTTTGATTTATATAACTCCTACTTAGGAGTGCCTGACAGAAGTACATTGCAGATGTAAGCTTTCTTGTGCTCCCCTTTCAAATCAGATTCTCCATTTCATTGTACTCTGGTAATATCATGGTCGGTCCTAATTCATCTCTTTTTTTAAAAAAAACAGGTCTTAATTGAAAGTAGCTAGAAGATTGTATTATTAAGAATATTATATTTATTTTTTTAACTATTCAAATGACATTAGTTTCCCTTGCAAATAACGATCTTCAACATATCTGACCTCTTTACGGGACTATACATGTAGAATTTTATTATCCATTGTTAAAGGAGTTAATCTGTTTTGTGTCAAGGGCATTTTTGGAGATATTTTTCCTTTTGATCCAATTAAATTATTCAATTTGTACCATGTATTCAAAGTATGTTTTGTTAAAGGTGCTTCCTTACCACCTGAAATAGATTTAATATCCCATATCTTCTGCTAGTCTCTCTCTGACTTTGTGCAGTTCAATTTCCACCCATGAAGTCTTGACTCTTCCATCAAAGAGGGAATTGACAAATTTCATCTGGGCTGCCCAATAGTAATGTTTAAAATTTGGGAGTTGCAAACCTGCATATATTTCCATGTTAATTTTTCCATGGAGATTCTGGCTAACTTACTTTTCCCAAAATATTTCCTAACTAACTTAGTCGAATTTTGAAAAATCTTCTTTGGTAATGGATTTGGAAGAGTCTGAAAGAGGTATTGTATACATGCGAATATACTCATTTTAATACAGTTAACTATTCCAATTAAAGTTATCAGAAGAGATCAACTTTTTTAAGCAAGGGAAGGTAGTTCATTTTATACAAATTTTTAAAGTCACTTTCCATTTTGATTCCCAAATACCTAATCCCATTCTTCGGTCATCTAAATTGCATATTTCTTTGACAATTTGCATAATCCCTATCAATTAATGGCATAATCTCACTTTTATCCCAACTAATTATATACCCAGAAACCCTCCTATAATCTTCCAATTGTAAATACAACCTTTGCAGCCTTTCCGGTTCTGTCAGATATATTAATACATCGTCTGCAAACAGACAAGTCTTATCTTCATCTTGGCCAACTCTGAATCCCTTAATGTCTGGATCCCATCAAATAATTTCCGCCAAAGGTTCTATAGCCAATACAAAAAAAGCCAGAAAAAATGGACATGCTGGTCTACTAGATCTGGTCAGTAGGATGTTGGAGATACTTGGCCATTCATCACAACTCTGGGCTTAGGTTCATTATATAGGGCTTGAATCCAGTTTATAAAGTTTTGACCTCTGTCTCTCCTTCTATCCAGCTTCCCACATCTTTCACTCTCTATTTCAGAGAGCTATTCTCCCCCCCCCTCCCCCCCCGCCTCCCCATTACTTCACAACTTTTTTCTCTTGGGCTTCACACCCATATCCATATATGATCTCCTCCCTACCATTTTATTCTGGCGCCTGCCTGCTTTCATAGCTTGAAGAAACACTCAATCTGAAACGTTGATTACATATATTTGCCTTCCGAAAGGTAGTGGACACAGCTCAGGACATCACAGGCAAAACCTCTGCCACCATCAGAGGGCAGCAGCAATCATCAAGTATCCACACCACCCATCACACGCTTTGTTGCTCTGTTCTTGCTGCTACCATCAGGAAAGAGGTGTAGGTGCCACAAGAACAGCACCTATACAGGTTCAGGAACAGCTGCTAACCCTCAACCATCAGACTCCCCAATGACAAATTCAAGTAGGGACTCATTTAAGGATTCTTACTTTTGCAGTTTTAAATTCTCTCTATTGAAAAAAAAATGGTGCTGCAGCAACTGCTGGTAACGACAGCACAAAGAACCATGGAGACCTTTTTTGGTTTTGCAGTTGACAATGACTTATGTAACCTCAAGTTGACTTTCAGCCATTAATGTTAACATTTACAACCATTGAGAATATTATAAATTGAAATCTTCTGACTTAAAGGTCATACTGAACAGAAACAAGCTCTTTACTCCATATGTCCATGCCCTCCATCAAGTACCCGTCTGTACTCATTCCATTAAGTAGCCTTTAGTCTCTGAACATCTGTGCCTTTGTGATTGAAGTTTTCTTCTAGATACTACTAAAATGTTGTGAGAGTACTTTCATCACAGATAACATATTAATGATTCTCTTCAACTTCTCTAGTGCAATCACATCCTTCCAATAGTGTGTAACCAGAGTACTCCAGCTATGGCCAATCCAATATTTTATAAAGTTCTGCTCTTGTATTCTGTTTTGGATAACGAAAGGAACTTATCCTGTTTGCCTTCTTTACCATCCTGTATACCTGTGCTACTGTACACCAAGAACCCTTTATTGCTCTGTAAATCTTAGTGCCCTACCAATCATTATGTTTGTCCTAGCCTTTTAGTCCTTCCAAAATGCAGCTATCAGGATAAATTCCATCTCCCATTGCTGTGCTATTCTTTTTGCCTCATCAATATTGTCCTACAAAAGGACTACCCTCCTCACAATTCACCATTAATGTTAATGTAATATGCAAATTTACTTATCTCCAATATTGGGTGGCACTGTTAGCATAGCAGTTAGTGCAACATTTTTACAGCGCCAGCGTCCCGGGTTCGATTCTGATACCGTCTGCAAGGAGTTCATATGTTCTCCCCATGTCTACATGGGTTTCCTCCTGGTGCTATGGTTTCCTTCCACCTTTCAAAACATACAGGGATTGTAGGTCAATTGGGTGGCCATGCTGTATGTCTAAATTTAAAAATAATGCCATCCAACTAGTTAATGCCTATATCACTGAGGCTCCCAGCATGATCATTGTGTTACACTGTAATGGCACTGATTTACCACAGCTTACAAACAAATGATGAATACACTTATTCGTTTCTTTCACCACACCATGAAGGCAACTTTATTTTATTATTCACTATACACAACATTGCATTCTTAAACTCCCCAAACACCACCCAGCTAAACTCCTCTGAACTTCTCATTGGCTCACTGTCACACGAGTGATCCTAACACTCTCACTCTCCTCCTCTCCACGAAGGTAAATACACGACCACGACAACACCACTGGTCACAGACTTCTAGTCACAAAATCAACTCTGCCTTCACTCATGGATTTCATGAGTTCTAACTTTTTGGATCAGTTTGCCATGACTTTTTCAGTGCATTAACTGAAAGTTCATGTAGCCTACATCAATCACGTTGCCCTCATCAATCTGTTTTGTAGCATTTTTCAAAAATTCAACCAAATGGATCGAACAGGATTTCCTCCTTGATGCCATTTTGATTAATCCCTGCTTTTCCAAATGTTGATTAATCCTCTCCCTCCAAATGTTTTAATAACTTTCCTGCTGTTAAATTTTGACTCACAGGCCTGTAATTATCAAGCTTATGCCTGCTGGTCTTGGAAAAAAAATGTTTCAGTTAGTGTTAGTGATCTTGCAGTTGGCAGAAAACCGAAGCAGTTCACAAAATATTATGTTGAATTTTCACAAGGAATTCGTAAACATAGGAATGGATACGCAGTTATGATTATAACTTCAATTATTTTAGATAATATTATCTTTTGAAATTTGCAGGGGAGAGTTTGAATATACAATTAAAATTAATGCATTACTAAAATAAATAGTAAGTTAGTCTTTCTTTAAAAAAAGAAAACCTGCAGGAAATTAAGAAAGATCTGTGCAATGCCACACAGTTTGGAAAGAATGGAACAAATTCACTGAGAGTAGATGTAAAACTGCAGTCTACCATTGAGTGGGGAAATGGGCAATGAGCCCAGTGGCATAGAAAAATCCGGTTAACTGAAAAACGTCCGGTACCAAGCATTTTGAACAATTGGAGTCGTACTGTATTTGATTTTTATTTTTACGTGGTACAGTTTTAAATTACACCTTTCACCACAGATTACCAGCACATCAATCAATCATTACTTCATGCACTGATAATTTGGAAATACTTCTGGTGGCAATAAAAAAACACATTTTGGTGAAGGCAGGAGAATGTGGCTTTAACAAATCTGAAACAAAAGTAATGAATGTGCTTGTGGAGAGCAAAACAGTTCCATGACCTCAAATATCAGCACTGTTTCTCTTCCAGCTGCTGTCTATACCTGCTGATTATTTTCACCATGCTCTCAGTTCTGAAAAGTTACTAATCAAATTTAATGAATTTCTAAAAATAGTGCAAATTAGGAATTCTGAAATTCATCCAAGCGGAACAGATACCAGAAAATGAAGCAATTGCCCACCTGGTGGTGGCATCAAGTGACACTCGCCACAGTGTGGCAACTGCTGCAGATATGGAGGTGAAAAGCTGCCAGAGGTAAGAAATTAGACTTTCACAAGACCCAATACTTTACCATGCTTGAAGGATTTTTTCAGTAATGTATTTTTTATAACTTTATAATGGTTATGACAGTTTGTTAAAGTGAAAATCAGTTTTAGTTGGGCTAAAGTAGGAGGTTTATATGTTCTGATCTTTGGTTTTACTAAGTGGGAGCTGGTTCTCAGCACTATCATTGCAATAAAATAGGGGCTTGCGTCCTCCCTAAACCTGTTTTGGGCCTATTTTCTGTAAAACCTCTCCTCAATGCTATCTTTGGGGTTAAGATACAGAAGCCTAAACACCAGCACATCTTGGTTCAAAAGCAATTTCTTTCCAAGATCACAAGATAGTAAGCCATTCAGTCCATCAAATCTGCTCCGCCATTCCACCTTGAGCTGAAACCATTCTCACATCTAATTCAAATTTCTGTCCCTTTCCCCACATCCCTTGATACCCTGACTAATTAGATACCTATCAATCTCTTTAAATGCCCCCAATGATTGGGCCTCCACAGCTGTATGTGGCAATGAATTCCTCAAATCCATGACCCTCTGGCTAAAGAAATTTTTCCTCATCTCTTTTAAATAGGTACCCTCTAATTCTAAGACTACCCTTTTGTCCTGGATTCACTCACGAAGGGAAACATCCACATCTACTCTGTCCAATTCTTTCAGCATTCAAAATGTTTCTTTGAGATCCCCTCTCATTCATCTACACTATGTTAACCCTTCCATTCCAGGAATCATCTTCATAAATCTTCTCTGAACTCTCTCCAACATCAGTACATCCCTTTTAAGATAAGGAGCTCAAAACTGCGCACACTACTCAAAATGAGTTCTCTCTCACCAGTGCCCCATAGAGCCTCATCAACACCTCCTTATTCTTATACACTATTCCTCTTGAAATGAATGCCAACATAACATTTGCTTTCTTTACTACTGATCCAGCCTGGTGCATGAGGACCCCCAAGTCCCTATGCATTTCTGAAATTTGAATTTTCTCCCCATCGAAATAATAATCTGCCTGTTTTTTTTTTCCAAAATGTACATCTGTACATTTCTCAACATTGTATCTCATCTGCTGTTTTTTGCCCACTCTCCTAAACTGTCCAAGTGTATACAACCTTCGGTTTCTTCAGCACTTCCTGCTCCTCCACTTATCTTGGTGTCATCTGCAAATTTAACCAAAAGTCTTTCAATCCATAATCTAAAGTATCGCTATACATTGTGAAAAAGCAGCCCCAACACCAACCTCTGCAGAACATACTAGTAACCGGCAACCAACCAGAACAGGATCCTTTTATTCATTTCTGCCTATTAGCCAATGCTCCGCCCAATCTGATATTTTTCCTGTAATTCCATGGGCTCTCTTCATTAAGCAGCTTTTTATGTGGCACCTTATTGAAAGCCTTTTGAAAATCCAAATACACAACATCCACAGTCTCTCCCTTGTACATCCTACTTGAGATTAACTCAAAAAACTCTAATAGGATGGTCAGGCAGGATCTTCCCTTCATGAAACCATGCTGGCTTGGACCTATCATGTCATGCACCTCAAGGTATAACCTCGTCCTTGAGGATAAACTCACTAACTTTCCAACTACCAATATCAGACTGATAAACCTGTAATTTTCTTTTTTTTGCTTCCTTCCTTTCTTAAATGGCAGATCTAAATTTGCGACCTTCCAGTCCTCCGGAATCATGCCAGTGTCTATTTATTGATTCCTGGAAAATCATTTCAAATGCCTCCACAATCTCCAAAGCCATCTCCTTCAGAAATCGTGGGTGCACCTCATCTGGTCCGGGAGACTTATCTATCTTTAGACCATTTATCTTACCAAGCACTTTCTCTGTAGTAATCTTGACTGTACTTAATTATATTCCCTGAGACCGTTGTCTATCAGGTATATTGCTAATGTCTTCCACAGTGAAGACTGATGCAAAATACTCATTTAATTCTTCTACCATCTCTTTGTAACCCATTATAATTTCTCTAGCATCATTTTCAATTGGTCATATATCCTCCTGTGTCTCTCTTAGTCGTCATATATTTTTAAAAAACTCCAATGGCTAGCATGCTCTTGAACATCTCTTGTTGCATAAATCATGGACTGCTCCAACACCACAAGAGGAATTTGCACTATTATAACAGCACTTTTTCCTTGCACCACAGTATCTGAAAAATTATCTTTCTATATATCTTTTGTGTAAATATCTCTTTTCAGTTTAATTTAATGTATACTTTTTTATTAATTACCTGTTCGGCTGCAGCAAGTAAGAATTTTGGTGCCTAAACATACAAACGTACACAATCCTTTATCCAGAAATCTAAAATCCGGAGAGCTCTAAAATCCGGCAAGTGGGGAGAGAGACGGCAGTGCGAGTCAGACGAGCGAGGGGGAGAGACTGGCAGCGTGAGTCAGGCGGGCGAGCATGAGAGACCGGCAGCGCAAGTAAGGCGGGCGAGGGCGAGAGACTGACAGCACAAGTTGGGTGGGCAAGGGGGAGAGACCGGCAGCGCGAGTCGAGCGAGGGAGAGAGACCAGTAGCGCGAGTCGGGCAGTCGGGGGGGAGAAGACCGGCAGCGCGAGTCGGGCAGGCGAGGTGGGGGGGAGGAGACTGGCAGCGCGAGTCGGTTGAGGGAGGGGGAGACTGGCAGCGCGAGTCGGGTGGTCAAGCGGGGGGAGATGGCAGCGTGATTGGAAAGGGGTGGAGATGGACACGGCAGCACAATTCGGGTGGGTTTAAATCTGGCTTTCTGAAATCCGGAAAAATCTGAAATTTGGAACACACTGTCCCCCAAGGTTTCTGGATAAAGGATTGTGTTCCTGGATATGACCATAAACTCATTATTATCATTTTGCATTGCTTCAACATAAGATTCATTTTACCATTCAGTATTTGATGGGTAATTTTTCAGATTGAGCCCCCTTGATGCTTGAGTTTTGGAACTTAAATTTCCATTCAAATATACAGATATAGGTTGAATAGAACAATATAAATTTCAGAAGTTGTGTTTTTGCAACTGCAATTTTGTCTTTCTGTGGCTCAGATTAATTTGTGATTTTTTTTTAAAGTATTAACTTTTGCATAATCCTGTTTAAAGGTAAAGTATTATATACCTTCAATAATCTCACTGAATCTTGCAGTTATATAATTGTATAGAGTAATAATTTTATCTGAATTCACTAATATTCTGGTCAGTTGGTTGAATTTGATTAAGATTTTTTAAATGTATAATAGTAGAAATAGCTTGAGAAATATGTTCCACATGAAATATATTTTTCCAAAACATTTCACAGTATAATTGACTGGAACAATCCTCTTATTGTCAATAAACTCTACAAGATTTACCTGGGGGACATACCACTGAAAACAAAAGAGGTACGTGGGTTTAGTTTGCTATTTTACCTTTCATTCAGAGGTTCTGGTTAGTTTATATCATTGGTCAAACACCTGAGAATCTGTGCTTTAAATAATTAACTTGAAAACATGCTTTTAAAATGTTGCAGGACTTATTTAAATGAAACCCTGAAAGCAATCAACATGCAAAATCATAAATTTTAAATAGATATCTTATGATCCCCATGGGTATTCAGAAGCACAGGCAGAGTCGATGTTTACCACCTGACCTTAAATATCTTTTAAAAGGTGTTTGTGAGTCATCTCCTTGAACTGATGGTATTTGCAATAAACTTCTCCTCAAGTACTATTGAGTAGAGTTCCAGCATTTTGAACCATTGACGATGAAACAATTATACTTTTACAAGGAAGAAAGGTATTTCACTTAAAAGAGAATTTGCAGATGATGATTGGAAATTGTGCTTTCTTCAGCTAAGGCAAAGTTCATGTATATTTGGAAATTTGGTGGTCCTAATAATGACCCCTGTAGATCTCTACTGGAAATTTCATTCTAATCTGAAAAGCAAATGGCTGGTACTTTCCAGCTCCTGGGCCAATTTTCTATGCATGTCCCTTATTTCAGTGGGCTCCAAGCTTGATAACAATCTTATTACATGGTAGTTATAAAACACCTATTTCAAGTATTTGTATACCATATCAACTACATTTACCTCAATTGATCCTTCCTGTTCATCAAAATAAACTAGCAAGTTAATTGGACATAATTTGCCTCCAGCAAATCCGTGTTAGCTTTTTGTTTTCAATCCATATCTGTACATATGAATACTAATTCTATCCCCAACAAGTTAAACTGACAGGTCAATACTTAGTGAATTTATCACAACATGTTTATTTTTTTAAACAAAGTTGTAACATTTGCAGTTTTCCAATCCTCTGGCACTCACCTGGTATCTCCAAATGTTTAAATAGGATATAACCAGGATCTTTCCAACTTTGTCCCTTGCTTCCTAAGGAACCTAGGATACATCTCCTCTGCACAAAGTAATTTATCAACTTTAAATTCTGATATCTCCTCTCATCAACATTAGTCCAAATACTAAATTTCTTTCCTTCTTTTGGTAAAGACTAATGTACTCACTTATTATTTTCGTCATTACTTCGGCTTTTGAGTACATAGAACACCACAGCACAGAAACATTTCCTTTGTGGTCTTCATTAGGTTTCATTTCTCATCTTGCAACCCTTTTCCCAATTGTTTGTCTATAGACTATTTGCTCTCAGTCTTTTCTTACACTATATATACTTGTGTAATAGTCAATCCTGGATAATAATCGACTGTCTTTTTTATCCTCAAAAATTGCGTATTTTCCTTATATCCCATGTAAAAGGTGACCCCCACCCCCTCCCAACTTCCTAACCGAGCTCCTCATGCCCTGACTGCAAACCTTCGATTGCCTGCCCAGCGGAGCTTCCGATGCCCTGATTTGCAGATCCTGGCCGCCCACCAGAGCTCCCGATATCCCGGCCACAGACTTTCTCCTAAGCCCTGGTCCTGGCCATCCAAGCTCCTGACTCCTTGAATGATGCAGGTACTTACCATGGTCAAAAGTATAACCTGTGTAAAAGTCAACTCCCCAATTTAACCCAAAAAATTGGTCCAAAAAACTTGACTTTTACTTGAGTATATTACAGTACTTTTTGTTTTGACTATTTACATTTTCACTTATCCTGTTATGTCACAGCTGTGCAAGATGTTGGTACGGCAATGTTTGAATACTGTGTGCATTTCTGTTCACCCAGCTATAAGAAAGATGCCATTAAACTGGAAAGGGTGCAAAAAAGATTCACAAGAATACCACCAGTGGTGGAGGGGTTGAAATTGTAGGGAGATGCTGCATTAGCTAGGACTTTTCCCCTGAAGGCTGAGGATATGATCTTATGGAGGTATACAAAATCATGAGGGGCATAAATAAAGTGAATAGTCACAGTCTTTGTCCCAAGGTAGGATAATTTTAAAACTAAGTTTATGGTGAGGGGTGGGGGGAAGATTTAAAAGGGGCCTGAGGGGCAACATTTTCACACACAGGATGGTGGGTATGAACAATGCACTCTCAGATGAAGCAGTACAATTATGAGATTCTACAGTGGTCACGTACTTACCTCGTCGGGAGTGATGCTGGCTGCCGCTGATGACGAAAATGATGCAATGAGTGGAGGTAATAGTGCTCATGCTCAGGTGTGTTAAGCATCATTGTTCGTGTGATGAATCTCTGATGCAGGAGGAGGAGAGTGAGAGCGTCAGGATCACCCATGTGGCAGTGAGCCAATGAGAAGGCAGAGGAGTTTGGCTGAGTGGTGTTTAGGGTGTTGAAGAATGCAATGTTTTGTACAGTGAATAATTAAAGAAAGTTGACTTCATTGTATGATGAAAGAAAAGAGCGAGTGTATTCTTGTAAGCTGTGGTAAATCAGTGTTGTTACAAGCGGAGACCCCATGAGTTCACAGTACCTTCTAATTTAAAATGGATGGTGATGAGCATGAGATTACTTCAACCTACTCCTACGTGGCAGGCGTCACTTGCAGTGTATGTGCTGAATGATTTACAAACTGAAGATTCCCTTTCTTTTTATTAATAGTGCACCAGCATGCTTCATGATCCTCGAAGCGCATTTCTCTGCCCTTAGTGAGAAGAGGAGCATCTTCCAGAGCAGATTGCCTGTGAAGTGGAGGATGTCTTAGTGGATTCAGATGGTAATCTCCCCTATGACATGCTTAAGGCAGCTATCCTGTGGCATACTCCACCATCTAGGGAGACTCGTATTGCCCAATTACTAGTTGATGACAATCTAGGAGATAGGCAACTGTCACAGATGTTGAGGAGGTAGTGCAGGCTAGCTGGAACAGACTTTGTTGAAGGTGATTTTTGGAAACCGAGGTTCCTTCGATGTTGACCTTGTCATGTTCGAGCATTTGGTGAATGTCTTTTGAATATCCTCCCTTGATCAGTTGCCGGATAATTCCGACCTCGTTACGTCCATGACCTCTGGATTGAAGATAGAAGGATTGGCTTCTTCCCCTAGACAACAGGAGCAAATGGTACTCGAACAACTACTTACTGTGCCTTGTGAGGCACCAGCACCTTATCTCATTGTTTTAGAGCAGGGGTCTCAAACTCAATTTACCCGGGGCCGCTGGAGGTAGAGTCTGGGTGAGGCTGGGCCGCATCAGGTTTTCCACAAGAAAAGCTCTTACAAAAACATTCCAATGTTATCAAATGTCTTTATTTTTATTTTTTAACACAAAATAAGATGAAAAAATAAATTAATTAACAATTCATAAGAAAAAAATAAAATCAATCAGTAATAAATAAATAAAATGAAAATAATAATAATACAGCAGATATAGAAGACTGAAGAAACCACATATAGTTGCTGACTGGAGAAATGTAATTGTTATTATTCAGATTCAAATGTCTGTATTAACAGTTCTTTAACCTTTAACTTTCTGAACATGAATGCAACATTGAACATAAACTGTTATGAACATGTCTTCTTCTGCCTACTTCTTACTGCTAGAGATCTGGCAGCGCTTCCTCTCGCATAGCCGAGCCACATTTGGCTTAAGGGAGGAGGCAGTTGAGACCCTCAGTAGGGCTTGAAGATGCTCGTCAGTAAGTCTGGACTTGTACTTGGACTTATTGAAGTTCAAGGTAGAGAAGAGCTTTTCGCACAAGTATGTGCTCCCAAAAAGACACATGGTCCTCTTGAACATTCGGGAAAGCTCAGGGAAGCTGGGGGGCAATTCTCTCAAAAATTGCCCAAGCTTGTCTGCTTTTCCACTCACCTCCCTGAACTTGGTTTTGAGTTCAGAGTTGCACTGCAGGTCAATGAGCTCCATTTGAAGCACAGGAGGGGCATCTTGCACATCAAAGGAGAAGGGGTCTGCAAAAATTTGAAATGTGGCTCTGTGCATCTTGAAGTCTGCAAATCTGTGATCAAATTCCTTCTGTAGCTTCAAAATGACATCCACATACTTCTCACCACTGAATGGTGTACCTGAATCCATGACTCCCTTGCATGCTGGGAAATGGCAAAGTTTTGTCTGAGAAAGCTGGGCTTTCCATAACATAAGTTTCGCAGAGAATGCTCTCACGTGGTCATAGGCAGCACTGACAAGTTGCCCCTGGCCTTGTAACTTCTTGTTCAGTACATTTAGCTCTTGCGTAATATCAACAAGAAAAGCTAAGTCCATGAGCCATTTGGGATCACTTAGCACGGGAACAGTAACCCCATCTTTCTCCATGAAGGCTTTCACTTCTGCTCTCAACTCAAAAAACCTCTTCAATATGTTTCCCCTGCTGAGCCAACGTACCTCGGTGAAGTAGTGCACATCCCTATAATCTGACTCCATTTCCTCTAAAAAAGCACGGAAACTTCTGTGCTTTAAGCTCCTGGATCTGATTTGGTTGATGCATTTCACAACGACAGACATCACATTGTCAAACTTCAGGTATTTGCTGCAAAGAGCCTGCTGATGGATAATGCAGTGCAGAGCAATGGCCTCCTCCACACTCTCCTCTTCCAGTTTTTTTTTTAATAAGTGCCACCAGTCCATTTTTCCTCCCTGTCATTGATGGCGCTCCATCGGTTGTTATTCCAACAAACCGGCATTCTCAATGGCATCACACAGCTGGTAAAATATCTCCTGAGCGGTGGTCTGGCCATACATTGGAATTACTGTGAGCAATTGTCATCAACACCACGAGCATAGATTGCGAGCTGGGCAGTGTCGGTGATGTCTGTGGTCTCATCAAGAACGACTGAGTATATACTGAAACATTTTGCTTTCTCACACAGTTGATCATAAACGTCACTTGACAGGTCAGAAATTAGCTCTGCCACGGTGTTGGCAGAAAGGCTGATGTTGCTAAACTGACCTTTCTTTTCTGGACAGACAATACTTCCAGCCTGTAATGCACTTTTTGACAAATTCACCTTCTGTGAATGGCTTTCCTGCTTTAACAATCATCTCACCAACCACGTAGCTAGCTTCGACTGCTGCATCATTCTCTTTGGTTGCTTTCTTAAAGAAATCTTGTTGCCTCACTAGACATGTTTTAAGATTAGCAACCCAGTTGGCTCTCTCATCTCCTTGGTATTTTGCATACTCCTCAGCATGTCTAGCTGTGTAATGACGTTTCAAATTGTATTCTTTGTGCACTGCAACTTTCTCTGTGCAAATAAGACACGTCAGGATGCCCCTGTGCTCAACAAAGAAATATTGCACTTCCCACTTTTCCTGAAATTGTCTGTGCTCATCACCAACCTTTGAAAAAGACATGTTTGGGGCTGTATAATATATATAATTCCACTTGGTGTCATTGTTGCGTTGAAGTTTCAGTGTTTAGCCAATGCGTCTTTTCTGCTTCTTTTTCTGTCCCGCTGAGCAACAACTTCCAGGTTCAGACTGGACGCCTAAGCACGTGAAGCGGGATCGGCTGCGGAAATTGCGCATGTGCCGCGTGCATATAATGACAAATAGAAAATGCACACAAATATGCTTATATTCGCAATAAGCCCAGCCGATGTCCCGCCCCCGAGAGCAATATATCCCACCGTGATTATTAGGTTCGTTCAGCTCCGCACACAACACTGAAAAGTGCCAATCATATCAAACTTGCGGGTCGCACTAACATTAAACTTTCATATTAAAGCGGGGCCACAAATTATCGTCCCGAGGGCCGCAATTGGCCCACGGGCCGCAAGCTTGAGACCCCTGTTTTAGAGGCTTGATGAGTTTGGCATTGTGATCAAATGTGTTTTTGGCACTGCTAATCTTATATTTTTGGGAAGTAGAGTTACACAACCTGGTATTTTTCCCAATGAATCAGAAGTGTGAATGATTCAAGAATTTACTAGACCCGTTTCGTTGGGCCAGTTGCGACGTTTTTTAGGCATAATGAATTTTTATCACTGATTTCTGCCAAATGCTGCAGCATATTTATTTCTCCTTACTGAACTACTAAAAGGATCCAATAAGTTATGTCCAAAAGACCATTAACTTTGGGAGATGATATCGTGCGTGCTTTCAACAATGTGAAGACTGTGAATGCGTACGTCAAAAGCCCAATGTCTTGCTCTTATCACAGATGAATCTGTCAGTGCTGTGGGAGCAGTGTTAGAACCTCTGGCATTTTTTTCAGCCAAGCTGTCACCGGCTCAGGCAAAAATATAGTACATTTGGACGAGAACTCTTGGCCATCTATCTCACAGTGAAACATTTCCGCTTTTTATTGGAAAGTTGTTCTTTCACTATTTATACAGACCACAGGCCTCTTATGTGTGTACAAGCACACATCTCTACTCGCCCAGAGAGATTCAGCACTTGGATTTCATCCTACAATTTTCATTGGACATACGGCACATTGAAGGAACAGCAAATACTGTGGCCACTGCCTTGCCTCGTGCACAGCACATCAATCCCGATCTCATCCAGTATCACCGGATCAACTCTGGTCCACATCTTCAAGATGTGACTGGATGAATCGGGTGAAAAGTTAGTCTGCGATTTTTTTTTTTCTCCACAGAAAGGCCTAGGCTTTTATTCTGGCAGCTATGAAGCGGGAGATTTTGAGTCTCTTCACAATCTATCGCATCTTGATAGAAGAGCATCAATGAAACTACTTACAGAATGTTTTACCTAGCCTCATGTTAAATGGGATGTTGGATTATGAACAAGGACCTGCTTGCCATGTCCACTCTCTAAAGTCTATAGATAGACATGTGAAATACAAGCTGGGTTTTTTTCCAGATTCCTGTTTCAATCATATTCACCTAATCTTAGTAAGCCCACTTCTGCCATCTCCAGGATATACTTATCTGCTCACGTGTGAAGACTGGATTACCAGGTGGCAGGAGTCCATTTCTTTCACTGATATTTCTGCGGAGACAGTTTCTAGGACTTTTGTGGATCATTGGATTCAATCTTTCAGTGTTCCAGTCATTATTATAACGGTTAGAGGGTCTCAGTTTCAGTTGGTGTTGTTCCAAGCTCTCTGGACACTACACATATTCGCACTATGGCTTACCATCCACAGGCCAATGGTCTCATTGAGTGTTTCCATCAACAATTGAAGGCAGCATTAACAGCAGGTAGTGATGCATCTACGAAGAACAAACATTTGGCCATGGTTCTTCTTGAAGTCTTCACAGTGTTGAGCCAGATCTTGAATGTTCAGCTGCAGAGCTAAGATATGGCACTATGTTAACCTTGCCAGGCGAGTTTGTGAATCCAAGTCCAAGCACAAAACATTATGATCCGGCATGTTCGGGAAAACGTGAGATTACTCTGACCTACTCCTACGTAGCAGGCGTCATCTGCCAAATGATTTACAATGCCGTACTCGTGTGTTTCTCTGGCATGATGCTGTTCTCAAACCACTTCAACCTATTTATGATGGTCCTTTTCAGGTCTTAACGACGCCACCCGAAGACTTTTATGATCAACATGAATGGAAAAGTTGACACTGTTTCCATTGACAGGTTGAAGCCGGCGTATATTGATGGTCCACATTCTGCGTCGGAGCCAGAGACAGAGGACCAGTTGCACCCTTGCCATTTGGACTGTTCATCACCTTGTCTTGTGCTATCGTACGAGGTTGGGCCAAACCGTCAGCCCTCCAGACCATTACGTTGCAAGACAGTTCCAATCAGTCGCCTCCTTGCATGACTCAGAGGCTGAGGGGGCGGGGGGAGGGGGTGGGGTGCAGGGCTATCGTATCGTGTGCTTACCTTCGTTGGTAGCGGTGCCAGCTGCTGCTGATGTAAGCGTGAGCAAGTGTGCTAAGCATCAGTATACGATGGGTGATGAATCTCAGATAGTGTGAGAGTGTCAGGTCACCTGTGTGGCAGTGAGCCAAGCAAGTCAGAGGAGTTTAGCTGGGTGGTGTTTGGGGAGTTGAAGAATGCATTGTTGTGTATAGTGAATAAGAAAAGAAGTCAACTTCATGCTGTGCTGAAAGAAACAAGTGAGTGTATTCTTTATTTGTAAGCTGTGATAAATCTGTGACGTTACAATTCAAACTACATTTTGACAGGAATATAGATACCAAAAGGTTAGGGGGTATGGGCCAAGTACTGTTAATTGGAACTAGCTTACATCAACAATTTGATTATCAGAGATCTTCTTCTTTGGCTTGGCTTCGCGGACGAAGATTTATGGAGGGGTAATGTCCACGTCAGCTGCAGGCTCGTTTGTGGCTGACAAGTCCGATGCGGGACAGGCAGACACGGTTGCAGCGGTTGCAGGGGAAAATTGGTTGGTTGGGGTTGGGTGTTGGGTTTTTCCTCCTTTGTCTTTTGTCAGTGAGGTGGGCTCTGCGGGCTGAAAGGCCTATTTCTGTGCTGGGTCATTTCATGAACTTTCTGTAATCATTTGCATTAATCACATGCTCTTTAATTCCTATTGTAATCTTATCAATATTATCCCTGGAGCTCTGGCTTTAACTTGCACTTTCTTGTCACAGGAAATTTGTGACTTACTGTATTATGATCTGGACTGGTCATATTTAATTCATTCTCCAGAGAATCACTTTAGTATAAGCTGTGATTGTTACATGTAAATATTGTATGTTTTGCATGCAGATAATTCCAGCAGTGAAATTGGAAGAATGGGTAAAAGATTCAGATTGTAATTTTCTCCTGATTAATTTTCTCACCTGTATTTTTAACGATTTCCAAAATTGAATGACAGAATATGGAATTGTGTTTGCATTTACAGCTACCTAGTTGGCATAAAGGGTAAAGCACTGCTTTCGAGTTTTATAGATCAGATTTTAGCATTATCCAAGACCCATGAGAAAGAAAGTTGCAAGTATAGATGTGCATGTTTTGAGTAAGAATGTAGCTTAAGATTGCCCATGGTAGCAGGACTCTCTTCCTCACAACCAGCTTCTGTCCAATAGTCTGGTAATATTCATGGTGAAGTTTTCAAATAGAAAAAAATAATCACTTTTGGCAAAAACTGGAGGGCAACCTGTTCCTGTTGTAGTTGCACATACATGACAGTGCCTGTTAACGATGGAAAAAACATTCTGAAGACCTGCTGCATTCTACCCTGACAGAAATTGCATTTTGTTTTGTATCTTAAAAGTTGTAAGAATTCTTCATCCATTTTAAGATTTTTTTAATATGAGTTGCTTTGTTCCCTTCTGTGTTGTGTGTAATATTTATTGAGGTGTGTTTGTTTTTCCTATCCCAGTTACAAGCTGAATGAGTATGAATCTTTTTCAGGGATCAGCTTTAAAGCCTGAGCTAAAGCGGGAGCCAGTTAGCACCAGAGTTAAACTGAAGATTCTCCCTCATTTAATGCGGTCCAGGCAAGCAGCAGAGACATTCCCAGCCAGTATACAGGTATTAATATCATTAAGGTTGGCTTCTTTTAAAATGAAATGAAAATTTATTTCAAGGAAGTTTATTTTCAATAAAAAAGTAACCAAAAATGATTGAGCTTTCTCAATCTATATTGCTCAATCCCATACCACCTCAATTCCACCTTCAGCTGAACTTTAAGACAACTGCTTCTAAAATTTTTGTGTTATGTATTTTCATTTTATCTGTAAATTGGCCTAGTGTCAACTGAGTTGCATTTTCCTTTGTGGTAAATTTTATTGCTAATTAAAAGGGATATATGTTACATTGGATTTCCTTGCATCTCCTCCCCTCCCTAAAACTTTGCAAGATTTGGATATAGCTTTCTGTTTGTTGTAATTGTTTGTTTCCTATCGGTTAACCAGAGTGCAGCATTGGCAATGATACAGTATATGAATGAAAAGCATAACTAACCCTGCAACACTCTCTTTGCACCTCTTCTGGACCTTTCACACAGAGATAAATAATCCTAGTGCATTCTCTTCCTTGGCCTATAAATAACTTAGTTAAATCAGCATTTATAGGACTGTTCCAAGAAGTTCTATAAACAGAATCAAATGAGTCAGTGGATTGCTGCAACTCTCTTTCTTTGGCTTGGCTTCGCGGACGAAGATTTATGGAGGGGGTAAAAAGTCCACGTCAGCTGCAGGCTCGTTTGTGGCTGACCAGTCCGATGCGGGACAGGCAGACACGATTGCAGCGGTTGCAAGGGAAAATTGGTTGGTTGGGGTTGGGTGTTGGGTTTTTCCTCCTTTGCCTTTTGTCAGTGAGGTGGGCTCTGCGGTCTTCTTCAAAGGAGGCTGCTGCCCGCCAAACTGTGAGGCGCCAAGATGCACGGTTTGAGGCGTTATCAGCCCACTGGCGGTGGTCAATGTGGCAGGCACCAAGAGATTTCTTTAGGCAGTCCTTGTACCTTTTCTTTGGTGCACCTCTGTCACGGTGGCCAGTGGAGAGCTCGCCATATAATACGATCTTGGGAAGGCGATGGTCCTCCATTCTGGAGACGTGACCCATCCAGCGCAGCTGGATCTTCAGCAGCGTGGACTCGATGCTGTCGACCTCTGCCATCTCGAGTACCTCGACGTTAGGGGTGTGAGCGCTCCAATGGATGTTGAGGATGGAGCGGAGACAACGCTGGTGGAAGCGTTCTAGGAGCCGTAGGTGGTGCCGGTAGAGGACCCATGACTCGGATCCGAACAGGAGTGTGGGTATGACAACGGCTCTGTATACGCTTATCTTTGTGAGGTTTTTCAGTTGGTTGTTTTTTCAGACTCTTTTGTGTAGTCTTCCAAAGGCGCTATTTGCCTTGGCGAGTCTGTTGTCTATCTCATTGTCGATCCTTGCATCTGATGAAATGGTGCAGCCGAGATAGGTAAACTGGTTGACCGTTTTGAGTTTTGTGTGCAACTTAGCACCAGGAGATCTGCTTGCACCTTGTGTCCTTTGAAATGGTCCTTGCTTGAAGACTCGTGCATCTTTAAATGTTACATGTGATCAGAAAGAGGCAAGATAGGCAAGGATGGAATCAAGAAAAATGCAACTAACAATGAAGGTTAATTGGAGATTTAGTAGAAGTATTCAAAATCTTAAAAGATATCAAGAGTCTAAATTAAAACAAATTCTTGTTTCTAACAAGCTGATCATTATGCAAAAGTGCATACTTAAAACAGATGGCAAATGGAGCAGAGAGATGAGCTATTTTTAAAGTTGGTATCTGGAAATCAAAAATGCAAACACTGAAAAAAAAATGGAAATGTTTTGAAGGTCTAACAGCATCTATAGAAAGAGAAACACCTTAAACATAAAAGTGAGAAAAGTTGCTTTTAAACTGTGGAATCGGGGGCATGAGCATTGGTGCATAAAACAAAAATAATATAGCTTAATTGGAGGAGGCCAGGGTTGTTGAGATGATCCAGTGATAAGTGTCTCCCTACAAAAATTATTAACAGTACCTGAATTTCTCATGACTCGAGCTAATTTTCAAGCCTTTGAACATGTCAGTTGTTGGAGTTCCTCACAAGACTGAGCATTATGTGAAATTCATAAATTTGCTAGAATATATGAAGTTGTAAAGCACTCTAAAAATTGTTATCTTGAATTTATTGTGGATTGCTTTAATACTTTGCAATCATCATTCAGAAATTAAAGAGGTTATTACTTGAATCTTGCTTCATCTGTGACTATAAATATAAGGCCTGTTGAAATTAATGGGGGAGGTTTGAGGAACTATTTTCTACTTGTATGGAATCCAAAGCAAATTATCATAAATAAAAGATCATAAATTAAGGAATTCAAGCAGTGATAAAACAAATAGCTTTGCCGTAAAATGATGTATCCCATGTAATTAAAAGAGAGAGGAAGAAATTGGAGGATATGTTGTCGTTAGAACTAGGGTGAATGGAGACTTGTTTGAAATCCATCAACTAATTATAAACTAACAATTTATGTGCTCTAGAAGTTGCATATTTCTTTACAATGTCATGGTGCCTTTCCATAACTTGAATACATACAAAATTTCCCAAAATACACTGAGATTCCTCGTTATCAGAGCAAATTTGAAAATTAGGCTGTAACTTAACAAACTGTTAAAACTAAAAAATGATTGTGTAATGGAGATTAATTTGACCTTTAACTCTTTGGACTCTAGCCATTTTTAACCTTTCATAATATATGCGCTGGACTGGATCTATGGGTAAACCACAGTAAGAACTCCAGTATGAACCAGCTGGAGGTTGGGTATAAAACTAGTCCTGGAAAACAGGGACACAAAGTATATGCACTTGTTAGTAGTCCCTGAAAACCGGGACATGGAGTCTAAAGGGTTAAACTATTAATTTTGTATGTGACAACATTAATCTGTTTAAATTATGATTATTCACAGTCTTGTTTTCACAGGTGGTATATGATGGTCTGTTTGGTGCCAATACAAATGCCAAGTTGAGAGGACTAAGCCTACAATTTATACATCATATATGTTCAGTGTAAGTTCTAATACTTCAAAGAATTATTGGACCAGTTGTTGCAACAAGTGCCAGTGTGCTCTAGACACCAAGAAAAAGAAAGATCTAACATTCTTCATGGCATGGATTTTTCTTTTTCTGATATTGTTTGGCCTCTGACTTCAGTTTGAAGGGATCTCTGAAACCCAGTAATTTCACCAAGCAGCAAAGCAATCAAGAATTCTTATAAGCCAGCAAACCATGAAGTAAAAAGCATGATTTTAATGACCCTTTATAGGCAAACCTAAAAGACAAATATGTATAGATTAAACTAGAATCTAAAATATTATAATTTTTAAAAATAAAGTATTTATAATAATTGGGAAAATAAAATTAATGCATATTAAAATTAGAGTTTTGTGACCAGTGAGTTTGCCAAATGGTAATTCCATATTTAATCACATTAACTTACACCTCACATAGTATAACATAGGGCAGCACAGTTAGCATAGCGATTAGAACAATGCTATTACAGCGCCAGGAATTTGTATGTTCTCCCTGTTTCTGCGTGGGTTTTCTCCTGATGCTCCAGTTTCCTCCCACCCTTCAAAACGTTCAGGGTTGTAGGTTAATTGGATGTAATTTGGCGTCACAGGCTCATGATCTGGAAGGGCTTGTTTCTGTACTGTACATCTAATTTAAAATATAATTTTGGATCTTCACACAACAAGAATAGTTTCCTAAGTATCTAAAGTCTTTATCTGATCACTGAAGATAATGATGTAGAAAGCTGCAAAGTGGTTCTACACGTGGGAGAGGGGAATCACTCTGGATTTCCATGTGTAATTGCTGTACTTAAAAAATGTTGTCATCAGTTTTGTTGTGAAATAAAGAGAATACTGGCCAGTACATTTTTATAGCTGCAAAATTTATGTATATTACAGAAAAACCTATGTGATTGTAAATGGTTAAATCTTTCTTAAAGCATAAATTAAAATGTTCTCAACTATCTTTGATAGTCTGTAGGAAACAAGAGAAATTAGCTGTATCCTGCTTGAGTCCTGTTGGTGAAACATGCATAAATACATGCAAACTGAATTAGTAGGTTGATTGACTAGTGTTTACTATATTAAGAAAACTGAGAAAATCAATCAGTAGAACACAAGTGGTGTGAATTTGCAGGTTCAGGTCTGTCATTTCACATGCCATGACTGTTATCTTAGCCTATTCAGAGGGCTCTGGGAAGGAAGAGGAAGAAATGTGAACAGCCAGGGAAAAAAGGAAGCAATCATTCAGCTGGTGCAAGGATCGTATTATCACATGCAGGGAAATGCAAATTTTTTTATTAGTTCAGTTTTGAACTGTTCCACTTGTGCAGCTACATTATCTGCTGCAATTCAACTTGTACCTACCTCTTTTGTTTTTGTTTTGTTGTTGACAAAGCCTAATAACATTATTTGATTAATGTATATTGGTTCTAAGTCAATTGAATTGAACAAAATGTCTCATAGAAATAAAGAAAATCAATTTCATTGCTGATATTTTTTCCTGAGAATTTTCTGTCATTTTGTAAAATAACCCAAGTTATTTGATCTGTAGGAGTTTTTAAATTTGAATGTCTGGCTATCTGGTTAGAAAACCTAGAATTATTTTTGTATCTACTCACACTGAAATACAAAACAGAATATGTTAGAAATCCTCAGCAACATCTGTGAAGAGGTAAACAAAAACAACATTTTACATTGATGCTCTTTCAACAAAGCCAAAAATGGAATACATTTTATAGAGAAGTGGGGAGAACAAAGGGAATATTTGCATTGGGATAGAGAACAAGAGTAGGTGGCGAAGGTTTGTAATCACAAATTATTACCTGGACCAAGGTGCAAATAGGAGAGAGGAAAAAGGGAACAAAGCAAAGAAGTGTTGTAAATGTGAGATTCAAAACATGATAGCTAATGAAAATCTGAAATATAAAAAAATACAAAACTACCCAGAAGGAAATGTAGCGTCGTGGGAGAGAGAATAACTGAGTTAACAGTACAAGTCGATGACCTTTTGTTAAAACTGGCCGGTTCTGATACAATTTGGAAAAGCTAATTACCTAGTGAAAACAAAATGCTGGAGAAGCTCAGCAGGTCAAACAGAGTCCTTTATGTAGCAAAGGTAAAGATACATAACTGATGTTTCAGGCCTGAGCCCTTCATCAAGGTATGAGAGAATGCTAGCAAGCGTCCGAACAAAAGTTAGTGGGGGGTGGTGTGTTGGGTGGCAAAGGCAGAAGATGATAGGTGGAGAGAGGAGGGAGGGGACAGCAGCAATGGGGGAGGAGGGATGGCTGGGTAGGCAAGGGGGAAGAGAGGGGAGAACTGACACCGTGGCTGTGGAATCGAGTCTGGGTGAATACATCGTCATAATTGTCATAGTAGTCAGAAGTAAATCACAAAAATCTGTAGACACTGGTTGAAGTAAAAACACAAAATGCTAGAGACGCTCAGCAGGTCACCAGCATTCTCTCAGCCTTGATGAAGAGCTCAAGCCCAAAACGTCAGTTACATATTTTTACCCTTCCTACGTAAAGGACGCTGTTTGACCTGCTGAGCTTCTCCAGTATTTTGTGTTTTTACTTCAACCACGGTGTCTACAGATTTTTGTGATTTACTTCTAATTACCTGGTGATGTTTAGTTCAGTATTGAACGTGCCTTGTAAAATGACAAGTTCAAGTTTGTGGGCTTTTTTGCAATAGTATAAAAGGCCAAAGACAGAGATCAATATGGGAATTGGCTGACAAAGTGGCAGAATCCCTCCTCCAGGCAGAACAAAGGTGATTTGCAAAGTGGTTTGCCAGTCTGAGGTGTTCTCCCTATGCTGGAGAAACAAAATGCAGAATGGGTGACCACCTTTCAGAATATTTTTCTTCAATCTCCAAGGGTGACTCTGACTCCCAGCTGCTAGTCACTTTAATCCCATGCTACCCGCGCTCTGACTTCTGTCACTGGCTTCTCGCTCTCTTCAAGTGAAAGATATTTGATGGCATACAAGACCCCACACCCTGCCCCCCCCCCCATTTCAGGAGGGAATATTAATTTTTTTTTAGTGTATTTATGGATAAGCATTTAATGATATTTTGTAGCTACAGTGTAGCAGAAAAAAAACTTGGACAAAATATGCAACTAGGACAAAAGGAAAATTCTTTTTAATAATAATACTGCTGTAATTTACAAGAGAAAACAAGCAGCTTAGCTATAGCAGAAAACATTTTATAAAAACAAACTGCCTCTGTCAGTCCCCGCGCTGGTCCCGCTGCCCCACTCTCTCCCGGCAGCTCACATTTGGTCACCACGCTAGTCCCACTCTCCCGGGGGGGGGAGGTGGGGAGAGGGCGCAGAGCAGTGGGATCAGTGAGGGGATTGATGGTGGCCGTCAGGGAGGAGTGGGGCAGTGGGATCAGAGTGGAGAGCTGTCGAGGGGGAGCAGAGTGGTGGGATTATTGTGGGGACTGGTGGCAGGCAGTCGGGAGGGAAAAAGGGCAGGGGGATCAGTGTGGGAACTGGTGGCAGGCTATCGGGGGGAGTGGGACAGCGGGACCAGTGCGCAAGCAGCCGGGAGAGTCCCCCATCAGCCCGTCACCAGCCCCCAATGATAGATGGTGGTGATGCAAGTGAGCCACTCAGCGATGATGTTCATTGTTGGTGTTACTCACCAACATCACCCTGAGTTCAACTTTGCATTTAAGACCGGGGGAATACAAGCCATTTTTGGAGAAAAAAAATGGGTCTTGTATGCCATCAAGTACGGTAATTTAAATTGAAGGAATATCACCTTTGCTTCTGATCTAGGACATTATAGTATCAGATTAGCACTGAATTCAGCAATCTCAATTTTTCTAGTTTATTTGCAAACAGGCCATTTTAACAACAAACATCAACAACTTGTAATGTTATCTCTAGTTTTCTCTCCATACATCCTGCCTCCCTTACTGGGGTACTTAGTTTCATAGTTCCAGCAGTAGCAATTTGTGTAACATTTACCCCAGACAGAACAGTTGCAAACAACAAACTCAGCCAACATAGTTACCTTTTGGGCTTTTTGTTTTCTTTTGATGTCCTTGCTCTCACAGACATTGTTCTCTCTGTTCCTAGTTGTGACATTGATATCTGGCATGCATATTTGTTTTTATTTCAGAAATTTAGCATCTGCATTTTTCTGTAAAGAGCATAATTATTGAATTCAAGTTGGAGAACATTCTGATTTTTTCTAAATAAATGTTCAATTTTTTGCTTTTCTTATTGAGCTAAAGTAGATGATGAAATGTTTTCTTCATTTATTGCATTATCTTATTGTTTGGCAGTTGTCCCGACAACAAAATAAAACCTTTGGGACCAATGCTTCTAAATGGGCTTACAAAATTGATCAATGAATACAAAGAGGTAAGCATTCAGAAATGTCTTTTGATCAACAAACTTGATCTTCTATTGATATTTATTTTGCCTTCTTTCTCTGTTTTATTCACTGTTCCTCATGTTGAATGTTAAATTGGGCTAGAGTTTCCCCATATGCTAACAATTTTGCCTTTCATTATCAAGAATGTCATCCATTAAGTTCTTTGTCAGGAGATTATTGGACATTGGGAATTAGCTGCAGAGAGCACTGATGCCAACTCAATCACTCCAACTTGCTATGCCCATACCCAGAATCAAATATAACATTCAAGTAGTTTTCAACTTTTCTCATCTGAAACCAATAACGTTATTAGAGAGGAATTTTTTGGTTTCCACTCTGTATTATGAAAATCCTCGCATAATGTGATTGAAGTCATGAAGCTAGTTGCCTCTGTGCATTATTTCATAATGTCAGAGAATCATGCAGCTTGGAAACAGACCATTTGGCCCAACTTATCCATGTTGGCCAGTGAGTGTCCTTCCTTATTAATCCCATCTCTCAGCACTCAATCCATAACCATCTCTGCCTGTGACCCAGCTTCAACCACTCTCAAGCAGTGCTTTCCAGATATTTATCAAAGGATGAAGAAGGTCCCCCTCATATTCTCTCTGAATATCTTCCCCTTTAATGTAAATCTATGTCGTCTAGTTCTTGTATGGATTAAGATTTCCTTAAATCTACCTTTTTTATGCCCCTCAAAATTTTGTATATCTCTATCATGTCCCAACTTCTCCAAAAGTAGGGACATAACCTACTCCTGTAATCCTTTTCCTGACGAGCAAAGGCTAGTATCTCATATGTCTTTCATACCATGTTGCCACTTGCCACCTTTAAGGACTTGTAAACTTTTACTCCAAGGTCCCTCTGTTGTTCAGTACTCCATTCGACCTTGCCATTTATGGTGTATGCCCTAACCTCATTAGTACTCCCAAAATTCATCACCTTTTATCTTTCTGGATTAAACTCTATTTGCTATGTTTCAACCCATTTCAGCAACTTACCTATATATCTCTGCAATCTAACAATCTAAGGCCACCTTTCACACTGCCAATCTTTATCTACGAACTTTCTGGACTTGCCTCCTCTAGCTATATCCAAGTCATTGACATATAGTATGGCCCTATTATAACGTGATCATCGGGATCCATAAAATCTCATCACAATAAAGTGGGGGATGTGCTAAATCAGGGTTTCAATAAATCCCTGCTGGGAGCCCAAGCCCAATGACTTCATTGCATTATATCCGAATTTGTGTTAAATCGGGGCGTGTAAAATCAGGGTTTCGCTGTATTACAAAGGGCATGTGTCCCAGCATGAATGATCCCTGTTGAACTCCACTAGTCACAGGCATTCAACCTCAAAACAACCCTCTGTGGCCACACCAATTTTGGATCCAGTTGAAAAGTATTCATTTGGAACCTCACCTATATCTTCTGGCTCTACGTACGCACAGATTGCCAGTAATTTTTCATGACCATTCTGAACCCTAATTTCCTTCTTAAGCACCTCCCTACACATTTTATTCTCTTGAATGACCTCCCCCTTCATTGGTTCTAATACTTGCTTGTTATTCTTTATTCAACCTTCTATACTCTTGACATTCAGAGTTCACCATGCTTGTTAATGGCTTTTTCCATTACAGAAACATTGGGCCTGGTTTCTTGCTATTTCTTCTTTGAATCCTTACCACTCTGAAGCTGTAGTTTACCTGCAAGCAGATGCTCTTTGTCTATCTTTGCATTCCCTACTTTTCACCCAATTTAAGATCTTAATGTTCCAACCCCATCTTTTTCCATAGCCTTTATTCAAAGTTATGGTCACTATCTCAAAACAATTCACCACTGATATTCCCTCCACATCACCAACCACATTCCCTAAGATAAGGTTCAGTTGTGCTTCATCCCTCATTGATCTATCTACATCAGACACCTAGACACACCTGAAAAATCACTACTTCAAGCCTTTAATGAAATTCCCAGTACAATAGAACTATTTTGATTACATTTCTCTATCTTCCTACATATCTGTTCCTCTATCACCTGTTGACTTTTGGGAAGTATGTATAAAAAATGACAAACAACTTCCATTTTGTTTCTATCCATATGGCCTTGTTTGAAGTCTTCTAGGATGTCCTCCCTCAATACTGAGGTAAAGCAATCTGACTTATCAGATACCTCCTGGTTTATTCCTACCTCTGAATTGCTTGAAAATTCTATACCTTAGAATACCTCCATCCACGCCAAACCTGTGTTCCAGAAGGGCATTGGATAACCTGGCTGATTGTCCTCTCATTGATCCCATTTGTCACACCTGTACTCCTCAACAAGTGGTACAGGTGTTTGAGTTTTGAATCAGAACTTTTCTTTAGTAGCTGGCTGAAGTGCTCACTATCTTGTCAATTTTGTCCTGAAGGTATGAGGTTAAGTTCAGTGCATGCAATTTGATTTAAAGCTAATTGTATTGTTTCTTTAAATGAGCCTCAAATATTCCTGTTAGATATCATAACATTAAGCAATGTCAATATACTGAATTATTTTTAAAACACTTTTTTATTCTATCCAAGGATCCAAAAACACTTTCATTAGCATATTCAGCTGTTGGAAAGGTGTCCAGGTAAATATTTTAGTTTACATGTGTATTTTTGTAATATCTTTAGTACTTATAAACAAGTAAGAGTTTAGTAGTTATACATAATTATTAAACATGCACCTTGCATGGTTACAAAATATTACATGTCTTTATAAATGAAAGAAATATTTTGCACCTTTGGAAGCTGTGTTGAATAGTAATGTATTTACTTTCAAGCAAGTCTCATGGTCTCCCAATTAACATACTTGATTTCATGTCATAGCACATGCCCTTTTTTATAGTTAATTCAATCTTATTAGTAATAAAAACAGAAACAATGAAGGCTTATGTTTGAAGCTCATTTCATTGGCATGTTAATCAGTAACTAGAGAATGACGTTTTAAACCTGTGCCAATTACAGAGGTAATCAAAAAGACCCAAGAGAATATGCAAATTACTCTGCCCAATGATTATTGATCTGTAGTCCACTGCCTGCTAGGGGAATTGAAGCACATTTAACAATAACTTTTAAAAGAAACTTGGACCGATATTTAGTTTTTTAAAATTCAGGACTTCGACAAATGTAAAAGAGTGAGTTTGATTTGGATAATTATCAATTGCATAATACCTAATATTCCTTTCTAGATCAAGTATAATGCAACTTAGCATATTTTCATCTAAATCTTAAACCCTTTGGAAGAAAGTTAAGGTGTTGCAGAAGGAACAATGACATCCATGGCACAGTTAGGGCTTGTAAACTATTAGATATTTTACCTTCCAGTAAGACGTTAACTCAATGGAGAATCCATTCTCCCAATTTGTGGTGAGTTTCTGTATATAATCTATTTTGGGGAGCAACAGATTTACATTATGAAGAATCCTTTGTTCTTAAGCAGAAGTTAAAAAGCATGATTAGCCAGTTTGGCTGGAGCAAAGATCTAGCTCAGGGGTAGTCAAACCGTGGCTCTCGAGCCACATGCGGCTCTTTTGCAGGTAAGGTGCGGCTCGCGGAAATGCCGTATATGCAATTGTATAGGATGATCCACAAAACTTAAAATTTTCAACTTAAAAGGGTCGTCCTATACAAAGAGTTTAAAATTCTGACCTTGATGTTAAAGTCACAACACCACTGGCATCTTCCTGCTGGCTCCGATGCAATCATGCGATAGTTGTTTGCAAAGTCTCAGTCCATCTCCCTGGTCCAACTGCTGTCGGCTCTGTACAGGCTTTAAATAGCCTATTACAAGAACCAGCAATGGTTTATTTTAAAATGTCCAAATAAAATTTAAAACTTTAAACAATAATTTGTTATTAAGATATTGTGATTTTTTTTTTTAACAGCATCCACTGGTCAGTGGTAAGTGGCAGTTTTGGAGAGGGGGGAAATCTTAGTCAAAGGGTATTGCTGGAAAAAACAAAATTTTAGGTGGAAATTCAGGGGGTCATCCTAGACAACAGCATGTATTGGTATGTTGGTTGAGACAGTAATTGTATGAGCCACTGCTCACAATGGTAGTTTTGCTGGGTGTGCCTTGCGATCACATGATTGTTGCAGCTCTCAAACATCTGAAGTTTATTGTATGTGCCTCTTCCATTAATCAGGTTTGGCCACCCCGATCTATATGAAGGGCTTGCTTTGACTTAACACAGAACAGTATCTATAAGCTTTCATGGGTTTTCAGCTGGATGAAATTTGGAGTAAAAGACAAATGTATAACTGTCTGTAATTACCTTAATGTAACCTGGAACACACAGGTTGATTATGTCATATGATAGAGGATTAATACATGAGAAAGGAATTAATGCAAGATTAAAGGAATAGATCCACCATGAATATACATTTGCATTATTTGAAAGATCATGTCTAGACACAATAATGTAATTCTTCTAATCCAAACACAGTCGATAAATGGGTACTGAACCATTATATTTTCAATAATTATATTATGTTTTGTTTACTCTACAAACATTTAGCCGTTTACCACAGCTTTTCACAAAAGATTTAGCCCTTGTGCAGCAATTTTTTGAAGCTATGTGCAAGGTAAGTAGAAATTCTCAGCATTTTCTTTCTGTTATTGTGTAGTGTTTGGTTGTGTTTCTAAATGATTGCCACACCAACAGTACAAGGTAGTCTTGTTTGCTTCATCATTAGGAAGGTCCTGATATCAGACTTTCCATTCAAGAAGCATTAGCTATGATGGTGGGAGCCTACTGTTCATTGCAAGGAGCTTCACTTACCCTTATGGAAGCTTTGGTTGCTGCCTATCTGGAGAAGGTATGTGAAAATTTGTACATCAGTCTACTGCCATTTGCTTATTAAATGTATTCTTGTTAATATAATTTTAGAACAATGTCTTAATGCTTTTATGGGGAATATAGAAGTATTTAAAACCTATGTGTAATGTCTTGCAGTAACTGTATGCACCTAATTGACTTAATTATTGCTAATTTTCTCATGAGCTTAGGCTATATAATGACCTTGAATATTAATTAGAAAAAGGGTTAAAATTTATGTCTGTTCCCTTACTCAAAAAAAAACCCCATACGCTATAGGCCTCAAAATTCCTAATTTGCTCGTTTTGCTGGACATGATGTCTAAATGGGGCAAATTGGATAGAAGCAGAAAACTGTCCATTAGAATATATGGAAACTGGATAAATATAGGTCAAATGAGTCTACATTTTGAATTTGCATTAAGATGTTTTAGGTAAACTCTGGATTTATTTAAGATTCTTTTGGAATCTTATCCCTTTATGTTTTCAGCCAGAAGTGCAAGTCCGCCAGGTTGCTGTGAAATTTGCCAGCACAGTATTTGCCTCCGACCATATACCATCCAGATACATGTTGCTACTTGCTGCTGGAGACCCGTAAGTATTGTTTTAAAGCAGGGAAACATTGTGCAACAGAAACTATCTACATATATATCGCTTCAGTAAAGTGGTAATCTCTGGTAGGATGATTCGCCTGCCTGATGTCAAAACAAAAATAGTTCTAACTCTTATGGATAGGTTATAGCAGGCGACCAAAAGTTTGTTCAAAGAGTGAGATTTTAAGAGAGATGGTGAGGTATTGGAAAGAAATTCTAGTGGACAACTGAAAAATAATTATAATTTGGGATGCCCAAGGAACCAGAAGTGGAGCATCTCAATGGTCTCAATGCTATGGGATTGGAGTAGATTATTGAAATGGGAAGGGAAAGGACATAGGTTAGTTTGTAAAACAAAAAGAAAATTTAAAGCCCCAGATACTGCCAGACCAATGCAGATTAACACAAGTTGAGTGAGACAGACTTGGTGCAAGTTACAATAAGAACACTTCATTTTGGATATTCAGAAATTAAATTCACTGAAGTTGTAAATGTGCTTAAGTTTATCAAAATAACATACACCTAATGAAGAAGATCAGGAATTTATGCAGGACATCTTTCTAAAGATAGCGGATACACAGGGGCACTTCTTACTGGGGGGGATTTTAACTTTAACCTTGATCCATTATGAAAATAAAATGAAGATATTATGAATTAACTGAGAAAAGCCACAAAATATTGGCCTGGCAACTTAAAACAGAACAAGCAAAAAGAATAATTTTAGTGATTTTTTTAAAAAAAGATAAGCAGATCTCATACAATGGAAATTTAAAAAAAATTCTACAAGCAATTGTATCAAACAGAAAATACAGGGAAAAACAATAAAATTGATGAGTTTTTTATCCAATATTGAATTACCACAACTACAATTAGAAGACCAAAATAAATCGAAAAAACCCTTTAAAATTGAAGAATTACAGGTTATATTAATGAAACTACCAAACTATAAAACACCAGGTGAAGATAGATTCCCTACAGAGTTTTATAAAGTATTTAAGAACTTATTAACCCTGCCCCTTCTAGAAGTAATGAAACAGATGGAAGAGACCCAAATCTACCCGAATCATGTAAAACAGCAATAATTACAGTAATTCCAAAAATGGGAAAGGACCCACTGTCGCCGGCGAGATATAGACCAATATCCTTACTAAATGCAGATTACAAATTAATAGCAAAACTACTGGCTAATAGACTGACTGACTGTGTACCGAAATTGGTAAAGCAGGATCAAACAGGATTTTTTTTATAAAAAAAAAAGAGCAGCAGATAATGTCTGTAAATTTATTAATTTAATCCATGCAGCAAAAATGAATAAAACGCCAACAGTGGCAGTTACGCTAGAGGCAGAGAAAACCTTTGACAGGGTAGAATGGAACTATTTATTTAAAGTGCTACAGAAATTTAAATTGCCAGAAAAATTTATTAATTGGATTAGAGCTCTGCATAATGAACCTTTAGCAAAGGTAGTAGTAAATGGATATGTGTTAGATCACTTTAAATTGAGCAGGTCAACTAGACAGGGATACCATTGTCCCCTTCCATGTTTGCCTTGGCTATAGAACCATTGCCAGAGCTGATAAGGAAGGAACCTACGATAAAAGGAATAAAAATAAAAGAGAATTTAAAATTAGTCTGTTGGCGGATGATATTATAGTATATTTAACGGAGCCAGATAAATCAATAAAAAGGCTATATATGAAACTGAAAGAATATGGAGAGATATCAGGTTACATGAATAAAAGTGGTGATGCCAATGAACAAAGTTGATTATACAGAATGTAAAAAAGAATCCCCTTTTAAATGGCAAACATGGGCAATACGTTACCTAGGTATCAGGATAGATAATAACCTAAACCATTTATAGAAATTAAACTACCAACCACTAATATAAAAAAAATACAGGAAGATTTAGAGACTTGGAAAGAGCTACCGCTAACTTTAACAGGGAGAGTTAATTGCATTAAGATTAATGTATTTCCATGGGTACAATATCTGTTCCAAATGTTACCAATTCACTTGACAGGATTTTTTTATAGAACTGAATAAAGTAATAAGAAAGTTTTTATAGAAGGGTAAAAAATCAAGAGTAGCATTAGAAAAAATTAACATGGAGGTACAAACAAGGAGGGGTGCAGTTACCAAATTTCAACCATTATTACAGGGCAGTGCAGTTAAGATATTTATCAGATTTTTATCAGATGGGAAAAAAATCAAACTGGATTAGGATAGAATTAGATAAATTAGGAGAAAATGTCCCGGAACATTTACTCTATAAATGGGCCGAGAAGGTGATGCAATATAACAATTCACCAGTACTATATCATATACTTAAAATATGGAAGAGAATACACCTGAAATACCAAGAAATTTTTTGACACCAACACTATTAATCCCTTTTACAATAGATAATTTATTTTTAAATGAATGGGCTAGAAAAGGAATTAAGAAAATAGAAGACTGCTTTTTGGGAAATAATTTATTAACATTTGAGCAATTAAAAGACAAATACGGAATAACACATGGTACAATATTTGCACACTACCAGTTTAAAATTTACTTAAAAAATAAATTTGGAAATAGCCTGTAAGAAGAATCAGAATAGAACATACGTGGTAAATGGGAAAGCATTGAGGAATACAGAAGAGCAGAAAGATTTAGGAGTAACGGTACATCGTTCCCTGAAGGTAGAAACTCGCGTGAATAGGATGGTGAAGAAGGCTTTTAGTATGCTGGCCTTTATCAATCATTGCATGGAATATAGGAGTTGGGAGGTGATGTTGAGATTGTATAAGACGTTGGTGCGGCCTAATTTGGAGTTCTGTGTGCAGTTCTGGTCGCCTAATTATAGGAAGGATATAAACAGAGTGGAGAGAGTGCAGAGAAGGTTTACCAGAATGTTACCTGGGTTTAAGCATCTAGAGTATAGGGAGAGATTGGACAGATTAGGTCTTTATTCTTTGGAGCGTAGAAGGTTGAGAGGGGATTTGATAGAAGTATTTAAGATTATGAAAGGGATAGACAGAGTGGATGTGGATAGACTATTTCCGTTAAGAGGAGGAAAGATTAAAACAAGAGGACATGAGTTAAGAATTAAGGGGCAGAGGTTTAGAGGTAACATGAGGGGGAACTTCTTTACTCAGAGAGTGGTAGCCGTGTGGAATGATCTTCCGGGAGAAATAGTGGCGGCGGAGTCAATTGTATTATTTAAGAAAAGGTTGGACAGGTATATGGATGAGAAGAAGATGGAGGGTTATGGGCATTGTGCAGGGAGGTGGGACTAGAAAGGGGTGTTTGGTTCGGTGCGGACTAGAAGGGCCTAACGGCCTGTTTCCATGCTGTAATTGTTATGTTATGTTACTACCAGAGAGTAGTGGCTATGAAGACTTAATCACAGACACAATGATAGTAAAAAAAATTATAACAAACATGTATACCAAATTGTAATACAAGGAAGAGGATGAATCAAGGTATAAGTCTAAACAAAGTTGGGAAAAAGATTTAAATATAAGAATAAAGAACGAAACACGGGAGGAGTTATGTACAGGAACTATGAGGAACACAATAAATACTAGGATACGTATGATACATTATAACTGGCTACATAGACTATATATCACCCCTCAGAAATTAAAAGAGTGGGACCCAACAATATCAGATAGATGCTTCCGCTGTAAACAAGAGACTGGAACAACATTACATGCAATTTAGACGTGCAAAAGTGAAAACTTTCTGGAAAGATTTAAACTTAATATTAAACAGAATTACAAAAAATAACATACCAAAGGATCCAGAAATCTTTCTGTTAAATAAAAAGAGTCAAAAAACTAGGCCTAAAATTAGACAGAGCCCAAAAAAGATTTATTATGATAGAGCTTGCAGCAGCAAAAAAGTGTATAATGTTAACTTGGAAAATGGAAGCAAGCTGAAAAATACAACAATGGCATATAGAAATGAACAAGTGTATTCCATTAGAAAAAATTACTTACAATCTAAAAGACAAATATACTTTATTTGAACAAATTTGGGAACCATACATAAAATATGTTAGAAACTGCCGACTTCAGACCGCCATCTCCTAAAAGTGATATGAATACAAACATAACACGTAAATATAGAAATGTTGGATGATACGACTTTCTTTTTCTTTTCCTGTTTTCTTTTGTTTTGTGTGGTTTTTATTATCTATGTTTTTGAAGGAGGGGTGGGGAGGGGGGAAGGATTAAGAAGGAGGGGAGGTAATGTCAATGTATATATTTTAATGATGAACACTTGTATATATTGTTATTGATCTGGTTCATGCTACAATAAACAAAAATTACAAAAAAAAGTTTATCAAAATACTATAATTGATCAACATCCTATACTATTCAATTCAGTTGTGTTTGAAATTAAAATGTGCTGTAGTCACTATGTAGTAAAGCAGGAACAAATGACAGAGAAATTGTGTGTTTGTAAAATTAATATTAAGGCTTATCAAAACTGCAAAGGGAAATCTGAACAATAATTTAATATTTGGCCATTTACATCCAATGTTTAATTAGGAGAGAGGAAGTACAAGGAGAAGCAAAACGTGTTCTGAGAGTTCTACCAAATCAAGTGACAGAGAAGGAAAGTGCTCCTATAGTCTTGCCATCATTTCCTGAAATGGTGCATTATATTCAGGATAAGGTAAGTTATCTTCCAGTTTTATTTTAAGGCCTTGATGTGAAATCAATATACAGTGAAACTGATAATTCAAGATGCTCATGCCATTAGAAGTTGCAGACTTAAATGTTATGTCTCAACAATTTATTTTTTGTGATGAACTTGGGTAAGTGTAAATGGAGCACAGGAACTGTGTACTAGGAAGCAGGTGTGGGAAGTGCAACCCCAGTGATCATGAAGGAAGCAGTGGAAATGGATCCCCAAAGAGTGGGAAGTAGGTGCGGGAACAGGGGCCCCTAAGAGATGGAAGGAGGGATGGGAAGTGGATCTCTAAGAACCAGAAGGAGATGTGGGAACTGTGGTTGATACAAAAAGGTAGGAAGCACAGAAAAAGGGGCCTCTGTGAGTAGGAAGGGTGCACGGCAAGCATAACCTGATGAGCCAGCTGCCAAATCATCACGGTGACTGAATTGTCAGCAGATTATCAGAATTTTGATGTGTACAATAAATGGTTAACTGGGACTCAATGGGGTGAAGGGCCTTGTTTCCATTCTGTAAGACTCTGTTTGCTTTTGGTAAAGTTAATAACAGGAGTTAACAATGGATCTTGGGTATCATTCCTGTATGTGCATTCTACTCCCCGTTGCACCACTTAATTCACCTTATCTTGCAATTCACATTGTTTTGTATTTCAACTTTATTTTAAGTTGTGTCAAATTGTCAATACACTCTGTAGATACATTGTTTCGTGCAGATTCCAACTTTTTTTAACTCTCATATATTTGCAAATTTGATTCATCACTGTTTATATAATTTAAGTAATTTATCAAGTGCTCTTAGTCAAGATTGAAAACAAAGTTATAATTCTTGCTCTACCCTCTACTACTCTGCTATTTCTTCTGGACTATACTGCTGCTTTAGTGGTTCACTCTCACTATTGCAATCAGTGTCCTGCTTGTAAGATGTGGGCACATCTTCTGTGCTTCATTCCAGATTTGTGCCTACCATTGTTCTGCAGTGACAGACCTGTGTTTGTTTTAGGGTGATTCCTGCACCCTGGTGGTGCACATTAGCAAACTAGTGCCAATCAAAATAGAAATCATTTTCTAATGACTTGTGCTCACCGTTTTTGGAATTCAGTGTTATAACGTGATAAACCTATACCTGACAGTATTTTACTGTTTTAATATAATAAACCACCAAAACACAAAATGCTGGAGAAGCTCAGCAGGTCAAACAGTATCCTTTATATAGCAACGGTAAAAATACAGAACCGACGTTTCAAGCTTGAGTCCTTCATCAAAGTATGAGAAAATGCTGGCAAGCGTCCGAACAAAAGAGTTGAGGGGGTGATGGAGAGAAGGAGACAAAGGCAGGAAATGATAGGTGGAGAAAGGAGGGAGGGGACAGCAGCAATGAGGGGGCGGCGGGATGGCTGGGTGAATGGGAGAACTGAAAGGGGGAGGGGAAAGAAAAGATGAGCAAGTTTAATGGAAAGCAGCAAAGTCATTGTTAATGTCACCTGGCTGGAGAATGCCCAGACAGAAAATAAGATGTTGTTCCTCCAATCTGCGGATGGTCTGGATGGGATAGTACACAAGGCCATGGACAGACATGTGAGCATGGGAGTATGTATGACTCAGAATTTAAATGGGAGGTCATGGTGGTTGTGAATGGAGAGGAGGTGCTAGCGAAGCAATCTCCCAGTTTGCGACCAGTCTCTCCGATGTAGAGAATACCACAAAGGGTGCACCATCTGCAGTAAATAAGTCCTCTGGATATACAAGTGAAGTATTGTTTCACATGAAAGGCCTGTTTGTGGCCCTGGACCGTGGTGAGGGAGGAGGTGTGAGCGCATGTTGTACCTCTTGCGGGCAGTGGGGAAGGTGCCAGGGTGAGGAGGGATGAGTACACGAGGGAATCGTGGATAGAGCAGTCCCTGTGAAAGGCTAAAAGGGGAAGAGAAGGAAAAATGTGTCTGGTGGTGGGATCCTGTAGTAAGTGCAGGAAATTCTGGTGGGGTGGTGGATGAGGGGGGAATATAATAAACCTATTCTTATTTTGACAGAACACGTGGCTCTAAAGTTTGATTATGGGCTTGTACAGTATCTGGATTTGGATGTAGACAGTCCTAATGGGCCCATCGTGGTCCTAGTCTAACTCACCCCTGATCCTGGTCCCAGCGTTTGGGTGGTCTCTTAAATTTTATATAGTCATGATCTGATATTAGTGGGGATGTTTTTTGTAGCTTCATTTTAAAACAAAAAACTTCAGTCATGTTTAAACTCAATTTTACCATCTGTCTTCCATATTAACATTAAGAATATACATTCTAACTTTTTCTTACTTATAAGGCTTCTCAAAGGATAACAACTTCAGCAAAGTACATCACTGGAACACGCATTTTGCCATTTAACCCAGCTACCTATTCTGAGGTAAGAAATGTTGAGATGATGGGAATTGGTTTCCTAATACTGTATTAAAACTACTTTAATATTACGACCTGGGGTCAGTATCAAATATAGAAAAAAAATTGAACTAAAGATTGGATTGAGGAAATGGCTTTCTTACTTCCTTTTCTTAACACTCAAGCTTCCATCCTTTAAAACCTTTGCTCTGTATACGTGCCTGTATTCATGATCAGCAAGTTAAGATTAAGCAAGGTTTTGTGCAGCTAAAATACAATTTCCCACTACTGATGTTTAAACCTTTAATTTGTGAAAACAACTTAACAACAGGAATGAAAATATTAATATAATTTTCTGTGTGATTTTGCAGAAAATATATTTGTAATGAGTTATTTTACTTTTTGTTTGCACGTGGCCTCGTGAATGTGGTAAATCAAGATGTATAGACAATAGAGGATTATAGGCTGTGAGGTTTGGAGGATTAGATTGACGGTGAAGTAGGTTTCATACAGGTCAGCACAATGCTGTGGGCCAAAGGGCTCGTAATTTGCTGTACTGTTTTATGTTCTAATAGTTCTTTGATGCCTGTTTCATGCGAAGGATAATTGTCCTATATTAACTCTGTTTCTCTCATCCTGGACAATAACTAAAAACCAACGCAGTTAGTACAACACTGGTTCAAGTTCTACTCATGAGCCGAAAGGGCTTGTTACCATGCTGTATGTCTAAATTTTTTTAAATTAAATTTTAAAAATTCAGATTTTTTTCACCATATTTTGCATGTGCTGAGAATCAATTTAACATCATAAAATGGTTGCAGCTCAGGAGAAGGCCATTCAACATCATTTCAATACTTGCATTGCATAAAAGCATTACATCTAGTCCCACTGGCCTGTCCACTCCCTTAGCTCTGTAAATTCTTTTGTTCACAGATAAATATCAAGCTTTCATTTGAATACTTCAGATGCACCTGCCTCCATTGACTTCAGTTATTGCAGAGACTTTTTCTCTGTTCTTACAGACCAAAGGTATCATTCCCTGCCTTTCCAACTACAGTAAAACTCTATAGTAATCTGGCACACTTGAGACTTTTGTGGTTCTGGACTAACAGATTTTTCAGACAATTGAATCTTAGTTTTATTAATACTCCAACGCATCTTTAATTTACTTTTTAAGGTGTCAAGACAGTAGAAAAATAAACTTGCAACGAACCCAGTAGGTTTGAAACAAGGCCCTGGTAACTTTACAGGGAATGTGTGAAACAGAATTAGGTAGGTTTTAAGGGAGAGTAACCAGCAGAACCAAGTAAGTTTAAAAGGAGCTCAGAAACCATAGCCCCAGTAAGTGGATGGGGAGTGCAGGAAGCGTAGCCCCAGTGAGTGGATGGGGAGTGCAGGAAGCGTAGCCCCAGTGAGTGGATGGGGAGCAGGGACTCCAACCCTGGAGTGTAGATGGGGAGCACAGGAACCTTAGCTGTAGTGAGTGATTGAGGAGTGCAGAGACTGATGAGCGAGATGCTAATAATTTGCTTGTGTCTGCAGATTATTCTGTATCTGCGAATGTGTCTCGCACACAGTGCAGGGGTGGTACCCACATCTCAAAGTTTCGTTGACATGCAGGATCAAGCTCCAGCTATTGGTTGTTATGTCAGAAATTTGGCTACTAAAACTTTCATTTCACCATCATCTTCAAAGAATGGGGAAATCGATCCTGTGCAAGGATACATTGATCTTCTCGAACAACTGCTATCATCCATCGGAGGTAAGACCAAAGAAAATAGAGGGTGGACTTTGCCAAGTGATTTTAAACTTGTGTATTCCTAACTTATGGAATGCAAGCCAGAATATGGGAAGTCACAGGCTTCCATATGATATTTCCATGCAATTCCAATTTTTTTTTGTGCACCCGTCAACTGCCAGAAGCAACTTTGTCACTGAGATATGCTGTCATTATGAAAATCAGTGAGAGGAAGAGAAATATATATATATATATATATAAATATATATATATATATATATATATATATAAATATATATATATATATATATATATATTTATATAAAATATAGTGCATAAAAATGCAGAACATTCTTCCTCTCACTGATTTTCATAATGACAGCATATCTATATCTATATATATATATATATTATATATATATAGGCTTGTTAATCTGATCCTACCAAATATCTTGAACATTAGTATGAATAGTAGGAAATACCAGAGAGCATATGCATAAGGTGAGGGGAGGAAAATTTGGGGGAGATGCCAGGAGTGTTTTTTTAAACAGAGTAGTGGGTACCTCAAATACATTGCCATAGGTAATGGTGGAAGCTGGTACACTTAATAGAGACATTTAAAAGAGGCACATGGATTCATGAAAAGTAGAGGGTTGTGAGTGTGCAGTAGGGAAGATTTTGATTGTGGAGTAGGTTTAATAAAGAATATAAACAAACTGAGGAATACAGAGAGAAAAAAAAAAATCAATGAAGTGCAAAATAAGAGTTCTTGAATGAGTCCCCGATTGAGTTGGTTGTTGGGGAGTCTGGTGGTGGAGGGGTAGCAGTTGTTCCTGAGCCTGATGATGTGAGTCTTGTGGAACCTATACCTCTTCCCTGATGGCAGCAGCAAGAACAGAGCGTCTGCTGAGTGGTGTGGATTCTTGATGATTGCTGCTGCTCTCCGATGGCATCGTTCTCGGTAGTGGGGAGAGAGTGTCCACTCCCTTTAGCGGAGCTTTCCGCTCAGGGGTATTGGTGTACCCATACCAGACCATGATGCAGCCAGTCGGCACATTTTCACCCACACTTTCGTAGAAATTTGTCAGGGAAACAACATGCAGAACCACTCATAAAGGTGCAAAATTGCTGGTATATATTTAGGAAGTTCATTGGTAGTATATTCACCGTGGTTAAGAAGGCAACAAAGCCTTATAACAGGGGAGATGGGAGATTGATTAAAACAATATTAAAAGAGAAATAGTCATTAATAAAATGTACAAATACATTTTGCCAACATTTTCTCTGTAGGATCATACATGAAGAATAATGTGTTGAGAGGTTTGCAGTTCCTCTGTGACCTATCCTATCATCAGTCAAATGTGAAAGACAGGCAAAATAAAAGTCATGGGGAATGAAAATATTTCTGTTTATTTGAAAACACTGTTATTTTGGTAAATATGGAAATAATATCTGCAAATTATCAACCATATTTTTGATCAGTGATTAGTAGCTCCACTTGGTTTGGACTGAAATCAAACCTTTGCATGTAATGTTTTCATCTGCACCTCACAACTCCTCACCTTGAACAAATGGCTTAGTCCTGATGCAAAGGTGACTGAATATGCCAAATTTTACATGATAGAGGAATTAGGGGATATGGGGAGAAGGCAGGTAGGTGGAGTTAGGTCATAAATTAGATCAGCCATGATCATATTGAATGGCGGAGCAAGCTCGATGGGCCATTTTTGGCCTACTCCTGTTCCTACTTCCTATGTTCCTATGTTCCTACATAGGTTGGCACAACATCAAGAGGTCAGCAAACTATTTTAAAGAGGAATCTGAATTTATTTTCATGAACAAGTCACAGTGCAAACATTCATATAAAGCACCTTACAAAAATAAATAAAAATAGTGCATGAAAAGTCAAAGTCAGACAGTGTCTTTGGTTCATTGATCATTCAAGAATCTGATGGCAGCAGGGAAGAAGCTGTTCTTGTGCCACTGAGAGCTCATCTTTAGGCTCCTGTACCTGTTTCCCAATGGTAGCAGAGAGAAGAGGGCATGGCCTGGATGGTGAGGGTCCTTGAGGATAGAAGATTCTTTCTTAAGACACCAGCTCTTGTAGATGCCTTCCATGTCCTCTATGCCTATGATGTTGCAGGCTAAGTTAACAACCCTCTGGAGTTTTTTCTTGTCCTGAGCATTGGCACCTCTGTGCCAGACAGGATGCAAGCAGCCAGAATACTCTCCGCAGTATACCTGTAGAAGTTGTAGAGAGTCTTCAGTGACATACCGAATCTCCTCAAACACCTCGCAAAGTATAGCCGCTGGAGACCCTTCTTCGTATTTGCATCAACATGGAGGCTCCAGGACAGATCCTCAGACCAGTTGACACTTAGGAATTTGAAGTTCTTGATACTTTCCATTATTGAGCCCTCGTTGAGGACTGGATCTTGTTCTCCTGACTTTCTCCTGAAGTCCACAATCATTTCCTTGGTTTTGCTAAAGATGAGCACAAGGTTGTTGCCATGACACCACTCGAGCTGATCTACTTCCCTCCTGTACGCTTCCTCTTTGCCGTTTGTGATTCTGCCGACAACCGTGGTGTCATTGGCAAATTTGTAGATAGCATTAAAATTGTGCCTGGCCTCACAGTCATGGGTGCATTGTGAGTAGAGGAAGATGTGTGATAATTGACTGCCATTTATAGCCATCAATGAGGTTACTGACCTTGGGACCATCCCAAAAGGCTTGCATTAAGAATCGTATTAAGGGATGGTTTTATTGCATTTGTGTGGGAAAAGACAATTAAGGAATAAAGATATAGAATAAGAGTTAATTTCTGCAGGAGGAAATACATGAAGAAAATAAATATCAACATAAACCCAGTAGACAGAATAGCTCATTTCTATTCTTCTTGTTTTGCCAAGGAAGTATTTAATGTTGTATGGAATTGAGACAAGTACAGTACATTTCCCCATATCTGAAAAGTTTGGGACTGGATGGTTTTGGGTTTTTTCGGTTAACGAAACAAAACTGAAAAATCCCCAAAACAGTACAATACCATTAGCCGCCGTCGGTCCCTGACACCTCCCTGCCGCTGCCGTCGGTCCCCGACACCTCCCCACCGCTTCCGCCGATTTCGTGACACCCCCCCACCACTGTCGCAGGTCCCCACTCCTGTCCGGGAGCCCGAGGTCCTATTCCTGCCCAGGAAACCACTCTCATGGAGGACACCGGGACACAAGAGAACCAAGTGGAGGATAAATAAGATATGGAAAGAAAGAGGGGAGGGAGTTTACTGAAACGAGGACAATCAGTGTTCTAACTTCTCCCCAGGCGCTGCCTGACCTACCGACTTCCTCCAGTCGCTCACTAATGGCTCAAAATTCTAGTCTGCTCCTCTGAGCCAACATCCAGCCATTCAATGTCCGTCTTCCTGGCTGGTTCTGAGCTCTGTTGTTACCAAACTGGCACCAACAGAGCGTCAGAGCCCTACGTGGGCAAGTCGGGAGATAATTTTTTTTCAACTTGTGACATCATGTTGGCGCCGAGAAAATGTTTGATTAATAGAACTTTTCAGTTAATGAAATTTCGGATATGGGGAAATATATTGCAATACTTTTTGTCTCTGAATAAAGGTGATGCCTGGTTAATCGCACAGTGTTTTCTAGCAAAAGTAGGAATGAAAACCCATTCTGTATTGGGCTTTGAAATGATGTTTGATTTTGTGAAAATTGAATATAATTTCATGCTTTATAAAATTTAATTCTAATTAATTTGGAACTTTCATTTTTCTTTTTGTCTTCCTCCTGGAAACATTAGGATTACCTGTGATGTACTCTCTTTTGGAAATAGTCTCAGTCTATCCACAAAAATTGGCTGCACAGTTCACAGAAAAAATTGATTGGATTAAGGTATGATCTTAAAGTTCCTGCACATGCTTACAGAGGCTACAAAAGTGTATAATACTGGCAGAAAGCCTACAATGCATCTTAAATGTTGTTTGTACAGAATTGTTTTGATGTGTGAAACCAAGGACAACGCTGAAGCAGTTTCTACCAAGAGGGTAGAGACTTTCCTCACAGAAAGTTATAGAGGTCTACCTCACCTAGGCCACTGCCGGAATCTGAGGCGTTCATTACCCTCCATCTGATGCCACATTTAGCCTGCCAACCTTAATGATTGCATCAAATGTTTTTCCTTATCTCCCTCTTCCAAGTGACCAAGCAATGCTACCTGGCATGCTATTCCACCTAGCGATCTGTCGAACCCAAACTCCACCACAATCATCTGTCATCACTGGCAATCTTCTCTTTGACTACAAACTCTCTTGAGGGATATCCATGTTCACAAATATACACCATCCATGGGCCTATGTGTATGTACCATACGCATGTGCACCCCAATTGCATGAAAGTGCACCACCCGTGCAAATAGATCACACATTCTTCTATAATGTAGGCAGAACAGGAAATTGTAGGACAAAAGTTTATAGTTTGATTAGAATCTTTTATTGCCTTGAATAATATATTTTGATCAATATTTCTTATTCCCCTCCCTTAATTTCAAAGGGCCTTATGAGCACAACCAAAGATGAGATGCGTGAGCTAGCAGCACAGTTTTATGCAGTGGTGCTCTCCACCATGTCTGGGAATGATTTCCACTTGGCTGTTGAGAACCTTATTAAGTGCACTAAAGATAGCGTAAGTATTCGCTTTCATTAGATAAACTTTGTTACTGTTGCTAAGTATTGCCATTTACCTTGTTTTACTGTGTTTCCTGTTTTTTTTCCCCATTTGAGCTAATGTCGGAAATGCACCAAACCTCATTTATAAGAGCAACGGTAGCTAAATGGAAATGGGTAACTTCCTCATTGCCAGTGAATTTGGAAATCGTAATTTCATTTCATTGAATAATATATCTTTTAAGATAACTCTGGATTGCTTGTCTTGGCCATCCCTAGTTTATTGAGTACCAATTTCTTGAGAGTGTCCATATGGTGGAGATATTTCATACAGTCGTTTTTTGTGGAGATTTTCAGAATTTTAGTGCATAGATATTGTAGGAATGGTGATAGCTGTTCATGTTAATGTGGTGTGACTTGGAGGAGATGCGGGAAGTGGCAATGTTTTCATGCATATGTAGCACACCCATCCATGTGATGTAGCTTTTCATATATTAGAGATTGTAGTTCCAAGTTTCTCCCTTGCTCTATAGATGTTGCATATTGCAGCTTAAGTATTCTGTTGGAAGTGTGATAGATGTTTAAATTTGTGAATGGGATACCAACTTGGCCATGAATAGGTTTACACCAGAATAACAGAGCTGCATTGAAGTATTGAAATGGCAATCCAGCGAGTAATGAGTGATCATCAGACTTCTAACTTGTACTGGTGAGCAGCACTGAAAGATTTTAAGGATGAATCATTTACTGTGAATTCCAAACTCCTGTTGCTGCTGCAATTGAGTAACTGGACCATTTCGGTCTTTGATGACATGTTATGAGCCCAGAGGACCCCAAAACCCAGCAGCAATAGATATTCACCAAGACAAATGGTTACTTAAACAAAAGTTACTTTTAATTCTCTTTAAACATGAAAACAGGATCAAACTTTAACATGTTACTATTAACGACCTAATTTAACCCCCTTCTATTTCTAAGTGCAAGTGTATGTAATGTGTGTATAAATTCAGAAAAGTTCTTTGATTTACCATCCAATCTCACTTCTCACTCCTCCAAGTTCACTGGTATCAGGCAATTCTAATATTGTGCACAGAATTTAACATTTATGTATCTTCATCAGGCTTTGGTGCTTGAAAGGTAAATGGTTACCGCTCAGGAAGGATCTTGTTGGTTTTCAGAGAGAGATTTGTTGCTCATTGGACAACTGATTCCTTCTGATCACCCATTTCAGTGTCTTGCCGAATAAACTTGCCCCATCAGCGTTTTCCAGATGATAACCTCTTTCTTTTAGGTCACCACAGAGTTCCTTTTTGTTTCCCTTATTTCAAGTGAAACATTATGCAACCAGCCATCTCCTCTTGCACCCATTTTCAAAATGAGGTTTTCCACAAGTTTGCCAGCTTGTCCTGTTCCAGTCCCAGCTGCTGCTGCTGAACTGTAGAAATGAATTTTCTCTCTCTCTCTCTCTCCCCCCTCCCTCTCAGAGAAAACCACATGACACTCTTAGAATAGCAAACTGCACTCAGACTGCGGCACCGGATCCAATCTTCTGAGTTTGTTCATCTGTTGCTTTCTAAAACAATAATCCATTACTCCACAGCATGTCCAATTAACACCTACTTGTGAAGCCTCTATAGAGCATTCTTCAAAGTTTGTGCAAAGGCACTCGGAGCCTGGTTTGAGCCAAGCTCTTGCATTTTAAATAAGCTCTGTTTTGAAGTGTTTGTATCTGTGTGTGACCTAACTTTAAAAAAAACTATCACAATTTATCTCCTTTAAAACAATATAAAATATAACACATAATCTGTCACAGAAGCATTGATTTTGATTTTGTCATATTGGGCAATAATATTGTTATTGAATGTCACAGGACCCAGATTATTTCTTATTTGTTATCAACCAAGCCTTAAATATTACTCAATTTTTGTTGCCTCATGACATGGACTTTATTATCTGAGGAATTTCTGATGTAATGTGAATCCTCGGTACCTCCGATGGTATGAACCAAAGGGAACCTAACTGAGCAGCACCTAAGCAGGTTATTGTTGGGAAAAATGCAGCTGGTAGAAGTTTCAGCATCAGCCATCAATATGCTGCTTCTCTGCTCTGAGATGACACTGTGAAAGTTGGCTGGATTGGAGTTGTCTGGCTGTTTGTCAATACAAACCTGGAAATGTTACCGTGTTGTCAGGTAAAAATGTTATAGCTGCACTGGAATAGGTTTGCTGAAATTGCAAGCCATTCCTTTATTTTTATTTGATGGAGTTTCATGAGAAATCAAAGTAATGGACTTTTCTTTGTAATTTATTCTATTCTCATAGAGCCCTGAAACTCAGCATGGAGCTTTGTTAGCTTTAGGATTCATGGTAGGACGTTACTTGGGCAAAAAGAAGAAAGCCGGATTAAATATCCAAGATCTAGAAGAATTGGAAATTCAAGGCCCTCTGGTCGACCAATTACTCCAATCAACCACAGAAACAATTAGTAATTAACTTGAAATATAACTCTGCATTATGTTTAATGGGTTTTTTTTGTGTGAGAGCACCTGTGGTTGTGAATTTTGTAGTTTTCCTGAAGTCAAGTTTTCAGTTCAGCTATTGATTTTCAATGTTAAAACATTTTTGAAATATTTTGTATAAATGGGTTTTCACCAGAACTCTGGAAAAATTCTTGAGTGGAATTGTTTAGCAATATAAACAGTGGTCTGCTATAGAACATATAGAATAAGTCTACAACACTTAACAGTAGAAAGTTTAAACTTAAATCACTGGGCAGATAAAATGAAATGCAATTGAACATCAGAAATGAAGTTGCTAATTATGGTCAGATTTTTCAGTCTTTTAAAACTGGCAGGAAAAAAAATCCAAATGAACCTTCTTGACCAGAGACCTGGTTCAGTACTACCGTAAATATTCGTGTATAATGCGTTTCATGTATAATGTGACCTCCCCCACCCCCCTTTTTTTGAAGGGAAAAAGGGAGAAAATTTTTACCCCCATGTATAATATGATCCCCCTTTTTATTGGTCCAAAACCATCATGGAAGTGCCACTTTGACAGGTTGTGGAAGAAAAGTGATGTTGTCCTGAATGAAATTACAAAATTATCATAGTAAACATAATCAATTTATTGTTCAAAATATACACGTAAATAAAAAGAAAAACATTTTTTATTTTAAAAATCCATCAAAATCAGACACATCATCATCAGATGCTCCAAAAAGCACTTCCCATTCTTCTCTGTTGATCTTCTCATCTGTGCCCCAGCCTGTGGTGTCTGTTATTTCATCTTCAGATTCATGTTCCTAGTCTGAAGTAGTGGTGCTCCTTGCATCGGCCCATAAAACATCATCTTCAGTCCCATCCATTTTGTTGCTGATTCCTGTCTTTAAAAAAACAGAGAGACCATATTACTTGGAAGTGAATCCCAGGCCTGCTTCACCCAGAAAACAACAGTGGATAGGCCTGGTTTCTTGAGATTTCCCCCTGCTGTTTTCTCCATTTGGTCTGAGGCCATCCAGGAAATCCAATCTTTTCTAACATGGTCCATATTGGCTTATTAAGCACGACATTAAGGGGTTGCAGTACACTTATCAAGCCACCAGGAATAACAGCTTGGTGTGTCTTGAATCGCTTTACTGGTTCTGTCAGATGGACTTGAAACTGGTCCCACACTAACATTGACGGTTTCTTTAAAAGAGATCCAGGACTTCTATTCCACCTTCTCCAACCACAGTTTAACACCCTCTTCATACATCTACCCTCTGGAGGCTACACAGTTGTTAGTGTTTTTTGCAAACTTGATCACTTTCAGCTTAAATGATGCATCATAAACACTGTGTTCTCTCTTCGCTCCACAAGAATACATCATGGATAGAAATTAGAACAACAGCAAAATGCATGTATCTAGAATAACTGTTATTTTCCCATTTAGCGTCTGTTTATATAAGCGAGTAATCGGTGTCTTATTTAAAAAATCTTGGTTTAATGTGACCATGTACCTCCAATGTAAACAAAATCATGTGGTAAATCAGTAAATATAGGCGGCTTACTTATCATTAAACCTGGCAGAAAATTTTTTTTAAAAACTTTACTCCCATGTATAATGCGACCGCCCCCCACCCTCCCACTTTGAGCTCAAATTAATTTTTGCATTATTCTTGAATATTTACAGTAATCACCAGATCTGATGAACCACATCCTCCAATATAGTCCTCCAGTTTTCTTGGATTTGTGGTGAATTTAAGACTGTAACACACTGACCAAACTTCCAACCAGCCTTTGTGAGAGATCTGATTTAATTTGCAGATCTAGATGCAGCATTATCCAATCCTGAGTAGCATTTTGCTCAACACAGCCAACACTTTGGCATTACACCCCACCTCCCCTCCCGCCCCCCCCCCCTTCCAGTTACAATGCCAGTAGGATCCAGTGCAGCAGGGGTGTATCTGAAATATTTAAGAAATGATTTTATGATGCACAAATTGCCTAATTAATAAGTATGTTTCTTGGTATTAACAGGCTATTTCAGCCTACTAGTCCGTGCAGCCCAATTTATACCCCTTTAACTTACACCTCCAGTATGAATTGAACAGTGGGAGAAAACCGGAACCCACAGAGAAAACCCATGCAGACACGGGGAGAACGTACAAATTCCTTACAGACAAGGCGGGATTTGAACTCCGGTCCAGTCCCAATCACTGACACTCTAAAGGCATTGCACTAACTGGTACGCCAACCATGCCTTATGGGATCAACATCCCCTTCCACATTGGATCTAAAGTATTAGCTTCATTATAGAGAAATCAAGATACATTTTAACACCTTTTAAGAAATCCTACTAATAATCATAATTTTCTGTTATTAGATATTTTGTAAATCATGGCAGATATTTATCCCAATATTATATGCATCACTCTTTCCTTCCCTTCAAAAAATGGAAAAATAATTGTGAGTTCATAATTGTGTGCACGCATCTTAATCAAAAATATTTCAGCTTCATTTTTAGATGATGCATCCCCTTCTCTAGCCATGGCTGCTTGTGTGGCAGTTGGTGAAATTGGGAGGAATGGTGCTTTACCAATTGCAAATGAAGGTCCAGGCTTCACAAAATTACAGTTAGTTGAGTGCCTGTTGGCTAAACTCCCCTCAAGCAAAGAAAGCCACAAGGTAATAATTTATCCTTATACAAATAGTTTTTAATCATATGTTTTCTTTTCATTTAAACCAGGAATACTTAATTTTATAAATTGTTTTCATAAATGGTATTGATGCATTTCCTGTGATAGGTCTCTGTATTTCAGGAGAACCTAATGATCATGTGGCCCATGAAAATGTAGAAATATAGAAAAATATTAGGAGTAAACCATTGCCACTTCCAATCTGCTCCACCATTCACTTTGATCATGACTCATCTATCTCATTACCACGTTCTTGCAATTTCATTGTCCCACCTCATCAATACCAATCATGTTGCCTATTATACCAATCCCACTTGCTTGCAGTAGGTCTGTATCCATCAACTCTTTTCCTTTGAAATATCTGTCCAAATCCTATCTCTGCAAGTATATTTGATATATACTTTAGAAGTTTGGCTTCTGTAGCATTCTATGCGAGACAGTTTTACAGGTCAACATTCTCTGAATTAAGAAATTTCTCGTCACCTCAGTCCTCTGTTGAGGCTATGAGTTCAGTTCTAGACTCGATAGCCCGGGAAATTATCCTCCCTGCATCCAGCCTATAACAACTTTGTACATTTCAATGTGTCTTCTCTTTTTCTTCTGGAACCCATTTTTAGTAAAATGTTGTTACGAGCCCAGAGGACTCCAAAACCTAGCAGCAATAGAAATTCACCAAGACAATCGTTACTTAAACAAAAGTTGCTTTTAATTTTCTTTAAACATATTAAAAGGATCAATCTTTAACTTATTACTATGAACTTAACTTAACCTCACTTAACCCCCTTCTATTTTTAAATGCACAAGTATGTAATGTGTATATGTTCAGGAAAGTTGTCTCATTGTCCAGTCGTTCACTTTTCACTTCTCCAAGTTCACTGGTAACAGGCTATTCTTATACTGTGCACAGAATTCAACATTTATCATTTCCACCAGGCTTTGGTGCTTAAAGTTAAATGGTTACCGCTCAGGAATGTTCTTGTTGGTTTCAGAGATATTTGTTGCTCGTTAGACACGCACAAACTGATTTCCTCTAATCAGTCACTTCAATGACTTGCCAAAGAAACTTGCCCCAATGTGGGTTTTCCAAATGATAATCTCTTCTTCTAGGTCACCACAGAGCTCCACTTGTTTCCCTTATTTCAGGAGAAATACTCTAGCCAGCCATTTCCTCTTGTAAGGACAAGGGTTTTGAACAGGCTGAACTCAGAACTCACAATCCTTCTTCAAAATGGGTTTTTTAATAAGCCTGCCAGCTTGCCATTTTGCAGCCTCAACTGCTGCTGTAAAACTGACTTATCTCTCTCTGTTCAAAAGAGAAATCACTTGTTTTTTTTTCCTCTCGCTGCTTGTAAGAATCCAAATAACCTCTCCCAAGGCTGCAAACCCAATTTTCGAAAGATCTTATCAGCCTCTGCCTGGTCATTGTTCCATTTGCACCTCATTGTGAAGTTCTTTCCAAAGCAATTCCATTTACTCTGCAAAGTCACTGGTGACACAATGTCTCACTTCAGCAAAGCTCTTGCACTTTAAATGAGATTTTGTGGTGTTACTCTGTTTGTGAAGAATAACCTAAACTAAACCCCCACAATCTATCTCTTTTAAAGACATATTTTACCTATAACTATTCTAACATAACCTATAAACTTTCTTCAGTGCCTCTTACACAAAAGTAATATTTATAACTCATGTATCTAGTATGTTAATATACCACAGAACACTTTGAAGAGCCAGATTTTAATTCAAGATTCAATTTATTATCATTGTAATAAAACAATATCATATTACATGAAATTGCTCTTGCCTCCTGTAAAGCAGAACAGATTCGCCATCAGCAGAAATTGCCTGAAGTCCTCTTACAGTCAGAGAAAGAAAAGCAAAGGAGAGTCTCCCCAGATTTACTGAGTGTCTGTAGATTCGCCTTCAGCGCTTCCACAGCCACACAGAGTCCAGTGCAAACCATTGGCAACCCAAGTTTCAGATCCGAACTTCTGACATGCTCAAGAACCCTTCTGCGCCTTCAGCACCTCCTCACATCCCGGTTCCAATACCTGGTACCGCTTCAGCCAGTTTCAAGTTGAATTCCAGCAGTCCACAGCCCAGCGGGTCTCCCAACAGCAGCCCCCAGCCTCCGAGGATTCCTTGCCTCGAGTCGCCAGCAGCCCGCTGCATGCGTAGGTGTTTCAGATGCAGAGCCCCCTCACTGGTCCACTGCCATAGTTACCAACCTGTGGGTTGTGCTCAGCTTCTGCTTCTGCTTCTGCTTCTGCTCAGATGGATGATCTCCCTGTTTTCTGGTGTCCTGTGCCAGTCCTACGCTCCCCTGGAGTCTGCAACCCCTCGTGGCTGCTGCCGATCATGGGCACCGCCTTCTTGGGTGTAAACCCTGCAATCACAGGATTTTAAATAAAACTACCATCTGTTCCTTTAACGGGCCATTCAAAACCTGTGCAGAGCTGACGGCAGTTGGTCCCTGCGGGAATGCTGTTTCTCCGCTCCTTACTGCCCGTGGGTCCTCACTAGCAGCAGTGCTGCTGTTACAGTGGCTCCAGCAGTACCGCCATTTTCAAATTCAGATCAAAAATGAAAAAGTGCACATTCTGGGTTCCTACATTTAAACTTAAAGTTATAAGCTACTAAATACTTGTGACCTGTGTGTCACAGATAACAGAATTGCACCCTTACGGGATACAAGATCACAACCAAACAATCTGGCACAGGGAATAAAAATTTGCTCTCAAGCAATTTATGTGAGAAGTATAAACAAATTTTAAAAAAAACACTTCCCAATTCTTTGCACAGATGACGTAGCTTCACTTTACAGAAAATCGTGACGTGAGCAGTTTAATAAGAACACAATCCTTCCTCAATGCAGGGTTCACCTGTAATGACAATCAAACTTTTGCAGTTGGCTGCATCCTAAATCAAATGTTTTTACTCAAATATTTATTCAGTTCCTATTCCATTTATGTACAAGAGTATTAAATTTAGCAGAGAAAAGCAAGTTTGGTTCTGGAATATAATTTGGTTCTGTTTCTGTAGATGAAGGAACGGACAGTACAGACACTGGGTTATTTGCCTATAGGTGATGCTGATTTTCCTTATCAAAAGAAACTCTTACAAGGATTGATGGACTCTGTTGAGGTAAGCAATTTATTTATCAATTGTAGAAAACTGTAATCAAACTGTACAAGTGTGTATTTTTTCTTGATATGATCAATGCCAACTCCTCATCTTTGCTCACTTGAGGGTTTCTTGACCACTATGGTTTATGCTGCAGAATTATGTTGTTGATGCTGGTAAGCAAGGATTTTCAGATTCAAAAGACAATAGGATGCTGCTCACCAGCAATTCCACTTGTATTTTGACCTTGGTTAGCCCTGAGAATGTATCAGTGAACTGCCTCCTCAGGCTGCTTCAATTTTTGAGATGAAGCATTAGAGACAAGACGTGATGATGTTGCTATACACTTCTGACCATTTTTTTTGTCCTTTACAATGATAAAGTTGCAAGTATGATGGTTACTGCAAAGCTTTCATGAATTCTTGTAGAAAGTACCATATAAAAATAAAAGCATTTTGAATGTTGTTATATTAGAAAGTTATTATTGTGTCTTATAATTGCAAACAGCATTGATTAAGATGCAATATCTGGCTCTGTGTCATCAGACCAGCTTCTAGAAGTTAAATATTGTCTATATAATGATGCCTGAAAATTTCCTTGACTTCAATTTTAAAAATAAATTGTTGGAAAATCTTAGCAGGTCAAACGGCATCTGTGGAGACAATGCAGGGAAGGTCAAAAAGTTGCAGCAGAATCCAGAATATATGAAGAATAAGCTAGTATATAGAAATAAGGGAAAGGGATAAAAGAGGCTAGTCGGAGCTAGGTGGAATCAGATTAGGGAGATGGGTGGGAAGATCATGATGATGGGCACATAGATGGGGTAGGGCAGAGGCAGAAGGTGATAGGTAGAGTCAGTTTAGGGTAGATGGTGGGCAGATGAATCCAGTGGGGGTGGGAGGGGAATGTTGGGACCAGAAACAGGTAAGTGAGAGATGGAACCAGATGGGGGAGGGGGAGAATTAAGAGGATGGAATCAGGTGAATTTAGGTGGAACCCCATTAAGAAGGTGAGCTGATAGATTCAAATGGGGGAGGATGGTGAACCTAGGTAATGGGGAGGGGCAAAGGATGGGAAGGTAAGCATAGGGGGGAGAGATTCTGGTTGAACCAGTGGGAGAGGAAAGGGAATACAGTGAGTGAGTTACCAGAAATTGGAAACTTCAGTGTTCATACAATTGGGCTGTGGGCTACCAATCAGAGTACACTGGACAATAAAAATTTTGTTTCATGAATACTTTTTGGTTTATTTTGTGGATTTTGAACTGCTGATCACAAAAATCACCTTAAAAAATTTCCTACTTTTGTTTTTTAAGACGTAATCTGTCTTATGATTTCCTGTCATATTTTAAGTTTATTAGTATATTGTCTACAAAGCAAGCTGTTATGGTCACTCCAAGCATGCCTGGGCATGCACTCAAGGCAGGTGTTATGTAAATGTTGGCAGGCCTGGGCATGCTTAGTCAAGTTAGATGCAGACAGGCAGCTCACATATACAGATGCTGTGCATTACATTGATTATGGATTGAATGCATGTTGATGCACATGTTCTTCAGGCAATAGCACAATGAGTGCGCTTAACAATAGCATTTATTTTCATCAGAAAGATTCAATACAGCAGAAATGTTTCATCAATATCACAACAGCTGTGATAAATTCTGTCACATTTGTGGCAAGTATTCACTTATTCAATACAAGTTCATTTAATGTTTCTCCAACTTCCTACATGATGCAGCAAATCTAAAATTACCTTTGTCTTCAGCTTAAAGTTGATTATCATAATCTCCAATTGATTTTCAGGAAGCAAACCTTTCGAAAAAAAATTGTTGTCCAGTAATATTAATAAGAAAAGGTCAGATAGTGTGGAAAATCTGCCAGTCCAGCACACCAAAGTTCAGAGCCTGCTGGAGTAATGGAGTGCCACTATATTTGCATAATATTCTATTGCTCTTCGAGGTAGCTTTTTGCTTGTAATTGGTTTCTACATTTTCCTACATTTGGCATGGATGGAAGATTGGTTAGCTGAGAGAAAACAGAAACTATGCTTAATTTTTGTCTTGTGGTTGGCAGATGTACTGAATGTTGTGTTGCAAGGTTCAGTCTCAAGGCCTCAATTTTTTAGAATTGATAGAAATAATTTGAATGAAAGCACCAACAATATTGTTGCAAAGTTTGCTAACAAAGATACTCAGGAACATAAGCTATGAGAAGATCCTTGGGAGGATATAAAAGATATGTAGATTTGTTAAGTAAATAAGTAAGCATAATATAGTAAAATATACAGTTAGTCAATTTTTTCTAAAGAAAATATTTTTAAAAAGCAAATTAGCTCAATGGTGAGAGATGCAGAGCTCAGGGGCAAGGAATCTGGGTCTCCTAGGGTAGAATGCAGGTGTACGTCAAGTAATTAAGAATGGAACTGAATGTTATTTATTTCAAGGAAACTTGAATAAAAAGTAGAGAAATTGAGCTTCCATTATAAAGGCATTTGGAAAGAGAGCAGTGTACTGTATTGGTTTCTTCATTTCAGGAAAATGTTATTGCATTGGAAGTGATTCGATTAAGTTTTATTGGATTAATACCTAGAAACATGCAAATTGACTTAAAAAAGAAAGATTAGCCAGGCTAAATTTATTTCTGCTGAAATTTAGGGATAAGGATTTGAGTGAACCATGGAAGATGCTAAGGGATCTTGCCAAGATGCATATGGACAGGGCATTATCATTGTTTATAAATAAAGGAGCCATGCATGAAGACACATGAGGTAAATTTTAATTGAGGAGCTCTCTTCCACAAAGAGTGTTGAAAGCAATGTCAAAGTGTTTTTAAGGTAAGGTGTTTAGATTCTTGATGAGCAAGGGGATCAGTTAAAGATCATGTTTGAACAGACAGTTGGGAAGGTGTGTGTGCAATCAATTCAGCCATGATATTGGCAGAGTAAGCTTGAAGAGCCAAATGTCCTTCTCCTCAGATTTTGTATATTCAGCTTACGTGGTAATGACACCTGAAAAGGTTCTAATATTTAGTGCTCTCCTGAGATCTAGAAAGGTGTTATGGAAATGCAAGTACTATTTTTGTGTTTGCTAAGTTGAAATTTGTGGCAAATCTTAGATGAAATCTCTCACTAATGTGTTAAAGATACTATAGAATTGTTGATCAATTCTCGCCCAATGCAAAGAATTGATTTTAACAAAAATTAATACAGGGATCATTGAATCCATTTGTTTTCTATTTTCCCTAGAACATGAAACATTAAATAATGAGACTACATTTATTTCTTCCCAGGCAAAGCAAATAGAGCTGCAGTTCACAGTTGGAGAAGCTATCACCAATGCAGCAATAGGGACAAGCTCACTGGCAGCTCGTGATTTGTGGATGGTTGCTGAGGGGGAATACATACCTCCAGATAGTAAGTTGCAGACGGTTTGTATGTGTTAATGTGATTACACATGTGCTCAAAGTATGTTCACTTTATGACAAATTCTTACAATTTTACTTTGAACAGTGAATAGGAAATAGCAATGATATTGCAGGGCTCACTCCAAGATGAAACAGGAATCTGAAATGAGCCACTTTGAAGTCTGTAAAAATTTTGAAGACCTTGGGTGTAGTGCAAGCACTGCATCAGATTATATTACAGTAAAATCCCCATTATCTGGAATTCAACCAACTGGCAAAAAAATAGAGGAAAATAAACAGGTGAAAAATAAAATTTAAAATTCCCCTGCCCAATAGTCAGTTCGCCAATCTATGCAACACGTACTATCAGGAAACTGCCAAATTAATTTATCCGCCATTTACCAATCACCATAGGTGTTGGATAGAGGTGGTTTTACTGTATTATAATCAATCTTATTATTTATAATATCTTACAAAATAAGTTACATGATTGCTTTAAATGTTCAGAAGAATGAAAAAGATAATATAGCATTAATAACATCCAACTTAAAAGTAATGAATACTTGTATTTTGTGGTTAATAGATGCTATGTGATGGGATAACTTGGAAATGCAAAATGTAATTTTATTTAAAGTTATAATATAGTAAAATGGGCAAAAGGTTCATTACTTGTTATTACTTACTTTTTTCTAGTAACATTCAAAACACATTAATGCTGAAACTTTTTATTTCTTACAACTTCAAGCATACAGTCCAAGATCCTCAGTTATCCGAAAGTTTTTTGGACCTGGAAGTGATGTCTGTTCGGTTCAAAAAAATTTTTTGGATAATTGGGGATTTCAGAAAAATCAGAAACCCTCATTCATCCAAAAAAATTTGAAGCAAAAATTATGTTAATTCACCTCTGAAAAATATTGGATAAATGAGGAAATCAGAATCTACTGTCGTGAACAAGTCAATAAATTTGGTGTTCTGTGGCCGCATCACAGTGCAAACATTCATATTATAACCATCTTACAACATTACTATTAAAAAAAATAGAAATAATGGTGCACGAAAAGTAAGGCAGTGTCTTTGGTTCATTGATTATTCAGGAATCTGATGGCAGCAGTGCAGAAGCTGTCCTTGTGCCGTTGAGTGCTCATTTTTAGGCTTCTATACCTTTTTCCTGATGGTAGCAGAGTGAAGAGGGCATGGCCTGGATGGTGGTGGTCTTTGACGATAGATTCTGCTTTTTTTAAGACATCACCTCATGCAGAAGTCCTCGATGGAGTGAAGTCTGGTGCCTGTGATATCATAGGCCGAGTTAACAACCCTCTGGAGTTTATTCTTGTCCTGAGAGTTGGTGCCTCCATCCAAGGCAGTGATGCAACCAGCCAGAATACTCTCCATGGTGCACCTGCAGAAGTTTTCTAGAGTCTTTGGTGCCAGACCGAATCTCCTCAAGCACCTCATGAAGATTAGCCACTGGCGAGCCTTCTTTGTAATTGGATCAACATGGAGGCTCCAGGACAGATCTTCAGAGATGTTGGCACCCAAGAATTTGAAATTCTTGATCCTCTCCACTACTGAGCCCTTGATGAGAACTGGGTGGTGATCCCCTGACTTCCTCCTGAAGTCCATAATTAACTCCTTGGTTTTGCTGAGGTTGAGCACGATGTTGTTGTCGTTACACCATTCAACGAGTTGATCTGTCTCCCTCCTGTACGCTTCCTCATTGCATTTGTGATTCTGCCGACAACTGTTGAGTCATCGACAAACTTGTGGATGGCATTGGAATGTGCCTGGCCTCACAGTCATGGGTGTATAATGAGTAGAGCAGTGGGCTAAGCTCACATCTTTGGTGTGAGCCTGTGTTGATAATCATTGAGGAGGAGACGTTTTTTCCAATTCGTACAGACTGTGGTCTTCCGATGAGAAAATCAAGGATCCACTTGCAGAGGGGAGTACAGAGACCTAGAGTATCCAAAACAATCAGAAGTCCTCAGTTATCCAAAATTCTTTTGGAGCTGAACTGATGACACGGGTTGAAAAAATTTTAAACCCAGAATGCTCATGTGCATCTCTGAGACGCCATTTTGATTTCAATGGAGCTCTCAAGGATTTTGCAATGGCAAAGGTTTGCGGAGAATACTGTGGATGTGACAAAATAAAAAGAAGAAAAGTATGTCTCTCCATACAACAGAAAGTAAAGCTGCTGTTTTTTGTTGAGAATTAAATGTTATTTTAATGCTTAAAAACCCTTCCCTTCTTGTTTGTTGTTGTTTAAACACTGTTACAAGTGATTTGCTGTTGGTACTGGGCATTTTTTTTAAATGACCAGTAATCTGAAAATATCATTTATCCGAAATAGTCCCAGTCCTGATCATTTTGGATAATCAGAGTTTTACTGTAATATATTTCAGACTTGTAAAATCCAACTAAGTGAAAGTAGCGAGTCTGTTATGTATTATGCCTAGACAAATAGAACCAACATTTCTACCACATTGCCATGAAAATTGAAGGGGCTAGATATAGTGGATATGGAAAAGATGTTATTCTTAGTAGGGCAGTCTAGGAGCAGAGGTCATAGCCTCAGAATAAAAGGACATACCTTTAGAACAGAAATGAAGAGAAATTTCTTCAGTCGGGAGTTGTGAATCTGTTGAATTCAATGCCACATACAGCTGTGGAGGCCAAGTCATTGGGTAGATTTAAAGTAGAGGTTGATAAATTATTGATTAATAGGGGTATCAAAGGTTATGGGGAGAAGGCAGGAGAACGAGGTTGAAAGGAAAAATACATCAGCCATGATTTGAATGGCAGAGCTGACTCAAAGGGCTTAATGGTCTAAATGTGCTCTTGTCATTTGGTCTTGTGGCTCGTTTCAGATTCTTGTTTTCAGGAATTTTCTTGGAGTGAGCCCTTTATTATCACCCCTTGAGGTTCATTGAAGTGGAGAAAGCTGAGAGGGAACTCAAATTACTTTTGTGATCTGACATGAGAGCAATATTAATTTCTTTGCTGGAATAGATCTGAAATTGATTAAGTAATGGGGAAAATCCACACATTTCTGTGAACAAATTTGGAATGATTTTTAATTCTAAATGTATAGCTTATTTGTGAATTGGGGCACAAAGGAAATATCTTCCTTTGGCCCATTTTGGTTGTAAACGTAGGAAGTTAGTAATTGCTGAAAGTTTGGAAGATTAGTGAGATTTGGATGTTCCTGTGGAAGGGAAGAAGGAAGTCAGCTCTGCCAACAAAGGAATAGTCTAACTGGAGCTCTTAAACCTGCTAATAAGTAAAGGTCATAAGGTGCAGGTAAAGTCCTAGGCTAAAGATATTAAATTATTTTGATGGTTGAAAACCTATTATTTTTTTCTTATTCCCCTCTCAATTCAATTACTTTGTATGGTCATATATTGCAAATATTGCTCAGTGTTCATATAAACTCCTGATGATCTGGCATCTGATAATAATTATTCTGAATAAGTTTGGAATGTGATTTCACCGTGTGCATAGAATTGGGTGCCTGAACTATTGGTCAAGTGTGCAACTAGAACCAGATTCATAGTCAAGAAGGGAGATTGGTTTACAGCCAGAGCCAGAGTTGAGAATGCTTGTATTTTTCTACACCCTTTAAACTCCCTTGGTTCGCAGGAAGATTTGTTAAACTACTGTGTAAAATGGAAGCCAAAAAGTGAAGTGCAAGTGTGTTTGGGTATTTGTAGTACTAACATCTAATAATCTAGAAAATCTGTTGGTCCAGCACTACTTGTATTGCCAAGATTATCAGATCTGTCCTCTTATCAGAAAAATATCACACTTTCACAATATTTTAATGTAAACTAATAGGTACAATTCTAAACCAAGAAGTGTTTCTGAATATTTCTGCATCAGATGTTTGCAGTATTAATACTGCTGCAAGTAAATCAGTGGAAAGTAGTTGTGCAGAAATTTCTTTTGCATAGTACTTAGAAAATGAGATTTTTATCTAGTATTTGAAAATATTACATTCGGTATTGCTTTGGAAAGTGGGAATTATTAATTATTGCAACCACAGAAAATGTTGGCTATATTTTATTAATATTGATAAGAACTGGATCAATTGAGCAGAAATCAACTGCATCAGTTTAACATTTTTCCTTAAGTAATGCAAAGATGACAAAATTCTTCTATTTTGATCATTTAAGATTTGACCACCTTTTAAGTTTTAAACATCGTTAAAGGTTTGAACATTATTCCTTCTAGATTAGAGGTAGAAGTCCTATCAGGTCGACCTTGTGGGTCTTAAGCATTGTCTGAACCAACACAAGGCGGCAGATGTGCAGTCTTCCTGCCTCAGAGCATTCCTGCCAAGCCTCGACACAGGCAAAGGGTAGAGAAGCTTTGCTTTCTATTAAAGCTCACATTTAATTTCAGAGTTCTTGAATATTCCAAAAAGATTGACAAAGTTTAAAGACTAAAAACACAAAAAAACTTTAATAATAATTAAACTAAAGTGTTCAAAAAAAAAACCCACCCTTACACCTTGACTATGTGCCTCCTAATCTGAAGGCCTAGAAATCAATTGTAGTATCAGTTTCTTTGTCAGATCTGATTTGTCATAGGATCTGAGGTGACTTTTTTAATCTCTTGCCATTTCCATAAATGGCAAGAGATTGTTGGCATCTGAAGGAAATTGACAGGAAGGCAATCCTGACATGTTAGCATGTATGAGCCTTGCACTCAAATCAGGGGCTTATTTCAGTTTGAATGGCTGCACCAGCAATAAGATTCCGCCAGTCATTTTAATCCTTCTCAACAGAAGGATGTATTAAAATGTTTTAGACATTAGGTATGTCTCATCAACTCAACATCATGTTCTTTTAATCCTCAAGCTATTAAAGTAAACGACGTTGTTCCCTGGGTTCTGGATAACATCCTAAAGAAATATATTGTTTGTCCTAATCCCCACATCCGCCAGGCTTCCTGTATTTGGCTTTTGTCGCTGGTGAAAAAACTGAGTCAACACAAGGAGATCAAGGTGAGGATATTAATTCATTTTCATGTCAACAAAATTATAGTGTATATAATTACTGAATGTATAGGGAAAATATAATGGATTAATATTGGATGCAGTGCCTAAGAAATTTTTTTTAACAAAAAAAGTTCTGTGATACAGGCACCTTTTTGAATTAGGTGATATCAAGGACTGTAATTGGATCAAAACATACCTGTATCACATTAAAAAGATTTTCAACTCTTTTTCTAAACTTCTTCTTGAACTTGTGTGGAATGAATATTCCACATGAGAAATCAGTTTATCATTACCTCCTTTGCTAAAAAAAAATTGAAAAATTGATCACGTGTCAAAGTTTGGCTTATTTTTAAAAAAAAGACCTTCTCCAAACTCTGAGTTGTTCATATAATTTTATTACAGAGTCATTTAAAAGAAATTCAAGGTGCATTCATCTCTATTTTATCCGAGAATGATGGTGAGTTTTATTCTGACCCTCTACCATTTTGTTTGCTGCTTGCAAAGAATATCCAGTTTAAATGTAATCTCTTAAGGCTCTGCTACTCATTAACTTTCTTACTGAATCAGATTAATTTAAATCACTGCATGCATCTATGTGTCAGAAATATACAAGTGCCAAATTTAATAACACACAAAATAGAAGGCCTTTTATTTGCCATCAAAGTTGAGCTAAAATTTTTAAAGTGATGACTGGAATGCCAATAAATAAATGCTTATTTTCAATTTATTGAATTTTGTAAATAATTCAAGATTTAATGAGTTGACATTTTTAAAAAGCCTTCGAAGTGCCTTTAACTATGGGACAGCATCTGTAATTTTATATAGCATTCCGGAAACTGTAGAAAATGTTTTAAATTCAAAACGTTACAATGAAGGAAATTCTTAGTCTGAGATTTGTATTCAGCAAGTCACTTCTTGTATCATTAAATAATTATTTAATTGAAAACAGTTATTTGATCAGAAATATTGTTGCTATATATATCACATATACACTCACTTACTCACACACATGCATATATTAATCAAGTTACTTTTTCCTGTTTGTTTTTTTTTAATTCCTTTGCTTAATATTGTAGAGCTTAGCCAGGATGTGGCTTCTAAAGGTCTTGGATTAGTATACGAGCTAGGCACTGAACAGGATCAAGAGGAGCTGGTCTCAATGCTTGTGGAAACTCTCATGACAGGAAAACGGTAGGAATGCATCCTTTAATTGAATGGTTTTAGAAAGCTCTATAATATTATCAGTGCTGTCGATTTCAACAAGGTTAATTCCTTGTGAATTTCACAAAGTTTAAGAAAGAATCACCATTTAAATGGCAAACACAAGCAATCCAATTCCTAGGTATTAGACTAGATAATAATTTAGGCCATCTATACAAATTAAATTATCAGCCATTAATGAAGAAATTACAAGATGACTTAGAACATTGGAAAGATTTACCACTAACACTGATAGGAAGGGTAAATTGCATTAAAATTAATATCTTCCCAAGGATGCAATACCTATTTCAATCATTACCAATTCCCTTAACAGAGAAATTCTTCAATGAGCTGAAGAAAATAATAAGGAAATTCTTATGGAAAGGGGGGAAACCGAGGATAGCGCTAGATAAATTAACAGAATGGTACAAACAAGGGGGCTTACAGCTACCAAACTTTAAGAATTATTATAGAGCAGTACAATTAAGATATCTAGCAGATTTTTAATCAAACAAGGGAAAAACCAGATTGGACCAAGTTAGAGCGAGATAAAATAGGGGAGAAGATACCAGAACATATACTTTATAAGTGGGATGAAAAACTGGTGCAATATAAAAGTTCACCAGTACTGCACCATCTGCTCAACATTTGGAAGAAGATTCACGTAGAAAGGAATAAAAACAAATTACCAACTACCAAAATTATTATTGATGCAAAATCAACTAATCCCTTTCACAATAGATAACCTTTCATTTAGAGAATGGGAGGGAAAATGGATTAAAAAAATAGAAAATTGTTTTTTGGGAAATAATTTATTATCTTTTAAACAAATGAAGTACAAATATGGAATAACTCATGGTACAATGTTTGCATACCACCAACTGAAAACCTACTTAAAGGACAAATTGGGAAGCAGGCTGAGGTTACCAGAAGGAAGCAGCTTTGAATATGTGATTGCAGACTCGATGATAATTAAAAGATTTATAACAAACATGTACATCAGGCTGCAAGAGAAAGAGAATGATGAAATAAGCTGTAAACCCAAACAAAAATGGGAACAAGATCTAAACATAAAGATAAAAAATGAAATATGGGAAAAGCTATGCTCAGGAACTATGAGAAATATAATAAACACGAGGTTACGCATGATACAATATAATTGGTTACTCAGGCTATATATCCTGCCCCAAAAGTTAAATAAATGGGACCCAAAAGTATCAGATAGATGTTTTCGCTGTAAGAAAGAAATGGGAACAACAGTACATGCAATTTGGGCATGTGAGAAAGTGGAAAAGTTTTGGGAAGATCTAAATCAGGTATTAAATAAAATCACAAAAAAACAACATACCAAAAAATGCAGAGATCTTTCTTCTCAGTAATATAAGAATAAAGAATTAGGCCTCAAACTGGATGAAGTGCAAAAAAGATTTATTATGATAGCCTTAGCTGCAGCAAAAAAATTTATAATGTCAACCTGGAAATCAGAAGAGAGCTTGAGAGTACAACAGCGGTACATAGAAATGAATAAATGTATTCCATTTTTTTCCTTTGGAAAAAATAACATATAATTTAAAAAATAACGTCACAGTATTCGAACAAATTTGGGAACCATACATGGAACACCACAGAGAGGGCCTGCCGCGGACCTCCACCCCCTAAAATGATAAAATGAGAATACGAAGTGAACTGACCCAGTGTGTAAAAGTAGATGACACAATTTTCTTGTTTATTTTCATTGTGTGATGACATTGTTTAATGGGTTTATTGTATTGTATATGTTGAACGTTTAGTGGGTATGGAGGGGGGTTGGAAGGAGGGAGGGAAGGGAGGGGAGAAAAGGGGAGAAAATGCCACTGTGTATATTCAAGAGGGAAATGTTTGTGCGTATTTTGATTAATATGGTTCATAGTGTAAAAAAATTTTTTTTTTTAAATGATGCACACCCAATGTTACAAAAATAGCTTCTTCCCCTCCTCCATCAGATATCTGAATGGACAATGAACCTATAGACACTACTTCACCTTTTTCTAAATTTTGAATTATTTATTTTTAAATATTCTTTTACAGAACTGTAATTACAGCAATTTTGCATCAGTAATGCACAGTGCTGCCTTAAAACAACAAATTTTGTGATGTTTTCATGACAGTAAAACTTGATTCTGAGTTAATTTTTTTGCTTATTAGTGAATTACAAATTTAAGGAGAATAAGTCTTGGCTGAAAGTGCAATGTTAGAGATATTGATTGCATTTCAAAGAGTAATTCATGAGTTGGGAACCAATATTTCCTACTGTTTTACTATACAGTACTTAATTTTTGGATCTTAATCTTTTGCAAATAATTATTTTGTCATGTACAAATCATTTTGAATATTAAAAGATCATTAAGTAAAAGCTTCAAGACGTACATTTCAAAGGACTTTGCAGTCAATAAAATGTCACTGAAGTGTATTTATTCACTTAAAAGTACTAACTTTTTAAAAAATCAGTATTTTAACAATGAGAAAAACCTTCATGGCTAAGTTAAGGGATAAATATTGTTGATTTATTGAAAGTCTGTGATTCTTCACACAGGATTAAACAGAATATTTCAGAAAATACTGAATTGTTTCAAGGTGGATCAATGGGGAAAACCCCTGATGGGTAAGATAGACTAGGAGTTATAATTTATTAACATTTACATATTTATGAAACATTTCTGAAAATTTATATTTTTATGAATGTTTAATTGGAGCAACTAAATATGTGTACAGCAAAGTTGAATTTGGAATTCAGTGTTGGAATAACTTCTATTAGTCATTCTCATAGTCTATTGGAATTTGTAGCGCAGAAATGATCTGTAGCATTGTTTACATACCTCCACTTTTCATCCAATTTTTATCATATCCTTCTAATCTTTTCTCCCCAGATTTAACCAGCTTCCTCTCAATTGTTCACATTATTTACTCAACTACTGCCACTAGTATCAAATTCAATGTTTTGGCATTCTTTGAGAAAGAAAAAGGTTTATTTTGAATTTTCTATTTAATTTAGTGGTAATCTTCTCATTCATTGTCCTTAGATCTTTAATTTCCTCACAACTATCCAAAATGTGAAATAACTGCATTGCAGTATATGCATCAACCACTATTGATTTAGTCTGTGCTCGTAAAATTTCCTGCATAAGTTTCTGATGTGCCTGACCAAATTTCCTTAGCTTCAAAAAATCCAGTTCTGCCTTTTCCAGTTTGGGAAGATGAATAACTTAAACTGCAATTTCCATATATTTTGCCTTCCGAGTTTTAACTGAATTGCTTTCAAAGTAATTTTCCCACAGAGGGAAATTAATACACATCAATTTTTAAAAAAAAGGTAATAACCATTTTCATGCATTTTCTCCTAGAAATATTTGAATCTTAAAATATAATCAAACAATGTTAATAATACATATTAAGATCATCAAAGTTTGAAAACCAGGATCATTGTTGGAAACTATTAAAAGGAAAGAAATGTGCCACGTTAAAGGGACTTGATTAAAACACAGGTTGTGATTTAAAAATATGAATTACCAATATGAGTATTTTATGTTTTATAAGTTTTCATAACATACTTGAAGAAAGCTGGATAATGCATATTAACCTGCTCCATTTTGCCAGGAGAGAAACGCTATATATATACTCATTTAATAGTCACGTTTTTGGGACCAATTTTTCAGGTTAAATTTTGGGGAGTCGAATTTTACACGGCTCACACCGTACCTGCTCGCATTAGTACCAGAGAACCCCATAAGCACAGAAAACAGGTCATTCAGCCCTTCTAATCTGTGCCGAAATATTATTCCGCTAATCCCATTGACCTGCACCCTTACCCTTCAGACCTTTCCCATCCATGTATCTATCCTTAAAACCTAAACAGTGAGCCTGCATTTACCACTTCAGATGGCAGTTCATTCCACGCTCATACCACTCTCTGAGTGAAGAAGTTCCCCTAAACCTTTCACCCTAAAGCCACGTCCTCTCATACTTATTTCTCCTAATCTCAGTGGAAAGAGCCTACTCGCACTTACTTTTATATACCCCTCATAATTTTGTAAACTTCTATTGAATCTCCCCTTGGAGTAACGACATTACTCCAAGGAATAATGTCTTAACCTGTTTAATATTTTCCGGTAACTCATTCTCCTGAAGACCCAGCAACATCCGAGTAAATCTTCTCTTCACTCTTTCCGTCTTACTGATATCTTTCCTGTAGTTGGGCGACGAACTGCACACAATACTCCAAATTTGGACTCACCAATATCTTGTGCAACCTCATAATTACATCCCATCTCCTATACTCAATACTTTGATTTATAACATAACATAACAATTACAGCACGGAAACAGGCCGTTAGGCCCTTCTAGTCCGCACCGAACCAAACACCCCTTTCTAGTCCCACCTCCCTGCACAATGCCCATAACCCTCCATCTTCTTCTCATCCATATACCTGTCCAACCTTTTCTTAAATAATACAATTGACTCCGCCGCCACTATTTCTCCTGGAAGATCATTCCACACGGCTACCACTCTCTGAGTAAAGAAGTTCCCCCTCATGTTACCTCTAAACCTCTGCCCCTTAATTCTTAACTCATGTCCTCTTGTTTTAATCTTTCCTCCTCTTAACGGAAATAATCTATCCACATCCATTCTGTCTATCCCTTTCATAATCTTAAATACTTCTATCAAATCCCCTCTCAACCTTCTACGCTCCAAAGAATAAAGACCCAATCTGTCCAATCTCTCCCCATACTCCAGATGCTTAAACCCAGGCAACATTCTGGTAAACCTTCTCTGCACTCTCTCCACTCTGTTTATATCCTTCCTATAATTAGGCGACCAGAACTGCACACAGAACTCCAAATTAGGCCGCACCAACGTCTTATACAATCTCAACATCACCTCCCAACTCCTATATTCCATGCAATGATTGATAAAGGCCAGCATACTAAAAGCCTTCTTCACCACCCTATTCACGTGAGTTTCTACCTTCAGGGAACGATGTACCGTTACTCCTAAATCTTTCTGCTCTTCTGCATTCCTCAATGCTCTCCCATTTACCACATATGTCCTATTCTGATTCTGGTTGTAATTATGGGAGATTTTAATTTTCCACATATAGATTGGGAAACACATTCTGTGAAAGGAATGGATGGGTTAGAGTTTGTGAAATGTGTGCAAGATAGTTTTTTACAACAATATGTAGAGGTGCCGACCAGAGAAGGAGCAGTGTTAGATCTACTGTTGGCAAATGGGATGGGTCAAGTGACGGAGGTTAGTGTTGGCGAGCACTTCGGGTCCAGTGATCATAATGCCATCAGCTTCAATGTCATTATGGAAAGAGAGAAATCAGGGCCAAGGATTGAGGTTTTTGATTGGGGAAAAGCTAGATTTGAGGAGATGCGAAAGGACTTGCAGGGTGTGCATTGGGACAATTTGTTTTATGGGCAGGATGTAGTAGAGAGATGGAAGTCTTTTAAAGATCAGATTTTGAGAGTGCAAAAGCTTTATGTTCCTGTTAGGTTAAAAGGAGGGGCAAAAGGTTTGAGAGAGCCGTGGTTTTCAAGGAATATTGGAAACTTGGTTCGAAGAAAAAGGGAGGCGTACATTAGATATAAGAAGCATGGAGTTAAGGAGATGTTTGAAAGATACATTGAATGTAAGAGGAATCTTAAGAGAGGAATTAGGAAAGCTAAAAGAAGGTACGAGAAAACTATGGCAAGCAGGGTGAAAACAAATCCAAAAGAGTTCTACAAATATGTTAATGGTAAGAGGAAAGCTAGAGACAAAATTGGTCCCTTAGAAAATCAGAGTGGAAAACTGTGTGTGGAACCTAGAGAAATGGGGGAGATATTGAACAGTTTCTTTTCTTCGGTATTCACTAAGGAGAAGGATATTGGGAGATGTGGGATAAAAAAAGCAAATTGGGTAAATATGGGGAATATAGAGATTACAAAAGGTGTAGTTTTAAGGCTTTTGAAGAATATAAAGGTGGATAAGTCTCCAGGACCAGACGGGATCTTCCCCAGGACATTGAGAGAAGTGAAGGAGGAAATAGCAGAGGCTCTGGCGGTAATTTTTCGAATGTCATTAGATATGGGGATAGTGCCGGAGGATTGGCGCATTGCGCATGTGGTTCCGTTATTTAAAAAGGGTTCAAGGAGGAAGCCTGGCAACTATCGGCCTGTAAGTTTGACGTCTGTGGTAGGTAAATTAATGGAGAAAATTCTTAGAGATAGTACTTATAAACATCTGGATAGACAGGGTCTGATCAGGAGTACTCAACATGGATTTGTGGGAGGAAGGTCATGTTTGACCAATCTGATTGAATTTTTTGAAGAGGTGACTAGGAATGTGGATGAGGGTAGCGCAGTGGATGTTGTCTATATGGACTTCAGTAAGGCCTTCGATAAGGTACCACATGGAAGGTTAGTTAGGAAGGTGCAGTCTTTAGGTATAAATTTTGAGATAGTCAAATGGATTGAACATTGGCTGAAAGGGAGAGGGCAGAGAGTGGTAGTGGATAATTGTCTGTCAGGTTGGAGGCCGGTGACCAGTGGTGTGCCTCAAGGATCTGTATTGGGCCCATTGTTGTTCGTTATATACATTAATGATCTAGATGATGGGGTGGTGAATTGGATTAGTAAATATGCAGACGATACTAAGATAGGTGGAATAGTGGATAATGAAGAAGGTTTTCTAGGATTGCAGAGGGATTTGGGCTGCTTAGAAAAGTGGGCTGAAAAATGGCAGATGGAATTTAATGCTGATAAGTGTGAGGTGCTTCATTTTGGTAAGAAGAATCAGAATAGGACATATGTGGTAAATGGGAGAGCATTGAGGAATACAGAAGAGCAGAAAGATTTAGGAGTGACGGTACATCGTTCCCTGAAGGTAGAAACTCACGTGAATAGGGTGGTGAAGAAGGCTTTTAGTATGCTGGCCTTTATCAATCATTGCATGGAATATAGGAGTTGGGAGGTGATGTTGAGATTGTATAAGACGTTGGTGCGGCCTAATTTGGAGTTCTGTGTGCAGTTCTGGTCGCCTAATTATAGGAAGGATATAAACAGAGTGGAGAGAGTGCAGAGAAGGTTTACCAGAATGTTGCCTGGGTTTAAGCATCTGGAGTATGGGGAGAGATTGGACAGATTGGGTCTTTATTCTTTGGAGCGTAGAAGGTTGAGAGGGGATTTGATAGAAGTATTTAAGATTATGAAAGGGATAGACAGAGTGGATGTGGATAGACTATTTCCGTTAAGAGGAGGAAAGATTAAAACAAGAGGACATGAGTTAAGAGTTAAGGGGCAGAGGTTTAGAGGTAACATGAGGGGGAACTTCTTTACTCAGAGAGTGGTAGCTGTGTGGAATGATCTTCCGGGAGAAATAGTGGCGGCGGAGTCAATTGTATTATTTAAGAAAAGGTTGGACAGGTATATGGATGAGAGGAAGATGGAGGGTTATGGGCATTGTGCAGGGAGGTGGGATTAGAAAGGGGTGTTTGGTTCGGTGCGGACTAGAAGGGCCTAATGGCCTGTTTCCGTGCTGTAATTGTTATTATTATTATTATTATTCTTACCAAAATGAAGCACCTCACCCTTATCAGCATTAAATTCCATCTGCCATTTTTCAGCCCACTTTTCTAAGCAGCCCAAATCCCTCTGCAATCCTTGAAAACCTTCTTCATTATCCAAATATGAAGGCCAAGATGCCAAAAGCTTCCTTTACAATCTTGTCTACCTGTGATGCCACTTTCAGAGAATTATGTATCTGTATTCTCAGATCCATTTGTTCCTCTGCACTCCTCGGTGCCCTACCATTTACTGTTTATGTCCTACCTTGGTTTGTCCTTCCAAATTGCAACACCTCACACCTGTCTGCATTAAATTCCATCTTCCATTTTCAGGCCCATTTTTCCAGTTGGTCCAAATCCTTCTGCAACACCTCCAATCTTAGTGTCATCAGCAAACTTACTGATCTAATTTACCACATTATCATCCAGATCATTGATAGAGACAGCAAACAACAATGGCCCTAGCACTGATCCCTGAAGCACACCACTAACCACAGGCCTCCAGTCTGAGAAGCAATCATCCACTACCACTCTCTGTCTTCTCCCATTCAGCCAATTTTGAATCAAGTTTACAATATCTCCATGGATTCCTAGTGTCTGAACCTTCTGAACTAACCTCCCATGTGGGACCTTGTCAAAGGCCTTACTAAAGTCCATGTAGATAACATTCATAGCCTTTCCTTCATCTACTTTCTTGGTAACACCCTCAAAAAACTCTATAAGATTCATTAAGCATGGCCTATCATGAACAAAGCCATGTTGATTATCCTTAATCAGCACTTGGCTACCAAAATACTTGTGCATATGATCTCTCAGAATACCCTCCAATAATTCACCTACTATTGATGTCAGGCTCACTAGCCTGTAATTTCCTGGTTTACCTTTGGAGCCTTTTTTAAACAACGGAACAACTTGAGCTACCATCCAATGCTCCAGGACCTCACCCATAGCTAAGGACACTGTAAATATTTCTGCCAGGGCCCCTGCAATTTCTACACTAGTTTCCCTCAAGATCTGAGGGAATATCAAGTCAGGCCCGCAGGGATTTATCATCCTTTATTTGTTGTAAGGCAGCAAGCACCCCCCTCCTCTTTAATCTCTATATATTACATGACACTACTGTTTATTTCCCCTCATTCCTTATACACTATACCAGTTTCCTGAGTAAATGCTGATGCAAAGAAAAGTATTTAAAATCTCCCCATTTTGTAAGGCTCCACACATAGATGACCACTCTGATCCTCAGGGGACCAATTTTGCCCCTTACTATCCTTTTATTCTTAGCATACTTGTAGAAACCCTTCGGGTTTACTGTGACATTATCTGCCAAAGCAATTTCATGTCTTCTTTTTGCCTCTTGATTTCCTTAAGTATTTTTTAATATTTTCTATACTCTTCTGGTACCCAATTTGCTCCTTGTTACCGATACCTCCTATGCAGATTGCCACTATCACTTGAAAACCAAAGTTCTCTATGCCTGTTAACTTTGCCTTTAATCCTGACAGGAACATACAAACTCTGTACTCTCAAAATGTCAACTTTGAAGGCCTTCCACTTACTGAACAAATCCTTGCCAGAAAACAACTTATCCCAATTCACTCTTTCTAGATCCTTTCTCATTTCCACAGAATTGGCCTTTCACCACTTTAGAATCTTAACTTGAGGACCAGATCTAACCTTAACCATAATTAACGAAACTGATGACATTATGTCACTGGACCCAAAATGTTTGCATACATATACTTCTGCCACCTGACCTGTCTGGTTCAGGAGATCAAGTATTGCATCCTCTCTTGTTGGTACTTCTATATATATTGATTTAGAAAACTTTCCTGAACACATTTGACAAACTCCAAGCCATCCAGCACCTTTCTGCAGTCACTATGTAGAAAGTTAAAAATCTCCTGCTATCACAACTTTCTGTTTCTTGTATCGGTCTGCTGTCTCTCTAGAGCTTTGCTCCTCCAATTCTGACTATTAGGTAGTCTATAATACAACCCTATCAGTGTGATCACACCTTTCCCATTCCTCAGCTCCACTCATATAAACCTTAGCCATAATTTCATCTTCTGGTTCACAGTATCATTTTCTTTACTGCATTTTTGTTTATAATGCATTTTAAACCATAAATTATCAAAATAAATAATGACAATAGAAACAAAAATAATTACCGGTAATAAGTTTTTATTCACAGTATGCATGCAAAATAGTGAAGTAAACAGTTACCATAATAAGGCTTTCAAACACAAAACTTCATTTAACATCTTCAGCACTGAATAAAGCATCATAATCATCTGGATGAATGGTATCCTCATAGGGATATGCTTCATCATCTGTGATGAAGATGAAGCCTGAGCTAGTGCATCTGCTTCTTCTTCATCCCATAGATCTTCTGCAGCATCAAATGCATTTGAAATGCCACGTTTCTTGAATGATTTGACAATGTCAGATTTCATTTCCTTCTATGAATCAATGATCCATTCACAAATCTGATACAGTGATGAAGCCCACACACTGCCTCATTTTATGTATGTTTTTTTCTCTTTCACGTATCCAGTTACTCTATCTCTTCCTTGTGTTCTTAAATTCTTTTCTTCTTTCTTTGGCTTGGCTTCGCGGACGAAGATTTATGGAGGGGTAAATGTCCACGTCAGCTGCAGGCTCGTTTGTGGCTGACAAGTCCGATGCGGGACAGGCAGACACGGTTGCAGCGGTTGCAAGGGAAAATTGGTGGGTTGGGGTTGGGTGTTGGGTTTTTCCTCCTTTGCCTTTTGTCAGTGAGGTGGGCTCTGCGGTCTTCTTCAAAGGAGGTTGCTGCCCGCCGAACTGTGAGGCGCCAAGATGCACGGTTTGAGCCGATATCAGCCCACTGGCGGTGGTCAATGGGGCAGGCACCAAGAGATTTCTTTAGGCAGTCCTTGTACCTCTTCTTTGGTGCTCCTCTGTCACGGTGGCCAGTGGAGAGCTCGCCATATAACACGATCTTGGGAAGGCGATGGTCCTCCATTCTGGAGACGTGACCTACCCAGCACAGTTTGATCTTCAGCAGCGTGGATTCGATGCTGTTGACCTCTGCCATCTCGAGTACTTCGATGTTAGGGATGAAGTCGCTCCAATGAATGTTGAAGATGGAGGGGAGACAACGCTGGTGGAAGCGTTCTAGGAGCCATAGGTGATGCCGGTAGAGAACCCATGATTCGGAGCCGAACAGGAGTGTGGGTATGACAACGGCTTTGTATACGCTAATCTTTGTGAGGTTTTTCAGTTGGTTGTTTTTCCAGACTCTTTTGTGTAGTCTTCCAAAGGCGCTATTTGCCTTGGCGAGTCTGTTGTCTATCTCGTTGTCGATCCTTGCATCCGATTAAATGGTGCAGCCGAGATAGGTAAACTGGTTGACCGTTTTGCGTTTTGTGTGGTCATGGTGGGGAGCTGGCTGATGGAGGACCTGGAAGTCAGCCTGTTCTTAAATATACTATTGATATTAACGTCATTTGGTTGGCAAATACTTGCAAGTCCACCGGGAATTACAGCCACATGAATGTTTTGTAATCAGAGGTCATCAAGAACATTCTTCACTAGATGTGTCCTAAACTGATCCCATACGAGCAAACTCTTTTTCTTGATTAGGCCACCAGGTCACAACTTTTAAACTTCCTTCATCCATTTTCTATATCATCCTTCATCTGTCCAGCCTTGTGGATGTGCATGGACAACAATTCCTTTTGGCAATTACTCCTCTGGCCAAGTGTTTCTCTTAAAAAGAACCATCGACTTTAATTTAGTACCATCAGCCATACAAGAAAGAACTAAAGCAGTAGTTTTCAACTTTTTTCTTTCTGCTCACATACCACTTATGCCGTAGGTGCTCTGTGACAACTGGTTTTCATCAATACTTTTTTTCTCCTTTTTGGTTCACTGTTCAATTATCTGGCATGTCAAATGCAATTGGTGTTTCATCCTTGTTCCCAAGGTATGATAACTTTTTGCCTTCTTTCTTCCAATGCTTGATTACAAACTGGTGATTTTATCATCCAGATCAGTGGCAGCTTTTGTGAAATCTTAATTTTCTGCCTAGTGCGGTCGTACCATCTCATGAACCTCAAGCATCATCCAGCACTTGCCATGAAATTCTAAATTCTTTTCTTCCTTGCATCCTTTTGTACATGGATTCGAATGGCACCACGAGTAACACATTTTCTATCTTGGCGATTTTTAAACACCCACTCAGTAACTTTTTTTTCCAATTGTGGTCACTTGCTAGGTTTGAACTCTCAGCTCACTTTCTTTTCGGCATTATCTGGTTTGTTTGATATTTTTCTCCAGTCTCTCACATATTTCGCCAATACACACATTGCTCTTGTTGTTGCACTGTTATTTATCTTCTCAGCAATTTTAACAACTTTTATTTTAAATGCTGCTGTATATTGTTTTTCTGATGGGCATCTTGAAACAAACTGAGGCAAAGTTTTGAAACTAAGAGTGCTATATGCAAGCTGAACTGCAAAGAGAAGTTGTGACCCTTCCTGACATATTTTTATATTTTTGTGCCAAAGTTTTACATGCATTATATGGAAAATAAGCATTTTTTTGGGTCGACAAAGGGGGGGTCAACTTTTATACAGGATCAACTATTACATGAGTATATATGATAAGGAAACACTTAAGAAACTATAATTGAAAATGGATGGGGAGAAAAATTAATGTCTATAGTTGTAATCAGTGAAGGAGAGAATAAAAGTTGGAAGTGGATGTAAAGATTTTGGGAATTGTATTGATTACAAATTTAAATGTATTTTCTTAAAAGGCAGAAAACTCCACCATAAGTTGCTGCTCTTGCATTTCAACAGTATCTTTCATATCCCCTTGGGTGTGTTTTCTTTCATGTTTGAATAAAAGCATAAATGTTTATCTTCTATTTCTGGGAAATATTAAATTATCTTTCCTCCCTCACCATTTTCTTTTGTTTTCACTAGTGTAAAGCTAGTAGTGAATGCTGGTGCTTAACCAACTATTGACTTGCCTTTTTGCCTTAACTAGACAGGGATTGTCAACCTACAAAGAACTTTGCAGTCTTGCCAGTGATCTCAATCAACCTGATCTTGTTTACAAATTCATGAACTTGGCCAATCATCATGCAATGTGGAACTCTCGAAAGGTAAATTATGTTTGATGATCAAGATTACCAGCGTTTTATGTTGATAATTAGAGCATAGTGATATGATTATTCAATGGCTGCTGCTTATCTCTGTAGGGTGCTGCTTTTGGTTTCAACGTCATAGCAACAAAAGCAGAAGAGCAATTAGCTCCCTATTTATCTCAACTTGTACCACGACTTTACCGATACCAGTTTGATCCAAATTCTGGGATCCGACAAGCAATGACTAGTATTTGGAATGCTCTTGTCACAGATAAAAGTGCTGTAAGTGTTTGTTTTATTCAGTTCTAAAATGTTTGTATTTGCTTTCTCAGTTATTGATTGGATAACATTATTTGGAGCCTTTCCATTCCAAACATGTTAATTTTTTATTTGGACCAGTTGACATTGGCCTCAGTTACTTATTATACAAAGCAAAAATATCTCATTTCAAGTGGCTTCCACCTCGACTTTTAACAAGTAGTGATCAATAATGTTTTCAAAGAGTAAAATTCAGAGGTGTGATATTCCTTAAAAGGACAATTCATCAGGTATTCATGCTACATATGAATGTCTTTGCGGGATTAAACTGTTTGCTTTGAAGCAGTGTTCTTTCAAAAATGAATTTATGTGAAATCCTGAACAGAGAGACCACTAGGCTAGTTCAGAAGGCCTTTGTAGCTTTGAAGCAAAACCTTTTTAAACTTTTAAAAATGTTAGAAAGAATTAATAATATGTTTCTTCTAACAGATAGATAAATACTTAAAGGAGATCCTTGAAGATCTAATATCCAATTTAACCAACAGTCTTTGGCGTGTTCGTGAATCCAGGTATTTATCATTGAGTGTTGCAGAAGAGCAGCATAATTTATAGGACTGATGTATAGTTCCATAATCATGATGATATTTATGTTTTTATGCAGTTGTCTGCATTGCATTGTCCTGCCTATTCCAAGGTTATGCAAGGAGAACATATGCACAGGTTTCTAGTGGTCCAGCAGTTATTCTAAAAGGGCAATGTTTAAAGGCAACTGCATGGGTATATTGTAACATAAAATGTGTCCTTTCACTAGAGAGGGAATAAAAACAGGATTGTAAAGAAAATGGAAAATAACTTTGGTAATTCATCCAGGTATTTAGCTATATTGTTAAATGCTGAAGAGATTGGTTCATAAACATATGATTACCCATTGTCAAGGCAAATTGAATCACAGCTGCAATACTCCTGAAATCTAACTACTTATCTGTGTTTTTAAAAAGTCTTAAAAACTTTTTTTTTTAAAGTTGCAGTAAATTGTGATTCTTAGTATTTTGTGTTGTCTTATTGTATGCAATAACTTACGATCCCTGGGGACCCCAAAACCCAGCAGCAATAGATATTCAACAGACAAATGGTTACTTAATAAAAAGTTGCTTTTAATTATCTTTAAACATGAAAACAGGATAACACTAACTTATCACTATTAACTAACCTAACTTAACCCCCTTCTAATTCTAAGCGCGTGTGTGTGTAAGTTCAGAAAGGTTCTTTGATTCACAGTCCAATCTTATTTCGCATTCCTTCAAGTTTACTGGTTGCAGGCAATTCTTATACTGTGCACAGAATTTAACATTTATGAAATTCACCAGGCTTTGGTACTTGAAAGGTAAATGGTTCCTGCTCAGGAAGGTTTTTGTCGGTTTTTCAGAGAGAGATTTGTTGTCCTGGACACAAACTGATCTCTTTTAATCAGCCACTTCAGTGTCTTTCCAAAGAAACTTGCCCCATCAGGGTTTTCCAGATGATAACCTCTTTCTTTCAGATCACCACAGAGTTTCTTTTTGTTTATCTTATTTCAAATGAAACATTAGGCAGCCAGTCCTCTCCTCTTGTATGAACCATAAGGGCTTTGACCAGGGTGAACTAAGCACTCACAACCCGTCTTCCAAATGGTGTTTTTCCACAAGTTTTCCAGCTTGTCCTGTTCCAGTCCCAGCTGCTGTTGCTGACTGTATAACTGCAGAACTGAATTCTCTCTCTGCTTGCAAAACCACATGACCCTCCTAGAACAGCAAGCTCCCCTCCAGACAGCCTACGGCTCTGACGAGTTCTTTCATCTGTTGCCTTTTTGTAAACAACAATCCATTAGTGAAGTCTCTTGGGCACTCTCCAAAGTTATTGCAAAGGCTCTTAGAGCCGGCCTGTCTAGCATGAGCAGAGTTCCAGTATTTTAAATAAGATCTGTTTTGAAGTGTTTGTATGTGACCTACACTAAAAAACCTGCCCCAATTTATCTCCCAAAAACATATTCTATACAATACAAACACCACATAATCTGTCACAAATATAACTGATTTTCACAATGTTAAGTCTATTGGCAGCAGATAGTTTGTCTTTTGGGAATTATCTGCTCTGAAGCATTGTTCTTTCAAAATTTTATTCATTTGTCAAATATGGACATTGTTGGAATAATTAACATTTCCTACCTGTATCATGACATTTAATTTGAGAACATAATAGTGTTGAAAATTACATTTGAGAAGAAGGGTAGAGGGAACATTAAGAAAAAGAATGCTATAAACGGGATGAATATTGCACTAATAACAGTTGACATTAAGCTTTCAGTATATCACATTCCTAGGAAAAGTGTGGAACGAGTGGAAAAAAGTCTTTTAATATTTTGTTTTGAGTTGGGTTTGACTTTTAATTCATCATCAAATCTTATTGCACAAGAACACTGACATCATAATTGTGTTTGGGGATGAATAGGATTTCAGTGATCCTGCTTGACCTGCTGAGTGTTCTCCCAGCAGCTTGTGTTCAAGTTTTAATTGGTGATTTTATTTTCTCTCCTTGTTATTTGCTATGAGTTTGCACCAAGCCTCAGCAATTAAGTTATGTCATTTTCAGCGATCAGCCTCAAGCATAGCAGCTAAAGGAAATATGATCATGCGTACGTTATAAAAGATAAAAAAGAAGACTTCTTATCCATGAGCACGTTCTAAATATATATTTAATCAAATAAAGAGCATTTAAGGCACAGTCAGGTTTTTTTTGAAATGTAGAAAATAACTAATTTGTATCCATGATGTGCTTCAGTGCTGTTGAGTGAGAGATAAGTAAATATCATAATGTACATCAAGATGTACCTTTTTCTTCACATTGTCCTATAACATGGTTTCCATCTACCTGAGAGGCAAAATAAGTCTTGGCTTAGGCATTCATCCAAAAGGAATCACCTCTGATAATAAGGAGTTGGGAGTATTGGCCTATGCCTTGTGCTTAGTCTCTGTAATGGGATTTGAATGTGCACCTTTTCATATTGGGCAAGTTTAATACACAAATGTGCTGGTGCAGTGGGTTCAAATCTGGTCTGTAAGGAACTTGTATGTTCTCCCTGTGCCTGCGCGGATTTCCTCCCATGCTTCAAAATGTAGGTTAAGTGGGGTATTTGAGTGCACAGTTTCATGGGCCGGAAGGGCTTGTTACCATGCTGTAAGTCTAATTACATATATATTAAAAACACTAAGCAGGTCACGCAGTGTTCTTTATGGTAAAAGGGCTCAGGCCCAAAATGTAGGTTACTTATCTTCACCATAAAAGACGCTGCGTGACCTGCTGAGTTTCTCCAGCACTTTCTTTTATATTAAACTACAAAGTGCCTGAAGACTTCTATGACATTGGGCAAGAGTGCCTTCTCATCCGAGCTGACTAAAGACTATTATGAAGTTTTGCCTCTAATATATTTTGCAAAAGATCTGTTCCTTTAAGTGATGCATTTTGAATTCTAAGTAGAGATACAATTTAGTAATTTATTTTTAAAATATTTTTATTAATTTGATAGAAATATTACATGTATTTTGTTTAGATATTAATTGTATAGCTTTTATATAATGCAATACAGAATATGAGTCATTTATAAATTATACATTGTCTTATATATTTCTCAAAAGAAAAGTGAAAAATCCTTAAGAATTTTACCTAATTCTAACATTGAGATATACATTATGATTATCTAAATAGACCAATCTCTTCTAGTTGTTAAAAAAAAGTAAGAACAAAAGAAATAAGAAAATAAGGGAAAAAAAACACAGTAATCTAACCCCTCCCACTAAACATGGTCACCCAGCACATAAATTGTGAAGAATCGAGTATCAGTTCTCAGAGGAATTTAGTAATTTAATAGAATTTTCTTCTGAAGTCTTAAAGTGGGAGTATAATTATTTTCTTATTACACATTTAATACTTAATGTATTCCATATATTTCTTGATTTCTATTGAGAGCACAAAATACTGTGGCACATGCATAATTTTTAAAAATCTGAGCTGTTGCTGTTTGTCCCATCTTAATATTAATGCTTCACTGAATCTATCTTAGTTTAAATCTATTCTAGTAGCACACCCAGCTTTGTGTAAAAGTGCCTGCTGTTGCTTGTAGCTGTTTAGGAATGAATGAACTCCTACGAGGAAGAAAAGTGGATGAAATCATTGACCGGCTAGCAGAAATATGGGAAACCCTCTTCAGAGTACGAGATGATATAAAGGTACAATGGTCATTGCTTTTTTTTAATTACCCTTCCATGTTTGAAAGTGAAAAGTATGTTAGCTTTGAACTTCCCATGTATATCCTTGCTGCTCTATTCCTTTCATTATATATCTGTGCCCACTATTTACACCTAGCTTGCAAAACATCACATTTATTTGTTACTTGTCTCCAAATTGCACATGATGACTCTCTACCTTGACATTTACAAGCATTTTTTTGTAATTTTAATATAAAGTTTTTTTTTTAATTAAAATATCGGAATGCAGAATAAAACCATATGGTTTGTATAAAAGTTCAAATTAAATAACAATTTTAATAGTGACCTTGTAGATTTATTAATATTTTTGGTTATAAATGTTACAATTTTGATAAATTGGAAGACAAAATTGGTAGATCGTACAAATCTTCCTCTTCACTTACATTCCAGAATGTACAAACACTTCAGTGCATTCACAAAGGATTATTTGCATTTAGACGGCTCTCCTTACAAAATGGAAGTGCCTCATATCAGTTGGAAGGAAGAATATGCTGGATAGAAAAGAAAAAGGGAAAGTTTGTTAGTGGTTGGATAAAGCTGAAAGTGGAACTGAGATTTTTATGGGAATGAGGATGTAGTTTTGGTCTCTGGGTATAGATAAACATTTGTGAGAAACTAATGGGTACTGATGAAGCAGATAAGAGCTCAGTGCTGTCATTATTTTACCTTAAGTAGATGCATGCATCCAATCATCTTTGCACACAGTTGCCTTAGCGATTAGCTCAATGCCTTTTCAGCACCAGTGATCGGGACCAGGGTTCAAATCCCACGCTGTTTTTAAGGAGTTTGTATGTTCTCCCTGTATCTATGTGGGTTTTCCCTGGGGACCCTCCAGTTTCTTCCCATCATTCAAAACATACCAGTGGTGTAGATTAATTGGGTATAAATAACATTAATAATTAAAACCCCCAGTATCTGGCACCTATTGGGATTGGTAGATACAGGATAAATAATTTGCTGTTGCTTGAGATTGCGTGTTGCACGATTTGCAAACTAACCACCAGGGGACGGCAGTTTTAAACATTTGCTTTTTTTGTAAACCCATTTATTTTCCACAATTTTTTTGCTGGTTGCTTGAAGCTGCCAATTGTTTGAATTCCGGATAATGAGAATTTTACTGAACATGATTTCCTGACCCTTCTTTGGCAGTGTTTCAATGCTAGAGACTTGGGTTCAATCTTGACATCGCGGTCTTGCCTGTATGGAGTTTGCATATTCTCTATCACCACATGAGCTTTTTCCGGATGCTCTAACTTCCTCCTAAATCCCAAAAACGTGTGGGATGATAGCTAATTTGCCCACTGTAAATTGCCCCTTGTGTGTTTGTGAGTGGAAGGGAATCTGGGGTTTGTTGAAAATAATATGATTTTAATGTAGGATGAATGTAAATGGCTGATTGATGGACAGTATGAACTCAATGGGCCAATGGGCCTTTTTCTGTTCTGTTAAAACCTTAGATGTTCCTCCAATTTGGGCATTAGCACAGAAAAAAAACACAGCTCTAAACGAAGTTTAATGATTGCAGATCCCATTTTCTGTGGTCAGCTGGAATTTTATGGGGCTGTTACACTAACAGTGAGAAGATTAAAGGCCAAGGTTATAAATGAAGAATGGCCTGTCTGGGGTTCTGTGCATGTGGGAGAAAAATATATTTATTTCTCTCTGATAAAAATTAAAAACTAAATATTAAAATTTTAGGGATGTGCATGTCTTTATTCTTTACGTGAACTTTTACTTAATTGACAGGAATCTGTTCGTAAGGCTGCAGACCAGGCACTTAAAACCCTGAGTAAGGTAAAGATGTCTATTTTGATTGATTATAGGATCAACAATTTTTGTCAGCATACTAATGGAGTTATTAAATGAAAGTTAATTAATTGTTAATATTCACATCATTGTTATCAGCTGAAGCTTCCAATTATATGCAGCACAAGTATGGCTTAATTAATTAGCAAATTTTCAAATTTTCAGGTTAAAATATAATTGCGATACTTAATTGCCTGAACAATGGCAACAAAATCTTACCTTGAATTTGAAGTTACTTTTACAACTTAATCCACATTTATATTTTTGCCTTTGAGTACATTTTGAAAATTTTGAGCAAAAATCTCTATTTTGGCAACAGACCAAAAGCAAAATGTTGTAGTTATCTTGAAGGGTAGGAAACATGTCTGTTATATTGTAGTCTTTATTACATTTGCAGCCTATGCTATTTTCAACCTATTCATCATAAGGATACAAATAGCTATTTTTAATTCTGATCTCCCTCCACTTTATTTTGTAATTCTCCCATCAACTCCATTCTTTATTAATGTACCTCAGCAAGGTACAATGGGAGATTTGGCAGATCACAGGTGCAAGATCAAATTGTGCTACTAAATAAAGGTCTGTGTAGAATTTAATTTGTATGAATACTTTCTGTGTTTTGATCCCATGTCCATTTTTTTAAATGAAGTTTGGGATCCCCATCTCAATCCAGAAAGAAATAATTTTGAAAGATTCTGTCCTACTGTTGACCCAATTTTTTTTTTTTAAGAGTTCAGATGTCGCTCTTGCTTCAACTTTGCTTACACAGGTTGCAATTGAAACAAATAGTGTCGATGAATTTAAGGGAATAGTGGATAACAATATGAGGGAGGAAAGAATAGAATGTGATGATGAGGTTGGACAAAGAATAATGAGGAAGAATCTTCTAAGAAGCATGACACAGGTGCGGAATGTGGGGAAAAGCCCAGCTTTAATGTTACAGAGCAAACAATGAAAGAAGTTTGTGTGAATGGAGTAAAGTGCAGATAGGGAGATGTTGTAGACAAGGACTTGATATTTCAACGATGGGGAGTTAGGTCACAGAACCCTATGGAAAGAGAAATACGTTAATGTTCAATAGGAGAGAAGGTACGGAACAAATGTGCTGAACAAAAATAAATCTCTGTTAGTATGAGACCAAGTGAAAGCAGTTACCAGCAAAGAAAGCCTGTTTAATGTTTTATAAATTGTGGCTTTGTGACATGCCTTAAGTGCTGGGATATATAAGTAGAATAAGAAAGAATGGAGCCATCCTAATGACAAGCAGAAAGAAAGAGAAAGCATCGCAAAGTTGGAGAATTTAATATTGAGTCCAGAACGTTGCATCACTCACAGGTTGAAGGTGAAGTGTTCTTCAGCCTTGCTTTGAGTCTCATAGTAACAGTAGAATGAAACTCAATGCAATCCTGATGAGGCCACAAGCAAGAAGGTCAAAATGGGCACTAGATAACTAATTAAAGTGGTGGGTATTTGGAAGCTTAGGGTCACTCCTGCAGACTGAACACAGGTCCTACATGCACCAATAACCCAATCTGCATTTCATAAGTATAGAGGTCACCACATTGTGAACAAAAAATTTAAGCCACTAGATGGGAAGATGTGCCAATGAAGTGCTGCTTCATCTGAAAGGGTGATTTGGATCCCTGGAGGTGGGAAGTGGAGAAAGGACAGATCTTGTATCTCCTGCAGTTTCATGGCAAAGAACCAGAAAATGAGGATTGACTGAGTGGGGATGGAAGAATAGACCAGGGAGTCATGAAAGGAACAATATTGGGATAAAGGTGGGGGAGGAGGAATGGAGATGGTAGAATGTTGTGGGAGCCAACAAAAATTGTGAAGAATGATCCATTGAACAAGGAGATTTGTGAGATGGAAGGTAAGGACCAAGGAAATTCAGTCCAGGAGCCAAGGGAGTGGCTCTAACCACTGGTAGATGGAAAGTCATGGTTCAGGAAGGAAGAATTCATTTCAGGGGCAATTCTGAAGAATGTCTCATGGTTAGAGTAAATATAACAGAGGGAAGAACTGAGAAAATGGAATGGGGTCCTTACTGCATGGAGGAACTAGAATCGTGTGGATCTTAGAAAATAGTGAGAACACTGTCTCAAGAATCACAAAATACTATAGTTGAAACAAACCTGTGATTCTGAATGGGCCTTTGTTGCGAAGAGAGTCCATCATAATGGAGTGCCAGTGGGAGTCCTATTTATGTATATATTTTTGTAGTGTAACATTTTAAAAATAGCAGTTATAAAGGAAATCATGATAATCCATTTTCTTGAGTTTTTTTGTGTAGGTCTGCATTCAAATGTGTGAACCTTCCAATGGTGCTGCTGGTCAGCGACTCGTTGCAGTGCTCTTGCCTTGCTTATTGGACAATGGCATTATTAGTCCAGTGGCAGAAGTTCGTTCTATAAGGTATAGCCCTTAAAGGAGCAAAATAAATCATGTACTTTTTTAATACATTGACTATATTCAGGATATTGTTTATACATTAAAAATCTTATGTTTGTGTGGAATTTTTAAGGAGTACCATTGTTTATGTACTTTTTAAATAAAAGGCACATATCCAAAACTTTATTTGATCTTTCTGATTTTACTGGGCAAGTCCATTTGCATCAAATTTTGCGCTTTCATGTTTGAATAAGACTAGGAATTGGGGGAAAATGAAGTGAATTGATTTTGTGCTCTGGATCTAGAAGAATGAGTATTATTAAATTTAAAGAGCATGAATGGAGTAAGAAGCAGAATTAGGAAATGAGGTTGCATTTAACAAAACTTTAATTTGAATTGACTGGCATTTTTATCGTTCATTTTTACACTATTAACAGGTTTGTCTAAAAATAATTTTTATCTCAAGTCTGCTTGTTGCACCACTAAAAAATTTTTTAAATTTTACTCCATCAAACTCTATGTAATTCAGCCCATCAAGTCTATGCTTAATCCTAATTGAACAATCTTATGAATCCTTTTCTGTCCACCAATCATAGAAGTTATACAGCACAGAAACATGGGCCCTGCAGAAAAACTGTTTATCTGTTATCCAAAGGTTGAAGTCCTAAGGTTTTGTAACTGTCTCACGAGTTGCTGTTTCCCAGGATCACTTTAAACCCACTTTGTCCCTGATTTCTGCACTTTTTTAACTCACCAGAGTCCAATTTCCTGCCCCCACCCCTTTAAATTTTCTAAGCTTACTGGAAAATATCTTATTGTGTGTGTTTTTTTTTAAAGTAAAGTTGAGATGCTCAGAGTAATATCCAGTAATTTGGAAAATCTGACAGTCTAGCATCACCGTAGTCCAAAAACTGCCAGATAATCTGAGTTTTATTGTTTATTTTGTTATTGTAATTGAAATTTCAATGTGGTGGTCCTGGAAGGAGGAAATACATTGGTTCTGATTAAAATTGTAGTGTACTTTAATATAAAAAGTGAGAAAATAGGATAGCCTTTGTCTACTTTATAAAATCACCTCTGGCAAGTGGAGTATGGCTAATGTAACATCTCTTTTAGAATAGAATGAAGATTATACCTGTAACTAGGCCAATTAGTTTATAAAATCTTGAAACATGTAACTTTAAACAATTTTGAAATAATAGAGCTGCTAAAGGTATTAAAAGCTTGAGTGTTATGTTTTGGGGATTTCAGAGAAACTGTCTGGCAAAAGGCTTATTGAAATGCACATCAGGAAATGTGGGAATTATTAAACTTTACTAAACCTGGATATAGTTCTCAAATACAGGGATGGTATAGCTAAATTATCAAGACTATATTGCTATACAGTTTAGCTTTGTTTAGATTAATCACTGCACAGACTTGATATTTATTTGCTATTACAGTTTCTTTTCAGGTTTCATTTCCCTATGTGCATTTCTGAAAACTCCCTGTGATGTGGAAAATGTAGCAATCTAAGTGGTTAATTTTTCACAGATATTTCGGCATTAAGGAACATGATTTTGACTTGGAATAACTTTGCTTTCTTTCCATAGTATTAACACCCTTGTAAAAATTAGCAAAAATGCAGGAACACTGTTAAAGCCACATTCAGCAAGACTTATCCCCAATTTATTGGAGTCACTAAGTGTACTTGAGCCACAAGTTCTCAATTATTTGAGTCTGCGTGCCACAGAACAAGAGAAGGTAAAAATATAATCCAACATTTGTATGGTACAGTATATTTTCTAAGTTTTTTTATATCAGATTTAGTGAACAATTTGCTTTTTGTTTAAACACTAGACTGTTATGGACAGTGCTAGACTCAGTGCAGCTAAATCTTCTCCAATGATGGAGACCATTAATATGGTAAGTGCAATAACTTCTGTCTCAATCTGAATATCAAAAGAAAATGTCTTGCCCAGAATTGAAACTCTTTTGTTATGTAAAACTGCTTCTGACCAAGTACATGTTGTAACTCTTTAGTCCGGCGACATTGGGACCTGGTCATTGTTGTATCACAGAAAATGTTGGAAAACAGAAAATGACTCCTAAGGGAATCCCCTATGTAAACATATCAAAGATAGATCAAAGCTTAAAACAGGAAATAATATTGTGGGGTGGCACAGTTGGCGTCATGGTTAGTCCAACACCTTTACAGCGCCAGCAATAGGGACCAGGGTTCAAGTCCCACGCTGTCCGTAAGGAGTTTGTACAGGTATGCACTGCTTAGCGTCCACTATACGCTCTGTGAAATTGGGCGTTTTGTGATGTGGTCATTGTGCAAACACTGTATTTATATACTTAACAAAACTATAGGGGATACTATAGTGTACCTGTAAACTTTTTAATTGTAAGTAGGGATCAGTGTGGGGGCCAACACGGGGCTGTGGGGAGAGAGCGGGGCTGTTAGAGCAGCATGGAGACCGACACGGAGCTGTGGGGAGAGAACATGGCAGTGGGATCAGTGTGAGGATCGACACGGGGCTGTGGGGAGAGAGCGGGGCATTGGGATCAGTGTGGGACTGTGGTGAGAGAGTAGGGCAGTCGGATCAGTTTGATTATACAGTACAGTAGACAATTTCCTTTAGCTAGCGATCGTTTCTTCTAAATTTCTGCGGACTTGCTCGTGGTAACAGAATAATTATAGGACCAAGGACATATATATGGTTGAGCGTTGTCTGAACAGACATTAACTAGTGCATACCTAAACATGCTGGACCATGGAAGTTTCAGGACCACAGGGTGCTGGATAAGAGAGGTACAACCTGTACTTACAAAATATTTGACCCTTTTAAAACTCTTGACTTTTTTTTGTCCCTCTAAACTACTTGACAAATTATACAATTTATATTATCTGCAAGTTTATGAGTTAAAGTTCTTGTTTAAATCTTTGTTTTATGTTATAGTGTCTCCAACATACAGACACACCTGTTCTGGGAGAACTAGTTCCAAAGTTGTGTGAACTGTTGAAAAGTGGAGTAGGTCTTGGAACAAAAGTGAGTCTTAAATTTCTATAAAAGATTTTGTTGCAAATACTTTGGTTATGTTTATTAAACTTGGACTTGCAGATTATTGATTAAATCTTGTTAATAAGTTAAAATATCTAAATGAGAAACCTAATAGCCTGAAATTGGCTGATCTTGGAAGCTAAGCAGGCTCAGGCCTGGTCAGTCCTTGGAGGGGAGACTGCCTAGGAACACCAGATGCTGTACGTTTCTGTGAGGGGCACTGGACAAAGTGGCAACTCTCTGTCTACCTTACAGTAGACAAAAGGTACATAACATTCTAAATGTAGTATTATGTGACAATAAAGGAACCTTTAAATTTGGAAAAACTGCAAGATTTGAGTGACTTAGTGTCCGCATCTGTGATTTGCAATGAACCTATCAGCATCATTAGGTGTAAAATGTTCTTATTCAGTATTTTATTGTGGTGGAAAATCTGCTGTCTTTCTATGTAAATCTGCAATCCTGCATCAAAATTGTTCAAACAAATTGGTTCCCATTGCATCAATTCATTTCAGTGGGTTGATTGTGATGGAATAGTGCAGTGACTTGAGCTTTCCTCTTAGTTCAGTAACTATTACTAAGTTATCTGTATTAGAGCTTATGTGTGTGATAATGATGAGGTTGCAATAGGCCCTTGCTTGAGGCGCTTATTTTAAAATTGTGTTTGTACTTTAATGTCCGTAATTTCACCACTTGGATTCGTTGTGCCCAATGATACTGGAGGTTAGTTGCTGGTGGATTTGACTTGTCTTTTCTCTTGGACTACTGAATAGGAAGGCCACTCACACAATATCTAACCTCGCTGTTTACAGATGGCTGTAAAATGATGGCCCCATTTATTTGTGCGAGGTAAAAAGTTAGTGAGGGTAAACAGATGATTTTATTTAATTTTTACAATTTTAAAATTAAATTGCACATTTCTTTCAATGATTTTTAATCATGTAAAAATATTTTGGCTGTTTCTAAATGTCTTGAATGACTAGGATACTTTAGAAATGGTAGAAAAGGCTTTGGCAGAAAATCATTGGTGTGTGGGATAGGGCCGTGGTTTGCAGTATTTGAAGTTGGCTCACTATTTGTGGATCACTCCATCTCCCAGGACAACCACAGCAGGGAGTTCCCTGGAACATTTCCAGGATGCAAAAGGTAAATGGTTGTCCTATAGGAAGCGCGAGGCAAACTACATCAAGTTCATTCTGATGCAATAATGCTATAGCATTTATTAAAGCAGATCAGAATGTTAAGCATTCTGGTTAACGTGGTGTTATGATTTACAGGGAGGCTGTGCTCACGTGGTAGTATTTTTGGCAACCAAATGTCCACAAGACTTGAGTCCTTTTGCAGGTTAGTGTACAGAATACTTGATATTTTTACACAATGAAGCAAATTTTTTAACTGAAATCACAGGCAATCTGCAATGTCTAATTCTGTTGTAATGTTCTTACTATTGACAGGTAAATTGATGAGCGCTGTGTTGTCTGGTTTAAATGATCGTAGTGTTACCATACGAAAAGCCTACGCTGTCGCAATTGGCCATTTGGTTCGGGTGAGTTTCTGCAGAATATGATACCATGTGACTTTGAGTTCAGCATTCTCATACAGTTGTGGTGATAAAGAGGAAGGAAGTCTTCCAGCTTCCCAAATTAAACTTGCCTGCCTACTCCAAACTGGCACAGCAGTGTTTTTTCCAAAATCCAGCTGTCTTCATATCTTAACATAAGAAAGATGATTTTAGCTAAGCATTGGTCTTTGAGCTAATTCACTCACATCCAACATGACATATGCTTCAGATAGGTCTGAAAGATGGATATGTCAAATTGCAGAGTCCAAGGCAAGAAATAAAAACATCTTGCAGTGATACAGCACTTGATCCATTCAGTTTCGGAAAAAGACAGACATTGGAAGCAGATTCCATAGTAGCATTTAAAGATTTCTAGATATATGAATATGTGGGAAACAGAGGATTATGTATCATGTGCAAACAACAGAAATTTAGTTAAAGTTGTAATCGCATTCAGTGCAGGCATACAATCAAAGGGCCTATGCTGTGCGATTGTGAAAGAAAAGGTTAGCCTAACGCTTCACTGCAGTAGAAGACAAGCTGATGATGCATTGCATTATTGAAAATCACATTAGGTGATGCATTATTGCTACATGTTATTAGTTCCACTTTAATCTTTTTACCAGAGATCTTGGTTTCGATATTCTAGTGTCTTGGTTTAAATAGGAGTATTATTGCTGACTTGTGTGTGATTTAAGTCTAGTTTTGTGCATTCACAGAGAAGCAAGTCCAGACACAAGCTGACAAACAAGAAGTAATCTTTATTATACACACAGGGAAATTGTAATGGGGAAGACCAAAAAATAATACTATTTACTAATACACTCTTCAGCAGGGACTTCAGCAGACACTCCCGATCCCTGTACCTTGGGGTGCGGCTCAGTGTTAAGTAATATATGGTTACTAACACACTAACAAGACAGGGACTTAAACATATATTCCTAGATCCCTGTACCAATGGGGGGGTCAGCTCAATGCTAAGCACCTCCAAACAATACTACAGACTAAGTGCAGTGCATACCCAACCAACAACTCCTCCAGCAATGTCCACAGTTAAACGACCAGGTGTAGAGCAGCATTCGTAGTCAGGACCAAGGAGCAGAGAGTGTACAAAGCATATGTGCTTTTAAAAGTGCAGTAGGCTGGGGAGTCTCTTCAATCTGAGGCGCCTGCAAGCTCACACCAAGACACAAGAGAAACTTGTCCATGAACTACTCTTTGCAGATGATGCCGCTTTAGTTGCCCATTCAGAGCCAGCTCTTCAGCGCTTGACGTCCTGCTTTGCGGAAACTGCCAAAATGTTTGGCCTGGAAGTCAGCCTGAAGAAAACTGAGGTCCTCCATCAGCCAGCTCCCCACCATGACTACCAGCCCCCCCACATCTCCATCGGGCACACAAAACTCAAAACGGTCAACCAGTTTACCTATCCCGGCTGCACCATTTCATCAGATGCAAGGATCGACAATGAGATAGACAACAGACTCGCCAAGGCAAATAGCGCCTTTGGAAGACTACACAAAAGAGTCTGGAAAAACAACCAACTGAAAAACCTCACAAAGATAAGCGTATACAGAGCCGTTGTCATACCCACACTCCTGTTCGGCTCCGAATCATGGGTCCTCTACCGGCACCACCTACGGCTCCTAGAACGCTTCCACCAGCGTTGTCTCCGCTCCATCCTCAACATCCATTGGAGCGCTTTCATCCCTAACGTCGAAGTACTCGAGATGGCAGAGGTCGACAGCATCGAGTCCACGCTGCTGAAGATCCGGCTGCGTTGGGTGGGTCACGTCTCCAGAATGGAGGACCATCGCCTTCCCAAGATTGTGTTATATGGCGAGCTCTCCACTGGCCACCGTGACAGAGGTGCACCAAAGAAAAGGTACAAGGACTGCCTAAAGAAATCTCTTGGTGCCTGCCACATTGACCACCGCCAGTGGGCTGATAACGCCTCAAACCGTGCATCTTGGCGCCTCACAGTTTGGCGGGCAGCAACCTCCTTTGAAGAAGACCGCAGAGCCCACCTCACTGACAAAAGGCAAAGGAGGAAAAACCCAACACCCAACCCCAACCAACCAATTTTCCCTTGCAACCGCTGCAATCGTGTCTGCCTGTCCCGCATTGGACTTGTCAGCCACAAACGATCCTGCAGCTGACGTGGACTTTTTACCCCCTCCATAAATCTTCGTCCGCGAAGCCAAGCCAAAGAGCCTGGGGAGTCTGACCTAAGTGATCCTAAATTGATTTAAAAAGGCCAATATTTGCCCGTGAGTGATTTAAAGGGGCAAAGTCCCACCTTCATTGGCAGGTGATGTGACTTCCAACTAAATTCCACATTCCCACCAAGTTCCAGAAGGAGAGGCCGCATGACTCTCCACAATCCACACTACACTGACCACCAATAGAAATGAGCAAACAACATCTCTCTATATTAGCAGCTGAAAATTGACGTTTTTTTTAAGCAAAGATATGATGAGGTAGATAAAGAGTAGAATATGGACCCAGCTGATGTGGAGAATGCACATTTCATTGACTGGTGATCATAGATAAAAATAAGAAACTAAGAAAGGAAATCAAAAGGATCATATGCCCAAAGTGTTCATCAAATTTGAAGGGAACATTACTGGAGAACCAAGTGGTAAAATACACATCAAAATGAAACTACTGGCAGTTTTTCCTGCAGAGGAAATGGATTGAAGAACCATTTTACATCATAAACTGTATCTAATTCCTCCACTGTCAATATCCATTTACCAGAAACTGAACTCCTATGTGGCTATAAGAGCAAGTCAAGTATCAGGAATCCTGCAATGTATAATTCATCCCAAAGTCAAGGCTGCAGTTCAAATCCCATACTGTCTGTAAGGAGTTTGTACATTCTCCCTGTGTCTGCATCGATTTCCTCCAGGCTCCTGTTTCCTTCCACCATCAAAAAGTACCGAGCGTGAAGGTTAATTGGGTGGCAAGGGCTCGTGGGCCAAAAGGGCCTGTTACTGTGCTGTATGTCTAAAATCGCTGTCACTGGGTCAAAATTCTAGAGCTCCCTCCCTGACAGCATTGTGGTGCACCTCAAGAACTATGTCAGTTCAAGAAGGCAGCTTCCCACTATTTTTTCAAAGGGAAATTAGTATAGATGAAACTTCCCAATCTCTCATATTTTCCCAATTTCAAAACATGTCATCTTCACAGAAACGTAAGTGACGATATTCCGAATTACCATCTTATTAATCCAATAAATCAAACTTCATATTTGTAGCTGTAAACTAGCTTTAATTCATTGTTAAGATGAATATGAACTTCAATATGAACTGCTCTCATAGTCAAACAAGTAAAAAAGCTCCATATCGTTTTTCAACACATCTTCCTTGTTTTACTTGTAAAGGACCTGTAATGGAATATTTGGGAGATAAATTGGTAAAATTAGAGTAGGTTACATACATACACACACTTTAAAACAGATCTTATTTGAAATACTGAAGAATTCATATTTAGTGAATTTACTGAAACTATGGAGAATGCTATGCACATTTCATAAGTAGGTGCTGTGAGAAACACTGCAATAATTTCTCAGAGTCAATAGGTGAAGCGAGAGCGGGTGTCCTTCAGAGAAGGCACACTCACTGATATTCAACAACCTTTTTTTATACACTTCTTTGTTAATTTAATTGGTTAGTTAACTGAGTAATTGATATGTTAGCTTAACCTATCAAAAACTGTTCTGCTCCTCGTCTTAAAGCCCATCCTTTTTAACTTCTCCCATTCCCATGATTTTTGCGACCCGAACTCTTATTTATTCTTATCCTTATTTGGTATGATGCTTTGTCACATGTTCCAGTTCTTTCGCAGTTTTTTTAATATATCAATTTGGCCTTGCCTGCAGTCTCTTGCAGGAACTGTCCTTCCTTTGTATTCTAGCAGACACCCCCCCCCTCCTTTCTTCTCTCGCGTCTCATCTCTGTACAGCCATTGTTAACACTGGTTATTGCATTTTTTCTGAATCAGCACTTTGGATAATTCTCTTAGTGCTAATTGAAATAATGTCATGAAATGGATAGATCATTGTCTTGGACTGGAGTCAGGCTGGGTGGTTGGACATCTCTACAAAGTGCTCACTTAAAGGTCAATGAGAAGTTTGTTTACCTAAAACAACAGATGGGAGCAGAAGACTAACTCCTGTTGTTTGCTGAAGGAGGGGGTTTTGCAAGTGTGAGAGAAGAAAGGACATATGGCTAGCAGTTTTGTATCTCAGATGAGAAAGAGAGACAGCTGAACAGTGCAAGCCAGGAAGCTTGTTGGAACTGAAACAGAAAACTCCAGAGCAGCGGATGGCTGGAAGTGCTATCTGTCTGATGTTTCTCTTGGAATAAATGGAACAGAAAGGAACTCTATGGTAACCCGAAAGAAATAGGTTATCATCTGGAGAACCCTGATGGGGCATGTTTCATCAGCAAGACATTAAGACTAATAGTGGTACCTCAGTTGTGGAAATCCTGGAACAAATCTCTCTCTGCAAACCTCTAAAGAAGCTTCCCGAGTGGTAAACATTTACCTTTCGACCACCAAAGCCTGGTGAAGTTTATACATGTTAAATTCTGTGCACAGTATAAGAATTGCCTGCAACCAGACAATGGTTGAGAAGTGAGATTGAACTGTGAACCAAAGAACTTTTCTTACATTTATATACACATTACATACATGTGCGCTTAGAATTAGAAGGGGGTTAAGTTGGGTTTAGTTAAGTTAACAGAGATAAGTTAAAGTTTGATTCTGTTTTCATGTTTAAATATAATTAAAAACAACTTTTGTTTAAGTAACTACTTGTCTTTGTGAATTTCTGTTGCTGCTGGGTTTTGGGGTCCTTTGGGGCTCGTAACAGACCAAAATAATCAACTCCCACGTATGTAAAGTGGGGTTCATCAGGTGAAACTCTGTCTTGTGGAAAATCTGCCATTTGTTATTGTCCAGGTTTAGCATTTGCATGTTGATGATTAACACATTTTGATATAATTCTTTTGATCAATGTCGAAGCACCAAGTATCCAATATTTCTGGTGTAATTCTGACAACATGTAATTAAAACTACCATGACCATCATGTATATGTTGAATAATCAATTCAGAAATATGAAATTCCTTAGCTAAGATAATTGAATGTTTCATTTCTTCTGGCATTATTGTTTTTTTCAATCTTCCTCCTACTCTCAATACATCATTTACAAGAATAGGATTTAGCTCGTAAACACGATTTGCCTTTGTAACATTCAAATTCTTCTTCAATTTTGATATCTTATTATCAAACACCTTTCTCTGACAAAAATGAATCATCTCTGATTCAGCATTCGTCAACTCATCAGCTGTTAGGTAACAGCTTTTTGGAGACTTCAGATTTTCTCTCTTGATATGATGTAAAAACATAGTTTTTAATCTAAGAATTTGTGCTATTGCCTTTTTCAAACTGAACCATGAAGAATGATAGCAAATTAATAAAATAATTGGATCTTTCTCAGATATTTGAATAGTATTCACATTAGTGTTTTGGATTTCTGGATCCTCCATTGAAACTTCTTTTAACTCTTCTGGATTTTGAGACCAATCTTCTTGAGATTGTGAAAGAAATTGAGGACCGAACACCCAACTGTTAGCTTTTTTCAGAAATGATTGAACTTTTGATCTTCGTGAAGCCATTTCAGATGGATTATTCACTGTTTTAACATATCTCCATTGATTAGTATGCAAAACCTTCTCGAGCTCATTAATTCTGTTAGTCACAAAGGTACGAAACCTCATGGTTTTGTTATTAATGTATTTAAGCACTGATGTACTATCAGGCCAAAACATAGAATCTGCTAACTCCATCTGTAATTCTCTTTTTAACACAGTGTCCATTTTGCTCACCATAATAGCAGCAGCCAATTTCATTCAAGATATGGTGACTGGCTTTAATGGAGCCACTCTGGCTTTTCCCATTACAAATCCACAATGTACTCGCTCTTGGTTATTTAGCAGTACTAAGTAACTGACAGTACCATAACCATCTTCACTAGTGTCAGCAAGTTGGTGTAACTGAGCAAATATGGCAATTCCAAAGTCTGTAGGTTTAAAACATATGTCGATTTCAAAACTTTCTCACATTTCAAGATTCTCAATCCAATTCATCCAATCTTGTGCGATGGAACCTGGTATAGTTTCATCCCATCCAAAATTTTCTTCTGCACAATTCTTGGAGAATTTTCTTGGCTAATAATACTACTGGTGCCAATATTCCCAAAGGATCTCTTATTGAGCTTATGATCGAAAGAATACCTCTTCTTGTCAAAGGCCATTCTTTCAAAACAATTTTGAATTTGAAATCATCAGATTGAATGCACCATTGCACCCCTAGAATTATATCGAGAGGTAGAACATCACAATCCAAGTCGAGATGTTTTATCTCCTTTGCTCTTTCTCCCTCAGGGACAACAGCCAACACATCTCAACTGTTGCTAATCCTTTTTGTTAGGAAGAAACCTCCTTTATTATAGATCTCTTTTAACTCATGATAAAGATCTATTGCTTCTTTTACCGAAACCACTGAAGTGAGACAATCATCAACATAGAAATTATTTCTGATGATGTTTATAGCTCGAGAACTAAATTGCTCTCATTATCTTCAGCACATTTCCTGAGAGCAAAATTTGCACAACTCGGTGACGAAGTGGCTCCAAATAAATGAACTGTCATTCTGTATTCAATCATATCTTTACTGTAATCGCCATTAGGTCACCATAAGAATTGTAAAAAAATCACAATCTTCTGATGGTACTTTCACTTGTTGAAACATCGCTTCAGTATCTGCAACAATTGCAATAGGCTCTTTACAAAATCTTATCAGAACACCTATTAAAGTACTGGTTAAGTCTGGACATTGTAAAAGCTGAGAATTCAATGAAACTCCTTAAAATGATGCTCCACAATCAAATACTACACATAGTTTCTCTTTTTTGTGGATGTATAACTCCATGATGTGGTAAATACCATTTTCTACCATCTTTCCATTCCAAGATATCTTCTGATACCTTTTCCACATAACCCTTGGTTATCCTATCCAACATGACATTGGTATATTCCAAATGAAAGGAAGAATTTCTTTTGAATTTTCTCTTCAAAGTCAGCATACGATATTCTGCAGTTATCTGGCATATAATTTTCTCTTTTCTTCAATGGTAATGCTATACAGTAATGACCATCAACATGTTTCACAGAATTTGAAACTAAATCCAGAAACTGTTTTTCTTCCCTCGAAGGTTCTTGATTATCTTTGCAACATTCAGGGAAATCAATTTTAAACTATTGTTGCCATAGGTCATTAAGTTTGACAACTGAAATTCTGTTGACATTTACATTCGATAACTCCTGATCATTATTCATTTTTCTTCCTAATGGTCCGTTAATTGTCCATCCGAGCAACGTTCTCACAGCATAAGGTCCATCATTTTGTCTCCTTATTACTTCTAGAATTCGAGAGCCTTTGGTACATCTAATCTGATTAACATCTTGATTTTAGCATCAATCTTGGGTAAGCAAACGTCTTTCAGATGATCCCACTGTTTGATACCATCTTGATATAGAATATTCTCCTTATTCACAGGTATAATCTTCTGAGTATATACACTTGGAAGATCACAAAATTCATTGCTATACAATTAGGCAATCTGTAAACCTGAAACTATGTGAGTTTTAATGTTCCTTTCATCATTCGTTGTCTTCAACAAGACTTATGATCTTTTACTATGAAGATTAAGTTTATTCTCAATTCAACAGTACAAAATAATGCAGTAGTTCCTGGATCAAGAAATGCATAGGTCTTCAATATGAAGCTTCCTTTTTTAGCTTTAACCTGTACAGGAACTATGAGAGAGCTTTGTCACCGACCCCGGTAAAACTGTTTGTCTGAACTAAAGCTGAAACATTCTCTTTGACTGTGTCTTTAGTCTTGGATTCAGATTGTTTGACTTCTTTCTCAACTTCATTTGAGTATGCAGTAACTCGGGATGCTTTAAACTACAATCAAAAACACAAGGTTTTAACCTTTACAATTGGGTATGGCCAGTTAGGTTCTTGCTGATCCTATGAAGCTCACATACTTTGGATTTTTTTAAATCGTGTAAAAGCATGAAAAGAAACTGCCTTATTTCTTTGTGCTCCCCATTGACACTGTTTGGGAACATTAGAGTTCAAGACTTGCATAAAAGCCTCATAGGGCCATTATTGGATTGAATGTTAAACACTGCTTCTGATAGCCAATAGTTGACCTGTTGAATTGGATATCACCTCGTATAACGAAAGAAGACTCCGCAGACAGGTGACACTGTTGGAAAGTGGGCTTTGTGCAAAATCCTATGTCATTTATAAGTATTAATTATGTTGCGCCTGGACATTTGCCAAAGACAAGGGGACAGACATTTGTTTCTCCTACTGAATTGTAAAGGTAACTGAACTGTGAATTTAACAAAATATTTTGCCTATCCTTAGAAATGACAAGACTGGTGCTGAACCAGTGACGAGGATGGACTGCGACGGCAGTAACCTGAACGTTCTGAAGGATGTTAATGGAACACATGTTCATGTCTTGTATATGTATTGATTTGTTATGCAAATATCTAACATTCATAAATTTGAATATTATCGTACAGGCAGCACGACCCAGCAGCACAGAGAAGTTATTTCAAAAACTCAGCATGTGGTATCTTGAGAAAGATGGTAACTATATTTGCATATTGCGTTCGGTCACTTGTCAAAAGTTCTTCATGGAGATTTCTATATGAATTTTGTGCACACCTGTTTACATTAGCCATTCCATTTAGAATTATTAATAGCGTCATGTTTTATGTTTTAGTGGCAGTTGTAGCTGGGTAGAAGACTGTGTTCAAAGCCCACATCCTCTTGGTGAAATTTCACAAGTCATATTTTGGATGAGATGTTAAACTGACACCCTGTCATGGCACTATTTTAAAGGTGTTATCCCAATGCCCAGACTGATATATCACTCAAACTCCAATGGATTCTTCAACATATTCAACTATCTTCATTAAAGGGGATTGGAAATAAAAACAACAAATCCTGGGAACTTTTTTCTCAACAAATGCTACCATGCCATACTTGCATCATTTTTGTTTTTGTTTCAGAATTACAACATCTACAAGTTTTTGATTATTATCACATTGCTTTAAAGAATATAGAACCTATGTTCTATAATCTGCCCTTCAAATATTGGAACATTTTTAGGCAATGAGAGGCACAATTGCAATTTTTTTTTTTTAAGAACATGACTGTAATTCCTTTTGATAGAACCCCAGTCCTGATCACTGGCACTGTCAAGGCGTTGCGCTAACCTCTCTGCCAACCGTGCCACCCAATGTTTGGATATCCAAATGCATTACACCTTTAATTCCACAGAAGTGCAATATTGATTTACAGTTCTGATTCCTGGAATGAGGGAGTTGCCTTATGAAAAGTCTATGCTCATTGAAATTTAAAAAAATGGGTGGTGACCTCAATGAGACACGTGAGGTAGATGAGAAGTGGCTGTTTTCTTCTCAAACAGTCCACATTAAGGATTAAGAAATAACATGGGAAATTCCTTTGGCAAAAATGTTGCAGATATTTAAAATAAACTAATTGAGCATATCTATTTCGTCAAAAAGAAGGATAATTTGAAACTGGAATTTATTTAGTGCTCAAGGGTTATGATGAGCATAAAACAGAAGGATTTTTTTCCTTTCTGTATATATATCCTACATGCTAAATAAATTCAACAGTTCATTGAAATTATCTGAGAAATTTGCCTTGTTTTTTTTTTATCAGAGCCAGTCTATCAGTCAGCTTGCGTACTAACTGTAAATGCCATTGGGCAGTACAGCCCCGACATAATCAAGCAGCAAGCAGCCCTGGCCCTGCCTCTTGCATTTCTTGGAATGCATGAAATCCCAGATGAAGATAAAGGGGAAACCAACAACTCAGACATGTGGATGGAAGTTTGGCAGGAGAATGTACCTGGTAGGTAAAATATTATCTGTACATGCTTAAAACTTCACAGCACAGAATGTTTAATGTGAGCTAAAATTAACTTGATTAATTACTTGAATGGTATCTTCCCTCACAAAACAAATTTTGATTCTCAGCTTAACCATAATCATTGTTGTACTCTCAAATGCTTGATTATATTCATTTTTTAAATTTTGTCTTCACTAAATCTCAATTCTTAATGTTGTTTGAAATTAAATTAAAATGGGTACCCATTTAATAAGAGAATAATGCATTACCCCCTCAGTCATTACCATGAACACAATTACTCCCACTCTTTGCCAAGGATAGAGAGAGTAGAAAGGAATTCTAGAAGAGGCAAATGAATGTCTGATGCAAACTGTCAAGATGTCAGGACATGCATTGGACTGAATGAGTTTTCTGTGCTGTACATGTGTGTTAATTTAGTTGCAACATCAGCTCAAATTGTGGCAGTCGTGCACAACCAGAAATGTTTGTGTGATATCTTCCTGAAATCATAATTTGCACTGATTATACAAACATGCCAATGTCTTGTTGTAGATTAAATCAATTTTAAATATTAGCCCCTTACATGCAACAAAATTACCCTTTTTTGGCTGGCACTGATGGGTTAATAGTTGAGCTTTTACTATAGGTAGCTTTGGTGGAATACGACTGTACATGCAAGAATTGATTGCAATGGCACAAAAGGCACTTCAGTCCCAGTCATGGAAGATGAAAGCACAAGGAGCCGCTGCGATGGCATCCATTGCCAAGAAGCAGACAGGTTCATTGGTTCCACCACACTTGGGATTGATACTGAATGCACTTTTGCAAGCAATAGCAGGTCGAACTTGGACAGGAAAGGTAAGATACCACATTTTCTATTCATTGTGTTTCAAAATTAACCTCAAGGGAACTTATAAAATAGGAAACCAGTGTTTTAAAGACCAGATGTTGCAATAATTTCTTATCAGTATCATCATGTTCTCTTTCCATGTCATCTACAGATAAATATGCCAGATTTTTGATGACTATATATTTAATTTCTAATGTTTTTAGTTTTACTGAATAGAGTCGTTGTAGGTCTGCAGTTTCAATTATCAGTACTTTTAAAATGTTTATTCATTTACCTCTGCAGTTTTGTATTATTTTGTATAGCCAGGATTCAGACTTCAGGTTTACAATCTCAGGAATCATAGGGAATGAGCCAAACTGTACAGGACACAATTAGACCCACTCTGCATCCCTCTCTGGTCTTTGAGACAGGACCAGAGGTAGTGTCAGTGAAGGTGAAGCACCTCAAGATTGACCTTGTATTGGAAGGAATACGTAGTCTTTTTAACCTAGCAAAAAGGAGTCAGGTGAAATGTTACTGGTTGCAAGACTGTTAAAGCATTAACAAATATTAAACTGGAATATCTTGATCTTAAGCTACAAAGCAAAAGAAAATCAGTTTAAACTTGAGGGAGAAAATGTGGTGAAAATGAGAAAATTTTTAAAAATTACATACAATCTGAAAGACAAGTGTACATTATTCGAACAAATTTGGGAACCAGACATAAAATATGTCGGAGAATGTCGACCACAAACCTCAACCTCGTAAAACAACAAAATTATGAACACAATAAGATTTAAATATGTGAAAGTAGACGATACAACTTTTTTCTTTTTTGTTATTTCTTTGTTTTATGTGTTTTATTATTTATTGATTTTTGAAGAGGAATGGGGAAGGGGAGAGGGAGATAAGGGGGAGAAAAGAAGAAATGTCACTATATATATAAATGATGATGACCACTTTTGGATGTTGTTATTGATATGACTCATAGTGCAAGAATTTTTTTTTATTTTAAAAAAGGGAGTTTTAGAAGACAAAAATAAAAAAAATATTTAAAATTTGGAAAAAGAACAAAAAATGCTGGAAACACTCAGTAAGTTACACGGCATCTGTTGGGGGGTGGGGTGGGGGGGGAAACAGTTGACACTTCAGGTTAAAGATAATGTGCTATATCTTCCCACAGAATCTGCCTGGTTTGTCAAGTGCTTCCACTATTTCAGTTTTTGTTTAAGGTAGGTTAGGGCTGCTTTTGAGAAATATTAATGAATGCTGGGGAATTCCATATGCAAAATAAGAGAGACAAAATTCCTGGAATCTCGAGTAATTGGATGCCAAGTTGGAGCATTTGAGCATACTTCAGATTGGATAAATCAAGAGGGTCTGACCTACATTCCTCACCTGCAATTTTATTTTAACAATGGGAGTCATTGAGAGAGTTGTTTGTGGAGGGATGAAAGGAGAAAAAGGGCCAAAATACTGCATAATAACAATTTGCTTTTCTTTCAGGAGGAACTGTTGAAAGCTGTTGATAGTGTGGTAACTGCATGCAGGTAAACATCAGGAACGTGCGTAATCAGTCATTTTTGTACAATTGTCATAAGTAATTTAGCAGAACACTAAAAACAGAAATTGCAGTCAAAGATAATGACTCTTTCAGTGTATAAAGACTATTTATATTTAATGATGGGCCATTTTTTCTATTTCCACCATCACATTGTTTTTTTTCTTTTGAATTTTGTACCCAGTGCAGAGTTAGAGAAATCAATGCCTGACCAACCCAGTATAGCCACCATTATTGAGGTTATGTTAAAAGAATGCCACAAAGAAAAACTCCAGTATAAGATGGTTGCTTTAAAAAGTATTGCCAACATTCTACAAGCAACAAAAGAAGATCGTTTCCAGGATATGGTGGATATTCTCTTTCCTGTTATTAAAAAGGTGAATGTAATATTGCAAGTGGAATCAAGCAAATTCAATGCTAGCACTGACCAGTGTTTGTGACAAAAAGATTTTTTGGTTGCTAGGTTCTTTCTGGCACTTTTGAATTTTGTTTCTAAAACCATTTGGGTATTAACAACATTGATGGATGTTTTTGTCCAAATTTGTTTATTTTCCTTCCATGTCATTGACTTGTAACATGAGATTGCGAAACACTGTACCAAAGTTTTGAATTTAGTTTGATTAGCCGTGTCTCACAGGGCAGCATATTGCTTTGATTAATTCATTATTATGAACCTTCATTTGTCCTACATTGCATGTGCTTGTCTCAGTCCTTTTTATTACAGCTGAATCTATCCTCCTTTTTTCAAAGGGAAGTTCTTCATAAAACAAATACTTTTAAGTTTATTTGTCACATTATACCTAGTACAGTGAAAAGGATTCTTCCGTCAGCAGTTAACAAGTTGGCATTAACATTCATAAAGTAGAAGAGAATTTACAGAGTATGGTGTTACAGTGGGGGAAAATTAATTAGAACCAAACAAGGGTAGTATGATAGCACAGTTATGGGGTTCATTAGGAGTCTGATGGCTGTGGAAATAAAACTTCTTTAAGTCTGTTGGTTTATGCTTTCACACTCTTAAGCCATCTCCCCAATGGGAGGAGAGAGCAGAGAGTGTGTCCGGTGTATGATGAGTTCTTTAGCATGTTGGCTGCCTTTCACAGGTGACAGGAGATATAAATGGGAGTCTTCAGAAGGGATGGAAGTTTGCATGACGTTCTAAGCTCCATTCACCACCTTCTGGCAGCAGCTTCTGATCAAAGTTCAAACTTATTGTCAGAGTACAGTCATGTCATTACGTACATCCCAGAGATTCTATTTCCTACTTTTCAGTAACTGTAAACAGTACTCAAGAAGAAAGATATGTATATAAAAGAGTGAAATGTAAACATAGAAAGAAATGTAAACTAACTGTGCATACAGAAAAAAATGAATATTCAGAAAGAAATGATGTGCAAAGTAAGAGTCCTTAAACATGTCTCTGATTGATCTGTTGTTGTTTTGGAGTCTAATGGTTGAAGGGTAACAACTGTTTCTGAACCTGATGGTATGAGTCTTGTGGCATTTATACCTCTCCTGATAGCGGCGGTGAGAACAGAGCGTGTCCTGGATGGTGCAGATTCTTGATGATTGCTGCTGCTCTCTGACAGTAGTATTCCAAGTAAATGTTCTCGATGGTGGGGAGAGTTTTGCCTGTGATGTATTGGGCTGTGTTTAATACTTTTTGCATGGCTTTCTGTTCAGAGGTATTGGTACCCCATACCGACAGTGATGCAGCCATTCAACACATTTTCCACTACTCATCTAGGACATACTGAACCTCTGCAAACTCCTGAGGAAGTAGAGACTCTGATGTGTTTTTCAAGATGACATTAATATGTGGGTCCAGGAAAGGTGCTGCAAGATGGTGACTCCCAAGAATTGCAATTTGCTCACCTTCTCCACCCCTAATTTCCCCAATGATCACGGACTACACACCTGTAATTTTCTTTTCCTAACTTCTACAATCAGCTTTTGGTTTTGGTAACATTGAGGTTGTTAGTACACCAATCAGCCAAGTTTTCAGTCTCCCTCCTGTACGCTGAATCATTGCCCCTTTTTACACAACCTAATACTGTGGTATTGTCAGCAAATTTATAAATGATGTTGTCATACCAAACCGTATTGACATTGAGACATTATTTTGGCACCCATACCTCTTGAGTTTCAATCTCCTTCCTGTATGCCGTCTTATTATTATTTGAAACTTGACCTACTACTGTTGACCTTAAAGATGAAGTTGGACTAGTATCTCACTGTACAATCATAGATGTAGAGGGAGTACAGATCCTTGGAGTGCCAGTGTTGAGTGTGATTGTGGAGATGTTGCTACTTATTTTCACTGATTAGACAGTAAATCAACAATCCATTTGTAGTGTGTGGGGAAGTACTGAGGCCTAGATCCTGAAGTTTGCGAATGAGTTCATTAGGGACTGTGGTACTGAAGGCAGACTGTAGTCGATGAACAGTAATCTGCCACGTGTCCAGTATTCTGACATGGATGTCATTGGCATACAGGCAAGAGTGGAGAGCTAGGCCATAGATTTGATTGGATGGTAAGCAAATTGAAGTGGGTAAAGGCTGACAGGTAGACTCAAGTTGGTGTTAGCCAGATGGAATAAAGAAAAAAAGATTGAAAATCAAGAAAATACACCAATGCCTCTACATTCATAGAAGACTAAAGAAGTTTGGCATGTCTGCCTTGTCCCTCAAAAGCTTCTGCAGCAGTACCGTCAAAAACATACTTGCTGTATGAATTACGGCTGATGTGGAAACTACTATTCTCAAGATCAGAAGAACCTACAGACGTAGTGGATGCAGCTCTGAACATCACGCAAACTTCTCTCCCTCTATAGACTCCAAGTGCATCTCCCACTCCCTGAGAATGGCAACCAGCACACTATCGTCTTCCTCCACTCATCAGGGAGAACACTTAAGATTGTGAAACACACACCAACGGGCTTAAAGATGGTTTCTTTCCCATAGCCATCATGAATAAACCCTATAACATTGCTCTTATGTTGCCCATTCTTGATGGTAATTAATCTTCCTTTTATTGTGATACTATGTAAATTATGATCTTTATTTGGCTGTATGTATGTTGGAGATAACCTGTTAGTCTGTTTGCAGAGAACCAATTATTTTGTGACAAATCAACATAAACTTTAAACAAACTTAAATTTTGGTAGATTAAATGGGATTTCTATAACTAAAATTCAATCCTCTAAAGCTAAATAGAAAAGGCCTTGGAATAAATCATTGTAACTGAATTTTCCTTTTCAGAACACGGCAACAGGATCCTCCAGGAAAGGTGATGATGAGGAAGAGGAGAGAGATAAAGAGCTACGAATGGAATATCTGCTGTGTGCTTTTGATACTCTTGGGAAGACCTGGCCCAGAACTGCAGAAACACAGGGTAGGTTATGTTTGTGAACTGCATAATGTTCCCTCATTCACTGAATGCTCATCTGCTTCTTTAGGAGTAAGAAAAGTTCCAACAATTTTCAAGTAGTCTATTGTACTAAGTGATAAGCATGCAAAACTGGCTTTGTAGAGCATTAAAATGGATTTTTTTTAGATAACCATTTACGGAGCGGAAACAGGCCATGTCAGCCTTTCGACTCCACACCGGTCTCAACCTTTTTCTTCCCACTCACATACCACTCCCAAGTATTCCCTATGCCATAAGTGCTCTGTGACCAGCAAGGAATTGCTCAAGGTGGTATGTGAGTGGGAAGGGAAGGTTGAGAACCACTGCTCTACACTCAACTGTAACTGAAATATTTTCCTTGAAAAAATGGTCTTTGGCCCATTTCCTTTGGAGTTATGAAACTGTACACATAACAAGTCAATTAAGTATGATTTAAAACAATGGTTCTCAAACTGGGCGGGGCATGGTATTCTAACTTAAACATTTTAGTCTGACATTTGTCACTCATACAGTCTTTCTCTCTGTGACACTTAGTTTGTTGTATTCTTGGATCATTAATTTCTGTTTTATAGCATTAAATGTTATTTTTAAAAATTCTGTTCCAACAAATGCAATTTCTCTGCATTTCAGATTCCCTCAAAATGTTCTGGTTCAAAGTTCAAATTGATTTCAAAGTGCATGACATCACATACAACCCTGAGATACTTTTTCCTGTCTGCCAGGCAGAATTTCTACTTAATGAAATAGTTTTCTTTTTAAATGCCAGATTGCAAACCTTTAAAGTAAAATCTGAATGCCGGCCTTGAAATACCTCCACATCATACCTTCACATTCAATTTTGTAATAATCCATTGGTGACTGGGTCACGGAACAATTCTTGTCTTTAAATATTGCCAAATATACTTTGATTTGCACACAATTCAATGATGTAGAGCTGTGGATTCCCTTACTTTTGGTGGCTAGACATTTATTGCCCTGAGGTTTATTATTGAATCCATGGTTAATTTAATGTAGCTGACAGTTGATGAGGATGGATTTTTGTCTTGTTTGCAGCTCAGTACCGTGTAGAATTGTGTCATTTAATGTGTGAAAGGCTGAAACTAAGTACATGGAAAGTACAGCTTGGAGTGCTTCAAGCAATGAACACCTACTTCCAGGGGTAAGAAAAGTTGTGTAATATTTTGTGCCTGCTATTAGGTCAGCAAATTTTTGTGGGCTGGTAATAAACTGCTTCAATTGTCCCTGCAGCTTATTGCTTCTCAGCCAAGAGAGAGATGCAAGTGCCTTATTTGAGATACTGAAAGATACTTGCTCCGCACTCACCTTTCCATTAGGTGAGCCAACTTAAAAATCAAGAATTTGCCTCATTTAGAGAATAGTTTGCATATAAACTCACATATTTTAACTTTTCCTTTTTTTTTAAAGAAAACAAGAGTTACTCTTCCGTGCGGTCAGAAGCTTTATCAGTATTAGAACTTGTATTTAAAAAACTTGAGGGTAAGTCATTTAAAGTTATACAATGCAAGATGTTGGGCAGCTTGTTATTGGAAACAATTTATTGTATGAAGCCTCCTAATGATGGTACATCCCTCTCAAAAAACACTTGTTAATATACAATTCAATAGAAGTCTGACAGTGCTCCACTAAGAAATATTTAGTGTGTAAAATTTATTTAAAATACTTTCTTGTTCAGTAACTGTTACTTTATAAATAACAGCTTTCCAAAAGTTTACTCAGCTTTTGACTGAAGAAATTTCTCCTCTACTGTTCCAAATCTTAGCCTGAGATGACTCTGCCTGATTTCTAAACTGTCAAGAAAACAGTACTTAAACTGTTGAATATTTCAAAAATCTTCACGTTAAGTGAGATTGTTTCTCATTTTTCAACAGTGCATAGGCCAATATTTCTTTATCCCACTATATTACATAAACCCCTTCAAACCAAATGAATCCATGCAAAAGTAATCAAGGCAAATGTGTCCTTCCCTGGGTATGGAAACTAAACTGCATACATTATCTCAGATGTAGTTTCATCAAAGCCTTGTGGAGCTTGCTCTCTTGTAATCATCTTGGTCATATATTGAATTAAGATGTTGGTTTGTTTAAAACTGTGTTTCTTTTCCAGAGACTAATCAATGGGCAACTTTGACACCTGAAAAGAGGGACATAATTCTTAAGTCTCTAATCAGCATGGAATCAGACTGCAGGCCAGAACTGAAAGATAAAGCTTCAGATCTGAAGAAATGGCTTGCAAGTGCCCCATAAACCTGTATAGACCGATTCAGCTGAAGATTACATCCTAAAATCTTGCTATCCAGTTGGACATATTAGCTCTAAAGTGTTGCTTCTTTTGTTGTCTGGTTGGCCTGTTTAAGAGTTACAGTCAAACGCTGTACCTGATACTTCTAAAGGTGAGAGTGTGGTGAATTCCATTTTCTGATGTTGGTTTGTGTGTGCTCAGTCAGTTTTTGCAGATTCTCATATCTGCACAAGATGAATATTTTATCTCTGTGTCTCGTCTTCCTCCGAGAATAGGGAATCGCCAAGGGTTCTAGTCGTGAAATATCAATGCGTTTGTTAAGCAGTAGGTTTGGAGTTTGAGGTGCGCACATCCAATCATTTGAAAGTAGTCCTGTGGGTACCAAGTTTAGTGAAGAAATTGCATCAAAATAGATTATATTGAATCTGAAAGATGTAGCATATGGCTGTCAAAGGTGCAATGTGCCTTCATACTATGTCATTAAATACTGTCATTGTGACAGGAATTGTAACCTAATAATTGCACTCTAATGTGCACTCCAAAATGATATTCAGACATCAACTCCTTGTGGTCACTCCAGAATTGATTTCAGCAGTTAGCTGCGTTCCTTTAACTGACCAAACATTTAGCACTTCTTACTTCATGTCTGCCTTTCCATGTTACTTCAAAGATTTTATTGCAAAGTTTTTGTATAATTTGAATGGTAAGGGAAAAAAAATTAAGAAAATGCTTTTGTTATTATTAGTTCCAATGTCGGCTCTTAGCACAGTTTCTACTGTGAAATGGAAGTGGTGTCAAGGGAATTATTTAATGGTCTGAGAATTCTCCATATAGTACAGTTGAGTCAGAGTTTAAACATCTACAACAAAGTATTTTGCAATTTTATCAGAAGCAATAAAGTTCCAAGGAACCTATGAGCTGATTATCAAGATTTCACATTTTTCCTTACAGTATACTTTACTCCTTTTAGGACACAAATTTGCTAATCAATTCTGAGGATGATCTGAATTGGAGTTTGTATATTTTACTATGTAGGTTGTATGCAGGAGTCTGAAGCTGTAAGCAATCTCTCCCCAACCTAAACGATAATCAGTTTGCACTTCGTGTTCTTTTTTTTTAAAATTTTAAATAAAATTCTTGATGCTTAAATTCAGTCCATCAAACTATAACCAGTTTTCTGTATTTCCATTTTAATTTGATCTTGCAAAGCAATCTAGAAAACTGTCATCAGATAGTCTAAGTAGCTCCACAAGCAGCTCTCCAAACTATCCATCACTCTTGAGTGATAGGGCTCTCCCTTTGTGTTTCATAAATGTGCTAGATCATCAAAGGGTGGTGTATGATTCTCCTTCCTATAAATATTTTTTCTTTAGGTTGTAACATGTATCATCTGCTTCTTTCTGTTGGTCACTTGCACTTTTGTAGGAATTAAGGGAATTGCTGAAGAATAACTTGGGCCATTGTAAAAACATGGTAACAGGTTTGAAATATTTAATAGTCTTTGACTCAGAAGTGCAGGGTTTGATTTTACATCTCCCCATTACCCAGATCAACCTGTTTGTTCCGAATTAAAGAATTTTTTCATGACAAAAGGGAAGAATTGGCCAACTGCTTAAACCCTGGAGAATATGTGGTGAATGATCTGCAATGAGGAGTTAAAATAAATAAATGGTGGATCTTTGAAATATTATTCCTGTAGCTATAGGAGGGGAAAGACTTGTAATTGCTGTTGGGTTGTCTTTAGAGCTGTGCTGTACTGTCGGTCGGTGGCAGTTTGTTTATTGACTAAAAATCTCATTTAGGATGCTCCACTTGTATGAATATTTGATAGTTTTGAGCTAAACTTAACATGGGGGAATGATTGATGCCAAGTAGAAAAGTGGCCTTTCCTCAAGTTTTCTATGAAGAATGATTGCACTATTTTGCTAACCATGAACACTGTACCATGTCCTATGTGGGCAAATACTTGCTGCTGCTCCAGCCACTCACTGGTGAACCTTTGTACTGAAAATTAAATCTCGTATTCTGTCAGAACTGTTCTCAACAGAATTCCTCTGTTTAAAAAAAAGAGACTTGGCCAAGAAAGAAAAAAAATATGCTAATTAAAAGTCAATTTTACTGCTGTAGGTTTGTATAGTTTCAAATTAACTTTCAATTGTTGGAATAGTGATAATTAATTTACTCAGGTCAGAGTTAATGACTCCAGCCTCCAGTGCCAGGTTAAGTTTTTATTCTGAAACTAAAAGTCTGTTAAAATTGTAATATCTGTACCAATCTTATTTGGCCTTACAATTGAGCACCTGTAGTACTTGCTTAATTGGGCACAGTAGCAATGTACATTCTTAATAGTCATTCACAAAAGCAGTTGAAAGTCAGATGGATCAGATTCACTGTGTCACCCTGTCATTTAGAACTGGTGATCTGACGAATTGGAGAGAACTAGCGGCCTTGTGAAGAATGTCCATATGAATTGTGCTTGCATGATGTGTATAATAAAATTATGCTTGGTCTTCTCTGCTTATGGGTGAGGGAAGGTGTTATACAATCACTTTAACATTGCCAACATCAATAAATACTCTTGTGCGGTTATACTGCTTATTTTATGCCTTTTGTGTCTTCAGTTTACAAATAAGGTCAAGCGCAATATTGAGTAAATAAATGAAAGTGACATTCGAATGCATGTCTATCCACCTGGAATTGAAATGAAAATGGTGAAATTTCTTGTGTGAATAGTGTGTACTAGTCAAGTCAAATTTATTGTCATCTGATTGCCCAAGTACAACACAATGAAACTGCATTCTCTAGTACTCGGTGCAAAACACGCAGACGCACCACCGGACATAACACATGCAGACAAACAATACACATGCAGAACAAGCGTTCATGCGGCGCCCTCCATAATGTTTGGGACAAGGGCACTTTTTTTTTATTTGCCCCCGTGCTCCACAGTTTTAAATTTCTAATCAAACAATTCACATGTAAATAATGTGCACGTTCCAGATTTTATTCATGGTTATTTGTATACATTTTGGTTTGACCATGCACTTTTTACACATAGTCCCTCATTTCAGGGCACCATAATGTTTGGAACATTTGGCTTCACAGGTGCTTGGTGAGTATTCATGTATACTTAATTGCTTCATAAGAGAGCTAGGCTTACCATTTTTCAACACAAGGACCAGAGTTGTGCCAATAAAAGTCAAAGAAGCCATTATGAGGCTGAAAAATAAGAATGAAACCATAAGGGACATTGCCCAAACCTTAGTGTAAGAGCCAAAGGCTCTTTGTTTATCATTGTCTGTTTGTCTGCAGGCTTCAGCGGCATTCTCGGGTCCAGAGGCTGCGCAAGCTCTCTTTGTTCTGGTGCACACACATTATTCACTGGGAGTTGGTGCATGTGCAGGGTTTTTTGGGCAGTTGGCAGTCTGCCTGCATTGACTGTAATGGTGGAGTAGATGTTGGGTGAGTGAGGTTATGATATTTTTGGTTGATGGTTACTGAGGGCATTGATTGTTGCGTTACCATTATTAAGTTTAAGAACGTTATCATGGTCATTATGGGTCCTTTTGTATTAATTAAACCATTTTAAAACTCATCTGGACTTCATTGTGAATTTCTCCGACATGTCAAAGTAAAGAGCTCACTCAGTCTCTGAGCAGCTTTTTTATGGATAGTGGTCGCTACATTTAGTCAACAGAAAACTATTTTGAACATCCCTCTTTGGCTTTGACCGATACTGAAAGTAATATAGTGGCCATGTTGGAAATGCTGACTGCGTGCCTCTGACAGCAATCCATCTCCATCGGTTTGAGCATCAGCCACAGAGGGGTCCAGAGCTTCTAATCCTAAAGCAGAATGACCTATGAACACGTTGACAGTCATTTGTCAAGAATCACAGCGATATTTTTTGCTCTGCCATGTTGGCAATTTGCTCATTGACAGTAGTGCATCACAGCTATCAGAAGTGGCAGTATTTTGTAGATTCCTTCTGTGTATTTATTTAGTTTGTACACAGTTTGGAGATGCTTCCACTAGTCCATTGGGGACTGTTGATTTTGGGCTTGTGTTGTGCATGCTTGGTGCTTGATCTTGGCGGACTGTTGGATGGAGGTGCATAAAATGGCTGCCACTGCCGCTCCTGCTGCTGATGATGTCACCCCGAGGTCCGATTAAAACACTGCAGAAGACGTGGACTGAATTCAAAGTCAGCAACTTGGAAATGGCTGAAGGTGTATCATAAAATGGTGGTGAAAAGGATGAAGATACAAAGGATGTGCAATTCAACTGGAGAAAGAGTTAAGTATTAAGGCAACATTTGACATGCAGGATGAAATACAACCAGATGACTGTGTGTCAAATGTTGGAAGCAAAAGCAAATGAAGTTCTTCAGGATCAAGCTCCAGAGTTTTTAGTACTGCTTTTTCTTTGGCTTGGCTTCGCGGACGAAGATTTATGGAGGGGTAGTGTCCACGTCAGCTGCAGGCTCGTTTGTGGCTGACAAGTCTGATGCGGGACAGGCAGACACGGTTGCAGGGGGAAATTGGTGGGTTGGGTGTTGGGTTTTTCCCTCCTTTGTCTTTTGTCAGTGAGGTGGGCTCTGCGGTCTTCTTCAAAGGAGGTTGCTGCCCGCCGAACTGCATCTACACATATAAAGGCTAAGGCTGCAATGGCTACTCTTGTTATATGTCAAAAAATTGTTTAAGGATAAACATGCTTTGGAAGAACAGGAGGAGCAGCTGAGGAGGAGAGGATCAGATAAAGAAAAAAAATGGCTGGAGCAGGAAGCAAATATTGCTGCTACCAGGGCCAAAGTGAGAGTATTAGGAGCTTCAAAGGGATCCAGTATTTGAAGTAACTTTATCTGAAGTGTCTGATGGTTGTGGAGTCGTATCTTGAGAAAAGACAACTGTGGGGGAAAAAACTTTTAATTTATTTTTGATTTTTTTTCCCATAAATATACATAGAAAAGCTCTCCAAAATATTACACACACACACACACACACACACACATATAAACTTTTCCTTTACAAAACACAAAGCAACTCTTCCCCCACCCTCCCTCTCCCTTTCACAGTATAAATCCACACACCATCATATACCTGCTTTTTTTTCCAATACACTCATTAATTTCTCACCATATTCTAATTGTATGTATTAGTATAGGGTTATCTTTTAAGTTATTAACTTAACATTCCACTTTTAAGTCCTTCACTGCTTCTATTGAATTCAATCCCATTCTAGTCCAAGAAGGGGGACTGTCTTCTTCAAAAAAGGGTGATAAAAATCCTGCTTGTGCAGATAAATAATATTTCTTAAATTCCACAAGTCTTAAGTTTTCCCAACCTATAGTCCCTTGTTACCTTTTCCAATGAAATTCTCGGCACTTTGCAAATCCATAGGAATTGCCTTGTATCATTATTCAATAATTTAAATAAATTTTTAGGTAATGCACTTGGCAATGACTGAAAAAGATACCGTAATCTTGGCATCACCTTCATTTTAATACTAAAAAGATCAGCAGATCTTTTCATTTCTGTAAATCTTGACTTTTGTTTCTAAGAGTAATCAAATTTATATAAATTCTGTAAAAAAAAAAAAAAAAAAATTATCTGTAGCTATTCCTAAATATTTGATTCCATCTATCTTCCATCTAAATCTACAACCTTTTTGATTATTTCATAATCAATTTTTTTCATGGCATTATATCACTCTTGTCCATATTCATTTTATAATTGAATATTCTTCCATATTTTTCTAATGTTTGTAATTTTATCACGGATTCAACTGAGTCAGATATATATTTTATAGCACATAATTGGCAAAAAAAATAATTTTATGTTCTTCCTGTCCAACTTTCAAGCTCTTAATGTCCAGATCTCTCTCTATAATCTCCACCACTGGTTCAATAGCTGGGATAAAAAGTGCTGGAGACAGAGGACACCCCTGTCTATCTGATCTACTCAAGGGAAAAACTGCTGACATATGGTGAATTCCTACGTTGCACCAATTTTTCATCCCATTTATATAGTATATGTTCAGGTATCTTCTCCCCTATTTTATCTAGTTCTAATCTGGTCCAATCGGATTTTTCCCTTGTTTAATAAAAATCTGATAGGTATCTTAATTGTGCAGCTCTATAATAATTCTTAAAGTTTGGTAGATGTAAGCCTCCTTGTTTGTACCATTCTGTTAATTTATCTAGTGCTATCCTCGGTTTCCCCCTTTCCATAAGAATTTCCTTATTATTTTCTTTAACTCCTTGAAGAATTTCTCTGATAGGTGTATTGGTAATGACTGAAATAGGTATTGTATCCTTGGGAAAATATTCATTTTAATACAGTTTATCCTTCCTATCAGTGTTAGTGGTAAGTCTTTCCAATGCTCTAAGGCGTCTTGTAATTTTTTCATTAATGGATGGTAATTGAGTTTATATAGATGGCCGGGGTTTTTATTTAGTTGCATAGCTAGGTATCGCATTGCTTGTGTTTGCCATCTAAATGGCGATTCTTTCTTAAACTTTGTGAAATCCACATTATTCATTGGCATTGCTTCACTTTTATTTGCGTTGATCTTTTACCCCGATACTTCTCCATATTCCTTCAATTTCCTATGTAATTCTTTTATTGATATTTCTGGTTCTGTTAAGTATATTATAACATCATCTGCAAATAGACTGATTTTATATTCCTTCTCTTTTATTTTTATCTCTTTTATTTTATTTTCTGTTCTTATCAATTCTGCTAGTGGTTCTATAGCTAATGCGAACAGTGAGGGAGATAGTGGACATCCTTGCCTTGCTGATCTGCTTAAGTTAAATTGTTTTGATATATATCCATTTACTGTCACTTTCGCCAATGTCCCCTTATATAATGCTTTAATCCAATTAATATATTTCTCTGGTAGGCTGAATTTTTGTAGTACTTTGAATAAATAATTCCATTCTACTCTGTCAAAGGCCTTCTCTGCGTCTAAAGCAACCGCTACTGTTAGAGTTTTATTTCCTTCTACTGCATGAATTAAGTTGATAAATTTACAGATATTGTCTGTTGTTCGTCTTTTTTTTAATAAATCCAGTTTGGTCTAGATTTACTATTTTTGGTACAAAGTCGGCCAATCTGTTTGCTAATAGTTTAGCTATTATCTTATAATCTGTGTTAAGTAAAGATATTGGTCTATATGACACTGGTGCAAGTGGATCTTTCCCTGTCTTTGTTATTATTGTAATTATTGCTGTTTTGCATGAATCTGGTAAGCTTTGTGCTTTATCAATCTGGTTGATTACTTCCAGTAGGGGAAGAATTAATAAGAATATTGGCCTCTTTTGATTCATTTATCATTCTAGAAGACTCCTCTGCCTTTACCTGCCAAGGTAAGACTTTGTGCACTCGTTCCCCTAATTCATAATATTTTTGTTTAATTTTTAATATTTTTTTTCCATTCTGTATGTTTTGAATAATCCAGCTGAAATTTTTTATTCTCTAACTGTCTATATTTTTTCTTGTGACCCTGCTCTCTGATATTCTTTTTCCAGTTTCGCTATATCTTTCTCTAGACCATCTAGTTCTGTAACATATTCGCTCTTGAAGATTTTTTGTATAGGAAATAATTTGTACTCATAGATAAGCTTTAAGCGTATCCCATATTAAAAAGATGTTGTCAGTAGACTAAAGATTGCTTTCACAAAACAGTTCTATCTGTCTCTTAATAAACTCACAAAAGTCCTTCCTTTTTAGCAGTGTGGCATTGAGACACTATCTGCAGACATTTTCTTGCTTTTCCATTATGCAATAGTTAAAATTAATGGTGAATGGTCAGACAGAAATCTCGCCAGATATTCCGTTTTTACCACTCTACTTTTTAACTGGGCAGATATTAAGAACAAATCTATCCTTGAATGTGAATCATGTACGTGGATCATGTACCTTTGAGTAGAACAAATTGTCTCTTTCTATAGGGTTAAGCTGCCTCCATATATCAATCAAATTTAAATCCTTTATGAATGATAGTGTCATTTTTGCAACTTTTTTCCCTTGTCACAGTTCTGGCTGATTTATCCAGTATTGGAACTAGACAGAAATTGAAATCTCCTCCAACCAATATATTTGGTCTTCCCTTTGCTGTTTTTAAAAAATATCTTTCATAAAGGCTTCATCGCCATAATTTGGTGCACAAATACGTTCATAAACATCCATGATTCTGCGTAAATTTTACAATGTGTTATTCCAAATCTTCCAACTTGGTCAGTCAGTATCTCTTCTATTATTATTGGTATATTTATATTAATTAGAATCACTATTCCTCTTGTTTCTAAGCCAAATGAAACCGATATTACTTGTCCCACCCATCCTCTTTTTAATTTAGCATATTCCAATTTGGTAAGATGTGTTTCTTGTAGAAAGGCTATAATCTGTCTTTAATTTTTTTGGGTGTGCCAAGACCCACCTCCTCTTCACCATCCCATTTATCCCATTAGCATTAAGACTAATACATTTTAGCATTCTATCCATATTAATTTTTAAACAAATATTGTTTCAATTTTTAAAATAATGCAATGATCTTTCCCTTTAAAAAAACACATACAATGCCATTATTCTGACAGTGATGTGAAGAGGAAACCCTGAAAGCCCTGCAAAAAAGGCCCACAGAATCTCTCGAGGAAGAAGAACCCCTCTCTTTAGCACCATCTTTTACAGATACTCCTCTCCGGGCACAATTCTACCCCTTAGAACAGAGTCCCCACCTTGCTACTACTTTTCCTAAGTTTTTTCTCTTTTCTGAGCTCTCCATTAACATTTCAATAAAATTTACTTTTCAACAATTTTGTTTTTTTGTTTTTTTAAAAAAAACTATCCTTACTTTGTCCCATTGTAAACGTTCTTCACAGTCTTCCTCTTTGGCAGCCTTAGCTTTTTCATAAACCTCGCAGGAAATCTTCACCTCATTCTTAGTCTTGAAAAACTGTCAATTGCCGTCTGCTACTTTGAATATTTTGAGTTTTTTTAACACAGTTGTCATTTTACATCATCAACCTCCTTCCTTTGCTTAATTAAAGTAGAACTAAAATCTTGAAAAAATAGCACTTTTTCATGGTCAATCTTGGGCGGATCATTGTTTTGCAGAGTATTCATATGCTGTTCCAAGAATTGTCTCCCATTTCCAGTAGCTCAGAAGTCTTACCAGGACCGGTTATGGTTGCTGATTGCCAGCTCTCCTAGATCTGAGGATCCGGTGAGTCCTTTCAATATGTAGTTTTTCTCTGAATTTGTCTTCTCCCTACACTTGCAGGAACCAGGATTCAAAGAAGTTCACCAGATCTCTTCCCTCGATTCCTTCTTTCAGTCCAATAATTTGGACATTATTTTGTCTGCTAAAATTCTCCATGTGGTCGATCTTGTCCAGCAGCTTTTGTCTGTCTAACTCCCATTGCTTCACAAATTTCTCCAAAGCTTTTAGGTTAGCTTGTGTTTTTATCGTCTGTTTCAGCTTGGGTCATTCTTCCCATTAAATCTTAAATTATTTCTTTAATTTCTGTCATCCTTTCAGTCATGTCTCTCATTACATTTTCAACACCAACAAATCAGTTGCTCAAGTTTTTCATCTTCTCCAGGATAATATTTAGTTCCTGTCCCAACTCCCTGACTCTTCTGGGGTCTGCTGGTCCTGAGACCACTTTTGCGCCGCTCCCTTTCAGGCTTTTGTTCAATGTTCCTGACTGCATAGAAATTTCTTCATTTTTTGTTCTTGTCTGCCTTAGTTTCTTAGTAGTTTTATTCATTTTTAGTTAAAAAAAATTCTTAATTTTAAAGTTTTAACTGTCTTTTTAATACTCTTCACGAAGAGCTCAATCAAAATACGTCTGTCTAGGTCCTTTGCATGATCACGTCCCCAGAAAAGAAAACATTTAATGTTAAGTCAAATCCTTTTGTACCACAGTTACAAGACAGTCATACTCATGGACAAATCCTCCCAAAACACAGTGTTACCAATTCACAAACACCAATAATAACAACCGCAGGCAGAGTTGTAGTTCAAAGCCAATCTTACACCATAACTCCCTTGACCTTCCAGTCAATCATCAGAAATCCGGTGAACATGTACATGTGACATCTCTAGCTACATTAGCTGCTACAAGCAACGATGAACAGAGTAATGTATTCACAGCCATAGAAGGCAAAATGAAATCACTGGATTATTGGTCCAGCTGCAGTATCACTCTTCATGCCCAAGAAGGAGATTCAAGTTTTTGATGCTGACCCACTTCAGTACCAAGCACTCACTAAATCCTTTGAACACAAAAACTCCAGAGATTGTCTCTATTATCTGAAATAGTACACAAGAGGACAGCCAAGGGAACATGTAAGGAGTTGCCTACATATGGCCTTAGACAGAGGATTCAGGAAGGCTAAGTCTTTACTACTGCAGCACTTTGGCAACGAGCATAAAATTGCTACAGTTTATATGGAGAAGGCTCTTTCATGGTCGTCAATAAAACCAAATGACACAAAGGCTCCTCAGGCATGCACCCTCTTTCTTAGAGGATGTTGTAATGCCATGGAAGATGTCAATTGCATGCATGAGCTTAACATGCCTGGTAATATGCTAGTTATCCTAAGGAAGTTGCCCTACCAGCTGAGGAATATATGGAGAGCTGTGGCCTGCAAGTTCCAGGCAGAAAACAATCAAAGAGCTACTTTAAGGATATGGTGGATTTCCTTGAAAGGCAAGTGAGGATTGCAACAGAGCCAGTATTTGGACATATCAAAAACACTCCAACAGTTAGCAGAGATGTGGGGAGGTCCAAGTCACAGCCTCGTTCAAGAATAAAAGAAAGAATCTTTGACACCATTATGACAGTTCCGGATAAGGAAAATGATGGAGAACTAAAGAAAAGAAGAGTTTGCCTGCTGTGAAGAGCTGTTTGTTCTGTGGAGGTGGATGTGCTTTGGAGATGTGTCCACAGTTAGAAGAGAGGGAACATGAGAAAATCACTTTCCTAAAAGAAAATGGTGTATTTTCTGTCTCTCTGTATAAAGGTCACAAGGCAAAAACTGCAGGAAGTGACTCAGCTGCAATTTTCTTCTTTCTTTGGCTTGGCTTCGCGGACGAAGATTTATGGAGGGGGTAAAAAGTCCACGTCAGCTGCAGGCTCGTTTGTGGCTGACAAGTCCGATGCGGGACAGGCAGACATGGTTGCAGCGGTTGCAGGGGAAAATTGGTTGGTTGGGGTTGGGTGTTGGGTTTTTCCTCCTTTGCCTTTTGTCAGCTGCAATATGTGCAGTTTAAAGCATCCCAGAATGCTGTTTGTCCACCAGAGGAAGAAGGAAATGGAAAAGGAGCAAGCAAACAGAAAGAAAGGAAGCAGCTGAAAACAGTGCTGGAGTCTCTGTTCTGATGAGTAGTCTTAACTGCAAACTCTCAATAGTGCCTGTACAAGTCAAGGCCAGGAAGGGGAATACAATAGGGCATACTTATGCATTTCTTGACCAGGTAGCACTGCATCATTTTACTCAGTGCTGCTCATGAATAAGCTTAATCTTCAGGGAAGAAGGATTTTACTGAGAACTGTGGGTCAAAGAAAGGTTGTTGAAACCAGCATTGTTTCAGGCCTAGAAGTGGCTGGACTGGACAGCAGTGATTTTTTTTAATGTATCTCCCAGGCATGTACACTCAGGAGATTATACCTGTGCACAAAGGAATCATCCCTTAGGTGGTCTCATCTAAGGAATGTTCATCTACCTGAAATTGGCTCTGAGATAGAGCTGCTGATTGGTTCAGATGTACCAAAGGCTCTGGAGCCACGAGATGTAAAACGGAGTGTGGGAGATGGACCTCACACTGTCAAAACCATGCTTGGTTGGATGATTAATGGACCATTAGGAGGAAAAAATGATAATGCTCAGGAGCGGTCAGCAACAGGTGTCAACAGGATATCAGTTGTGAAATTTGATGAGCTGTGGGAACAGCTGTTCAGTACAGACTTTCCTGAGTGCCTCGGTGACAACCAAGAACCTTTGAGAGAAGAAAAACAGTTCTTGGATTTAGTCTCAAATCTGCCAAGCTAGTTGATGGCCATTATTGCATTGGATTACCTTTAAAGGAAAGTCCTATGAAGGTGTTGGTTAATCCCTTGGATGCAAAGTCTGATCTGGAAGTTCCCACAACTAGAGGCATTATGGTTCTTGTGATAGTACAGACCTATCACCAATGTATATAGTTACAGTATCTAGAGTGTAATGACTGTGCTTACAGCGATTGGCTGAGAGCTTAGCCACGCCTACTGTCTGGGCCTTAAAGGGTTGAGTCCCTTGCCAGGTCGGATCATTCTGGACTGGTCGGCCACCTGTGAAGAGCTCCTGTCTTTTGCTAATAAAAGCCTTGGTTTGGATCAACAAGTCTTTGGTTCTTTCGACGAGCTCTACAATTTTATTAGCAAAAAGAATTTATTAGCAAAAGACAGGAGCTCTTCACAGGTGGCCGACCAGTCCGGAATGATCCAACCTGGCTAAGGACACAACCCTTTAAGGCCCAGACAGGAGAAGGAGGAACTTTGATAAGCCCAAACTGGCTTTGTTGTTTTTTGGACTTTGCCCCCTTGCCACTACACAGACTACAGACTTAACTGGCCCAGAGTGGTGGTAAAGATCACTCTTTTCAAGGCTACGGGCTGGTAATCTTTGGCCTATGAAGAATGAAGAAAAAAAGATCTACACAATATTGGAATTTACTGTATTTGATTGTTATTTTTAATTGTGTAATTATTATTTGAGAATAATTAGCGTTCGGAGTAAGAGCCAAAGGCACATTGTTTACCGTTGTCTCTTGTATATCATAGTAGTTTTATTAGTATGGAATGTGGTTTCTCCTGCAGCTTTGACACCAGTGCTCTGTGGGCTCTTTAAATTTCTATTTCTTCTTGGAGTTCTTCCACTCCCAAGATGTGTGGGATCCATCTTTTTAATAAATCCTTTTATATCTGCCCCTTCTTCACCATCTTTCAGCCCCACTATTTTTATATTATTACGTCCACTAAAATTCTCTAAAATGCCAATAAGTCATGTGTCTTCTTAATCTTCTTATCTGTATCTTCCAATTTTTCTTTCAACTCATTCACCTCCATTTCCACACCTTTCACTATGTCTTCACTTCATATCTTCACTTTCTCATTTCTGGCATAGCATTCTCTATTCTTTGTATTTTAACATCTGTCTCTTGCATAGTATTTTTAATGGTTCTGAACTCAGCCATTATTGTTTCAATTAAAATCTTTATTTGACTGTCAAAATATTCCTTATCTACCATCTTTGTTTCTTTACCTTTTATTTTTTCTTGTATGTCTTTATTTTTTTGGTCTTCTTTCTCTTGCTTCATTTCTTGGCTCCATATTGATCTTGCTTCTATCGTTGCCTTCCCCGTGGCTTCACCCATTATAATATCAATGTCTTGCTGTCGGTGTCCATTCCCTTCGATGTCTTCTTGTATTGCACATGCAAAACTCCTCACTTATGCACACTGGCATTTTTATTCTGTCTCCGCAAGCCAACATTCCAGACCATCCCAGGGGATGTCACACCGAGCTGCCCGCTCACCGGCTTCACAGCTTGGGTCAACCTCTTCGGGAGAGCTCCCTGCTCATGGACTCCGATAAAGGCTTCCTTTTTTTTCTGGTGATTTCTTCAGCTTTTCATTACTTGTCATTGTAGTCTTTTCCTTCTTTGGAGCCATCTTCAGGTGGTTCTTATGCTTTTATCTTGCAACTTTTTAACGTTTTACTTCTCAGCTTTGTTTTTCTGCCTTTTTTCCAACTTTCTCTGTGGAGGGCTGTTTTTCCCTAACCAGCCACTACTCCATCATGTGACCACCTCCTCCTGTATATCTTTCTTGATGAGAGCAGCTGAAAGATGCTATATGCTGGCTGGAAGGGATCCTCAACAATTTTGCATGCCCTCTTCAGAGAACGATCCCGGTAGATTACATTGATGGGGGGAGGGAGACTCCAGTGATCCTCTCTGTCACTTTTATGGTTCTGTGGATTGATCTCCAATCCATTTGTCTGCAGCAACCGTACCACACCGAAGCAGTTGACCATGCGTTCTCAATAGTGCTCCTGTAGAAGGTTGATATAATGGTGGCCGGTAGCCTTGCCCACATCTGTCTTTTCAGGACATGAAATTTATGCAAGATCAAAATGCCTTTTTTTTATAAAAATTCCTCCTCTGAGGTCTCTGGTTTGGTAATCTTGGATTCCTTTAAAGTATACATTAGAGGTCAAATAATCTATTTTATGATAAAGCAAAAAAAGAATGCCAACTCAGAGAGAGATGATCTAGCCAACCAGTTGAACAATATTGATCAACAATATGCCTTAACTCCAAAATCTGAGCTTTTTTTAAAAAAATGGTTGAACTCAAACCAAACATGATTTGCTTTTTACTTACCCTATACAGACCCAACTTTTAAAAAGTAAATCTATTTAAAAAGTAAATCTAAATTCTATATACATGGCGATAAGGCTGGGAAGCTGCTCCTGCTGTGGTCTCCTCTACACTGGAGAGACTGGATGCAGACTGGGAGATTGCTTTGTTGAGCACCTCAGCTCTGTCTGCCACAATAGCAGAGACCTCCCAGTGGCCACTCATTTCAATTCCCCACCCCATTCCCTTGCCGAAATGTCCGCCAGACTGAGACCACCTGCAAATTGGAGGAAAAACGCCTCATATTTCTGTCTGGGCACCATCCAACTGGATGGCATTAACATTGACTTTTATAATTTCTGTTAGCCTTCCCCAATCTATCCCCCTGTCTCCTTTCCTCTAGTTCTGTCCATCTCTCTCTATTCCTTTTTCCCTCTGTCTCCTTTACCCCAACTCAAAGTGCCAAATCTCCTCCCCTCCCCCTATCAATTCTCACCTTTCCTCCCTTTCTGTCTTTCCATCCATATCCATACCTTTTGTCTGTTGATCTGTGCACCTCATCCTGCCTTTTCCTCTTGCCTGCTTTTTAAATCCGGCATCTTCCCGCTTTATCTTGAAGAAGGGCTCAGGCATGAAACATCGGTTGTATATCTTTACTTCATATGGACACTGCAAGTCCTGCTGAGTTCTTCCAGCATTTTCTGTGTTTTTATTAATAAGATCCTGATCAGTTTTTACAGGATGGATGAGAGGTTATTTCCTCCCGTGAAAGATTCTAGATCTAATGGTTACTGTTTAAAATCAAGAGTGTGTTTGTGCTATTGTGGAAGCAATGTCCCACCAAGGATTGGATTGGCTGGAACTATTTCTGCTTTATTTTGATCATGAATCAGTCATGTTTGATACCTCATCGAACTTCAAATCTACCCCCACTCCTCTACCCCACGTTACAGGCTTGGAGTCATTAAATAGCATATTTTTTTTTAAACTGTTGGTGATGGAATCTTCAGTTTTGGCTAGAGTCCAGGGGTGGCCAAACCACAGCTTGTGAGCCACAACCAGCTCTTTAACGTGTAATAATCATGTGGTGGAACACCACCGGCTACTGCAGGGGGCAACCTCTGTACCTGCAGGAGTGTAAGGGGACAGGACAACACCTGGCTGGCTGTCAAACAGTCGGCCTGAATGGATCAAGCCCCACCTGGTCGGGTGTCGATCACCCTTCGGGATATAAGCCTGCGTTGGCCTCCCGAGGCTTCACTCAGTTGCTGCAGCTACAGCCAGCCTGGTTCTGTGGAAGTCTTTGTGGATTAAAGCCTGTTGTACAGTCTTTACCTTGTGTGTGTCTGATTCTGTCTAACAGTGCACCACAATCCGGCTCGTGGAAATATGCTGGCTGGAAGAGATACCAGTATTTCCAAAGCCATTGAGACACAGAATCCCTGCAGCCAGACCTGGGGTTTCCTGGACGGTCACAGGCTGAGCTGCTTGACAAGAAGAGGGAGGGGGCACTGGAGGAATGGCTCCAGCATAGGAGCAGAACAAGCAGCGCATGCCAGATTCAGGTTCTCCTCACTCGGTCCGGGCCACCACAGCAGAGTGCTGCCAGCATGGGGTGTGTGGTGGGAGGGTCGGGCAAAACTGAGGGTTCTCTGCAGGGACTGGCTGCAGGTTGGGAAGCTGGGGTTGGGTGAGGAGAGCTAGCAGAATGTGTCTGTCCAGGCACTCTGACGGAGGAAGCAAGGTGGCGGAGACAGGGAGGAGAGGCCGGAGGGGGTCCCCAATGAGGACTTCATGCAAGGACAGAGAAGGTCCTGTCAGTGGCCACGGGCAAGGCTTGGCCTCACCAAATGGAGAGTCAGCACCAGGCAGTGCAGAGGTTAGCCCGCTCCATACCCCAGCCTCCGCTCCACTCATCTGCCAGCAACTGGGGAGAGAAGGGTTGGATGGGGAGGAGCAGAGCTGTGGACCCCTGGCCTCGACCTGCCGCAGGAGGGACCTTTGCATTAAGTCGCTTCCCACATCATGTGCTCAGCTGTGGATGCTGGAATGGTGCAGGTATCTGCAGAGACCAGTAGCAGTAGTGTTCCCAAAGAGAACACATCAGAAGCAGGAGTCATCCATCTGGCCTGTCAAGCCTGCTCCCACATTCAGTGAGATCACAGCTGATTTGGCCGTGGACTCAGCTCCACCTTTCCCCCATAACCTTTAATTCCCCGACAATGCAAAATTCTATCTTACTGAATCTTAAATATATTGAATGAGGCAGCCTCTCCTGCTTCCTTGGGCAGAGATTTCCACAGAAAATCAGTCAGGGTTTTAAAAATATTTGGTATATATGTATATATTTGATTATTGAAACTAATACATATTAGCAGATTTATGTACATGTGCTTTTTAATGTTTATATATTTTTGTAGCAAAATATGTATGAAATATTTTTTCATGTCTCGTGGCTCCCAAACATCTGAAGTTTATTGTATGTGGCTCTTACATTGAGCAAGGTTGGCCACCCCTGCTGTATTCTCTGAAAGCCCTTCCCTCATTCCTTTCATGTTCTCTCTCCACTTTTCTAGAAATTTACAGCACATAGATGGGTGAAAGGCATTTGTATAGATGTATTGACTGGCCAGTCCGAACCTCCCTGACCTTCCCTAACTGCTCCCTTGGCTCTTCCCCGGATTTCCCAATAAAGGTTGGCATGCCCAGACTTTCCCCCTCTTGCTCCTGTACCTGGAACCTGGCCAAGTAGTGTATCAGTAATGCTTGGGTTTTTGGTAATTAAAGCCATTTAATCACTCCATCATGTCGATGTGATTATTGTGTGCACCACAATAGAGAAGCCATTTAGCCTCATGTCCATGCCAGCCAATGAAGAGCTGCTGAGGCTGATTCCAAGTATCAGTTCTCGATCCAGGGCCCTAATGATTACAGAGTTTCAATACTCAACCAAAATGTCGAATGTAAATTCTGAGCAAAATCTCTGTGAACTGTCTTTTTCCCAAATAAGAGGTAAGAAAGTAATTGTATTATTACTATAATTTCAAGATACTGATTTAATCTCTTAAAGCTTTATAAACTTTATGTATATTTTTAATTGGTCATATGTTCTAATCTCTCCCTCTCAGAGACTCGATGCCTCTCTTAGTGAAGGGCCCAAGTGTTCAATTCCCAAGTGTTGCTGCAACTCTTTGATCTATAGGGAACAAAACCCTAAATCCAACCATGAGGTGATGAGCTCTCGGTAAGAATGGCTCCTTCCTGATGGGCAAATCCACCAATGGAAACTATTGTAACCAAGTCAGTGTTAGACTTTTGAACTACATCCTAAATTCCTCAGTGAACCAACCATTTACTAATTCTGCTAACAAACATCATGTTCTTGGTCAACTTGAATGTGTTTTTAAATACCAAATAAATAATAAGAACGGAAGTAGAGACAAACACCAAATTTCAGTTAACTGAAGCCTATAATTACCACTGTGGGGGTCCTCCTCACCTGTGACTCTATCTGAATTACCATAAATTAAAGGCAGTTAAATACAGAATAAGAACTATAAACTGTAATGAATTTTTAAAAACTGTAGTGAATGTTGACATCCATCCAGATGAGAACCTTCAGGAATAGAAGATTAACCTTTAAACAACGCCAGAGGGGAAAAATCACAGTTTATTAGTTACAAAAATATGAAAAAAGTGTGTATGTATGTCAACCAGGAATCATCCATTTGACTAATGAAGGGATCTTGAGCCTTTTCAGTTAACTGCCATGAAAACATGTGTTAAGAGCTCAAAGGTGAACAACCAATCATCATTCTGCTTCCCCTTTGCCCAAGACAAAATAAAACACCTCAAGTAGCTATTTTATCCTGTTGTGGAGCTTAGCATTATTTCCCAAATCCCTACTCTCTATTTTCCATGTTCTAAATATTGTGTTCAAAATAGGAGCCTTTCTGGATCCAGCCTATTTCCATTAAGAGCATTAAAATATGAAGATACAAATGCCAAAAAACCCTAAAATATTTGTACTTGGCAATATATATGAAATAGATACTGGATTTAAGTTAGATAAATACCAAAAAGAGTTTTTGAGTGTAGCAGTAGTACATAGAAATTGGAAAATTTTATTAAATTAGATATAGGTGGCAGCCTGAAATACAAAATTGTATACGTTTAGAAAGGATCACTTGTAGCTTAAGGAATCAACTTGGGAATTTTTATATGATTTGGCAACCATATATGGGTTTCATTGGTAAAAGTCCATCTTTATCGTCCACATTTCCTGCTCCTCCCAACTAATATTTAGAGGATAAAATTATCTTATTAGTATAATATGTATATTGATTAATTTTATATATATCCAGATGTTGGTCTTCATTCCTTTCTTCTTTTTCTATTTAAGGGGGAGAACTGCTACAAAGAAACACACACACACTTACAGTGTGGGAGGTTAAGCTCTGAGATTTATTGAGGCTGGAAAGGCTTCTTTTATACAGTTGGAGTTCCTGCCATTTGTTTGATTGGCTGACATCAGCTGCATGAATAACAGTAGCAGGCGGGAACATTCTTGCATGTGAATACCCTTCTTCCCCAGCCTGTTATTGATCTGTTAGCTGGGCAGCTTGGCCAGCACCATTTTAGGGCTGCTGGTCTTGTACTGCTCCAGCTTTTACCCACGCCGGTTCGTTGTCTTGGTTGTCGCTTTAGCGATCTCTGTCGCGTCTGCAGCCACGGGATGTGCCCTCCCGATCTCTGAAGTTGCCACATGACCCCCCCCCCCCCACCCCAGAACTGGCGTTACAGTTATAGTGTCCCAAAGTCTTTTGTGGTCTGCCTCTGCGTTGAGGTGTTGGTGTCTCCACGGGTTCTACTGGGTCTGTGTGGGCAGGCTTGAATCTATCTGGTTTACCACCAATCTCCAGCTCGAAGGTGGCTCCATTGTTCCAGATGACTTGAAAGGGTCTTTCATATGGCTTCTTCAGTGGTGAACGGTGGAGTCCTTGTGTACAAACACGTACTCACAGTCCTTGAGTTCTTTGGGAATGTTCGAATTGGCTTGTCTGTGTCTGGAGGGTGGGATCGGAGCCAGATTACCGACTTTTTCGTGCAGCCTGTCCAGGAAAGTGGTTGTCTCTTCCTGCTGTCCTCTGGCCTGTGGAACAAAATCCCCGGGAACCGTGAATGGGACTCCATAGACGAGTTCAGCGCCGCTGTTTTGATGCCCAGTAGTGCCCATGGTAGCTCGTCCACCCAGTTGGGGCCCTTGAGTCTGGTCATGATGGTGGTCTTAAGGTGCCTGTGGAAATGCTCCATTGGCTTGCGGGTGGTATGCCATCGTATGGTGTAGCTGAGCGCCCCACAGGTTGGCAATGTCGGTCCACAAACTGGAGGTGAACTGTGCGCCTCGGTTAGAAGTGATGTGTTGTGGCAGTCTGAATCTTGCAATCCAGGACGTGAGGAGTGCTTTGGCACACGACCTGATGGATGTGTTGGCCAGGGGAATTGCTTCTGGCCACTGGGTGAAGTGGTCGACCACTGTGAACAGGTAGCAGAAACCCTGAGAGACTGGCAAGGGTCCCACTATGTCCCCGTGAATGTAGTCAAACTTGTGTTCTGTTGGCTTGAAAGGCTGTGGGGGGACCTTGGTGTGTTGCTGCACTTTGACTGTTTGGCCCTGCGTACACACTTTGTCCCACCCCTGGACTTGTTTCTGCAATCCATGCCACATGTACTTGCTGGCCACCAGACGGACCGTAATCCTGTAGAATGGGTGTGCCAGCCCGTGGATGGAGTCAAAAACTTGTCACCTCCATGCCGATGGGACAATAGGTCGAACCTGACCTGTCGCACAGGAGGGTGGTAGTACCTGTGCCGACTGGAACATCCTGAAGCCGAAGGCCTGTGACAACAGTCCTGTACTGTGGGATCTCGTCATCCTGCTGCTGGGCCTCTTCCATTGCTGCCAAGTCAAGACCGTTGACCAGGGAGTGGATGCTATGTCTTGACAAGGTGTCCGCGACCACATTGTCTTTGCCCGAGATATGCTTGATGTCGGTGGTGAACTCCGAGATGTAAGACAAGTGTCTCTGTTGGCGGGCTGACCAGGGGTCGGAGATTTTAGCCAGGGCAAAAGTCAGTGGTTTGTGGTCCGTGAAAGCTCTTCCCTCAAGAAAGTACCGGAAGTGGTGGATGGCTCAGTACAGCGCCAGCAGCTCTCTATTGAAAGTATTGTGCTTTACTTCAGGGGGCCACAGATGTTTGCTGAAGAAAGCTAGTGGGTACCAACTTCCTTCTATCTGCTGCTCCAGAACTTTACCAATCGCTGTTCCTGAGGCATCATTTGGTCTGGGGTGGGACAGGAGTGCAGCTTTGGCCAGGGCCTTCCTTGGTTTCCACAAACACACGTGCGGATTTGTCATCCCAGGTAAGGTCCTTCTCCTTGCCGGACATCAGGATGAACAGAGGGCGCATCACTTAAGCAGCTGCTGGGATAAACCTGCGATTAAAGTTTATCATCCCCATGAACTCCTGCAGACCTTTGGTTGTACTGGGCTTCAGGAAGCTGCAAATGGCCTCTACCTTGTCGGGCAGTGGTGTGGCCCCGTCCTTTGTAATCCTGTGGCCCAGAAAGTCTATGGTGTTCAGGCCAAACTGGCATTTGGCCAGGTTGATGGTGAAGCCAAACACCTGCAGACGACTACAGAGATTTCAGAGGTGCTGAAGGTGTTCCTGTAGGGTTCTACTTGCCGTGAGGATATCGTCGAGGTAGATGAAAGTGCCATCTGGGTCTCAGCCCACAGCGTCCATTAGTCACTGGAATGTCTGTGCCACATTTTTGAGCCCAAATGGCATCCTCAGGAACTCAAACAGCCCAAATGGAGTGATGATGGCCACCTTAGGGATGTCATCAGGATGCACTGTGATCTGGTGATATCCTCGAACGAGGTCCACTTTTGAGACTATTGTTACTCCGTGCAGGTTTGCCGCAAAATCCTGGATGTGTGGCATGGGGTAACGGTCTGGGGTGGTGGCTTCGTTGAGCTGGAGATAGGTGCCACATGGTCTCCATCCCACAGTTGCTATAGGCACCATGTGCAGGGGCAAGGCCAATGAGCTGTCTGACTGTCGAACAACACCCAACTCCTTGAGCTTGCAGAACTCCTCCTTGGCCAGTCAGAGCTTCTCTGGGGGAAGTCGTCTCGCCCTTGCATGGAAAGGTGGGCCCTTGGTCTGACGCCGTGTTGAGGCATCTCCGCTGTGAACTGAGGGGAGAGGATTGCTGGGAATCCCACTAGCACCTTGGAGAACTCATTCTCTGAGCTGTGGACAGAATCCAGGTGCATTGCCAGAAACCTAGCGCCCCTCAGTGCGATGGACTGGTAGGTCTCGGTGTGGACGAGTCGGTTACCCTTAAGGTCCACTAGGAGGCTGTGAGAGATAATAGAATATAGGAAGTAAAGCTAGTATGAATGAAATAAGGAATACTAGACTAGATTAGAGGAAGTTAAGTAAGTGCTGAGTAGGGATGAATTCCAATAAAAGTGTGAGGAAGGGTTACGCAAGTATAATAGAATAAGGGTCTTATAGTGATAGACAGAATTAGCAAGGGTCTACATATAGAATTAATAAATCCTGGGGGTTGAGATGTGTGAATAAGGACAAAGGCAGATTCAGGAATAAGGACAATGACATGATGGGACCCAGACAGGATACCCCATGGTCTTTCAAGTTTACAGAAACTCCACTTAGGCAGACAGAATTACCAAATGCCAAATCAATCCAGGAGGCAGAAGAATGTTGGGGGGGGGGGGGGGGGGGGGAAGTTGTACCTCTACACTGAAATGAACTGTATAAAAGTTGGGTGAGCCCCAGTATGTGTGTGTATTTCCAGGGTAAGGGGAAGCACCCAACTTTGCATTGTTGTACAATAAATGTTCTTTGTTCTCAATTTTTGTCTCGAGCGAAATCTGTGAAGGTACTTCTGTTTCTCACAAATGGGGTCTCGTCCGGGATCCCACTCCCTCCACTGACAGAGTGCCCGACGACGGGGGTAGATGCACTTCAGCTGGACTCCCGGACGACGGGTGACTGGTCAGTGGACGAAGCGAGTGATATCCGAGAAGAGGCATTGAGAACAAATGACGGGAAAACGTTAAGGAAGTGCGCTAGGAATAGCTACTGGATCCCGGTAAGAGGAATTTTGTTTACCTGCTAGTATGGGAGGAGTAAGTAGCAAGGGAAACAGTCCTAAAGAAGGACGGAATGATCAGATACCTAAACATTGTCCATTAGGATTTATGTTATCTGATTGGGGTGCGGGGAAAACCCGTGGGAAAGATAAACAGACCATGGTCAGGTATTGCTGTCAGGAATGGGTTAAGAATCCAATAAAAGGGAGTTCGGTATATTGGCCAAAGTTCGGATCCAACGAGGACTGGATGTGTCAGGCATTGAACATCTGGCTCTACCAAAATCAAGGAGGTAATACTGAGAGCAGAGAATATGCAGCCTGTTGGCTCAGTGGATCGTTTGATCAAATGATTTTGAGCGAAAAGGAATGGAAAAACAAGAAGGATGAGGAACCTTCTGCCCCTGAAATACAGGGATGGGATGTGTTACATTCCCTTCCTCCACCTTATGCTCTCTCTGTGCCGGCTCTCACCTACGCTTTACCCTTTTTCACCTTCCCCTCTTCCTCCACAGTTAGAGAAAGAAGAAGAAAGTAGGGGTGGTATGATGACCCGTTCACAGAGTACAAGATTATCACCTCAATTGACACGAGAGGGAGGAGACTTTGATTATGAGGGTCATTCAGAACAGTATGAGACCCTTCAGGAGGGAAGGGCAGAACCCTTTGACTTGTCTCCCGGAGGGCAGGAACCTAAACATCATAGAGGAGGGGATAAGCCAGAAATTAACTGGATGAGACTTTTACGAGAGGTTCCCTTGGGAGGGGATGTGGGGGGTCTTGGGTTCGTAAATGTGCCTCTGACTAGTACGGAGGTGTGCAATTTTAAGAAGGAAATGACCTCCCTGATAGAAGACCCTCAGGGATGTGCAGAACAATTAGATCAATTTTTGGGACCAAATATATATACATGGGATGAGTTAACATCGATCTTTAGGGCTCTGTTCACTTTGGATGAACGTGGAATGATTCGCCAGGCAGGGATTAGAGTCTGGGATAGGGAACACCAAGGGGGACCAGAGGCGATACCTGGGGAACTTAAATTCCCCTGGTAAACCCGAATTGGGATAAGAATACTAATGATGGTCGCACACGAATGGAGGAGTATAGGATTAATCTAATAAAAGGAACGAAGGAGTCTATTCCAAAAGGACAGAACTTTAAGAAGGCATTTGAGGTTCCCCAAGGTCCTGAGGAGATCCCCCTCTGCATTTCTGAATAGATTGCGTGTGGCCATACAGCAATATGGGGGGTTGGATATAGAATCCCCAGCAGGTGAACAGTTGGTATTGACGGGCTTTGTTACTAATTCAGCCCCAGATATCACGAAGAAATTACAAAAGACAGAGAATTGGCATGAACAGGGAATAACACAGCTTTTACAGATCGCACAAGGGGCATACGTCCAGAGGTCTGAAGATAAAGAAAAAAGAAAGGCTAAGATTTTGATGCAGGCAGTCAAGGAAGTTGTGGAGGGACAGCAGGGAAATGTTAGGAGCTGTGTGCCAGCTCCTGGATGTTGGGAGGAGCGCCGGGAGTGGTGAAGTAGAGACCAGAGCAGAGGCAGGGGTAGAGGAGAATTTCGGGGACGATGACCATTCCCGGGACCCCGTGGAGACCCTGGTAGAAATTGGGAAACAGGAGCATTAGTTTGCTATTATTGTAAAAAGGAGGGACACTTTAAGAGGGAATGCCAAATATGAGCCAGGGAGACGCGATCTTACGCATTGATGGAGGCAGATTATGAATAGGGGGGGGGTCACAGTTCTCAGTCAATACACACCGTGGGGCTGCACGGAGAACCATTGGTAAATTTAAGCATAGGACCCCACAGTGACAAGATGACTTTTCTAGTAGATTCTGGGACAGCCCGGTCTAGTATTTTACAACGGCCCGAGGGTGTTAAAACAGAAGGGACAGTGATGATTTCGGGAGTGGGAGGAAGAGATTTTACGGTCCCTATATTAAAGAATGTAAGGATACAAATGGGAGAAAAGATAATAACAGAGGATATTTTACTAGTTCCCCAAGCTGGAGTTTGCTTGTTGGGACGGGATTTACAGGACCAATTGGCTATCGGTACCAGACCACAGGGATCAGGTATCGGGGTTCAATTATATGTACTAACAGAGGAGGATCGGGAACTAATAAATCCTAGAGTATGGGCAAAAAGAGGCAATAGAGGAGTGTTAGATATTCCTCCCCTGCAAGTTACTTTAAAAGACCCTGACCAAGTAATTAGACGAAAACAGTATCTAGTTCCTATGGCTGGCCGAAAGGGGCTGCAGCCAGTAATTGACCAATTGGTGAAAGATGGTATACTTGAACCTTGTATGTCACCTTTTAATACCCCAATTTTACCTGTTCAAAAACCAGACGGTACCTATCGATTAGTGCAGGATTTGAAGGAGTTAAACAAAATTATTCTCACCTGTTATCCGATTGTACCTAACCCCTATACGATAATGGGTAAAATTGATCCCCATAGTAAGTGGTTTAGTGTAATTGACCTCAAAGATGTCTTCTGGACCTGTTCGTTGGCAATAGACAGTAGGGACATGTTTGCATTTGAGTGGGAGAATCCTTTTACAGGATGGAAAAATCAATACCAGTGGACGGTCCTTCCCCAGGGTTTTACAGAATCACCAAATTTGTTTGGCCAAGTTTTAGAACAGGTGCTAGATGAGGCCCCTCGGAGAGAGGATTGTCAACTAATACAATATGTTGATGATTTATTAATCACGGGAAAAACGTATGATGTGGTTAAACAATACACTGTTGAATTTTCTAGCAAATCAAAGTTACAATTTGTTCAATCTGAAGTTAAATACTTAGGTCATCTGGTTAGTCAAGGAATTAGGAAGGTAAGTCCAGAGAGAACACACGGTATTCTGCAGATCCCGCCTCCAAAGAGTGCTCAAGAACTTAGGAAATTCCTTGGTTTAGTGGGATACTGTAGAATTTGGATTGAGAATTATTCTAGCCTGGTCAAATTTCTTTATGATAAACTTGCGACTCTAGGGGGCGAAACTGTTGTCTGGACGGAGGAGGAGATTAAAGATTTTACCTTGGTGAAACAACGTCTTATTAGTCCCCAGTTTTGGCTTTACCCGATCTAAATAAGCCATTTGACCTATATACCAATGCGAAAGACGGTGTGGCCATGGGAGTATTAACGCAAGAGAGGGCAGGCTTGAGACAACCAGTTGCCTTTCAGTCAAAAATTTTAGATCCTGTTTGTCGTGGTTGGCCAGAATGTGTGCAAGCAATTGCAGCCACTGCTATTTTAGTCGAGGAAGGACGAAAGATTACGTTTGGTGCCCCGATGTTAGTTCATACCCCTCAAACAGTCCGCACCATTCTCTTACAACGTGCCGGAAGGTGGCTTACTGATTCTAGAATTTTATAGTATGAAGCTATTCTTATGGATAGGGATGATTTGACACTGATTATGAACAAAGAACAGAATCCAGCCGCCTTCTTGGTTTCTCCAGATTCTGATACTGTCCTCAATTATTTAGAGCATGTATGTTTAGAAGTGATAGATTTACAGACAAAAATTAGAGATGATTTAAGTGATGAACCTTTACGCGAGGGTGAAAGATGGTTTATTGATGGATCTTCCCGCTGCATTGATGGCATTCGGTATAGCGGGTATAGTGTAATGGATGGGAATGAAAGAGTTGTGATTGAAGCTGGTCGTCTTCCCGGTCATTGGTCGGCACAATCCTGTGAATTATATGCCCTCTGTAGAGCTCTCCAGGGTTTAGAGGGAAAGGTGGGCACAATCTATACCGACTCCAAGTATGCTTTTGGTATAGTGCACACCTTTGGAAAGATTTGGAAAGAGCGGGGAATGATAACTGGAAAAGGACAAAAGTTGATCCATGAAAACTTAATAGTTCAATCCTTAGATGCTCTTATGTTACCTGAGGAGATAGCTGTAGTCCATGTACGGGGCCATCAAATTATTGACAGTCCTGAAGCACAGGGGAACAGACGGGCAGATGAAGCTGCCAAACAGGCTGCACTCACAGAAAAAATAGACATGCAGCTGTTACTCCCCACCCCACATGAGGTTCAAAAGACTCCCATCTTTTCACGGGAAGAGGAGGTTTATATGAAAGACCAGGGAATGTGTCAAACTGCCGATGGGTTGTGGTGGACGGCAGAGGGACGCCAAGTACTGAACAAAGCCTTGGCTCGTCAGATTATTGATAAGCTCCACCAGCAGACATATTGGGGAACACAGGCACTTGTTGATGCTTTTGTACGGTCCTTTAATTGCTCAGGAATATACACCATAGCCAAGCAAAGTACTCGGGGGTGCCCAATCTGTCAGCAAGTGAATAAGAAAGTCATGCGCCAGGTAAGAAAGTCATGCGCCAGGTAATGCCTGGCAGTCGCCATATAGCCGTACACCCGTTTCAACGAATACAGATTGACTTCACGGAATTACCTAAGATAGGGGTTTATAAATACCTCCTGGTGATGGTGGATCATTTTACTCGATGGGTTGAGGCTTTCCCGACCCCTAATGATCGTGCTAGCACCATTATCCGGATATTACTAGAGTCTGTTATTCCGCGTTATGGCATTATTCAAACCATTGACTCAGATCGAGGTACACATTTTACCTCTCAGGTACTCCAGGGTGTGTGTAAAATCCTGGGAATAGATTGGCAGTTACATACGCCATGGCACCCCCAGAGTTCAGACCGTGTTGAACGGATGAATCAGACCCTGAAAAATCAACTCACTCGACTTCATGAGGAAACTGGCCTCTCCTGGATTAAATGCTTACCCTTAGCTTTAATCAGGACTCGCACAGCTCCTCGTAAGGACCTTGCTGTCTCACCATATGAAATGATGTTTGGTCTTCCTTACATGGGATTCCACACTGATACCCCTACCCCTGAGGCTAATAACCAGTACATATCTAGATATTTACAGGACTTTCTACTTCTCTATATGACTTAAGACAGAAGGGTATATTAGCTCAAAACCCACCCCTGGACTATCCTATTCATTCTGTTAAACCTGGTGGTTGGGTATATGTAAAAGCGTGGCAAGACCATAAACTAAAACCGATATGGGACAGCCCTTATTGTGTACTTCTGATTACAGACACTGCAGTGTACACAAAAGAAAAGGCGTGGACTCGCATACAATGCATTAAACAAGCTAATCCACGGACTAGAGACGTGGATAATATACCCTCCACCTGGCGTGCAGTCTCGCATCCTTCTGGTCTGAAAGTTACGCTACGCCGGGAAAAAGTGCTGTAATGTTATTTTTATTATTTGCTGTGTTTTTCTGCTAGTTCCCAATTTTTGGGAAACCACCCAATTGTACACAATATATTAAGTCCTCCTGGAATAGGGGCAGCAGAGGTGATAATTACTTTGAGGAATGGACAGGTTTACCTTTAGAATGCAGACAGGGCACAGGTATAGAGTGTATTCATAGTGGGGTACCTTATTTTGTATGGTTTAATTTAGGATCCCAACATGGACCAGGGAAACAGAACTGCCCTAGGGGAGTGGATTGGGTTTGCGTCCCGGCCTCTACAGATATTAAAAAGATGAGTGCTAAAAATATGGTACAAAGAAGATGGTGGGAAAGTGATAGGCAGAACATTAGTCAGGCCTATACCTGGAGTAGGGATAGAGGGGGTATATATGCTAATGCTCGCAGACAAACTGCTACTCACAGGTTAGGTAACAATAAACGCTCCCCCCCCCCCCAACTTGGCATCTTGTAAATCATCCTTTGGGTCATGAATACATTCGGAAGGCTAAAGGCCATCACTATAAGGGGGATTCCAGTTGTAAACGGCTCAAGCTGTTCCAGAATACCACAGCTGTTTGGCATTTAAACCGTTTAATCAGACTCCAGGCAGTTTTGGAGATTATCACCAAACAGACAGCGACGGCCTTGGATTTATTGGCTAAAGAACAATGACAGATACGAGCTACAGCTTATCAAAACCATATGGCTCTCGATTACTTGTTGGCTGCTGAGGGCAGCGTTTGTGGAAGATCGATTGATGACAATGGTCACAATGGTCAGGCGGTTGAACTTTTTACTGGTGACTGGAGGTGGATACACACGGCCCTTATAGCAGTTGGACTCGTTATTTTAGCCATCATGATGCAGTGTTTAATTCAACAGACCCTTCGTCAGATCACTACAACCCAAAGGATGTATGTTTCTCAAACTCCGTCTGATGATGCTGAGATTGCAGTTCGTTTGCTGACTCATTGGGAAAAAGACCAAGCTTCCAGTTGAGAATTTACTAAGCGTAGCTAAAAAGAAAAAGTGTAGATTGTGAGAGATAATAGAATATAGGAAGTAAAGCTAGTATGTGAAATAAGGAATACTAGACTAGACTAGAGGAAGTTAAGTAAGTGCTGAGTAGGGATGAATTCCAATAAGAGTGTGAGGAAGGGTTACGCAAGTATAATAGAATAAGGGTCTTATAGTGATAGACAGAATTACCAAGTTCTGCATATAGAATTAGTAAGTCCTGGGGGTTGAGATGTGTGAATAAGGACAAAGGCAGATTCAGGAATAAGGACAATGACATGATGGGACCCAGACAGCATACCCCATGGTCTTCCAAGTTTACAGAAACTGCACATAGGCAGACAGAATTACCAAATGCCAAACCAACCCAGGAGGCAGAAGAATGTTAGGGGGGGGAGGGTACCTCTACACTGAAATGAACTGTATAAAAGTTGGGTGAGCCCCAGTATGTGTGTGTATTCCCAGGGTAAGGGGAAGCACCCAACTTTGCATTGTTGTACAATAAATGTTCTTTGTTCTCAATTTTTGTCTCGAGCGAAATCTGTGAAGGTACTTCTGTTTCTCACAAGGCTGTGGGCTCGTAGGAAATCAACTCCGAGGAGTGGTTGTTCCACTGCAGCCAGTGTGAACTCCCAAGAGAAATGACTGCCCCCGAACTGCAGCTCGGCCCTACAAGTGCCATAGTGTATGTTGCTGTTGTTGGCAGCCCTCAACATGGGTCCTGCTAGCCTGCGCCTAGTGTCCAACCCTGTCAGGGGTATCACGCTGACCTCTGCTCCTGTATCCACCAGGAAACGTCTGCCGGACAGGCGGTCCCAGACGTACAGGAGGTTCTCTTGGTGGCCAGCCGTCATGACCATCAGCGACGGCTGGGCTTTGTTGTTTCCCTGGAACTCGCAGGGGGACTAGCATCGGCAGGCCTCAGTGCCCCACCTCCGGTGATAGAAGCACCATCCGTCGCTGGACTCGCTCCTGCCTCACGTCTGCTGCTCTGATCTGATTGCGGGACATCTTTACAAGTCCCTCGGTAGCTGAGCACTTCTGTTTCTGTTTCCACAGAATGTCTGCCCGTACTGCGACTTTCCGGAGGTCAGTGAAATCCGCATCCGCCAGGAGCAGTTGGATGTCTTCAGGCATCTGTTCCAAGAATGCCTGCTCAAACATGATGCTGAGCTGCACATCTCCCAGGAGGGCCAGCATCTCATTGATGAGTGCTGACGGGGATCTGTCTCCAAGCCCATCCAGGTGGAGCAAACATGCTCCTCGCTTTTGCCGCGAGAGTCCAAACGTCTCAGTTAATAGCTCTTTGAAGGCAGTGTAAGTGCTTTCCGATGGTAGCCTGTGGATAAAGTTGGCCACTCTGCCTGCAGTTTGCAGATCCAGGGCACTGACCACATGGGTGGTCTCTGCTGCAATGCCCCGGATCTGGAACTGAGCCTCTGCCTGGTTGAACCACACACCGCGTCAAACTGTCCAGAAGGTCAGGAGCTTTTGCTTCGTTCTCCATCATTAGGTTTAGATTCCTTCTAAACCGTTGGGGTGACTAATTGTAGCTGACCACTACAAAGAAACACACACATTCGCAATGTGGGAGATTAAACTCTGAGATTTATTGAGGCTGGACAGGCTTCTTTTACACAGTTGGAATTCCTGCCATTTGTTTGATTGGCTGACATCAGTCTATGAATAACAACAGCAGGTGGGAACATTCTTGCATGTGAATACTCTTCTTCCCCAGCCTGTTATTGATCTGTTAGCTGGGCTGCTTGGCCAGCACCATTTTGGGGCTGCTGGTCTTGTACTGCTCCAGCTTTTACCCACACCGGTTCGTTGTCTTGGGAGTCGCTTTAGTGATCTCTGTCCGTGTCTGCTGCCGCACGATGTGCCGGCCCAATCTCTGCAATTGTGGGCTGCCACAGTGTATCATTTTGTATCATTTTTATTGTTTTGTACTTTTGGATAAATGATTAATTTTTGTATTTGATGCATATGGAAAATAAAATTTAAAAAAAGATTATTAAAAGACCTTTATTACAGCCACTACCTGCCATTTTGTAATCTGGCTCTCCTAGAGCAGTGAGGGGCTAATTATCACTTGGAGGTAGCACATGCCACTTGATGGTGAGCTGGGATTTAAATAAACCAGATAAAATATTTTCAAGACAACGAAAAGACAAAATATGCCTTTTTAATAAATCTGAATGAATGGTCCAGCGGTGATGTTGCACACATCCCTTTCTCTGTGATTGGTCTAAACAAACTGACATCCACTGCAGCATCTGGTCCTCTTAAGTGGATGATGTCATTGCTCCGTTGCCTTGGCAGCAGCAATTAAATTATTCACAGCGGATAATAGGAGTGAACAAAAACAGCAAAAATATCGCTCCCATCTGTTTCCGGAAGGACACATTTGCCAGAATATCACAGCTCCTCAAAGGTAATCCCTGTCTCACTGACGCAGTGCAAAGAGGTTAACGCTCACGTAATTACATCGTACAGTGAGTGAAACAGGCTGTTTTTTTAAAAAAACATAGTAGTAACTGCTTTAAGTAAATGATTTGGAAAGAAATGTATTGGTTAAATTTAACTGTTATGGTTATTTGGTAATAATTAACATACTAATGCTTTTACATAAACTATCATTTCAATATGACACACTATATTTTCTTTCGTACAGGGCTGTTCTTTGCTCTATTTGATTTCATTTCAGATGCATGTCGGAAATGCAACAATTCTCCGACTGACAGTTTATTTTGTTTCCCTCTGTAGGTTGCCATGTATTTATCATCAGCTTTCATGTTGAGGACTGCTTTGCTGACCCTGTTTGGTTTGACAGTGGCTTCAGGTCACAGCTCCCAGGATGCAGGCGAGGTGACTGAAGCAGACATCCAGCGGCTGCTACATGGAGTCATGGAACAGTTGGGCATCGCTCGGCCTCGCGTCGAGTACCCAGCTCACCAAGCCACAAATCTGGTTGGGCCACAGAGCATTGAAGGTAAAGGGCACTGGCCATAGACGTGGCTGGGGAGCACAGAGGTTTTAGTTTATTAGGATTTATAAAAGTAAATAGAATATTGAGCTCTGCAGCCTAGAACCAGGCCCTTCAGCCCAACTCATTCTTGCCAGCAAAGTTGGTTTTCAGTGCTGGTCCCATTGCCTGTGTTTGGCCCATATCTCTCCAAGTCTTTCCTACCCACGTACCTCTCCAAACATCCTTTCAGTGTTACAGCCTCTCCATCATTCTCTGGCAGCTCCTTCCACAGACTCACCACATTCTGTAAAGATTTGACTCTTGTGTATCCGTGGGAGTCGTTGACTACATCCGGAACTCCCGTTACAGCCTTCTCTACATTGGAGAGACTGGGCGCAGACTGGGAGATCACTTAACGAAGCACCATTGCTCTGTCCACATCAATACAGGGATCTCCCAGTGGCCAACCATTTCAATTCTGTGCACCACTCCTGCACTGACATGTTTGTCCATGACCTCATGTCCTGCCAAACCAAGACCACCCATAAATTGGAGGAGTAACACCTAATTTTCCGTCTTGGCACTCTTCGTCCGGATGACATTAACATAGACCTCCAGTTTCTGCTAGCCTATTCCACATTCTTCCTCTCTCTTCTCCATTCCTCCAGCTCTCCACCCCCTTCCCTCTCCTTTTCCAGAGCCATCTCCCCACCCCTTGTTTTCTGGTGTGCCCTCCCTCCTTTCTCTACCTATTACCTCCTGCCTGTGGGATTGTGCACCTTCTGCTGCCCCTCCCTCCACCACCATTTTGTTCAGGCATCTGTCTACATTTTACTCCTACCTTGATGAAGGGCTTAAGCCCAAAACATTGGTCATGCATTTTTATCTTTGCTATATAAAGTGCACTGTTTGACCAGTTGAGTTTCTCCAGCATTGTGTTTTTACTTCATTCACGATGTCTGCAGACTTTGGTGTTTCTCCCTTAAACTTTAACCCCTTCACCGTAATCTATGGTTTTGAATTTTAGATTCCCCACACAGAAATGACTGTGAATCTAACATCAGATAGAAATTAGCCATTTTTTAATATATTCAAAAGAAACCTGGTTACCTTAAAGCCGGAAAGGATACCAAATCTTCTATTTCAAATTCAGCTGAAATATTGAGATGGGTGCTCCATGGCAACACCACTCTGTGATACTCTGTACACAAAACTGTACAGTTCTGGTCTTTGTATAACTTTAGCACTCACATTTCACATTTCACCTCTATTCGTCTTCTGATCAATTGGATAGGTTATTAGCTGGCATAGTTATCTGTTCCCTTCCAAAAGAAACAAAGAATTAAAAAATCAGATCAACCTAGGACTCCAAAGGAGGCCTCTTGGAATTTTATCCATGCTGAGCAAAACAGGACAAAAGTTAATTAATATTCTGGATCTTTGTATTGATGAGTAAATGCTGTCAGCAGGTAACAACACAATGAGCAGCACTTTGGGCACAGATGTTGGGACTGTGTTGACAGTGAGATTGTCAATACTTTCCATACACCGCACCACTATGCAGACTTCTCCTGCACCAATGATGTGTCGAGATTCAACTAGTTGTGACATGAAGCACCTAAAAATGCTAACCCTTGCATAAGGTTAGTTCATTAACAGTGCAATGAGATATAATTATTCATTGGTCCTAGGAATCAAATTTTATGAATGAATTATCATTCTCTCCGATAACTTTTTAAATTCATTAATGGAGCTTGGGCATTGCTGGGAAAGCCAGCATTTATTGAGCATCCCCAATTGCCCTTAGAAAGGTGGTGATGTGCAACCTTCTTGAATAGCTGACCATGAAATTAAAGCTCATGATTAAAGTCTGAATGAGTGTGGATTGTGGTTAAATTGTTCTTAAGCCACTAGAAGATATTTATTCCCCAAATTATATCCACACAGCTGGGGTCATTTTCCTTTCTGCATCTGTGGATGAGCAGCTCCATGGGTCATTAAAGCTGAAATGTACCCTCCTCATTTGTCCCTCTGCTGGCTAAATTTGTAGATGGTCTCTTTCAACAGGGCACAGGCACGATTTCAGTGCCAGCCATGCTTAGTGAGAGGCGGTTGCCTTCTGGAAGGATATAATGATATCAACTCTCGTTAGAGACAAATACATAATATTTAGGTTGATACTTCATGCAGGATTGAAATAGAGGTTCTGCCTCAGAGAATGTTGCCTCTTCAATGGAACATTAAAGCAAGGATCCAGATTAGGGATATATAAAACATCTTGAGGACTCGTACAGTCAAACAGCACTGAAATGAGTGTTACAGGCCACTCTATCCATGCTGACCAATGTTTATCCTGTATGGTTTGTAAACATCTGTGCTTTGGTAATTCAAGCACTCACCTAGACACCTTTTATATGTTGTGGAGTTTCTGCCCCCATATACCTGCTGGGCAATGTATTCCAGACTCCAACCACTCTCTGGGAGGAAAATAATACTTTGTTTGATCCCTTCTAAACCTCTCACCCCTTACTCAAGACCCTTTATGCCACTTTTTAGAAGGAAAAATGTGTTATTATTGACCCTACTGATACCCCTCAATATTTTGTATACTTCCAGCAGGTTCCCCTTCAACCTTCTCCACTCGAAATAAAACAACTCCAGTCCAGCTCGGCAATCACGTCCATTCTAAAATGGGTTCACATTAAACCGCCACTGACCCAATCAATGTTTCATATCCTAGCACTATTTTGAACGGTATTCAAATAGACCAATGTTTATCTCCCCAGGCAACATTGCTAAAACCAAAGTGTATTTCTTGGAGTTTTTGGAGAATGAGGAGTAATCTTACTGAAACACCTTAGATCCTAATGAGGATTGATGTTGTGATATTTCCACCTATGGGAGAGTCTTGGGCAAAGGGACAGAGTTACAAGGAAAGGGTCATTTAAAAGTAAGGTGCATCAGAAGTTCTTACAGAGGTTGCGAGAAGGGCACCTTTAAAAGATCCATGGCTATGGTGGAGGCCCTAACAATAAATGTCTACATGAATGAGAGGAGGGATAAGTGCTTTTTTGGGGCCAATTTATTTCATTCAATTAGATCTTTTTGTTTTAGTGAAGCTTTGTAATGTCAATGCACTTTCATTGAAATGGCTCCGACAATGCAGTTCCTCCTTCAATTATTGTTAGACTAAGCCTCAGTGAAGAGTCTTGGCATTTAAATTTATGGTAGTGAAGTAGATTCCAGTATTCTGGCTCAGATGAAGCAAATTCATTCTAATGACTCAGCTTTATACTGTTTTAGCAAATTTATAAATTGCCTTCTGGAATGTGTGTTGGTGATGTTTCATGACTCCTGTCTGATGTGGCAATGTCTCTGTGTTGTACTGTCCAGTTTCCATTACTTCATTTCTGGGATGGGATGGCTATATTCTATTGTCCATCCCACTGGAACTTGCAAATTATTGACACTTTTACCATGATGAAAACTGAATGCATTTCCAAGTTGCCTAGAAGATTACAGGAATATTTCCTGTTGTCCATTTTATGATTCAAATTGATGAGTGTTTATACAAGCACTAAATTCTAGTTTTATGCTGAAACAGGTTATAATTTCTGTATTGCATCACAAGAGATTTTCTCTCACTAAATGAATAGAAAAGAATTGTAACTCTAAATAATATACATCGTGACAAGACATCTGTTATGACATTTTTTTTTCTTCTTTTACACCTAAATGTTTCGGTTGATTTTTAACAGGAAAATACACATAATAACTTTATAATGCTTGTTAGTTTTGATAAGAAAGGCCTTATTCATTTTTTTGACCACTGGAACCTTTTCTAGGGAAGGGGTGACCTGTACAAGTGTGATGGGTGCACCTGAACTTGAGGGGAACCCATATCCTGGCAGGGAGGTTGGCTAATGCTTTTGGGAAGGGGAGAGGTTTAAAAAAGATTTGCAGGGAGTGGGAACCAAAGAGAAGAGGCAGAGGCAGTTAGCACACAAGTGGGGACAGCTAGCAAAGAGTTGGTGTGGAAGGACAGGCAGATAGGGCAAAATTGCAGCCAGTGGGATGAGTTACAACAGAGTCAAAAATAACAAATAAAGGGCCAACTTTTTTATGTTTAAATTCACGCAGCATAAGAAACAAAATTGTAGAAGGAAGAAATAGAAAAATAGTACAGCTACACATTGGCAGGTATGACGTTGTGGCCATCATGGAATTGTGGCTAAAGGATGGATATCATTGGGAGCTGGATGTCCAATGTATCACAAGGATGGGCAGGTTAGCAGAAGGGGTGGCATGGCTCTGTTGGTGAGGAACAACATTAAATTATAAGAAAGAGGTGACATAGGATCAGAAGATATAGAATTATTGTGGGTTGAGTTAAGAAATGGTAAGAGTAAAAAGTCACTGTTCGCTGTTATTTACACACCTCCAAACAGTACCTGGGATGTGCACAACAAATTACACCAGCAAATAGAAAAGACATGAAAAGGAACCATTAGGGGGCAGTGATCACAAAATGAGCGAGTTCAATTTGAGATTTAACAAAGAGAAACTAAACTCAGATGTGTTAAGAGTTTCAGTGAAGTGAAGGGAATTAGAATGGCACGAGAGAGAAACTGGCCAAATTAGATTGGAAGGGGACACGAGTAGGGAAGACAGCAGAGCAGCAATGGACGGAGTTTCTGCAACAAATGGGGCAGGTGCAGGATAACTACATACCAAGAAAGAAGGAATATTCAAATGGAAAAATGTCACAACTGTGCCTGACCAGAAAAGTCAAAGTCAACGTGAAAGCAAAAGAGAAGGGATACAAAGAATCAAACATTAATGGGGAGATGGAGGATTGGGAAGTTTTTAGAAGATAACTAAAAAAACTCATGAGGGAAAGATGAAGTATGAAAGTAGGCTAGCAAATACAATAATATCAAAGAGGATATATCTTTGTTTTCTTTTTTCTTTCTCTTTGGCTTGGCTTCGCGGATGAAGATTTATGGAGGGGTAAGGTCCACGTCAGCTGCAGGCTCGTTTGTGGCTGACAAGTCCGATGCGGGACAGGCAGACACAGTTGCAGCGGTTGCAAGGGAAAATTGGTGGGTTGGGGTTGGGTGTTGGGTTTTTCCTCTTTTGTCTTTTGTCAGTGAGGTGAGCTCTGCGGTCTTCTTCAAAGGAGGTTGCTGCCTGCCGAACTGTGAGGCGCCAAGATGCACGGTTTGAGGCGATATCAGCCCACTGGCGGTGGTCAATGTGGCAGGCACCAAGAGATTTCTTTAGGCAGTCCTTGTACCTCTTCTTTGGTGCACCTCTGTCACGGTGGCCAGTGGAGAGCTTGCCATATAACACGATCTTGGGAAGGCCATGGTCCTCCATTCTGGAGATGTGACCTACCCAGTGCAGTTGGATCTTCAGCAGCGTGGATTCGAAGCTGTCGGCCTCTGCCATCTCGAGTACTTCGATGTTAGGGATGTTCATGTATTTAACAAATGAAATCCACTTTAAAACTAAATTCAAATATTAAAATCATATATCAACCACATATCTGTTATACAAAAAAATCATAATTAATAATACATAAATAAAGAATTTCCATAAATACCAAGTTTCCTTTATAATTCATCGAGAGAACAAAAACATCCCTTAGAAAAACAATCAGATAAACTTTTTATTCCCTTCCCCTCCCCTTATATAAAAAAGAAAAAAAAGTTCAAACTCTTATAAAATTCTCCATATTCTTCATTTATAACATCTTCAAAATTCTCTATCGAAATTAACTTAATTTTATTAAACTCTTCTCCCTTAATGTATTTGTACTTAATTTTCTTCTTCTTCTTATCATCTTTCCTTCATCTTCCTCTTCATCTAATTCAACATCCTCAATTTGACTTATTATCTTCTGTGACATCATCCTCTTAAAAAAGAAAGAAAAAAGAGAAAACCCCCCACCCCCCAAAAAAAGAGAAAAAAAAGGAGAGAAAAAAACCTCCTAATTCCCTCTCAATTACAATCAGAAAACAAAAAGAGTTAAAATAAATTATTTATTTTTTAAAAAATAAAATAAAAAAAACCTTCACTTCTTCACCCAAAAATTAAAAAGAAAAAAAAACAGGTCGGAGGTCACAACTACCTCCTCCTGTTTAAACCGCCCAAAGCGGTAACTCTCCCAAAATATTGGGTGTGAGATAACTCACAGGTAGCTGATGACTTCAGGAAACTAGTGCCCACCCAGTTCCCTCTCCCAACTCCCATTTCATTAAACTACCATCATTATTTAAACTATTTAAACTCTTCTCAAAAAAAAGATAAAAGAGTTATTTTTTTAAATCAACGTTACCACTTCGGTCACCATTGCTTCCATTTCTTTTAAAAATCTGGATCCCACCTTACATCTCTACTCTCTTTGGACCTTAAAGGACTACATCGTTCCTGAAACTGCATGATTGGTAGAGACTGAGCAAAGTCCATAACCTCTTTAGGATTGTCAAAGAACTTTGGCTAATTTCCATCCTAAAAAATCTTCAGTACCGCAGAATACCTAAATGTTGCCTTATGTCAGGCAGGAGTCACGCGATGGAGTAGTGGCCGGACGGTGAACTCCAGCCCTCTCCAGAAAAGTCGGGAAAAACAAGAGAAAACACAAAGGCACAGAAATAAAAGTTACAGAAAAGTGAGTATAAAGGTGGAAAGAAGATGGCGACAAAAAAAGAAAAGTCGAAAGCAACGGTAAGAAGAGAGGAAGAGAAGACAAAGGAGGGAAAAGGTGAAGGCCTTACCTGTCCGAAGAGGCCCGCGGCGGAGAGAGAAACCCGCTCCCGCAGGTCGGTAAATAATGGACTACAAAAATGGCTCGCAGAGCCGAACAAAAGTGCGCAACCGCGCATGCGCGAAGTTTCGCGCATGCGCGATGCGAATGGAAAAAAAACACACCGACGGGAGGGGGGACCAGCTGGGGAGTCGATCTCCACAGCCGGCAACGACAGCTGCAGAACACCTGCAGCAAGAAGAGACCACAGAAGACAATAGAAACAAGAAAGAAGAGGAGGAAAGGGCAACAAAGAAACAACAGATGGTCAACCCAGAGGAAGAAGAAGAGGAAGAGTATGGTGAAATAGAAGAAGAAAAGATAGGCAAGGTAAAGGATATACTTGCTCTTATTAAAGGATACATGGAGTCATTTAAAGAATGGCAAACACAGGAATTTAAGGATTTAAGAAAAAGAATAAACAACACAGAGGAGAAAATAATTAAAATGGAGATGACCTTAACAGAAATGGGAAAAAAAATGGACAAGATGGAAGAGCGGGCAGTAGCAGCAGAAATGGAGGTAGAAGACTTAAAAAAGAAATTGGAGAAATCTAATAAAAAAACTAAAGAGACACAAGAACTACTAGCTCAAAAAATAGATACAATGGAAAACCATAACAGAAGAAATAACATAAAGATAGTGGGCCTTAAGGAAGATGAAGAAGGCAAGAATATGAGGGAGTTTATAAAAGAGTGGATCCCTAAGACCCTAGGATGTCCAGAACTACAGCATGAAATGGAAATAGAAAGGGCACATAGAGTATTGGCCTCTAAACCACAACCACAACAAAAACCAAGATCTATTGTAGTAAAATTCCTAAGATATACTACAAGAGAAAAGGTACTGGAGAAGACAATGGAAAAAGTAAGAGAGGGCAACAAACCACTGGAGTATAAAGGGCAAAAAATCTTCATTTATCCAGATATAAGTTTTGAACTCCTAAAGAAGAGAAAAGAGTTCAATACAGCAAAGGCGATTTTATGGAAGAAAGGGTATAAATTTATACTAAAGCATCCAGCGGTATTGAAAATATTTATTCCAGGACAACAAAACAGACTATTCTCGGATCCAGAAGAAGCACGAAAATTTGCAGAACAATTACAAAAATAGACTGAGGGAGGAAGACGGGTAATGAGAGTTAAAATGATCACGACTGATATGTATGTGGGTAAAGACAAAAATAGACTGAGGGATGAAGACGGGTAATGAGAGTAAAAATGATCACGATTGATATGTATGCAGGTAAAGAGGTATAAGAGTGAATAGAGACAATGAGCATACATGAATGTATCTGTACTTAGAGGAAAATATGGATAGTATAGACAAGAATTAATAAGGGAAGGTAATGGAATAGAGAGAATAAGGAGGGAATTAAAAGAGGGACCTTTGTGACATATGAAAAGTGAAATCTTTTCTGGGGGAGGCGGGGTGGGGGGAAATAGCGGTCACTGCAAAATCAGTTGACGCTTGCGAGTGGATTCGCAAATCCAAATGGAGAGGGGAGATGTGGTTGTCCGACAAGGGATAAAGGACAACTCAGGAGGTGAAGGGGAGATTGGGGATAAATAAGATAGAAATAGGAGAATAAGGAAAATGTTAGATGTTGTAGGAATGTTGTCTTATAAAGAGTTGAAAATAAGAAAACAGAAATGGAAAAGGAGGAAAGGTAATGATGGAAAAACGGAAAGAGAAGATAAACAAAATATAAAAGGGCTACGCTGAACTATATGTCTTTAAATATTAATGGAATACATAACCAAATTAAAAGGAAGAAACTACCAAATTTAAATGAATAAATGTATTCCATTAGAAAAAATAACATATTGGTTAAGAAATAACATAGAAATATTCGAACAAGTATAGGAGCCTTACATTAAATACAATAGCGAAAACCTACCGGGGACAAACATTACCTAAGTTGATGGAAGGAGAAGGAAAGAAAAGAATGGACTCAGTAGAATTTCTGGTGTAATTTTGTTGAATGACAACATTGTCTGACTGGCTTAATGCAACCTAGATTGTATACCTAAAATGGATGAGAGGGGGGGGTGGGGGGGTGGTTTGGGAGGAAAGGGGGGGGGGGAGAAAAAGTCACTGTATATGTGTGAAAAGAAATAGTGTATATCATGGCTAATGTGATTTATGGTGTGAAAAATAAAAAAATTAAAAAAAAATAAAAAAAAAATAATAAAATTAAAAAAAAAAAAAATGTTGCCTTATGTCTTTTTTTTCCACAACCGTTCTTTCACAGAATTAAATTCGCGTCGTTGAAACATAATTTCTTGACTCAAATCTTGATAGAAGAAAACAGGATTATTCTGAACCATCAAAGGAGATCTATTTTGCTGGGCATTTCTAGTAACCGTACGTAAAATTGTCTCTCTGTCACAATAGTTTAAACAACGGATCAAAACAGATCTTGGATTCTGTCCTGAAAAAGATTTTCTTCTTAAAACTCTATAAGCACGTTCCAGTATTAAACCTTCAGGGAATTTATCCTGTCCTAACACTCGTGGAATCCATTCAGTAAAAAATTTTCTTGGATCTGGTCCTTCTATGCCTTCTGGCAAACCAACAATTTTCACGTTATTCTGTCTAGATTGATTCTCCAAATAATCAACCTTTTTTGCTAAATTTTTATTTTGGATCTGCAATGTTTCAATTATTCTATTTTCATCTTGCAGTTGATCCTGTGCATCGACTAAACCTTGATCACACATTTCAAATCTTTCAATGGTTTCAAGCTTAAAAGCTCCATTAATGACTTCCGTCATCGCATTAATCTTAGAAATAAACAGGTTCACAAAATTAGCTAAGTGACTCGATACAGAATATATCTTATCTTCAAGATCCTTAACAGACATTTCAACAGAAGTAGATTCAGGCATAATGGGGTCTTGCTGTTCCTTAGAGACCACGGGATCTTCTGTCCCTTCCCTTAATTTAGTATCTTTTCTAGCAGTTTGACTTCGTATAAAAATCCCTCTCAAAGTCCCCCCAGCAATGCCAGGAGACTGAAGATCAGAGTTATCTTTAAGACAAATCTCTTTAATCATCTTCACTGAATCGATGTCTGGAAAAACCATTGTAATTGAAGATGCATTTTGCAGCGCCACCACTGTAGCAGTCGAATGACATCTCTTTAACTCTCCAGCTGGTGGCGCCCCAGCTGATTCAACTGTCAAAGACTGAGTAACAGCACTCACAGTGGCCGTTGTGTGAAATACTGGCACCCGTCCAGCTCCTTGGTCTGAAAGCTGTTGACTGCGACCTTCAAAGAGCCTCACCGGCTTAAAACGGAACTTCAATGCCAAACTCTGCACGTCCTCCTCTGGATCCATTCTACGCTGAGTCCTGGCTTCTTGTAAACACGTAGGCTCAGACAATTTCGGAAAATGTAGTTTTTTAACAATCTGTTGATGTTTTCTTTTACCTCTTTTTTTGCATATAAACCATTAGGCACTAATCCAACACCTCTTATTATTTATAAACTTTTAAAAGAACTTTAACGGGCACTTAAAGACAAAACAATAAATCAGTCAGGAGAGGTCTGGAAGGCACGTCTGTTCCCTACGCCATCTTGCCACGCCCTGCCTTGACGAGTCTGTTGTCTATCTCATTGTCGATCCTTGCATCCGATGAAATGGTGCAGCCAAGATAGGTAAACTGGTTGACCGTTTTGAGTTTTGTGTGCCCGATGGAGATGTGGGGTGGGGGGGGGGGGGGTGGCTGGCTGATGGAGGACCTCAGTATTCTTCAGGCTGACTTCCAGGCCAAACATTTTGGCAGTTTCCGCAAAACAGGACGTCAAGCGCTGAAGAGCTGGGTCTGAATGGGCAACTAAAGTGGCATCGTCTGCAAAGAGTAGTTCACGGACAAGTTGTATATAAAGAGTAAAAGAGGGGAGAGTAGATAATGATAGATTATAGCATAGATTGTATGGATTTGCTTTTCTTTCTATAAATTTCAGCAGCAAGAAATGGCTTAAAAAGAATATTTTTTAATGGGAAAATACTAGAGTCTGTTAAAGATATCAGTGATTGTTTTTAAAAAGGAAGAGAACTTGAATTTAGAGCAGTGTTCACAAAAGGCAGAGGAAAAATATTAAGTTGGGACAAGTGTAGGGAAAGATGCGGCAACTGTGGAAAAGGGAAAAAAATTGTAGAAGGAAGAAATAGAAAGAAAAATGGGACAAGGTCCAGACAAAAGTGTTTATGGGCCAGCTATTCAAGCAATGTAAAAAATCTAAGAAAATTATGTTACGCATTAACCAAATGTTTGGGTGGAGAATGTTGGCCAATGGAGGAAACATGGGATGTTCAACAATGTGAAACTCCAATTGTTGTGGAGAAAAAAAAATGTGGGATCAAAATGGAAGAAATTAATAAATGTATGAGACCAGGAGGCAAAAAGAAGGTGGAATGATAAAATGCTGGTGTGTTGGAAGGACAATGGATGTAAGAAAGGGATAGAGCAGTGGTTCTCAACCTTTTTCTTTCCACTCACATACAACTTTGAGCATTCCCTCTGCCCTAGGTGTTCAGTAATTAGTAAGGGATTGGTTAAGGTGGTATGTGGGTGGAAAGAAAAAGTTTGAAAATCATTGTTTTAATCTTACCTAATTGACTCATTATGTGCACAGTTTCATAACTCCAGAGGAAATAGGCCAGTAACAAATTTTCTCAAGCAAAATATTTCAGTAACAATTGGGTCTAGAGCAGTGATTCTCAACCCTCCCTTCCAACTCACATATGGCCTTAAGCAATATCTTACTAATCACAGAGCACTGATCTCATTTGAAGTGCTAGAGCTCTGCTCAAGCGGACAGTCCAGGCTCCGAGTGCCTTTGCAAAATCTTTGAAGAATGCCTATAAGGACTTCACAAGTAGGTGTTAATTGGACATGCTGTGGAGTAATGAAATATTGTGGGTTTTTTTCTCAGAGAGAGAGAGAGAGAGAGAGAGAGAGAGAGAGAGAAGGCACTTTCAGGTGGCCAATTGCCCCACTTGTAAAGCCACATATTTTGGCAATATGTGCTGTTGGGAGGCCACATGAATTTTCAGGAGGCGCTTGCAAGGCGAACTTTGTAACCCTCTTCCGAGAGGGATAATCGCCGCTCCTCTCCTAGCTGTCTCTTCCCCGCCACAGAACATCGGGGCAGGAGCAGCTGGCTGGACTGTCAGCACGGGGACTGCGGGGCTAGAGCGGCCGGCGGGGAGAACGGGGGTTGGAGCGGTTGGTGGGGGAGAACAGGGCTGGAGCGGCCAGAGGGAGAGAAGGGGGGCTGGAACTGCCGGCGGGGGAGAAGGGGGCTGAAGTGGCCAGTGGGGGAGAATGGGACTGGAGTGGCCGGAGTGGGCGAAGGGGGCTGGAGCGGCCGACAGGGGAGAAGGAAGCTGGCCAAAACAATGCCAGTACCTGATTTGAGCACCATTCTCACCCGCCAGCTGCTCCAGCCCCCTTCTCCCCCGCCAGCTGCTCCAGCCCCTTCTCCCCCGCCGGCTGCTCCAGCCCCCTTCTCCCCTGCCGGCTGCTTCAGCCCTCTTCTCCCCCTGCCGGCTTCTCCAGCCCCCTTCCCCCCCTCCTGGCTGCTCCAGCCCCCTTCTCCCCCGCCGGCCACCCCAGCCCCCTTTTTCCCCGCCGGCCGCACCAGCCCCCCTCTCCCCCACTGGCCACCCCAGCCTCCCTCTCCCCCGCTGGCCACTCCAGCCCCCTTCTCCCCTGCCAGGTGGCAGAGCAATCAGTGTGGGGACATTCCTCGGGGGATGTCCCCGTGCTGACAGCCAGCCATCCTAACTTGATAGCTCAAGGGACAGGAGCCGGAGTGTGCTCAGATGCGCATCCCAGTGCAGCTGTCCTTTCAGGTGGCCAGCACTGCGCTTTTAGCGCTGCCACCTGAACGGCAAATCAAAGAGCCACTTTCTCTTCTTCAGGTGCATTCTTAGCAGAGAATCCACCTGAAGAAGCCTAATGAGAGAGAGAGAATGAGAATGAGAATTCAGTTCTAAAGTTCAGCAGCAGCAGCTGGGACTGGAACAGGACAAGCTGGCAAGCTTGTGGAAAACCCCCATTTTGAAGATGGGTTGTGAATTCTTAGTTCAACCTGGTCCAAGCCCTTGTGGTCCATACAAGAAGAGATGACCACTGAAATTCCACATCTTTTCAGCAACTCTCTGATGTTTGCTGTGTAGTCTGGCATATGTGGTACGAAGGAAGTCATGTATTCAACCAGCCCAAGGAAACTTCTGAGTTCCTTTCTGTCCTTTGGGTGCTCCATCTCGGCAATGGCTTTAATCTTCTCTGGGCTTGAATTTACCCCATCAAGAGTGTACACCATTCCGAAGGATTGGCATTCCTTCTCTTTTATAATGCATTTGTCTGCATTAAATTTAATTCCAGCTCCTCTTGGTTCTCTCCGTGGCCTCATGTTGATGAAGATCATGAGCTTTTCCATCTCTGACAAAAACCTGGATGTCGTCCGCAATGCCAGCAGTACCTTTACACCCTCTGCAGGCCTCATCAATCTTCATTTGCAACACATCCTGGCTCACCAGGTCAAAAGGTAGTTGCAGTAACTTGTAATGACCAAATGGAGTATTGAACATTGTTAGTAGTGTTGATTCCTCATCTAGTTTCACACTCCAGTATCCATTCTTAGCATCTAGCTTGCTAAAGATTTTGGATCCTGTTAGTTCCACTGCGATGTCTTCTAGTGCTGGTATTGGGTAGTGATTCCTTTTTATTGTTTGATTTAAGTCTTTAGGGTCAGACATATTCTCAAGTGGTTTTTCTTTGACCACTATGGAATTGACCCAGTCAGTCGGCTCAGTCACTTTGGCTGTGACTTCCATCCTTTTAATGTCCTTTAGTTCTTGCTCCAGTGATTTACAATCAATTATATGGTTTTATTCTTGTTCTCTTATACCGCTGCCACCATGCTATGTCTCTGTGTTACTTGGGAGGCTTCTTAAATAACTTAGAGATGCAAGATTCAAATACCAGAAGAGACTTTACTTACTGACGTCTTTCACCATCTCAGGAAACTGTTCACACATATCTACATATATATATATATATATACGCCCCATAGTAGTGCACTACAGTTACTGCAGTGAGAAGGGTGTATTCGTGTTTACAAAATAGTTCACATTATCCATATTTTCTGTTATTAACTTAAATAAAGTCCTTCATTATCCTCTCTCTAATTGAATTCAATCCCATTCAGATCCAAGAGCTGGTACTGTCTCCTTCGAAGAATGATTTTAAAAAACTTGTGTGTGCTGATACATAATACTTCTTAAAAATCTGGGATCATAAATCCTCCCAGTTTATAATCCTATACTAGCTTTTCTCATGGAATTCTTGGCACTTTGTTATTCCATAGGAATTTCCTTATAATTACTTAATAATTTAAAGAAATTTTTTGGTAGTGCAATAGGCATCAATTGAAAAAGATACTGTTGGTATCATTTTAATACAATTTACTCTTCCCACTAAAGTAATTGGCAGGTCTTTCCATTTCTGTCAATCTTTATCTTTTTTTTCTAATCAAGGAGTGTAATTAAATTTATATAAGTTGTGTAAATTATTGTCGGTCATTATTCCTAAATATAACCTGATATTCTTCCATATTTTTCTAATATTGTTTGTAATTTTATCAATGATTCAGCTGGGTCAGAAATATTAGCACATCTTCAGCAAAAAGCTAATCTCTACCAGCGGTTCAATCACAAGGATAAAAAGCACTGGGGACAGAGAACACCCCAGTCTACTCTATCTATTCAAGGGAAAAACAGCTGACATCTGATTATTAGTTATGATTTTGGCTTGTGTTTTTTGATAAAGTTTTTATCCAATTTATAAATGTTGGTGCCCATCTGGTTCAGCTGGACACGGGACAGGGGAGCATGTTGTAGACCCTAGAGCAGGGGTGTCAAACTCAAATTCACGGAGGGCCAAAATTAAAAACTTGGACTAAGTCGAGGGTCGAACTAAATATTTATTGAAAATTTTCAACAACATCTGCATGTTTTCTCTTCTTTCAACATATGTAATGTTAAACTTTTTCTTATTAAAATAAATGTTTAATAATAGTTTTGGATAAACTCTTTCCAGAAGCATTAACAAATGAGAAATAAAATATTCAATAAATAATATTTCTCTATAGAGGATTTGTCAAATGTTGCTAGTGTGCTGTCGAATAGTAAAATCTGAGGGCTATTGAGAATGTGGGAGAATAACATGATTCCTGAAACAATCAAATGGGTGACTGATTGTGGGCATGAACTCTAGCAGGTTTATTTGCCATGCCCTTTTTCCATTGGTACAGATATCCTTTGATTTACACACTTTTCAAGTTTTATGCCTAATGAGCTTGTATCCAGGTGCAGGACCATTTTTAACCAGGAATATATTTATCACTGTGACATGAAACTATTGGAAGATCATTTTATCCTGAGATTAAAGTTCATAATCCTTACTCAGGCCTGTGTGCGGGAGGGCGGAGTTTGCGGGCGATCGGGTTGGATGACAGTGTGGGGACATCGGCTCTCGCTGCAGGGCGGCATCTCAGCGGATCAGCGGCCCCGTCACTGTGAGTTGAGGGTCGGCCTGCGGCAGGGAGGGGGAGTGGGCAACGGTCCTGACGAAGTCAGGCCTGAGGCCTCCGGTTCCGGCGCTGGGAAGCGGCCTTGGCTTCCTCTGACACCGGCCAGGCCGCACTGCAGTAGGGGGGCGGGCGGGGGGACACGACAGTGCGGGGACATCGGCTCTCACTGCAGGGTGGCATCTTGGGGGATCAGCGGCCCCGTCACCGTGAGTCACGGGTCGGCCTGCGGCAGGGAGGGGGAGTGGGCAATGGTCCTGGCGAGGTCAGGCCCGAGGCCTCCAGTTCCGGGTGCTGGGAAGCGGCCTTGGCTTCCCCTGACACCGGCCAGGCCCCAAAACCAGAGTCCACGGTGAGACCCTGCAACGTAAACAAAGGAGGTGGGGGCAATTAGCGGGCTGACGCCAATGCATTCTGGGATTTGTTGTATTACTGTGCATGCGCTATACTGGCGCGGCGGCCAGCGGGCCACCTCTAATACATTTTTGAAATGATCTTGCGGGCCAAATATAATTATATCGCGGGCCAAATTTGGTCCGCGGGCCAGAGTTTGACATGTGTGCCTTAGAGCTTCTGTCCCAGATGCAGATCTACAACTTGTAGATCAGAATTGTGGGCAATCCCCAGACTGGCCATATCCACTTGGGGACAGGGATATACCGTACAATATAGTTCAATGGAGAATTACTCCTGTGGGTCAAGGTTGCCCTTGGCAGACCAGACCCCGACCTCCAATTAGTTATCCGCATTGCTCCTCCACACCACTGTCCCAGCATTTTCCCCATGTCTCAATGACAGTTGGGAAATGTTTCCAATGTGGACAATCTGGAGACTGGAAGAGGGATTGCCCATGGAACTCCCAGGATCCCCCAACCCAAAACTCGCAGGAATCGCAATTACCTTTGAGATCTCAATGGATGCAACAGCAAACCCCTTTTGCCATGGAAAATCCTTTCCAGTGATTAGGACCAGATAATTTATTCTCTGCCATGACCCCAGGCCATGATGAAGAACCTATGGCACATTTTAGGTGCAGGATCAGTTGCTTCCATTTATGATTGTTACCAGGGTAACATTACCAGCCCCACATCAGGAAGTTATGGATAGACTGAACCTTCTGCTCTCTGGCAGGACTAGATAACCTGCTAGAAGTACAGTTGGATCATAATATATAGTATGTAAAATCCCTTTTACAGTAATGAATAACCAGTACAATTTGGCAGGACTAATCTTTTGTGTACACTTCAGGTAGAAATTCAGTGCACAGACAATGGTCTGGTTATAAAAACAAAACCTGCTGTTCACCAAAAATTTTTAAACTTCCCTTTACCCTATGATGGTCTGTAAGCCTACAACCACACATCCTGACCTATCCCATGTACTGAATTGCAAGCCTAACTCCCTAATCCGCTTGTTATCCTCTGCTATGTTCCATCGGGAGCTAATCATGAATTTGAGGAATTTTATGCCCAATATAAGGAGACTCCCACAGAAATACAATTAATTGGTGAAATAGCGGGAATACATGGAAACACAATTAGCAGTAGTGGATCCACTTTTGTGGAAACAAATGGCCCTTGTTTCCCCCATGTCACTCTCCAGGTTACTAAAGGATACCGAGCAAAGGAATTAGGCTTTTTAGCTTACATGCTTGTACAAGTAGACCCACAGAGTTTTGACCTGCAAGAGTTCTGGAATGCAACTTTGCAGAACAATAATCTGTCGTCACACCAAAGTTATGCAAGAAACTGCCCCAGATTTATGGACAATTGTGAGGTTGGCCTAGCCACCATTCCCCCAATCCATATCTACATTAAACCAGGTGTAGATCTCTCCTCTGTTCCACAATATCCACTCTTACCCAAGGTGAAAGAAGGGTTAGACAGCTGATCATGTCCTTATTGCATCAGAATATAAGAGTACCTTGCCAGTCCCCTTGCAATGCTCCAATTTTCCTCGTCCCTAAGCCTGGAGTGGATGCTGATGCAAGATTTATGGAAAACCAATGAGATAATCCAACTAATGCATTCCATTGTTCCAAACCCCACCACTATCCTTAGCCAAATACTGCAGACTCCACAGTTTTCACTATTATAGACCTAAAGCATGCCTTTTTTGCAATCCCATTGCACCCATTCTCTCAGTATCTCTTTGCATTTACGTACGATGGCTCACGATAAACGTGCACTTGGCTACCACAGGGTTTTGTACACTCACTCACTATCTTTTCTCAAACGTTGCATAGTCAGCTGCAGTCTATTGTGCTTCCCGGGATTCAACCATCATACAATTTGTGGATGATCTATTATTGGCTAGCCTGACCATAAAGGAAAACACACAGGATATGCCTTTCCTCCTCAATGTACTGCACTCCTTTAGTTAAGTTATCCCATCCCATAAAGTTAAAGCTGGTCAGAAACAGGTAAAGTTTCTCAAAACTATTCTCAATACCATGGAACGTGCCCTCACCCTGGAATGAACATAACCACTTTTCCCCAACCAACTAAACGGAAACAAATGCACTCATTTTTTGGACTAGTTAATTATTACCGCCAATGGATTCCAAATATAACCACCATCTATTATCTCCATACACTTCATCAAGGGCTCCCCAAACCTATACGTTAATCCCAATCTTAATTTACCTTGCCCCAGCGATACAGCATTTTGAGGATACTGACCATCTTTTGGTACAGGATAGAGTAAAGAGCCAGTTCTGAGACTGAGCAGTTCATTATGATTCTCTTTCCCAATTATAAAGTGACTAAGACTGCTTGGGAACTGATTAATATGGTCAGTGCTCTAGAAAACCACATCAAGACTACTGCAAGGATTGGAGAAAATATGCAGACCCAAATTTCTGAACTCACTGCAGAGGTAGTAGCTATGCAAAGCATGGCTCTGCAGAATTGGATGGCCGCTTATCTGCTGTTGGCAGAAAAAGGTGGTATATGTGCCAAAGTAGGGCAGGATTGCTGCACCTACATCCATGATTCCTCTAAAATATCATCTATTTGGTGAATCACAGAAGAGAATGAATACGCGATGTCCAGAAAATAGGAGAACAGTTCCATAATTACTATCCCCTGGACCCATCTTGGTGGCCTTTCAAAGGATGGTGGATGACATTTATTCAGGGTCTGTGTGTCCTGGCTATTGTTTTATTAGTTGTGTTGATCTTGTGACTCTTTTGTATGATTTAGTTATGTTTAAAGGCCAAGCTATTCTAAAAACCAAATGTTATCATGGAATGATTAAAAAAAAAGGGAATAATAGATTATAGCATAGATTGCTTATTTTCTTTCTATGAATTTCACCAGCAAGAAAAAGCTTAAAAAATTTTTTTAAGGGAAAATACAAGAGTCTGTTAAAGAAATTATTTTCTTTTAGTAGTGAAGCAGCAAGATATGAGAACCAAGGCCATGCTGTACTTGAAACTCATGCTAGATGATTTGCTGAAGTCTGCAGATCACAGGTCATGTGAATAGTCACGAACAGTCTGTAAAATTGGAAGCAAAACCATATACAAAGGCTTGTGCCCATCTGCATTTGGGCTTTCTTGCGGAAAGACCCTATTGTAGGTTGCAACACGTCTTCTCATATATCGGAACATCTGCTTCGCAAATCTAATAATGTTGTGTTGTACCCACATTATTTGTCATACACAAAGTGCTCAGAAAGCTAAATGTACTAAGGGTGGATGGGTCTCACATACCATATGGATTACACCCTCAGGTTCTGAAAGAATTAGTAACAGAGATTGTGGAGGAATTGCAAATTATTTTTCAGGATTCATTAGATTCTGGTATGGTCCCACAATTCAAGAAGGCGGGCGGGGGGGAGGCAGCAGAAAGGAAATTATAGACTGGTTATTCTGATGTTAGTGGTTGGGAAGATGTTGGAGATGATTGTCAAGGATGAGGTACAGAATGTAAAGGTTAAAACCTGTGTTTATGATTGATGTTTTTTTTTGTACTTTTCTTTTAAGGACTAATTGTTTTTAGTTACTATGACATCATATGTCATAATATTCGAGTGGTCGAGCTCATTTCTCATTCTTGGAATGACCATGGAAAGAGACGTGAGCTCTCGAGAAACTTTTCTTTGAATTTATCATTATTATTCATTATTAATAATTTATTATCATTTTAATTCAATATTTGTTTTGTTGAGTATTGTTATCATTTGCAATATGTTTTGTTTTACTCATTGTTATGAAGTGCGAAGCTATGAAAATGTTTATTTGCTTTTATCAATGAAAAATTAAAGCTATTTACAGCTACAATTACAAAGTTTGATTTATTTGAATGATTAAGATACAATTCGGAATATTGAGGCTTACTTCTCTTGGAAGGTAACGTGCTTCGAGATTGGGAAATATTAGAAGCTGGGAAGTGTTACCTACACGGAGTACTCAGAGGCACATGACAAAATAGGCCAAAGCCAGCACGGTTTCCTTAAGGAAAACTCTTGTTTCACAAACCTATTGGAATTCTTTGAAGAAGTGCCAAGCAGACCGGATAAAGGATATGCAGTGGATGTTGTGTATTTGGATTTTTAGAATTCATTTGACAAGGTGCCACACATGAGGCTACTTAATATGATAAGAGCCAATGGTATACAGGAAACATACTATGGTGCTTGGAACATTGGCAGATTTGCAGGAAGCAGAGATTCAAAATGCAGGGATCATATTCTGGTTGCCTGCCAGTTGCTAATGTCGGGGCCACTTCTTTTTATGTTGTATATGAATGATTTAAATTATGCAATGAATGGCTTTGTGGCCAAGTTTGCAGATGATACAAAGGAAGGTGGAGGGGCAGGTGCTGCTGAGGAAATGGAGGCTACAGAAAGATTTAGACAGATTCATTAGGAGAATGGGCAGAAATGGCAAATGAAATACAATGTTGGAAAGTGTACGGTCATGCACTTTGGAAGAAAAAAATAAATGGGCAGACGATTTTTTAAGTGGGGAGAAAATTGGAAATACTCAGATGCAAACGAGTCCTCGAGCAGGATAGCCTGAAGGTAATCTTTCATGTTGAGTCAGTGAAGAAGGCAAATGTAATGCTGTCATTCATTTTAATAGAATGTGAGTAGGGATGTGACGTGGGGGCTTTAGAAGGCACTGGTGAGGCCTCACTTGGAGTTGTGAGAAATTTTGGGCTCCTCATTTAAGAAAGGATGTGCATTCCATGAATGGAAAGGTTATCATATGAGAAGTGTTTGTCAGCTCTTGGCCTGCACTCATTGGAATTTAGGAGAATGAGGGGGGGAATCTCATTGAAACATTTTGAACGTTGAAAGGAGAGGACAGACTAGATGTAGAAAAGTTGTTTCTCATGGTGGGAGAGTTTGGGACAAGAGGGCACAGCTGAAGAATTGAAGGGTGTCGGCTTAGAACAGGGACGAGTAGAATTTTCTTCAGAGGGTGGTATATCTATGGAATTTATTGCCACTGGTGGTTGTGAAGGCCAGATCATTCGGTGTATTTAAGCCCTCTATGTTTGTCAAGGAAAGAAAGATTATAGGGAGAAGGCCAGGCAGTGGAGCCGAGTGGGAAAATGGATCAGCTCATGATTAAATGATCGGGCAGACTCAATGGGCTGAACAACCTATTTCTGCTCCTATGTATTATGTCATATTCTGTTTATGGAACCAATAATTAAGGATCCCCATTAAAACAATGCCACTTCTATCACCAAAATCCATTCCCGTGCTGGTATTTAAAATAATTTTCTAATATCATAAGCTTTTTGATTTTTCATGACCTGGATTAATCTTAATTAAAGCTGGCTTCACATATCACCTTTGTGGTGGTATCTGCCAGTTTGCACTATGGGAATCAGGAAAACAAATGCTTAAGTATCTATGACATTTAGGGTGAGAACGGGTGTGCATTTATTTTCAATTAGACTCCAAAAATGAAATTCCATATATTGAGGAACATCCTCCATTAAACAGCCAAAATATGAGCTCAGTCTTCCTTTCAAAATTAAAATGGGAGATCTATTTTTCAACACATACATTTATATCAAGCCTTTCATAGCCACTCAACGTGACAAATTGCTCTCAGCCCAATGTCATATTTTCTGAATAGTAATTGTTGTTGTAACATGAAAAAAAAATCTCGTTGCTTTTATTAATTTGCAGGTTACCAGCCTCCTCAGCAAAGCCAACGTTTATTGCTGCTTTTAGAAACCATTCCCAACTGATTTCCCGTACCACTGCAATCCTTCCAATGAAAGTGCTTTCACAGTGATTCTGAGTGTGAAGTTCAGGATAGGTGGTGTTTCTCCAAGTTACGATAGTATGTAACTATAACATTTAAGGAGTAGCGTTTCCAAGTCTTGCTGCTCTCATCCTTCCAGTAGTTGAGTTATGGCTGATGCATAAAACAAATTCTTTTAATGAGTCATAAAATCATTAAGCATCAGTCCCTCAAATCTGGCCCATTATTCAGTATTACCAAAATGATCTGTCTCAGTCATTTCCTCTTCTATTCTAGCTCCCTATAGCCAAAAAATCTCTTTATTTCAAACTTGATCTATGTCTTTATTACCTTCCCAATGATCATGCCTTCCAGAGTGGAGAAAGACCTATATTATTTTAATTAGATATGTTGATTCATGGATATTAACTAGCACAACGGGCATTACTCCCCAAACTTTCTTTTTTAAAAGCTCCCTTGAGATCCTTCATGCCTCGGTTTAATGTCTCATCAAAAATAGCATCTCCAACAGAACACAAGGTAAAGGACACCTTGTTTCAACAATAAAATGCTTGGAATGTTAAAAAATTAAAGGAAGGAAATTATCAATGGGTTTGACTGTGCAAGAGATCCTTTTTGCAATCGTCAAAAGAGCAGATTTAACTAGACATGTCAAAAATAAAACAAAATCATATTCCTTTCCAGGATTAATGGTTGAGGAACAGTATGGTCAAGTTTTCATGCAATTGTTTATAGGCATTTGTTTACTGGGGCAGAAACACCACCTTATTATCTTATTCTTTAAGATGCATGTTTCTGCAAAGATAATTTGTTCCTTCATCAGCTTTTCCTCTTTGATTCCTGAGTTAGCAGATCTGAGAAAGTAGGACTCTGAAAATTTCCTGTATTCAAAATGATTGCTACATTTTACCTGCATACACAGTGGTGACAACCTTCCAGAAATACTGCAGTTTAGAAAAATGCTGTATAAATTTAATATTCTTATTTTTTGTGTGGCCTTTAGGTGGCGCTCATGAAGGATTGCAGCACTTGGGTCCCTTTGGCAACATTCCCAACATGGTGGCTGAGCTCACAGGAGATAACATTCCGAAGAATTTTAACCAAGATCAAGGCTATCCAGATCCACCCAACCCCTGCCCACTGGGGCGAAAAGGTAATTGACTTTCCCTGAGGGCTTCTATCTCAATGAAAGAATGTTCAAATGTTTTTAAAAAAGTCTTTGGCAATTTCCATCAATGTCTTGACATTTTTTTGTATTGCTCACTCTGTTAGGAAGAATAATTTACTGCTGTTCTTTCTGGATTTATGATTTGGGATGGTGAGAATGATTACATAACAATGTCCTGAGCAATATCTCTTTTATATTTCAAAAAATGCATTAGTTCAGTTGGTTAATGCAGGTATTGATGAAATAGGAAGGCATTAGGTCTGACTGTTTGCTTAAGTTGGTTAATTTTATTGTTCAGGGGAAGATCATTATACCAAATGTAACTTTATGTAATCTGGTCACTCAGCCAGTCCAAACCCAAATCCAGTAACTAGCCCAGACAGTAATCTACTTCAGACTTGATCAGTCCTGGGTGAATTTACCTCTGATATTTGCCCTTTGTGAATCTAACATTTATGAGTCAACCCATCTTTAAAAGATTCCCTCCTTGCCATTCCAGACTGTTTGGAGCGTTTCTTGCTGCATGTTCTCCAATTAAAGAAGAAGCAGAGTATTTAAATCTTCAGGCATCCTCGAATGAGGTTAGAGCACATAGAACTTAATACACTGACATGGATTGAGAATTGTTTATCATACAGGAAGTATTGAGTAGGATTAAATAGGACTTTGAGGCCATTAAACTGTCTGTACCATGGGGATTGGTGCTAGAACCCCAGCTACTCAGATTCTATATCAATGATTTGGTTGAGGGGACCAAATATCTGTACCTTATTTTTTATTTTGCTGTGACATAAATCAATCTGTATGGTGAGTAATGAGGAGGGTGTAAAGAAGCTTCATGATATGAATAAACAAAGTGAGTGTGAACAGGCAAGTGGAATATAATGTGGAAAAAGTGACATACACACAATCCTAAAGCAGAACATTTTAAAAAAATGATGACACATCATTCATTGAAAGCTAAAATGCAGATACAATAAGCAATTTGGAAGAAAGATATTGTATGAGATTAATGTATAGAGCCTTGGTAAGATGGTACCTGGAATATTATGTAATTCTGGTTTTATTACCTAAAAAATAAACTAGGGAGGTTCACAAACTAGGAGTATGAGGAGAGATTGAACCTGAACACTTCAGAGTTCAGAAATAATCTCTTTGAAACTTATAACATTCTTATTGATAAAATGGCAGCACTGCTACTGGGGCAGACCCAGGAGAGCAGGGTGCAGAGACAGTGCTGCTGTGCAGGGTTCTACCACCTGGTGCTAACACAGACTTCTTGGGAAGGTCCTTCAGCACAATGCTGATGCAGCTTCTTACCAATATCTTTTCAAGAGCATTGAGGATGGGCTAGAAACTCCTGCCCTTGCCAGCATTGTTCAAATCCTCTGCCTGAATATATAAACTGGGCTTAAATCGGCATCCACTCACAGAAAAATTTATGATTGTTTTCAGCTTCTGACGGATGCCTGGAACACATTCCTGACACAGCTGAATTCAGCAGTGAATACCAAATCCATCAAAATGTCTTCAATTCAGAGCACAATTACCCAACAAGGGAGAAATGGGTATGTAAGAGAATCTATTCTATTTGGGCCTCATTCCAGATTTGATTCACTATTTTCATATATAATTAAGTAATTTGTATTAACTCACTGTTGTGATTTTGACTAGTTGACGCGAATCCAAAGATTTTTTTAAATGGTCTCGTCTACAGTATTTTAAACCTTAGAAGGTGTTGGGATTTTCTCCTTGTAAATTTTCTAAATGAGGATTTGATGGGCCAGAAGGAAGAAACTCCTCTTTACAGAGTGAGTTCCATTACGAAAGGGCATTTTTTTCACCCTGATGTTAACATCTGGTTCCATAAATAGAGTTCAGTAAGTCTGAAGGATGGGGAACTTTAAGGATTATAAACAAAAAAAAGGAGCATACAAAAGCCTACAAAAATGTAAAAGAAAGACGTATCTTAGATGCAATGCATCTTAGTAAGCCCTTGTATGTCACAAATCACTAATAAGCCATTGACATGTGGAACAACATTCAAGGATATCCTTTCATCTTCTTCTTTCTTCTTTGGCTTGGCTTCGCGGACGAAGATTTATGGAGGGGGTAAATGTCCACGTCAGCTGCAGGCTCGATTGTGGCTGACAAGTCCGATGCGGGACAGGCAGACACGGTTGCAGCGGAAAATTGGTTGGTTGGGGTTGGGTGTTGGGTTTTTCCTCCTTTGTCTTTTGTCAGTGAGGTGGGCTCTGCGGTCTTCTTCAAAGGAGGTTGCTGCCCGCCGAACTGTGAGGCGCCAAGATGCACGGTTTGAGGCGATATCAGCCCACATACATATTTGCTAAAACTTAATACGTATACACAGGATTTTGGCCTTTTTTGCAAAAGGAATTAAAGATGAATAAAAATTCCAATTATTATCACGGCCTGCTGCGTCTGCATCTGGAATATTGTGTATAGTTCTGGTCTCAATATGGATGGGTAGTTCTTACAGTAGAGAGTGCAACAAAGTTCAACCTGATTGATTATTGGGAAGTTACATTTGTTATATGGAAATGGCAGACTGCACCCAAAGCTCTAGAGTTTAGGAAAACAACAAAGTGATCTTATAGACATGTTCAAAAATGCTTAAATGGCTTGGTGAGGTAAATGCATGGATGATGTTTTCCCCTGACTAGTTTGTCTTGAAATGGGCAGTCTCAATACAAAGGGATCATGCAGCTCTTCAGGACTACATTCTTGAATACCAATTGCTAATATAATAAAATGGATAAGGCGCTATCACAAATAGCATTGATATTCTTCATTCTTTGAATGGCAGAGGCACAAGAGCAGAATGGCCTATTCCTGCTATTTCTTGTGTTACAAATCCCTCAAGGTTGCAGAATAGATAGGGTTAAGAAATCATGCAGTCACTTGCTGCTGTTACCCAATGTACCCAACACAAGAGTTTGTTAGGGTGCTGCATACATTTCCTTACACATTGCTTTAGAATGATGTGATAATCTGAAGAAATTGCAACAGAGTTGAGGATGTTGCCAAAATTGAACATTTTCGGAAGGAGCAAAGGCCATCTCAGCTGGTGTCAATATTTTTAGAATGAAGGGGACTAAGGAAAGATTGGATTGGGTCAGTAACTTCAGGGGTTAGGTTTCAGTTATGCAATTGGTAGCAGTTGACAAAATGGTGGAGGAATGGAACTTGCTCCATCCTCCTGATATACTTTGATCATTGGCTTGTCTAACCACTCTTACTAAAGTATCAACACTAGTTGCACTGATATTACATTGCCTGGAAACTTGAATTTTATCCTCAGTAGAAATATTCCAAATATACCTACAATGAAACATTGGAAATTGGCATGAACCCAACAGAGTAAGGTCTTCTGCCTCTTCAAATGTCACATCACATTACCTTTTAAGTTAGTCATTTTTTTTAGTTTTGCAATATAATGTCCTAAAAGTACATTCTGCCAGAATTACTTCACTCATGAGCTACAACTCTTATTTGAAAATGCCTTTTGGATATTTAGGATCTCAGCTGACACACTGCAAAGCATAAAACTGCAACAGCTGCTCTATCTTGCAATAACCTACAAGGAACAAAGAAAAGCCTAGATTTCACAATTATTTATTATGTTGCAGATGTTAAAGTGTGTTGAAAATGTTTAAACATGTCCAAATTCTCTCACAGAACAAGAACATGTATGGAAATGTGAAAAGTGCACCGAGGAGAAAGAGGGTAATTAAAAAAAAAATTCTTTTGTTTGGTTAGAACCTAAGAAATGGGTGCAAATTCACTCTCAACCCTGGCTCCAGCACAAAGCTACCCACATTCCTGACCTCTGGTGATCCTAATCCTGGTTAAGGTTGCACATTCACTGATTATTCTCTACTTGCCAGCACAATACATTAAATATAATCTCCAGGCAAAGAGGATTCACAAGATGACAGGAAAAGGTCCCTAGGAACACACAATATTCCCTAACACTTCTAGTAATACAGTCAACTTCACAAATACAGACAGTAACTCACTGGCTAACTCGGATTTAGTGTATTACATTAGCTAGTACTCTGAACATTCCTCTATCATTCGCACCCCAAGATAAACTGTGATGCAAAGAACACTTCTCTGATAATTGCAGTTTGAAGATTCCTTCAGGTGGAGTCACCAATACTGTATACAGTACACACAGTTGTTCAAGCATCCAAAGTCACTTATCTCCAACTTATTTAACTTTAAAAGTTTTAATTTTCACTTTAATTTTAATGTGGAGCAGAATGAAACTGGCAAAAGGACGTATGTAGATTCCTACTAATGGATCATGATTAATCCAGCAGGTTGATAGTTGCCAAATTAAGTCACACATTTGCAACAAATAATAACAAACCTGTAGATCCACTGGTAATGCTGGGTCTAACTTGATAGTAGCACATTTCAGTGAATAGGTTAAGCCACCTCAGATCAGAACTAGTGGATGATCAAAGCAAGAGATACAAATTACACCTTGAAATACAAATTAAGAACAACTTTTCATAATGGTTTTCCTTTTTATTTAACAGGCAGTCATTAAATTTCAGGGGAGTTATTTATCTCTGCCAAAAGGTGAAATGATACAAAGCCATTTAAAGGTCTAGATTTAACACAATTCTGTTCCTATTTTCTCTTGAATGTCCCTGCAGCTGCAACATCAGAATCATCCATATTTAGCACCCATATTGATTAGATTCAATTCTTGTGATAGTTACATATATATTCACACCCACTTAAGATATAACATTCTCTGTGAAACACTTTGTGTCAGTTCTTGGTGAAGGTGGAATTTGTGCCTAGTCATGAATAAATAGCTGTTTGTTGCTTAAAATGCTGCATAATATTTATCGAAAAAATTGCAGATTATAAGCTTTTACTCCATCTGATTCCTTTTCCCTTTAAGTGAATAGTTGAGTGGGACATGATGATGCATATTACAAGTGAAACATAGAGGGACACCTATTTTTATCCTTGTGCTACTGGAGCTATGAAAATGAATTTTGAAATAGTTTGAAACTTTGAGGCACTTTAGTCAAATGCTGAATCTTGTCAATGTTAATCCCAATAATTTGGAGAACCACTGGAAAAAAAAAGCAAGTGCTGCAGTATTCCAAGATATTGGACACATCTAAAAATAAATTCCAAATTCAGGCATCTTGACCCTCCCTGGGTTGAACCAAGAAATGGGAGGAAAACAAGGCCAGGCAGAGCAGTGCCAACTGTTGAAAGTGAAGGAGGAGAATGCAAGATGGCAGCCTCCCTCTGTGCTTCCCCTCTTTGTCCACCAGCATCTTAATTTGTTTCTGTCCCAAACAACTGATCACTTGTATTGAAGCATATTTCTCCTCCCTGGCCTTATATGAAACTAACACTCATGTTCAAGACCCTGATCTTCTGAATATATTATTATAAAGTTTCAATATTAAACAAATACTAAAACAATCCTTCTATTTCCAGAGCTTGAACCCATACCTGCAAGGGAAGAGACTTGACAATGTTGTTGCCAAGAAGTCAGCTCCTCATTTCTCTGAAGAGGATAAAAGCTCCAATGAATAGATTACTTACCCAAATTTAAAGCAGCTCGACTAATTGCATAAGATATAGATCATGTCTCTATTTGAAGTATAGTGTTCCCTGTTGATACATAGATAACAAATAGAAATCTGGCTGTTGCATGTTTCTGGCAGTGGTGGCAGCTTAAGTTTGCAGAATATTGTAAGAGTGCCTTGATAGTTTCACTAAGGTTAATCATTACAATCTTAATAAAAATATTTAATGATTCTAACCTTAATTTTAGCAGTCATCCCAATTTTTGAATTTCTATTGTCAGGTCCCCACCTGGTCCTAACAAATTCTAATATCAAGAGTTCTGGGTTAGCTGATGCAATCTCCAGCTCAGACCCATGTGCTTACTAACATTTTCCATATCTGATGGCAACTACTACTGAATAAGTATAACCAACATAACACCATGGATGTGCATTATTAATATTTAAGAATTTATAGAGGCATGTGTTGTTATTATTTAAAGGGGTTACTTCAGTCTGAGGCAAAACATTTCTGGAGAAGACTATTTGGTAGCCACACTGTTGTATCATGAAATGCAAAATTCAATTTCTCCAACCATAATTCAATGTTGTTAAGTTGAGATGGAGAGAAAACTGAGTGGGAAAGTATCACAATTCTAAGCAACTCAATTTTGCGATGGAAGGCTGAAATTCTGTCAAATATTCAATACCCAGTCAGAGAACCTGAAATAAACTAAAGAAATAAATTATTACAAGTTGTTTAAACTTCAGATTTTCTTCAAGATCATTTTTTAAAAAGCTGTTGCCATTTTAAACCTAAAGGCAATCAGCAAATCACACAAGTATTTCTTCTAAGTATGATCTAGTAATTTGCAACAAAAACTCCTCAAGGCTGTAAATTTTTCATATTATCTAGAACCAAGAGTATGGCAAATCCATATTTAAATGTGGGAAAGGAAAGATTTTAAAGGTAGGTGGACTTGACAAGAATATGATCATTAAAAGGAAAAATAGTCCCACAAAGTCAAAAAGGATTCATTACCAAATGATAGTTTTCTTCATGTATCCTGTTAAGGAGCATGAGAAATGTTAGCCAAGCTTTATTGATAAGTAGCAGTATCAAACGTGTAAATTTTCAACTAACAGCATAGAGCAAGATATGCAATACAAACTAAGTCTGGAGACAATGACTGAAAAGGATTAAATTATATAGTTCCTTTACTTTCCTATCATTTAAACTATAATAGATTTTAAACATTTAATTTTCAACTGTCTCCAATTATTTACTCACCATTAACGTTTTCATTACATTTACAAGGAGTAATCTATACTATTCATTATTTTAACAAGTTACTGTTGTAGATGCAAATTTTACATAATCGTAGAATAAAAACAACATTCAAAAGTTTTAGTAATATTGAAAGTGTGAAAAGAGATGAGAAAAATATAAAGGGAAGAAAAGTCACTTTGCTGTACATTATTATATAAATGAAAGACTACATAATTCTATTCTGTCATACTGGTGAAAATGGACGCAATAGCCCTATATATGCAGTCTGTTCCTTTTGTCTTTTGTTTTTGCTTTATCTGATTTGTCAGGAAGATGATTGTGTGCGACTGAACGATTCTGACTCTGAGCAAATCTTGTGACAGTTGACACGCCGTCCACAAACTTTGTTTTGAATAAGGTGTTCGCATTACTGAACATACCATCTTTTAATGACACAACGATAAACTGCAGGAAATTAAAAATAAGTTAAAACACTTTAAATATGTAATTTTGTCCTAAACTAGATACAGCAGAGACAGCATTTAACTAATCAGATGCAGTATAGGAATAGAGTTTTACTTGTCTCAACAATACATCTCTCCTATTCATGAGCAACACAACATTCAACCATTGAAAACAGAGATAATTTGCAGGTTGTTCTACTGTGTTAGAATCCAAGGTTGGAAGAAACACAACTTTCAGAAGAGATTTGCTCTGGAGGGAAAATTCTGAAAAGTCAATACAAATTCAGGTTCACTGTGAAGATTTCAGAATGGGATAAAAAGCAAATTGAAATAAATCCAAATATTACAAGGCCATTCATCCCACCTAAATGACACAGCTTTTTGATTTAAAATAATGACTAAATGGGCTGAATAGTTTCTCTTGGCAACATTACATTCTCCCACTTGAACTTTCTTCCTTTATTCCTTCCAAGTACAACCCACAAGCCTTTTCTGCATTTCTATCAAAATCACTTCATGGCTAACAGTTGTTCTCCATTTCTTTCTTTACCAATTTTCTAACTCCTCTTTTTCTTAAAACTTTATTTAAAATTTTATGACATGAATAAAATAAAAATTACATTTAAAGAAATAATAAAAAATAAGATAATAAAAATTAGAATACTACATCATTAAACTACACAAATTAACCCCCCCAATAATTATAACACAACATTAATCATCTAATTTAAAATTAGTCCAACCCTCCCCCCCAAAATAGAGTGAAGAATTAATTAACAATATTGTAAATAAAATAGAAAAAACCCCACTTACAAAAAAAGATAAAACTTAACAACAAAAAAATTACTAACAACAAAAAAAATATCAATACTAAAATAATACCCTTAAACATATATTTAAATCAAACATAATACATGTATTTAACAAATGAAATCCACTTTAAAACTAAGTTCAAATATTAAAATCATATATCAACCACATATCTGTTATTCAAAAAAATCATAATTAACAATACATAAATACAGAATTTCCATTAATACTAAGTTTCCTTTATAATTCATTGAGAGAACAAAAACATCCCTTAGAAAATCAATCATAAACTTTTTATTCCCTTCCCCTCCCCTTACATAAAAAAAAAGAAAAAAGTTCAAACTCTTATAAAATTCTCCATATTCTTCATTTATAACATCTTCAAAATTCTCTATTGAAATTAACTTAATTTTATTAAACTCTTCTTCTAACTCCTCTTTAATTTCTAAATGAACAGCCATTTGGCTAAAAGTTGATTAACTACCTAAGAAGAGATCCCAAAAATTTCTATCTTTAGAGAATATGGTCCACGTACAGGCAGATGGGATTAGTTTAATCTCGTATCATGTTCAGCAAAGACATGGTGAGCCGAAGGGCTTTTTCCTGTGCTGTACTATTCTGTGTTCTATTCTAGTTATTTACCAAGCAATTCCAGGGATTTGAAGTTCTTCTCTGAATCTATTTGTGGAAAATAATTCCAGGCAAAGAAGTATTTCCTGGAATTAGTCTTAAAATGTATTCTCTACACCCCACCCCCCCACATCCCCTTCTTTTTTTTTGCAATATTATCTTATGGACTTTTTTTTCCAGGTTAAAACTTAATTATCTACAAATTGTATTTTTGCTAAAAATATACCAAGGCATTTCACAAGAGCAAAATCAAAAATAAAAATACATATGCAAAGTTAAGACAGCCAGTTTCTTTAGTCTTCACTTACAAATGCCAAGTGACACCATCCAACAGATCTACCCTTCTCCAAAATTACTGCTCAAATGAAATCCAATTAATTCAACTCCAGATTCCAGCATCTGCAGTCTCTGGTCTCCCTTTTTGAGTATGCCTTGCTGCAGTCTCAACAAGGCATACTTACTTTGAAGAAGTCTTTATCGTCTCTTCGAAAGGTGTCTTGTGAGACCCTCTCTCACAGCTGTCCTGCTCTTCAACCATGTTCTTACCAAACTCCTTAAACTGCATAGTGTCCTGCTTGTCTTGTCATGAGTGGCTTCCAATTCCCATTTCAGGCCCCCAGTTCAATCCTACTCAGGATCACAAGTAGGTATAGTTCATTCATTGTTTCTCCCTATGGATTTCCCTCCATAGCCCATGCTCTACCTTCGCCATTTGTCAGTAACTTCTTTTTCATCTGTAGCCTTTCCTGAATGGGCCATATTCCACGATTCTTCATTCTCTGACAAATATATTCTTTTTAAGCAGTTCTTTGTGTTCCTGATAACCACAAGGGTTCAAAAACATGTCTGCCTCTAGGCCTCCAATGCTCTTTGGAGGTTTCCTCATTCTTCCACTCTCTTCTAGGCCCACGCTCCCAATGGTGCATAGTCTTACCCCCCCCCCCCCCCTCTGCAAACATACTACAGCTCCCCACTCCTTTCTGATCTCATTTGCCACTCCAAAACCTAACTTTTCTCTTTCCCCTCTGCCATTGTGCTCCATCCTATCTGGCCCTAGTTTCAACACCGACTATGCCATTACCATCCCCTCTGCATGGGACAGACCACTCAGCATCAGAGAGCAAGACAGCAGCTTTCCTCTACTATCGTTGGTGGAGCCTCCATTTTTCTTGCTTCTATTCTTAACCCTACATGTTGTGTTCTTCTTCCATCTCCATATATTTCTTTGGCAAGGAGTCTATCTCCCATTGATGGCCCCTTCTTCCATGTCCAACACTTCTCTTCCTCTTGGACACTCCCTTCCAGCCTTTTACCCTCTCTCGATTGCCTCCTTTCTAATTGCAAACGTGAGATCAACTACCTTGAGCTCTCTACTTCCTTCACAACATCTGAATGTGCAGATCTCTGCTCACTCTGCCACAACCCCAACCATGTTATCCAACTCACTGACAAGGGTATATTGTTTTCATCAGGTGGATCAACCTCTACCTTGCATGGGCTGGACAATAGCTCTTGGACACCACCACATACCTGTCCCTGGGCCATTACACCACCATCAAACATCAGGCCACAGTCTCATATACCAATGTAGACCACATCATTTCAGATCTCAACTTCATAGTCTTCAACCTGATCACATCTTAATTATGTACAGCCTGGATCTATCTCCTATCCAAGATCCACAAACAGAACTTCAATAGGCATTGGGGCAAGAGTAGGCAGAAACTATCCCCTCATACCCTGACTCGACCTTGACCTCCATTGTCCAGTTACCTCCCACTTACTTCTGGCACACCTTGCATGCTCCCTTCAATTTTAACAACTTCTAGTTCACTGGCCCCAACCACTTCATCTTCACTATTGATATGCAGTGTTTATACAGCTCATCAGGAAAGCCTTGGGGTCTTCCATTTCTTTTTCAAACATAGATCTAACACTCTCTGCCACCTGGCAGAATTTGTTCTTGACCTGAATGAATTTATTTTAATTCTTCTAACATTCTAAAAATCAATAGTGTGGGCGTTGGCACTCGTTTGGGGCCTAGTTACGCTTGCTTTCTCATTGGCTCCATGGAACATTCCTTGTTCCAAACCTACTCCAGCACCACTCTCCAACCGCTTTCTCCACAAAACTGACAATGGCAGTGTTACTGATTTCTACATTTCTGCAGAATTTGTCAACTTCATTATTAACTTCCATCCTGCTCTTAAGTTCACTTACTTTTAACAACACCTCTCCCCACTTTCTGGAACTCACTATTTCTATTTCAAGAGCAAACTACCATAGTACAGTACAGGAACAGACCCAATTGCCCATCTGTCTGCTCATTAAAGCCTAATGACATTTACTACAAGACCACTGCCCCCCCCCCCCCCTTGATCTACCTAGACTACACCTCCCCCAACGTCTCCTGCAAGGAGACCATCCTTTCTTAATTTTCTTAATTCCGGCACATCTGTTTTTGAGATGAGACCTACCATTCCAGGATGTTACAAAATCCCCTTTTTTTTAATATAAAGAAAATTAGCTTCCCTCCACTATAGTTGATGGAGCCCTCAATCACAACTCCTTCATTTTCCTTACTTATATTCACACCCTGCTTCCCTTCAGACAGGACCATGATAGAGTTCCTTTGGTCCTCAGATTTCACACTACCAACTTCTGCAGGAAGTACATTCTTCTTCATTTTAGCAGTCACATCTTCCTCTCTCCATTTTCACTCATTCTTCCCCACCCATCACCAGGTATTTTCTACTATACGTGCCCCTACATCTTCTCTCTCACCACCATCTAGGGACCTATACATCTAAATGAGGCAGAGTTTCACATGCACCTCCTCCAATCTCATCTATTGCACTCAGTGCTCTTGATGTTGACTCCTCCATAGTGACAACACTAAGTACAAACTTGGTGACTGCTTTGCTGAGCACCTGCATTCTATCCGCAATAGTCATCTTGAGTTACGAGCCAATTTGACTCCCCTCCCTATCCTCACATGGATCTGTTCTCTGCCTCCTTGAATATACGGATGAAAACAACTTTCAAAAAGAGGAACAGCACCCGAGATACCACCTGGGTATTTCAGGTAGTATCTCATCCCTACAAACCAATAGCATGAACAATGAATTCTCCAACCTTTACTAAGCCACACCCCCCTGATTTTTTTCTCCACTCCTTCTGACCCACACATGTCCTCTCACAACATCCTTCTTTCTCTCTCACTCTCCGTCTTGTTTCCCTGTTTCATTGCCCTCTCCCACCTGATCCATTTAACCACAATCCCTTCTTTACCTGTTGCATTCATCAACTTCCTTTCTCATCAGATTCCATACCCTGCAGGCACTTGTTATTTTCACTTATCACTTCCCTGTTTCTTTGCTATCATCACTGTTTCCACTGCTACTTAGTTCCATCTACCCATCAATCTTTTTGCATCTAGATCCACCCTTTTGCTTGCCAGCTGCTGCCTCACCCTTACCACTTTACACTGGTTATCTCCCTTCACACACTCAGTCCTGATACATGATATTGATTGAAATGTCACTTTGCTGCACCAAGTAGCTCCAGCAACACCTTTAACCATGATGTAGAATTATAGCTTTATGCTTAGCCACTCCAAATCCATACATGATGTCCCCTTTTCCCCCTAAATAATTTTATGGGGATATTGCCACTAGTAACATAAAAAGCAGGAGTCTTCAGGTAGTTAAGCTTTATAACTCATTCTGTTGCTGAGACATCATAATCAGAAGGTCTGGTCCATTCTTATCCAACATCCCGCAGATTGCTGGACTTAGCAACAAAACCGTTGATGCTTGGAATTCCCCCTTGAAGAAGCAATGAGATGATTTGAAGCACCGAAATGGATTCTGACTGAAATTGATGAACTCAAATAGAACTTGTACCTGAAACTTTCCTGCTCAGCTATTGAATGTAAAATTAAGCCTGTTGCTTAGTTGATTAACTGAGGAATAGAGGAAATATGCGTATCTAGAATCTGACTGGAGTTAGTTGTTCTCAGGAAACAGGATTACTAACCAAGTTAGATGAAGATAATGGCTCACATTACCATGACTTGTTTGTTACTCAGCAATCTCCAGCATATGCATCAACAAAGGACGATAATAGTAAATATGTTACAGGTACACAATCTTTTATCTGGACATCTAAAATCCGGAAAGTTCCAAAATCTGGCAAGTGGGGAGCGTGACGGCAGCGTGAATAGGGCGGGCGAGGTGGAGAGACCAGTAGCTTGAGGAGATGGCAGCGCAATTCGGGTGGGCTTAAATCTGGCTTTCCGAAATCCAGAAAAATCCGAAATTCGGAACACACTGTCCACCAAGCGTTCCAGATAAAGGATTGTGTACCTGTATTTCCCACTGCTACTAACGGAGCAACAAAATACCACTTCAATAAGATACTGAGTTTTAAGTGCACATGGAACGAGGTGAAGCCTGTGAGGAGTCAGTTTCAAGAATGAGCAGAAAAAAGAGCAGAATGGCAGAAAAATGGTAACAAAATAGGAAGGAAAGATAAAATAAAGAGATGAGCAGAACATGTGAGGTTCAGTTAAACTGTAAAAGCAAAAAGGCCAATATTTTTTAAAACTCCTAGTTCTTTCTACAACATACCTGAGAATGCTGGAAATGTGTTCGCAGCATCTGTCCAATATTCTGAGTATGAGAGAGATCCAAGGCTGCATCCACTTCATCCAGAATATAAATTGGAGCAGGTTTGAAAAGCAGCATGGCCAGAATCAGAGAGAGCGCCACCAGTGACCTATACACATATATTCAGGAAAAATAACATCCATTACCAGAGAAAAATTTGATTTTCATCTGATTTATCGGTTGACACCCATGTTATCTCATCCCCCATGAATTTTCCTGTCAGACCTCCTCAACTCTCTTGGATATTAACTTTAAAAAAAAATCAACAGGAGCATTATTGGAACTTTAGAATAAATATGTAATAATTACTGCAAAATCTTTTTGGGATACCCACGATTTGAGACAAGACAGTTATTACAAAATAGAAATCTGATTAAAATAAAAATGGCAAATTTTGATGAGGTTGAAAGGATTCAAGAACACTGCAACAAGATATCTGGAGTTTACATGCCCAAGAGAAATTATCTTTGATCAGTTAAATCTAGCATGAAATACTTCAAAACTATGGCTCAGATGTTATGCATGGTCCTGACACAAACAAAACCACACACTGAGGTAGGTAGCAACTTTTTAAAAAAAAACATACCTTTAGATTTAAAATGACAGCAATTAGTCATGGAACCTAATTAGTTTTGGTTTGAAACCTGGGATACATAGATGAAACCTCCCGGCAAAGAGCAGAGACCAATCAAAAATCTCTCTTTGGCTTGGCTTCGCGGACGAAGATTTATGGAGGGGTAATGTCCACGACAGCTGCAGGCTCGTTGGTGGCTGACAAGTCTTATGCAGGACAGGCAGACACCGTTGCAGCAGTTGCAAGGGAAAATTGGTTGGTTGGGGTTGGGTGTTGGGTTTTTCCTCCTTTGTCTTTTGTCAGTGAGGTGGGCTCTGCGGTCTTCTTCAAAGGAGGTTGCTGCCCGCCGAACTGTGAGGCGCCAAGATGCACGGTTTGAGGCGATATCAGCCCACTGGCGGTGGTCAATGTGGCAGGGACCAAGAGATTTCTTTAGGGAGTCCTTGTACCTCTTCTTTGGTGCACCTCTGTCACAGTGGCCAGTGGAGAGCTCGCCATATAACACGATCTTGGGAAGGCGATGGTCCTCCATTCTGGAGACGTGATCTACCCAGCGCAGTTGGATCTTCAGCAGCGTGGATTCGATGCTGTCGGCCTCTGCCATCTCAAGTACTTCGATGTTAGGGATGAAGTCGCTCCAATGAATGTTGAGGATGGAGCAGAGACAACGCTGGTGGAAGCATTCTAGGAGCCGTAGGTGATGCCGGTAGAGGACCCATGATTCGGAGCTGAACAGGAGTGTGGGTATGACAACGGCTCTGTATACGCTAATCTTTGTGAGGTTTTTCAGTTGGTTGTTTTTCCAGACTCTTTTGTGTAGTCTTCCAAAGGCGCTATTTGCCTTGGCGAGTCTGTTGTCTATCTCGTTGTCGATCCTTGCATCCGATGAAATGGTGCAGCCGAGATAGGTAAACTGGTTGACCGTTTTGAGTTTTGTGTGCCCGATGGAGATGTGTGGGGGGCTGGTAGTCATGGTGGGGAGCTGGCTGATGGAGGACCTGTTTTCTTCAGGCTGACTTCCAGGCCACACATTTTGGCAGTTTCCGCAAAGCAGGACGTCAAGTGCTGAAGAGCAGGCTCTGAATGGGCAATTAAAGCGGCATCGTCTGCAAAGAGTAGTTCACGGACAAGTTGCTCTTGTGTCTTGGTGTGAGCTTGCAGGCGCCTCAGATTGAAGAGACTGCCATCCGTGCGGTACCAGATGTAAACAGCGTCTTCATTGTTGAGGTCTTTCATGGCTTGTTTCAGCATCATGCTGAAGAAGATTGAAAAGAGGGTTGGTGCGAGAACACAGCCTTGCTTCACGCCATTGTTAATGGAGAAGGGTTCAGAGAGCTCGTTGCTGTATCTGACCCGACCTTGTTGGTTTTCATGCAGTTGGATAACCATGTTGAGGAACTTTGGGGGGCATCCGAGGCGCTCTAGTATTTGCCAAAGCCCTTTCCTGCTCACGGTGTCGAAGGCTTTGGTGAGGTCAACAAAGGTGATATAGAGTCCTTTGTTTTGTTCTCTGCACTTTTCTTGGAGCTGTCTGAGGGCAAAGACCATGTCAGTCGTTCCTGTGTTTGCGCGAAAGCCGCACTGTGATTCTGGGAGAACATTTTCGGCAACACTAGGTATTATTCTATTTAGGAGAATCCTAGCGAAGATTTTGCCTGCGATGGAGAGCAGCGTGTAACTGGGGTTTAACTGGAAGGCAGCGGTGGCCCCGGCCCCAGTCCAATCAAAAATGATGCATAAATATTTACATTCTCCTTTTATGCTATCCCAAAATATTTTGCAGCCAATTTCCAAACAAGCAACTACACACAATAAAATCAAATCTGTTTTTAGAAATAATGATTGAGAGATGAATGCTGGTCAGGTCACTAAGAATAATTTTATTCTTCTTTAAAAAAATAAATTAAAATTCCAATTATTATAGGCCTGGAGGACCCCAAAACCCAGCAGCCACAGAAATTCACCAAGACAAATGGTTACTTAAAGAAAAGTTACTTTTAATTTTCTTTAAACAAAAACAGGATCAAACTTTAATTTATTACTATTAACTTAACCACCTTCTAATTCTAAGCACACATGTATGTAATGTGTGTATAAGTACAGAAAAGTTATTTGATTCACAGTCCAATCTCACTTCTCACTCCTCCAAGTTCACTAGTATCAGGTAATTCTTATACTGTGTACAGAATTTAACATTTATGAATCTTCACCAAGCTTTGGTCGGTTTTCAGCGAGAGATTTGTTGCTCATTGGACACACACAAACGGATTCCTTCCAATCAGCCACTTCAGTGTCTTGCCGAAGAAACTTGCCCCATCAGGGTTTTCCAGATGATAACCTCTTTCTTTCAGGTCACCAGAGTTCCTTTTCTGTGCCCCTTATCTCAGGCAAAACATTATACAGCCAGCCATCTCCTCTTGTATAGACCACAAGGGCTTTGAACAGGCTGAAGTCAGAACTCTCAGCCAGTCTTCAAAATGGGCTTTCAAACAAGCTTCCAAAAGCCACTGCAGAAAACCAGCAGTCTCTTTCTCTCTTTGTGTCACTTAGAAACCTGTTTGACTCTCTCTGCTTGCAAAACCACATGACCCTCCTAAAATAGCACGCTCCACCAAAACAGCTTGCTGACTCCCAAAAGCAATTCACGAGATATCTTATCAGTTTCCCTTCCATTTCCACCTTATTGTGAAAATCTTTAGCACATGTGTCTATTGTCTTTGCAGACTTGTAGGCACCACCTTATGCATAAATCTTGCATTTTAAAATGAGATCTGTTCTGAAGTGTTTATCTGTGACCTAACTAAAGCCCCACAATCTATCTTCCAAAAACAACGCTATACATAATATCAAATATAACATAATCTGTCACACAATACAAAGACATACCTTTGACCACCACTAAGTTCAGTGAGGTTCTCCTTCCAAGCATCTCCAAGAGCTACCTTGAATTCAACTCCATCTAGAATAGTCTTGCCTTCTGGAGGAACCAACATGGCATTTGCCCCAGGAAGCAATGTGGAGAAAATGGAGCCAAAATCTTGGTTTACCTGGATTAAATAAAGATACACTTGGGTGATTGAAATTTCATCAGCATATCCATAGAGATCAAGATACATTGGTTAAAAATTACATGCTCCATTCAAGTATAAAGTGATTAGTAAATTAACATAGCATTTCACTGTGCACAATTTGCATTTCAAGAGAAACAAAATATACAGTTGTGTTTACATTTTTTCTGTCAAACTGTTGTCTACATATCAGCAACACAATAACAAGCAAAACTAATAATCAAACTCATAATCCTTAACTTACTCATCAGAAGGTACCAATCGGTGAAGATTGGCAACATCGCCACCTACTCAGTAAACAATTAATTGCTGGAGGAACCTAGCGAGTCAGACATCATCCCTGAGTAGAAATGGTCAGTAGGCGTTTTGTCACTTTGAAGTAGATCTAATTATCCAAACTTTTTTTCTCTGTCAGAATGGATGGAACCATTGACAAAGACAAAACGACCAAACCCACAAGCTCTCGACTCTTGCAGCAGGTTTTGTGGAACTTTATCAAAAATGGTGAAATTCAAATACATGGACTGGTCTGCTGATTATACTTCAAAGAACTCATGAATTTGACAATGACCATTTCTCTCTGCTTGGTGGTATATGGTTTTCTGTTTTAATGCCATTATATTGATTTAATATTTAAGAAAGTAATAATATACTTGCGCTTAAACTTTCTAAAAGCAGTTTTGACCATGTTGCTCAAAGTCTCTGGACTTCTGGACCTTTGAGGGTGGCTTGTGGTGCTGTTGTTTCATGGCTCCATGACCAGGGTTTAATCCTGACTTTCCTGGTATTTGTGTGTAGTGTGTATGTTCTTCCAATAAACTATCCTCCATGTGTTCTTGTTTCTTCATACACCCCAAAGATGTGCAGATTGGCAAGTTAGTTAGTCACTGTAAATTGCCCATCATTTTGCTAGGGGCAATGTTACAGAGAAAATTACTGTGAATGAGATTTCTCTGTGACCTGCCACAGAATTAATGGGCTAAAGTCCTTCTTCTCAGTCATAAATAAGTATACAAAAGAAAAGGATCAAATTGAAAAAGAAATTCTGATGCAACCATATCCCAAACCAATAACAAAAGAACAGATGACAATTGTTTACCTGCTTCCAAGCTAAATTCAAAGCTTCATTTTTCTTTTTATCTAGCTCTTCAATAGTTGAAAGAATTTTTGACTTGTCATTTGTCACTATTCTTTTCTTCTTCATTAAATCATTGTACTGAGAAGAAATACAAAAGGAAGTTTCATCAAGCTTTCTTAGATCCAGTTTTTCTTGTACATTTCAATGTGGTCACATTAAACTGGCAGCTAGGATTTAATCAATGCCATTTCTTAACATCCACACTAACATTAGTTAAGTCTACACCGTGAGCAGGAAAGGGCTTTGGCAAATACTAGAGCGCATCGGATGCCCCCCAAAGTTCCTCAACATGATTATCCAACTGCACGAAAACCAACAAGGTCGGGTCAGATACAGCAATGAGCTCTCTGAACCCTTCTCCATTAACAATGGCGTGAAGCAAGGCTGTGTTCTGGCACCAACCCTCTTTTCAATCTTCTTCAGCATGATGCTGAACCAAGCCATGAAAGACCCCAACAATGAAGACGCTGTTTACATCCGGTACCGCACGGATGGCAGTCTCTTCAATCTGAGGCGCCTGCAAGCTCACACCAAGACACAAGAGCAACTTGTCCGTGAACTACTCTTTGCAGACGATGCCGCTTTAGTTGCCCATTCAGAGCCAGCTCTTCAGCGCTTGACGTCCTGCTTTGCGGAAACTGCCAAAATGTTTGGCCTGGAAGTCAGCCTGAAGAAAACTGAAGTCCTCCATCAGCCAGCTCCCCACCATGATTACCAGCCCCCCCACATCTCCATCGGGCACACAAAACTCAAAACGGTCAACCAGTTTACCTATCTCGGCTGCACCATTTCATCAGATGCAAGGATCGACAATGAGATAGACAACAGACTCGCCAAGGCAAATAGCGCCTTTGGAAGACTACACAAAAGAGTCTGGAAAAACAACCAACTGAAAAACCTCACAAAGATAAGCGTATACAGAGCCGTTGTCATACCCACACTCCTGTTCGGCTCCGAATCATGGGTCCTCTACCGGCACCACCTACGGCTCCTAGAACGCTTCCACCAGCGTTGTCTCCGCTCCATCCTCAACATCCATTGGAGCGCTTACATCCCTAACGTCGAAGTACTCGAGATGGCAGAGGTCGACAGCATCGAGTCCACGCTGCTGAAGATCCAGCTGCGCTGGATGGGTCACGTCTCCAGAATGGAGGACCATCGCCTTCCCAAGATCGTGTTATATGGCGAGCTCTCCACTGGCCACCGTGACAGAGGTGCACCAAAGAAAAGGTACAAGGACTGCCTAAAGAAATCTCTTGGTGCCTGCCACATTGACCACCGCCAGTGGGCTGATATCGCCTCAAACCGTGCATCTTGGCGCCTCACAGTTTGGCGGGCAGCAACCTCCTTTGAAGAAGACCGCAGAGCCTACCTCACTGACAAAAGGCAAAGGAGGAAAAACCCAACACCCATCCCCAACCAACCAATTTTCCCCTGCAACCGCTGCAATCGTGTCTGCCTGTCCCGCATCGGACTTGTCAGCCACAAACGAGTCTGCAGCTGACGTGGACTTTTTACCCCCTCCATAAATCTTCGTCCGCGAAGCCAAGCCAAAGATACCCGATGACTAACTAACATGATAATTAAAGTTATTCACAGATTGAACTTTGGTTGAGTAAATACAATCTTTCAGACTCTTCGCAAGGAAGCCACAGTTGAATTATATGTGACACTGGGACTCCATTAAATGTTGAATTTCTTTATACAGTTTAAAAAAAAGCAAAAACTTGAGAAGGGATGCCACGCAGAACATAACAAAAAAATTTCTTCTGACAGATGTGATCAAGCACGACCAAAGGTATTCACTCGCTTCCTAATGAGCATTTTGGTGTTCATGAAATGCGTTAGAGTGCATGCACATCATTATCAATGTTAAAATCAATGAAATATTCTTTTAATACCATAACTACAAAATATATTTAAAACCAACATTTGAAGTTACAAAATTACCACATATATTACAAAACTCTCTTTTAGTACAATACGTGAAAGAGCTCAGGTTATTAACAGCTTCCAAAAATAGTTCAAAACCATAATTATTTCAATTTTTTATTCCAATTGTTCAAAATGTTGTTAAAAATGTAACAAATGATTGATTTTTGGGAGACAAGATTTATAAATTAGAGTAGATAATCAGTTCCTACTTGTGGGGTACAGAGAATTAAATATTTTGGTGCACAAATCTAATTTTATTTCTTCTAATTTCTAAAGACTTTTTAAGTAAAATCATACCCGCTCTTCAGCCTGGCTCAGCATATTCATTGCCCTCACATTAACATTTTTGCCTAGTTTATCTTTCTTCTCCTGAAGTTCCTGCAGCCGCTGGCCTGCTTCCTTAGGACAATTGGCTTTAAAATCATAGACGGTGTTAGTCTGGCCAAAGAGGTGTTTTTCAGAATTAATCCATTCATACTCTTTCTGCATCCTAGTCACCTGCACAGGAAAAAGGAAGAGTGGTGTTGTAAATAGTCCAATTTTTAATTAATAAATCCATCAAAGTACTTGTTCAGCAAGAAAAATAAATTTACTGCTTGAATTGGAAAATAAACAGTATGAGAATTAAATTAAATTCAAAAGGTCACTGTGCCTTCCATATTCATTTGTAAAGCTTATTGAAACAGAAGTGGAATTTGTAAATAATTTAAACAATTTGCAGTGAAAAGTATTCATAATTCGACAGATTGATGAATGTTATTCAGCAACAGAACAGTCGACATTTTGTGTCAGAATCCTTCACGCAAGCATCGCCTGAGTCCCTGCATTGTAAGGCAGCAGCTCTAATAACCCCATTAAATTTAATCGAAGTTTCATGAAACTGGACTGGGTCTTCAAACCATTTTACGAGATTAGCAAGTAGCAAAGTTTCAAGAAGACCCTCATTTTAAAAAAAACTGGAAGAAGACACAAAAGTTTATAAGAAGGAAACCAAGGACTCAGGTGGTGCTTGCATGAAGGATTCTGACACAAAGTGCTAACTGTCTTTTTCTCTCATTGATGCTTCTACATCTTCCATCTATTCCCTTTAGTTAGTGTAATCTTTGTCAGGCGAAATGGATCATTTCTTTTTCTATCTTTTCAAGCACTTTTTTAATAATGTCAATCAAATCTCCCATCTTCCCTTTTCCAGAGAAGATAATCCCAGTCTAGAAGGTCTCTTGATAATCATAATATTTCAACCATGGCAGCATATTCGTAAATTTACACTGTATCCTCTCCAAAGCTGACACATCTGGGAAGTGGTGACCAGACTATATAACCAATATTGCTGCTGGGCGTTTTGTACAGATGCACTGTGACCTTTGCTTTTGCCTTTGTTGGCAATCACAACGTGAACCACCTTTACCTACGGGAATCCATGGACATGTGTGCCAAGATTTCACTGATCCTTTCTAGTTCACAAGAAAACTATAGTTTAAAATATTTCTAACAGAGGGGACATCAACTACAGGGAATAGATGCAAGATGAAAAACCTTTTTATTCAATGTCACAATAGACTGGAACTTAACTGCCTGGAAGAATGGAAAAGGCAGAGACAACATACTTAAAAAGCCATAAATGACAATACTAAAGATCGAGTCCTAGTGTTACGAGCCCAGAGGACCCATAAACCCAGCAGCAATAGATATTCACCAAGACAAATGGTTAAACAAAAGTCGCTTTTAATTATCTTTAAACATGAAAATAGAATCAAACTTGAACTTTGGACTTACTTAATCTAACTTAACCCCCTTCTAATTCTAAGAGCACATGTATTTAATGTGTGTGTAAGTTCAGAAAAGTTCTTTGGTTCACAGTCCAATCTCTCTTCTCATTCCTCCAAGTTCACTGGTTGCAGGCAATTCTTATACTGTGCACAGAATTTAACATTTATAAAGTTCACCAGACTATGGTGTTTGAAAGGTAAATGGTTCCCGCTCAGGAAGGTTCTTGTCAGTTTTCAGAGAGAGATTTGCTGTTCCAGGAGATCCACAACTGATGTACTTCCATCAGCACTCCAGTGCCTTGCTGACAAAACTTGCCCCTTCAGGGTTTTCCAGATGATAACCTCTTTATTTCACGTCACCACAGAGTTCCTTTTGGTTTCTCCTATTCCAAGAAAAACATTAGACAGCCAGTCCTCTCCTCTTGCATGAACCACAAGGGCTTTGACCTGGCTGAACAAAGCACTTACAAACCCGTCTTCCAAAATGGGCTTTCCACAAGCTTGCCAGCTTGTCCTGTTCCAGTCCCAGCTACTGTTACTGCCTGTAACACTGTAGAAGTGATGTTTCTCTCTCTGAGAGAAAGCCTGTTTGACTCTCTCTGCTGGCAAAATCACCTGACCCTCTTAAAACAGCAAGTTCTCTCCCAGACAGAAGGCGGCTCCGACAAGATCTTTTATCTGTTGCCTTTTTTGTAAACAACAATCCATTAGTGAAGTCTCTTGGGCACTAAGAGCCCAAAGCTTTTGCAAAGACTGTTGGCCCCGACATGTCTAGCATGGGGCAGAGCTCCAGTATTTTAAATTCCAGTATATGATCTGCTGAATGAACAATACCAACCAAAATTCAAGATTATTAATTCTATACATGTCCTTGAACTTACTTTTGCAGTAGCATCCGCAGTGTCACGTTTATGCTTATTAATATTGTGTTCAAGTTCCTGTATTTTCAACTGAGCTTCATTCTTCTGTTTTACTAATTCTGATGAAGAATTATTTTTGCTTTGAATTTCCTTATTGTGAGACTTTATGGCTTCCTTTTGTTTAGCCAGTTTATCCTGAGCCTTCTTCACAGCTTCCTACAAAGCCCAAGTACAAATCAAAAAGATCATGCAAGCTCTAGTATTGTGAATTTTTTATATTCTATTTTAAATCATGTTCTAGAAACAGTTCAGGTAGCTGCCACATTTGGTCCTCAAAAGGAAAGAAGTAGTAAAATTGTGCATCTTTAAGAAATTGTTTCTATGGTTTTCTTCAATAAGAAATTCTAGTCCCTTTCATACTTGCAAGTGATCCCAGGAATTAATGGCCAATCGGCCTTTAAAGTGTTAAGTGGGAAAGCAAAATCAGCTCATTGCCAGTGTCAGATAATGACTTCTCACAGCAGGGATTGATTACCTTGACCCCCAAGTCTACAGATGCCAGTGTTGCAATCATGCAAGTGTGAAATGAGCACTTACATTGTGGGATTGAAATGATCCAAGTTTTTCATGAGTTCAGGAATGTGAAGGAAGAAAAGATTAAAATGAAAGTATAAACTTTTACGAGAGAGAGAGAGAGATAAATAGCAATAAAGCAATAGCAGACAATTTTTAAACAGAGTGGGAAAGTTGGTAGCGCTATAGTGCACAATAAAGACAGTGAGGAAAAAATGATGGTGGACCTGAATTCCCAGAATTCCATGCGGCAGAAAAACCCCTCTGTGCATGCAGCCGTGCATACAGCCCTTACTCTGGGGATAGCTCCTTGCAAGTGTGAAAGCGTTCAGTGTCCCAGTTATGGGTGGTCAAGTGTGAAAAGCCAAACCTCCATTCCTATCCCAGGACATTGAACAGCCGGTTTAGTGGGACACGAGTGTGAAAGGAGCTACTGAAAACAGTCCTGCATAATTTAGCATAGTTTCCTATTCAGCATTATTAAAAGACTCCTCCCATAGAAACCTCAAGCCAATTTGGGGAACAGTCACTTAAGAAACACAGAGCAAGGCACCTGTGAGGCAATGACATCAGTCAATGGATGCTTAAAACTGTGTTCAAAACAGCTGACAAATAAATATTTAATACAATAAATTTTTAATGCGGATTGTTTTAAATCACGCATAATTTCAGCGTAAGGCACACCTTGCTTTATTAAAAGTGAAAAGGAAGTCTAATTTTATCCAATTTCTATAAGTATTTCTTGTGCACCATGCACATGGATAACAACATTACATGGTCAAAACATGGATATCAAGAAATGATATCCACATTTAAATTAACCATGAATAAAAAAATGCCTGGTAGAAAGACAAGGAAAATGTGCAAATTAGTCAAAATCTTTTCCTAATCCATTTTCAATGCATTAATACCTTATTATTTGCCACTTCCTCAGCCATGTTTTCAATCTGTTCTTTGTAGGATTTGATGGCAGCATCCACAGCCTCTATTTGCTCTTCATAGCCAGTCTGCTCATGCTTCAATGCCTCGAGTTCTAAAAGCAAAGCATCCACTTCCTACAGACACAATCAACAAAAATCAGCAACTAAAGAAAATAAGATCCTTTTGTATCACCTATTCATCGAAGGCTAATTATGCAAAAAATTGATCAAATTTTTCCATGGGAATTACTGAACCAAGATGATTGGAGTGCAATGTGACCTCAAATTTTAAGAACACTTGAAAGTAAGAACAGCAGTTGGCCCCTTCAGCCTGCCCTGCCATTCAATATTTGCCCCAGGTCTCATCATTGGTGCTAGATTCCCACAGCCTCAATGGCACAATTTTTCAAAAATATATCTACTTCCTCTTCAAATACCCCTCAATAATCACGGCTCAACAAACGTCTGGGATGCAGTGATTCACCACCCTCTGCAAGACTGAGCTGGAGAAATTAATTTTTTTTAAAATTACCTAATTCAGAAAGGTGCTAGTGTCAGTTATTTTAAACAGGTACTCACTTCTCATACTATCCAGAAATCAACCAGATTAGCCAAGGAGCCACACATTTCAGGTACCTGCTTTTTTTCCTTTGACTTCTTAGTGGACAAGTCTGCCTTCTTTTTGGCATCATCAAGCTTCTTTTGAGCTTCCTTCAATTCTTTCTCCCTCTCGGCATCAGCATTTTTCATTTTTTTTTCCAAAATGGCATACTTTTCTTCAAACTTTGTTTGCACTTCTTTCGTTTTGTTGAGTATTTCTTCACACTCAGCTAAAATTGAAGAGAAAATGCAAGAAAAATGTGGTTTTATTATCATGTCTTGTAACATTACACAGCTTACTAGTTGAATTAATTCCTTTGCTGCAAATCTAAAGCCATTGTTCTGAAAGCTAGCTGTTATCAAACTGATCGTTAAAAATGTGATCTAACATTTGACTTTAATGATAAGCACAATGGAGTACAGGACAGACAGCAATTAGGAAAGCAAATTTTATGTTAACCTTATTTGAACTGTATTTGATGGCATATAAGACCCACTTTTTTTCCCCCCAAAAAATATCTCTGGGGCTTGTACGCGAAGTTGAGGTATCTGGCGGATTAGTGGTGCTTATACGTAGCCTAACTCCATAATACTGTAATATTATTAAATCAAATATTAGCATCATCATTACTACCACCACTACCACTACCACCAATACTACTCCCATTACTACTCTTCTTTCTTTCTTTGGCTTGGCTTCGCGGACGAAGATTTATGGAGGGGTAAATGTCCACGTCAGCTGCAGGCTCGTTTGTGGCTGACAAGTCCGATGCGGGACAGGCAGACACGGTTGCAAGGGAAAATTGGTTGGTTGGCGTTGGGTGTTGGGTTTTTCCCTCCTTTGTCTTTTGTCAGTGAGATGGGCTCTGCGGTCTTCTTCAAAGGAGGTTGCTACCCGCCGAACTGTGAGGCGCTAAGATGCACGGTTTGAGGCGATATCAGCCCACTGGCGGTGGTCAATGTGGCAGGCACCAAGAGCTTTCTTTAGGCAGTCCTTGTACCTCTTCTTTGGTGCACCTCTGTCTCGGTGGCCAGTGGAGAGCTCGCCATAGAACACGATCTTGGGAAGGTGATAGTCCTCCTACCACTACTACAACTACTGCTACTACCACTACCACCTCCACTACTATCACCACTACCACTACAACTACCACCACTACTACTCCCATTACTACTACCACACTACAACCACCACTACTACAACCACCACTACCACAACTACTACTACTACTACAACAACAACAAAGGATTCTTTAATTAAAAAAGGAATTACTGTAAAAATTAAAGCTGGATGTTCTGAGACAAATATCTTTGTTTAGCACCAACTCTAAAAAGTTAAGCAGTAGTCATTTGAGCTTGTATTTGTGTTATTGTCTATTTATGTCTTACCTGCCACATATATCTTATTATTTTTATATTGAAAAGTCTTTTATTTTTTAAAATAAACTTGAAATTAGGGTGATAATGGGGAGCAAAGCTGACAGTGATCATTGTCGCTGTGTGGTTCACTAGCATCAACATCATCTATCGTTGTGCACTGAAAACTCCTAGTCATGCTCCAAAGCTGTTGCCATTTTGTGCGTTTGGTGATTATCATAATAAGGGCATTTTGTACAATGGGTATCGCATAACAATAACAACGGAAATACAAATGCAGAGTTGATAGCAGTGAAAGATTTTACCCTCAAGATGGCTACAGCACTCAAGCTATGCTATTTGATACAAATTAAAAGTGGTAAACTATACTAAAGAGCATGGTAATAGAGTGGCAGTGAGAATTTTTGGGGCACCACCTACAGCAAAAATGATATGAGAATGGAGAAAACAAGAACAACAGCTACAGACTGCTTAAAAAAAGGTAAACGCAACCTTCATTGTGCAGCCCCACAATGGCCAGAATTTGAGGAGTTAAAAAACCTGGGTGATAAATTGTGTCAAGGGTTTTTGTTAAACTCAATAAAAATATTTTAAAAAGTAAGATAAATGAGAGGAATTCAGGGAAATGCTTTTCTACCAAAATGATAATTAATAAGGCCAGGAGATTGAGAAGAACAAGGGAATCAAGGTTTTGCATAAACAGAAGGTTGGTGCTACCGGTTCATGAAAAGGCAGGGTTTATCATTGCCTACAAAAACATCCATTGTACAGAAAGTGCCAGTGGATTATGAAGACAACAGGAAGAGTTAAATATCCCATTATTCCATAGGTATGTGAGTGGGTGAAGAAATCTTGGGAAAATGTAAGAACTGAAATTATTGTGTTGGCTTTTATCTATACTGGTAGCTTGTTTTTATAAAATGTTTTCTACTATAACTAAACTCCTTTTGCTGTCTCTTGTAAATTACACCAGTATTATTATTAAAAAGATTTTCCATGTTGTCCTAGTTACATGCTTTGATTTTTTTTTTCTGCTATACTGTAGCTACATATTTCAATAGCATTACCTGTAAATACACTAAAAAAATTCTTAATATTCCCTGCTGAAATGGGATGGGGGTGGGGGGGGGGGGGGAGAATTCTTATATGCCTATGGGTCTTGTATGCTATAAAATATGGTAAGTTCTTCTTGCAGTGTAGAGAGCTGCAGTAATAGCACAGCCAGAGTACTACAGTATGTGCAGTTTTACTCTCCACAGCCATGGAAATATGTACTTGGGGATCACCAGATTGATTGATAGGATTATTTTATGAGGATAAATAATAAAAGATTTGCCCCTACTCACAGTTTAAGAGAGGTGATCATATTAACGATACAAATTTCTGAGGATTTGACAAAAGAATCAATTTCCTCAGGTGGATATATGTTCAGGATGAGGATTTAGCTATTTTGGAATACAGCCCAGGAGCCAAGGCCAAAATTGTTATCGGACACAAAGAAAATCAGGGGATATGAGGAATAGTGACTCAGCACAGGATCAGCTATAAACTGTATTTGGAGGTTCACTCTCTATCATACAATCTCCCCTCCTTAATTAAAGTACCAATAGTTTTTTGAAGGAATTCAAGCTCTTCCTGTTGCTTGTGATACGAGCTCTGCTGAAGCTTCACCAATAGTAATTCTTCCTCCTCAGATTTCAACTCACATTGCAACTTCAATACTCGATACCTGAAAGAAAAAGTGGAAAAAATGAAAATTTCAAATATGCCAAATACAATGCTTTTGATGCAGGAAAAGAGCCATTTATTATATCGCTTGAGCCAAAACAGATCACACAGAATACAATGGATCTATTTTTTTCTTGCTTACTAATTAAGTCATTTTTTTTGTTTTTCATGAAGTCACCAAATACAGAACTTTGAATATAGAACTTAATCGACAACAAATCTCTTCTCTAAATCTATGCAAACATGAAACCCATTTTCCACAGAAATCCAAAAACATCCATTTGCCGAAGCAAAAAGCTTTTTCTAGCAGCTTAGTATCAACCAATGCTTTCTCTCTTTGTTAATAATAACAATATTATAAACAAACTACTAATGGAAAACATTAAAAGATGTGAACATTATTTTAACAAACGTGGTCTGGAAACAAGTGTTTCAGGCAGTGTACAACAAAACTGGTTACAGCAAGCAAGTTTAAACAACAATAGTTTCATTCAGCACTGAAAAATAAATATTTTGCTTCCCAGAGAAAGGAATATGTTTATCACGTGGCTGAAAACCAATCTTATTTCTTAAAATGTCATACAGGTTAAAAAAAAAACTGTATCCTTTCCCCAAAAGCAAAAAAATGGACGTACTTCTCTGCAATATTCTTCAGACTTCCCAGCTCCTGATCCACTTTCTGCAACTCATTTTGTTTGGTTTTGAGCTCACCCTGAATATCCTTCAGCTCTTGAAGTTTAATAAGCACTGAGGCAGACTGCATACGAGCACCTGTTGATAAAATTTGTGTAAGACTGAAGATAACGATGGGCTATATGTCCCTCATGCACACAGACACTATGCACAGATTTTAGAATATGAAGTACAAACATGTTTTCTTGTTGATTGTGATGGACAAATAGGAAATAAGCTGGGGGGAAACAGCATCCATTCTGTGGTCGCAATCAGTGAAAATACGCAAAACACAAGATAAAAGACAGATATCACAAATAAAGAATTATATTTAGCAACCTAACCTCCACTTAATGTCCCCTGTGGATCGAAAGTATCTCCACCAATAGTGACAGTCTTTGACATTATCCGTGGATCAAAGGTCACTTTCTTTGCATTTTCCAAGCAATCACACACCAACACGGACCCAAAAACATACTCCATTGCTTTCTTTAATTCTTGCTCGTAACCAACCAGGGATAAGGCTATGTGCACATTGTCTGCACCTACCTTAAAAACAAAAATTGTAAAACTATTAGCTGAGCAACAGCAAACACCTTACAACACAAGTTTACATGCTCTTCCAAGATACCGGACATTCAGCTGAACAGATACAGCTGGAGTTATGGTCTATATGAGCCCCATTGTTCCTCTCTTATCACATATCAAAATATATTCTTCACATCCTTAATTTGTCTTAAATACCATTCTATGTTGTTCATTGCATTTTTAATTTTTTTTAAATTTTCACAATGAACCATATCAATCAAAATACACACAAACATTTCCCTCTTGAATATACACAGTGGCATTTTCTCCATTTCCCCCTCCTCTCCCTTCCCTCCCTCCTTCCCACCCCCCTCCAAACCCATTAAACATATACAATAAAACCATTAAACAATGTCATCACACAATGAAAATAAACAAGAAAATTGTGTCATCTACTTTTACACACTGGATCAGGCCATTTTTTCTTCTTCTCATTTTATCATTTTAGGGGGTGGAGGTCCGAGGCAAGCCCTCTCTGTTGTGTTCCATGTATGGCTCCCAAATTTGTTCAAATAATGTGACTTTATTTTTTAAATTGTATGCTATTTTTTCCAATGGAATGCATTTATTCATTTCCATATACCATTGCTGTACTCTCAGGCTCTCTTCTGATTTCCAAGTTGACATTATACATTTTTTTGCTACAGCTAAGGCTATCATAATAAATCTTTTTTGCGCTTCCTCCAGTTTGAGGCCTAATTCTTTACTTCTTATATTACTTAGAAGAAAGATCTCTGGATTTTTTGGTATGTTGTTTTTTGTGATTTTATTTAATACCTGATTTAGATCTTCCCAAAACTTTTTCACTTTCTCACATGCCCAAATTGCAGGCACTATTGTTCCTGTTTACTTCTTACAGCGAAAACATCTGTCTGATACTGTTGGGTCCCATTTATTTAACTTTTGGGGCGTGATGTTTAGCCTGTGTAACCAATTATATTGTATCATGCGTAACCTCGTATTTATTATATTTTTCATAGTTCCAGAGCATAACTTCTCCCATATTTCATTTTTTATCTTTATGCTTAGATCTTTTTCCACTTTTGTTAGGGTTTATAGCTTATTTCATCATTTTCCTTCTCTTGCAGCTTGATGTACATGTTTGTTATAAATCTTTTTATGTAATTACATATTCAAAATTGCTTCCTTCTGATGATCTCAGTCTGCTTCCCAATTTGTCCTTTAAGTAGGTTTTCAGTTGATGGTATGCAAACATTGTACCATGAATTATTCCATATTTGTACTTCATTTGTTCAAATGATAATAAATTATTTCCCAAAAAACAATTTTTCTATTCTTTTAATTCCTTTTCTCTCCCATTCTCTAAAAGAAAGGTTATCTATTGTGAAAGGGATTAGTTGATTTTGAGCCAATAATAATTTTGGTAGTTGGTAATTTGTTTTTTTTTCATTTCGACATGAATCTTCTTCCATATGTTGAGTAAATGGTGCAGTACTGGTGAACTTCTATATTGCACCAGTTTTTCATCCCACTTATAAAGTATATGTTCTGGTACCGTCTCCCTATTTTATCCAGCTTTATCTTGGTCCAATCTGGTTTTTCCCTTGTTTGTTAAAAATCTGATAGATACCTTAATTGTGCTGCTCTATAATAATTTTTAAAGTTTGGTAGCTGCATACCAACTTGTTTGTACCATTCTGTTAATTTATCTAGTGCTATCCTCGGTTTCCCCCCTTTCCATAAGAATTTCCTTATTATTCTCTTTAGTTCATTGAAGAATTTCACTGTTAAGGGAATTAGTAACGATTGAAATAGGTATTGTATCCTTGGGAAGACATTCATTTTAATGCAATTTACCCTCCCTATCAGTGTTAGTGGCAATTCTTTCCAATGTTCTAAGTCATCCTGTAATTTCTTCACTAATGGCTGATAATCGAATTTGTATAGGTGGCCTAAATTATTATCTAGTCTAATACCTAGGTATCGGATTGTTGTGTTTGCCATTTAAATGGTGATTCTTATTTAAACTCTGTGTAATCTGCATTATTCATTGGCATCGCTTCACTTTTATTTGCGTTGATCTTGCATCTCAATATTTCTCTGTATTCCTTCAATTTCTTATGAAGTTCTTTTATTGATATTTCTGGTTCTGTTAAGTATACTATGATGTCATCTGCAAATAGACTGATTTTATATTCCTTCTCCTTTATTTTTATCCCTTTTATTTTATTTTCTGTTCTTATCAGTTCTGCCAATGGTTCTATTGCTAAAGCGAACAGTGAGGGAGATAGTGGACATCCCTGCCTAGTTGACCAACTTAATTTACAGTGGTTTGATATATATCCATTTACTGTCACCTTCGCCAATGGTCCCTTATATTATGCTTTAATCCAGTTAATATATTTTTTTCTGGTAGGTTGAACCTCTGTAATACTTTGAATAAATAATTCCATTCTACCCTGTCAAAGGCTTTCTCTGCGTCTAAAGCAACAGCCACTGTTGGTATCTTATTTCCTTGTACTGCATGGATTAAGTTAATGAACTTACAGACATTTTCTGTTGTTCCTCTTTTCTTAATAAATCCAGATTGATCTTGTTTTACTATTTTTGGTACACAGTCGGCCAATCTGTTTGCTAATAGTTTTGCTATTATCTTATAATCTGAATTAAGTAGAGATATTGGTCTATATGATGCTGGTGTTAGTGGATCTTTCCCTGTCTTTGGTATTACTGTAATTATTGCGGTTTTAGATGAATTTGGCAAGTTTTGTGTTTCTTCTATCTGGTTCATTACTTCCAGGAGAAGAGGAATTAATAACTCTTTAAATGTTTTATAGAATTCTATTGGGAGTCCATCCTCTCCAGTCATTTTATTGTTCGTTAGATTTTTTAATATATCCTGTATTTCCTCTATTTCAAATGGTTTATCAATTTGTTTTGCTCCTATTCTTGCAATTTCGGTAGTTCAATTTTAGCTAGAAACTCATCTATTTTGTCTTCTTTCCCTTCGTTCCCAGTTCGGTATAATTGTTCATTGAATTCCTTAAAGTTTTCATTGATCTCTGTTGGGTTATATGTAATTTGTTTGTCCTTTTTCCTTGATGCCAATACAGTTCTTTTAGCTTGTTCTGTTTTATTTGCTAGGCTAGTACTTTGTGCGTTTTTTCTCCTAGCTCGTAATACTTCTGCTTTATTTTCATTATGTTCTTTTCCACCTTGTACGTTTATAATGTTTCATATTTTATTTTTTTGTCCGCCAATTCTCTTCTTTTTGTTGCTAGTTCTTTTTCTGTACTTACTATTTCCCTTTCCAACTGTTCTATTTCCCGATTGTAGTCCTTTTTCATTTTAGTTACATAACTTATTATCTGCCCTCTAATGAAGGCTTTCATTGCATCCCATAATATAAATTTGTCTTTCACTGATTCCGTATTTATTTCAAAGTACATTTTAATTTGGCACTCAATAAATTCTCTAAATTCCTGTCTTTTAAGTAGCATGGGGTTTAACCTCCATCTATATGTTCTTGGTGGGATTGGGATGTCCTCCAGTTCTATTGATAATAACAGGGGTGAATGATCAGATAACAATCTAGCTTTATATTCCGTTTTCCTAACTCTCCCTTGGATATGGGCTGACAACAGGTCAATCCTTGAGTATGTTTTATGTCTACTCGAATAATATGAGTATTCCTTCTCCTTTGGGTGTTGTCTCCTCCATATACTCAAGAGTTGCATTTCCTGCATTGATTTAACCATAAATTTGGCTACTTCGTTCTTTTTGATAGTCTTTTGTCCAGTTTTATCCACCTTTGGGTCAAAATTAAGGTTAAAACCCTGCTTATCTACAATCTTCAAAAAAATATCTTGCATAAATTTTTGATCCTCTTCATTAGGTGCATATATATTGAGCAATATATCTGACACTTTATCATTACATACCTCCCTGCTGGATCTATTATTTCCTCCTCTATTTTGATTGGTATATTTTTATTGATTAATATAACTACACCTCTGGCTTTTGAATTATATGATGCTGCTGTTACATTGTCCTACCCAGTCTCTCCTTAATTTATTATATTCCACTTCAATTAGATGCATTTCCTACACGAATGCTATATCTATTTTTTCTTTTTTCAGTAAATTTAATAGCCTCTTCCTTTTGATTTGGTTATGTATTCCATTAATATTTATAGTCATATAGTTCAACATGGCCATCTCATACTCTGTTTACACCACATTTCCGCTTCCTCACCACTACCTTTCCCCTTTTCCCCATTTTCATCTCTCAGTTTTCCCTTTTTGAACTCAATGTCTGACAACACTTCTAAAACACAAAATACTTCAACAACTCCCACATCTAAAATTCCCTTAACCCCAGGTGTCTCCCCCCTCTCACTGAGTTGCCCCTTGTCGGGCAACCACAACTCCCCTCTCCATTCAGATTGCGAATGGAAGCGTCAACTGATTTAGCAGTGACTGTTATTCTCTCCCACCCAACCCCCTCCAGAAAAGAAATTTATCTTCACAAAGCTCACCCTCTTTTCTTCTCTTTCCCCCCCCCTCTCCCTTACTTCCCTTTTCTTTCCCTTTAGTTCTTACTTATACATTATTTTTACATCTTTATATGTAGTTTGTCGTCGTTCTTTGTTCTTGTTTCATCTCTTCATCTCTTTTTCTGCCCTGAAGGTGTTCTGCAAATTCTCGTGCTTTCTCCGGATCTGAGAACAGTCTGTTTTGCTCCCCCAGAATAACTATTTTAAGCACAGCTGGATATCTTAACATAAATTTATAGCCTTTTTTCCATAGGATCGATTTTGCTGTGTTAAACTCCTTCCTCTTCTTTAGGAGTTCAAAACTTATGTCTGGGTAAAAAAAATATTTTTTGACACTTGTATCCAAATGGGTTTTTGTCTTCTCTAGTTTTATTCCTTGCCCTCTCCAATATATTTTCTCTTGTCGTCTATCTTATAAATTCTACTAAAACGGATCTTGGTTTTTGTTGTGACTGTGGTTTCAGGGCTAGTGTTCTGTGTGCTCTTTCTATTTCCATTCCTTCCTGTATTTCTGGCATTCCCAGGACTTTTGGGATTCATTATTTTATAAATTCTTTCATATTTGCGCCTTCTTCATCTTCCTTTAGGCCCACTATCTTTATATTGTTTCGCCTACTATAGTTTTCCATTATATTCATCTTCTGAGCTAACAACTCCTGTGACTCTAACTTTTTTGTCACTGTCTTCCAATTTTCTTCTTGAGTCATTCACTTCCATTTCTACAACCATTTCTCATTCTTCCATTTTCTAATTTTTTTCCTATTTTTGTCATGACCAGCTGTATTCTACTCACTTTTTCTTCTGTACTTTTTATTTTTCTTTTCATTTCACTAAATTCTAATGTCAACCATTCTTTTAATGCTTTCATTTGTTCTTGAAAATTTTTATCTATATACTGTCCATCTATTTTACCTTCTATTCCTCTGTGCAGAGCTTGGTGATCTTCTTTTTCTTCTTCTGTGTCTGCTCTTGGGTTTGTCTTCTACTTCTCTTCCTGTATCTGTCTCTTCTGACTTTTTTGTTGAGCTGCTTGCCTCAGTTTGTTGGGTGTTTTTTTGCATAGCTTCTTGTTGTTGGTCCTCTTCTTCTGGGCTAGTTATCTGTTGGGCTTCCTGTTGCTGTTTTTCTTTCTCATCCTTCCCTTTCCTTTTCTTCCAGCTGAGAGCCCTGCTGTCGGGCATCTCTCAGCTGGTCGTGTTGTGTAGGTTCACCCCACAGCTGGGCTCCCCTCCCGTCAGTGTTTTCCTTTTCCTCGGTGTGCGCATTGTGCACTTCTGTTTGGCTCAATGAGCCATTTTTGCAGTCCTGTGGTCGGGAGGTCGCGAGCCTGCGGGGTCTCCACTAACCTCGGGGAGCAGGGTCTTCTGTCCACGGCAGGTCCCTGCCTCTTCAGGCAGGTAAGGCCTTCTCCTTTCTCTTCCGGCATCTTTCCTTCTTTTTTTTCCCATTGTTTTTGGTTTTTCCTTCTTAGGTGTCAGTTTCTTTCTTTTTTCCACACCTTTATCCTTTATTTGTTGTGTTTTGTGTTTCTTGAGCTTTGCGTTTTTTTCACTTTATTTCTTCTTTTCTGGAGAGGGCTGGTATTCTCCTATCGGCCACTACTCCTTCACGTGACTCCTCTGCCATTGCATTTTTAATGGTAGCACATTCATACACTTTCTATTCTGTGGCTAAAAATTTACCCAAACACTTTTTATTTATTAATTACTAATCATCTGGCATCTCTGCCCTCTAGCAGAAACAATTCATCTTACTGATACATAAAAACAAAAATACTGATCAAAAGATACATTTTTGGATCTTTGAGATGACTTGGGCCAGCTGGATATGCCCTTCCAGGAAATCTTTCTTTTATTGTGGTCATTGAAATGGCAGATAGATGTTTGTTTGTAAAGTGCACTCCTATAACAGCATTTACAATACACTGTACCAAAAAGTAAAAACGTGAAAAGTCTACTGTATTGTCATCAGAATAAAACAGCACAAGAAACTGCCATTCAGTTCATCACATCTGTTATCTTTTTGTTCTATTGCCCTGCTTATTTCTCCATAGTCCTCCATTCATGTTTCCTTTTCATTTATATATCCAAAAACTTTTTGAATGCTTTTTTTCAAATCAGCTCTGTCAATTTGCTATATTAGACAAAGATTATCATCTCCCCTCAGAACCACTTAAAAATGAGCATGCAATTTTACAAAATCCAAAGAAGGGCCAATTCAAAGTATTCTACCCTAGCCACAACTGACATATAATGATTGAAACAGTAAATTTTGCCCACACTTCCATGATTACCTTTTTGGCCAGCTATTTGCCTATTTGTCCACATTTGACAAGAATGGAGGTGGGGCCTAGATAGAGAATAGAGAAGGCAACATGTGCCTGGAGGCAGGAGGTTGGGGAGATCCTAAATGAAGTTTTCTTCAGTTCTCACAAGAGGAAAGGGCCTGGATCAGGATGAGGTTGGAATAGAACAGGCTTGTGTGTTGGACAATGTTGAGATTGAGGAAGAGGAAGTAAATGTTGGATCTTCTTAAAAACATTAAGATTGATAGTCTCTGGAGCCAGATCCGATAATACCCCAGGTTGCTGTGGAAAGTGAGGGAAGAGATAGCTAGGGCAGTAGCTATGATCTTTGAATTCTCTTTGGCTGCAAGGGAGGCACTGGAGGATTGGAGAATGGCAACTGTGGTCCCCTTATTTAAAAAAGGTAATAGGGAGAATCCTGGGAATTATAGAATGGTGACTCTTACGTCAGTGGTGTGTAAACTATTGGAGAGGATTCTTAAAGATAGGATCTATGATCATTTGGAGAGGTACAATCTAAAGGTAAAGGTTCCATTATTGTCACATAATACATTTAAAATGTAACATATATGAAATTCTTTTACTTTTCTACTGTAAGGAAGTTAGTCACCACTTTTTCCAGTGCCCCTCACAGAAATGAGGCCCCAGTGAGGAATGAACTCATGACCCCTGGTTTACAAGACCACTGAACTATCAGAGTCTCACTACTCAGGGATAGTCAGCATGGCTTTGTGAAGGAAAGTGAAGTTCATGCCTCACGAGTCTAAATTAGTTTTTTGAGGATGTAACAAAGGTAATTGATGAGGGTAGGGCAGTATACATGGTCCATATAGATATTAGTAAGGCAATTAAATTTTAAACATACAGCGCAGTAACAGGCCATTTCAGCTCATGAGCCCGTGCCACCCAATTGACTTACAGCCCCGGTATGTTTCATTTGACAAGGTCCACCATGAGACATTTGTTCAGAAAGTCATGAGGCATGGGATAGATGGAACCTTGGTTGTGCAGATAAAAAATTGGCTTGTATATAGAAAACCATGTAGTATGTAGTAGTGGAAAGAAAGTATTCTGTCTAGAGGTCAGTGACTAGTGGAGTTCTGCAAGGATCTGTTCTAGGACCCTTGCTCTTTGTGATCTTTATAAATGACCTAGATGAAGAGGCAGGATGGGTCAGTAAGATTGCAGAAGATACAAAGATTGGAGAATTGTGAATGATGGTGAAGGTTGTCATAGGTTCCAAAAGGATATAGACAGGATGCAGATTTGGTTGAAGAAGTGGCGGATGGAGTTTAATCAGGATAAGTGTGAGGAGATGCATTTTGGAAGGACAAACCAGAAAGCTGAGTACAGGGTTAATGGTCAGTTTCTTAGAAATGTGGAGTAACAGAGGGACGGACCTTGGGGACCAAATCCATACATTCCCTCAAGGTCACCGCGCAAGTTGATAGAATAGTTAAGAAAGCCCATGGGATGTTGAGATAATTAATGGAGAATTGAATTCAGGAGTAGAGAGGTCATGTTGCAAGTGTACAAATCTCTGGTGAGACCACAATTGGAGTATCTCATTATAGGAAGGATATGGAAGCTAAGGAGAGGGTGCAGAGATTTACCAGGATGTTGCTTGGATTGGAAAATAAGTCTTGTGAGGCAAGGTTAGCAGAGCTGGGACTTTTCTATTTGGACCAAAGAAGGATGAGAGGAGACTTAATAGAGGGTTACAAGATTATGAGAGGCATAGATAGGGTGGACAGCCAGCGCCTTATTCCCAAGGCAGGAATAGTAAACACCAGAGGACATAGGAACAAAGTGATGGGAGGGAAGTTAAGGAATTCATTAAGGCTAAGTTTTTTTTATATAAACAGAAAGTTGTGGATGCCTGGTATTCCTTGCCAAGGATGATGGTGGAGGCTGAAACATTAGGGGCATTTAAGAGACTATTAGACAGGCACATGAATGGAAGAAAAATAGAGGGTTAAGTATTTTTTTAAGGAATATATGGGTCGGCACAACATCAAGGGCTGAAAGACATCTATTGTGCTGTATTTTATGTTCTATTTAAGTGCCTCTTAAATGTAGCAATTGTATCTGATTCTATTATCTCTTCTGGCATTCAGTGTAAAAAAAATCCTCTCAAATCCCCAAATAGCTTTACTGGTATAAAATAAACATGCTGCTGGATAAAAAATTTTGAATGTTACAATCATCCCTGTTCCCATAATCAAATGCATTGACTAATCTTGGAACAGACTGCAGTGATCTGGGATTCACTAGAAGTGTGCAGTACTGACAACTGGTCCTGCCTCCCGGCTCCTCCCCCTGAGGCCCATATATAACCCTGGTTTCCCGCCTAAACCCAGAACCCCTCTGAAGCCTATTCATGAACCCTACCTGTCTTGTAAGCTAATAAAAGTGTTTGTTCTCCCTCCAGTCGAGTGTGAGCTTTTATCTACACTACAATTTTATAAGCTTACAAATAAGAATAGAGGCATTACTCAAGCCCAGTATGCTGTTAATAGACCCCGCTCAGTCCCCCGATGTGGCTGAGGAGTTCGCATATTGGCTAGACTGCTTCCGGGCATACCTGAAGGCGACCAGGGACGTCTTCTATACAGACGAGCTCCAGAGTTGATGCTCATCTCAAGGTTAGGCATGAAGGAGTATGCAATCGTCCGAGACTGCCTGACATAAGAGGCTACCATCGAGGCACTGAAGGTCCACTACATGAAGGCCCTGAATGAGGTCCTAGCGAGGCACTGACTCGCCTTATGCCATCAATGGCCCAGAGTCAATTAACAACTACCTGCTGGATCTGCGGACACTCGCTAAGAAATGCGGGTATGAGGCCGCTTTGGGCCGCATCTGGGAAGATGAACAGATCCGGAACACTCTAGTTGCAGGGGTCTGCTTTTGGTACATGATGCAGCGACTGCTCGAGTCGGGAAGAAAGGACCTCACTAGCCATGTCAAACTGGTCAAATCACTGGAACAGGCCAGTCTTGAGAACGACGATCTAGAAGCCAGCGCTCGCGCTCTCGGGTGAGCACCTACAAGGACCGGTTGCTCCCACTACGATGGTCCCCGCTCTAATGGCTGCTGCTTCCTGAGCCCAGGAGTGCTTTTTCTGCGGAAAGGAATAGCACCCTCTTTCCTGCTGCTCCAGCTGTGGGAAGAAGGGAGATTGGGCGAAGGTCTGCCGCGAAAAGGGAGGTCCGGAGAAGTCCACAGCCTGTACCACTCCTGGATCCGTTTACAGCCCCAAGCTGTCTGCCCCGGACTCGCCCAAGATCACCTGCTGTGCAACCCGCAGCCTATGGAAACAGTGCAAAAAAGGCTCAGTGGCCATCTTGCAGCAGCCTAATTTTGAATTCAGTGCCATCATTGTCGTCAAAGGAGGAAGGTGGGCGGGCATCTTGCCGCACCTCGAGATCGGCACCATCTTACCAGAATAGGTCGACTCAGGATGGAGGAGGCCAATTGAGGGAAGAACACAGCATCTCCGGCAACCTGGCATCGCTGGTCCTAAACCAGAATACACCTCACCAGATAAGTAACTTGATGGTGACAGTGAAGGTAAATGGACATTCGACCAAGTGCCTGATTGAACTCTACGAAAAGTTTCAGACTCATGGACTGTGCAAAAATATAACAAAAATGTACCCCTCTGAATGTACCCAATCTTCCTAGCGTCCCGGTCCCATTTGGTGCACGTACAGAAACATCATATGGTTCATCTGTCATGGGGGGGCAGGGGGAAATGCTGTAAATTTCACATGTACAATTTAAATGAATTATGTGCTCCAGTATTGTTGGGTCTGGACTTCCTGTGTCACCTTAAAAGCGTGACCTTGGAGTTTCTGGTCCCTCAAAACCAGGACCAACTTGTAGCCTCTCCATGCTGAACAGCAGCCACCCCCACACCCCGGTTCCCAAACCTGTCGCCGACTGTAAGCCCATCGCCACCAAGAGCAGGAAGTACAGTCCAGCAGACAGGGAGTTTATAAAGATGGAGACCCAGTACCTGCTGGAGGGGAGGATCATTGAGCCCAGCACCAGCCCACGGAGAGCGCAAGTGGTGGTGGTAAAGGGGGAAAACAAGTCCAGGTTAGTGATTGACCATAGTCAAACAATTGACAGATACACACTTCTGGATGCATACCCACTCCCTCGCATTTCAGATATGGTGAACGATATCGTGCAGTATCGGGTCTACTCGACCATCAACCTTAAAGCTGACCATCACCAGCTGCCAATCTGTTCCGAGGACCACCCGTACACAGCATTTGAGGCTAACAGTCAACTCTATCAGTTCCAGAGGGTCCCTTTCAGTATTACCAATGTGGTGTCTATTTTCCAGTGGCAGATAGACAGGATGGTGGGAGAGTATGGGTTGAAGACTACCTTCCCCTGCCTTGACAATGTCACCATCTGTGGCCACACCGTGGAAGACCATGATGCCAATCTCCAGAGTTTTCTCCACGTGGCAAGAGCCATGAATCTCACCTTCAATTCTGACAAGTGTGTATTCAGGACTATATGACTGGCTATTCTTGGCTACGTGGTGGAGAATGGTGTCATTGGCCCCGACCCTGATAGGATGTGCCCCCTGTTAGAGCTACCCCTCACCTGAACCACAAAGGCTTTGAGGAGATGCCTGGGATTTTTCCTCCTATTATGCCCAATGGGTCCCTCAATATGCCAATAAGGTTCGTCCCCTCTTAAAGGCCATCACCTTCCCCCTTTCGGCTGAAGGCTAGACAGCTTTTAATTACCTCCGAAGTTACATTGCAAAAGCTGCCATGTGGTAGATGAGAATGTATCTTTCCAAATGGAAAGTGATGCTTTGGTCGTAGCCCTGGCCGCTACTCTCAATCAGGCGGGCAGGCTGATTGCCTTTGTTTCACGGACAGTTCAAGGCCACGAGCTCCAGAAACCATCTGTGGAAAAGGAGGCTCATTGTAGAAGCCGCAAGGCACTGGAGGCACTACCTGGCTAGTAGAAGATTTACGCTCCTCACGGACCAGAGCTCTGTCGCATTCATGTTCAGCAACAGCAAGAGGGGCAAAATCAAGAATGACAAAATTGCTAGGTTGAGGATCAAACTCTCCAATTACAATTTTGACATCGCCTACTGGCCAGGGGCCCTTATGGCCCTCCAGATGCTTTGTCCAGGGGATGCTGTGCATCCGCACATACCGGTTAATTGCAGATAGCTCTGCTATCCAGGGGTTTACCCGCATGGCTCATTTTATCAAGTCCTGCAATTTGCCCTACTCAATAGAAGATGTCAGTGAAATGACCAGGTCATGCCAGGTTTGCGCTGAGTGCAAACTGCACTTTTTTTTGCCCGGCAACAAAAGTACACCTGATTAAATCATCCACTTTCTCTCGGTCACCAATGAGTACTCCCACTTCCTGTTTACCATCTCGTACCCAGAGACGGCCACCTTGTCCATTATGAAGGCCCTAGTCTCTATTTTCACCCCGTTCAGGTATCCCGGCTATATTAATAGTGACCGGAGCTCAGCCTTCATGAGCGACAAGCTGTGTCAGTACCTGCTGTTGAGGGGCATCGCATCCAGCAGCACTACCAGTTATAACCCCCGGGGGAATGGGCAGGTTGAAAAAGAGAACATTACGATCTGGAAGGCTGTCAAACTTGCCCTGAAGCAAAAAGGCCTTCCAGACTCATGCTGGCAGGATGCCCTTCCCATCGCACTCCACTCAATTCAGTTGCTACTCTGCACTGTGACTAGTGCTATTCCTCATGAACTCATGTTTACATTCGACTGAAGGTTGGCATCAGGGACTACACTCCCAGCCTGGCTCACTTGTCCTGGTCTGGTCCTTCTCAAGAAGCATGTGAGGAGAACCAAGGCCGAACTCCTGGTGGAAAGGGTGAAATTACTCCAGGTCAACCCCACGTACGCCTACATAGAGTACCCGGATGGCAGGGAGGACACCGTCTCCATCAAGGACCTGGCACCTGCCGAAACAGAGGATCCGTTGCCTCAGGTGCCCCACAAGCTACCGAGCTTTTCTCCCCACACCCACTCAGGGCCTCAGGGGACCCAGTTCAGGAGGAGAGTGAACCCCCCTCTATCGTCGAGCTGGAGCCCCAGCCCACTACCCTTCCATCACAGGCAGACCAGGAGACTCAAGGAGCCCAAGGCCCCGCAGTGCTAAGGCACTCCACCAGGATCTCCAGACCCCCGGACCGCCTGAATCTGTAAAGGGTATTGTAAATATTTCTCTTCTGTGTCTATTACCAGCATCTGATCCTTGTTCTCTTCATCCACAGACCATAATTCTGAAGGGAGGGTTGAATGTAGTGAACTGGGATTCACTAGAAGTGTGCTGTACTGACGACTGGTCCCGCCTCCTCCCCTGGCGCCCATATATAACCCTGGTTTCCCACCTAAACCCAGAACCCCTCTGAAGCCTATTCGTGAACCCTACCTGTGTTGTAAGCTAATAAAAGCACTTGTTCTCCCTCCAGTCGTATGTGAGCTTTTATCTACACTACACGGACATACATATCTGTTATCATTGACATGATATCAGAATTTTTTTTTCCTCTAAAAATCCACTGTTTTATTACTTGTAAATGGGCATATAAATAAACAGGCAGGCAGAACAATGAAAGACAGTACACTAGCTATAATTGAAACATCTCAATATTTGAGCTTACCAGATTTTTGGCTGTTTTAACAATTCCTTCATTAAGACATTTGGCAGAGATTTTGTTAAGTGGTATAATGGTGTATCTTCTTTTAAGCTCTCCTTTTTCTAAAAGTTTTTTCCCAGTTACCTAAACAAAGAAATAACATTGAGTAACTCCTCACTCCTAATTATTGAAGGAAAACTACCACCATTTAAGAATATCAGTTTTGATTTGACTGAAGAGTATATTTTAGTTTGAAACGTACTAAATGATTTGCTCAAAAGCACTTATTATCATCTGTACTTGTCACCTACCTCTGTGTCCACCACAACATTATATAGACGACCTCCAGCAACCACTTCCAATGCTGTTGCTGTGGATGTATCTTTCACTGATAGAAGTGTAGCAACAAGGCCTTTCACACGATTAGAGTCCCAATTTTTTTCAGGATCCCTAAAATAAACATTAAAATTTTTAATTTGTAAATCAAAGGTTTGTGCAATAGATAGAAATCTACTTCACCACAATTATGAAAAGACCCCTGAAAAAATATTAAAAACATGACTAGGCAAAAAAATGCTTTGACATAGACTAGAAGGGTTGAAGGGCCCTGTTTCTGTGCAGTATGGTTCTGTTTTAGTTTACCAATAAATGCAATCCAGAATATAGTAATATTAAAAAAATGTTAATCTATTGTTTAATCAAATACTAACACATGCAAAAGTAACAAATAAAAAGATTCCAAAATGGAATATGTTTGTATGGATGGTGTTCTGGAAAATTATAGCTGTATATTTTGGCTGCATAAATCACTGCACCACAAGCCCTTTTGGCTGTTCTAGTCTGTGTCAAACCATTATTTTTTGCCTAGTCCCACTGATCTGCACCCAGTCCATAACTCTCCCTATCTCTCCCATCCGTGTACCTGTGCAAATTCTTCTTAAATGTTAAAATTGAGCCCGCATTCACCACCTCAGCTAGCAACTCGTTCCACAGTCCCGCCACTCTGTGTGAAGAAGTTCTCCTCGCATGATCCCCTAAACTTTTTCCCCTTTCACCCTTATCCCATGTCCTCTGGTTTTTATCTCACCTACCCTCAGTGGAAAAAGCTTATCTACATTTACTCTGGCTATCCCCCTCATAATTTTATATACCTCTATCAAATCTCCCCTCATTCTTCTGCGCTTCAGGGAATATAGTCCTAAACTATTTAACCTTTCCCTGTAACTCAGTTCCTGAAGTTCGGGCAATATTCTAGTAAATATTCTCTGCACTCTTTCTTCCTTATTGATATCTTTCTTGTAGTTAGGGGACTAAAATTGCACACAATAATCCAAATGTGATATCACCAATGTCTTATACAACTTTACCATAACATTCCAGCTCTGATACTCAATACTTTGATTTATGAAGGCCAATATGCCAACAGCTCTCTTTACAACCCTACTCACCTGTGACACCACTTTCGGGGAATTGTGTATCTGTATTCCCAGGATCCTTTAAATGCCCTACCATTCACTGTGTATGTCCTTTCTTGGTTTGTCCTTCCAAAATGCAGTACCTCACACTTGTATTCATTAAAATCCATCTGCCATTTTTAAGTCCATTTTTCCAGCTGGTCCGGATCCTTCTGCAGCTTTGAAAACTTTTGCTGTCAACAACACCTCCAATCTTAGCAACACCTGCAAACTTGCTGATCCAATTTACCACATTATCATCCAGGTCATTAATACAGATGATAAACAACTAATGGGCCCAGTGTGGTGACTCACCCACGCAACAGGCGAATCAGCTCATGGAGTTGCAGGCAAGTCTGCGGCAGATCCGACTGAGAGCGTCAGGTGCAGGGCAAACTCACAGCCTGGCGGCTGACATCATAAAGGTCCCGGGTGTTGCAAGCATCATCAGATTCCGAGGGATTTAAGCACATGCGAGAGTTCTATTCAAGTCAGTTGGTTCAACTCACTTTCGACTCTGCAGAGTTCTTTCGCTCACTGAGTGTCTAGTGTGACTACATTATGACCCCAACAGTTCAAATGGAATTTGGACCCAACGATGACTGACCCAAACAAGTAGAATGCAGTTTCACAAAAATTGCCGACTTTCTGAGTCTTGCAGCCGTAGGTCTGGTTTGAACAAGCCAAAGCCTAATTCAGGTCAGGCAAATCATCTCGGATGCCACAAAGTACTACTATGTGGTCGGTTCACTCGACCTGGAAACAGCAAGCCAAATCATCAACGTCCTACACCAGCCACCAGTTGTGGACAGATATGAAACAATCAAGGCTCTCCTGATCTGTACTTTTGGCCTCTCCCGCAGTGAGCGCACAGTGCAGTTTCTCCACATGGACAGCCTAGGCGACCGTACGCCATCGGCCTTAATGAACAAGATACTGGCACTAGCAGATGGCCATAAGCCATATTTACTGTTTGAACAAGTCTTCCTCGAGTAGATGCCAGAAGATATCCACCTCCTAATCGTTGACGGATTCCAGTAACCCAAAAGTAGCGGCCCATGCAGATATCCTGTGGCACCACCAGGCAACACGGTGGGGCCTCCATCGACCAAGTTATGCATCACGCCCTAAGGCCTGGGCCTTCCCCATGCCACAAATGAAGCCGATGATACCTGCAGCAGGCAATGACCCCAGTTTGTTGTTTTTAACCACCAAAAGTGGGGTTCAGGAGCCCACTGTGGCACCCACCCTGTTCTTTTCAGGAAAACACCGGGGTCAGCTGTCGCTAATGTCTACAATGGCTGGCCACCATGAAAGCCTGCTTTACTTATGGGATCGACACTCCAGGCTGAAGTTTCTTGTAGACTCAGGGGCAGAGGTTAGCATCTTTCCCCCAGCTTGAGCCACGACACTCACACCGGGAAGTCACGACTGGTGCTCACTGCTGCCAACAACAACCGTATTCATACATACGACACGGGAACAATCCCACTACAGTTTGGTTCCAGCCATTTTTCCTGGTCATTTACACTGGCAGCAGTGTCGCAGCCTTTATTGGGTGCAGATTTTCTTCGGGCGCACCGCCTCCTATTGGACCTCAAGGGACGGGGCCTAGTGAATGTCAAGACCTTCCAGACCTTCTCATTCAGCGAAGCCAAGTTATCGGCCCCACACCTGGACTCTTTGATTTTGTAAGGCAACGAATTTGCCAGAATACTAGAGGAGTTCCCAACCATTATTACGCCACATTTCTCCACAGATGCCCCTAAGCATGGTGTACAGCACCACATTGTCACTCAAGGACCACCAGTACATGCCCAGCCTGCAGGCTCCCACCCGACAAACATCTACTTGCCAAGGAAGAGTTCAGGAAAATGGAGATGAAGATCATCTGGCACTCAGACAGCCCATGGGCCTCTCAACTGCACATGATGCCCAAGTCAGCTGGAGGCCATGCAGCAACTACAGAGGGCTCAACGACACCACCACAGTCAGGACTTTACAGCCAATTTGCATGGGGCATGCATCTTCTCCAAGGCTGACCTGGTCCACTGGCATCACCAGATTCCTGTCCATCCCAGCGATGTCCCCAAGACGGCCCTCATCACCCCATTCGGCCTATTCAAGTTCCTGCGGATGCCTTTTGGACTCAAGAACACGGACAGATGTTCCAGCAGCTCATGGACTCATGGGGAGTGGCTTGGATTTCATCTTCATCTACTCAGATGATATCCTGATCGCCAGCCGCTTGCACCAAGAGCATTTGATGCACCTGTGACAACTCTGCCATTGCCTGAGTGAATATGGCCTGGCCATCAACCCCACAAAGGGGTGTCAGCCATTTATTTCCTTGGGCACCACATCAACCAGCATGGTGCGGTTCCCTTCTCGGTGAAAGTCGAGGCCATACACCAGTTTGCCAGATCCAGTACAGTCAAGGAGTTCATGGGCATGATCTACTTTCAACACCGATTCCTACTGTCAGCAGCCCGAATCATACAACCCATGTAGAGCCTGATGTCCAGCAAGGCCAAGGAAATCACCTTGGACATGGAGTCAGCAGCGTCTTTTGAGCAGGCCGAAGACACCCTTGCAAATGCCACTCTCCTGGTACACCTGCAGATGGATGTGCCCACTACCTTCACAGTAGATGCTTCCAACTTGGCAGTCGGCAATGTGCTGGAACAGCTAAGTGAGGGTCAGTGGAAACAACTTGCATTCTTCGGCCGGCACCCATGACCCCCAGAGCTGAAATACAATGCCTTCGTCAGGGAACTGCTAGCCCTCTACCTCACCATCTGCCACTTTGGTATTTATTGGAAGGGCGGCAGTTCACAGTCTTCATGGACCACAAACCCCTCACCTTCACATTTGCCTAAGTGTCAGATCCATGGTCGGCATGGCAGCAATGCCACCGGTCAGACATCTCAGAGTATACCACCACCGTCAAACACATCTCTGGGAAAAACAACATTGTGGCCGACGCACTGTCTTGCACCTCCATCCTCTCGGAGCATTTCCTATCTCAAGGTTGGACTACTTAGTGCTCGCCAAGGCACAGCAGCTAAATGAAGAAATGCCGGCCTACCGCACTGCAGTCTTGGTCCTGTAATAAGGATATCCCCATCAGCCCAACAGACAGCAAGCTCCTCTGTGACATGTCCACCCCAGCCCATCATTCGAGCCGCTTGGAGGTGACGTGTTTTTGATGCACTACATGGTTTGGCCCACCTGTCCATGGCAGATAGATTTGCTTGGCATAGCCTATGCAAGTAGTCAGGTACAAGGCCAGAACATGCATATACTACCAGACCTCCAAAGTCCAAAGGCACATGAAGGCCCCACTTCAACGCTTCCAGCTGACATGCAGGAGATTTGAACATGTCTGTGTCTTCGGCAGAGTTGGTATACAGGGCCCACTGAGAGTTCCAGGCGAGTTTGTGTCAGTGGCCCATGGCACAGAGGAGACACCTGTGGCAGTGCTCACAAGACTCTGAGAGAAGGTAGTAACACTAATTCCTGTCCCAACCTCGTGCACAGCCCAACACCTTCCTTTGTCCACAAGGACATCCGGGACTGCGACTACATCTTCATCCACAGGGCCATGCACTGGACTCCACTCCAGTGATGTGTCAGAACAGAACCACGTGCATCTTCAACGTGAGCAGCCATGAAAAGACCTTCATCTTTGACCTCCTCAAGCCGGCGTACCTAGACCTGGAACATCCTGTGACTGTGCCACCTCCACGCTGATGAGACTGGCCACCAAAATGAACTAAAGAAGTGTTGGCCATGGATTCCACATCTAATGCTGGTTCTTGGGCGGGGGACATCATGTGGTGGATCCCCCCACGCAACAAGCAAACTGGCTCATGGGCATGGGCAAATCCATGCCAGATCTGACTGAGAGAGCACCGGGTGCAGGGCAAGCCCACAGCCTGGCCACTGACATCATAAAGGAACCGGGAGTCACAAGCATCATTGGATTCCCAGGAATTTAAGCAGACAGTTGGTTCATCTTACTTTCGACTCTGCTTGGTTCTTCTGTTTGCTGTGTGCCGAGTGCAACTACACCAGCATCGATCCATGAGGTACACCACTAGTTAAAAGCCTAGAAAAGCATTCATCCACCACTACTCTCTGGCTTCTCCCTTCCAGCCATTGTCAAATCCAGTTCACTACTTCACCATGAATACCTAGATTCTAAACCTTCCTGACTAACCTCCCATGTGGGAGCATGCCAAAGGCCTTAGTAAAGTCCATGCAGACAACATTCACAGCCTTTCCTTTGTCAATTTTCATTGTACCCTCATCAAAAAACTCTACAAGATTGATTAAACATGACCTGCCATGCACAAATCCACGTTGACTATCCCTAATCAGTTTCTGGCTATCCAAATAATTGTATATCCATGAACACCATCCAATAATTTACCTACTATTGACGTCAAGCTCACCGGCCTATAATTTCCAGGGTTACTTCTGGAGCCTTTTTTTTTAAATAACAGAACAATATGAGCTATCCCCCAATCCTCCAGCACCTCACCCGTCACTAAGGATATTTTAAATATTTCTGCCAGGGCCCCTGCAATTTATACACTAGCTTCCCTCAAGATCCAAGGGAATATATTGTCAATTTGCTTTAAGACAGCAAACACTGCCTCCTCTAATCTGTATAGGTTCTATGACCTCACTACTTGTTTTCCTTACCTTCCACAACTTTGTGCCCATTTCCTGAATGTCTACTGATGAAAAAAAAATTTAAGGTCTCCCACATCTCTTTTGGCTCCATGCAAACAAAGCCAACCTTTTGCTGTTAATATACCTATAGAAACCCTTAGGAGTTTCTTTCACATTGTGGACCAAAGCAACTTCATGTCTTTTTTTTTTTAGCCATCCTGATTTCTTTCTTGAGGTTTTTCTTGCATTTTTTACAAAATGCCTCAAGTACTTCATTTGTTCCAATGTTACCTACACGTGCTATACACTCTCTCTCTTATTCTGAACCAGATCCCCAACATCCTTCGAAAACCAAGGTTTCTATGCCTGTTTATCTTGCCTTTAATCCCGACAGAAACATAGAAACTCTGTACTCTCAAAATTTCATCTTTGAAGGTCCTCCACTTACCTCACACAGCCTTGCCCGAAAACAACATCCTAATCCACACATTATTGATCCTTTCTCCAATTTAGAATCTCAACCAGAGACCCAGACCTATCTCTCTCCATAATTAACTTGAAACTAATGGCATTATGATAACTGGACCCAAAATGTTCCCCTACACATACTTTTGTCACTTGTGCTGTCTTGTTTCCTAAAAGGATATCCACTATTGCCATCTCTCTAGTTAGTACCTCTATACATTGATTTAGAAAACTTTCCTGAACACATTTGACATACCCCAAGCCATCCAGTCCTTTTACGATATAGGAGTCCTAGTCAATATGTGGAAAATTAAAATCCCTTATTATCACAACCTTATCTTTCCTGCAGCTGTGTTATCTCACTACAGATTTTTCCCTCCAATTCTCGTTGACTATTGGGTGGTCAATAACATAACCCCATGATTATGTCCTACTTTTCCCTTTCCTCAGCTCCACCCATATAGCTTCAGTAGATGAGCCCTCTAGTCTGTCCTGTTTGCCCACAGCCTTGGTATTTTCACTGATGAGCAATGTCACTCCTCCCCACATTATCCCTCCCAATCAGTTATGTCTAAAGTAATGGAAGCCCAGAACATTGAGCTACCAATCGTGCCCTATGGACATTGGTCACAATGTCATAATTCCACATGCCAATCCATGCTCTAAGCTCATATGCCTTTGCATTGAATGCTCATATGCTTCTTGCATTGAAATAGATGCACTTTAGAAAACTTCCACTCGTTAACCTCTAATGGTGCATGCAATTTTCACATTGTCTTTTCCCTCCTCCACTCCTCTATCTGCTCTAACACTTTGGTTTCCTTCCCCCTAGTTTAAACCCACTGGAGTAGCACTAGCAAATATTCCCGCAAGGATATTAGTCCACCACCAATTCAGATGCAAATCATCCTGTCGGAACAGGTCCAACCTTTCCTGGAAGAGAGCCCAATGATCCAGAATCCTGAATCCCTCTCTCCTGCACCATGTCTTTATCCATGTGTTAAGCTGCATTATCCTCCTATTTCTAACCTCACTAGCATGTGGCACAGGCTGAGATCATATCCCTGGAGATCCTGTCCTTCACCCTAGCACCTAACTCCCTGAACTCTCTTTGTAGGACTTCCTCACCTTTCCTAACCATTACATTGGTCCCTATATGGACCACGACATTTGGCTAAATGTTTATTTTGTGAATCACCAAAATAATTTTTTTTTTTTAAATTGTGCCAACAGAAGAGAATTGGTTTACTATATGCCATCTTATCAGTTTTCCAGGCGGGAAATAAAACAAACTTACTTGTATTCAAAACTCAAACTAGGGAATTTCACTACCAAGGATTCACAATACTCTCTCAGCTTGTTCACAGTTTGCAACAGCTCTCGACGTTGTTGCAAAAGTTTCTCTTCTTTCCCATCTAGTTTGGAAAAGTGGTAGTCAAGAGGTGGGTGGTAGTGAAAACAAAATTGGGAAAACAATTAGATGCATTGTAGCCAATAGTTAATACAATTCTATTACTTCCCCTTCATCATTGTGTAAATATTCACATTGAACAAATCACATAATGCTCAGTTGATGGTTTATTAAAAGAGCTGACATGCAAAAGATATTTTAAAAATTGCCAATAAGCAACTGAGAGAAGACCTTAACAGAAAAGGAATAAGCTGCATTTCTAATTACAAAATTGCAAATAACTGAAATGAGACAAAATTGTTAAATTTGATTAAATATAATTATTTTCAATGTCTGTTTCAGAATTCACCAAAGGACCTTGGTCAAGGTGAGGTCAGAATAGAACAAGCTCAAGTACTGGACCATATTGAGATTAAGAAAGAAGAAGCATTGGATCTTCTTAAAAACATTAGGATTGATAGTCCCTAGGTCCACATGAGATACACCCCAGGTTGCTAATGGGAAGGGAGGGAAGAGATTGCTGGAGCATTTGGAATGATCTTTGCATCCTCCTTGACCACAAGGGAGGTGCCAGAGGATTGGAGAGTGGCAAATGTGATCCCCTTGTCTAAAAAAATGTAATAGGAGAATCCTGGAAATTATAGACCTGGGTATCTTACATTAGTGGTTGGCAAACTATTGGATAGGATTCTTAAGGACAGGATTTACAAGCATTTAGAGAAGCACAGCCTTCTCAGGGTTAGTCAGCATGGTTTTGTGAGGGGAAGGTCATTCCTCATGAGCCTGAGTTTTTTTTGAGGAGTAACAAAAGAAATTGATGAAGGCAAGGCAGTAGATGTGATGTTTATGGATTTTAGTGAGGCATTTGACAAAGTCTCCCATGGAAGACTCATTCAGAAAGTCATGAGACATCAGATCCATGGCACCTTGGCTGTGTGGATTCAGAATTGACTTGCCTGTAAAAAGTAGAGAATGGCAGTGGATATAAAGTATTCTGCCTGGAGGTCAGTGACTAATGGAGTTCCATAGGAAACAGTTCTGGGACCACTGTTCTTTATGATTTTCACAAATGACCTTGACGAAGACAGAGGGATGAGTCAGTTAGTTTAAGGAAGATATGAAGGTTAGAGGTATTGTGGATAGTATTGAAAGTTATCAAGTGTTACAACAGAATATAGACAGGATGCAGAGTTGGGCAGAAAAGTGGCAGATGGAGTTCAATGTGGACAAGTATGAGTTAAACTTGAAGGCAGGATTTATGGTTAATGGTCAGACACTTAACACTGTTGAAGAACAGAGGGTCCTTGGGGTCCAAATCCATGGTTATCATGCATGTTGAATGGATATTTAAAAAGGCATATTTATGGTTTCAGATTTATTGTCAGAGTACATACATGACGTCATATACAACCCTGAGATTTTTTTCTGCAGGCGAGCACTTATTGGTAGTGCAAAAATAACCTGTACACAATGTATACATGTAAATATAAAAATCTATAAACAGATAGCGAATGTAAAAAAAAACTGACTATGGAAATACAGAGAGAATACATATAATTAAATAAAGTGCACAAGTAAGAGTCCTTAAACGAGTCCAATTGAGTTTGTTGGTGAGAAGTCTGATGGTGGAGGGGTAACAGCTGTTCTTGAACCTGGTGGTGTGAGCCTTGTGGCACCTGTACAGCGCTCCCTGTAGATATTCTCGATAGTGGGAAGGGTTTTGCCTATGATGTCCTGCGATGTGTCCACTACTTTTTGGAGGGATTTATGCTCAGGGGTGTTGGTGTCCCCATACCAGACCGTGATGCAGCCAGTCAGCACACTTATCATCACACATCTGTAGAAATTTGCCAAGGTTTCTGGTGTCATACCAAATCTGCAAACTCATGAGGTAGTAGAGGCACTGATGTGCTTTCTTCACAATGCCATTGGTGTGTTGGGCCCTGAAATATCCTCCAAGATAGTGACTCCCAAGAACTTAAATTTGCTCACTCACTCCATCTCTGATCCCCCAATGATCACTGGATTGTATACATCTTGGCTTTTCCTTCCTGAAATCAACAATCAGCTCCCTAGTTTTGGTGACATTGAGTGCAAGGTTGTTGTTGGTGCAATTTTCAGCCAAGTTTTCAATCTCCCTCCTATATGCTGACTCATCACCTTTCTTTATGCAACCAATTACCATGGTATCATCAGCAAATTTGTAGATGGTTTATTGTCATACCGAGCCACAAAGTCGCAGGTGTAAAGTGAGTAGAGCAGGGGACTAAGGCTCTGTCTGTATGAAGGTAGAAGAAGCACAACCAGTTTTTCAATCAAAACCTTGTAAAGTTCCTCAAAAATTCTTTTAGGGATTTGAATTCTATAGTTAGTAAATTTTTGTGCAAAGATAAAATGGTTAGGGAATCTTTACAAAAATTAACTTGGAGGTATGAACTGGGAGGTTACAACTTCCAAATTTTCAAAATTATTATAGAGCAGCACAATTGAAATTTATTAGTAGAATGTTTGAATTGGATAATCCATTGGTATGGACAAGCATCGAGTTAACCAAAATTGGTGAGTAGAGAAAGGAGCAATTTATTTATAAATAGAATTCTAAGCTATTATTTACATATAATTCACCTATTTTGAAACATTTAATTGAATTATGGAATATGACAAATGAGGAAATAAGTACACAGGGGAAAATTTCTGTTAAGACACCTCTATACCAGAATAATTTTTTTCCTTTTACAATTAATAATCAACTTTTGAAAATACGGGATCAGAAAGGAATGAAAATTGTACAAGATTGTTATGAAGCTGGTTATTTAATGTCTTTTCAAAGAATGAAAGAAAAATCTGAAATTCCACAAAGTAGTTTTTTTTGTTATTATCAAATTAGAGCTTTATTATTGGATAATTTTGGACATACTTTAAGATTGCCAAGACAGTCAAAATTTGAAATATTGCTTATGGAAGGTGGGGGGTGGGGGGGGGAATTGTATCTGAAATGTTACAGAATAAAATGCCTAAGTTAGATTTACATAAGTCTAGATTAAAGTGGGAAAAAGATTTAGGGATAATAATTGATCAGGAAGACTGGAGAAATATATATAAGGATAGTATGACTAAGGTTGTTAATGTGATATATAGGTTACTTCATTATAACTTCATACATCAGTTATATTTAACCCCTGAAAAATAAAGAGATATAATTTAATTTCTTCAGATTTACATTTCAGGTGTCATAAGAAAGTAGGTTCTTTCCTACATTCTACTTGGTTATGTGATATAGTTAAACTTTTTTGGACTTGACTTAGAGTTTTGAGAGAAAGTTTCTAAGAATAAATTGTCGATGGAAACAACATTATTTTTGTTAAGTAATGTTAAAATGTTGATCTTGAAATTGACATTTACTAGGTATCAAATTGAGATTAGCTTTAGCTGCAGTGAGAAAATGTATAGCGATTACTTGGAAAAACGAGGTTGATTTAAGTTTGTATCAATGGCATATGGAGTTTAGAATGTGTATTCCATTGGAAAAGATAATGTATAATTTGCGTGATAATTATTATTTTGTTTCAGAAAGTTTGGAGCCCTTATTTGTATTATTTGGGTTTAAAATTTTGAAATTTCTATGGCACGTTGTGGTGTTACTCTTGTCCGTGGCATTTAGTTACGTGATTGAAAGTTTGGAACTCCTTTTTTTCTATCTCTTTTTGCAAGCAAAGAGGGAGTCAAACAGGCCTTTCTCAGAGAGAGAAAGAGAGAGAGAGAGAGAGAGAGAGAGAGAGAGAGAGAAAGAGAGAGAGAGAGAGAGATCAGTTCTACATTTTGACAGTTAGCAGCAACAGCTGGGACTAGAACAGGACAAGCTGGCAAGCTTATGGAAAAACTCTATTTTGAAGACAGGTGGTGAGTGCTTCGTTCAGTCTTGTGGTTAATACAAGAGGAGAGGACTGGCTGCCTAATGTTTCAATAAGAGAAACAAAAAGGAACTCAGTGGTGACCTGGAAGAAAGAGGTTATCATCTGGAAAACACTGATGGGGCAAGTGTCTTCTGCCAGACACTGAAGTGGCTGATTAAAAGAAATCAGTTGTGGGTATCCAGCGAACAACAAATCTCTTTGAAAACTGACAAGAACCTTCCTGAGTGGTAACCATTTACCTTTCAAGCATCAAAGCCTGGTGAACTTCATAAATGTTAAATTCTGTGCACAGTATAAGAATTGCCTGCAACCAGTAAACTTGGAGGAATGAGAAATGAGATTGGACTGTGAATCAAAGATCTTTTCTAAACTCACACACACATTACATATACGTGCACTTAGAATTAGAAGGGGGTTAAATTAGGTTAGTTAAGTTAATAGTAATAAGTTAAAAGTTTGATTCTGTTTTCATGTATAAAGATAATTAAAAGCAACATTTGTTTGGTAACCATGTCTTTGTGAATATCTATTGCTGCTGGGTTTTGGGGTCCTCTGGCCTCGTAACAGACCTCTCTTCAATTATTATGTTCAGTTCTAGTCTGGAAGGATGTGGAAGCTATGGAGAGGGTGCAGAGGAGATTTACCAGGATGTCACCTGGATTTGAAAATATGTCCTATGAGGCCAGGTTAGCAGGGCTTGGGCTTTTCTCTTTGGAACGAACAAGGATGAGAGATGACTTAATAGAGGTCAACAAGATTATGAGAGGCATTGATAAAGTAGTCAGCCAGCACCTGGTTCCCAAGGCAAGAGGTCATTTGTACAAAATTAAAGGAGGAAAGTTTAGGGGAGACATCAGGCCAAGATTTTTTTTTTCTTCTTACTTAGAGCTGTGGGTGCCTGGAATGCATGGTAAGGGGTGGTGGTGGAGGTTGGAACACTAGGGGCATTTAAGAGACTCTTAGACATATAGATGAAAGAAAAATAGGTTATGAAGTAAGGAGGAGTTAGTTTTTAAAAAAAAATATATATAGTGCTCTCCATAATGTTTGTACAAAGACCCTTTTTTTTTTCTTTATTTGTCCCTGTGCTCCACAATTTTAAATTTCTAATCAAACAATTCACATGTAATTAAAGTGCACATTCCAGATTTTATTCAAGGTGATTTGTATACATTTTGGTTTGACCATTTAGAAATTACAGCATTTTTATACATAGTCCCTTCATTTCAGGCAACCTAATATTTGGAACATTACGCTTCACAGGCATTTGTAAGTACCCAGGTATGTTTCATTGCTTCATTGGTGCAGATATAAGAGAGCTAAGCTTGCTTCTAAGCTTTTGATGACCGTTGGCATCTGTAATTGACATTTTTATGCATGAAGACTAAAATTGTTCCAGTGAAAAATCAAAGAAACCATTATGAGGCTGAAAAACAAGATTAAACTGTAAGAGACATCACCCAAACCTTAGGATTACCAAAATCAACAGTATGGAACATCATTAAGAAGAAAGAGCATACTGGTGAGCTCAGGAATCGCAAAGGGACAGGTATTCCAAGGAAGACCTCCACTGCTAATGAAGAAAAATCCCCAAACCTATGCCCGACAGATCAGAAACAATCTTCAGGAGGCAGGTGTGGATGTGTCAATGAATATTGACCTCAGAAGAATTTATGAACAGAAATACAGAGGCTATACTGCAAGATGCAAACCAGTAGTTAGCTAGAGAAAGGATGGCCAGATTAGTTTGCCAAGAAGTATTTAAAGTAGTTTGCAGAATTCTAGAAAAACAGTTTTGAGGACAGATAAAACCAAGATTAACCTGTATCAGAGTGACGGCAATGGCAAAGTGTGGAGACGTAAAGAAATGCCCAACTTTACTGTGGTTTGCATCTTGCAGTAATAACCTCTGTATTTCTGTTCATGAAGTCTTCTGCGGACAGTAGTCATTGACACATCCACACCTGCCTCCTGAAGAGTGTTTCTGATCTGTCGGACATACCTTTGGGGATTTTTACATTAGGATGAGAATTCTTCTGTCCTCAGCAGTGGAGGTCTTCCTTGACATACCTGTCCCTTTGTGATTCCTGAGCTCACCAGTACATTCTTTATTCTTAATGATGATTTTGGTAATCCTAAAGTTTGGGCGATTCTTTTACTGTTTTCTTTTTGTTTATTCAGCTTCATAATGCCTGCTTTGACTTCCATTGGCACAACTCTGATCCTAATCTAGAAAAATGTCACCCACATACGTGAAAGGTCATCAAAAGCTTAGCTCTCTTGTACCTGCACCAATGAAGCAATTAAACACACCTGAGTACTCACAAACACTGCACCCTGAAATGAGGCGATTGTGTATAAAAAGAGCAGCAATTTCTACATGGTCAATCAAAAATGTATACAAATAACCTTGAATAAAATTTGAAATGTGCGCTTTAATTACAAATGACTTGTTAGATTATAAATTTAAAACTGTAGAGTACAGGGACAAATAAAGGGGAAAAAAAGTGTCTGTGTCCCAAACATTATGGAGGGCACTATACATAAGTGGAATAACATCATGGGGAGAAGGGTCAGTACTGTGACATTCTATGTTCTAAAGTGCCTACAAACCTTCATAATTCAGCCTCTGCATTTCGGCTTCAATCTTTCCTCTGTTCTTTTTAACAGCTTCAAAGTTTTCCTGGATTTTCTTGTACCCACTATCCACCTTCTTTGCTTCTGCATGTTTACTTTTAAATTCTTGCTGGGCATGTTTCAATTTCATTTGAGCCTATAACAGAACATTTCAGATTGTGCATTTAGGTATTTTAAAATTCATTTTAGAAAACAAATAAACAATGTGGAAAAACTCTGAAAATGCAGCAACCATGGGACTTTGGTGGTGCCTTTGGGACTTTCCCAGTGGCCAACTAGCAGATTTTATGGACTTTTAGAAGTTAATCTAATGAATAGACCTACATACTTTCTTTAAAAAATATATATAATACACAGCAGTATAACAAAATTTCCAGTGAACACAGATTTAAATGGTGTGGAAAATACACAAGCACTCCAGAATCCTGGTAGACGACCTGCCCAAATTCCTGATCCTTGGTGTTCCAAACCTCAAACATGGCTCCAGACACACTCCAGTCCATAGCCCAGAATGCAGTCCCAACTGCACTTCAGAATCCTAGCTCTTGCTGCACATCCCATTTGTAATCAAGGCCCCTGACTTGTGTTTAAAAAAAATGGCGACGCTGCCTGAGCCACTAGTACAGACAAGGGGAAGAGTAGGGAGTGGAGACTCAGAACTCCTCTGAAGGGTCCTACCTCTAATGACTCCTTACAGCTTTTAAACGATCTGCTAAAGGAGCCAATGTTGCTTTATTTAAAATCCTGCTACTGTGAGATCTGGCCCCAAGTTGGTGGCACTTGTGTTTGGCAGCGGCCTCAGTGGGTTGCAGACTCTGGGGGAGCAGTGGACTGGCGCTGGGTACTAGTAACAGAGAGAAAATTCCCTGTTGAGTAGGAAAAGCAGAAGAAATGACCCCAAGGACAGGGATGGACCAGCGAGCGGCTCTATGGTTGAAGGATTCATACGGTCTGCGGGCTGCTGGAGACTGATTCCAAGTATTGGAACAGAAACAAAAACAGAAGCAGAAACCTTTACTTTAATAAAATCTCTTACTATGAAGGGTACTGGGCGACACTAATGGTGAGTCTTTGTCTTTCTTGTGGCAGGCAGAAGGCAATTTAGGATAATATTACATGATCTGTTTGTTCTATTACAGGACAATAATAAAATCTTGATACTGGGATTCAAGAGGGTGCTAAGGGGAAGGATTCCGAAAGGATCCTGAGCACTGAAGACTTCCTCATTGTGTCAAGAGGTTTGGATTTGGGCTTGGGTTGCCGACGGTTTGGAATGAACTGGAATCTTGTGCGGTTACAGAAGCCACATGAGTGTTAGTCAAATCCACAGTCACTCAGTAACTCTGAGAGAACTCTCTTTTCCTTTTTTCTTCTGACTGTAAAGGGCACCAGGTAATGCTAATAGCAAAATCTTTGTCTACTTAAGACAGACTAAAGGCAATTTTGTATAATATTGCATTTCTGTCTTATTACCTAAATAGTATTTGTAATGAGTAAAACAGTTGCTGAATTATCAGGATTACTGAACAATCAAATGCCAGATTGTTGCAGTTTTATTGTATTTGTAAATTAGTGCTGAGAATTTTAAAAAAACAGGGATTTTACATCTTATCAATAAAATAATTGCTTGACGGTTATGCATATAGATGAATAGAAGGTTACATCTTTGTTGCACGTTTTTTCAAACTCAGTAATTTACAATAAACAAAATTAAAAGATAAAGACCTCCCAAAATATTTTTCATTGCAAACTGTGGCAAGATTTGAAAATTCAACCCTCATAACTGCTGAGCATCCGAAAACAAAATTACACAAGATTCAAAATTTTATTTGTTGTCACTTATGCAAAATTTTCCCCCACACCCTTTTTTGTCAGTGTTTGTTCCTCTTCAGTATCAATTTTACTACCCTAACATTTACAAATTCCCAGCATAATGTTATCAGAGCATACAATTTATGCACTATGGGTACTTTTATTAATCAAATTAACATTAGAATCATAGAAATGTTACAGCATAGGAGGCCATTTAATCCACTGATTCCATTCCAGAGTGCAGAACTATCTATTTAATCCTATTCTACTAATGTCTTCAACTTGCTTTTCATTGATCGGCCATCTAATTCCCTTCAAAAGCCTCTTCTGATTCCATTTTCAGTACCACCTGTTTTCAACTACTCACATCTTTTTCTTTTAAACTAATTACAGTAGTAATTACATTTATTATTAAATATTCTTTACCTAATAATTCTACTTCAATATATTTTTTAACTACCTCAAGTTTATTTGACCAGTTTCACACATCTTTACATTTGCATGGATTTATTTCCTACTTGTTAAGAAATAATATCTTCAGTGGCTTAAGAGAATGGTTCCAAATTTTCATAGTGCAGGGTGGAAGACCTAGAGTTTTCTCGAGCCGTCTCCCAGTTATTTATACAAGCAGATCCTCTAGGAAACAAGAATGTTTCTGGAACAATGGTAGGTTTGATTTATGAGAGACTGGAACTTTTTTCCCTGGAGCTAAGGAGGTTGAAGGGAAACCTTGAATGAGCAGCATAGATAAGTAAATTGTCAGTGTAGCATCTGCTAATGGCAGCGCCTCCGAAATGAGAGACGTCCACACAGCACGAGGTGAACCAATAATTGAACTCTATCCTGAATTACACACTGTGCTCAAGGAGATCGCCCACTTCCTGTGAGGAGTGCACTGACCTTAGGAAGTGATATCAGCATGTCGCAGTATCACTCCCCATCCAGTGGCAGGCAACGTGTGTCACCAACTGCAGGCTTCTCCTCGGAAGGGAAGGGGAAGCCCACACCATCTTGTGTCGGATGACTGAGGCAGCGATTCGACCCATCTAATTGCACGGTTGCTTGGTCTGCTAAACTCCCGCCCCCCACAAAATCACTGACACCATTAAAGACAGTTACCATACTGTCTTTGGGCAGGCAGCCTCTGTGTCTCTGACCTGGGGATCCTATCGCCCACCAATATCGAAGGTGAAAACTACACCGTCGCACTGCAACACCTTGAATGAGCCTTTGTAGGGGTCTCCTTTCCTGTCCTCTCCAAACGAATTTGGTGGACTGCAGGTTCAGAGGGACGCAACAGGATGGAGAGTAGTGTTGTGAAGGTGGCGGAGGTTTCTGTTTACCCGTTTGTTCCCTCAATCACTGGAGGACATCTAGAGCACTGGGTTGTGGGCCGGGAAGTGAATGTCCCCTGGGATGGTAAGCGTTCGAAAAGGCAAGATGGTACACCATCTCGGCTGACAACGTTGGTAGGTCTTCTTTTGGTGCTGTGCGGATTTCTAACAGCACCTGTGGGAGTTCATCCATCCAATTAGGGTCTTGTAGTCAAGCTTTCGGGGCTGATTTCAGGTGGCGGTGGAAACGTTCGACAAGGCCATTTGCCTGAGTATGGTAAGCTGTGATGTGGTGTAACTGGCTGCCGCAGAACTTGGCTAGGTTGGCCCAGAGCAATAACGTGAACTGGGCCACTTGGTCCGAGTTGATGTGGGTTAGGACTCCAAAGTGTGCAACCCAAGTGGACAAGAAAGCTCTGGCACAAGTCTCCGTGTCGCATATGGGCAGGGGTATCGCTTCCAGCCAACGGGTAAAATGGTTGATTACTGTGAACAAATACCATATACCTTGGCTCAAGGGGAGCAGGCTGAAAATGGTCAAAACAGTGCTGCGCCGGGTCGAAACTCTGGAGCGGTAACTTGATGTGTCTGTGCACTTTGGTGCATTGGCAGTCCAAACAAGTGTTACGAGTCCAGAGGACCCATAAACCCAGCAGCAATAGATATTCACCAAGACAAATGGTTACTTAAACAAAAGTTGCTTTTAATTATCTTTAAACATGAAAACAGAATCACACTTTAACTTGACTTAACTAACCTAACTTAATCCCCTTCTAATTCTAAGCGCACGTGTACGTAATGTGTGTGTAAGTTCAGAAAAGTTCTTTGGTTCACAATCCAATCTCATTTCTCCAAGTTCACTGGTTGTAGGCAATTCTAATACTGTGCACAGAATTTAACATTCTTTGATGCTTGAAAGGTAGATGGTTACCGCTCAGGAAGGTTCTTGTCAGTTTTCAGAGAGATTTGTTGTTCCAGGACATCCACAACTGATGTACTTCCATCAGTCACTCCAGTGTCTTGCTGACAAAACTTGTCCCTTCAGGGTTCACAAGATGATAACCTCTTTCTTCCAGGTCACCACAGAGTTCCTTTTTGTTTCTCTTATTCTAAGTGAAACATTAGACAGCCAGTCCTCTCCTCTTGCATGAACCACAAGGGATTTGATCAGGCTGTTTTCCAAATGGATATATCCATATGCATGCCAGCTTGTCCTGTTCCAGTCCCAGCTGCCTCTGCTGGCTGTATGATCTCTCTCTCTCTCTCTCTCTCTCTCTCTCTCTTAGAGAGTAAGACCGTTTGACTCTCTATGCTTGCAAAACCACATGACCCTCTTAGACCAGCAAGCTCTACTCCAGACAGAAGGTGGCTCCGACAAGATCTTTCATCTGTTGCCTTTTGTAAACAACAATTCATTAGTGAAGTTTCTTAGGCATTCTCCAAAGCTCTTGCAAAAGCTGTGGAGCTGATATGTCTAGCATTAGCAGAGCTTCAGTATTTCAAATAATATCTGTTTTAAAGTGTTTGTATGTGACCTACTCTAACAAACCTTTCCCAATTTATCTCCCAAAAACATATCTATATACTCTGTCACACAAATCTTAGCTGACAGGGTTCCATCACATCAGAGGCCATGCCACACAGACTTGTCAGACAGCAGGAGGATTGTTGGCCTGATGGAAGGATGTGACAGACTGTGTATTTGGTTGAATACCCGCCGTCACCAGGTCGTGGGTAGGATGAGTCTAGGGAAACCTGTGGACATGTCGCACAGTAAAGCCAGGTCCTTGGTGAAGGACAGAAATTGCTAACCTTCAGGCTCGTGATGGCAGTCCGGTAGGCCTGTATGTCTGCATCCTCTGCTTGGTCTTTGGCTAGTGAGCAACATCGAGCCCTCCTGAGGTAGTGGTGATGGCCGGTCTGGACAGCGTGTCTACCACCACATTGGATTTGCCTGCGACATGGCAATTATCTATTGTATACTCCCAAATGTAGAAGAGGTGCCGTTGTTGCCTCGCTGACCATAGGTCCGAGACCTTGCTGACTGCATGGGTGAGTGGTTTGTGGTCTGCGTAGGCGACGAAAACCCTTCCTTCTAACATGTACCGGAAATGTCATATTGCCAGGTACAAGGCCAACAGCTCACGATTGAACGTGCTGTATTTGAGTTCTGGTGTACGGAGATGTCTACTGAAGAAAGTCGGGGGGTGCCACTGTTCATCGACCCACTGCTCCAGCACTGTGCCGATGTGTCTGCTGTAAGGCCAGGGGGGGAGGAAGAGTCTGGATGACCCAAAGATGTGATCTCCGCTAGTGCTGCTTTGGTTGCCTGGAATGCTTCAATGGTTTTGTGTGCCCACTCTCAAGCGCCTTGTCATCGAGTTTGAGGAGGTCGAATATGGGTTGTATGAGGGTAGCCGCTTCTGGGAGGAAACGATGATAGAAGTTCACCATCCGTAGGAATTCTTGTAAGCCTTTGATTGTACTTGGCCTGGGAAAACGTTGGATGGCTTCCACCTTATCCAGCAGTGGTGTGGCCCCCTCTCGGGTCTCAGGAAATCAATAGTTTCCAGGCCGAACTGCCACTTAGCCAGGTCAATGGGAGTCTGAATTCCTGCAACCTTTCGAAAAGGCGAGTCAGATCCATCCTGTGTGTGCTGGCATCAAGGCTGGCGATGAAAATGCCATCCAGGTAGCTGAAAATGAAATCCAGGTCCCTGCCAACCATGTCCACAAGACTCTGAAACATCTGGGCTGCGTTCTTTAGTCTGAAAGGCATCCAAAGGAACTCAAAAAAGCCGAAAGGTGTAATAATGGCCGTTTTTGGGACATTGCTAGGATGCACCAGAATCTGACGGTACCCTTTGACGAGCCTATCTTGGAAAGAATTCGGCAGCCCTGGAGCCTTGTGGCAAAATCCTGGACGTGTGGGATGGGGTATCTATCTGGGACGGGTGGCGTTGTTGAGTTGTCTGTAGTTGACACACAGGCGCCAACTGCTGGAGTTCTTCTGGACCATGTGCAGCAGGGACGCCCAGGGGTTACCCAACTCCTCCATTGTCGCAAACTCGGTCTTGGCTTGGAGGAGTTTGGCTGCAGGAGGCGCCATGCCCGTGTGTACCCTGGAGGACTGGTAGTCTCGATGTGGGGCTCCATGCCATGTCTGGTTTAGTGTCATGGAAATTAGGCACCAAAGGTGACGAGTACTTGCCAGTATGCGGGCAAATTCATTACAATTCAGAGCATAAATTCCTAACGGTAGAAAGGAATGTTGCTGTAGACTAAGGGGGTATGACTGGAACGTGATAGTGTTGACCAAATGGCATCTGTTCATGACCACCCTGAGAAAATCTGCTCTGAGTAGAGCTTGTCCCACAGACCCAACCATACACTTCCAGTGGAAAACCGTGTCCGCAATGTGAATTGTGACCAGGTGGGTGCCGAAACTCGGAATGGAGGAACTGTTGGCTGCCCGTAGGGGAAGATCCTTGGAATTGTGTTTTCAGTTAGAAATACGTCAGCAGAATGAGGCTTTTCTCTGCGCCCATGTCAACTAGGAAATCCCTCTTTGTTCACTAGTCCCCGAGGTAGAGTAGGCCACTATTGGTGGCTGGCCTGTCTGTTTACCGTCACTGCGCTTGACTTGGCATTGGGGCAAGAGCATGGAGGGACGCTCGCCAGACGTTATGGCCACATTTGTGGTGGTAGAAACAGTAATCGTTCTGTTTGTCTGAGCACTCTTTACGTTACAATTGAGCCATGGCTACTGCTGGAGGGTGCAGTGGGTGGGGGGGGGGGGGGAGAGGAAAGAGATGAACCGGCAGCGCCGATGGCAGAGATAGGTTGCACGTGTACGGAGCTCTGTTGCAAGGTGTAGAGAAGTCTGTCTGCTTCCTTGGCTACCAGGTATGGGGTGCTGAAATTCATGTAGGATATTGCAGAGGAAACGTGCACAGGTAGCTTGGAGAGGAACAGGGCCTCAAACAAGAAACAGTTCACGTGTCCGTCCATTAAGGCCACCATTTCGTGCGTGAGCTTGGAGGGGTTCCTATCGCCAAGGCTTTGCATATTCAGAATGCGGATGGTGTGCTCGTGCCGGCTGAGTTCCAGGGAGTCGAGGAGGAAAGGCTGGAATTGTTTGTACTTACACTCCATAAGAGGATTTTCCACGAAAGAGCTTAATTTTGCTGTGGTAGCAGCGTCCAGGGTGCTGACGATGTGCCAGAACTTGGTACCCTCCGAGACAATGCCTCTGATCTGGAACTGTGACTTGCCCAGTTGTAACCAATACCTGGGCTGATTTGCCCAGAAGGGCAGCAAATGCACACCCATAGAGTTGGTTGCAGCCGTTGAGGTAGTAGCATCCTGCATTTTGTCAAGTTTGAGGTGGGTTCCAAAGACGTTGGTTCCCATGGTTGGGAAATGTAGTAAAACGCTGACGACATAGATTGAAGGTGAGAGAGGAAAGATTTAAAAGGACTTTAGGGCTTATTTTTCATGTGGAGGAAACTACAAAGGCAGGTACAATTATAACATTTTTTTTTAAATTTAGGTAAATGGATAGGAAGGGTTTAGAGGGATATGGGCTGAACTCAGGTAAATGGAACTAGCTTGGGTAAACAACTTGGAGGCATGAGCAAATTGGGCGAAAGAGCTGGGTTTCTATATTGTAAAACACTATGCCAATTTGATGTTGATGGTCAGAATGAAGCATTGAAGAAATTATCTCCATGACAGATTTTAAAAGATTATATTTTTAAAGACCAATTAATCAACAATTATGGGATCATAATCATTATAGCAGAAACTTGCATTTTAATCTAAAAGCAGATATTACTTACAGCATAGTTTTCATACCTGTTTGGCCTCTGTTTCTGCCTTACTTATATCATTTTTGCAAGCCATCATCTGGCCAGCAAGTGTGGCTGCTTCTCCATCTTCATTACTGGAGAGACCAGCAGAAACTGCATTGAAATGCTGCTGAGCAATAATCAGAGCCTTGTCATCTTTCTGGCCAGATTCTTGTAGAGAGTACAGTACATCTGAAATTTTTTTTACTTCCTTTTCTCGAGCTGCAAGAGCAACTCCATCCTGGAAAATATACACATACAGCATTTCCTTGAGCTAGGTGCATTTTTTGTATAATTTATTTGCTTTAGGAGTAGACAGTAATGACACACAATTGAAATCTTTTATACTCCCAAGACTGCACAAACCACTTCTTAATTTTGAGTTCAAATGTCACTTAATTATTATTTAAATATTCTTTCTGATTAATTGTGCAAGAACAAAGCAACCAGCTCATATTTCACTGAAAGTTTATTTCAATTTTGGGGAAACATGCTAAGGAAAGTAGCAGAAACAAAAAAGATTAACTTTGATGATCACCAGGATTATTTTAACAAACATCTCACCTCCTCCATACTTTTGACAAGTGCTTTCCGTTTTTTTTCTTCAGCTTTGAGATTGTCTTTCTTGGAATCAAGTGTACTTTGCACTTTGGCATCCAGACGATGAGCATCAGCAACTGCTTGTTCCAGGGACTGAAGGACTCCACCTATTTCCTACAACAGATCAAGTCCTAATTTCAAGCCAGGTGAACAGCTACCCCCCCCCCCCCCCCACCCCGCTTAAAAACAAATAGCAAAAAATCATGGAAAATAATTAGGGACAGTGCACAGTAACCATGTTAAATACAAATAAATTTCCTTGTCATAATGATAACCTCAAGATCAGAGGATCCAGTGATGCTTACATTCTGGAAAAACAATGATTACTTCAAAAACATTCACTTCTTTCTTCTTGAATGAACAATTTTCAACAGAAACTCGCCAAGTACATGAACTACACCAGTTACATTAGAGTCCAAACCCAATGAGGCAACAATATGTGACACAACTGGGAGTACTAGTTGTACCTGATCTCGGATCTTCTCCAGTTCACGGACTTCTTTGCTGATTTCCTTCACTTTCTTGTCATTCTCTTCAATGGTTTCCTTCAGTCCTACAATACTATCTTGCATCTTTTTTAGATCTTCTGCAGAGCGCAACTTGATCTCCTCTGCACATACAAATTGATAGGCAACATACAGACGAGTAAGATGTTCTATCTCACGTATTATTTTCTGGAATTCCAAATAAGAGGATCTTTCCTGCAAGTTACAAAATGTAAACAATTAGAATGGCATATTGATCTGACAACCAAACAATATTGGGAAACAGCCTTTAAATTAAAAATACACATATAAAAAAATTTTTTCTAAAATTTGCCACACATACATATCAGCCATATCTCACACCCATAGCTTAAAATTATGCTTTCACATCCCTGCAAGGCCTTCCATCATCCTTATTTCTGCAGGCCAGGGAACTTTCTTCCTACCTGTTATACAACGACACTCCGGCCTGTTCTATGGCACTTAAAAAGCCTTTGCAGCCATTTTAGTTGTGGCTAAAACCTACACACCCCTTCTTAAAATTTCAGTTGCATTCAATGCCCAAGTTTGCAACCCAATAGTTTGGTCGGGATAGAAAAGAAAATTTGCAAAAGGATGAAAGTAAACAGCAAAGCCATGGACCAATGCCTCAATTAGAAGTGTCAATGGACCATAGGATGTGAAGATCAGGATATGGCTATTGCAGCCAATGCACTTGGGAGTTGTGGGATAAGATGGAACAGGACTAAAAGTAAAAAGCAAATCCCAAAGGGGATCTCTTTCCAGTACAAGTACCTCATTGTGCTGGTAATCACTAACAATTGAAGTTTCCTAAGGAAGCACCTAAAAGCATTGTGTGGGGAGTAATCTCAGTACATACAACCTAGATATACAAATCAGATCAAGGATTCAAAGTTGTTTCATAAACAGAAGTCCTCAGTCGTATATATCTAAATGACATTGTTTGACCCTGAAATGATTGTTATCACATTTCATTAAATACATACCTCCTTCAACTTCAGAAGAGTGGGAGTAATTTCCTCTTCCAAAATCTAAAATACAAAAGATATGGCAACATCAAAATTGAAAGATTGCTTCATGAATTAAAATCCGCAAGATTCTCAAACTTTTGTATCATAGTAGAAAAATAATAAGAAACAATCTAATTTTCGCATGATACTTCAAAACTTATTTATATTACTCCTTACACTATACAGGATCATAATTCCAACAGTTGATATCACCAATTGCAGTAATAATTTATTCAATAGCACAAATCACTAAATACAAGTGAAAACAATTGATGGGCACTACCAATTGCCCCAATAACCACAAAGACAAAGACTGAGGGGAACGATAGGCTTTATTGTACAGAAGACTTGAGTTGGCCCGAATCCAAGCTAGGGAAGGGAGAGGTGGCTCGACCTTTATAGCCTAGGCCACAGGGGAGGAGTCCAGGGGAGAGTGTCATCAGAGGGCGGGCCAGCCTGTGCCTTTACCAGTCAATGACTATGTACAATCCATGTCATTACAACAATATTTTAGGCAATGCAATAAATAGAGGAATAATATCAAGTCTAAATAACCACATCCATGGTCTTTCTAATTCTGCTCACACCTCTTCCCAATGCAAGGTTCTGGACAACATATAGTTATTTAATGGCAAGGCAAAGACAAGCTTGATCTTCTTGCACATCATGAATTAAGTCACTTTATTATCACACGGTTGTCACCCACCTGAATTGAGCTGACTAACCCTATGATGAAAACGTGTCCTTCATAATGTGTGTGGCCAAACATCAAGTACAATTTATGCATGAGGCTTTATGGCATCCTCTATCACCAAACAAGTCCTCAATAGCAATGCAGGATTTTCATAATTTTAAAATCTGAGGAAGATGCCTGCTTTGTAGCTCTGGAAGATACTTCTCACAAACAATAAATACAAATCCAATTAACTGAACAGCATAGTGACTTCATTCCATTATTAGTTTAATTTCACTTTTTAAACATACCTTGTTTTCACTCGTGTTCATCACCACTGTCTTCCAATATTCACTGAACCAAGCCCATTTATATTTATTTATTCTTTATATTTATTATCTCTTTTTTGTCCTGGCATATTGCAATAATCTAACAATATTATAGTTGGTTCATCTTAATGCCTATAGGCACTTTTACACAGCCATTGAACAGCAGAAAATTTCAGGAAAATTTCTGCTTTGGTGGCAGTTTAAAAATGCCAGGATGGAATTTTTAATGCAAATTCCATTCTGTAATTTTTCCATTCGTACCCCTACACATTTTTTACAGAGCGCTGCAGTGTAAATTAACCGCAGCCACACCATAAGAAACAAGCCTAATGAATACGACATTCCCCCTCCAACAAACTCCGCAACACAGGAAGGCTGTGTAAAAGTGCCCTAAAAATGCCCCTGTGTGAACATCAGGACACAACAGAGGTAAGTATGCTAACTTTTTTTGGAATAATTCCAAAGTTTCTGTGTAAAAATGCCATGTGACCGTAGCAAGCAAGAATTTATGTGCATCTATACCACAGTACTTATGCATGTGAAATTAAAATGCAAGCACCACATGATGCATAAAGGTAGAGCAATATCACATTATAGATAGATAGGTATTAAGTACTATAGCTGGAATATCACATTGCAGCTATATAATAGTGTTGTGAACAGTTCTGGTTTGCCACACAACAGGAAAAATGTGGAAGCAATAGAGAGTGCAGAAGTAATTCTTTAGGATGTTGTCTGGAATGGAGGGCAGTAGTTATGAGATTGAATAGGCTGAGTTTATTCTCACTAGAGAATTTTTAAAATATATGTACAGGTTTACAAAAATTATAAGGGATGAAGTTGGGAAAAAATTGATGGTCAAAATCTTTTTCCCAAGGCAGTGGAGTCTAGAACTATAAGACAAATGTTTAAGATGAGAGGGGAGAAATTTAAAGGCGAACTGAGGTTTTCCTTAAATACACAGAGTGGGAAAAATCTGGAACTAGCTGCAAGAAGAGATGATGGAGCAAGACAATTACAATTTTTTTTAAAAAGCCACTTGAATACAAACCTAACATGGGCAAATGGGATTAGCATATATAGGCAAAAAGGTCAGCATGGACAAGGTGGGCCAATATGACCCTTTCAGTGCTGTATGGTTCAGATTCTATATCATGTGCAATGGGGATGAATCAATTACCGTATGAATTTCTTTCAACTTGGCCTCTTTTTTCTCAATTGTCTTCTGAGCAGCTAACTTCTTACACTCATACATTCTGGTTCCAGCTGCTTCTTCTATCAGTGATAAGATCTATGACAGAAGAATAAAGAATCAAGTATAGTGGCATCCTAGAAATATAATTTCAAAATTCACATGATGAGCATTAAGACTAAAACATTAAAAAAAGAAACTTACAAAATTCAGCATACTTGTACATTGTTAATAATCTGGATTTCTGCACCTGAGTAAAATCTGACAGCCATCTAAATGATTAGTTTGAAATGTTCTTTCTACAAGTCTTTTCAATTATGTATTTTGGCAAGTATGATAAGAGCATGATCACTCAACATGAATCAAAAACTGCCATTGGTCAGAACAAGCATGCATTTTTGTTTCTGCAAATATTCATGGCATCAAGATTCATAAATAAACTAGAAAACTTACCTCTGGGGGTTTCATGTTCAAAACCTTGGTGATACGACCCTAAAAACAAAATGAATTTTATTTTAAAGATATGGCACAGCATCTGTAAAATATCATACGTATTTAGGTTTTAACCTTTCAACTGTCAAACGAACAACATTAATATATAGCATTTCCAATGCCACAAGTTAACAATATAATAAAAGAAATCTAAATTTTAAATAGATGTCTTATGAAATATTTTAACCAATTTCTAATTTAAATGTCCAAATGAAAAAAGAGAAATTATTTTATTTATGCTCTGTAATTTCCAAGTTAAAAGGAGATGGCGGTGCTGCCAGACCTGCTGTAATGACAACGCTGCTGCTGGTGCAAATCCAACGGATGAGGGGAGTGGATACACAGTGCGCCCCCACAGGATCACGTCACCCAGTCCTACTGCTGTTGGCTCCGTACAGGCTTTAAACAGCCTGTTAAAAGACCTGATGATTTTTTATTTTATTTAAAATCCTGCGACCACACAGGGTCTGGGCCCAAGATCTTGAGGGGCTGCCGATTCCAGGGAGCAATGGACCATCACAGTGCACCAGTAACAGGGAAAATAACTCCCACTGAGAAGGAGAAGCAGAGAAGACGACTCTAAGGATGGTGACCAAGGTGGTGGATCAGCGAGGGTCTCTAAGGCTGATGGACACACACAGGTGGCAAGCTGTTGAATTGCCAGCAAGGAACCAACACAGGATGCGGGCTGCTGGCAACTTAAGTCTAAGCACTCACACCAGGCTGCAGGAGACTGGCTCATGGGAACCAGGTATCAGAACAGGGAATCAACAGTGCTGGGGGCAGGAAGTGTTCCTAAAGGGGGCTGGGTCCAGAAGGCTTCCTCATTATGTCAGAGGTTTGGATCTGCACTTAGGTTGCTGATGGTTTGAAATGAACTGGAGACTTGAGCGACCCTCGGTGACTTTGGGAGGACTCTTTTAAAAAAAAAGGTGGCACCTTAGAGCAGTCACTCTTTGCATGAAGCTCCAATGGAAATCATCAGATATTCCAATTTAGAACAACTACAGCTTGAACCCACAGAAATTGACATACCTGTAAGGAACGTTGTATTAAATACATTGGAACTTGGCGATTGTTGGGAACAGCAAACTCTTGCACTGAAGGCAATTCAGGCAATCAGCTTACAGGAAGGCCCGACCACGTGGATGCAGAGGGGGCTACAGGTTAAACCAAGATGCTGGCCAGGCCTTGAGGCCTTTGCTCCCTGCTATCTTCCTAGCTTATGTACAATCTTTAGAAAATAAACTGGATGAACTCAAAGCCAGATTACAGCAGCAGAGGGACATCAGGGATTTCTGTGTGATGTGCTTTACTGAGACATGGCTGAATGAGAGCATTCCAGATACAGAACTATAGCCCGAGAGCTTCACCTTCTACTGCTTGGACCAGACACAGGTAAAGGCAAAGGAGTTTGCTCCATCATCAATTCATCATGGAGCACAAACGTGACGGTTATGTTCCACTCCTGCCCTCCCAACCTGGTACATTTGATGATCAAGTGTGGTCCTTTCTATCCACGGAGGGAAATCTTTGCTATCCTCGTGGTTGGTGTGTACATTCTGCCCCAGACTAACATCAGTCTGGCACTGGAGGAGCTGAGCACTACAATCAAAAATCATCAGACAGGACACCTTGATGCCTTTCCAATCATTGTAGGAGACTTCAACCAGGCCAGACTGAAGAAGTCTCTGACAAACTATCAGCACCATATTACCTGTGCAACCAGAGGAGTCAATATACTTGATTGTTGTTACACCATCATGAAGAAACCCTACTGAGCCATCCCACGCCAACACTTCGGCAATCCTGAGCACCAGGCTGTACAACTTCTCCCGGTGTAGAAACAGAGAGCGATGACTACAGCAGCAGTGGTGAAGACAGTGAAAGTATGCCTGCAGTACTGCTTTGAATCGGTGGATTGGGTCATATTCAAGGATTCATGTTCAAACTTGAATGAATATTCTATGACTGTCGCCAACTTTATCGGACCTGTGTGGATGAGTATGTGTCCATGCGCACATAATGTGAATACGCCAACCCAAAGCTGTGGTTGAATCAAAGCCCTCACAACCAGCTGAGGGCTAGGTCAATGGCATTTAAGACTGGGGATCCAGATCTCTACAGGAAGTTCAGGGAAGACCTACGGAAGGCTATCTTAACAGCAAAATGGCAATTCCAAGGCAAATGAGAAATAAAATCAGATATTTGACAGATACGGCAGGCCTTTGCAGGCCATTACATTCTATAAGGCCTAACACTCCCGATGAACTGAAAATCTTTTTACGCTCGTCTTGAAAAGGAGAATTCTAATGAACCAATGAGAATCCCTGTAGAAGCTGGCGATCTTGTGATATCTGTCCCAAAGGCCAATGTTAGGCCTCCTTCCAAGAGTGTGAACCCTTGCAAGGTGTCAGATTCTGATGGCATACCTGGCAGGATACAGAAAATTAGTACTAATCACATAGCTGGAGTGTTCACAGATATTTTAAATCTTTCATTGCTGCAGTCGGAGGTTCCCACCTGCTTCAAAAGGGCATCAATCATCCCAATGCCCAAGAAGAGTAGAGTGAGCTGCCTCAATGGCCATCACCCTTTAGCACTTACATCCCTCTGGAATGAAATGCTTCTGGGGGCTAGCCATGGTCAGAATTAACTCGTACCTAAGTAAAAACCTGGACCCACTGCAATTCACTTACCACCACAACTGTTCCACAGCAAATATAATCTCCCTGGCACACCACTCAGTCCTAAATCACCTGGGCAACAACAACACTTGTCATCGACTACAGCTCAGCTTTTAACTCCGTTATCCCCTCAGTACTGGCCAGCAAGCTTCAAAACCTAGGCTTCTGCACCTCCCTCTGCCACTGTATCCTTGACTTCCTCATCAGAAGACCAATCAGTACAGATTGGTCACAATGTCTCCTCCTCACTGACAAGGATGCCTGCTCAGCCCACTGCTTTTCTCTCTTTACACCCATGACTGTGTGGCTAGGATCATTTCAAATGACATCAACCAATTTGCCGAAGACACTACATAGAATCACACACAGCAAAGAGGAATCGTAAAAGAGTGAGATAGAACAGCTGGTTGAGTGGTGTCACAAACAACCTTGCAAAACTAAGGAACGGGTGGTGAACTTCAGGAAGGGAAAAAAAAAATCAGGAGAACTTGAACCAGTCCTCATCGGGGTTCAGCAATGGAGAGGGGAAAGAATTTGAAATTCTTGGATGTCAACAACTCTGAAGATCTATCCTGGAGCCATCATGTCAATGCAATCATGAAGAAGGGTTGCCAGCAGCTATATTTCATTGGGAATTGAGATTTGGTATGTCACCAAAGACTTTTACAAATTTCTACAGGTGCACTGTGGAGAGCATTCTGACTGGTTGCATCACTGTCTGGTATGGAGGTGCCAATGCACAGGACAGGAAAAGGCTACAAAGGATTGTGAACTCGGCCAGTCTTCAGCCTATTAAGGACTCTACATGAGATGATGTCAAGAAAGCTGCCTCCATCATCAAGGACCCTCTCCTCGCAGGACATACTCTCTTCTCACTGCTACCATCAGGAAGGAGGTACAGGAATATGAAGATGAACACCCAACATTACAAAAACAGCTTCTTCCCCTCCGACATTAGATTTCTGAATGGACAATGAACCACAGACACTACCTCATTTTTTGCACTAATTTATATACTTTTAAATAGTGTATTTACTGAAATATAATATATAGCAATTTTTGCAACTGTAATACACAATACTGCTGCTGCAAAACAACAAATTTCGTGACACATGTTCGTGATTCTTTCTTGGACCATAAGGGCGCCAGGCAATGCTAATACAAATGGCGAAACTTTATCTGACTTTTGGCAGACTAAATGCAATGATGTGTAATATTACATTTCTGTTTTATTACATGACAATAACTAGTATCTGATATGATAATGCTTAAAAATAGGAACCACTCCCAAGTATAAGAGGAAGAGTATGTAATTTTCTATGAACGATTTCCTAACTGATTTCTCATGAATACCCCTGCCATTTATTACTTGCTTCTCCACTGTCATTAATACTACCTGGTCACATCAAAAACTCAAGCTTAAAAAAATGGTTCATGCTCCAAACAAACACAGAATAGCCTAGAATAATAGTTTATAATATTTTCCTCCCAAGTCAAAAGCTTCATTCAATAACCAGGTAGAATAAAACCAGGATACTAGACATCATTGCATACACTCCATGTCAAAACTCCACCATTTATGCTCCTATTTCCCTCATCACATAATAAACAGGCTGTAGTGGATCTGTAAATGTCATAAATGGAAAAACTCAGATTTTTATAGTTGTAATTTGATCCAAAGTCATAGCGCAATGATGCACACTTGTCTTCAATTATACATTTCACGCTTAAAATTACATTTTGAAAAAGCAATAGGAATTGTGTGCAGGTTTCTTTTTGAAAGACAGCAGATGATGCTTGAGTGGTAAGGGTTGTTATCCAGGAGGGCCATCGCAAGATTGTCCAATAAAGATAGCTTTTCTAGTAAAATCCTCATCCCATGAATAATTTTTAAAAGGAAAATGAACAAAATACAGAAATGAGGTATAACTGGTCATACAACTCCTCCCATATCATCCTTGGGTTTCTATGTACAATGGTCCACAACCTTTTGTGCATGTTCTTGAACAGTTTAATTCATTTCTATACTAACCTATGGAGATGTGGGGGGGCTGGTAGTCATGGTGGGGAGCTGGCTGATGGAGGACCTCCGTTTTCTTCAGGCTGACTTCCAGGCCAAACATTTTGGCAGTTTCCGCAAAACAGGACGTCAAGCGCTGAAGAGCTGGCTCAGAATGGGCAACTAAAGCGGCATCGTCAGCAAAGAGTAGTTCACGGACAAGTTTCTCTTGTGTCTTGGTGTGAGCTTGCAGGCGCCTCAGATTGAAGAGACTGCCATCCGTGCAGTACCGGATGTAAACAGCGTCTTCATTTTTGAGGTCTTTCATGGCTTGGTTCAGCATCATGCTGAAGAAGATTGAAAAGAGGATTGGTGCGAGAACACAGCCTTGCTTCACGCCATTGTTAATGGAGAAGGGTTCAGAGAGCTCATTGCTGTATCTAACCCGACCTTGTTGGTTTTCGTGCAGTTGGATAACCATGTCGAGGAACTTTGGGGGGCATCCGATGCGCTCTAGTATTTTCCAAAGCCCTTTCCTGCTCACGGTGTCGAAGGCTTTGGTGAGGTCAACAAAGGTGATGTAGAGTCCTTTCTTTTGTTCTCTGCACTTTTCTTGGAGCTGTCTGAGGGCAAAGACCATGTCAGTAGTTTCTCTGTTTGCGCGAAAGCCGCACTGTGATTCTGGGAGAATATTCTCGGCGACACTAGGAATTATTCTATTTAGGAGAATCCTAGCTGCACCATTTCATCAGATGCAAGGATTGACAACGAGATAGACAACAGACTCTCCAAGTCAAATAGCCCCTTTGGAAGACTACACAAAAGAGTCTGGAAAAACGACCAACTGAAAAACCTCACAAAGATTAGCGTATACAGAGCCGTTGTCATACCCACACTCCTGTTCGGATCCGAATCATGGGTCCTCTACCGGCATCACCTACGGCTCCTAGAACGCTTCCACCAGCGTTGTCTCCGCTCCATCCTCAAAATTCATTGGAGCGACTTCATCCCTAATATCGAGATGGCAGAGGCCGACAGCATCGAGTCCACGCTGATGAAGATCCACCTGCGCTGGGTGGGTCATGTCTCCAGAATGGAGGACCATCGCCATCCCAAGATCGTGTTATATGGCGAGCTCTCCACTGGCCACCGTGACAGAGGTGCACCAAAGAAGAGGTACAAGGACTGCCCAAAGAAATCTCTTGGTGCCTGCCACATTGACCACCGCCAGTGGGCTGATATCGCCTCAAACCGTGCATCTTGGCGCCTCACAGTTCGGCGGGCAGCAACCTCCTTTGAAGAAGACCGCAGAGCCCACCTCACTGACAAAAGACAAAGGAGGAAAAACCCAACACCCAACCCCAACCAACCAATTTTCCCCTGCAACCGTGTCTGCCTGTCCCGCGTCGGACTTGTCAGCCACAATCGAGCCTGCAGCTGACGTGGACTTTTACCCCCTCCATAAATCTTCGTCCGCGAAGCCAAGCCAAAGAAGATACTAACCTATCTTAACATTAACGGTATCATTACATCACTCAATGGAGCATCATCAGACTGGTAGAAATTATTTAGCCAACTAGGTCAAGACAAAACCATGAGAAATAGACTGATAAGGCTGGGGTCACGAAGGTTAATCTCCTATATTGAATTTCTTACCCCTAGCTACAAGTCTAAAGGGAATCCTTCTGAAAAGTACAACTCAGCCAATGGCAATGCATCCTAGCCATTGCTACTTAAGTCCCCACCCAGGATATATGCTACTTTTCATAAGTTTCATATACTAATTATTCTCCTACTATGATTACAGAATGATATGACAGATTGACAATTTATCTCACCAACCCTGCAACATTTCTTTGGTACAGTTATCTAATTTGCCAATATATTTTTTGCCACTGCCCAACCCTCTTGCAAGTAATATCCTATGTTATTTTAAATAATACTATTGAATTTGTTTCCATCATTTTTTGCAGGCTATACATTTCAAATAACAAGTCAGTGCATTAAATATGCTTGTTCTGTGTACATTTACCGAACATCTGAATCCTGATTAATGACCCATTACCGTTTCTTCTAATCCCCACCTTAATTTTTTTAAATATAAATCAACTGTCTCAAATCTAATCTTTGATTAGAGATCTGTTCTAGAATTGCAAAATACAATCTGCTGGAGGAACTCAGTGGATCAAGCCTCATCAGTAGTAGAAAAGAATGGTCGACACTTCAAGGTTGAACTCTTTATCAGGTTTTTTTGTCAATCTTGATAAGAGTTTTGGCTCAAAACAGCAACCATTCTTTTTTTCCCACTGATGCTCCTTGACCCGCTGAGTTCCTCCAGCAGATTGTGCCTCGATTCAGATTCCAGCATCTGCAGTCTCCTGTGTGTCTCCAACCCTAGAATTGTGTATCCTAACATAACCAAAGTTTATCATCCCTGATTCCTTAAATGTTGTGCCCAGGGATGAACCTTCCCACTCCTTTCACACAGTCAAGGCACTTCATACTCTTCCAAATCTTTGTGAAGCTATGAATGGTAACAAACTCATAGTTCATACCACAGTGTTCTGATAAGACTTTGAATTAGTCTCAAGGTACACAAAAATCAGTTCCTACATTTTTTGGTTCAGCAGATTGCTGGACAAAAGGATTATGCATATAAACATACAAACCTGCATGATGAGGAAGTGAGGATTGTTGACATTCAGGCCAACTGAACAGAATAGATCTTGCACTCTGGTGTTGTTTGCATTCACACCATTAATTAGGTACTTGTTTCTCCCACCAATTATCACCTGAAAAAAATAATTTTAAAAGTCTTACAAAATGAGCCTAATGATTTCACAATTAGCTTTAAATAAAACACTGGACTAACCTTAGAGCAGTGGTTCTCAACCTTTATCTTTCCACTCACATACCACTTTAAGTAATCCCTATGCCATAGGTGATCTGTGATTAGTAAGGGATTGTTTAAGGTGATATATGGATGGGAAGAAAATGTTTGAAAACCACTGTTTTAATTGTACCTAACTGACTCATCATGCGCACGGTTTTATAACTCCAAAGGAAAGGGCGAATGACAATTTTTCTCAAGTAAAATACTTCATTAACAATTGGGTCTAAAGCAATTGGATCCCTTCCCTTCCCACTCACATACCACCTTGAACAATCCCTTACTAATCACAGAGCACCAATTGAACAGGGATTACTTAAAGTGGCATGTGAGTGGAAAGAAAAAGGTTGAGAACCACTGCATCTGTTTACGTAAACCATATATATAGCTAATAATAAATACAGGTAACAACGTTCTATTCCCTCACGATCCAATATTGTGCAGATGACGAAATAGCTATACATGGGCAGAAACAATACCGTAACTTATAAACTCAGGTCACATCTTTGGGCTATGCCATCCCATTACGTCACCATGCACAGCAGATTCAAAGTTCCAATAATTCTGTACATGTGTACAAAAATACATAAAAGTTTTTTTTTTGTCCTGCAAACCACACAAGGCAACCTTGTGATGCAATATTGCCTTCACAGGCCACTGCAAAATACATCACTATCTTCTCTCATCCATGCATCTTGCATTCTGTGGTGCAAATGTGGTGCTGGTCAAAGCAAAATGCACAAATTTAATCCATTCCTGACCTGAAAGGATCCTAAAGCAAAAACTAGTGCTAAGCAGCCCATCCAAACCTTGTGATGTTCCAATTTGTTTAGCTAATTTGCTTATCTGAAGCTTTAAAAAAAAAATTACAATATACAATAGAGTTGAAATTATACTAATTCTGCGGATGTGGTCATGCAAAGGACCAAGACAGATGCATTGGATTGAGCTCTACGTGAAGATTATTAAACAGACAGTTAAAAGTTTTGTTAAGAGCCCAGAGGACCCATAAACCCAGCACCAATAGATATTCACCAAGACAAATGGTTACTTAAACAAAAATTGCTTTTAATTATCTTTAAACATGAAAACAGAATCACACTTTAACTTGACTTAACTAACCTTACTCCTAATTCTAAGCGCACGTGTGTGTAGTGTGTGCAAGTTCAGAAAAGTTATTTGGTTCACAGTCCAATCTCACTTCTCATTCCTCCAAGTTCACTGGTTGCAGGCAATTCTTATACTGTGCACAGAATTTAACAATTACAAAGTTCACCAGGCTTTGGTGCATGAAAGGTAAATGGTTACCGCTCAGGAAGGTTCTTATCAGTTTTCAGAGAAATTTGTTGTTCCAGGGCATCTACAACTGATTCCTTTTTAATCAGCCACTCCAGTGTCTTGCTGACGAAACTTGTCCCTTCAGGGTTCTCCAGATGATAACCTCTTTCTTTCAGGACACCACAGAGTTCCTTCTTGTTTCTCTTATTCCTAGTGAAACATTAGACAACCAGTCCTCTCCTCTTGCATGAACCACGAGGGCTTTGACCAGGCTGAACTAGAACTCACAACCCGTCTTCCAAATGTAGTTTACCACAAGCTTGCCAGCTTGTCCTGTTCTAGTTCCAGCTGCTGTGACTGGCTGTAGCACTGTAGAAGTGATCTCTGTGTGTATGTCTCTCTCTCTTTCACACACACACACAACTCTCTCTGCTTGCAAAACCACATGACCCTCAGAATAGCAAGTTCCCTTCCAGACTGTCTGCGGTTCCAACAAGCTTTCATCTGTTGCTTTTTTGTAAACAACAATCCATTAGTGAAGTCTCATGGGCACTCTCCAAAGCTTTTGTAAAGGCTCTGAGGCCCCGACATGTCTAGCATTAGCAGAACTTCAAATAAGATCTGTTTTAAAGTGTTTGTATGTTACCTACTCTAACAAACCTTTCCTAATTTATCTCCCAAAAACATATCTATATACTCTGACAAACTTTAAAATTAAGTATTTTTTAAACTAAAAAATGGATAAAACAACTAAGAAACCAAGGCAGCCAAGTACAAAAAATGAACACGTTTCTACACAGCCAGGAACAACGAGTGAAAGCCCGAACGGGAGCAGCACAAAAGTGGTCTCAGGACCAGCAAACACCAGCAGAGCCAGGGAGTTAGGATAAAAACTAAATATTATCCTGGAGAAGATGGAAAATTTAAGCAACTGATTTATTGGTATTGAAAATGTAATGAAAGACATGATTGAAATTAAAGAAATTGTTGAAGATTTAATGGAAAGAATAACCCAAGTGAAACAGACTTGGTAAAAACACAAGAAAAGTTAAAAGCTTTGGAGAAAGATGTGAAGTAATGGGAGTTGGACAAAGTCTGCTGGACAAGATCAACCACATGGAGAATTTTAGCAGACGAAATAATTTGTGGACTGAAAGAAGGAATTGAGAGAAAAGATTCAGTGTTGGGGCAGTTGGCTGTCAGCGCTGGGGTGGCTGGTGCGGGGAGGATGGGTTTCCTACCAAGTTTTACAAACAATTTAAAGACTTATTGATACCTCCTATGGTGGATGTATTGGACCGGGCGGTGGAGACCCAGACCTTCCTTGAATTGTTCTCAACAGTTACAATTACACTTATATCGAAAAAAGATAGAGACCCTTTAAAAACTTCATCATATAGAGCTATATCACCCATAAATGCTATTATAAAATATTGGCAAAGGCATTAGCTAATAGACTGGGACAATATCTACCAAAATTAATACATACAGATCAGGAGGGATTTGTCAAAGGAAGACACTCTTCAAATAGTCTAAGTAGACTATTTTATATAATACATAGGGCAAAATCAAAGTCGAATCCAAGCATAAACATCTCTGTAAATGCAGAAAATGCATTTGATCATTAGAATTGTCTTTCTTAATTAAAACATTGGAAAAATTTGGTATAGGCAGAAAATTTATAAACTGGATTAGAATCCTTTACCATAAACCATAAGCCAAAATTATAACCAACATTCAGATGTCAGCAGTTTATCCCCTGAGTAGGTCAAGTAGACAAGGGTCTACTGGCACTTTTTAAAAAAAATCCTAGCTATTGAACCACTAACAGATGGATAGGAGAGGTAAGGAGAGATCCGGACATAAAAGGCTTCAAAGTTGGACAGGATGAACATAAAATTAGTTTATTTGCCGATTATGTGCTATTATATATGTCTGACCTGGCTGAATTATTGATAAAATTGCAAACAACATTAGAAAAATATGGAAAAATATTCAATTATAAAATAAATATGGACAAATGTGAGACAATGCCATTGAAAACATTTTGATTATGAAAGATATTAAAAAGTTTGTACATTTAAATGGAAGATAGATGGAATCAAATATTTAAGAATAATGACAGATAACAACTTACAGAATGTATACAAATTTAATTACACTCTTTTATAAAAAATAAAAAGAAAGATTTACAGAAATGGAAAGACCTGACGATTACTTTAGTGGGAAGAGTAAATTGTATTAAAATGAATGTGTTTCCAAGATTTCCAAATCTTTTTCAATCGTTGCCTATTGTATTACCTAAAAATTTCTTTAAAATTATGGAATTATTTTTATCATCTTTTTTGAAGAAGACAACCCCTTCTTGGATCAAATGGGATTGAATTCAATAGAAGAAAAAGCAAAAGACTTTATTTATAGGTAGAATGTTGTTAATAACAAAAAAGTCAGATAATCCTATATTAATACATATGATTAGAATATGGCAAGAAATTAATGAGTGTATTGGAAAAAAACCCAGGTATATCATTAAGACACCATTATGTAAAGACTTATTGCTGCCCATGAATTTGAGTGACAAAATATTGAATTCATGCGATGACAAAGAATAAAATATATTGATGATTGTTATATGGAGGGATCTCTTCTGTCCATATAACAATTAAGAAATAAATACAGAGTAACTAACTGGACTTCCTATTGTTTTCTCCAGCTAAGATCATTCCCAAGAGAAAAATGGGGACCAAACTTGACTCAACCTGCAATTAGTGAAATGGAACGAACGATTTGGCTGGGGAATACACCTAAATTTATAACTAAGATGTACTATGCCCTCCAGAATGAAGTGTGAAACCAGGATTATAGAGATCGAGAGAGAGATGGGAATCTGATTTAGGCGTTGAAAATATGGAAAGATGTTGGTCTGATTGGTGTTTGGATAGCATGACATCAATTATAAATGTACGTATGGATTAGTGCAATATAATTTTCTACACCAATTAGATCTCAAACCACAGAAGTGCATAAATCAAAATCTGAAATATCAAAGATGTGTTTTAGGTGTGGGATAGAAATAGGAACGTGTTTGAAAGTGAGACATTTCTGGCAGGATATTACTAAAATAGTAACAAGAATAACAGGGGTGACCTCACAGGTGACCCGGAGCTTTATCTTTTGGGCAATTTTATTGAAATAAATAATATACTAACTAAATCCCAAATTTCTTGTGTTAAAATAGCCTGGGCAGTGGCTACGAAATGCATTGCAATTACTTGGAAGTCCAACTCCCCTCTAAATATAGCATAATGGACTGCTGAGATGAATAGTTGCATACCTATGGAAAAAATTACATACAACTTAAAGAACAAATATGATATATTTATTAAGATATGGCAGCCATATTTGAACTATATAGGGCCCAATTAATAATAAAAAGGACAATAATGACTGCTGCTAAATAAAGTATGAATGCAGGTGACTTCCCCATATAGAATTCTTGACGATCAATATAAATGTGACTCCTGATGGTGTGTGGATTTATATTGTGAAGTGGGGGGGGGGGGGGGTGTTTTGTTTTGCTTGTTATGTATTTATTTAATATTGGAGAGTTTTTTCATGACTATTTATGGGGAAAAAAAAACAAAAATAAAATATTTTCAAAAAAGTATGCTAATTCTGAGAACAAATGATTTTTGATTATTTGCCCAAAAATGAAATTATACCTAAATCTTCTACATTCCAAAAATGTTATCCAAGTACACTTTATTCATGAAGATTGTCCATACAATGTCTGTGAGGATTTTGCATTCCACAAAAGCAGCTGGCAATTTTATTTTAGATTGAAAATTTAAAAATATTTAACCACTTGTGGAGTATTCAGAGAATTCCAATAAAACAAAGTTGTATTCTATCTTTCCTAGGCTCATGTTTATGGAAAATTAGTTTCTATTCCTTACATTTGCTTTGTATAAAGCTGAAGCATCATTAGCGACCAAGCATTAGTGTAAAAAGAGAGGAAAAAAATCTAGTATCCATCACAGCAATAACAAACCTTGCTCTCCACGTAGATGAAACTAATTTGTTCAGTTTTGCAACCCAGTACAAAGTTGATTGCCCTTCAAATAGGAAAAATGTATATTTTCAGTAATCTGCTCCAGTCATCAATAGGCACTTTCAGGTGGCCAAATCCCCCGATGTAAAGCCACATATTATGCCCATATGCAGCTGTCGGGAGGCCACTTGAAAGCGCAGGAGGCGCATGCGAAGAGAACTTTGTAACCCTCCTCCGGGAGGGATAATCGCCGGAGCACTGAGGTTTCCCCCCCCCCCTGCACCTAAATGCAGCTGCCTGAAAGCGGCTGCTAAGGGGATGACACTCAACTGGCAAGTGCCTGACAGCCTCCCTCCCCGCTGCTCCTGCCTCCAGGCGTGGGATGTCAGGGCTGGGGCAGTCGGCGTGGACCGTCAGCGCTGGGGGGGCTGTCGCGGGCTGTTCCCACACTGATCCCACTGCCCCATGCTCTCCCCACAGCCCCGTGTTGATCCCCACACTGATCCCACTGCCCCACTCTCTCTCCATAGCCCCATGTTGGTCCCCACATTGATCCCACTGCCCCATGCTCTCCCCACAGCCCCATGTTGATCCCCGCACTGATCCCACTGCCCCACTCTCTCTCCATAGCCCCATGTCGGTCCCCACACTGATCCCACTGCCCCATGGTCTCCCCACAGCCCTGTGTCAGTCCCCATACTATGGGGCAGACAGCGCGGGCTGTCAGCGCTGGGGCGGCTGGTGCAGCCTGTCCCCACACTGATCCCACTGCCCCATGCTCTCCCCACAGCTCTGTATCAGTCCCCACACTGATCCCACTGCTCTGCCCGCGCCGACCGCCCCAGCATCCCACGCCTGCCACCCCATCGCTGACAGCCCATGCTGGTCGCCCCACAGTGTGGGTACTGATACAGGGCTGTGGGGAGAGCATGGGGCAGTGGGATCAATGTGGGATCGTCCTCCCCGCACCGGCCGCCCCAGCGCTGACAGCCAACTGCCCCAACCCTGACAGCCCGAAGGGACAGGAGCCGGAATGCACTACACGGTGCCTCCCATGAAGCTATCCCTTTCAGATGGCCAGTGGTGTGTTTTCAGCGATGCCACCTGAACGACCATTCCACAAGTCTGAATCCACTTCTGCAGGCACATTCTTGGCGGAGAATGGACCTGAAGAAGCCTAATGACTAACGTCAGTGCTGGGGACTAGGCATTCATTGAAATTATTATGCAAACAAGGTCCAATAATGCTATTAATAAATATTTGCCATGTTTTATTTAAACTCGAATATATTGACAAATTAAGATGAAAAATGAAACCTTTCAACTACCCACATTATGCACACAACCACACTGAAAGCACTGTTCTTTCACTGGAGGATTCATTGTATCACTGAGTTGGGTGAAGATTAGGTGGAGGCAGTATCATGTATGTTATCTTTAGCAAATGTGGACAACATCAAAGAAAGGAGAGCAGACAGATATTAAACCGAGTGTTACAACTTCTAGCCAATTGGTTATTGCTATGTAATTCAGAGCAAGAAGTATTCCAGACTAAGATCTGAAAAAAAAAGACAAAATTATTCTTTCACTAAAATCTTCCCAACAGCTCAAATATTTTATCTAGTTTATTTATTTAAAAACCTCAAGACCTTAGGGTTACAAAACATTTTTTTTTAAATCTAAAAATTAAAACAGATTAAAAGTACCTGTCTTGAAACAGTTATCTCATCATGAGTCTCAAAGCCTAGAGGACTTTGTTTTTTATCACTGTTATCAAAAGTAATTGAAACAGTGGCTTTTGTGATCCCAGCTTGTCCATTTTTGTAGACCAAATCCTGAAGGTTTGAAGCTCGCACCTAACAGAAAACAAATATATTTCATGAAAATGTCAACATTTAAAACATTTGAAAAATAAAAAAAACCCACAACAATATTATACATTTTTCTAATGAAACAAATATTTGGAGAATATTCCTGTCATTCACATTCCTCCAATGTTCCCAAGGCCCTGTAATTGATCTTCTCTGAAAAGCCTATCTTTTTTTTTTAAACTTTATTTAAGATTTTATAACATGAATAACATATAGGATTACATTTAAAAAAATTAAGAATAAAATAATAAAATTACAATACAATATCAGTACTCTAAATAAACTATACCCTCCCCAATAATTATTACACGTTAATAACCCAACTCAAATTAATCCAACCCTCACTTTCCCCCCCAAAATAAAGAGTGAAGAATTAATAAAGTTAATAATATATGTGAGGAAAAAAACCCACTTACAAAAAAAACCAAAAACATAACCGATTAAAATACTAACAAAAAGAAAAGTAATTAATACTAAGATATCAGACTTAAAAAACATATTTAAATCAAACTTAAATGCATATATTTAACAAACGGAGTTAAGATGAAACATATATTTAGCTCAAACTTAATATAAAAAATTAATAAAGTTAGTAACATTATCTATCAAAAATTCTTAAACAATAATCAATTCTTAAAAAAAATTGTAGCATGAAGAGATGAAAAAAACTTTCTCTATAGAGATAAACCTTCACCAAATATCAACTAACTTCACATCTATCATCATATTAGTCACATAAACCACCATCTTAAAACAAAATTCAAACCTCATTAAGCATTGTACAATTCAATTTTAGTACTCTTCCACCATTTTTCCCTTTTACTCTTGAATAGTTATCCAATAAAAGCTCCAATACCACATTTAAATATCCCCAATCATTACGTTAAAATTCAGATATCCAAATAATAAAAACACATCTACAACGAAATCTATATCTTCAACAAATGGAGCATAAACCACAAACAAAATTCAAGCCTCATTAAGAATTGTACAATTCAATTTATAACTTTCACCATTATTCCCTTCATTCTATAACTAAAATAGCAAAATAATATACACCAGAATTACCACTCCTTTCACCTTAAAGTTAAAGAAAAAATATTTAAAAAAACTTATCCATCCCATTCACATTTAAATTTCAGATATTCCTTATCTACTGAATAAACTTTACAAAAAAAACCACATCAATTTTTAGTTTTTTAAACAATCAAATACTTTCTTATGCTTTTTTTATATATTTAAACAAAAAAAACCCTTCATTCTTTACAAAAAAAAGGAAAAAAAATGGGTAGGTTAAAAATACCCCCTCCCGTCTAAACCGCGCAATGCGGTAACTCCCAAAAAAAAAAATGGGTGTGAGATAACTCACACGTAGCAGATGACTTTCAGGAAGTAGTGCCTATCCAGTTCTCTCCCCCAACTCTCACTTCATCTTACATCTTAAACTAACATCCTCATTATTTAATATCCCTTTTTTTTAAAAAAAACATTAGAAAAAAAAAAGGACAACTCTTCTTTTAATCAGCTCCAACTGCCGAGTCACCATTACAACCATTCCTTCTTGGAGCACGGCTCTTTTCTTCCATCTCTTGTCTCCTTAGAGATCGCGGCGGACTATGTCTTGTTGAAACTGAGTAAGTGGCAGCTCTTGAGCAAATGCTATAGCTTCCTTTGGAGAATCAAAGAACTTTGGTTGGCAACCATCTTGAAAATCCTTCAAAACAGCTGGATATCTAAAGGTTGCCTTGTAACCTTTCTTCCACAACAACTCTTTAGCAGGATTGAATTCCCGTCGTTGGAACATAACTTCTTGACTCAAATCCTCATAGAAGAAAACTCGATTATTTTGAATCATCAAGGGTGATTTTCTCTGTTGTGCATTTCTAATAGCCACTCGTAAAATTATTTCTCTGTCGTAATAATTCAAGCAACAAACCAAAACAGGTCTTGGACTTTGACCTGAAATAGGTCTTCTACGCAAGGCTCTGTGAGCACGTTCCAGTATTATACCTTCCGGGAAATGTTCTTGACCCAGCACCTGCGGAATCCATTCAGTAAAAAATTTTCTTGGGTCTGGTCCCTCCATACCTTCCGGCCAACCAATAATCTTTATATTATTCCGTCTGGATTGATTTTCCAAATAATCAATCTTTTTCACCAAATTTTTATTTTGAGTTTGTAAGTCTTCGACCATTTTGGTCACATCAAAAACTTGATCCCGTATTTTGTCTATATCTTCTTCACACGAATTAAATTTATCTCTCACTTCAAGCTTAAAAGCTCCAAACTCAGCCATCTGTTGAGAATGTATTTTCACCAAAGTATTAAACCTAGTACCAAATTCAGTCATAATCTTGGATAATCCCTGCATTGTATAAGATAATTTAGATTCAAGATTCACAAAAATCTTTTCAATTGGAAGAGATTTTGGCTCAACAGATTCCTGCTTCTTCTCCAAAGGATCTTCTATTCCTTCCTTCATTCTGGTTGCCTTCCTTGTAGTATGACTGCGTGTGGAAACCCCAGCCACAGCCTCTCCAGCAATGACTGGAGGACGCTGGCCGGGGTTTTCCCCAGTCCATAATGTATTAAATTCTCCCAGTACATCAAGTTGTATAGGTTCTTGTATCTCAAGAGATGTAGTTTGCAGCGCCACCTCTACAGTTGACAAATGCCTTTGAGTAACTCTTTGTTCTAAAGGCTGTTTGGCGCCCTCTTTAGGGGGCTCTACCGATGTAACATAGAGCTCTACATCCAAACACTGTACCTCTCTCCTGGGATCCATTTCAAGCTGAGTCCCGGTGTCTTTCCTGTAGGTAGGCTCCAAAACTTGAACTTTTGGAAAATGTAGTTTTTTGATGATCTGTTGTCGTTTTTTTTTTGCTCTTTTCCACCAATTGTACCATCATAAGTTAAATGAACAGCACTGAAATTATCTAAACTTTTAAAGAATTTTAACAGGCATTTCTAGACAAAACAATAAGATAGAGTCAGGAGAGGACTGGAAGGCACGTCTGATCCTTACGCCATCTTGCCACACCCCCTGAAAAGCCTATCTGATCTCCTTTTGAAAATTTTTATGAAAGAGGACAGGCAAGAACGTCTTTCTCATAATGTCCATCAGTACTGTAGAACTACAGGGTTCCACAGTAACCCCCTGCTCTACTCACTTTACACTTATGACTGTGTGACTCGGTATGACAACAACACGATCTACAAATTTGCTGACGATACCACGGTTGTGTAAAAAGGGCTGATGAGTTAGCATACAGGAGGGAGATTGAAAACATGGCTGAATGGTGCACCAACAACAATGTCACACTCAATGTCACCAAAACCAAGGAGCTGATTGTTGACTTCAGGAAGGAAAAATAAAAGGTATACGATCCAGCGATCATTGGGAGATGATGAGCAAATTTAAGTTCTTGGGAGTCATAGTTTCAGAGGATCTTTCCAGGACCCAACACACTAATGGCATTGTGAAGAAAACACATCAGCGTCTCTACTTCTTCAAGAGTTTGCAGAGGTTTGGAATGACACCAGAAATCCTGGCAAATTTCCTCAGATGTGTAGTGGAAAGTGTGTCTACTGGCTGCACCACAGACTGGTATGCGGACACCAATACCCCTGAGCATAAAGCCCTGCAAAAGGTAGTGGGCACAGCCCAAGACATCACAGGCAAAACCCTCCCCAACATCGGGAACCTCTACAGGGAATGCAGATGTTGGAGAGCAGCAGCAATCATCAATGATTAACATTACCTAGCAACGCTCTGTTCTCACTGCTCCCATCAGGAAAGAGGTATAGGTGCCACAAGACTCACGCCACCAGGTTCAGGAACAGCTGCTACCTCTCCTCCATCAGATTCCTCAACAACAAACTCAATCAAGGACTTAATTATGGACTCTTACTTATGGACTTTATTGATTATATTTTCTCTCTCTATTGAAGTTTGTTTCGATTTATTTATTTATTTACATGTGTGCCTTGAGTTTTTTTTTGCACTACCAATAAGTGGTAATTCTGCTTCCCCCTATATGTGATGTCATGTATGTACTCTGATAATATATCTGAAATCTGAAAGTCCTGATCAATTCCATTTCAATTTCCATTAAAAGAGTTCAACATACAACTATTGTGCACATAAAAATGATATTTCCTAGCGTCACCATTACCTTCTGAACATCCCTTCAAACCTGTATCCTGTTCCTTGAATCATCTGCACATGGAAACAGCTTCTCACTATTAACCCTTCCATCTTTGAGATGTTGTGCATCTCAATCAAATTTTCTTTCGACATTCTTTGCTTCAGGAACAACCACTCCAAGCTTTTATATTCTAACTTGGACACTCTCCTCACTGGAACTGCTCTAGGAAATCTTTTCAGTGCTCTCATATACAGCCTACCCAAAATGCAATGACCAATTGGATCAAATACTCCAATTTTACATAGACTTGATACTTAAATTTGAGACAATGTTGATCCTGGAGTTGACAAAAGTTAGTGATTTAGGAATGGTTTAAATTGTAAACTATAATGTCAAAACACTAGCGAAAAATGTAATAGTGCAATCTAACAATTTGTCAATTTAAAAAGTTTTGGATGCAAGCCTGCACAGACCAATATCCATGTTGTTTAAGATAACAGTGACCCAAAATGTTAAATGTGTTTCAGATTCTCTAGATCATGCTTCCTTTTTAAAATCGCATTTTACATTTTATTTAAAATAAGAAAACTGCTGTTTTTTCTTTTTGGAACAGTCAGCTGGGGTGAACTGCTAGATTCCTGATTACTTGGCTTTGCCCTGTCCTGTGACCGTACCTGTGGCCCTTCCCTCTGTTGGCCTTCTGTAAAGCCTCTAACGCCTTGTCCCTTACCCAGAAAGCCAGGGTCATGGCACAGGATGAGATCCTTGTCCATTATTAATAAAAGCCTGTAGATCCGTGACTCAGTCTCAGCCTCTTGAATTATTTACTGTGCATCAATTATATTCACAATTTTTTTGTTTTCATCACTAATAATGGACCAGCTCCTCAAACCTGACAAGCTGGAGATTGATTCACAGTTACCTGATGCCTCAGACAGCTTTGAACTCTGCCTACGCTGTTTCGAGATCTTCCTTCAAAACTCAGCCGGCATTGTGGTTACTGACGCAAACAGGCTGAATTTTCTCTTCTCCCAGATCAGACCCCGAGTATTCCCAATGATCAGGGACGCCACCACGTTCGTGAAAGCAATGGACATACTCAAGGGGCGATACAGGGAGAAAGTTAACGCCAGACATATGCTGACCACCCATAGACAGCGACCAGGTGAATGAGGCAGTGAGTTCCACTAGACCCTGCAAGGACTCACAGGGGCATGCAATTTCCAGGCAGTATCGGCCACCCAAAAAACAGAGGACGTGATCCGGGATGCCCATGTTGTAAGCATCAAATCTGATTACATGCACCAGAGGTTACTCGAGCAGAGTACGTTAGACTTAAAAGGGGTGATCGATCTTGCGAAGTCACTGGAGATTGCCATCTGCAATGCAGAAGGGTACTTTATGAACGGGCCCACACGGGGAACACCATCCTGGGACGCTGGTCTGCAGGCCACTGGTCCACTGCCATGCTCGATTAACGAATTCACCACAGCCACTGTCTCCCAGGAGCACCTGAAGTGCTACTTCTGCAGCCAGACAAAACACTGCCTGGTGAGAGATGCGACGAGTTCCAAGAACAAGAAGGGCCACGAAGCAAGAGTATGCCAGTCACAGCCCTCCAGCCCCAGTGTCGCCGTATAAGCAGCATGGCAACCGCCAACCTGGATGCCAGCATCATCCAGGGACAACCATGCTGTGACATGGGGACGACCATCTTGGATGCCACAGACTTCTGGGGAGACCCACGTTGCGACGTGGACGCTGCCATCATGACCCTAGACAGAGATGCAGCACAGGTTGGACCACGGACCGACCCTGGCTTCTGGACCAGAACAGCCTTCACCAACTCGCCCACTCCATGATGAACATCTCTATCAACGGTCAGGTGACTAAATGCCTTTTTGATAGCAGGAGCACACTGCTATCAGTGTCATTCAGACACTGTACAACATTACTTCCTTGAGGCTAAACTGGTCGCCTACAAAGTCGCCCTAACCTCAAAGTCTCACTCCACAGAAATCCACAGCTACACTATGGTGACACTGACTCTGCAGGGCATGACATATTGAGACTTTAAGCTCATCATTATGCCGCAGCTCTGCACCCTGGTACTGTTGGGCCTAGACTTCCAGTGCCACTTAAGAGTATCACTATGCAATATGACAGCCCTCTCCCATCCCTCAATCGGCATCCCGCAGTTCCTTAACCAGCTGCTCTGTCTACCCCTTCCCCTGCTGGCCCAACTGATGCACTGTTTTTCTACTCTCCGCATCGACCTCCACCTACTGTTGGCCAATCTCACCCCCAACTATAAGTCTATCGCTACAAATAGCAGGTGATACAGTGAGGAAGACAGGGTGTTTATAAAGGTGGAAGTACACTTACTCCTGGATAAGGGGATTATTAATGCAAGCACCAAGCCCTGGAGAGCTCAAGTAGTGATGGCAAAGAGCAGAGGTAAATGCAGAATGGTAATTGATTATAGTCAAATCATTACTTACTACATGCTGCTGGATATGTACCCCCCCTCCCTCACATCGAGGATATGGTTAACCAAATCGCCCAGTATCGTGTGTTCTCCACGATAGACCTGAAATCTGCCCACCACCAACAACCCATCTGCCCTGAGGATCATCAGTACACAGCTTTCGAGGCGGACAACCACCCCTACAACTTCCCCAGGGTCCCCTTCAGTGTCACCAATGGCGTTTCCGTCTACCAATGGGAAATGAACCGGATGGTAGATTAAAACAATCTGCACACCACCTTTCCATATCTGGATAACATTACAATATGCAGCCAAGACCTGCAAGACCATGAAGCGAATCTCCAGAAATTCTTCACCTCTACCAAACACCTGAATCTGACCTTCAATAAGAATAAGTGTGTTTTCCACACTACCCACTGGCAATCCTGGGCTGCGTGGTGGCGAATGGGGTCATTTCCCCCAACCCCGACCGCATGCAGCCTCTGCTAGACCTCCCCCTTCCCCACAGACTCAAGGTCCAGAAAAGATGTTAGGGTTTCAAATTATGCAGATAAAGCCCACCCCCTTATCATGTCCACCTCCTTTCCCCTTACAAATGAAGCATGGGCAATCTTCTGCCGCATAAAGGAGGAAATCATGCAAGCTGCAACGTATGCATTGGATGAATCTGCCCCCTGCCAGGTGGAGAGCGATGCATCCATTTTGTCCAGGCAGGCCGCCCCATTGCCTTTTCACCCCCTCCAGGGCCCTGAAGACCAACACTCCTCTATAGAGGAGGTGCCTCAGGCAATAGCTGAGGTAGTATGGCACTGGAGGCACTACCTGGCCGGCAGATATTTTACCCTGCTCGCGGACGAACGGGCCGTGGCATTCATGTTGAACAATAAACAATGGGGTAAGATAAAGAACGATAAAATTTTGAGGTGGAGGATCGAGCTCTCCACCTACAATTATGACAACCTGTACAGGCCGGGGAAGCTCAATGAACCCTTAGATGCCCTGTCATGAGGGGCATGTATCAGCACACAGGTGGATCGCCTCAAAGCCCTCCACAATGACCTCTGCTGCCCCAACGAGATTTTTTTCCCACTTAATCAAATCTCAGAATATGCCATACTCCATTGGGAATTTCAGAGATGCGACCAGGGACTGCAGGGTCTGTGCAGAATGCAAGTCGCACTTTTACCAACCTGACAGGGCGCTCCTGATAAAAGTTAGATGCCCTTTCAAGTGCCTGAGCATGGACTTCAAGGGCCCCCTTCTCTCCATCAACCGCAATACATACTTCCTCATGATTATTGAGTATTTGCGGTTCCCCTTTGCCATCCCCTGGCCTGACGTGACCACCATCACAGTCATGGGACCCTACGCATTCTGTTCACCCTGTTCTGGTACTCATCGTGCATCCACAGCAACCAGGAGCCCTTGTTTATGAGCAAGGAACTGCACAAATTCCTGCTGGTCAGGAGTATCGTCACCAGCAAGACCATGAGCTATAACCCACAGGAGTATTGTCAGGTAGAGAGAGAGAACAGCACCGTGTGGAAGGCCATTCTTCTTGCCCTAAAGTCCAGGGGATTGCCTATCTCTCAACGGCAGGAGGTCCTTCCAAAGGTGCTCCATGCCACTCGATCTCTGCTATGTATTGCCACTAACGCTCTCACAAAAGAATTTTTTCCTTCCCCAGGAAGTCCGCGCCGGGGACCACCCTACCCTCTTGGCTGATGTCTCCAGGGCTAATCCTACTACGAAAACATGTGAGGGGCCATAAAACTGACCACCTGGTTGAAGAGGTTCAACAAACCCCAAATATGCCTTTGTAACCTACCCGGATGGGCACGAGGAAACGGTCTCCATCCAGAACCTCGCTCACGCAAGGCCAGCCCACCCCCCCCAAGGAGAACACCCACTAGGCAGCACCCCCCTTCTTCTGCGGACATGCAATACATACCGCTGCACCCTCCACCCACCCCAGTCGAGCCATCATGCCCCCAGCAGGTTGACATAGTGCTGGAGATCAGGGATGAGACAGGAGCCCCAGCCACAACCCCACAAGCAGTGCTCTGCTGGTCAGGACGGAAGATCAAGCTTAACCTGTAAGATTTTGTGCCCCACATCACCCTGCCAGACAATAAAAAGAGGGTGAATGTGGTGAACTGCTGTATTCATGATTACCTGGCTCAACTCGTCTTGTGACTGTACCTGTGGCCCATCTCTCTTCTGACCTTATATAAAACCTCTAGCACCTTGCCCTTTCCACTGAATGCCAGAGTCAAGGCACAGGATGCCCCTGTAGATCAATGACTCAGTCTCAGCCTCTCCATTTATTTACTGGGCGTCATCAAAAGGTTTGCAACCAACTATACAAAATGATCGTGAATGCACGTCAAATTGTCGAATCTTCCAGCCTTATTCAGATCACAGTGGCCATTTTTCAGTGGCTGATGATGATTAAATGATCAATACTGGAGAGGCAGCTATGAATCACTCCGGCATTTTTCTTAAAACAACGCTTTCCCTGCGATAAGGGGCAAGACGAGGGGAGGACAGGAGCCTATGATACTGACCTGTGAGAGGTTGCTGATGCCCAGCAGGAAGCAGATGGAGTCCAATATGTTGGACTTGCCGCTGCCATTCAGGCCGGTGATGGCATTAAAGAGCGGGTCGAAGCCGTTAATCTCCGTCCTCTGCGCGTACGACTTGAACCCGTCAACAATGATCGATTTGATATACATCTTCCCTTCTTGGCGAGAGGTCGCCGATCAAGGGTTTTCAACCCCTCACGACTTATTTCGGTCGAAAAGCCAGCGCGACGCGAGCGCCTTCCGCTCACTTTGAATTTTGGCGCCAGGGACCGGCCGTTGCTGCCTTATCCCTGACGTTACGTTTTCTTCATTAGACCGCGTATTTGCTTTCAATGCAGTATGCAGAAATAATTGGCGTCCAGAATATCGTTGTTAGCGTTTTTTTGGTTACAAAAATTATAATCCCTTTATTAAAAGAAATTATATTTGCAGGCAAATTGTACGGCACCAAATAGGGTCCTTGCTTGAGGCGAAACGATACCACGAGCGATCTGTGTAAAGCGATCTGGACCATGAAAGGGCATTTGTCAGCCTGCAGCTGACGTGGACATTTACCCCCTCCATAAATCTTCGTCCGCGAAGCCAAGCCAAAGAAAGAAAGATAGAGGTGTGGGCCAACGAAGCAGCACAGAAACGGTTCAAGAGAATTTTAAAAACGCAGATGCTGGAATCCTGAACAAACAAGGGGAGGGGTGGGTATTCAGCCGAGTGTGGCTAACGCCAGTGCGGTTCCAGCGGCGTGGGGAATTATGGGTATTGACGACGGCCATAGTTCCCGTAACCGAGCTGCTTAGGCATACCTGCCCCCTCCCCCAGTAAGTTTGACCCGGTTGGACCCTTTCATATTGTCATGTAACTGCGTTGCTAACCATGCAAATTACCATTTTACATGACAGTTTGAAAGTTTCATCTCGGGACCCTTTTACATGGGAAGGGTGTTAGAAAAAAGCAATCATAGGATACTGAGCAAAAGAAGTTAAAAGTGGAGAGATGGGTCGGGACTGGTCAAAAAGTCACCTCCATACTATTTCTTTTGCAATTCTACATTGATAATATTTCTCTTTATTAGGTTCACAAACTCTATGCCTTGCCTATTTGTCTGTCTAAATGATTTTGCAGACCCTCTTCAGACAACAATCTCGGTAGATCACATCAATAAGGGGAGCGAGACTCCATTGATCCTCACTGCCACTCTTAGGGTCCTGTGGATTGACCTCAGCCATTTTTCTACAGCAACTGTACCACACTGATACAGCAGGCCAGCACACTCTTGATAAGGCCCCTATAGAAGTTGACCGGTAGCCTTCCTGCTTCAATCTTCTCAGGAAGTGCAGTCATTATGTAATTTCAGCATCAATTTTATTTAGTGATGCCGTGCTAAAGTGATTTGGAATATTTGCTGTATTAAAGGATCTTATTTAATGGATTAAGATTATACTGCATGTTATTGTACATGAAAGGTGCTTTATAATCTTCCTTCAAATATATTGAATATAAATAATTTTCACTTGCTTTTCGGTGCTCCATGTTTAGTTCTATATTGTGAGTCAGTTACTCTGATGGCCCCGTTGTAAATTTAGTTATTTGAATACTTCATCAATCGTTTATTGTTTCAGTATCATAACTATAACTCTACTGATTACTGGTCCAATCTATTCAATAACAGCTTTTGTGGTAAGTATTTTAGCCCTAATCTCTGTTAAAAATAGGTCACAACAATTTGCATTAATGTAAAATTTTATAATTTGAATTCAAATTCCTATCAAAAGCATAATATTGGGAGGAGGGAGGGGGGAGGGAGAAAAAGTCACTGTAAATGTGTGGAAAAGAAAAAGTGTATATCATGGCTATTGTGATTTATGGTGTGAAAAATAAAAAATTTAAAAAAAAAAAAAAAAAAAAAAAAAAAAATTTAAAAAAAAAAAAGCATAATATTGTAGTCGGCTTTTACCTTTTCAAAGTTAAAAAAAATAAGAAATCACTCATGTGATAGTACAGATTCTATCATCAATGTGTATATGTATAGATTGTAGTGTAGGATGACTGTGATTGGCTGAGACCGTAGCCACACCTACTGGCAGGTCTTAAAGAGTTGCTCCTCGCCAGACCAGGTCATTCTGGACTGATCGACCTACATGTGATACACTCCAGTCTTCTAGTTAATAAAAGCCTTGGTTTGGATCAACAAGCCTTTGATTCTTTCGATGCGCTCTACATCTTGATAATGTATAATGTTCTCTGCAGTCAGTAAAACGTGCCATATAAACTTCCCTATATCACAAGCTTGTCATTCCCAAAATATGACTTCCAGAATGTAAATCCAATTCAGCATCATTTGTTATTTCATGTTCACTAGAATAGCTGAATTTGCTTCCTGTTTTAAACTGTTCTGTGAGATGTTCTGTGTTGCAATTACAATGTAATAAAAGTTATTAATACATGCAGATTATCCATTGGGAAATTGGGCAGACCATTGAGAAAATTCACCCTACCAATTGAAAATATTGAATCATTTTGCAAAAATGTAGAAGTGCAAAAGAATGAAAGTTGAGGCTATGTTAGTTTTATAAAATCTTGGTCCAAAGGACTAGGCTGCATTTATATGTCCCCTTCTACATCCCCTTCAGAATTTCTGTAATCACAGATAGTGGTGCTTCTTAAGTCAATGTAATACAAACTCTCCCTGACCTACCTATGACCTATACAACTTATGGCATCCATACATACAACCAAAAAAAAATGCAGTATAAATTAACATCATAAATTAGCATCACTGCCATCTATCGTTGAGGGCTGGTGGTGGGCTGTCGGGAGACTCTCCCGGCAGCCTGCTGTTGGTCCCCTTGATAGGCCCGCTGTCCCAACCCCTTCGACAGCCCGTCACCAGCTCTAACACTGATCCCACCACTCCACTCCCTCCTGACAGCCTGCCACCAGCCTTTACACCGATACCACTGTCCCTCTCCCGACAGCCCGCCACCAGCCCCCACACAGATCCCACCGCCCCGCTCCCTCCCAACAGCCCACCACCAGCTCCCACACCAATCCCACCACCCCGCCCCCTCCCGACAGCCCGCCATGAGTCCCCACACCAATCCCACCGCTCCACCCTCTTGACAACCCACCATCAGGCCCAACACTGATCCCACCACCCTGCTCCCAATGGACGAATGATAAAACGGATACTGTGAATTTCTCACTTGCGTCCATTTCGAAATACGGCCGGTCAATCAAAATGGAACTCGGATGTATGTCGGGGAATGCCTGTATGGTAATTAATATCCAGTTAGTGTTCTTATAAAAAGCAATGTAATAAATGACTAGGTAAACTGTCACTGTGATGTTATTTGAAAACAAATTTGAAAACAGCTAATTAGGTAATTCTGATCTTTTCCTCATTTAGCACAAACAAGGTCACCATTTATAACCTTTCCCTAATTACATTGGGAAGGTAGTATGAGCTGCCTTCTTGAACTCATGAATGAAGTCCTTTTGTTTTTTTATATAATTTTTTATTTTTCACACTGTGAACCATTATCAACCAAAATATATATAAACGTTTCTCATTAAATATACACAGTGGCATTTTCTCCCTTTTTTTCCCCCTACCCTCCCTCCCCCCTCCAAAACCAATAAATATTCAACATATATAATACAATAAAATCATTAAACAATGTCATCACACAATGAAAAATAAACAAGAAAAATGTGTCATCTACTTTTACACACCAAATCAAGTCGTTTTGTCTTCTTATCATTTTAGGGGGTGGAGGTCCGAGGCAAGCCCTCTCTGTTATGTTCCATGTATAATGTGACTTTATTTTTTAAATTATGTTATTTTTTCCAATGGAATACATTTATTCATTTCCATGTACCATTGCTGTATTCTCCATTTTCCAAGTTGACATTATACATTTTTTTGCTACTGCTAAGGCTATCATAATAAATCTTTTTTGCACTTTATCCAATTTAAGGCCTAATTCCTGACTTCTTATATTACTTAGAAGAAAGATCTCTGGATTTTTTGGTATGTTATTTTTTATGATTTTATTTAATATCTGATTTAGATCCTCCCAAAACATTTTCACTTTCTTAAATGCCCAAATTGCATGTACTGTTGTTCCCATTTCCTTCTTACAGCAAAAACATCTATCTGATAATGTTGGATCACATTCTTTTAACTTTTGAGGCGTGATTATATAACCTGTGTAACCAATTATACTGTATCATGCGTAACCTTGTGTTTATTATATTCTTCATAGATCCAGAACATAACTTTTCCCATGTTTCATTTTTTATCTTTTTTTTAAAATTTTTTATTTTTCACACCATAAATCACATTAGCCATGATATACACTTTTTCTTTTTCACACATATACAGTGACTTTTTCTCCCCCCCTCCCTCCTCCCAAGCCACCCCCCCACCCCCCCCTCTCATCCATTTTAGGTATATAATCTAGGTTGCATTAAGCCCGTCAGACAATGTTGTCATTCAACAAAAATACACCAGAAATTCTACTGAATCCATTCTTTTCTTTCCTTCTCCTTCCATCAACTTAGGTAATGTTTGTCCCCGGTAGGTTTTCGCTATTGTATTTAATGTATGGCTCCCATATTTGTTCGAATATTTCAATATTATTTCTTAAACTATATGTTATTTTTTCTAATGGAATACATTTATTCATTTCTATATGCCATTGTTGTATTTTCAAATTATCTTCCAATTTCCAGGTTGACATAATACATTTTTTTGCTATGGCTAGGGCTATCTTAACAAATCTTTTTTGTGCATCCTCCAAATCAATTCCAAATTCTTTGTTTTTTATGTTACTTAGGAGCTGACATTTTATCATAACATATCTCCCTGCTGGATCTATTATTTCCTCTTCTATTTTAAATGGCACATTTTTACTAATTAATATAGCCACTCCTCTTGCTTTTGAATTATACGATGCTGCTGTTACATGTCCTACCCAATCTCTCTTTAATTTCTTGTGCTCCAATTCAGTTAAGTGTGTTTCTTGGGTAAATGCTATATCAATTTTTTCCTTTTTCAGTAAATTTAGTAGTTTCTTCCTTTTAATTTGGTTATGTATTCCATTAATATTTAAAGTCATATAGTTCAGTGTAGCCATTTTATACTTTGTTTATCTTCTCTTTCCGTTTTTCCATCATTACCTTTCCTCCTTTTCCATTTCTGTTTTCTTATTTTAAACTCTTTATAAGACAACATTCCTACAACATCAAACATTTTCCTTATTCTCCTATTTATATCTTCTTTACCCCCAATCTCCCCTTCCCCTCCTGAGTTGTCCTTTATCCCTTGTCGGACAACCACATCTCCCCTCTCCATTTGGGTTTGCGAATTGACTCGCAAGCGTCAACTGATTTTGCAGTGACCGCTATTCCCCCCCACCCAGCCCCCCCCAGAAAAGATTTAGCTTTTCATATGTAACAAAGGTCACTCTTTTAATTCCCTCCTTATTCTCTCTATTCCATTACCTTCCCTTATTAATTCTTGTCTATACTATCTATATTTTCCTCTAAGTACAGATACATTCACGTATGCACATTGTATCTATTCACTCTTATACCTCTTTACCCACATACATATCAATCGTGATCATTTTTACTCTCATTACCCGTCTTCATCTCTCAGTCTATTTTTGTAATTGTTCTGCAAATTTTCGTGCTTCTTCTGGATCCGAGAATAGTCTGTTTTGTTGTCCTGGAATAAATATTTTCAATACCGCTGGATGCTTTAGTATAAATTTATACCCTTTCTTCCATAAAATCGCCTTTGCTGTATTGAACTCCTTTCTCTTCTTTAGGAGTTCAAAACTTATATCTGGATAAATGAAGATTTTTTGCCCTTTATACTCCAGTGGTTTGTTGCCCTCTCTTACTTTTTCCATTGTCTTCTCCAGTACCTTTTCTCTTGTAGTATATCTTAGGAATTTTACTAAAATAGATCTTGGTTTTTGTTGTGGTTGTGGTTTAGAGGCCAATGCTCTATGTGCCCTTTCTATTTCCATTTCTTGCTGTAGTTCTGGACATCCTAGGGTCTTAGGGATCCAATCTTTTACAAACTCCCTCATATTCTTGCCTTCTTCATCTTCCTAAGGCCCACTATCTTTATGTTATTTCTTCTGTTATAATTTTCCATTATATCTATTTTTTGAGCTAGTAGTTCTTGTGTCTCTATAGCTTTTTTATTAGATTCCTCCAATTTCTTTTTTAAGTCTTTTACCTCCATTTCTGTTGCTACTGCCCGCTCTTCCATCTTGTCCATTTTCTTTCCCATTTCTATTAAGGTCATATCTATTTTGTTCATTTTCTCTTCTGTGTTGTTTATTCTTCTTCTTAAATCATTAAATTCCTGTGTCTGCCATTCTTTAAATGACTCCATGTATCCTCTAACAAGAGAAAGTATATCCTTTATCTTGCCTTTCCCTTCTTCTTCTATTTCACTGTACTCTTCCTCTTCTTCTTCCTCTGGGTTGGCCATCTGTTGTTTCCTTGTTGCCCTTTTCTTCTCTTCTTTCTTGTTTCCATTGTCTTCTGTGTTCTCTTCTTGCTGCAGGTGTTCTGCAGCTGTCATTGCCGGCTGTGGAGATCGACTCCCCAGCTGGTCCCCCCTCCCGTCGGTGTGTTTTTTTTCATACGCGGTTGCGCACTTTTACTCGGCTCAGCGAGCCATTTTTGTAGTCCTATTTCTACCGACCTGAGGAAGCGGGCTTCTCTCTCCACAGTGGGCCTCTTCAGACAGGTAAGGCCTTTTCCTTCTTCCTCCGTTGTCTTCTCTTCCTCTCTTCTTACCGTTGATTTTGATTTTCCTTTTTTTGTCGCCATCTTCTTTCCACCTTTATACTCACTTTTCTTTAACTTTTATTTCTGTGCCTTTGTGTTTTCCCTTGTTTTTCCCGACTTTTCTGGAGAGGGCTGGAGTTCACTGTCCGGCCACTACTCCATCACGTAACTCCTCTCTTCATTTTTTATCTTTAAGTTTAAATCCTTTTCCCACTTTTGTTTGGGTTTATAGCTTATTTCATCATTTTCCTTATCTTGCAGCTTAATGTACATGTTCGTTTTAAATCTTTTAATTATCATTGTGTCTGTAATCACATATTCAAAGCTGCTTCCTTCTGGTAATCTCAGTCTGTTTCCCAATTTATCCTTTAAATAAGCTTTCAATTGATGATATGCAAATATTGTACCATGAGTTATTCCATATTTGTACTTCAACTGTTCAAATGTTAATAAATTATTTCCCAAAAAACAATTTTCTATTCTTTTTATTCCTTTTCTCTCCCATTCTCTAAAGGAAAGGTTATCTATTGTAAAAGGGATTAGTGGGTTTTGTGTCAATAACAATTTTGGTATTTGGTCATTCGTTTTTTTTCCTTTCTAAGTGGAACTTCTTCCATATATTAAGTAAATGATGCAATTTATGGTGAGCTTTTATTTTGCACCAGCTTTTCATCCCACTTATAAAGTATATGTTCCGGTACCTTCTCCCCTATTTTATCTAATTCTATCTTAGACCAGTCTGGATTTTCCCTTGTCTGGTAAAAATCTGATAAATACCTTAATTGTGCGGCTTTATAATAATTTTTAAAGTTTGGTAACTGCAAATCACCTTGGTTGTACCTCTCTGTTAATTTATCTAACGCTATCCTCAGTTTCCCCCCTTTCCACAAGAATTTCCTTATTATTCTCTTTAGTTCATTAAAGAATTTCTCTGTTAAGGGAATTGGCAACAATTGAAATAAGTATTGTATCCTTGGGAAGACATTCATTTTAATGGAATTTACCCTTCCTATCAACGTTAGCGCTAATTCTTTCCAATGTTCTAAGTCTTCCTGCAATTTCTTTATTAGTGGGTGATAATTTAGTTTCTACAGGTGGCTTGTTATTATCTAACCTAATACCTAGGTATCAGATTTCTTGTGTTTGCTATTTAAATGGTGATTCTTTTTTAAATTCTGTATAATCCGCATTATTCATTGGCATCACTTCACTTTTATTTGCGTTGATCTTGTACCCCGATATTTCTCCATACTCCTTCAAATTCTTATGTAATACTTTTATTGATATTTCTGGTTCTGTTAAGTATATTATGTCATCTGCAAATAAGCTGATTTTATACTCCTTTATTTTTATCCCTTTTATTTTATTTTCTGTTCTTATCAGTTCTGCCAATGGTTCTATTGCTAAAGCGAACAATGAGGGGGGATAATGGACATCCCTGTCAAGTTGACCTACTTAATTTAAATTGATTCGATACATATCCATTTACTGTTACCTTCGCCATTGGTCCATTATATAATGCTTTAATCCAATTAATATATTTTTCTGGTAGATTGAACCTCTAGAATACTTTAAATAAATAATTCCATTTCTACTCTGTCAAATGCTTTTTCTGCATCTAAAGCAACAGCCACTGTTGGCCTCTTATTTCCTTGAACTGCATGAATTTGATTAATAAGTTTACAGACATTATCCGTTGTTTGTCTTTTCTTAATAAATCCAGTTTGATCTTGTTTTACTATTTTTGGTACACAATCGGCCAATCTGTATGCTAAAAATTTTGCTATTATCTTATAATCTGAATTAAGTAGAGATATTGGTCTAAATGATCCTGGTATTATTGGATCCTTCCCAGTCTTTGGTATAACTGTAATTATTGCTGTCTTAAATGAATATGGCAAGTTTTGTGTTTCTTCTATCTGGTTCATTACTTCCAGGAGAGTAGGAATTAATAACTCTTTAAATGTTTTATCAAATTCTATTGGGAATCCATCCTCTCCAGGCGTTTTATTGTTCGGCAGCTTTTTTAATATATCCTGTACCTCTATTTCAAATAGTTTTATCAGTTTGTTTTGCTCCTCTTCTTGCAATTTCGGCAGTTCAATTTTAGCTAAAAATGCTTCTATTTTATCATCTTTCCCCTTGTTCTAAGTTTGGTATAATTGTTCATAAAATTCCTTAAAGTTTTCATTAATCTCTATTGGGTTATATTTGTCTGTCCTTTTTCCTTGATGCCAATACAGTTCTTTTAGCTTGTTCTGTTTTAAGTTGCCAGGCTAATATTTTATGTGTTTTTTTTCTCCCAGCTCATAATACTTTTGCTTTATTTTCATTATGTTCTTCTCCACCTTGTATGTTTCATGTTTTTTTTTGTCCGCCAATTCTCTCCTTTTCGTTATATCATCCCTTTTTACTAGTTCCTTTTCTGTATTACTATCTCCCTTTCCAACTGCTCTATTTCCCATTGTAATCCTTTTTCATCTTAGTCACATAATTTGTTATCTGTCCTCTAATGAAGGCTTCCATTGCGTCCCATAATATAAATTTGTCTTTCACTGATTCCGTATTTATTTCAAAATATATTTTAATTTGGCATTCAATAAACTCTCTAAATTCTTGCCTTTTAAGTAGCATGGAGTTTAACCTCCATCTATATGTTCTTGGTGGGATGTCCTCCAGTTCTATTGCTAATAACAGGGGTGAATGATCAGATAGCAATCTAGCTTTATATTCAGTTTTCCTAACTCTCCCTTGAATATGGGCCGACAACAAAAACATATCAATCCTTGAGTATGTTTTATGCCTACTTGAATAATATGAATATTCCTTCTTGTCAGAAATAAAACTTCTCACACATGAGTCTCTTTAAAACTGATGACACGACAAGCTTTATTTACAAGTCTGCAGAGTTGGACTCAACTGGTTTCTCACCAGTTAAGCCCCGATACATACAGTGCATTGATTTTTATACCCTTATTGTTTGCCCTTCCCCTTCTTATTAATACTGTTTTAATTGGTTAGTATTGCAAAAGCATTCTAAGTATAACTGCATTTTTAATTATCACGTTCGTTACGTATGCTGTGAACTCTACATACACTAAATTCTGTTTCTCACCCTTCTTATCAATCTTTTGTCTCCTGCATGTCTCTCACTATGACCATGAAAAGATAGGTTTAAAAAAACATATTCAGCAGAACCTTTTGTCCTTGGCTGCTAGTAAGCTCCCTGTCCGTTCTGGCTTCCCTGTTTATGATTAATCATCACATTTTAACTTAAGTTATTTTAACCTAAATTCTCTATATAACAATCCACCCCTTTCTCTCTTTAAAATGTGTTGAATATATATATAGATATGAATGGGGATTTTAACCTAGGGAAGAGAAACGTTTTATGATACATTAATCTCATGCTGAAATAAAAGTCTTACAGGGTCTCCCATTCCCCCTGGTTGCATAGCTTGTTGGACCATGGAAATCACCAGGCTGCGTAGACAGGGAATAATACAGGGCAAAATAAGTAGGAGGAATAAAATACCTCCGATGACCCACAAGAAGGTACGCCACCAGGTTCCCCCAAACCATTTGTCCATCCAATTTAATTGTGCAAAAGGATGCCAGGTTTGAACCATGGTCCCTGTCCTCATTACCTTCTTATTAATTTTTGTGCATAGGTGACAATTCTGCACCTCCTGTTGGGCCAAGGTGTAGATTCCCTTACACACATATTCTCGAAGCACTGTGTCACATAAGGCTTGGGTGCCCCAGTGGCTCTGATGATGCAGGTGTTTTAAAATATTGCGAGTTATTTCTTTATTTAGAACCATTCTTCCATCTGGTGTCTTCCATGTTCCATCAGGCAACTGGCTTGCGCCCAGCTGAGCCATGTCCTTTTCTTCCTTAGCAGTGAAAATGGGAGCCTTCTTTATGCCTTGCCTTATTGGGATTAAGGTCAGCAAACGGACTTCTTGTTGCATGGCTGCCCTTTTGGCTTCTTCATCAGCCAGTCTGTTTCCAATTGCTGTCGGGGTATCTCCCCTCTGATGGCTTGGTATGTAGACCACTGCTATTTCCTGGGGTAATGTCAGGGCTTCTAAAGTCAGAGTAATCATCTGTTCGTGTGCCATTTCCTTTCCTCTTGATGTAATTAGACCACGCTCCTTCCAGATCTTACCAAAGGTATGCACTACCCCGTATGCGTATTTGGAATCTGTGTAAATCGTTCCAATTTTCTTTGCCAGTATTCTGAGGGCTCTCTGCAAGGCATATAGTTCACAGGATTGTGCTGACCAGCTTCCGGGTAGTCTCGTGGATTCTACTACTTTCCAAGTATTTCCTTCTATTATAGCATATCCACTTCTTCTCATTCCGTCAACACATCTGGCGGAGCCGTCAATGTAGAATTCATATCCTTCTCCCAGCGGAGTATCGCAAAGGTCTTCTCGGGTCTTGGTCTGAAGATCTGTCAACTCGACACAGTCGTGCTCCACCTCTCTCTCTGTTTCACTGCCGTATAAAAACTGAGCTGGGTTGCAGCTATTAATCTTTGCAAACTGTAGATCTTCTCCGACCATTAAAATGGTTTCATACTTTAATATGCGAGAATCAGTCAGCCATCGATGGGCAGTTTGTGTTAATAAAACACTCACAGAATGGGAGGTGTACACAGTCATCTTTCCTCCAAAAGTAAGTTTACGTGCTTCCTCTACCAACAGAGCAGCAGCCGCTACTCCCTGGATACACGTCGGCCATCCGCGAGACACTGGGTCCATCATTTTGGAAAGGAAAGCCACTGGGTGTCGCTGACCGCCTTTTTCCTGTGTTAAAACTCCCACAGCTGTTCCTTGGTTATGAGTGACAAATAGCTGGAAGGGCTGTTTTAAAGAGGGCAGAGTGAGTACTGGGGCTCGTGTCAGGCGATGCTTCAAGTCCTCGAACCATCCCTCCTCCTCCTGGGTCCATTTCAATGGATATTCATTTTCATTTGTCAGTTTTTCATACATAAACTTCACCAAAGCTGAGTAGTCCTCTATCCATAACCTACAGTAACCTAAGAGTCCCAGGAATTGTCTTATTTCCTTCTTATTACGGGGTAACGGCATTCTAGTGATTCCCGCAATCCGTTCAGGGGTAATCCGTTTCTGTCCTTTACTTATCTGGTGTCCCAGATATATCACAGTTCTCTCAACAAACTGTAACTTGTTCCTGGACACCCGTAGACCCTTTTTCCCCAGATAATTCAAGAGTCTAATTGTATCTCCCCTCATTTCTTGTTCCTTGGGTCCTGATAATCGTAAATCGTCCACATACTGCATTAGTTGGGAATCATCAGATTGTGGATAGTCCACCAGGATTTGTTCTAGCATTTGTCCAAACAGGTTTGGAGATTCAGTGAACCCTTGGGGCAATACAGTCCACCGAAACTGTCTCCGTCTACCTGTCCATGGATTTTCCCATTCAAACGCAAACATATCTCTACTTTCCTCTTCTAATGGACACGTCCAGAAGGCATCCTTCAAGTCAATAACACTAAACCACTCATGGTCTGGGGGAATCCGACTCATAATAGTATAGGGATTTGGCACCACTGGGTGGCGGGTCTGAACAATAGCATTCAAACTTCTTAGATCCTGAACTAGGCGATAGGATCCATCTGACTTTTTCACTGGGAGTATAGGGGTGTTATAAGGTGACATGCATTCTTCTAATAGTCCGTCTCGTATTAAAGTCTCAATTACTGGCTGTAGCCCTTTTCTCCCTTCCAAAGAAATAGGATACTGACGTTTCCTTACCGGCTGATGACCTGGTATTAATGTGACATGTAAAGGTGGGATGTCCAGACCTCCTTGATTTCCCTCCTTATACCAGACTCTCTCGTCAATCTGCCGTTCATCCTCTTCTTTTAAAGCGCAGAGGTGGACTCGCACTTCTCCGTCCACAGGGAGAGCACCCAAACCTAGGAGAGCCTGTAAGTCCCTTCCTAGGAGGTTAAATCCAGCCGACGGTAATAACAAGAGGTCTTGTACCCCTTCTCTTTCTTCTAGTTTCACTGTTACTTGGGGAATTATTGATACCATTCTGGGAGCCCCTTCTATCCCAGAAATTGTCAAATCACTTTTTACAGGCTCAGTTCCGATTGGCACAGTTATTACACTACTTCGTTCCGCTCCTGTGTCCACCATAAACACCACCTCTTCTCCCTTGGGACCAATTTTTAGTTTTACCAGGGGTTTCCTCTTATATTTGGTCCCTAACATTTGGAACCCCTGACACCCCTAATCTTCTTCCATAAGTTCGAGGGCACGCAATTCCCTCTTGTATCGGGGGCATTCCCTCTTAAAGTGTCCTTCCTCATTGCAGTAATAGCACTTAACGAACCTCCGGGGTCTTCCCTCTCTTGGATATCTTGGATTGTTTAGAGGAAGGTTTTGTTTTCTTTCCCCTCTGGATTCAGCATTCATCTGTCGGATAGTCTGTACCATAACCTTTGTCGCCCTCTTTTGATCTTCTTCTTCTCTCTGCACATATACTTTTTGCGCCTTTTTTAACAGGTCACTTAGGGGTTTTTCGCTCCAGTCCTCCTCCTTTTCTAGTTTCTTTCTAATGTCCTGCCATGATTTGGAAACAAATTCAATTCGAATAAGCTGTTCACCCATTGGTGTACTAGGGTCCACGCCCGCATACTGTTGGACATTCTTTCTCACCCTCTCCAAAAAATCAGTAGGGGACTCGTCTTTCCCCTGGTGGTTCCCAAATGCCTTGGTGAAATTGTGACCCTTTGGCACAGCCTCTCGTATCCCTTTAATTGTCCACTCTCTATATTGTCTCATACTTGCCAATCCCTCGGGTGTTCGTTTGTCCCACCTGGGTTCATTTAAGGGATATTTTTGTTCATGGGGTCTGGGGTCCCCAGGTTGTTCCTATTCCCACATGAGGAGGGCAGCCCGTCGAATCATCTGCCTCTCCTGGGGTGAGAATAATGTTCCCATTATTGCCTGCATCTCTTCCCACGTATATGTGTTTGGTCCCAGGAATTGGTCAAGCTGTTCAGCCAGTCCTATAGGATCTTCTAATAACTTTTTCATTTCTTTCTTAAATCCCCGCACCTCTGTACTAGTTAGGGGAACATTCACATATCCCGTTCCCCCTCCCGGTCCTCCCATAGGAACTTCCCTCAGGGGATTTAGGCTTATTGAAAATTTTGATGGTCCTGGACCAGTCTGGGATCTTGTCCAGGGTCGGTTTACCGGTGGAAGTTTAGGGTCCGACTCCCTTAATTCATCCTTTTTTTCCCTGCCCCTTTCGGGGCAATCAGATTCATCACCTTTCCCCTCCGGTAATAAGCTTTCCTCGGGTGCAGTAGGCACCGGGGGAATATAAGGAGGGGGAAGGTTGTCCAGAGGTTCCCATTTCTTTTCTCCCGCTACCCTCAATTTAAAACATTTTGTTAAGGATCCTGGCCAGGGAACCCAACAAAATGCATATGCTGACTCTTCTTGATTCACCTTTGGTCTCGAATTTACATATATGTTTAATGCTTGTCTAACCCAATCCTCATCAGATCCAAATTTCGGCCACCAGACCGAGGAACCTTTAATAGGTTGTTTCGACCAAAGGAGACAATATTGGACCATCTTTTTCTTGTTTTTGTCTCGATATCTTTTACTATCCCAATTTTCAAACATTCTCCCCAAAGGGCTGTCAAGGGGAACTCCCAGGAATTGTCCTGAATTTTCAGATGAGCCCTTAGATTTTGATCCTCCCATTTTCCCACCTAGATCTGTTTATCGTTGCTGAGGACCCTCTCGTTCTGGACCCTACTCCCTTCTTCTCAGACACCTCGTCGGAGGTACTGTCCCTCCTTCGGTTACCGCTGAGGTTTCCCTGGGGTTGACCCCTCTCTTCTCGGCACTTCGTCGGAGGTGCTGTCCCTCCTTCGGTTACCGCCGAGTTTCCCTGGGGTCTATCCTAGAGTCCCACGACAGGGTCCTCACGCCACGACAAAAGATCTATACCTGATCTATTACGTTAGATTTTTTATCCAAACAGGTGTATCCCGTTACACCTGTTACCCAATCCCCACACCACAATCGTAAGTCGTCACTTACTGGTGTCTTCCCGGGGATTGAACCGTCACCCTTCTCCTCTCCGTCTTGTCGTGTCACCTTGTCCGGATACCACTCGCTCAAGCCGCCCGAAGCGACGAGCAAGGGACTAGGAGCCGCTGAACTCAGCGGGGTGCACCGCCTCCGATGTCCCTCTTCTCGCCTCCCCTCACGGCCGGAGTGTAGATCCCGGACGAGCCCCCATTTGTCAGAAATAAAACTTCTCACACATGAGTCTCTTTAAAACTGATGACACGACAAGCTTTATTTACAAGTCTGCAGAGTTGGACTCAACTGGTTTCTCACCAGTTAAGCCCCGATACATACAGTGCATTGATTTTTATACCCTTATTGTTTGCCCTTCCCCTTCTTATTAATACTGTTTTAATTGGTTAGTATTGCAAAAGCATTCTAAGTATAACTGCATTTTTAATTATCACGTTCGTTACGTATGCTGTGAACTCTACATACACTAAATTCTGTTTCTCACCCTTCTTATCAATCTTTTGTCTCCTGCATGTCTCTCACTATGACCATGAAAAGATAGGTTTAAAAAAACATATTCAGCAGAACCTTTTGTCCTTGGCTGCTAGTAAGCTCCCTGTCCGTTCTGGCTTCCCTGTTTATGATTAATCATCACATTTTAACTTAAGTTATTTTAACCTAAATTCTCTATATAACACTTCTCTCTTGGGTGCTGCCTCCTCCATATATCCATAAATTTCATTTCCTCCATTGATTTAACCATAAATTTGGCCACTTTATTCTTTTTACTTGTCTTTTGTGCAGTTTTATCCAACATTGGATCCAAATTAAGGTTAAAATCTCTTCCTATCAATATATTTCCTTGTGGATCTACAATCTTCAAAAAAATATCCTGCATAAACTTTTAATCCTCCTCATTAGGTTCATATATATTGAGTAAATTCCAAAATTCTGAATATATCTGACACATTATCATTACATACCTCCCTGCTGGATCTATTATTTCCTCTTCTATTTTGATTGGTACATTTTTATTAATTAATATAGCTACTCCTCTAGCTTTTGAATTATATGATGCTGCTGCTATGTGTCCTACCCATTCTCTCTTTAATTTGTTATGTTCCACTTCAGTTAGGTGCATTTCCAGCACAAATGCTATATCTAATTTTTTCTTTTTTCAGTAAATTTAATAGCCTCTTCCTTTTAATTTGGTTATGTATTCCATTAATGTTTAAAGTCATATAGTTCAACATGGCCATCTCATATCCTGTTTACACCTAATTTCTGCTTCCTCACCACCACCGTCCCCCTTTTCCCCATTTTCATCTCCCAGTTTTCCATTTTTAAACTCAATGTATGACAACACATTTAAAACATAAAATACTCCAACATCCAACATTACCTTAACCCCAAATACCCCCCCCCCTTCTCTCTGAGTTGCCCCTTATCCCTTGTCGGGCAACCACAACTCCTCTTTCCATTTGGATTGCAATCCTGCTCGCAAGCGCCAACTGATTTCACAGTGACGGTTATTCTCTCACCCCCCAAAAAATGTTTTTTTTACACATTCTCCCTTTTTTTTCCCCTTACTTCCTTCCTTCCCTTCTCTTTCCCTTCTTTAGTTCTTTACATATACATTATTTTTACATCTTTATATATACTTTATTACTATTCTTCATTCTTATTACATCTCTTCATCTCTCCCGTCCTGCAAGCGTTCTGTGAATTCTTGTGCTTCCTCTGGATCTGAGAACAGTCTGTTTTGCTCCCCGGGTATAAATATTTTAAGCACAGCTGGATGTCCTAACATGAATTTATAACCTTTTTTCCATAGGATTGATTTTGCAGTATTAAACTCCTTCCTCTTCTTAAGAGTTGAAAACTTATGTCTGGGTAAAAAAATATTTTTTGACCCTTGTATTCCAATGGTTTATAATTTTATTCCTTGCCCACTCCAGTATATTTTCTCTTGTCATATATCTCAAAAATTTTACTAAGATGGATCTTGGTTTTTGATGTATCTGCAGTTTCGGAGCTAGTGTGCCCGGGATTCATTCTTTTATAAATTCCTTCATATCTGTGCCTTATTCACCTTCCTTCAGGCCTACTATTTTTATGTTGTTTCGCCTACTATAATTTTCCAACATATCAATTTTCTGTGATAACACCTCTTGCGTCTCTTTAATATTTTTGTCACTTTCTTCCAATTTTCCTCTTAAGTCGTTTACTTCCATTTCTACAGCTGTTTCTCGTTCTTCACATTTTCTACTCTTTTCCCTATTTCTGTCATGACTAGTTCTAATCTTTACATTTTATCCTGTTCTTTTAATTTTTCTTTTAATTGCACTAAATTCTAATGACAACCATTCTTTTAATGCTCTCATTTGTTCTTCAAAAAAAGCTTTATCTATATTCTGTCCATCTGTTTTAACTTCTATTTCTCTGTGAAGATCTTGGTCTTCTTCTGTGTTTGTACCTGTGTTTGTGTCTTCTTCTCTTCTTTGTCTTCTTTGTATCTGTGTCTTTTCTGATTTTTCTGATGAGTTGCTTGTCTCACTTTGTCGGATCTTTTCTTGCTTGGCCTCTTGCTGTTGATCCTCTCCTTCTGAGCTGCTCATCTGTCGAGCCTCCTGCTGCTGCTCCTCTTGCCGTTCACCCCGTCGACTTTTTTTCTCACCTTGCACTTCACTCCCTCTCCTGCCGCTTTCCTCATCTTCCAGCTGAGAGCCTTGGTGTCGGGCGTCCCTCAGCTGGTCGCGCTGTGGTTGCCTGCTCCTCGGCTGAGCCGCCCTCATCAGTGTTTTCCTTTACCTTAGATTGCGCAGTTGCACACTTTTGTTTGGCTCAGAGAGCCATTTTTGCAGACCACCGGTCGGGGGGGGGGGGGGGGGGTCACGACTCTGCAGGGCCAGCACCAACGTTGGAGATCAGGTGCTCTTCACCACCACGGCTCCCTGTTCCTTCGTGCAGGTAAGGCCTTCTCCTTTCTTTTCTGGTGCCTTTTCTTCTTTTTTTCCCATTTTTCCTTTTTCCTTCTTAGGTGCCATCTTCTTCCTCTTCTCTGAAACTTTATCTTTTATTTCTTATATTTTATATTTATTGAACTTTGTCTTTTCTTAACTTTTTTCCTTCTTTTCTAGAGAGGGCTGGTTTTACCCTATCGGCCACTACTCCATCACATGACTCCATCCATGAAGTCCTTTTGTAAAGTCAAGTCAAATTTATTGTCATTTGAAAGCAGAAGTACAACCTGATGCAACAATGTTCTGTGGTCCTTGGTGTTAAACATGCAGACACACAACCAGACATATATGCAGGGCAAGTATTCATATATACAAATGAATAAATAATATTGTTTCATGAATATGAGAATCTTGGATATTGTGACAGTTCCTTTGGTTGTTCAGAATTCTCACTGCCTGTGGGAAGAAACTGTTCCTCAGCATGATGGTTCTGGCTCTGATACTCCTCTCTCTTTTTCCCAAAGGGAGCAGATGGAAAATGCTGTGTGCAGTTTGGAAGGGGTCCTCAATGATTTTGCACGCCCTCTTTTAACAATGATCCTGGTAGATCATGTCAATTTGGGGAGGGGGTAGGGAATTGTGGTCAGGACAGGCTCGTGATACTCTCTGCTACTGTTCTGGTCTATGGATTGACCTCCAATCCATTCCTTTGCAGCAACCTTACCACATTGTTGCTGAGCAGACCAACTACTGTTGTGTCATCTGCAAACTTGATGACACTGTTGGAGCTGAATCTTGTGGGCCAGTAGCATGAACAGGAGCGGGCTGAGCACACACAACCCTGAGGAGCACCAATGCATGATGGTGCTCAGCACTGATTAACCTACAGTTCAGTGGTTAGGATGTCCTGGCATTCAGATTCAGCGGTCATGAAAGAATAACAGCATATCTCCAAGTTAGGGTGATGTGTAACTTAGTGAGGAAGTTGTATTACGAGCTCCTGTTTCATTTAGTGTGAATATCACTTTAAGGGCTAGTACAGGCTCCAAACATTCACAGCTGTGGAGAAGAGAAACAAGATTTGTTGCATTTTTCAGGGACACAGGTGGGGAGGGAGTAATGTGTATGGAACACAGAAAAAAAAAGGACATTTGACCAGTGGCCATCTCATTGAACATGAAACAGGAATGATTCTGGTGATAATGGACAATTCAGCTGATTCTCCTTGTCAGGAAAAGGAGAATTATTGCACGGGATTTTGACCAAAGTAATAGTCATTTCAATTGACCTGTACCTGGGTTTTGGAAGTATCGTGGATGCCACATGTTTCGTTTCCCCTATGTAAGGAAAAGGGGAGTTTTGACAACAATTCGTATGAAAGGTTATTTCTCTGGAAGAAACCAAAAAGGATTTGTGATTTTTTGACAGTCTGGTCACTCAGTCTCTCCTGTAATGATAGTGATAGTGGTTGCAAGGCAACCAGCAATGCCTTGCTGTTTGATTAGACTTGGCTGCCAGCAGGGGGCTGACACTCAGCAAGGAGCTGCAATGGAGACTTGCAGCAGTTTTCTTACATGTCATGGGTGATGAATCCTTGGAGGTGTATAATAACTTCACATTTGCTGCTGAAGGAGACAAAATGAAATTGGAAAAAATAATGGAACAGTTTGAGGCATACTCCATACCTAAACGTAACATAACATTTGAGAGGCACATATTTTTCACATGCGTATAGAAAATGGAAGTAAGTATTGATCAGTTCGTGACTGAATTGAGAAACAGAAGCAAAACATGTGAATTTGTGGACTGTCTGACTCACTGATAAAAGACACACTTGTGTGTGGTATTCCAGATAAATGTCAAAGGGAAAGACTGCTAAGAGAGCAAAATCTAGACCTGGAAAAGGCCATACACTCTGTAGAGCTACAGAAACTGTAAAAACGCAGGCAAAATAGCTGTTCTGTGAAACTAGCTGCAACGTGGATGCAGTGAGCAAAAACACACATAAATCATTTAACAAAAAGCATGCCAAAGTGGAAAGAGGCATGGCCAGCGAACAAAAATGAAAAGGACAACTAAAAGCCATGTCCTCAATGCAGTGCACAACACCTACCAAAAAGTGTTCAGCATATAGTAAAACATACTATATGTGCAACAAAAGCAATCATTATGCCTGTTGCTGTAGGAAACAAGTGCAACAAAGCAAGGTTCATGGAGTAGATGAAAGGGAGATAGAGGAATTCTATGTCGATGTTGTGACTGAAAACAAGAAAGAAAACAGACTGGATGTTGAGATTAAAAGTGAATGACATATACATTTCAGTTAAATTGGATACTGGAGCACAAATTAATGTAATATCAGAGACTGATTTTAAGAAGATTAGACCAAGACCAAAGATGTATGGAGCAAAATTGATGGTGATAGGATATTCAGGTACCAATAAACCAGTGCAAGTAGAATGCATGGTCAAAGTGAAACATAAGGACAAAGAATGCATGCTAGCATTTATCGTGGTACCAAATGATGTACAGGCCATACGAGGTTTAAAAGCCCGTGAGAAACTGAACCTGGTAAAAAGAGTCCTTGTTGTGGACTCTATAATAGGTACAATGACCTATTTCAGGGTCCAGACTGCCTTCCAGGAGAACACACGATGAGAGTGGATAAATGTGTGCCACCGATAATACATCCATGCAGAAAAGTTCCATTTGCGCTTCAAAAGCAACTAAAGGCAGAGTTGGATAGGATGGAAAACTTGAACGTGATTATAGATGAGCCAACAGAGTGGGTGAGTTCACTCCTCATTGTGAACAAAACTAATGGAAAGCTTAGAATTTGCTCAGATCCAAGAGATCTAAACAGAGCAATAACTTTAAGCTTCTTTTTTTTTCGAAACTTTATTTATTAATTTTAACATATGAAGAAAGTAAGTAATTCACGTACAGAAAAAATACAAAATAAAGTAATACAAGTACAAAGTAACATAGTTAATACAATACCAATCTCGGCATCTCCCCCAACAACTAAAAACTAAGACTAACTTTAAGCTTCTGATGCGTGAAGAAATCATGTCACATTTTGCAAATGCAAAGTTTTTCAGCAAGTTAGATGCATCATCACCATTTTGGCCGTTGAAATTGGATGAAACAAGTTCAAGACTGCACATTCAATAGTCCATTTGGCAGATACAGATTCCTAAGGTTGCCTCAGCTCCTGAAGTGTATCACAAAACTATCCATACGGTCTATGAGAACCTGGATGGAGTTGATACCTTAATGGATGACATCATAGTATGGGGAACTATAAGAATGGAGCATGACGAGAGATTAAGGAAGGTGCTGAAAGCAACAAGAAAAGCAAACCTGAAACTGAATAGAGAGAAATGCTGGGTTTGGATGGCAGAACTAACATTTGTAGGAGATATTATTGGCATTGAGAGCATCAGACCAGATCCCAGAAAGGTGTCCGCTAATGGGAACATGCCAAGGCCACAATGCAAAAAATATGTACAGAGGTTTAATGGAATGGTCAACTATATGGGTAAGTTCATATCCAACCTCTCAGAAAAGACAGCTCCATTGAGACAACGAACAGAAAAGAACATTGAATGGGAGTGGGATCATGAGCACGTAAGGTCATGGATGGAACTAAAGAAACTGCTCAGGCGTAGGGAACAGACGTGCCTTCCAGACCTCTCCTGACTCTGATTTATTGTTTTGTCTTTAAGTGCCCGTTAAAGTTCTTTTAAAAGTTTATAAATAATAAGAGGTGTTGGATTAGTGCCTAATGGTTTATATGCAAAAAAAAGGTAAAAGAAAACATCAACAGACTGTTAAAAAACTACATTTTCCGAAATTGTCTGAGCCTACTTGTTTACAAGAAGCCAGGACTCAGCATAGAATGGATCCAGAGGAAGACGTACAGAGTTCGGCATTGAAACTCTGTTTTAAGCTGGTGAGGCTCTTTGAAGGTCACATTCAACAGCTTTCAGACCAAAGAGCTGGACGGGTGCCAGTATTTCACACAACAGCCACTGTGAGTGCTGTTACTCAATCTTTGACAGTTGAATCAGCTGGGGCGCCACCAGCTGGAGAGTTAAAGAGCAGTCATTCGACTGATACAGTGGTGGCGCTGCAAAATGCATCTTCAATTACAACGGTTTTTCCAGACATCGATTCAGTGAAGATGATTAAAGAGATTTGGCTTAAAGATAACTCTGATCTTCAGTCTCCTGGCATTGCTGGGGGGACTTTGAGAGGGATTTTTATACAAAGTCAAACTGCTAGAAAAGATACTAAATTAAGGGAAGGGACAGAAGATTCCGTGGTCTCTAAGGAACAGCAAGACCCCATTATGCCTGAATCTACTTCTGTTGAAATGTCTGTTAAGAATCTTGAAGACAAGATATATTGTCTATTGAGTCACTTAGCAAATTTTGTGAACCTGTTTATTTCCAAGATTAATGCGATGGCGGAAGTCATTAATGGAGCTTTTAAGCTTGAAACCATTGAAAGATTTGAAATGTGTGATCAAGGTTTAGTCGATGCACAGGATCAACTGCAAGATGAAAATAGAATAATTGAAACATTGCAGATCCAAGATAAAAATAGGTTGATTATTTGGAGAATCAATCTAGACGGAACAACGTGAAAATTGTTGGTTTTCCAGAAGGCATAGAAGGACCAAATCCAAGAAAATTTTTAACTGAATGGATTCCACGAGTGTTAGGACAGGATAAATTCCCTGAAGGTTTAATACTGGAACATGCTTGAGTTTTAAGAAGAAAATCCAAGATCTGTTTTGATCCGTTGTTTGAACTATTGTGACAGAGAGACAATTTTACGTACGGTTACTAGAAATGCCCAGCAAAATAGATCTCCTTTGATGGTTCAGAATAATCCTGTTTTCTTCTATCAAGATTTGAGTCAAGAAATTATGTTTCAACGACGCGAATTTAATTCTGTGAAAGAACGGTTGTGGAAAAAAAGACATAAGGCAACATTCAGGTATTCTGCGGTACTGAAGATTTTTTAGGATGGAAATTAGCCAAAGTTCTTTGACAATCCTAAAGTGGTTATGGACTTTGCTCAGTCTCTACCAATCATGCAGTTTCAGGAACGATGTAGTCCTTCAAGGTCTCCAAAGAGAGTAGAGATGTAAGGTGGGATCCAGATTTTTAAAAGAAATGGAAGCAATGGTGACCGAAGTGGTAACATTGATTTTAAAAAAATAAATCTTTTATCTTTTTTTTGAGAAGAGTTTAAATAGTTTAAATAATGATGATAGTTTAATGAAATGGGAGTTGGGAGAGGGAACTGGGTGGGCACTAGTTTCCAGAAGTCATCAGCTACCTGTGAGTTATCTCACACCCAATATTTTGGGGGAGTTACCACTTTGGGCGGTTTAAACAGGAGGAGGTAGTTGTGACCTCTGACCTGTTTTTTTTTCTTTTTAATTTTTGGGTTAAGAAGTGAAGGGTTTTTTTATTATTTTTTTTTAAATAAATAATTTTTTTTAACTCTTTTTGTTTTCTGATTGTAATTGAGAGGGAATTAGGAGTTTTTTTTTCTCTTTTTTTGGGGGGGGTTTCTTTTTTTTCCTTTCTTTTTTTAAGAGGATGATGTCACAGAAGATAATAAGTCAAAAACTGAGGATGTTGAATTAGATGAAGAGGAAGATGAGGGGAAAGGTGATAAGAAGAAAAAGAAGAAAATTAAGTACAAATACATTGAGGGAGAAGAGTTTAATAAAATTAAGTTAATTTCGATAGAGAATTTTGAAGATGTTATAAATGAAGAATATGGAGAATTTTGTAAGAGTATGAACTTTTTTTCTTTTTTTTCATTTTTTATATAAGGGGAGGGGAAGGGAATAAAAAGTTTATCTGATTGTTTTTCTAAGGGATGTTTTTGTTCTCTCGATGAATTATAAAGGAAACTTGGTATTTATGGAAATTCTTTATTTATGTATTATTAATTATGATTTTTTTGTATAACAGATATGTGGTTGATATATGATTTTAATATTTGAACTTAGTTTTAAAGTGGATTTCATTTGTTAAATACATGTATTATGTCTGATTTAAATATATGTTTAAGGGTATTATTTTAGTATTGATATTTTTTTGTTGTTAGTAATTTTTTTTGTTGTTAAGTTTTATCCTTTTTTTTGTAAGTGGGGTTTTTTCTATTTTATTTACAACATTGTTAATTAATTCTTCACTCTTTATTTGGGGGGAGGGTTGGACTAATTTTAAATTAGATGATTAATGTTGTGTTATAATTATTGGGGGGGGTCAATTTGTGTAGTTTAATGATGTAGTATTCTAATTTTTATTATCTTATTTTTTATTATTTCTTTAAATGTAATTTTTATTTTATTCATGTCATAAAATTTTAAATAAAGTTTAAAAAAAAAAGAAACTGCTCACAGAGGAACCAGTTCTGAGGTTTTACAACCCAGCGAGACCCATCAAGATATCAACAAACACATCACATAGAGGGCTTGATGCAGTTCTTCTGCAAAAATATAACTGGCAACCCATTGCATATGTATCATGCTCAATGACAGATGCGGAGACACGATACCCTCAAATTGAAAAGGAGCTGCTCAGCATATGTAATGGAAGATTCTAACCTATTTTTTTAACCTGTTTTTTCTTAATTTCCAGCTCTTGGTTCTGCAGAGCTGAGAACCTTTTTTTGTTTTTAGAATCAGCAGACATAAGCAAAATTCCACCGAGGGGCCAGAGATGCTGTTATCTGAAGAAAGGACATCTGTGTACCGAGAGAACATTTAATCTTCCTGCTTGTTTTGGTCACAGACTGTCAGAGGCCTAGCCTTGATGTAGAATAAACCATTGTATTCAAAATGATAAGCTGAAAATTATGTTATTCGTTAATTAGCCTAGCATGCTAGCTTGCTTATCTTCTTCTTGCTGTGCTGGGAATAGGTGCTTGGGTAAGGAGTTTTAGGGTAATATAAGCCATGGTCCTGCTGCTGAAGTTTGAGACTCTCCGAGAGGTGGCAACATCTCTCAGCAAGAAGAAGAACTTCTGAAGTCCAGCCAACGTCCCGGTCAGGGGAGGTGGAGAAGCTGCTACCGGCGCCCTGACAACCTACTACAAGTGTGCAGTCGTTGCCTCGCTTCGGCAGTTGGGACCAGTCCAAGCATTGATAAGTATAGTTGGGAAGGGCTTGCATATTGTAGTGTGAAATCAGCTTTTGAATTTGTAATAAACATTTGTATAATCTGAACTGCTCTCGGTGTGTGTGTCTATTTTCTTTCGGTAGCTCAAACACTGTGACCAATCTAAAACGAACAAAATGAGAGGTATAAGTTTACCCAAGACAGCATCACATACGCCCATGAAAGATTTCATCAGTTTGTGTCAGGACAAGCAATCAGTGTAGAGACTGTCAATAAGCCCTTGATTGCATTGTTCCAAAAGCCATTAAATGAATGTCCACTTAGAATACAAAGAATGATGATTGGCTGCCACGCTATACACTGAATGTAGCGTACACTCCGGGTAAGCTAATGTACACTCCAGACATGTTGTCTAGAGCTGTTGACATGAGAGAGCCCGCAAACACCAAAATGGATGAAGACGTAAATGCCTTTGTGAACATGATCACAAGTGCACTGCCTATATGAGATGCAAAAATAGAGCTCATAAAGTCAGAGACAAACAAAGATGAAGTACTGAGACAACTGAGAAAAAAACCATCTTGGGTGGATGGCCCAACATGAACCAGGACTGCTCACCTGACATTTCAGAGTACTGGAACTGCAGGGCAGAACTATCAGTGGTTGAAGACATCATTTACAAAGGATGCAAAATCCTTATCCCAAAGAATCTGAGAAAAGAAATGCTAAAAAGGATCCATGGAGGAAATCTCGGAATCGAAAAATGTAAGAAAAGAGCACGAAAGGTGATGTACTGGCCCAAAAATCAACAATTATATAACAAAATAAGTGTCAAACTGTACAATATGCTGGAAATATCAAGCAAGCAATCCTGCAGAACCACTAAATCCACACTCAGCACCATACAGACCTTACCAGCAGGTAGGTGCTCACCTATTCAAATGTCAAGGGAAGAACTAACTGGTAGTCAGAGATTACTCCCTGTATCCAGAGGTGTGTAAACTGAACACCACCACTGCAGATGCTGTAACAACAGGTATGAAAGCCATATTCACCAGACATGGCATGACGAGTGAGGTCTTCACAGACAATGGACCCCAGTTTTGCAATTTAAAGTTTTGACATTTTGCCAAAGAGTGGGACTTTGTACACACCATGTCAAGTCCTCATTTTCCACAGTCCAATGGTCTATTGGAAAAATCAGTATAGACAGTGAAAAGACTGATGAGCAAGGCAAAAGACAGTGGAACGGAATTCCACCAGAGCATGCTGGTATACCGCACAATGTCACTTGAGTGTGGTATGTCACCAGCACAACTCCTTATGGGATGTAGGCTCAGATCAAACCTACCCATTCAGGAGAACCTCTTAAAAACAAAAGAGGGGGAGAAAGTGAGTAAATTCAAAGAACAACAGAAAGAAAAGCAAAAGTATTATTTTGACAGAGGAACAAATAAACCTACCAGAGCTCGACACTGATGGCCAAGTAAAGCTAAAAGACAAAACAAACGTATGAACTCAGAAGGGAAATGTCCTTAGTGAAGTCCATTCAGACTGACGAAGGTGCTGTTCTGCAAAGAAATCATTGAGATCTTCAAATGGTATCAGCCACAGTAGATGGAAAGGCAGATACTGTTGAACCTGAATGCACATCTGAGAAGACATCGTCTGAGGCAACAACTCAGATTCAAGGACAATCAATCAGGAGATCATCATGTGAAATATAAACTATTCACAATCATTACTCTGGAGACAAAGTCTTGGAAGACAGGTTCAGCTTTATTTTGAGTCTGCAGAGTCGGGTGTCCCTGGACTGGAGACACACTGGAGGTTCGGAATCATCACTCTTTTGTACAGTCCCGCGCTCAACATCACCCCACCTTCATTTACCTTCTTCCAATCAGAATCCCAATACATTACAACATTCTCCTTTTCCCTTCCATCAATACAGGTATCACTCAGCTCCTCCCTCTTCACACATCACATGTTATGTTAATTAGTTCATTCCCTCCTTTGGGGCATCTAAGTTAATATTCATGTGTCTATTAAGCAAGTGCAGTACTAGCTCACTGAACCAGATCCTTGCATCCTTGGGGCTCCTGATAAGAAGAGGCCTACTAGCTAGTATTGTCTGTTTTCAAGCTCTCATCTACATTCTTTGCATTCCATCCCTTTTCACAGAATGGTGCGAGTTTAATCATCTTCAACCATATTTCACAATCAAAACACATGAATCCTAAGAGACTCATTGAGCAAATTTAAAGTATAGAATGAAGTTGTGCTAACTTATTCACTCTTCAAGTTTTAGTGTATGTAAATGTGAACAAACGAAACAAGTTAAAAAAATGTTAATGTTGATAATAACGAAAATGTAAGCTTTGGTGTTAAATTTAAAATTGCAGAGTTATAAAAAGAAAAGATGTTAGTTAAAAGTAAGCTACTTTTGTTTTAAGAAAGGGAGATGTAATGATAATGATCATGGTTGCAATGCAACTAGCAATCCCTTACTGTTTGATTAGACTTGGCTGCCAACAGGACTGTAATGGAGACTTGCAGCTTCATGGTGCTGTTTACAGCAACTTTAAAGTGAAGAACCTTTTCCTTCATTAATGTGTTGTCTAAGAACTTACATACGAATACAAGATGAAACATCTCCCACTTCCTTTGTGATTACTTCTGTGCATCAGTTTAAACGCCGGCGTTTTGACAATGGGTTTCTGAGACTGAAATGACTTTCCAGAATTGTGTCTCATGGTTTGGGTATTCCCTTCCCCCAACACATATATATATTATATGCACATACACACACACAATTGCACATAGTTGGGTTTGATTTGTCGAATGTTACATCCGCACGGATGGCAGTCTCTTCAATCTGAGGAGCCTGCAAGCTCACACCAAGACACAAGAGAAACTTGTCCGTGAACTACTCTTTGCAGATGATGCCGCTTTAGTTGCCCATTCAGAGCCAGCTCTTCAGCGCTTGACGTCCTGCTTTGCGGAAACTGCCAAAATGTTTGGCCTGGAAGTCAGCCTGAAGAAAACTGAGGTCCTCCATCAGCCAGCTCCCCACCATGACTACCAGCCCCCCCACATCTCCATCGGGCACACAAAACTCAAAACGGTCAACCAGTTTACCTATCTCGGCTGCACCATTTCATCAGATGCAAGGATCGACAATGAGATAGACAACAGACTCGCCAAGGCAAATAGCGCCTTTGGAAGACTACACAAAAGAGTCTGGAAAAACAACCAACTGAAAAACCTCACAAAGATAAGCGTATACAGAGCCGTTGTCATACCCACACTCCTGTTCGGCTCCGAATCATGGGTCCTCTACCGGCACCACCTACGGCTCCTAGAACGCTTCCACCAGCGTTGTCTCCGCTCCATCCTCAACATCCATTGGAGCGCTTACACCCCTAACGTTGAAGTACTCGAGATGGCAGAGGTTGACAGCATCGAGTCCACGCTGCTGAAGATCCAGCTGCGCTGGATGGGTCACGTCTCCAGAATGGAGGACCATCGCCTTCCCAAGATCGTGTTATATGGCGAGCTCTCCACTGGCCACCGTGACAGAGGTGCACCAAAGAAAAGGTACAAGGACTGCCTAAAGAAATCTCTTGGTGCCTGCCACATTGACCACCGCCAGTGGGCTGATAACGCCTCAAACCGTGCATCTTGGCGCCTCACAGTTTGGCGGGCAGCAACCTCCTTTGAAGAAGACCGCAGAGCCCACCTCACTGACATAAGGCAAAGGAGGAAAAACCCAACACCCAACCCCAACCAACCAATTTTCCCTTGCAACCGCTGCAATCGTGTCTGCCTGTCCCGCATCGGACTTGTCAGCCACAAACGAGCCTGCAGCTGACGTGGACTTTTTACCCCCTCCATAAATCTTCGTCCGCGAAGCCAAGCCAAAGAAGAAAAGAAGAGTAGTTAGTAATAAATAGAAAAGAATAACACTGTCTTGTTGAATTTCCATTGCTGCTGGTCTACTACATCGTCATTGAAAGTGGTGGTATCCTTGTTTGTCTGCTGCCTTAGGTTTAGATAGGTTTTGGAACAGTTTTAAAGATGATCGATAGTGCAAGAGTGTCGTGGAAAAACTATTTGAGATGATGGAGGTTATACCAATCAAGCTTACATATAAGGAGCTTCATCACCTACTCAGGATTACTTCCTCCTTCCACTCTCATGACTTTGTTGTGAAGGATGTGGGGACTTGAATGTTAAGATTAGAGCTAAACCCACCCATTCTACTTCCCCTTCTCGTCCAGTCAAGTATATCGATGGCGGAAAATCCATCTGAAAATTTCTAACCTTTTCAGTTTCTACTAGGGATTACCAACATTTCCGGGATTCCTTTTCATTAATGTCTCAATCACCACTAAACAGGGTGCGTTGGAATATACTTCTGTGCTTAACTCTTCTTAAATTCAAATCTCTCCTTTCCCTTCCCGGCGATCCGACAATCAGCTATCCCTCGACGTTACCTTTGGGCGCTTCGTTATGTTCTGCGCATGCGTTTCTCCAAAGTTGGAGCTTGAAACGATGACGTGTCAATCAGGCCCCGCCTCCTCCTCCTCCCACGTGGGCAGCGGCACCGGGGAAGCAATGCTCTTGCGCCCAGATCCCGGGGGTGAGTTTCGTTGACATGGTGTCTGCAGCGAGACGGGTCGGAATCCTTAGACCGCTGCTCCGCGTCTGCGCTGTCTCTTTCGTTCTGCAGTCATGCTGGCTGCTGGGCCAGGTGGACGGCCTGCTCGAAGGCCTCTACTGCGGCACTCTTTCCTGCTACGATGTGCTCGGAGTACCCAGAGAGGCCAGTAAGGGCGAGATCGCCCGCTCCTATAGGCAGCTGGCCCGTCGCTATCACCCAGACCGTTATCGGCCGAGCGAAGCCCAGGAGGATCCTGAGGAGAAGTTCCTGCTGATTGCCACCGCCTATGAGACATTGAAGGTCAGGACTGAGTAGCGACGGCGGTCGGGGAATTGGCGAATACGGCTTTGACCCACCACCAGCCTCCACAGTCGTTATTACACTCTCGAAACGGGTGGAGAGGTTGCTTCAGCGTTTGAGTCTGGTGGGAGATGACAGGATCTTCGGTGGGGGTGGGGGGGGGGGGTTGTGTCTGAGTAGGGAGGGATGTGTGAGTACAGTGGAAAAGGTGCATGTGGTCGGTAGGAGTCCATATCGGGACCACGGTGAGGGGTTGGGAAGATGGTTATGGGGATAGTTCTGGAACGTAAAATTAAGATAGGAGATCAGTAATGGTATTTAATGATTGGTGGAGCAGACACGAAGACAGAATAACCTGTACCTGCTTCCATTATGTTCATGCACTACATAGCTATCCTATCAAGACCTCTCAAAACCTTGCATTCCACTTGTTCAACTCCCAGTAAATAGAAGTTGGCCTAAATTGGTGCATTATTTACCTTTTATTGGCCATCAATCTAATTATCCCTTCAGTCAGGTTTCTAATGGATTAATATCCTTCTTCAGATAAGGACATCAGTTCTGTGCACAATGCTGCTGATGTGGTCTTGCCAATACCCAAGGTAACTGAGGCAATTATTTAGATTTTGTATACAACTTCCTTTCCAAAACCAATGATTTTCTTTTAATTTTTGTCATACCACTTTGGGCTTGCTTTTTTTTAAAGAAAAGTGAAGCATATGCCCTGGCCTATATCAACTGTGCTGAGTAGGAGATGGTAGTTCTGATCCAACTACATGGATAGTACAGCCAAGAAGATGTGGCAGTGCCTCTCTTTCCATAGAAATCTCAAGAAATTTATAATGTCCCTGATGTCTCTTCCCAATTGTTTATTGATTAACTCTGTCTGGATGCATTCCAGCTTGGTACAGGAGCTGCTACCCAAGGTAGCAACAAATTACAGAGAGTTGTAAATGCTGCTCAGCTTATTACACAAACACACCTCCCCTGTATCAACTCTGTACACTTCCCGCTACCTCAAGATGACAAATGAAATGCATATTAAAAGACCCATCCCAACCCAATCATACTCTTTCTCTGCCCTTCTGTTAGAAGATGAATTGGTTTGGAAAATGTGCACTGCCAGATTCAAGAAGTGTTTCTTCCTTCTATTGAATGGACCGCTCATTGGTAAAATGATAATATCCATAATGTTTTCTCTTTTACACTATACTTCTGCACGTTTGTTTCATTTTGCATGACCTGTTATACTGAAGGATGGGCTAACTTGGCTAGATTGTACATAAAACAGTTTTTTTGCTGTATCTCTGCACGTGACAGTAATTCAATTGTTCACCAAGACACCCACTTCTCTTTGCATCTCAGAGTTTTGTGATGTCACTATTTAGATATTATGCTTGTTTGTCTGCCAGAATGAAAATGTATATATATTTCCATATCTTGCTAGATATTTGCCATCTTAAATATTTATATCCTTTTGTTCTTCTATAGTACTTTCTTACCTCCCTTTGCAGCCTGAATATTCCTGAGATTGTCTGATCTCAGAAGCTAATCAGAACTTGGAGGGAAGACCACCTGGGAACACCAGGTGCTGTAGGTTTCTGTGGTAACTCTGCCTTATGGTAGACAAAAGTTAAAGAATTTTATGTATATTATATTCTATTATGTGACAATAATGGAACTTTTACCTTTGTGTCTTTGGCAGATTTCACAACCAAATCTTCAGTGTCTTCTTCCAAGTTATTTCTAAAATTTCAGGCCCTATTCCTATCCCTGTGGTGCACCATTTAATGCAACCTGTCAACTAGAAAATGATCATCTGTGCATATTGTTCCCCGCTAGCCAATCTTTTATCCATGCCAATATGTTGCCTCCTGTACTATAATTTTTCTATTTTTTGCAATAAACTGACATTTAAAAAAAAAAACTTCTGAAATCTAAATATCAAACATCTTAATTGCTGTATATTACTTCTTGGAAGAACTCCAAATTAAATGGTCAAACCTGATTTCCATTTTACAAAAGTAAAACACGAAAGCCTGCAGACACCCTGGTTGAAATAAGCAATGCTGAACAGCAGGTCACACAGTATACTTTATAGAGCAAAGATGAGAGCAAAATGGTGGTGGGGAGGAATACAGCCCCTTGGGTGGCTGCCTACATTTTGCTCATACCTTGATGAAGGCCTCAAGTCCGAAACGTTGGTTATGCCTTTATCTTTGCTCTATAAAGTGTTCCATTTCACAAATCCATGTTGACTTTGCTTGATCACCTTAATTTTTGTTACTGCATCCTCCTATAACATCAATGAGAGCATCTAATGCTTTCCCTATGAGATGTTAAGCTAATTGGCCAGTAGCTTCCTGTGTTTTTTCTCCTTTTTGTCAGCAGTTATATTTGCTGTTTTCTAATCCCTGAATCTAATTGAAATTAATCAATTTTCTCAACCATTGCTACTAGATGCTTAGATGAAACCCTTCAGGATCTGGAGAGTGGTCAGCATGCAGCTCCCACAATTTGCTTAGTACCATTCTCCTGGTGATTGTAATTCATAATGAATTCCCTCATCCTTTCCAATTTCTGATTTACGACTGTTTCTGAAATGTTGTTTGTATATCCTGGATATTGAATACTGATGTACCTTTTAATTCATCTTGCATCTAGTTTTTGATTCTTAATTCCTCAGATTCTTATTCCAATGGACTTTCTAGTCCAATTTTTTCACTTGAACTTAAATTACTTTCATATAATTTGTATAAATTACTATTCAAGCATGCAATTCTGAAGTGTGTGTGCAATATTTGTTGCCTGACCATCAAGATTCATTTTATTATAGTAATAAAACCATGTAATGCTACATGAAATTTCTTTTTTGCCTGCTGCAAGGCAGACAGATTCGCCACCGGCAATTCCTGCCTAAGCACTTCTTATGGTCAGTCTTACAGTCAGAGAGAGAAGCAAAAAAGGATCCCCCAGAGTCACTGAGTGTCCATAGATTTGCCTCCTGAGCTTGCGCAGCCACACAGAGTCCAGTCGAAACCATTGGCAACCCAAGCTCCAGATCTGAACATGACACAGTCAGGAACCCTTCATTACCCTCGGCACCTCCTTATTTCCCAGTTCAGATACCTGGTATCCCTCCAGCCAGTTTGAACCAGTCTCCAGCAGCCCACAGCATCCGTGGGTTCCTTGCACCTAGTTGCCAAGCAGCCCACTGCATGCACTGGTCCCTCAGCCGCAGAGCCCCCTCACCGCTCTGCTGCTGCTGTCACCATGACCCACGGAGATCTCCGCTTCTCCTCAAACAGGTCATGGTTTTCCTGTCCTCTGGTGCTCTGCTCCAGTCCTCTGCTTCCCTGGAGTTTGCAGCTCCTTGTGGCTGCTACTGATAATAGGTGCCGCCATCTTGGGTGCAGACCCGCAGTCATGGGATTTCAAATAAAACCACCATCGGCTCCCTCAACGGCTGATCCAAACCCTGTGTGGCACTGACAGCAGTCGACTGCCAAACTCCCTTCATGTTATTTTCTTGCTACTATAATAACTTTCAAAATATTTTGTTTTTATAATGCCATTGTAATGATTTGTCATTTGGTAAATTTCTTATCTCGGTGAGCTTGTGGAGCAAAGCTGTGCAGAATGTGAGATGCTTTTTTTTTAAAAGGTGAAGATATGAGGCTGAATCACTGCATGCTTCATCTTAAAATCCATAAGGTGGAAGTAAGGGCATGCCTAGTATAGAATAATGTGGATGGATCAATTCTACTTCATGTTCACATGTGCTTTGCTGCTTGGGTAGAGAATAATTTGGTATTTTATATTTATCCTTCAGTTGGGCAAAAGTTTAAAAAAAAAGATCTCTTATCCTTTTTATTCCACAATTATACCAAACATCAAAATAGGGATTATTATCCATAAAAGGAATTAAAGGATTTTGGTTTAATATCATTTTAGTCAACTGATAATTCTTCATTCCTCTTTCTACATGTACTCCATTCCATATCTTAAGCACATGTCTCTGAATTGGTGTATCTAATTGTCCTTTTAATAATCCTTCATGCCATTTATACAAAATATGCTCAGAATTAGTTTCTCCTATTTTGCTCATTTCAATTTGTACCCATGCAGTCAATCTGATACCAAGAAGACAAAAATCTAAGTTGAGCTGCTTTATAGTAATCTTTAAAATTAGGCAGTCAAAGTCCCCCCATGTTAATTTTTCCAATGGCATCCAAGAAGCAAATGTTGATAATTTATTACAAGAATTATCTCAATAATGAGAGCATTATAATCCAATATACAGGTTGGATGGGAAACCTACTTCCTTTTAAAATTTTAAAGGCTTATGTTCTTGGAAATGGCCTGTTAATTGTGAATTTAGGTGGGATATCCACAAAAAGCATTGCCATTTATCTGCTGAGGAGTTGCATATCAACTGATAATTCATGCAATGGCTTATGTCAAATTCACAGATTTTCATAATGGAACTCATCCAATTGAGTTTTTGATAACTCATCCATACAGTCTCATACAGCAACTACAAGAGTAAAATTTTGAGACTTGTCACTGCAATAAAATCAAAGATGTTCTCAAAATAGTGAGAACTGCAGAATAAGCTCTCAGCTTTTGGTCACATTTTATGCATATTCCTTATCAAACATATTCCTTAATTGCATTAATCAAGTTGAATATTTCTCTTTTTAATGCAAGAAAGTCAGTGATATGCTGCTTGGCAAAATAAACCCGCAGAGTGTCCAATTTAAATGTTTTTGTTTGTAACTTGAAATAAATTTGAAAGTTATGGAAAACCAACTTGTACATTTCTTACTATACCCTGTTTTTACTTTTTTTAAACAATTTATCATTAGAAATATTAAAATGCAGTTTGCAAAATATTCAACATTTTAAAGCAATACTACTTTGTATTATGAACTTAGAATTAAACAGGAACATTTTTCCCTTAAGGATGATGAAGCCCGGAAAGATTATGACTATATGCTTGATCATCCAGATGAGTTCTACAGACACTACTACCGCTATTACAGGAGAAGGCTGGCACCCAAAGTGGACGTCAGGATAGTTATAATAGTCACTGTTTGTGCCATCTCACTCTTTCAGGTAAAGTAGTTGGGTACAATTTGCACAACATATTCTTGTGCAAGGGCAGCGATATATGAACTGTTAATACGTTAGAATGGCAAACCTGAACAAGTATATGAGTGCGATATTAATGGACCATTTAATGGTCCATATCTCAGTTCTTTTAAAGATTTTAATCATATATAATTTTAATTATTTTCAATACTATCTGGTATTTCACTCAACTGTTTTTCTCTATTTCGTTTCAAGTTTTACAAGTAGAATAAATAATGCTATAATTGAAGATAGATTTATTTTTGACATTTGATTTTTGAATTCCTTTGTCAAGAGACTTGAAATTCTGGGATTGTTCTTATTGAGGAGTAATTTTATAGAAATCTTCAAAATTGAGGGTTTTTTTGATAAGTCAGAGCAGCCATTCTCAATCCTTTTTCAGCTTTGCCTCCCCTAGGAATCTGCTCCAAGTTTATGGGGGTCCCTTCCCTGTGAAGCAGTCAAGTTTTGGTTTCCTCCAATCTTACCCTACTGACCACATAAAAAACATTTGTTATGTGAAGTGAAAATATAACATGGCCTTTGCTTAAATGTGCTCTAGCCCCCTGGGGTGGTGGGGGAGGTTGTAGGGCCCCCTTTGAGAATGGCTGAACTAGAGGATCCATTGGCTAGACGATGGATGACAACAGTAAAATATAAATTTAAATAAGAGGCTAAAGAATCAGTATTGACTGGAATTTATTAAATCATTTTAAAATAATATTTTCAAGGTTAGAAATAAAGATCTGAGAAATGAACAACATAGATTACTTTTCCAAGAATTGGAACAGTCGGAATGAACCCAATTTTGTAGTTGTTAACAATGTTTGCACCATCATTTTCACTTGAATAGAAAGAAGGGACATGGGGTCAAAAGAGATAGAATCAAATGTCAAGGTTAAAAAGACCATATTAGCAGTTATATACAGGCCCCCAAACAGTAGCTGGGAAGTGGATCATGAGATACAGCAGGAAATACAGAGTGCATGCCACAAGGATAATATCAAAATAATTATGGGGGATTTTAACATGGCAGGGGATTGGGAAAGACAGGAAAATTCTGGAAGCCAGGAGAGAGAGTTTGTAAAAAACCTAAGAGATATCTTTTTTGAACAGCTTGTTGAGAAGCCCACCAGGGGATCTGCAGTTCTGGATTGGTCATGTGCAATGAACTCAAGGTCGTTAGGGCGTTAAAGTTCATAAAACCTCTAGGAAATAGCGATCATAACTTGGTTGAATTTAATTTAAAATTTGAATAGGAACAAAGTTTATTGGATATATACATTTTTCAGTGGAATAAAGGAAATGACAGTGGTATGAGAAAGGAATTGGCTCGAGTAAACTGGGAAAGCAAACTAATTGGAGGATCAGAGCAGGACTGGAAGATATTTTTGCAAGTAATAAAAGCCATGCAGGATAGATATATTCCAAGGAAGAAATTTGTCCAAGGAAAGGTGATACCATTGTGGCTAACAAAAGAGGTGAAGGCTAAGATAAAAGCAAAGCAGAGGGGATACAAGGAAGCTAAAATTAATGGGAAATCAGAGGACTGGGATTCCTTTTGACAAAATTACAGAAAGAGACAAAGAAAGTCATTTGGAAAGAAAAGATGAGCTATGAAAGGAGATTAGCTAACAATATTAAAAACTATACTGACCTTTTTCAAATATATAAGAAATAAAAGAGAGACACGTGTTGACATAGGACCAATAATAAAATGATGCTGGAGAAATTGTAATGGGTTATAAATAGATGGCAGAGGAACTTAATCAATATTTTGCATCTGTCTTCACCATGGAAGACATTAGTAATAATCCGGATAGTCAGAGGATTCAGGGAGTAGGGTTAGATTCAGTTAGAGTTACTAAAGAAATTGTGCTAGGTAAACTAAACGGATTAAAGATTGATAAATCTCCCGGGTTGGATGAGGTGCATCCATGGGTTTTGAAAGAGGTGGCTTTGGAGATTGTAGATCCATTGGCGATGATCTTCCAGAAATCGATAGACTCTGGAGAGATTCCAGAGGATTGGAAGGTCGCAAGTGTGATTCCGCTGTTTAAGGAAGGTGGGAAACAGAAAAAAGGAAACTATAGGCCGATTAGTCTGATGTCGGTGGTTGGGAAGATATTAAAGTTGATCCTCAAGGATGAGGTGATGAAATACCTAGAGATGCATGACTGGATAGGTCCAAATCAGCATGGTTTTTTAAAGGGTAGATCCTGCCTGACCAACCTATTAAGAGTTTTTTGAAGAAATTTCAAGTAGGATAGACAAAGGAGAAGCTGTGGATGTTATCTATTTAGATTTTCAAAAGGCTTTTGATAAGGTGCTGCATTTTAGGCTGCTAAATAAGATGGAATTACAGGGAAGTTATTAAACTGGATAGATAAGTGGCTGACAGGCAGGAAGCAAAGGGTTGAAATTAAGGGTTCTCTTCTCATTCTGCGTGGCTGCCTGTAACTAGTGGTGTTCCACAGGGGTCGGTATTGGGGCCGCTGCTGTTTGCAATTTATATTAATGATTTGGATTGTGGTATAGATGGTTTTATGGCCAAATTTGCGTGACACTAAGATAGGTGACAGAGTAGGTAGTAGAAAACATAAAGTTGCAGAAGGATATAGACAGATTAGGAGACTGGGCAAAATTATGGCAGATGAGATTTAACATAGAGAAATGTACAGTTGTACATTTTGGCAGTGGAAACAAACAGGCAGAATACTATTTGGATGGGGTGAAAATTCAGACCTCGGATATGCAAAGGGACCTGGGTGTCCTCGTGCAAGGAAACCTAAAAGTTAATGACCAGGTGAAATTGGTAGTGAAGAAAACGAATGCTATCTTGGCATTCATTTCAAGAGGAATAGTGTACAAGAGTAAAGAGATGTTGATGAGGCTCTATGGGGCACTGGTCAGACCTCATTGGGAGTACTGTGTGGAGTTTTAGGCCCCTATCTTAGAAAGGATGTGATGTTGTTGGAGAGGGTGCAGAGGAGATTTACTAGGATGATTTCCGGAATGCAAGGGCTAATGTGTGAGGAGCGTTTGGCAACTCTTGGGTTGTATTCATTGGAATATAGGAGAATGAGAGGAGATCTCATAGAGGTTTTTCGTATTTTGAAAGGTTTAGATAGGGTGGATGTGGATAAGATGTATCCCTTGGTGGGTGAATCGAGAACAAGGGCTCATAGTCTGAAAATTAGAGGTTATGAATATAAAACAGAGATTAGGAAGAACTTCTTTAGCCAGAGGGTTGTGGATTTGTGGAACTTGCTGCCATATACAGCAGTGGAAGCCAGATCACTGGGAGTATTTAAACAAGAAATAGACAAGTGTCTTATTAGTGAGGGCATCAAGGGATATGGGGAAAAGACTGGAAATTGGAACTAGTGTAAGGTAGCTTAGTGTAGTTTTACGGAATTGACGATGGGCCTAGTGGCCTGCTTCTGTTCCTTTGTTTTATGATCTTGTGACTTTTTTCAGTGTCTATGGTAATTTTTATGTGAAGTCTGAATGGTTACAGTATGGTCTAGCAACCAGGGAGTTGAAATCCTGCAATGGTAAATTGACAAATTGCAAAAAAACTGATGTTTCTAGTCAGGCTTGCTTTGTGCCTCTAGTCCCATGGGTGATTGACCCTAAATGTTCTTCCAGTGGCTTGTATAAAAACAATTTACTGCAAAAGGAAATTTCAAGTACTGGGGCCATAATCGTGTGATAAGAACATGCTACAGGAAGATTTGAACCATCTGGTAAATGTGCCATGAACAAATCCACTTCAGTGAGGATTTTTTATTAAGATACTGGATGTGGTTGATCTTTGACAGAATGTAATATTGATAAAATGATTACCAGGAACCATCAATATAGACACAGGAATTAAAGTGGTCCAAATGACCTTCCTCATCCATTTGTCATAAATATTCTTCATTCCAATGAGATGTTGCTAAGGGATGATAGCCATTAAAACATATTCCAAGACATTGACTTCTGATTAGATAAAGCAGTGGTTCTGAACCCCCCCCATTCACATACCATCTTAAGTCATGGCTTGGCTTTGCAAATGAAGATTTAGGAAGGATTATAGACGTGTTTTTTGAGCCTATAGATATGTGCAATAGATATTTTAGGTGGAATCTAGTGTGCGCAGTACTCGCCCCACCCTTTACACCTAGGGTTTATCTGCCGCAGCTTAACCAGCTAGGGTGGTGACAGCCAGGTCCTCGGGTCGAAGGTGTTATGTTGGAGTGTTCTTCTTCTAGATGGCCTGACAAGGCTAACGAGTTCCTTCTGCCCAGATTTAAAATCAGAGTTTTCTTTTCTTAGGCAGGTTGCCAACCATGGCTAACAAGCCCAACCTACCCATCCAGTTATACCGCTGGATACTCAGTTGTGCTATGATGTAGCAAACCCGTGAAAGTGGGGGACACCAGCGAGAAGGTGTTGCTACGGATGCAGTGACCTGCCTGGCAAGCCAGACAGTGGCCACATGGCTATCACTACACCGAGAAAGGAGAGGCAATGTATTATGCATGTGCATTCTCTGAGTGAGCAGGACACCACCTGCCCCCAACCCCCACCAACTTAAGTAATCTCTTACTAACCACATAGCACCTGTGGCATCGAATGCCATAGGTGCTCTGTGGTTAGTAAAGGATTGAAGGTGGTATGTGAGTGGGGGAGAAGAAAAGTTGAGAACTACTGAATTAAAATCATTAAAAGAAACAGTTGGCAAACTCATTGGTGTACAAGGCCTTCAAAATATGAATGGTAGGTCATTATCCTTTCACTTTCAGACTGAAAGGTTTGGTTAAAAGCTTTTCAAACTTTTTGTTCTTTGCATTATAACTTGGTGCTGAACACTTCTTGAGACTGGTATTTGTAAAAATATACAGCACTTCATGGCTTCTGCTGTTATTTCTTTGCATATGTTGAATTTCTCTTTTTGTTGCAGTACTACAGCTGGTGGAGCAGTTACACGGAAGCCATTAATTATCTCACCACAGTGCCAAAGTATAGAATCCAGGCAACAGAAATTGCTAAGCAGCAAGGTCTACTTAATAAAACTAAAGAGAAAGGGAAAAACAGACGCACTAAAGAAGAAATTAAAGAGGAAGAGGAAGAAATTATTAAAGATATTATCAAAAACAACATTGATATTAAAGGAGGTTATCAAAAACCAAGGTTGTATGACATACTCCTGTTCCAAATCATTTTGGCTCCTTACTACATCTGTAGGTATATCATCTGGTACTGTAGATGGATCTATCGCTTTCACATTCGAAGAGAAGAATATGGAGAAGAGGAGAAGTTGTACATTATCCGCAGAAACATGAATATGTCGCAAGGCCAGTTTGATAGCCTTGAAGATTATCAAAAAGAGATGTTTCTTGAAAGGAAACTGTGGTTAAAGGAGAACTTTGAGGTAAACGTACATTTTAGGTTAGCTTGCAATTAATAATTTAAACAAGACAAAAAAATAAAATGGTTTTAAAAATGTGGAAGTAATGTACTGATGATGTGACCCTTGGAATATTTTCAGCATTCTATCTAATGAATCTGAACAAAATTGCAAAGGACATTGGGTATAAAATTATTATAAAGAAGTCAGTAATTTAAAAAGCTTAGTAATTCTCTAAATGATTTGGCATCAGAATGGCCAATTTGAAAATAAATTGTCATTGCAAATTTTCTATTTAGACTTTGTCTTCAGGAAAATAGCTTGGTGTATGGTTTGACTGAAATAGAATTTATTATCAGCCTTGTTACCTAACCTGTATCACTGGACTAATTGACTTCAATATTGAAGTGTGGTCAGGAAGTGACAACTGTATTCAGGTAGTGTGTCCCAAATAGCTATTAATGCAGAACATTCTTGAGCTGGTTAATTAGTAGGCACACCTGGGGGAGACAATATCCTGTTCTTTGGGATTGAGTTACACTCTGATCCCATCCTTTCCAGACCAACCCACGTGCTGTGTGATTGAAAATACTATTTTACTCTATAAACCAAGCTTTATTTATGGTTGCTTAACTCAAACCAATGGTTTTCCCTGTTCTAAATCTTACTTAGCTAAGTGACTAACTTGTTAAGCCTAAAGGAAGCATGAGGATTCAATCATCTTGTGTTAATTTAATTTTAGGGATACAAGTTGGAACAAGAGGAAGAACTTAAAAAGAAAGTAGCTTCAGATCCTCGGTGGAAACGATATCGTCGGTGGATGAAAAATGAGGGACCTGGGAGGTTAACCTTCATAGATGACTAAATACCTCTACCTCTCACTGTTGTTTGTAAAGTTTTCTGCAAAAGTCTATTTTGATAACAGACTATCTTTGATCTAATAGCTCAGGATTCAGTTTCTACAATGGATTTGCTGTCCTAATATTGTTTGGGCTCTTTCAAATAAGGAAAATATTCCAAAATATTAGTGGAAATGTGCACTGATATTATTGAAGAGTCTCTACGTTATTTCTGATCAGATTATATTTTTGAACAAGTAGGAAAATGGACAGTTTTTAAACAAAAAAAATACTGGTTCCTTATTTACATATAGATATATTAATATATAGGCAAGATGAAAATTACATTGTCACAATTAGTCAAGTCATTTATCCTTGATTATTGTAGAAATTGTAGTTATAAATTAAATGTCTAAATGTAAAAAAAATCAAACTGAGATTTAAACATTTAATGGTTAATTAGCTTTTGGGTGGAATTTTCTGCAGTATGGATGTTCTAGACTGATGACAGACATCTTGGGGTGCCTGTAAGTTAGAATTAAGACTGTATATTAAATTTTCAGCTGCTCAATTGCATGCGTAAGGTTTGTAAACACATGCTGATTACAGTTTATATTAATATTTATTGCTTTATTCTTGTCATACTTTCTACATTGATCCATTCATTTTTATATTTTTAGTTCTTGAATTCAACAGGTTCTTAATATTTCCAACATTTTATTTGGTAAGAGTTTCTGCATTTGATAGAGTACAGTGTATGGGATTTCTTGTTTCTTGGGAACAATTTTGATTGGATTTACTTTGTGATTTGATAATAGCATCCCCTGAATTAAACATTTCAGAAGGAAATGGTTACTGTTTGATACAGAATTATTAAAATGACTATTTTGCCATGTACTTAATGTCTCTTCTTGCCTGTTGGAATATTTTGAAGTGCATCTTCATTTTGCTTTTGATAAATATTCTACTCTGCCTCTATTTGACATTTCAATCGTTTCAGCAAAGTTTCAGACAATGGAATTAATATAGAAATTGTGGTTTAGTAGGAAATATATGACTTTCAGTGTGAAAGTAGATTGCCCAGTTCTTAACCCCAAACATAGCTGATCTGTTTCCTTTATAAATAAAGGACAATACTAACTGTACTGTATGAAACTGATACCTCCAATAATTTGCCACAAACTAGTTTCATGGAAAATATGACTATTTTAAATGATCTCAGTGGATTATTACAAAGAATGTCAACTATAACTTTAGGTTAAGATTTGTAACAGACTAATGAGAGTAACATTTTATTCAAAGTTATCCATTCTACAACATGTAGTTTAAATGTCTGTCCCAAACCCAAGAGTCAAACATGTTTTTTTCTATTGTCTGTAGCTTTCCAGTCATTATAGATTTGGAATACAAAATGTCAAACCTGTTCAACTGATTTTATTTTTAGCTTAAAATACAAAGAGTTCAAGCTGAAGATTGTCTTTTCGAAGTCTTAAAATATGCCAAGTTTAATTATTTTTATTTCCCATTCAAAGCTTTATTTGAAATAAAATTTGCATTTGAAAATAATATAAAGCTGCTGTTGGATCAAAATGCAATCAAGGGCAAATTTTGTGGATACTGTAGTTGCAATTTAATTCATTACAGATTTATCGAGCTCGTTTAAGTGGGTAATAGTTTTTTGTAGCTATGATTACTGTTAAGTTCTGCCTTACTTCTTGTTTACCAATCATTAAAAAGTATTTTCAATGAGTGGGCTATTCTTTTGGCCAAAACTAATTTTGATTTTTGCTGGCAAATGCTGACGACTTAAAAACTGTTCTTTCCTTAGTACAAACGTATCCGAGGCAGTTTGGGGGAAAAAAAATCCCATACAGTCCTCAATGATATCCAAATGATAGTTCTGTATTAGAAAATAAATAGTTTGAGTGATTGGCACCTCAAATCTGATTATAACAGCACATACTGTTAATAGAATGGCCTGAGAGAAAACTAACAAATGGTGGCCAAAGGCTGCTTCCACGCCACATTAAAGTTGCTGGTAATTCCTTAAAACAATAATGGTCCAATGTTCTTTGGGTGAAAAAAATTACATGGTCAGATCCCTTTGTAGTGCAGGTAGCTTGATATCATTTGAGGTTTATTATTGTCCATCATTAAAGGGCTATAGAGGAGCACATCAGCTGAGGTTTATGTTCATAATTATTATTCAGCTACCACTTCTGGCAAGTGCCTTCAATGGAAGAGAGGTGAGGTAAACAAAGGGCTGAATTGTGTCTTTTCCCCATCTTACAAGTAGCTGTGTGACATTTTCAGTGATGTTTGCACTTGAATAGTGACCCTCTGAGCCACCAACTTTGAACACCAGGCCAATATTTAGCTTTTAACCAATTGTCAGCTCATGGAAGCTTGCTTGTAAAACATAACATCTAGTCCTGTACTAAAAACATACTTTTAAAGCTTTTTTGTGACCTGAGATGGAGGGCACAATGTAAATTCAAGTTTACATCGCAAGAACACACTTCGCCCATACATCCTCCCTCAACAACATTCAGGGCCCCAAACAGTCCTTTCAAGTGAAGCAACACTTCACTTGTATATCCATAGGAGTCATCTACTGCATCCGGTGCACCTGTTGTGACCTTCTCTTCATCAGAGAGTCTGATGCACACTGGGTGATCGCTGAGCACCTTTGATCTGTCTGCATCAATGACTGGGATCTCCCATGTCCAACCATTTCAATTCCATGTCTCACTCCCATGCTGATACGTCTGTTCATGGCCTCATGTACTGTCCCACTAAGATCACCCGTAAATTGGAGGAGCAAAACTTAATTTTCCGCTGTCCAACTAGTGGCATTAACATCAATATCTCAAATTTCTGCTAGCCTACTCTTTGTTCTTCCCTTCCCATTATGTTTGTCTTTTTTTCCTCCAGCTCTCCACACCCTTCTCCTTTCACATAGCCTCCCCCCCCCTCCCCCCGCTTGCTGGTGTGCTCTCCTTCCTTATCCACCTATTACCTTCTGCTTGTGGGACTGCTCCTGCCCCTTCTCCCTGCTAACCTCCCTCCTGATTATGTTTGGGTGCCTTTTTGTCATGTTGAAGGGCTCAAGCCTAAAACGTTGATGTACCTTTGCTATATAAAGTACACTATTTGACATACCAAGTTTCTCCAGCATTGTGTTTTTACTTCTGCAGACTTTCATGTTTTACTTCTGTAAATTCAAGTTTGCTTTCGTCACACAGCAGGATATAATGCCTTCAGTTTAAGAGGAAAAATAAACTAATGGTAATAATGTAACCAAATCTTTGTTCTGAGGTTGAAAAGCTTTCAAAATGTTTTGGAAAAACATCAATATTTGCCCTTGAAGAACATTTGTCTGTCTTTTATTGTTGAAATTAATTATACCATTGCATATGTTGTATTACCTGGTGCTTATAATGCAGATCAGGGTTCTAATGTCAGTTTAAATTTAGATTATCTTCCCTCTTTTAAATCGTTCCTGAATCTAATTAACTTTTTTCTCCAGTTTATACTTGTTTTAATGACTGAATTATTGCCAGAATGTATTATATATAGGAAATCTATCATGGCTTATGTGTTTAAAATATCAAATCATATTATTCACCAGAAAAAAATAACTTTGGATACTAAAGAATCTTGAACTTGGAGTACATGATTTGAATGTGAAATTATGAATAAATTTCAACTTCTGTGTTTTATTTTCTGAATCTCCCCGTGTATATTTTGGAAATTGCATATCTTTTTTTAAACCATCTCTTGGAAGCATCTCTATTCAAGTCAGAGAATGATTCATCATTTGGATGAATCCAAATTTTGGATCATCAACTTCACCATGCAAATAGGGCCAATTAACCTACCAGTGTCTGGACTGTGGGAGGAAACCAACAGGGCCTGAAGGAGAATGTGCAAGTGTCCAGATTCATGAAAAAAATACTGGAGGAGCTCTGAGTCAAGCAGCATCAGTGAAGGAAAGAGAGCTCGCGACCCATCTCTTAATCAAGAGTTCTAGCCAAAACACTGACCATTCTTTTTTTCCCACTGAAGCTGCTCAACCCAGAGTTCCTCCAGCAATTTTTTTTTTGCTCCTCTCTCATTTATCTGAATGATTGATGTCTGAATAATATAATAAATTGTATCTGTTGCCACCCTTATGAGAAGTAGCTATGGTCATCTATAATACAATTATCTGCATCAAAGTTTCTGGATTGATCTGAATCTTTGTACAAATTCTTAATTTTCCAAATTTGCTTTGGCTAAAAACTATTAATACTGCAGTATAAATGCATCAAATCTCAAGAGATACTTTTCATCTGTAAATGTTGACCTAGAATTGGATTTTTTTATTTCAAAGCTGTGAGATCAATTCATTTTGAAGCTGCATGTTAGCTGATTTATCTGATAAGACAAATACTCATGCATGTGCTTTAACTGGATTGTTGCAAACTATAATTTCTTAGACTAACAGTGCATAAATAATCAGTATCTCAATCTGCCTATACATTTCTGGGGCGTAAGAAGCAAAAGTACCTTGTTAAAACTAACTATTAATTGCTGCTGTGCTACACTGGTGTGTTTATGCTTTGGCATATTAATCTAAAATCCAAAGAGGACAACCATACTGCATCACAGGAGTAAACTTTGGTACTTCAACACAAGATCTTGCTTACGGTGCCCTGTACAGTGAACTACGTGTAAAAAGGTGCTGTGATTTCTACATGGTCAAACCAAAATGTATACAAATAACCTTGAATAAAATCTGGAATGTGAACTTTAATTACATGTGAATTGTTTGATTACAAATTTAAAACTGTGGAGCACAGGGGCAAATAAAGGAAAAACGTCTGTCCCAAATATTACGGAGGGCACCGTAAGCAAGATATGCTGTGAAAGTACCAAAGTCCACAAAGTTTATACCTGTAATGCAGTATGGTTGCCCTCTTTGGAGTCTAGATAAATATGTCAAAGCACAAACACACCAGTGTAGCACAGCAGCAATTAATAGTTTGAACAAGGTATTTTTGCTTCTTACAACTTAGAAATGTGTATGTAGATTGAGAAGCTGATTATTTATGCACTGCTAGTCTGTAAGAAATTATAAAGTTTGCACATGCATGAGTATTGGTCTTATCAGATAGATCAGCTAACATGGAGCTTCAAAATGGATTGATCTCACAGCTTTGAAATAAAAAATTCCAAATTCTTGGTCTACATTTACAGATGAAAAGTTTCTCTTGAGATTTGATGCATTATGCTCCATTATTAATAGTTTTTAGCCAAAGCAAATTTGGTAAATTAAGAATCTGTACCCAAAAAACAATTCAGATAAGTGCCTTATAGATGACCACAAATAATTTGCATAAGGAGTGCAACAAAGATGTAATTTATTATATTCACTGACATCAATCATTCAGAGGAATGAGAGACGAGCAAAAAATCATGGCTGGAGGAACTCCATGGGTAGAGCAGCTTCAGTAGGGTCAAAGTTTTGGCGGGGCAGCGCGGATCCTCGAGGATTGCTGCTGCTTTCCGCAGCGCTGCCTGTCGATTTCCTCACTCGTCCTGTCCTGAGCTGTGTCCACTACCTTTTGCAGGGCTTCTACCACCACCCGTCTGTCGAAATTTGCCAGGGCTTCTGCTGCCATACTCAGCAAACTCCTGAGGAAATGGAGGTTTCTTCACGATGCCCGTTAGTGACCGATCCTCGGAGAGACCGTGACTCCCAATAAGATGAACGGTGCAAGTTGACATTCACTGGGTTCTATGTCTTGTATTGTGAAAACATGATATTGCTGTGCGACATTTAAAAACAGATTGAATAAATAGTTTTGCATGAATAAAGAAGGATCCAATCGCCAGGGGAATTCGGTGACTCGCTGCCCCGAGGATGGCGAACTTGTTGTCGGTTTCGCGGCTGCAATCCCCGCGTCGTCCAGCGGAGGCCGCTGCGAGCCCTGCCTTCCGTTCACGAGCCGGGTGAAAGTGTGCACGATCGCGCCCTTGTTCTCTGGCGGGCTCCGTGACGTCAGTTCCGACAACGGGAGGCCGGGCGCAGCGGGAGGCGACGGGGACCTTTGAAGCGGCAAGCAGTGCGCTGCTGTCCGCCAATCACGAGGACGAGAAGAAGCATGACTTCAAACTCTAACATGTCGACCATGCAACGGGTGGTGGAGCAGCTGAAGTTTGAGGCGGGAGTCCAGAGGATTAAGGCGAGTTGAAGGGGGGCGGCCTCCTCGCCCCTTCCCCGGGGGTGGGGGGGGGGGGTCCTCGGGCTTGCGCGCTCCGGGTTCCACAGCGTGAGGGGCGTGAATGGGCCGGAGTGCTGCTCCTATCAAATGGATGATGTCCGGAGTCGGTGGGCCGGGCTGCAGTGCGGGGCGGATCCTCAGCCTCTGTGGACAGGTGTGCCGGGGCGCTCGTGCATGGCGGCCTTTCCGGAAGTCCGGCCCGGCCCCAGGCCTGTTTCCGTCCCGCCGCTGTGGCAGTTGGTGTGAGCAGAGCGCTGTTCCCGACCTCCGGGCCATTGGTTTCCGCAGCGTTTGACGGGCGGCTGCAGCCGGCGACGATCGGAGTTGTAAACGCCCCAGCTGCATCTGGAAACATTCATTTTCACAAGGAGGCGGGAGAATTGCTGTCACTCGAGTGAGGGCCCAGACCAGGGGCGGTTCCGGCGGCCATTCGCCGGCTGGGGATCCTTCGGAATAGAGAGAGTAGCAGCATGCTTTCTCTCCATTTCCTCGGCTGTTTAAGCTTCATTAGTGCTCGTTCTAGTCTCGTCTGGCCTGTTGGGCTCGCCCCTCTGTCTTGCTGTGAGGAACACGACACCGCAGATGCCGACTGGGCTTCCAGCTGCCTTCTGAACTCATTTGGGCTCCGCAGCACAGTGACAGATACACACACCTCGTGGAGCTGCTGCCATGACATTGGGGGGTTCGGGCTTTTCTGCCTGACCCCCGTGACTGTGGGGGGTCCTCCCTTTTTTTTAATTTTTTTTATTTTTCACACCATAAACCACATTGACCAAGATACATACATTTTCCTTTTCAAATATATACAGTGTCCAGGCCAAACATTTTGGCAGTTTCCGCAAAGCAGGACGTCAAGCGCTGAAGAGCTGGCTCTGAATGGGCAACTAAAGCGGCATCGTCTGCAAAGAGTAGTTCACGGACAAGTTTCTCTTGTGTCTTGGTGTGAGCTTGCAGGCGCCTCAGATTGAAGAGACTGCCATCCGTGCGGTACCGGATGTAAACAGCGTCTTCATTGTTGGGGTCTTTCATGGCTTGGTTCAGCATCATGCTGAAGAAGATTGAAAAGAGGGTTGGTGCGAGAACACAGCCTTGCTTCACGCCATTGTTAATGGAGAAGGGTTCAGAGAGCTCATTGCTGTATCTGACCCGACCTTGTTGGTTTTCGTGCAGTTGGATAATCATGTTGAGGAACTTTGGGGGACATCCGATGCGCTCTAGTATTTGCCAAAGCCCTTTCCTGCTCACGGTGTCGAAGGCTTTGGTGAGGTCAACAAAGGTGATGTAGAGTCCTTTGTTTTGTTCTCTGCACTTTTCTTGGAGCTGTCTGAGGGCAAAGACCATGTCAGTGGTTCCTCTGTTTGCGCGAAAGCCGCACTGTGATTCTGGGAGAATATTCTCGGCGACACTAGGTATTATTCTATTTAGTAGAATCCTAGCGAAGATTTTGCCTGCAATGGAGAGCAACGTGATTCCCCTGTAGTTTGAGCAGTCTGATTTCTGTTTGGCCTGGAAGTCAGCCTGAAGAAAACTGAGGTCCTCCATCAGCCAGCTCCCCACCATGACTACCAGCCCCCCCACATCTCCATCGGGCACACAAAACTCAAAACGGTCAACCAGTTTACCTATCTCGGCTGCACCATTTCATCAGATGCAAGGATCGACAACGAGATAGACAACAGACTCGCCAAGGCAAATATCGCCTTTGGAAGACTACACAAAAGAGTCTGGAAAAACAACCAACTGAAAAACCTCACAAAGATAAGCGTATACAGAGCCGTTGTCATACCCACACTCCTGTTCGGCTCCGAATCATGGGTCATCTACCGGCACCACCTACGGCTCCTAGAACGTTTCCACCAGCGTTGTCTCCGCTCCATCCTCAACATCCATTGGAGCGCTTACACCCCTAACGTCGAAGTACTCGAGATGGCAGAGGTCGACAGCATCGAGTCCACGCTGCTGAAGATCCAGCTGCGCTGGATGGGTCACGTCTCCAGAATGGAGGACCATCGCCTTCCCAAGATCCTGTTATATGGCGAGCTCTCCACTGGCCACCGTGACAGAGGTGCACCAAAGAAAAGGTACAAGGACTGCCTAAAGAAATCTCTTGGTGCCTGCCACATTGACCACCGCCAGTGGGCTGATAACGCCTCAAACCGTGCATCTTGGCGCCTCACAGTTTGGCGGGCAGCAACCTCCTTTGAAGAAGACCGCAGAGCCCACCTCACTGATAAAAGGCAAAGGAGGAAAAACCCAACACCCAACCCCAACCAACCAATTTTCCCTTGCAACCGCTGCAATCGTGTCTGCCTGTCCCGCATCGGACTTGTCAGCCACAAACGAGCCTGCAGCTGACGTGGACTTTTTACCCCCTCCATAAATCTTCGTCCGCGAAGCCAAGCCAAAGATATACAGTGTCATTTTCTTCCCCTCCGTCCTCCCATTCCCACCCTCCCTACCTCATCCCAGATGTGCGCGTTGATGGCCCACTGTCGATTCTCCCTGGTGGACAGGGGGAGTGGGCACGCAGGGAGGAGTTGCTGTGAATAAGGAGAGAATTTAAAAACCATGAGATTCATGGAGGTTTTGTGTAGATGGGCAAAAAATGTCAGCATTCCAAAGGGGCCCTGTTTTTTTTTAATCTAGTGATTCATGATCAGCACAAACGATGGGCCGAAGGGCCTGTTTTCATGCTGGATCTTACCTATGAGATGTTCCCTTGACTCGCCTAAACTGAAACCAGCTTTTGAAGTCACCGTCACTTTTCAGAATTTTCAAGTTGGAGTGTGCAATTGAAATCACTTTACAGGAAGTAATTGACAAGTTGGTCCAAAATCATCATTTAACCAAAAGATTTTTTGAGCCACACGTGACGTCAGTTTGGCTCCGAAAGTTTCTCGAAGCTGAATGACTTATTTTGTTCAGGTTGTTTTTTGTTTATTTCATGCTTTAAAAGCCTTTCCTTGTTCCTTGTTGTTATTTAAACATCGATACAAGTGATTTCCTGATGCTACTGGGCTGTTTTTAAAAAATGGCCAGTTATCTGAAAAAATTCTTTATCCAAAATAGGCCCGGTCCTGACCATTCCTGATAATTGGAGTTGTACTGTACATGCTTTCTTTGACTCCTGCTATTCTCAGCTACCCTCTGCTCTCATTTGTCTGCTTCCCTTCTCCCAGCTACTTAGTTCATGTGTACAACTAACAGGTACTTTTTGCATTGTGGTCTCTACACCACTTGTGGAGGAAGTAGCTTTATGTAAAATTCAAGGAAAATACTGCAGTTGCTAGAATTCTGAGATGAAAGCTGAAATTTCAGGAAATGGTCAGAAGATCTATGGAGCAAGAAATAATTAAAATTTCAAGTTTTAATGAAGGACATTTACCTGAGACGTTTACTGTTTCTCTTTCTAAAGACTCCACGTGATTTGCTGATTAATTGCAGAAATTATTGAAGTTTATTTCATTTTTTTTTTGGATTGTTAGTAACTTAAAGAGCAAGGGTTTTAATGTCACCTTCATGAAAATAAAGACTCCTGTAATAAAATCACACAGAATAGAAATACAGGACACAAAATGTTCATGTTGAGAACCTGTACTTTTATATTAAGTTGTCATTTGGGGAATCAGAAGTGGACCATTCAAACCCTCAAGCTGTAAGCAAAAAGATCTTGAGTAATTTGTATTTTTATCTCCTTCATTCTGCCTTGTTCCTGTGACCTTTTCATCTGGTGCATAATTTTAGGATTATTTTTGTTATGTTCATTTAATATAACACGTAAAGGGACTCCAAATTCGCATCCTTAATAGTTTGTGTAAACATTACAATGTTGAGTCAAAATTAAAGAGGATGCATTCAGTCAGATCAGAGCTTTGTTAATCAAGCTCAGCCTCTCAATTCTTGCAAGAAGAATTTTCATCTCCCCACTTGTCTGTCCTAGAGAGGTTTGGGACCTGCCTGCCAATTTAAAAAGAGTACTTTGATCTCTCTAATATTAGATGTTAATTTACTCATATGTGATCCAGTGGGAATATTGATGACATTTTTAACTAATTAAAAGATCAACCATTTTGTTGGAACCCTCGGTGGACCAACAAGCTGGGAACGTTCTAATTATTTCTAAAGTTACAAGTAATAATAATCCCTTTTGAAAGCTTATCTTGCTAATTGGTGCACTCCCAAAATAGGTGCTGACCTGAAAACTACACTTTTGTGGAGAATGAAGCAGAATCCTTCATTGTTACAGTGCTTCATCATCACTGGATAACAAGTGCCAGGTTTGGGTCCATGCCAGCAATCATGGGAAATAGAAACACCTTTAGCAAAATGCAAATAACTGCTTTTTTTTTCCTAGACATTTTGATATATACATCAGGAAGAATTCAAATTAATGCAGAACAAAAGGCAGCTATAGGTTCATCGTCTTGATGCTGGCTTTTTTGCAAGAGCTGTCCATTTGGTCCATTCCCTGCTCTTTCTCCCTCGATTCTTTCTTCTGGTCCCATTTTGAGTTTTACTCAAATCCATTCTTATTGTCCCCTTCAGTAAACTCTTTCCAGGTTAATTTGTGAAAAATAATCAGAATCGGGTTTATTGTCATGAACATATGAGGTGACGTTTATTGTTTTGTGGCAGCAGCACTGTGCAGAACAAGTAGTTCTAAACTGGAATGTTTTGTGATTCCCATTGGAGCTGGACACAGAGTTGCCACTGAAAGAGGCATTTTTTTTGACAATGATTGCCATTATTCCCACTGACTTACCCTCCTGGAAGAAATACTTTAATTACCTGAGCATTTTTTTTAGCATTCGTACTAGATTTTCCCTTAACTTTTTCTGCGTTGATTGGAAATTCTTCAAATTTTAAACATGACTGAAGTCCACCATCTTGGGTCTTATTACTCAAGACCTTGATATTTCTTCCAAGATGTGGCTCTTGTGAAGAGGTTTGTAAATCAACAGACACAGGCTGGCAAAAGTGCTTAATAAGGTTGAAGGCCTTCTGAACTTGATTTTTGACTTGTGGATGTGCAACACCAAAATCCCTTGGTTAAACACCAGGCAACAGAGAGCCATAAATTTTAACTGCATGGTTACCTGAAAAGAGAAACTTTCACAGTGCCTTTTGTAACTTCTGTTCTTCTCTAAGCGTTTCCCAGGCAATTAAGTATTGTTGAAGTACGTCGTTGTAGTGTAGGGAGCATTGCACATCTACTACAGGCTTTATACGTCATGTATGTTGGTTGTATTGAGTGAAAAGATCACCATCCTACTCTTTATAAGATTCTTCTTTGGCTTGGTTTCGCGGACGAAGATTATATATGGAATTATTTAAATCTATTCCTGCACAGAATGTGTCACTGACAACCCAGCCTTGTGTCTATTCCTAACTAAAAACACAGTAAATGCTGGAGGAACTCCGTTGGTCTTGCGGTGTCCATAGGAGGTAAAAATATATTACCAATGTTTCAGGCCTGAGCCCTTCTTCAAGGTAGAAGCAAAAAGCAGGCAGTTACTTCAATGAAGACAAAGAGAGAAAGATGGAAGAATGGCAGGGGGAGGTGTCCAGACCAACAAACAAAAGGTGTGAATTTGATACAAGAGGAAAGGTGAGAATTGATTTTGGAGACAGAGGGAAAAGGAAAGTGAGAGAGAACGGAAATCAGCGAAGTTGACGTTAATGCCATCCAGTTGGAGAGTGCCCAGACAGAGGATGATGTTTTTTTTTCTCTAACTTGCTGGTAGTCTTAGTCTGGCAGTGCATGAGACCACTGACAGACATGTCAGTAAGGGAATGGGACAGGAATTGAAATGGGTGGTCACTGAGAGATCCACACTATTGCAGCAGTCAGAGCTGACGTGCTCAACGAAGTGATCTCCCAGTCTATGCAGCCTCTCTGATGTAGAAGAGACCACAATCAAAGCACCGGATGTAGTAGATAACCCCTGTAGATTCACAAGTGAATGGTAGTACGGGAGGAGGTGTGGGCACAGGTGGAGCATCTCCTGCGGTCACAGGGGTAGATACCATAGGGCGATTTGTGGGGAGGGAGGAATGGACAAGGGAATCACGGAGGGAGCAGTCCTTGCAGTCTGCGGAGAGGGAAGGATAATGAATGTGGTGGCGGAATCGTGGAGAAGGTGGTGAAAATGGTGGAGTGGGATATGTTGAACATGGAGGCTGATGGGGTGGTAGACAATGGGAATCCTGTCCTTGTTGCACGTTGGGATGGAGGGAGCCACGGCAGACGTGTGGGTGAAGGCTGAGTTGATGGTGGTAGTGGGAAAGCCACGTGGTTGAAGTAGGAGGACATTTGTGATGATCTGGCATGGAATACCTCGTCCTAGGAACAGATGTGACCGAGACAGGAATTCTTAACTGTCCATGAGATAAAAGTTGATCTGAAGTTAACCAGAGTAAGAAAAGGTGGCAGATTTCCTATTCTATGGGAACCATTGGGTTTCTACAGCAAACCAGTAGTTTAATGGACTTGTCTCTGATACTACCTCTTGATTATATTTGTTCTAGTTGAGTAAATTTAATTTCACTGTTGATGTAATTGCACACTATATTTATTCCCTGTGCCACAGAAATGACAATAGCATTAATGAACAGCATTTTGGAGTTATTTAATGGGATTTCACATCAAGCTTCAGTAAAATCTTTCAACAAATGGTGAGAAGCTTGTTTGATGAGGGGGAGATTCTAAGGAGCATCTTACAGGAAGAAATGGTGATCACTGGGTATTCTGGGAGCTGGAAAGCTATACTTAACGGAATTATTTTTGTTGACATGATATACAGTGAATCCCCATTATCCAGCACACAATCAACTAGAATTCAAACAACTGACAAAAACAAAATCAAAGAAAAAAAAAAGAATATTTTTGAAAAAGTAAATAAGAATGAATAAAGTTTTAAATAAAAGTTTAAAAATTTTAAAAATAAATGTTCTCTGAGGCAACACACAACCCCTTGGGAGAAAACATTCTGCTAGTGGAGCTCTCTGGTCGTGCCCCGTCTGCAGCAATTTGAATAAAATTTCAATAAAGCTCTGTTTGAATAAAATGGCATCATCCAGGATGAAGGGCCGGCCGAATCTGCGACTCCCAAAGTGTCTCTATCCCTGCCCAGTAGGAGTCTTTATCTTTATAAATTTATTATTAAGTATCTTAGGGTTTATCTGTAAACTTGGAGGTGAGGTGGGTTAATTATGATAGCAGTGTGGGTTAGCATAGTGGCTGTTACAGCGTCAGTGATCAGGGTTTAAATTTAAAGTAAGGTGTGCAGAGGGCTGATTGGGACACTAGTGTGGAAGTGAGTTGGGTTGTGCTGAAGTCCTGACTGGGACACTTGCATGGAGGTGATTCGGGTTGTCAGTGTGAAGGAGTGCAGAGGGCTTGACTGAGACAGTGGCGTGGAGGTGGGTGGGGTTGCACTGACTGGGACACCAGGATGAAGAGCACCAGTTAATGCTATTTGCCACTGTCCCAAAGTGTCTCCCTATCTCTGCCTAGTAGGAGTCTATATCTTTATTTCTAACAAGTATATTAGTAAGAGTTTATCTGTAAACTTGTGGGAGGTCAGGAAAATTTGCATTTTCAGCACACGCGATACCCGTAGGAGCAGATAATGGGGGTTTTACTGTACTTATCTAGTGCCAGGATTTGAGTTTGAGATTGGGCAAATCTAATCTGAGGATTAAATAACATATTCTAAACCATCTTTGCTGTGTAGTCCTTGTTGCACCGTAGAAAATGTAGCAGTTAATTTATGCATAATCAGATCCCACAATCTGCACTGGCCTAGTGGCCATTCATCTGTGTTCGACTGTTGGTAGAGATATAAATATAGTTAAGGTTACTGAGCATATTTGCTTTCAGTTAGTATTGTGGGATCTTTTGCATCCAAGTAGTGTAGCAGATTTGGAACTCTGCTGGAGTATTTGCCTTTTTTTTAGCATGACAGTTTCAGAGATAGGGCTTGAATCCAGTAGCCTGTGAACAGTGAGAGACTCTGGGGGAACAAGATTTCAGAATTGCTACCATTAAGGGCTAGACTAGGTCTTCGCGACCATTTTCTGAAGAAGTGAGTATTACAAGACACTTGTGACATTGAGCCTCTGGGTAAATGGGTCTGTAATTTCCAGTGAAATATATCAGCCCTGGTTTCCAGGAAATACTGTTCTGGAAAGCAAAGTTGATCAAAAACTGACAATATAAATTTCCCCCAAAAAGAACAATTGAAAAGGAAGCAGAACTGTTCAGATGATTTTTTCAAAACTCTACAATGGGCCAATTGTGAGAGTTTTTTTCATAAAATTAGTGATTCAAACACTGGTGGAGATCATTAGCTCATCACATAAACTTTGAAGGATATTCTGACTAAGTATTCTCAGTCATGTTTTAAAAAAAAATTGGACAACTAATGCATTCCTTTTGCATGCTTGGTATATTATTTTACCAAGAAAATATATTTTTAAACTGAAATGCAGAAATTTAGTGTTCCTGTTGGGGAAAGGTTTAAAATGAAAACCCTGGCAGATGAGTCAATATTGTAGTGGACAGCACCACATATTTATAAACTGCCTTAAATGTAGTAAAATGAATTAAGTCAGGGATGCTTAAGGGAGAAAGGGGAAAATTAATTACACACATACCAAGACGTTTCTCTGAATGGAAACATTAACTTTGTTTCCCTCTCCACATATACTGCCCAACTTACTGAAAATTTCCAGAATTTTCTGTTTTTATTTCAGAGATGTGCAGTAATTTCCCTCCCCTGCCCCCCAAGATTTCTTGATTGATGTTATTTGTACGTTATGAGCATTTTTTTTTTCATGAGAAAATGTTTGTTTTAAAATCTAGGTTTCACAGGCTGCCTCTGAGCTCCAGGAGTATTGCATCAAAAATGCCTGCAAAGATGCACTGCTGGTGGGATTACCTGCAGGGAGCAACCCCTTTAGAGAGCCTAGGTCCTGCTCCCTTCTCTAACAACAGCCATTCCAGGTAACCTTTTTTTTGTTAGCAGTTTGTGTAAAGATACTTCCCTTTGGTTTCTATTGAGACAATGATTTAGACTTATTTACATCTTTAGAAACTATTGAAGCTTCCTTAATATTTCCAAATGCTGGTATAGTGTTAACATGCACACGGCATTCCAAAAATGTACAAGATCCGCAAAAGTGGCGTCCCTTTCAGGAAGAATCTTAAGCTCTGCAACTTTGGTTCTCCTTAAATCTTTCAGTTTTGAAGGTAATTTATTGACAATAATCGACAAATTAACAAGCAAATTCAGCTCTTGCATTCAAACATCCTCTCAGAAAGAGTGCATGTGCTTGGAAAGCCCTTGCGTCCTCTGATTTTATTGCTGACCAAGAAAGAATTTTGTCTTTGTGGGCCTTTGCGATTTTAGGTTTATTGCCATAATGATGATAGAATAATTCTTTTGCCCTTTTAAAACCTTGGTCTGGATCCATATATTGGCAACTTTTGATTAGTTCCTTTGCCTGTCCTCCAGTATACTGTTCTAGGTAATACGGATGATCTTTTGCGTTTTTAGTATTACTTTCATTGTGATGTTCAAAGGATTTCATGAACGTCAGATGGATCTCCATTTCAAAACTGGAATTTCCTTCTTGGGTAAAACATATGAACTTTGTTGCTGCGCTAACATAGCAGAAATTTCCTTTTTTGTATTGCTATGAGTGTTAACATATTGTCTTGTGCACCATGGCTTGTGACTGGTTCTCTTGTGGTGAATGGAGCATATGGAACTTGAGCTGGTGCCATAGGTGTTGGACCTTGAGTTGTAAGATGGCATTGATGGGGTTCCTTGGTATGTAAGTGATGGCACTGGTGGAAATTCTTGTCACTGGTTCTTCAGCAACATGAAGAGACATCAACTGTTGAGTATGATCAACTCGCATGGTTGAACCTGGTTGAAATGCTCTCCTTTCAGGAAGATTCATATATTGTGTGCTCAGAGAGATTGAATGTCGCTCGCTCTTGGAGTGTCACTCATGGCTTCTTGCTCGAGTGTACTCGTTTCTTGTGGTTGCAGTACCCATTGACCTGCTGGAATGTTAGATGCTAGCCCTTTGAGTATTTCACTTTGAGTGATAGATCTTACAGAAGCCTGAACTAAATGCTTTTACACTGGCCATCTTTATAGCATATTGTTCCTCTACATCAGTGGTTCTGAACCTTTTTGTTCCACTCACATACTGCTTTAAGTAATCGGTGCTCTGTGATTAATAAGGGATTGCTTAGGATGATATGTGGGTGGGAAGGGAAGGTTGAGAATCACTGCTCTAGACCCAATTGTAACTGAAATATTTTGCTTGAGAAAAATTGTCATTGGCCCATTTCCTTTGGAGTTATGAAACCGTGCACAGAACGAGTCAATCAGTTACGATTAAAACAGTGTTTTTCAAACTTTTTCTTTCCACCCACATACCAACTTAAGCAATCCCTTACTAATCACAGAGCATTTTTGGAAAAGGGAATACTTAAAATGGGATGTGAGTGGAAAGAAAAAGGTTGAGAACCACTGGTGTAGATCGAGTTTTTTCTTTTGTCTGTTCAATAATCTTTTTGTTCTTCTTGCTGGAATTGTTGTTTGTTGATTTCAGCTTCTTGCCTTAGTTGCTGATTCTTTTTGTTAACCTTTTATTTAATTGTTTGTATCATTACAGAAAAAAAACATTGAATAAAACATTAATAAGATATCCATAACCAATGATACAAAAAATACTTCAATATTTTTTCTCCCCAACCCCCCTCCCACCCAAAAATAGGAAAAAGAAAGAAGCACCATTTGATATACAATAATACCAGCATATACAATCATTAATTATTATTAAAATTACTGATTAAAAGGAGTAGATAAGAGAAGAGGTGGAAGGAAAATTATTCATAAAATCCATATTTTGTTTTCAAATACTATAAGAATTTTCAACTCGATTCCTTAAATTATACATAACTTTTTCAAAAGGTATACAATTTTACATCTCATTATACCATCTACTTAACAGTTCCTTATCATCTTTCCATGATATTGCTCTACATTTCTTTGCAGTTGCTATTGCAATACATTAAAAAAAAATTCTTGATATTTGCCCAATTTCAATTTTATATCCTTTTATAGTTATCTCCAAGTAAAACTATTCTTGGATCCTTTGGTATCTTTATCTTCATAATTTGTCCTAATAATAAACTCAGTTCATTCCAAAACCTTTCCACTTTTTCACAAGACCAGACTGCAAAAAAAGTCCCTATTTCTTTCACACATTGAAAACACTTATTTGAATAATTAGATTCAAGTCCATTTAACTTATATGGAGATAATATAATTGATGAAGAAAATCATATTGAACAATTTGATATCTCACATTTACTGTATTCATAACACTTTCATGACATAATTTTGACCAAATCTCCTGAATTTGTGTATTTAAATCTTTCTCCCATCGCATTTTTGATTTATATAAATCTTTTTCTCTGTACTTTCTTGTAATTTTATATACATGTTAGTAATAAATTTCTTAACAACAGATGTATCTGTTATTATATCTTCAAATTAACTTTCTTTATGGAGTCTCAAATCTGCTACCAATTTCTTTTTGAATACATTTTTAATTGATCAAAAGTTAAGAAAAAAGATCCTAAAAAAAAACAATCGCTTATTCTCTGTAAACCTTTACTCTACCAATTGTCAAATAAAGAATTATTCAAAATAAAAGGAAGAAGTGGATTTTGTTTTAACAACATTTTTGGTAATTGGTAATTTTTAATTCCACTCACAATATGAATACTATTCCATATTTTTAATATATGCTTTAATACTGAGAAATCTTTAGTTCCTTTAAACAACTCACTATTCCATTTATACAAAATTTGCTCCGGAATAGTTTCACCAATTTTATTCATTTCTATTTCAACCCAAACTCTGGTTTTTGACCCCGTTGATAACAGGAGGACAAAAACCTCAATTGAGCTGCTTTAAAATAATTTACTTAAAATTTGGTAGTCTTAGTCCACCCTGATCAAATTTATAACCATATAATAATTACAGTACAGAAACAGGCCATCTCGACTCCTCTAGTCCGCACCGATTTAAGTGATCTCCTCTAGTCCCACCTACCTGCTCCCTGTCCATAACCCTCCAATCCCCTCGCATCCACCCTTCTCTTAAATGACAAAATTGACCCTGCTGCAACCACCTCTTCCGGAAGGTCATTCCACTCAGCCACCACTCTCTTAGTGAAGAAGTTCCCTCTCATGTTAATTCTAAACTTTTGCCCCCTGTTAGGTCTACTTTGTTCATGAATGAGTGAGACAAACACCAGGCTGAGTCGAAATCAGGGTTCTTTGTTCTTTATTACCGGATTGTAACACTTGCGACTAACAAAGTTAGCCGGAGAATGCATTCTGCCGTTATCAGCAAAGTGGTGATTTTTTATACCCTTGGATACGTGCTTAGAACATCATCATATCATTACTTGTCCAATGACTAAAACTGTTGCTATCCTTTCCCTGCTAGCTTCCTGCCTCTCAATCCATCAATGTCTCTCTTATCTTGTAAGTACAAGGATGCATTCTGTTACTCCTTAGTACTGGGTGACTCCTTCTCCGGTCCCATCTCATGATGTTTTACCTAACAGGAGTACAAGGACACCTCCCCTTCTTGTTACTGCCCTGTACAGGGTAACTCCCTACACATTCCCATCTCATGATGTTTTACCTTACACCCCTTAATCCTTAACTTATGACCCCTCATTCCAATCTCACCTACCCTCAAGGGGAAGAGTCTATTCACATCTACTCTATCTATCCCCCTCATAATTTTAAATACCTCTTTCAAATCCCTCCTCAAAATTCTATGCTCCAATGAACAAAGACGCAGTCTACTCAATCTTTCTTTGTATTCTAGATACTGCAATCCAGGCAACATTTTAGTAAATCTTCTCTGCACCCTCTCTATCATATTGATATCCTTCCTATAATTTGGGGACCAGAAATGCATACAGAATTTCAAATTTGGCCTCATCAATGCCTTGAATAGTCTCAACATCACCTCCCTGCTCTTATATTCTATGCTTTGATTTATGATGGCCAGCATACCAAAAGCCTTCTTTACCACCCTATGTACATGAGAATCCACTTTCAAAGAATGATAAACCGTTATTCCAAGATCTCTCAGTTCCTCTGCATTCCTCAATGCCTTCTCCTTCATTGCATATGTCCTGTTTTGATTATTCTTCCCAAAATGAATTACATTAATTTTCCTAAACCAATTCTTGACATCTTACCTTTCCAAGGAAATTCACGTATTATTTTATTAAAAACCGAAAAGCAGCAGATTATATAGTTAAATTTTTAAGTTTGATAAATATAGCACAAAATAGGAAAACTCCCGCATTAGATGCAGAAAAAGCATTTGATTGATTGGAATGGTATTTTTTTATTTGAGATACTTAATGCTTTTGGGATTCCAAATACTTTTGTAAATTGGATAAAGACATTGTATGATCAACCAAAAGCAAAAGTGATTACAGATAAACAAACAAATCTCACAACCCTTTTTGCTTGAAAGGTCTTCTAGATAAGTTTGTCCATTATCACCCTTTTTATTGGCATTAGCAATTGAACCATTGGCAGAAGTAATTAGAACTGGCAATGAAATTAAAGGATTTGAAGTAGGTAATAAGGAACATAAAATTAGTTTATTCGCTGATGATGTTATAGTATATTTAACGAGACCAGAAATATATTTAAATAAGTTGAATGAGAGATTAAAAGAATATGAGTTAGTATCGGGATATAAAGTCAATGCTGATAAAAGTGAAGTAATGCCCATGGTGTATATGGATTACTCTCAATGTAAAAGTTTGACAAAATTTAAATGGCAAAATGAAGCAATTAAATGTTTAGGAATTAATAGAAATATAAGTAATTTGTTTAAGTAAAATTATTTCTCATTGTTTAAAAAAAATTTGGAAGAGGATTTGTAAAGGTGGAAAGATTTACCAATAACATTAATAGGTCGAGTGAATTGTATTAAAATGAATATTTTCCAAGAATGTATTATTTGATTCAATCATTGCCCATTTGTGTACCAGAATTCTTTGTTTCAAAATTTGAATAAAATATTGCTGATTCTAGATGTCAGCTTCTTGCATTAGTTGCCGATTCTTCATTTCAGCTTCTTTATGTTCCAGAGCATGTCTTTTCTCCAACCATGCACGTTGTGTCTCGATAGTAGCCAAGTCTGCTTGTGCCTTAGCATGTATAACTGATATGCTTGAAGCACGCGAAGCTGTACTTGATCTAGATGCCTTTGAAGACTTTGAAGATTTTCATACGCTCATAACCTTGGAAATACTATCATCAGGGTTCACATCTGAATATTCAGATACCACTGAAGCATTTTGCTTGGTATAACACCAGTGGAATTTTGCAATGCACATTCATCTGTTTCAGTTTCACTAACCTTTAAACCAGCTAATGAGATCTGCAGTGCCATATTGTGGTCCTTTGTTTGCTTGGTATTGAAGTCGCTTCTTTTATGGTGGCTGGCTCCAACCTCCTGCCAAGCGTTCTCGGACCACCTTGCTGGCTCAACTCACAATCAAACTGTTCTTTGAGTGGAGCTGCTTGCTTGAGGTCTTTAGCCTGAAGAGACTACTTCTTCTCCGTCTTGGATTCTTCACACTGTAGCCTATCTTCTACTTACTTCTGGTTCGTGGGAAGTGTAAACAAATTTGTATCTTGTGGTCCCTTTAAGAGGATTTCTCTGGCTGAATCTGTCTCTTTTCTGCACACAAACTGATTTACTTAGCTCATGTTTTCAAAGCAATCCTGAGCTTCCTGCCAATTCTGACTGCTAGCAATGGCTTATCTCATTCCTAAGGTTTCAGGTGTCTTTCAGTCGGAGATTCTTTGTTTCAATTTTCAAACTGCGCAATCAGATGTACATAGTTGGCAGACATTTTCTAACAGAAAACTGCTTCTCAATTTTAAATCTGGTTGTAAATTCTCTTAGACAAATTTCTACGATTCTTCCAAACAAAATTCACAATTCTACTTTGAATAATAATATAGATGCACTTTCCAATCTCTCGTATATCCCAATTTCAAAACATGTCATCTTCACAGAAACGTAAGCAACGATATTCTGAATGTCTATTTTATTTCCAATGAATCAAACTTCATAATTGCAGCTGTAAGTAGTTTTAATTCTTTGATGTATACGGATAAACCTTTTGCATAACTTCGCATCAAGATTTTTGTAACAATGAGTAACAAAGTATTCAGCTATATTTAAAGTCTTAATGATATAAAATGATTTCAAGAGATGATTAAGACGATAAGAAATTATTAAGACGAATTCAAGGAAAAGTATTTTGAGCTCATGTATCTTCCATGGTTCTTCAAAGAATGAGATACAAACTTCCTGTCTGCTTGGATATTACAACACATAACATCATAATAACTATGGTAACTAAGAAGTAAAAACACATGGTTTTAACCTTTACAGTGAAGGTTTGAAGTGTTGTTGGGAAACAGTATATGAAAGGGTACATTGTATTATGAAGTTTCCCTATGTCTTAGATAATGTTGTTATTGCTTCATGATCTATGTATTGAGATGAGTTGGCTCACACTTTGCAATTCCATTCTGGGCTGGGATAAATTAAATGTGTCCCGGGTGTCCACCTCTGTCTTTGATCTATTTCTCTGTATGCATTATCTTTAAGTGTTAGTTTTCTTGGTACAGGTGGGAAGAACTGATAATGATAACAGATTTATTGTCATATACAGTAAAACCCTGGTATCCGACACCTAAGAGGATTGGCAGATGCTGGATAAGTGTATTTTCTGGTTGCTTGATACTTAGTCTTACAATGCCTAACTAATGCATTAAGAATAAACAGTCTAAAATACAAAAATCCTATACTGATTTACACTGAACAAACTTCACTTGCATGAATATATAAACCTTAAAGCATTTTAATTTATTTTCAGACACAATCTTTGAAAACATCTAACTTTTGCATCATCTTCCCCCCCCCCCCCACCCCCACAAAAGTTAACAAATAAAGCCCCTGACCGGGGAAACTCTTACTAAACAAGGATAAGGAGTCACACCTCAATGGTGGTGGCACCAAGCTCTTCATCCTGCTTCACACAATTATTCAAACAGCTACTACGAGCAAAGCACAACCAAGGCATTCATCTGGCTGAATATTTGCTCCCATCTTCACAAAAGTTTATCTGTTACTTCAGAGAGCATTTACTTTTATAATTTTAAACTTGCATTCTTTTTACCTATTATTCTTATTTATTTTAATTTTTAAAATGTATTTTCTTTAATTTTTTTTGGCTGGTTACTTAAATACTGGACAACAGGGGTTTTACTGTAGATTGTCCAGTGTCTACATGCACTGAAATTCTTGCTTGCTGCAGACGATCAGGTTTTGTACTTAAAATAAAAGCTACAATGGTATAAATAAAGTTAATTTAAAGAGACAATAAATACAAAAGATAGGTAATACAGTTATCATAGAACAAGAAAAAAAGTGACTTTGCAATAGTTCAGACTGTCCTTTGGTGGTATTGGAGAAGTCCATGATTAGTTTAACAAGTGGAGGTTCACAAGCCTGAGAGCTATTGGAAAGAAACTGTCCTTGAGCAAAGAGGTGCTGGACGTCAGGCTTTGTTACCATCTGCCCAAAGAGGAGAGCCTTGCAAACGTCTTCTTGGAAAAGCAAACTACAACTTTTGCTTTGTAGAAACGTGATAAGTTGGATTGTGCTATAGCTGTCTCACTGCATGTCCTTAATGTCTCCAGAAATGCAGGCCAAACAAGCTAACCTTAGGCATCCCATGAGCAGAAACATCTCGAACGAGGTATCTCATTCTTTGAAGAACCATGGAAGATACATGAGCTCAAAATACTTTTCCTTGAATTCGTCTTAATAATTTCTTATCGTCTTAATCATCTCTTTATGATGTGGGCTGCCTTCTTGAGGCAGCACCTCTTGTAGATGTCTTCAATGGATGGGAGATCAGAGCCTGTGATGGACTTGTCTCTTTGTGTTCCTGAGCATTCAAATTATTAAAGCGAAGTCTTGATGTAACCAGTCAACTATACACAGTGGATAGTTTCGATAGAGTATTTGATGAATTGCCAAATCTTATCAGACTTCTTAGAAACTTGAGGGAATTCAACTCAAAAAAGATTAGTTGCTTTTACTTCATTGATGGCCAGATGAGCAATTTTGATACAATGGAAAGACAGCAGAGCACCAACTCGTATGGTTATGTCTTGTTTGGTGAAAATTAGATAATTATGTTACAGAGATCAAAGTTGAATTTGACAAGATATGGGGCCCATTCATGAACTATTATCATAAATTGATTACTTAGACAGGGATGCTCTGGGGGTTTTCTATCCGATGTCCAAGAGCCGATACTTAATTCTTTACAATTTATTTGCTGGTGACCATGTTTAGTGGGAGGGGTTAGATTAGTATAGTATTTTATTCTTCTCTTTTCTTTTGTTCTTATTTTTGTTTCTTTCTACAACTAGAAGAGATTGGTCTATTTAGATAATCATAATGTGAATCTCAATATTCCAAGATGAGGTGAAATTCTAATAAGGATTTTTCACTGTTTTTGAGAATTATATAAGACAAGGTATTATTTATTATATGACTCGTATTCAATATTGCATTATATAAGCTATATAATCAATTAATATCTAAACAATATGCATGTAATATTTCTCTCAAATTAATTAAAATATTTTAAAAAGAAAATTGAGGGATTGATCTGCGTTTTTGACAGATGACTTGATGTGCTGGCTCCAAGAGAGGTATGAACTCACAGGAACTTAAAGATATTAACCCCTTTCACCCCCGTCCCATCAGTACAGACTGGTGCATGGTACATCAGCCTTCCCTTCCAAAATCGACAATAAGCTGCTTGGTCTTGGACACAAAATATCGGAGTAACCATCAAAATTGTTCTCAGAGTGCTTCAGTTTGCGTGGTCCAATGCTTTGGTTAGTATACTTTGGAAAAACTGCTTTACTGTTAGTTAAACTGAAGATCTTCAGTTACTGTTCTTTTGCATTCACTTCAAGGGCAAGGAATCTAGAATAGCAGGCTGATCCCTCGTTTGAGATGTTTCTGCTCATGGGATGCCTAAGGTTCGCTTGTTTGGCCTGCATTTCTGGAGACATTAAGGACATGCAGTGAGACAGCTATAGCACAATCCAACTTATCACGTTTCTACAAAGCAAAAGTTGTAGTTTGCTTTTCCAAGACGTGTAATTTAAAACTCCTATATCTGAAGTATCAAACAGGAACATTGTGTTTTCTTTTATGCTTGCAAGTCCCATTCTGCTTAAATGTGCATCTTTGACAATAATCTATTAGTTAGTTATTTATCTTCCTGACCCATGTCAGTGGTTTTTATGATGTTTTTTTTTCTTGCAGGATACTGGCTGAATTTGGGGAAAGCTTGACAACGTTTTAATGCTGCCTTGTTATGAAGAACATTTTTCCTACACTTTTTTTTTGCGAAAGCAATTTTTGTATTTATTAGTGTCTTTATGATAGATTCCTCCTAGGCTGGCTGTATGCTTCCTTTGGAGAAATAATTTTTACTAAACATTATAAACTGGGTTATGACCAGAGGAAATAAGGACATAAAAATGCTTCATTTGTAATTTGTAATCTTCCTATATTTTCAGAGCAAAATGTTGTTTACTTGCAAGTTTTGGGGAATTTGTTATAATCTAAAAGAAAAAGAAAATGCTGCATTTAACATTTTCATACTTATTCCTAACACATGAGCTAAAACCATGTCTCCAGTGCATGTTACTTGGGGAAGAATTTGTCAGATGAAGTTCCTGTCAGTACATGTTTGATTGAGTTTCCACAATTAGTTATTAGTGATGAAGTTACCTGCAAGATCTAATATTAATGCTACAACATTTTTGTATATATTTGCATTAATAATGTGTGTTTCAGTCAGCCTTTAGAAAGTTTTAAAAATAAAAGCCATCCTTGAATGGTTACATTGTCCAGTCTGACAGTGAAGCACTGTTGATTTTGCTTTGTTCATCTTCCCTTCTCATTTTTACAACAAACAAAAACTGTAAAAGATCATGGGCTTGACTGTACAGTATTTATTTTACTTTTTACCAAAAGTAAAAAAGGCATTTTTAAAATAAAAACAAAATGTTTGCATGTTGCATATCACCCTAAAGAATTGTAAGCAAATGCTGAGTTGGCTGACAAAGTAACTGCCTCTAATTACAATTCTTTGTTTAGTAATTATATGATTAAATGTTATGTAACATATTTGAATGATTTAATTAAATGTATAAAAGGAGCATCTTAAGAATGCCAATTTTGTTGTAGTGTACAAATATTAAATGGCATATCAGTATAGTCTAGTAATAAATGCTTTTTGAATGCTACCTAAAGTCCAACTTGTGCCTTACTTTATGTGGATGAAGTACTGAGCAGTAACATAGTTACTGGATTGGTAGCCACAGATGCATTCAAATCTGACACAGCTAATGGAGAATGAAAAATCGAAAGAATTAAACAAAATAATACAAGGTTAAGTGATGGTGATGTGAAGCCACAACATTGTCAGGTTCCATCTTGTCATCTGGTGCTCTTTAGGAAAAGGAAATCTTCTATTCTTGCCTCTCTGGCTTTTGTGATTCCTGTCCATTGTTAACATGGAGCTGCCTCTGAGATGGTTCCATGAGTGGGTCTGTTGAAGAACCATCAAAGATGTACCATAACAGCTGGGCACTGATACCTGAATCTCATTCTTCCCATCCACACACTTAAATTTCCTTCCCTAAGATCTAATCTATACTTCTCCAAGTAGCCAATCTATGATCTCCTATTTTATGGTTTCTCAATTTTGATAAAACATCATTTTAATTAGAAAATGTTAGTATTTTGCTTTGTGTATCTACAATTTTCCTTAAAGCATTTTTTTAATGTTGGACTTTCAGGACAGCTTGAAGTGCATTGCAGCCAGTGGTTTACTTTTAACATGATGCAATCTGCTTAATGTAACAGAGAGATATTTTGTAGTGTCTGGCATCAAACCATTAACGTAGTCATTGTAAGGCCCCTTGGTGCTTGCTCACATGTATTTAAAGAACTGCCCCATCAATGGATGCTTTTTGGTTGTTTCTGGGGCAGGTATAGCCTTTCTGTAGCCAATACCATTGTTTTGTTTCCTAGTCTACCTTTGTCTTTAGGTGTAATGCAAACCAAATTGTTGCATTTGTTGGATGAGTAACTTGGCCAAATGCTTCACCAATGCTATTGCATGGCTGAACAAAATACAAAATGCTGGATAAGTAAATGTGGGAGGAAAAAAGGGAACTGTTTTGCAGAGCAAAGTTCCAAAAATAGAGAAATTATAATTACTATATAATGTCTTTTGAGATCTTGAAGGATAGTTATTTTTCAGGAGAACATTTGAGAGAGTAGCAGGGCTTTATTTGTGGCATTTCAGTGATGGAACTTTAACCTGGGCTTTGCCTGTGGAGTAGGATTAGTAGAATATTTAAATTTAAGAGAGAATAGCATATTGAATTTTGCATACAGTCAATATGAACGATATTTAAACGGCTAAAAGTTTAACTTGTATAGGAGGAGGGTGTATATCATTCTGCCACATAAACACTGGAGTTTCCTATTCATGGCAAATGCAATGGGGCTTCTTTCTACATGCATTTTTTTATTGAGCAAACAGCTGAAGCACTTTGGTTGAAAACCCAGAGGAAATTAGCTTGTTTTTAAAGCCTTGAAGTTCAGCTAATCTACACAAATAACTACAAAAAACAATTGGAAAGGAAGTAGCCTTGATTTTACCACAACTATTCTTGGGGTGGGGGGTGGGTGGGGGGGAAGGAAGGGAGGAGGAAAAATACAAAAATGTTGAAGGAACTCAGCAGGTCACACTTTGGTTATTTATCTGTACCTCCTATGGACAATGTTTTGGGCCTGAGCCCCTCCCTTCCACTGGAACAGAGTATATATATATGTTTTTGGGAGATAAATTGGGAAAGGTTTGTTAGTGCACTTTAAAACAGATTTTATTTGAAATATTGGAGTTCTGCTAATGCTAGACATATTGGCTCCACAGCCTTTGCAAGAGCTTTGGAGAGTGCCCAAGTGACTTCACTAATGGATTGTTGTTTACAAAAAGGCAACAGATGAAAGACCTGGTCGGAGCCGCCTTCTGTCTGGAGGGGAACTTGTTGTTCTAAGAGGGTCATGTGGTTTTGCAGGCAGAGAGAGTCAAATAGGCTTTCAGAGAAAGAGAGAGAGAGAGAGAGAGACAGAGATCAGTTCTACAGCATTACAGTCAGAAACAGCAGCTGGGACTGAAACAGGACAAGCTGGCAAACTTGTGGAAAAAACCCATTTTGAAGACAGGTTATGAGTGCTTCGTTCAGCCTGGTCAAAGCCCTTGTGGTTCATACAAGAGGTGAGGACTGGCTGCCTAAAGTTTCACTTGAAATAAGAGAAACAAAAAGGAACTCCATGGTGACTTGTAAGCAAGAGGTTATCATCTGGAAAACCCTGATGGGGCAAGTTTCGTCAGCAAGACACTGAAGTAGCTGATTAAAAAGGAATCAGTTGTGGAGGTCCTGGAACAACAAATCTCTGAAAATTGACAGGAACCTTCTTGAGGAGTAACCATTTACTTTTCAAGCACCAAAGTCTGGTGAACTTTATAAATGTTAATTTCAGTGCACAGTATAAGAATTGCCTGCAACCAGTGAACCTGGAGGAATGAGAAGTGAGATTGGACTGTGAACCAAAGAACTTTTCTGAACTTCCACACATTACATAGACGTGTGCTAAGAATTAGAAGGGGGTTAAGTTAGGTTAGTTAAGTCATCTTTTTTTTTTCTTTTGGCTTGGCTTCGCGGACGAAGATTTATGGAGGGGGTAAAAAGTCCACGTCAGCTGCAGGCTCGTTTGTGGCTGACAAGTCCGATGCGGGACAGGCAGACACGATTGCAGCGGTTGCAAGGGAAAATTGGTTGGTTGGGGTTGGGTGTTGGGTTTTTCCTCCTTTGCCTTTTGTCAGTGAGGTGGGCTCTGCGGTCTTCTTCAAAGGAGGTTGCTGCCTGCCAAACTGAGGCGCCAAGATGCACGGTTTGAGGCGTTATCAGCCCACTGGCGGTGGTCAATGTGGCAGGCACCAAGAGATTTCTTTAGGCAGTCCTTGTACCTTTTCTTTGGTGCACCTCTGTCACGGTGGCCAGTGGAGAGCTCGCCATATAACACGATCTTAGGAAGGCGATGGTCCTCCATTCTGGAGACGTGACCCATCCAGCGCAGCTGGATCTTCAGCAGCGTGGACTCGATGCTGTCGACCTCTGCCATCTCGAGTACTTCGACGTTAGGGGTGTAAGCGCTCCAATGGATGTTGAGGATGGAGCGGAGACAACGCTGGTGGAAGCGTTCTAGGAGCCGTAGGTGGTGCCGGTAGAGGACCCATGATTCGGAGCCGAACAGGAGTGTGGGTATGACAACGGCTCTGTATACGCTTATCTTTGTGAGGTTTTTCAGTTGGTTGTTTTTCCAGACTCTTTTGTGTAGTCTTCCAAAGGCGCTATTTGCCTTGGCGAGTCTGTTGTCTATCTCATTGTCGATCCTTGCATCTGATGAAATGGTGCAGCCGAGATAGGTAAACTGGTTGACCGTTTTGAGTTTTGTGTGCCCGATGGAGATGTGGGGGGGCTGGTAGTCATGGTGGGGAGCTGGCTGATGGAGGACCTCAGTTTTCTTCAGGCTGACTTCCAGGCCAAACATTTTGGCAGTTTCCGCAAAGCAGGACGTCAAGCGCTGAAGAGCTGGCTCTGAATGGGCAACTAAAGCGGCATCATCTGCAAAGAGTAGTTCACGGACAAGTTTCTCTTGTGTCTTGGTGTGAGCTTGCAGGCGCCTCAGATTGAAGAGACTGCCATCCGTGCGGTACCGAATGTAAACAGCGTCTTCATTGTTGAGGTCTTTCATGGCTTGGTTCAGCATCATGCTGAAGAAGATTGAAAAGAGGGTTCTCGCACCAACCCTCTTTTCAGTTAAGTCATAGTGATAAGTTAAAGTGTGATTCAGTTTTCATGTTTAAAGATAATTAAAAGCAAATTTTGTTTAAGTAACAATTTGTCTTGGTGAATATCTATTGCTGCTGCAGGTTTTTGGGTCCTCTGGGCTTGTAACACCACAGTTGCCAACCTTTTTAAAACCAATGAACTTCACTATCAAACCAGCAGACAAGGGTGGCACTGTTGAGGTCTGGCACACTGACCTCCATCTGCCCAAGGCCAGACAACAGCTCTCAGACACCCTACTTGACCCCATTGTACCATAATGTATAGGTGGATCAATCAATCATGTTTATTTGTCACATGTAACCATATAGGATACAATGACAGTGATATATGTTTAATTGGAAGGAATGGCTGACTGAGTCTACTTCAAATAAAACTTATGACAAGTCCAAGGGTCAAGTTTAATCCTTTTTTGGTAAATCAGCCACTGGAAAACATTAGTGAACGGTTTGTTTGTTCTCAGAGATTGCATAAAGTATATACATCTAAATTGGAAAACATTAGTGAACAGTTTGTTTGTTCTCAGAGTTTGCATAAAGTATATACATTTAAATTGGTCTGCCCACAGAAATCAATAACTGTTGACGGAGTGAAGATCTGCATGCATCTAATCGGAGACCCTGCTTACCCCCTTCAGGAAGTGGCTGTCGAATGGGTTCACTAACCACTACGCACCCGAGAGTAGGAGAGATAGATACAAGAGATCATGGGTTGAGAGTTGACGGGCAAACATTTAGGAGTAACATGAGGGGGATCTTCTTTACTCAGAGAGTGTTCACTGTGTGGCATTGGCTTCCGGGAAAGGTGGTGGAGGCAGGGTCAATTTTGTCATTTAAGAAAGAGTTAGATAAGTATATGGATGGGAGGGGGATGGGGGGGTGGGCTATGGTAAGTGGGATTAGAGGAGAGTACTTGGATCAGTGCGGACTACAAGGGCCAAATTGGCCTGTTTCTGTGCTGGAATTGTTATATTGAAGTGGTTGTGTAAAAGGGGATAATTCACAAAAAAAAACTAACAAAATGGAGTTAAATGCAGTGAGGAGGTTTTAATTTTACACCCCCAAAACCACATTTGCTTCCTTCTATGAGTCATGCTGCATAACTTCATTTTCTTAACAATAAACAAAAAGAGCTAATCATTATATCGTGTAGATCTTGGCTATGGCAAATTTGCATCTGATCCAAGTTCCAAGAAGGTATTTGCATTTAGCACAGTTAATATTTTCATAATCATTTCATGAATAGTTTGTAATCATTTATCAAATGTGAGAGCTAATGTGTTTGTGGTTTGCCGTAGAAACATGTTTCTGCTTCTACGGTGTCATCTGTTGACCTCACTGTCACATTTGTGGCCCGAAATGTGAAGTTAATGAAACATTAAACACTAGTTTTATCAGGTAAACTTCTAAGTGTCTTTATTCTCCCGTTTCCTTTGTTCTCTTGCTTGTGCTCTTATCTCTCTCTCTCCTACCACGTGACTTCCGGTACATCTCATACATATTCATTATCATGACATCCCTCCTTTAATCAGAAATAAACTTTACCTTCACTTACCAATATCCCTCGGAAACATACAAACATCGTAACTAATGGTAATTCTATAACTCAACTACATAAAATTTACTTCCTACAGCATTCATACATGCACTTTATGATATAAGATTAAAATACTGTCCCAAAGTACTTATTAAAACTATGGCACAAAGTCTTCGTATCGTTTGGGCACTTTCCGGTTTCGTTTCGGCCTGCCTGCGATATTGTCGTCGCTTCTCGGTTGTTCACTCTCAGCGTCGGAAATACTGCTCGCCACGGCTTCGGGTGTTTCTGGCGCTCTAGTCACTTCATCAGGAGTGCTGGTAACTGCCTCTGGAACATCATCATGTCTCTCAGTTTCAGCATCTCGTATTGGCCTTTCAACCTCTTCGCTCGAAGTATCTCTGGACTGGTACCTTTTTACACTTGATACATTTCTCTTATACAGTACTCCAGTCGGAGACTTGACTGTCACCATACTGCCACTTCTTGATGGTAATAAGGTGTGTCTAGCTTACCACCAGTTTCATGCCTCACTAGAACATTATCTCCTGGCATGATATCTGAGTACTTGGCTCCACGTTTCGAATCTGTGTACAGCTTCGCTGCACCTTTCTTTTCAGCATTGTGGTCCCTCATCTCCTGGCCGTCTCGGATTTCCTTTATTTCTGGCATTTTTGTGCAGATTTTTCTCCCAAAAAATGCTTCTGCAGGATTTTTTCCAGTGGTTGCATGAGGCGTTGCTCGATAGACAGCCACATAAGATAGCAATGCTTCTCGCCAATTTTGTCCTTCTGCGTGTGCAATCCTCAATCGTTTTTCAATGGATTGATTTTGTCTCTCTACTTCTCAGTTGGCTTGCGGCCATTTCGGAGTTACTTTATGATGGTGGATACCTGTGGTCCTCATGTATTCCGCAAATGTCTCTGAAATGAATTGTGGACCATTGTCAGAGTATAATGTAACAGGTAATCCATATCTTGCGAATATCTCTGCTAACGCTTGTATTGTTTTTTCAGTGGTTGTGGACTTCAACACCACGTACTCATAGTATCTGCTGTAGTAATCTATCACTACCATAATTGATTCACCCGTTGGTAAAGGTCCAAGAAAATCAACAGCTACGTCGATCCATGGTCCTGTCGGGAGTTGCGTACTCCGGATCGGTTCTGGCGGATTACTCCTACTTGTGATTTGACATCCGTGACAAGTTTTAACAAATTTCTCTGCGTCTTTATCACAACTTGGCCACCAAACCTTGGTCCTGAGGTTTTGCTTGGTACCAACAATACCTCGGTGTCCTTCATGCGCTAAGGATACGATCTTCGGTCTCAATCTTTGCGGTATCACCAATCTGCAACCTCTTAATACACACTGTTCGATGCAACAAAGTTCATCTCTAATGGGAATGTAAGCCTTGTGAGTACACTTGTCCCATTGTCCACTCTGTATGCATTCTCTTACTGCCATGAGTTCTGGATCACGTTCGGATTCTCTCTCGACTTCCTTCGTAGTAACAGCTTTCGGTGTCGCCTGAATAGCTACGAAGCGTACAAAGCTCTCTGTTTCTGTTCCCAATTCTGACTTGGAATGTGGACCACCATCCTTCACCAATCTGGACAGCGGATCAGCAATGTTTGCTTTCCCTGCTATGTGGATTACTTTATATTTGTAGGGTTGTAGTCTGAGTACCCATCTCTATTCTGGCACATGGTTTGGATCTCGGTGCATAGATCACCTCTAATGGCTTATGATCTGTGATGAGTTCAAATTCAATGCCGTATAAATATGCATGGAACCTCTCACAGGCCCATACAAGTCCGAGTGCTTCTTTCCACATCTGATAACGATCTGCTGGCATAGGCAATGATTCTTGGTCCTCCATCATGCATCTGGACCAACACGGCTCCTAAACCAACCTGGCTGGCATCTGCTATGACTTTGGTTGATGCCGCCGGATCGTAATATCCAAGAGTTTTTGCATCTGTCAGGCTTTGCTTCAGCGCTGTGAACGCTTTCTTCTGCTCAAATCCAAAATGAAATGGTACACCTTTCCTGGTTAGTTTCCTTAGTGGTTCTGCCACTGTAACGAAATTAGGAATGAACTTTGCACAAAAATTAACCAATCCTAGGAAACTCCTCACCTCTGTTGCGTTCTGAGGTGCACGTGCCTCTGCAATAGCTTTCACCCATGAAGTCCATTTCTGACACACCAAACTGGCACTTGTTTCCATTCACGGTAAGGCCTGCCTCCTGTAGTCTAAATAGTACACGCCTCAACCGTTTGTCATGCTCTTCCTTCGTTGGTGGATGGACTATGATGTCATCAGAAATGTTGGCAACTCCAGGAATGCCTTGAATCACTCGATGGATTTCATACTGGTAGATCTCCGAAGCTGCATTAATTCCAAATGATAGTCTCTTGTAACGATACAATCCACAGTGAGTCACAAATGTAGTTACATCTCGGGAACCTGGATCTAGCTCTAATTGATGATAGCCCCATTTCAGATCAATTTTTGGGAATATCTTGCTGGTAGTTAGTTCTTGAAGTATTTCCTCCACTGTTAGTATAGGGTGTCGTTCTCTAATTATAGCTTCATTGGCCATTCTCATGTCAACACATAGCCTTTGGTTTGGGCACAATCACTACGGGACTGTGATTGTGTCGAATGTTCCACCGGTTCTATAATGTCTTGTTCGATCAATTCTTTAATTTTGGCTTCGACTTTCCCACGAAGTCCAAACGGAGTTCGGCGCATTGGTTGTGCCTTGGGTTTGACCGTTTCATCTACCGATAGCTTCAATTGTCGACCTTTCAGCTTTCCTACTCCTTGGAAGACTGTGGGGAATTCTTGCTTCATATCCTCATATGACTGAATTGAATTGACACAAGCTCCAATATGAAGTATTGCCAGGTCTTGCGCTGTGCTTCTACTCAGCAATGGTTCTCCCCTCTCTTCTATGACCATAAACTCTGCTTCGGTGTACTTATCTCCAGCTTCAACAGTTGCAGTAAAACATCCAATGGTCTGCAATGGCTTGGTTGCTGTGTATGGATACAGTTTCTTGGAACACTTCTTTGAGGTACAGATGATCTTTTTCCTTTTCAACTTCTCCCATAAATGTCGATCAATCACATTACTGTCACTGCCTGAGTCTACAATGACCTGAACTGTCACTCCACCAATGATCACTGGGACTTTCTCATGACATACTTCATTCAACGTAAATTGGTAACAACTCTGTCCCTCCTGGGTATCATCATCGTCACCGTCTATCTGGTGAATGGTATCTTTCTTTCCAGGATACTTTCCTTTCCCCCAGGCTTTGCCTTTGGAAGTTGTACTCTTCCTCTTCTGGTCTGCATTGGACTTGCTTTTGCACTTCTTTGCAAAATGGTCCTTACCTCCACACTTTCTGCAAACTTTGCCTTTGGCCGGGCAATATGGGTCTTTTCCAAAGTGACCTCGGTTTCCACATCTATAACACTCCATGTCCTGTGTCGACGTATATCTTGGCTGGTTATGGCAATGTGAGAGCCTCTTAATTTGCTGGCTTGAGTTGTCTTTCAGGGTCATGGAATGAAATTGCCCTTCAACAGCCTCTAATGCAGCAGCAATGGTTAAAGCATCAGTGAGTTCCAACTCACTCCCTCTTTCCAGTAGACGTCTTCTGAGTTTATCTGATCTGCAGTGCTGTATGACTTGATCCAATAATTGGTTGTCCAAATCAGCTGGCATGTAATTGCATCCAACAGCTAGCTGGCGTAGTCTCGTCACGTACTGAGCAATTGTCTGGCCATCTTCTTGTCTCGTTCTCCAAAACAAATGGCGTTGAAATGTAGCATTCGGTGTCACTACATAGTGTGCATTTAATGCATCTACTGCTTTCCGGTACTCATCCTTTCTTCCAGTATTCAAAAGTGTCTTAAATGTTTCCCGAACTGAGGGACCAGCAGTGAAAAGAAGTAACGCCCTTCTCTGCGCTTTTTGTTCAACTGTACCGGTATCTAGAAATAGGCCACGACTGTCGGCGTAGGATTCAAATTCTTCCAGCCATGCCTTCCACTTCACACTTACAGTACTTGCATCACCAGTCGGGTCAAAATGAGCAATTCCACTATGTGTTAGAAAGTCACTGTCTGCATCAGCCATGAGGAAATATTCCAGCCCCAAAAGTACTGAGACAAAGAGAAAATTCTTATCACCTTGAATTTGTCTGTAAACCTCTGTAATCTTGTTTAGTCTTTAATTTTCTTCAAGCTTCTTTCATCCTCGTCGCCAATGTCACATTTGTGGCCCGAAATGTGAAGTTAATGAAACATTAAACACTAGTTTTATCAGGTAAACTACTGAGTGTCTTTATTCTCCCGTTTCCTTTGTTCTCTTGCTTGTGCTCTTATCTCTCTCTCTCCTACCACGTGACTTCCGGTACATCTCATACATATTCATTATCATGACACTCACCTGTAAATTACAGTAATTTTAGTAGCTTAATATGAGCAAAAAAATATATTTTGCATGTCCAATATTTGCATTAAAAGTGACAAAATGTATTAACTATTTTGATATGCAGATATTGTTCCTTCAACTATTTTCCATGTAAAAAATTTCAAACAGCAATTAAATTAATTGCTAATTAGTGATGTTTAGAGAAGGAATGCTGACTTGGGTTGCAGAACTCTGTTAATTATCAAATGGTGTCACAGATACTGAATTGTCAGAATAGCAGCCTTGCCTTCAATAATTTTATCAATTATATAACTTGTCGCAATGCTGCAAAAATCTATTCTCTTATAAGTTGTAATTTTAACAAAGATAAGATGGAGATAGAGCTTTAGCATTTTCACCAAGACTGAATGTCCTCACTTCTAGAAAATGTAGATCTGTGCTGATATTGGGCTGGAATCCATATACGTTTGATCCAAAGTAATACCAAATAAGTGTAAACTGAATTGACAGTGAAGTAGACATTCAGGTGGCAGAAAGAGGAACTTGAATCATTCTCGTCTGGTTTCAAGTTTGGATAATAGACACAAGGTAAGAGTGTGCTTATAAGTTAAAATGCATCAATATCTCACCTGGAATCTTGTTGATATCAAATGATGCAAGCTTTTTTGGTTTTGCTAGTTTAAGTTCTGATGAAAGATCATTCACCTGAAATTTTTAATTGTACTGTCTTCGCAAATATTGCCTGATCTGCTGAGGTTTAACCTATTTCTTTTTGTCAATATTTTCTACTTGCTGTTTTATCAATTAAAACAAATCTATAATTCTGGTTACTAGCAAAAATTAAAGTCTTTCTAGGTGATAGCAAATGAGTGACTGATATTTGCAAGTTTCAAAGATGATAGCATTTCCTTGTCCAAAGTATTACTGTATTTTGATATTTTTCAAACTCTTTTAGTTCATGCTAACTAAATTGGAGATGTGGGTCTGTGCTGTTCAAGATCTGTAAGGAAGAGTTAACAATGAGAGGTACTTGACAACTGATATTGGTTTGCACTGGAGAAAACAATTTTTTAGAAATATGTTGTCACTCCCTCATTCTAACTTGGCAGAATAATTTATTTATGTAAAGAAATTTGAAATGAAAGAAGTGATTTGCATGGAAAATGATAACACTTGAAACCTCAAAGAAATGTGTCACACAATGGGATCGACTTTGTAATGTTTTTATACTTTTCTCCCAACGGTAACAAAGGAATAAGTAGCATCAATCATGCAAAATTATATTTTCATATGACATTTACTTACATTTAAATTAAAAAGCTTCAACAAGGTCAAATGTGATGAATGAAAAATGGTACATACGATCAAAGGGTTCAGTATACCTTTCAAAAGGTCAAATATTTTAACTGGTTAAGTCTCAACTTCACATTATATTATATCCATTGTTAAAATTAATTGAGTAAAAGCTGATGTTTTCTCAAAAGTTGTTCTAAAAGAATATGAGGCGAGTCTGCCCATCATTTCTTCCAGGAACCTTTTCATATGTGAGTCTTCTTTTCTTCATTTCTGGTAGAATTCTGTATTTAAGTGCTAATAATAGAAAAAAAAGCTCTGAGATTATTGCCAAAGCATATAATTGTACAAATGATAGAAGTAAAATTCTGTCTATGACTATTCCAACCTGAATGGTTATTGAACATTTCACTATTAAATAAAATGGCCTTAAATATTCAGTTGAGCATCTTGAACATTATACTATTTTAAACAAAATTGTTCACAACTGATATATAATTTCCTCAGTTGCCCTTTATTCATGTACATTGTGAGAAAGCAGAACAGAACAGCACAGGAACAGTTCTTTGGTTAATGATGTTGCACCAACCATGATGGCAATTTACACTAAAATCTGCCTACACATCATCAGTATCCTTCTATTCGCCACCTGTTGTGCCTGTCAAAATATCTTAAATATTGCTGGGATATCTTTTCACCACATCCCCTGGCAGTACATTTCAGAACCCTACCATTCTGTGTAAACAAAAAACTTGCCTTACAATTCTCCTTTAAACTTTTCTCACCTTAAATCTCTAGTATTTGCCATTTCAACCATAAGGAAGAACCTATACATCTCACAATTTTATAACTTCAACATCCTTCCTGTAATTCCTGACCAGAACTACATAAAATGATTGATATTAAAACATTCATAGCATTAAGACTTTATAAAGGGCACTAACCACTATCTATATTTAGGGAATAAAATCCACTTTTGCATTTGTAACCCAAATTGTTATGTAGCACATGGCTAGTAACATTGCATCTGGAAATATTCTGTTTTTAAATAGTTATGTCTTGGTCTCCATTTTATGTTCATTGAACGACATTAATACTTGTATTTAATTTCTCAAAAGCCTAGATTTTAAGTGGATATTTTTACTTCTAACTTAGACAAACTTTTTCACTTGGTTTGCTTTCTGGGCAAAAATTCTCAAGAGATAGTCAAACAAACCGGTAACAAACTGCACCTCCAAGGTGTTTCACAACGAGTGCAAGACCAAGTGGGACCAATGCCTGAAGAGGGCGCACAAAATCAGTGAACCGGTACGGACTCAAAAGGCCAACATGGCCTGTTTCCACTCCGTGAATGGTTATATAGATCACGTTTATTCCAATGCAGTTTGCAATCCCATCCATTAGTTCTGAACAGTTAGATGAATGAATATAAATAATCTTTTAAAGATTTAAGATCTTCTTTTGTATTTCCAATAAAACTGTCTTTATTGCTGTTTAATAAGAAAAGAAAATAATTCAATGAGTCCTCATCGTTCTTTTTATTTGCCAGGAAATTATGAAAAACATTCACCTTGCTTCAAGTTGATGAAATTCATTGGTTCACATTGGAAATTCTAACCTGCAAATAAAGCAATGTGAACACTGAAGATTTGAATACGAACACTATAGTGGATTTTAATCACAGACTCAAACACCGTCCACCAGAGCAGTGAACTATCAAATTTCTTCCTAAGATAATCTTAGAATGAAAATTATGAAATTTTAATGTATTTGCATAGTACTGGTATCACTATTCAAAGTGATTAATAGATTTAACATTAACATATATGTGTAGCACTTTATCAAAAATTAACAGACAGGCTATTTACAACTCCAAGTCTGAGTTTGGAACCTAATTATTGAGCAACAGTTACAGGCGATTGATTCTATGGGTATGAGACCATTTTGGCTTTCATCTGATTGCAAGTATGATTCCAGGGTGATGCGATATTGTCTCTGTGGTGTTGGATATTTGGATATCACTAAATAGTTGCAGAAACTATTGAGGCAGAAGAGTAAACAACCAAAAGTTAGGGTCCATCTATAACAATACATACAAAAAAAGAGATCCTGAAGGTATATTTCGAGGGGTTGGGATAGAGATTAAAAAGTAGGACCTTAAAGATGGTAATCTGATTATTCCCTGTGCCATAGCGAGTATTGATGTGAGAGACTAGCATAGCATGTGGTTAAGTTGAGGTACTGTGGAACTGTAGACCACAAAAGCAAAGAAGTCATGATGAACTTCTACTTAAAAAGAAATAGTTTAGCCACAACTGGAATAGTGTGTCCTGTTCTGGTGCCATATTAGAGATGATGCTGAGAAGAGATTCACTGAAATGATTCCAAGATTGAAGACCCTTCTGATGGGGAGAGCCTGGGGAAATTGCAGCTCTTTCCCCGAGAACGAGAGTTTATAAGGAGATGAAACCAAAGTATGCAAATCTTTAATAATATAGGCAGAATGGATAGTGAGAAGTTGTTCCCATTGGGGGAAGATTCAAGAAAGGGTAAATGGAATGAAGGTAGTTGGTTAATGATTAAAAGTGACACAAGGTAGACTTTTTTTGCACAATGAATGTTTATAATTTAGAATGACATGGATTAATATATAGAGTTAAGGAAAGAGTTGCATGAGTCTAGGCATGATGAGCTTGCTGTTTAATTTCTATACACATCAGTCTGGGTAATGGGTAGGCATGTTAATTGATCCAACTCTGCCTGGTTTTATTTCATTCTCCAATTTAGCTTTAAGTTCTTCCTTGAGAGCCTTTGAAACTTTGGTAAATGCACTATTGGTGCTGCTTCTCATCTAATAAAACAATCTATATCCTTCTGGCATTTGCATGGTGGAAGTGATTGCTTGCATTGAAATAATTTCTTATTACAGTAATGCTATGAATTAGTTTTATCAATCCTATCTGTGGAACTGTACTACTTCTAAGTAGTTATAATGTACAATGATGTAATGCAGTGCAGAGGGTTCACCGCTTTCAATCAACATCTTGCAGGTAATCTCCATGCAGTTCTTTTGTACATCAATAGCACTTTTACTCAAGGTTGATGGTTTGCTTCTTGAAGATAGTCATTGCTTTGCACTTTTATGGCAGAACATTTATAGATCTTACTGGATATAGACATAGATACTTTATTTTCTGAGCAGTTGCATCAGTGAACAATTCTGGCCTCATAATACAATCAATGAAGCAGCTGAAGATGGTTAGGATTCCAACAAAGGCCTGAGAAATTCTGCTGCAGTATCCTGGGCCCAAGATAATTGGTCTCCAATAATGACATTCAGTTTTCTCTGTGTGCTTTCCTCTTTATGCTTATTGATCAGTTTATTAAACCTTGATATCCACAAGTTCAAATGCTGTCTTGATGTAGCAGGATTAATTTCTTTTAAAATTGTTTTTATTAAGTTTTATTTGAAAAACAAAAAGCAGTAAATAAATTTCAACAAAACCCTTGCAGATTTACAAATAATAACATATGGTACAGCAGCAATACTACTTAATTCTAAATCCAATAAATGGTAATATTTACAATATTATAAGAAATAAGTAAGAAAAAATGAAAAGAAAAAAATTCAAGCCACAGCAATCAAGGTTAAAATTCATATAGTATGTTGCATTAAATCCAAACGAGCACGTCCAGTGACATTTATCATCGCATCTAATTAGTCAAATTATAGAAATGAGCTATAAATAGGCCAAGTCTTATTAAAAGAAATCTTAATTTTTGTAACATTATGGATAATTTTCTCCAGGTTTAAAAAGGACATATAATCTAATAGCCATTGATTATGTGAGGTGGGAACTCATCTTTCCATTTTAACAGAATTATTCTTCTTGCTAATAAAGTAGAGAACACTATAACCTGTCTTTGATTAGAAGATAAAATAATATTTATATCTTTAGTAAAACCAAATAATGTAATTACCAGACATGGATCTAAAATGATCCTAAATATGGTTGAAAAGGTTTTAAAAGTGTTGGTCCAATATTTTTGTAAATTAGGGCAAGTGAACGAATACCGGAATAAATTCGAGCAAATTTGACTTTGGAGAAATGTACACAATGTAGCACTTTGAATTGAATAAGACTGCCAAGCATGCAATGATGAATCGTAAATCAGGCCCAAAGTTGAAATTCATTCTTCTTCTGAGAAAGAGATATTTAGATCATTCTCCCATTCAGTTTTAATTCCACTTAAAGAAATTGCTTTCATATTCTATAGTTTATAATATAAAGCAGAAATCATGCCTTTATGAGTAAATTATAACTCAAAGTTCATTGATAAAATTTAGGTCAGGAAGAACTATTTTTCAGAATAGTTAAAGATTTAAACCATATGCTCCTTCCCCTGCCTGCCAACCACCACCACCCACCCCCCCTCACCCCCAGGCTGCTTTTTGCTCATACCTTGATGAAGGGCTCAGGCCCAAAATGTTGGGTATGTATCTATCTTTGCTACTTAAAAACACTGTGTGACTTGTTGAGTTTCTCCAGCATTTTTATGTAATCTTCACAATAGTTTGTATGGAGACAGTATATCCAATTTTGATATGGTAAAAGTCAAAGCAAATTTTGATTCTGCATAAAGTTTTTGCTACGAGTAAAATCATGGTAGTATAGAATACAACAGATCCTATTGGTACTTTTAATTGCAAGTTCAGAAAGTCAGACTTTATGCTTCAAAGAGAAATGAAAAAGAAACTTGTTATGAAATGAGCTGCCTTGAGATAAAGGCCAATATATTAGTTGCCTTCTATATTTGTTTTTCTATCATGTTTATTCACTTCAAATAATCTGTGTCTTTAATCTACACATATTTGTTCACAATGTTTTACATTAAAAAATACTCTGACTTATGGAAGTTTACTGTACAGTAAAATCCCCACTATCTGAAATTCAAGCATTTGGCAAAAAAAAATTGAGGAATTAAATAAACAAATAATTAGAATGAATGAGAAAAATTAAAATTTACATAAAAGTTTAAAATCGTAAAATTAAATTTTCTCCAAAGCAAGATTGGTGAAGATGGGAGCAAACATTCAGCTAGTGGAGCCCCACGGTCATGCCCTGCATGAATAGTTTTAATAAATTTTTGCTTGAATAAAATGGCAGAAACCAGGATGAAGAGCTCGAGCAACTCTCCCAAAGTGTCTCTCTATCCCTGCCCAGTAAGAGTCTTTATCTTTATTAGTATTATTATATTAATAAGGATTTATCTGTAAAGTTTGGGGAAGGAGAAGTTAATTATGATGACAGCATGGTTAGCACTGTGGTGCTCCAGTGCCAGTGACTGGGATTTGAATTTAATTTTAGTAATTTCTGGGAATTACTGGATTTAATTAATTAAGTACTACAATACTGATTTTTTTCAAATTACATTTTGCTCTGTCTTTTGCTTTTTAAACTGTTTATTCTTAATGCAGGTATATTAGTTAGGTATTGTAAAAGTGTCTCAATCATCCCTCAATATCTGGTAGTGGTAGGATAGACTGTGCTCCAATAATCCAGAGCTCTTGTGTTGGCTGCACCAAGCCTCCGTACGTACTCCTACAGCTTGGAATGTGCCAGTCGGCATTATTCCCTCACTAACATCTCAGTGTGATGAATACCAACAAGTTTTGGACAAACCAAGGAATGTCTTTCACTGAGTTAATGATGTAGCAGCATTGGATGTCTGTATCTGCAAGCATCCCTGGGATATGAATGCTGCAAGGACCCTTGCATCTCCCAAACACTAAACAAATGCACACTCTGCAAAGAAGTACTGACTGTCTCAGCTCAAAGGCAATGTGTGCTGGGGATGATATTTTCTTGGCACAGGAAGAATCTGACCAGGAGGGTTTCTCTCACTGCAAGCCAGGCAAGGGCCTAGTGTTTGTTCGTGAGTTTTGGCAATGAGGCATTCTGTTCTGGACATTCTGCTTAGGGAACCACCCCACTGTATCCATCGAGTCCTTGTCCCTCAGTGTCTGAGGATGTTCTAATGGACTTGTGGTCAAAGGTGTTTGGGAAAACTTTTCCCACAAGGGCAATGACCAAAAAGCTGGCACATTGAACGGCAATGGGGCCAGCTGGTTGGACTTTGCCACATTATCTATCCTTTGTGGGAAATTTTTTTTCCGGACAAACACCTTTGACACATCCTTCGCTACCCCTGGGACAGGTAGAAACGGAGTACGTAGTGGGACTTGGTGCCCTCGAACCCTGGCTGCAAGGACAGCCTGATGCAGCCACACATGAAGATTTTCATCGGGAGGAGGGCAACATTGGCTATACTTTTGTCTCTGTTCTCAAGTGACTTGTATTTGGCCATCTGTCAAACCCATTCCATTTTAGTTCAAGTTTAATCATCAAAAAATTGCACAAGTTCAACCCAATGAAACCGTATTCTCCAGTCCTAGGTGCAAAACATGCAATCACAAAATCAGACCTATTTCCACATGAATTGGATTCCTTGTATCATGAATAAATATAATGAAAATTGAGGGGCCTACCACTTATACTTTAAATTGATTCTGTGTTTCTTAATTCCACTCCAAACTAAAAAGCATGTGTTATCCTTTCAGCCTAATTATCTAATGATGATTTTACCATCATTATGTTCCCAAAAATAACATGTTGAGGTCAATATTAATGAGAAACTCAACTAGACCACCCACACAAATATTGCAGCTGCAAATGTGGATAAGAGGTCAGGTTTCCTGTGGAGAGTGATTAACATCCATCCTAATAGCCAAGGCACAGAAGTGTGATGAAAGAGAGAAAACAGTTCAAGTGGAAGATGAATCATACAGAGTGTAGTAAAGTGATGCCTAGAGGACAAAGGCTATCAATGCTGATATGATGAGCTGATAATAGTGGTCTAATGAGAGTTGTTGCAGAAAAGTTATGAGAGAAGGATAGATGGAACCAGGTAGACCCAAATAAGGGAGAGGGGAGGGATTTGAATCTGGGGCAAATGTGGGTGGAAGATGGAACCAAAAAGGATGTTTGGACAAGGGGACAAAATAGGGCAGCGAGAGAAAGAGGAAGAACAGAAGAAGAGAAAGTGGACGTTACATAAAATTGGAAAATTCACTATTCATACGATTGGGTTGTAGAATGACTGGGTGGAATATAAGGTGTTCCTCTCACTTAAGGTGGACCTCACTTTGGCAGTGAAGGCCAAGAAAGCACAGGTTTATATGACAAAAGGGGGGCAGGGAAGTTGAAATGGAAACCAACTGGAAGCTTGGGATGGCCATTTTTAGATGCTCTGCAAAACAGTCCTCAAGCCTGCACTTGGTCACATCTATGTAAACGAGGTTACATCGTAAGCATTGAATAAAGCAGTTGAGTTGAAGGAGGTGCACATGAATTTTTGCCTCACCTGAAAGCGTTTGGATGATGTTTTGAAAGGAAGTGTGGGTAAATGTTGCCACTCCTGCAGTTGCAGGGGAAATACCAAGGTCACTGTATAGGAAGGGATCAGTGGACAAGGGTATCACAGAAGAAGCATTTCATGGAGAAGTTGGGAAGGGGTAGATGTGGTTGATGGGCAGAAATAATGAAGGATGATATGCTGATTGCAGAAGTTGGTGGGGTAAAAGATGAGGTGAACCCTATCCCTCTTCTATTTGGGGGTAGGGGACTGGTTTAAGGTAAAACTCTGAGAAAAGGAGGAAATTGAATTAACCACAGTAGAGGTAAAGCCACACTCCCTGAGAAAAAAGGACATTTCAGAAGACTCACCTTGAGAGCAGATCCAGGGGTGAGGGGGGGGGGGGGAAGAGGGGAGAGGGGAGAAAAAACTCAGAGAAAGGAATGGTGGGAGAAGGTATAACCTAAGTAGCTGTTGGAGTCATTGGGTTTGTTGTATATTGTAGATGTCTTTACAGATAGAAACAGAGATCTGGAGAGGGAAGAGAAGTGTCAGAAGTAGTTCAAGTAAATTTGAGAGCTAGGTGGAGGTTTGTAGCAAAATTTATAAAATTGCTGAGTTCTACAAGGTGTACAAAGTAGCACCAATACTTCAATGAATAAAGTAGCACCAATACCTCAATGAACAAGTAGCACCAATACTTCAATGAACAAAGTAGCACCAATACTTCAATGAACAAAGTAGCACCAATACTTCAATGAACAAAGTAGCACCAGTACTTCAACAAACAAAGTAGCACCAATACTTCAGTGATTGATGTAACGGGGAAGAGTTGGGAGGGTGGTGCCACTTTGGTTTGGAATAAGGATCATTCCACATAACAGTACTATTATGGTCTTATGCTCTAATCACGTTCATATGTTACATAATGATCATTCTCAAATTATTGCATCCTGGTTTTCTGTGTCCAATTTACTGTATGCACTATAGTTACACACCCAAATGAATCAAAGTACCATAGGGGTACAGTAGCATAGTAGTTAGGTTAATAGATTAGTAACCAGGATTCTGGATCACTTATGTAGAGAATAGAAAAGAATCTCAATTCAACCAATAAATCGGGAATTAACAATGATCATGAAACCACCAGATCCTAATTAAAATTGCTTGATTTAATAATGCCCTTCAGAGAAGGAAAGCTGTACCCAAGAGTAATTAAGAAGTCTAAGATGGCAATTCAAGTGACTAATATGATGGCAGATTTGAATTTAATTGATATTTGGCGAAGAGTTAATCCTATAGAGAAAGATTTTTCTTTTTATTCCTCATGACATAATTCTTTTTCTAGAATTGATTATTTTTTAATATCAGCACATTTGCAGGATAGGGTTACATCTGTGGAGTATAAGGCTAGATTGGTTTCGGATCATTCATTATTATTAGAATATTTGAGTTCACAAGATGTTCAGAAAGCTTCAAGATGGAGATTTAATACTATGCTATTGCAAAAACCAGAATTTATTAGTTTTTTAAAACAGCAAATTGAAATTTTTATTGGTATTAACTGTAATTCTGTTTCTAGTCATTTTGTTTTATGGGATGCAATGAAAGCTTTTTTGCGAGGCCAAATTATCAGTTATGCCTCTAAAGTAAAGAAGGAGAGAATTAAAGAGATTGAAGACTTAGAGAAAAAGATAACTGCTACTGAAAAAGAATTTCAAAAACATGCTACCGAAATGCAAAAGAATCAGTTAACTAATTTAAAATTTAAATATAATGAATTACAAACATATCGGTTTGAATGTTTAATTAATCGAACTAAGCATAAGTTTTATGAATGGGGTGAGAAAGCTCAAAGTTTTGTCATGGCAATTAAAAAAGGAACAATTATCTAGGATTGTACCAGCGATTAGAAAGAAATCAGGTATTACTTTTAATCAAAAGGAGATTAATGAGGAATTTTGTAATTTCTATAAACAATTGTATACTTCAGAATGTAAAGATGTAACTGGAGACGCAATAGATCCTTTCTTGAAAAATATTAACTTGCCACAATTGAATCAAGAAGATAGACAAGAGTTAGATAAACCTTTTACAGACAATGAAATAGAAATGGCAATAAGAAATATGCCGAATAGAAAGGCACCTGGTGAAGATGGGTTTTCTATAGAGTTTTATAAAGCTTTTTATGCTGATGTATCTTCTATTTATAAGGATGTATTACAACAAACTTATAATACTTTTCAATTACCTGAGTCTTGTTCTAACGCAATAATTACTGTTATACCAAAAAAAGATAAAGACCCTTTACAGGTTTCTTCTTATAGACCAATATCGTTGTTAAATGTAGATTATAAAATTGTAGCTAAAATTATGGCTAATAGATTAGCTCAATATCTGCCTAAAATTATACATGGTGATCAAACGGGATTTATAAAAAATAGGTATGCGTCAGATAATATTTTACGGTTAATAACCTTGATAAATAAATCTAAATTTCAGTTGAATTATCCAATAGTGGTTTCATTGGATGCAGAAAAGGCTTTTGATAGAGTGGAATGGAAGTTTCTGTTCAAAGTACTTGAGAAATTTAGTTTTGGTTCTTCATTTATTGGATTGATAAAGGCTTTATATAATAGCCCGAAGGCTAGAATTGCTGTTAATGGCCAAATTTCAGAATCTTTTAGTTTGACAAGATCTACTAGACAAGGATGTCCGTTGTCACCTGCTTTATTTGCTATAGTTATTGAACCTTTAGCACAATTAATACGTCAAAATGAAAATGTTAAAGGTATGAGAGTTCTGAATGAGGAATACAAGATTAATTTACTTGTTGATGATGTTTTATTATATTTGGTGGATCCGGATACTTCTTTACCTACAATTCAAGAATGTTTAGAAATTTATGGCCAATTATCTGGTTATAAAGTAAATTGAACTAAAAGTGAAATTTTGCCAATTTGTAAAGATGATTATTCAGTGTATAAAAATATTACAAATTTGAAGTGGACTACACAAATTAAATATTTAGGAATTAATATTAATACGAAATTTCAAGAATTATACTCAATTAATTATCTTTCTTTAATAAAAAAGGATTACATTAGATTTGATTAGGTGGAGGGATCTACCTTTGGGTTTACTAGGGAGGATTAATACCATAAAAATGAATATTTTTCCCAGAATACAATATCTGTTTCAATCAATTCCTTATTTAAAAAAAAAGTTTTTTTTAAGGACTTATATAAAGCGATTAGAGAATTCTTATGGAAGGGAAAATTTCCGAGAGTAGCAATGAGAAAATTGATGTGGGATTTTCAATTTGGAGGTTTAAGATTACCGAATTTTCAGCATTATTACGAAACAGCTCAATTTAAATTTCTTAGTGCATTAATGAATATGGACGACCCACCTAGTTGGGTAAAGATAGAAATGGCGGTTATTTTAGAAAAATTTCCTCATGAGTTTTCGATGGAATAAAAATTTACTACGAACTTACGATGTGCCAATATTGAAACATTTATTGAATTTATGGACAAGTAAACTTTAAAAATCGGGACTTAAAAATATATATTCTGGAAGATTGCCATTATATAATAATCAACTTGTTCCTTTTATGGTCTCCAATGCCACTTTGAAACAATGGGAAAAGAAGGGAATAAAAAATTTATCTGATTGTTTTTCTGAGGGTTGTTTTTGTTCCTTTGACAAATTACAAAGGAAATATGGTATTAGTGGAAATTCTATATTTGTATATTATCAATTAAGATCTTTTGTAAAACAGTTATGTGGTCGACATATGATTTTATTACCTGAATCTAGTTTTGAAGAATATGTACTTTCAATACCAAAAAAGGTATATATATCTGATTTGTATTGTATTTTACAAGAAATTGATAGTAAAAAAAGACTGGGATAAAGATAAGTTGAAATGGGAAAAAGATTTAGGACATAAAATAGCTGAAGAAGTTTGTCAGAATAGTATTCGGAAATTAATTAACGCTAGACTAGCGATGATTAATTATAATTTTATTCATCAGCTATATTTAACGCCGGAGAAATTTAAAAAATTTGGTCTTAGTAAGTTGGATTCTTGTTTTCAATGTGATCAGATGGCCAATACTTTTTTGCATACTGTTTGGCTTTGTGATCGATTGCAACAGTTTTGGAAAGGTATTCAATCTATTTTTAACAGTTTATATAATATCCATCTTGTATTAGATCCCGATATATTTTTATTAGGGAACATGCAATCATTAATTGATTTAGGCTTAGAGGATTATCAGATTTCCTTTATCTATTTAGCTTTAGTCGTGGCTAAGAAATGTATAGCACTTACTTGGAAAGATAAAAATATACTAACTTTAGATAAGTGGTATTTGGAAATGAAATTTTGTTTGACTATGGAAAGGATATCTTTTTCAATTCAGGATAAGATGTCTTTTTATAAGTTAAAGTGGACTCCGTTTGCTAATTATATGCATTTAAGTTTGATTTAAATATATGTTTAAGTGTGATATTTTAGTATTGATAAAAAAAAATTTTTTTGTTGTTAGAATTTTTTTTAGGTTTAAGTTTTATCTCTTTTTTTGTAAGTGAGTATTTTTTTTCCATATATAATATTGTTAATTTTATTAACTCTTCACTCTTTATTTTGGGGGGGGGCTGGACTAATTTTAAGTTAGATTACTAATATTGTGTTACAATTAACGGGGGGGGGGGTTATTTTGTGTAGTTTTCTGATGTAATATTGTAATCATACCATTTTAATTTTTTTTCTTTAAATGTAATTCTCTAGTGTATTCATGTTATAAAATTTTAAATAAAGTCTTCAAAAAAAAAAGAGAAGGAAAGCTACCTTTACTGAGACCCATGGGTAACTCCAGATCCACAAATGTGATTGATACTGTACTGTCCTCTCACTTCATGGGTATATAGCAGCAAACAATAAATGCCAAAAATGCTCACATCCCACAAACTAATAAATAAAATTCCTCTCAAACTACCACCAAGGACAAGGGCAGCAGGCAACTCACAATGGTGTGTTCCTGACTACACACCATCCCAACTTAGAAACATGGAAATCCCTACCAACAACTATACCAGAATCAGAATCAGGGATTTATTGTCATGAACAAGTCATGAAATTCAGTGTTTGCAGTAGCATCATAGTGAAAACATTCATATTATAATCATCTTACAATATTACTATAAAAAGTAAAACAACAGTAATAGTGCAAGGAAAGTTAGGCAGTGTCTTTCATTCATTATTCAGGAATCTGATGGTATTGGGGAAGAAGCTGTCCTTGTGCCGCTGAGTGCTTGTCTATAGGCTCCTGATTATAGCAGTGAAGAGGACATGGCCTGGATGGTGGAGGCCTTTGAGCATAGAAGCTGCTTTTTTAAGATATCGCTTCATGTAGGTGTCCTCGATGGACTGAAATCTGGTGCCTGTGATGTTGCAGGCCGAGTTAACAAACCTCTGGAGTTTTTTCTTGTCCTGAGAATTGGTGTCTCCATATCAGTGATGCAACCAGCCAGAATGCACTCCACTGTACACCTGTAAAAGTTTACGAGAGTTCGGATATAGTATAGCTGCTGGCTATATAGTGTGTATGTGTGTATATATATATATATATCTATCTATATAGATAGATATATATAGACATATAGAAATATATATATATCTATCTATCTATATTTATATATAGATAGATATATATGTATATCTATATATATATATATATAGATATAAATATATATATGTGATTGCATCAACGTGACTCTCCAGGACAGATCCTCGGAGATGTTGACACCCAGGAATTTTTAATTTTTGACCCTCTCCACTACTGAGTCCTTGATGAGGACTGAGCTGTGTTCCCCTGGTTTCTTTCTGAAGTCCACAATCATCTTAGTTTTGCTGATGTTAAGCACAAGGTTGTTGTCATTACACCATTCAACAAGCTGAATTATCTCCCTCCTGTACACATCCTCATTGCCATTTGTGATTCTGCTGACAACTGTGGTGTCATTGGCAAACTTGTAGATGGTATTGGAATTGTGCCTGGCCACAAAGTCGTGGGTGTATATCGAGTAGAACAGTAGGCTAAGCACGCATCCTTGGGGTGCACTGGTGTTGATGATCAGTGAGGAGACGACATTGTTTCCAATTCATACTGACTGTGGTCTTCCAATGAGAAAGCCAAGGATCCAGTTGCGGGAGGGAGGTTACAGAGGCCTAGAGTTCGTAGCTTCATGACCAGCACTGAGGTAATAATGGTATTGAAAGCCGAGCTGCAGTCTATGAAGAGCAGCTGTATGTATGAGTTGGTGTTTTTGAGGTGATCCAGAGCTGAGTGGTGAGCCAGCGATATTGCATCTGCTGAGGAGTGATTGTGACAAAAGGTGAATTGCAGTGGGTACAGATCATTACTTAATTACATGTTAATTCTGGCTATGACCAGCCTCTCAAAGCATTTCATCACATTAGAAATTAGTGCAACTGGGCAGTAGTCGTTGAGGCAGCCCATGCTTCTCTTCTTGGGTACCGAGATGATTGATGCCCTTTTGAAGCTGGTGGGAACCTCTGACTGCCACAATGACAGTTGAAAATGTCCATGAACACTCTGGCTAGTTGGTTGGTGCAGATTTTCAGTGCCCTTTCAGATATGCCTTCAGGGCCTGATACCTTGCAAGGGTTCACCCTCTTGAATGATGTTCTGATGACCCCCTCAGAGACAGATATCACAAGGTCCTCAACATTTTCAGGGATTCTAGAAGGCATTGTTTGGTTATTTTTCTCAAAGCGGGCACAAGTGTTCAGCTCATTGGGTAGTGAAGCATCGCAACCATCAATAGTGTTCACCTTTGCTTAGTAGGCTGTAATGGCCTGCACTCCCTGCCATAGTTGGTGTTTATCGGTCTCTGCCTCTAGCTTCCTCTGGAATTGCCACTTTGCTTTGGAGATGACCTTCCACAGGTCGTACCCAGCCTTAAACACCCTCGTTCTCACCCTCATCAAGTTGCGGTTTCTCTGATTCATCCAGGGCTTCTGCTTGGGGAACACCTGGTTTTTGCATGTGGTCTTGAAGAAGTTAGTGACACCTGTTGTATATTCATTCAAGTCTATGGATGAGTTCTTGAATATGTTACAGTCTACTGATTCAAAGCAGTCCTGCAGATGATCCTCAGCCTCCCTCGTCCACACCTTTCCCATCTTCACCACTGGTGCTGTGGTCTTCAGTCTCTGCTTATATGCCGGGAATAGAAGTACACCTAGATGATTGAACTTGCTGAAGTACGGTCATTGTATGACTTAGTATGTGTTTTTCATGGTGGTGTAGCAGTGGTCGAGTATGTTGGTTCCCCTGGTCTCGCATGTGATGTGTTGGTGGTAGTTTGTCAGAGACTTCTTTACAGTGCTCAGTCCCTCCAGTGCCAACCTGATATTAGCCTGGGAAGGAAATGTATACCTCAAACAGGACGATGGTGGTGAACTCCCTTGGCAGATGGAATAGGTGACACTTGATCACCAGATGGTCCAGGTTGGGGGAGCAGACCTGAGACATGACCGTCACATCTGTGTATCATGATGAATTGATGATGACACAAACGCCACCTCCCCTAGTTTTTCTAGACACCAGTGTTCGATCAGTGTGATGGAAGATGCAATCATTAGGCTTCAGCGCCATGTCCAGAATGTCCGTGTTTAGCCATGTTTCTGTAAAGCACATCACACAGCACTTCCTGTTGTCTCGCTGATGTTAGAGTCTGGCTTGGAGGTCCTCAAGTTTGTTCTCCATGGACTGTAGGTTGGCCAGGAGGATGGTAGGGAGTGGAAGCTTCAGGTCCCGGCATCTCAGTTTGACCTGTAGCCCACCCCGCCCCCCCACGAACACGTGGTCAGGTCTTCTTTACCTGGCTCGTTGGTCTGCTGGTGGAGTTGTTGTTGTTTCTGCAGGAGTTGTTATTATACCTGCTTGATCTCTTTAAAACTCCCTTGAAGTTGTTGCAAACTGTGGAGTTGTTTCATACCTGCGTGAGCTGTTTAAATGTCCCTCGGCCTGACTGAAATTGCCAATTCTGCTGGTTCTGCTGATTCCAAACGATCTTTGGACCTCCATGCTGTCAGTTAAGTTTGTTTTTATGTTGCTCGTTTACTTTTGTTTGATTTTTAGGAGTTCTGAATGAAAATATTTGATTATTCCTGTTAGAGCTGCTTGAAAGAGCCGCCACTGTAGGACGCCATTTTGGATTCAATACATCAGTACTTTCACCAGAAGAACTGCAATGGTTCAAAATGATGGCATACCACTATATTTTCAAGGGAAATTAGGGATAAACAATTAATGCTGGCTAATTTCCACATCACTAATAGGCAATCAATTCTCCAATTTCTTTAACTGACTCTATTGGAGTACTATTAGTAATTTTCCATTCCATTGTGACAATTTCTGATCAACAAATCTTGTTAGATTGGAACCAATTCTGTTTTTTTTTAAAACTTACTGCCTTTTAATACTCTGGGTAGAAAAACTCTAAGGAAATTAAGACCCATTAATTTCTTCATTAGCATTCATTTCATTTGCATTACTTATATTTTGTTCTCATTTGAACACCAATATATTTAGGGAACGTCCTATCAACTTGATTTTCATCATAGACATAGAACATTACAGCACAGTACAGGCCCTTCAGCTCACAATGTTGTGCCAAAATATATAAACTTACTCCACAACAATCTAAATTTTCCCTACCTCACACCCAAAACCCCTACTTTTCTTGCATCCATGAGCCTATCACCATTATGACTGCCTCTCTTTAATGAGCCTACATTTCCCTTGGTCTTAATCAAACTCTTAGTCTGGACATAAAATTATCATCAATGTCCAGGAAGAATTTGTAGATCTGCATTTTTGAAAAATTACCAGAGAGTCTCCAATAGCCCTGTTTATCGTAAGTAAGAGCATACCTTTATACAAAAGCAAGAGAATTCTAAAACTATAAAAGGGGTAATTTGTTTCCTAGCAATAATCAAAGATTTGAAATAATTGGTAGAAGGATGAGACGAGAAGAATTTTTTTTCAACCCTTAGTTGTAGGATCTGGAATTCACTATTAGAAAGGGTGGTACTTTTGAAGCAGAAACTCTCTTTACATTTAAAATTTGCCTTGCATTTAAATACTTAAATGCAAGGCGAAATGCCAAGGGAGAAAAAGTGGGATCATGCATCATAATTTTCGTTCAGTCTCTGAAGAATGGATTGTTTTCCGTACTGTGACTTTTTCTGACTGTTATTTATATCATGTAAAGTGCACTACATTATTCTGCTGTTAAACTGGAGGTTTCTATGTCCCTTAACTGTTTTAATTTCTAGTCAAGGATAGGACTAGATTAGATTTTTTAATTTGACAAAAACTTAAACTCAACTTATTTACAATTTATTATTTGGTCATTGAACTTTATTGCTTGTGAAGTTATAGTAATGTTCTGGTTTTGGCCAAATCAGCCAGCAGTAACATTGAATTATCGTAAAAATAAACTCTCTATAATGCTTCTCACTGATAAGAACATTCCATTAAGAACAAACTCCTATCCATGGAAACTTAAATATATATTTTTATTGTTTGCAAGCTTTTTAATTAAATGTTTTAAAAAAAGGTAAGACAAGACATAGGACTGATAAAAAATGATACTATGAGAAATTGAAATGGAAGTCAAGGAGATAGCAGAGGAACTAAATGAGTATTTTGCATCAGTCTTCATTGTGGAAGATATTAGGAGTATATTGGACTTCCAAGGATGTCAGAGAAGAGAGGTGAGTGCAGTCATGATCATCAGAGAGAAGGTGATTGGGAAGCTGAAAGGTCCAACAGTAGCCTTCCAGACTTATCCATGACACCCTTACCAAGTTTGGAACATCTGCTCTCCTTAAATCCAACTGTCTGAATACATGCTCCTGGTAAAACCTCCTTTTCTCGTCTCTTTTTCAGTACTAGACAATTCACAATAACATGTCCAGGTTTCTTACAAAAATAACATACAAATCCAGACATTCTGTCCTTTCCCACTTTACCTTCATCTTTTCTCTTCACATTCTCCTCAGACTTAATTTCAGGCCTACTAATCTGTTCCACATTAATCCTCTGAACAGGCTTTACTGTTCTGAAATGTATTTTGGTGAATTAGGGCACATTCGTCTGCTACACCTACACTAAAAACTCTGCCCCAATTTATCTCCCAAAAACATATCTATATTCTGTCATACAGATGAAATGCACCCTTTGGTTCTGAAAGAAGTAGCTATAGAAATTGTGGAGGCATTAGTAATGACCTTCCAAGAATTAACAGATTCTGGCATGTTTCCAGAAGACTCAAAAATTGCAACGGTCACTCTGCTATTTAAAAAGGGGGAGGGGCTATAGAAAGGAAATTATAGACCTGTTAGCCAAACATTGGTGGTTGGGAAGTTGTTGGAGTCGATTGTCAAGGATGATGTTACGGAGTATCTTGTGGTGCACAAGATAGACCAGTCGGCATGGTTTCCATAAGGGAAATATAATGCTTGCCAAACCTACTGCAATCTTTTGAGGAAATCACAAGCAGGCAAGACAAAGAAGATGCAGTGGATGTTGTATATTTGGACTTTCAAAAGGCCTTTCGCAAGGCGCTGTACCTGAGGCCACTTAGCAAGATGAGAGCTTATGGAATTACAGGCAAGATACTAGCATGGGTAGAGAATTGACTGATCAGGAAACAGGCAAGATTCTAGCATGGGTAGAGAATTGGCTGATCACAGGAAACAGAGTGGAAACAGTGGTGTTCCGGTGAGGTTGGTGTTGGGGCCACCTCTTTTTGCATTGCACTTTAATGATTTTGATTGCTTTGTGGCTAACTCTGAAGATGATACAAAGGTAAGTGGAGGGGCATGTAGTCAGGAGGAAACAGAGAGGCTGCAGAGAGACAGATCAATTAGGAGAATGGGCAAAGAAGTGGCAAATGAAATACAATATTTGAATGTGAACCATCATGCACTGTGGAAGAAGGAATAAAAGAGCAGACCATACTATCATTTATTTTATTTAGACATTGCACGGTAACAGCCCATTTCAGCCTACGAGTCTGTGCCGCCTAATTTACCGCAAATTAACCTACACCCCCTGTACGTTTTTGAACAGTGGGAGAAAACTGGAACCCCTAGAGAAAACCCACACAGACACAGGGAGAATGTACAAGCTCCTGACAGACAGCGTGGGATTCAAACCCTAGTCCAGTCCCAATCGTTGTAAAGGCATTGCAGTAATTGCTACGCCAACACTTGGATATGGAGAAAATTCAAAATTTGAAGGTGCAAAGGGACTTTCAAGTCCTCATGCAAGATACCTTAAAGGTTAACCTCCAGCTTGAATCAGTGGTGAAGAAAGCAAATGCAATGTTATCGTTTATTTCTAGAGGAATAAGATACAAGAGCAGGGATGCGATGTTGAGGCTTTATAAGGCGATGGCGAGGCCTCACTTGGTGTATGAGATACAGTTTTGGGCTCCCTGTTTGAGAAAAGATGTGCTAGCATTGGAGAGGGTTCAGAGAAGATTCACAAGAATGATTCCTGGAATGAAGAGATTAGAATATAAGGAATGTTTGACAGCTCTTGGACTGTACTACTTGGAGTTCAGAAAAATGAGGGGGATCCTTTTGAAGCATTTCAAATGCTGAAAGGCCTGGCAGAATAGATGTGGCAAAGTTGTTTCCATGGTAGAGAAGTCAAGGACAAGAGGGCACAACTTCAACATTGAAGATCACCCATTTAAAACAGAAATGCAAACAAATTTCTTTAGTTATAGACTGGTGAACCTCTGGAATTTGCTACCACAGGGTGCTTTGTAGACTGGGTCATTGGGTGCATTTAAGGTAGAGATTGATAGGTATCTGAATAGTTAGGGCATCAAAAATGGGAGGAAGCCAGGGGAGTGGGGCAGAGTGGGAGAATATATTTGCTCATGATGGAATGGAGGATTGGACTCGACTTGAAAGGCCTACTTCCACTCCATTATCTTATGGTCAGGAGATGTGGAGCATAAGGCTCTCATTTTTCTCTTGAAATTTTTATTTTTCATTTTTCAAAACAAACATATCACTTTTGAAAACAGTAATTTTTACATTTGCACATTCTTAATACAAATCGCTTGACCTTCAGATACAATGTCAATTTACTTGTAATTCCCCTCCCTCCCCCCAAACATCAACCGTACATGGAACACAACAGAGAGGGTCTACCGCGGACCTCCACCCCCTAAAATGACAGAATGAGAAGACGAAATGAACTGACCCAGTGTGTAAAAGTAGATGACACAATTTTCTTGTTTATTTTCATTGTGTGATGACAATGGGTCATCAATGGGTTTATTGTATTGTATATGTTGAACGTTTAGTGAGTAGGGAGGGGGGTGGAAAGGAGGGAGGGAAGGGAGGGGGGGAAAAGGGGAGAAAATGACACTGTGTATATTCAAGAGGGAAATGTTTGTGTGTATTTTGGTTAATATGGTTCATAGTGTGAAAAATAAAAAAAATTAAAAAAAGGAAAACAAAACAACTAAAGAAACAGAAAAAAGGAAAGAAAAGAAAAATTCAGCGTACTGCCAGTCTTTCTATCTACTTCCACTCTTTGAGGTGCTTCACTGCTGTTGTCTTTACATGTTTTATCAGATTTTTTGACTTGTGAGCAGTCATTATAACTGGGCACTGAAGTGCTCTAGATAAGGTTGCCATATTTTGGCAAAAGTGTCATATTTATTTCTTAAATTATGTTATCTTCTCTAAGGGCACACAACTGTGCATCTCCGTGGATCATCGAGTGATGAGGAAGGGGGAGTGTGACTTCCAGGTGATCGCAATACATTTTTTGCTACTGACGGCAATATCTACAAACTTAATTTGGAATTTTGTTAATTTTCTGCCCACATTCTCCAAGTTTCACAATAAATACAACTCTGGGTCCAGCGGGAAGACTACTCCCATAATTGTAGTTAATATGTTAGATAATTCAAGACAAAATGGTCTCATCCTTGCCCAGGTCCATGTGGAGCGTATAAAAGTATCAATTTCTAACCCACACATAAGCACATTTCCAATATCCTTGGTTTTCCTTATGTAATTTTTGTGATGTGAGGTATAATTGTGTAAGAAATTGTATTGAGCCAATCTTAGTCTAGCATTGATCACTGATGTCACACTTTCCTAACATAAATCTGACCAACACTCCGCATCAATTGTTATTCCCAAGTCCGACTCCCACTTCTTTCTCAATCTTTGTAGGCCCGGTTTTGGGCTCTCATTTTGAAGCACAAAATATATCCTGGATATAAATTTGGGAGCGCCTCCCAGTCGAAGTAACTTCCACCTTGTTCCCTTCAGGTAGGATCATTGTGGGGGCCCCATTTTTCCCAGAGGGAGGATCTTAACTGGAGAAAATAGTGAAGGTTTCATTAGGCAAAGTGTATTTATCCTTCAGTTGTTCAAAGGATATAAGCTGTCTATTTTCATTGCAATCCTTGATATTTCAGATCCCCTTTCAATGCCAAATATGAAAATTTTGTTGCCTAAGTTCATAGGCATCAATTCATTGCATATCAAGGGTGCTTTTGGTGATATTACAATATCTTTACCAATACAATCATTAATTTCCTTCCAGGTTCTTATAAGATGGTTTAGAATGGGCTTATCCATTCTTTTACCTATTCATTTAGTATTGTATCTGTCTTATAGGTGAAATCCTTTGCCACCTTCTCTTCCATGCAATGTTAACCCATTTTAGTGGGTCACCTTCAAATAAAGATGCGAGGAATCTCCACTGGGCTGCTAAGTAATATTTTCTAAAATCTGCTAATCACAGCCCCCTGTTCCAATCCATAATCCCACCTCAATTTGTCCATGGAGATCCTGGAGACTTTGCCATTCCAAAGAAAAGTTCTTATATTACTGTTCAATGTCTTGAAAAAAATCTGTGGCAGGTAAATTGGAATGGACTGAAAAAAAAAACTGAAACCTTGGTAACACCTTCATTTTGATACAGTTCACCCTGCCCATCAGAGAGATGGGCAGGCTTCTTCATCTATTTAAATTGTCTTTGATTTTTTGCAAGTATAACAGGGTAATTTAGTTTATACTATGACAGAGTATATAGATATATATAGCTATGTTTTTGGGAGATACATTTGGAAAGGTTTGTTAGAGTAGGTCACATACAAACACTTTAAAACAGATCTTATTTCAAATACTGGAGCTCTGTATTGGCTCCAGAACTTTTGCAAGAGCTTTTGAAGATGCTCAAGAGACTTCACTAATGGATTTTTGTTTGTAAAAGGCAAAAGATGAAAGAGCATGTTAGAGCTGCTGTTGTCTGCAAGATAGCTTGCTGTTGTAAGAGGGTCATGTGGTTTTGCAAGCATAGAGAGTCAAACAGGCTTTCTCTAAGAGAGAGAGACACACACAGATCACTTCTACAGTGTTACAGCCAGCAGAAGTAGCTGGGACTGGAACAGGAGAAGCTGGGAATCCCGTTTGGAAGACAGCCTGGTCAAAGCCCTTTTGGTTTATACAAGAGGAGAGGACTGGCTGTCACTTGGAATAAGAGAAACAAAAAGTGGCCTGAAAGAAAGAGGTTATCATCTGGAGAATTGTCTGAAGGGGCAAGTTTTGCCAGCAAGACACTGAAGTGGCTGATTAAAAAGGAACAAAAAATCTCTCTCTGAAAACTGACAAGAACCTTCCTGAGCAGTAACCATTTACCTTTCGGGCACCAAAGCCTGATGAAATTCATAAATGTTAAATTCTGTGCACTGTATAAGAATTGCCTGTAACCAGTGAACCTGGAGGAATGAGAAGTGAGATTGGACTGTGAACTAAACAACTTTTCTGAACTTACACACACATTACATACACGTGTGCTTAGAATTAGATGAGTTAAAGTTTGATTCTTTTTTCATGTTTAAAGTTAACTAAAAACAACTTTTGTTTAAGTAACCATTTGTCTTGGTGAATATCTATTGCTGCTAGGTGTTGGGGTCCTCTGGGCTCGTAACAATACAAGCTTCCAAGTCTCTCTCTATCGTTATCCCTAGATATTTTATACTACCTGTCTGCCATTTAAATTGACTCCCTTGTTTATATTACCTATAATCCAAATTAGTTATGGGCATGATCTCACTCTTTCCCAATTTACTTTATATCCGGAGATTATACTGTAATCTTCTAGGGTGGCCTGTATGTTGCATACAACAGCACATTGTCTGCAAATAAGTTTATTTTGTGCTCGACTTGGTCCACCTTAAACTCCTTTATATTTGGGTCTTTTCTAATGTATTCTGCTAATGATTCAATAGTTAATACAAACAATCCTGGAGACAGCAGACAACCCTGTGTGCTAGACCTACTTTAGGGGAATGTTGAGGAGATTTGTTCATTTGTAATAATCCTTGCTTGTGGTTTATAATATAATGTTTTCACCCAATTGATTTATATTTGTCTCAGTCCAAATTTTTCCATTACTTTGAATAAGTATGGCCATTCTAGTCTATCAAAAGCCTTCTCTGCATCTAGAGATATTGCCACACTGGGATTCTTTCTGGACTGTACCTAATGTATTATATTCAGTTATCTTCCCAAGTTGTCAGTGCATTGTCTTTTCTTTATAAAACCTGTTTGGTCCAGAATTATTAATTTTGGTAAATATTGGCCCAATCTCTCAGCCAATGCCTTAGCTATTATCTTGGACACTTATGGTGCCATTCTTTGGAATGGTAAAGTCTCCAGGATCTCCATGGACAAATTGAGGTGGGATTATGAGATGGTCTATATGAAGGTTCTAATGGATCATTATTTTTCTTAGGTAACATCATGACTATCGCTGTTGAAAAGGTGTCTCCGCCACTTTGTTAATCACATCCATCATGAGTGGCATCAATAAATCTTTCATATTTTTAATAAAACTCTGGCACAAAACTGTCCTCTCCTGGACAACATAGAATTTAGGCACCACCTATACATCAATACCTGTTTTCCCGGCATCATTATTGTCAATACCAAAGGTGCATGATCTGATAGTAACCTAGCCAGAGATTCCAAATTGACCATTCTGCTTTCCAACTGTGCCGACATTAAGAAATTGAGTAAAAGGAGTTGTCTCTAGCTTCAGAATGCAACTAACCTCCAGGCATCTATTAGATTTAAACCTTTCATATATGCTAATGTAGTTTTCGATGCTTTAGTTTTTATCACTGTCTGTGTAGATTTATCTAATGTGGGGATCTTGACAAAAATTGAAGTCTCCTCCATTTAAACTAATTCATTGTTTGTATTTGGTGCATAAAGGTTCATCAGTGTCCAAGCCTCAGAATAAATCTGATAATCTATATCCAACAATATATATCATCCATTCTGATCCAACTCTACACCCTTCACCACCACTGGGATATTTTTATGTATTAAAATGGCTACCCTCCTCACCCTGGAGCTATACAAGAATGAAATTACTTGTCCCACTCAATCTCTCTTCAATTTGATATTTTCTTGTTTTGTGAGATGCGTTTCCTGCATAAATGCTATATCTGTCCGTAATTTCTTGAGGTGTACCAAGGCCCGTTTTCTTTTAACATGTCCATTCAATCTGCTTATATTAATACTAATGAACTTTAATGTCATATTCAATGATGTCTAAATTTGTGCTTATCTGTTTCTGGTAGCCCATATGTATTTTTCCACAGCAGTGTGCATGCTTTCTGTCAGTTCATTTTTTTCTTTCACATTGGTGGTTCCGCTGGAACAAAAACAGGAAAGAAAAAAAACAAAACAAATGCCCACTTTCTAAGTACAAAATTCCCTCCCTTTTATTTTGGCGCCAATGGCTAGCCCCTTGATGCTATTATTACCCTTCAAACCAGGTACACTTGCCACTCTCATTGAAGCTTTTAACAGTCCTCATTCAAACTCCTTATTATATATTGACATTATCTACATCATTATCCTGTTTTCATTAGCTACATCATTTAAATTTTATATCCTGTTCCATTTACTGCTCATTACATCGTACAAATACAAACAAGAAAAAGGATATCTTATGATTGTCCGTAACCATAATACCCTTTGTCCTTTAGTCTAATTTTCTTGCTCTTCCATCAACCTTTCGTGCCCTCCTTTTATTTTCTGCCCCAACTCCATCACCTCTCGAGGATCCTTTAAATATTTTCTTTCTCCCCCTGGCATCTCCACATAATATCCCCAGATATATCAATGCATATACAATTTATTTTGCACGTAAACTTTTTTTTTGTTGCATCAAATTCTTTTCTCTTCTGAACCAATGTCGCACTTAGGTCATGGAAAAAACTGATCCTGTCCCCTTTATCTCTCAATGGTCCATCGTGTTCCCTGACCACGTGTAACATCATTTCTCTGTCCCGATAGTTATGTAGTCTTATTAGGACTGGTCAGGGATTATAATGGGCTCATCTTTTAGCCCCAGGATCTTTGGGATCCACTTCCCAAAAAAAACCCACTGATTTTTGACCCTCTGCTCCTTTCCTTAACCCTATAAATCTTATGTTCTTTCATCTGTTATGATTTTATAGTGAGTCCAGCCTTTCCAAAAATTTCTCCCTTTCAACCTTCCAAGCATCCGTGGCATTCTTGATCCTTTCCAATCTATCTTCAGCGGCCTCAATTTTATCTTCGGCGGCTGCCATGAAGTTGGTCAGCATGGCAAGTGCAGTTTTTAGCTCACCCACTCTTTCCATAAATTTTCAGACCTTCTCATCTAGGGTCCTAATCCTAGTTGGCAGCATCTGAATGACACTCATTACATCGCCAATGGTCGGCATCGATCATTGCAGAGTGTGGGCCATCTGCCATCGTGTTGGACCCTTCCTCCATCTCATCGCTCCCATGTGCCGGGTTTAACGGCATTTGTGCTTGCCTATCACCCATTCCCAGGAGGCTTGCTTTGTTCTTCTTCCCCATAATGTTATATTTTGTAGCAGTTATTTTCCAGTTTGCAGGCTATTTTTTGCTGATTTTAAGGATTCTGTTGAGGAGCTATTGTGGGTCCGTCTGCTCAGCACCTCTGCATTACCTGACCCCCTCTCATTCTTCTCTGATTACAATCATGAAACAGTTTCAAGTTACTAAAGTAGAAATTCTGCCTGGCCTTCAGAAAAAGAATCTCATGGTTGTATGTACTCTAACAATAAATCTGAATTCTGAACTTCATTTTTAAAAGTTGCTTTGCTTAAGGCCAAAAGAGAACAAATCAGGGAAAATGCCTATTCTTTGATAGCATTGTAGTGTATCTACTGAGGGGAGGCTCTTTATTAAAGAGGGAAACAGAAATTTGAAAGATGAAGAATTGAAACATAAAGGTAATTTTAATATGATTTCTGACATTGGGAGGACCAGTTTCAACTCTGTTTGGTATAATTATAGAAAATATTTGCAAATAATGAATTCAGAGTCAAATAACTAATTCACACACATGGCCCCTCTGCTAACCCATCTTCACTGAATGTCCTGTTTAGAGGTAATGTTTTAGGAGAAATATTCTTAAAATACTCATACAGAGGTTATCCTGAATAGATTAATGAGAGTTACAGCTGCAAAATATATACTCTTTGAACTCTTTGATGCTTTCTTGTTTTGTTTAAAACTTTATAGAACTGGAAATTTCAATTAGTGATTTTTTAAAAAAGTAAACAGAATTAAAAGCAACTATTTGTATAAGATTTCCATATTTTGCTTTGAAGAGGACACCAATATTATTGTCTACTATAAAAGTAAATAGTTACCTGGTGAAGTTGTAGGCCACGTATAAAATGCTTCAATATCTGAAACAGATTCCTCCATGATATTTGAAGGAGACCTGGTCCACTCATTCATAATCATTGATGTGTACTGTCTTTTCTGTCCCTTTCTTCTAACAGGTTCTTGATTGAAGGGCTGCTCTTCTACAGTGTCACTGCAGAAGTCATTTGCTTTATGTTGAAAATAAACACTATTACAAATGTTAGGTTTATCAACAAGTGTACACTGTCTACCAGGTAACCCATAATCTGTAAATGTAGGTCTGACACATGTCGACTTTTCATTAGTCTCTTTAGCTTGATTCTTGTGACAGGAAGGTTCATTGAATGGGTAAAGTGAATCATCCAAATGTTTTCCAGATAAGAAAGGAAAATCTTGATAAGAGTTCATTGGATGATATGCCTCAATCAATTCCTTCTGTACTTTTACAAGGTTATTAGACTTGTCACTCAACATTTGGTGAAGAATACTCATGTCTTCCTGAGGAAATAATCCATACTGTGAATTATTGCTTGAATTAACACTTATCACATCTTTTGGTCTTTTCCCAAACTTGCTTGCCATCTGTGTGTGCCCATTCATGTAAAACTGACCCACGAGAGGCACTTCAGTCTTTTCAAAATAAATGTCATTATCCCTAAGATCTGAGCTATTCTTTGATACTAAATGATTCAGTGGTTCAAATAATTTGTTGTTCAGTGGACCTAACTGATGAGGACATGCATCTGGAAAAATGTTCCCAGAGCCTCTCTTGTCTGAATGTCCAACTTCATCGTTATGTCCCAAACTTTCAAAACAATGATGTAAACCTCCTTCTTTATCCATCAGGTTTTCTGCCAGTTCCCTCCTTTCTGATTGCTTGCAATTATTCAACCTGTAGCAAGGTGAAAGGACAGGTGTCCTGACTTTGAAAACTGGACTGATCTCCTGAAGTTGTCCTTCCATGGAAATGCTACATGATTCCCTCAGATCAATTGGTTCATATATATTAGCCATTTTCAGACTTTGTGATTCTTCAGGTTTATCTTTGGAAAAGTGAATGCTTTTCATCATTTCATTGTCTGGGTAGAGTTGATGTTCAAGTGTTTCAGACATGGAAGAGGTAAAGCACAACATATTTTCCTCTTGTGATTTTCTTGAGCCTTGGGAAGAGGTAAGCTGGTGCAATGCAGTAATCTCACTGAAAAGCTAGAACAACAATTGTCATTACAAATATATTTAACAATGAAGAAGTGACAAGGAGATTAAAAAATAAGCACAAACCATAGGTTTATCTACTGTATATTAATGATATTGATGTAATGTGGTAAATTGCATCATCAAATTTACAGATGACACTAAGATTAGGGTGTACTAGACAGCAAGGAAGGATTTCAAACCTTGCAGCTAGATCTGGACCAGTTGGAAAATTGCGTTGAAAAATGGCAGATGGAATTTAATGAGGACACGTGAGTTAGTGCATGGTTAGTGAATTTGCAGATGTCAGAGAAGAAGGATATCTGAGTTTAGGTCAGTTGGGAAAGTCGCCAAAAGGCAAGAAATGGAATTTAACTTACAAGTATGAGGTGTTGCACTCTGGTAAGTCAAACCAGGATAAGAATTGCTCAGTAAATGGCAGGGCCCTGGAGAGTGTTGTAGAACAGAAAAACCTAAGGGGATAGGTATTTAATTCCCTTGGTGGCATCTCAGGTGGACAGGATAATGAAGAAAGCATTTGTCACGCTTGCCTTTATTGGGTGGGGTATTGAGTACAAATGGGACCTCATGATTCGGCGATAGCAGGTACAGGTGAAATTAAACTTGGAGTACTGTGTGCAGTTCTGATTGCCCAACTGTATGAAGGGCATTAATAAGATAAAAGGAGTGCAAAGGGAATTCACCATGGGGTTGCTGGGACAAGTGCACTTGAGTTTTCTAAGGAGTAGTTAAAAAGGTTGGATTTTTATTCCCTCAAGCAGTGGAAGGCTAATATTCAGTAATAATGTGATCAATTCAATCAAATAATATTACACACTTGAGGGTTTATCAAACCATACCTAATCAAAAGATTGATTAAAAAGCTCCATATCCTTCATTGACAGGTTGTGTTAAAGACTCAGCTTCTTGATGTAGCTATGCATCCTCCATTCCCTCACTCTATTTCTACTCTCAAGTTTTCTCTATTTCCACTAACTCTAAATATGAATCAGTAAAAAATGTAGTAATTCCCAGAGGACCCATAAACCCAGCAGCAATAGATATTCACCAAGACAAATGATTACTTAAACAAAAGTTGCTTTTAATTATCTTTAAACATGAAAACAAAATCGCACTTTAACTTAATTAACCTAACTTAACCCCCTTCTAATTCTAAGGGCACATGTGTGTAAGTTCAGAAAAGTTCTCTGGTTCACAGTCCAATCTCACTACTCATTCCTCCAAGTTCACTGGTTGATCACAATTCTTATACTGTGCACAGAATTAACATTTATGAAGTTCATCAGGCTTTGGAGCTTGAAAGATAAATGGTTACCACTCAGGAAGGTTCTTGTCTGTTTTCAGAGAGAGACTTGTTGTTCCAGGACATCCACAACTGATGTACTTCCATCAGCCACTTCAGTGTCTTGCTGATGAAACTTGTCCCTTCAGGGTTTTCCAGATGATAACCTCTTTCAGGTCACCACAGAGTTCCTTTATGTTTCTATTATTCCAAGAGAAACATTAGACAGCTAGTTCTCTCCTCTTACATGAACCACAAGGACTTTGACCAGGCCATCTTCGAAATGGGGCTTTCCACAAGCTTGGCAGCTTGTTCTGTTCCAGTCCCAGCTGCCTCTGCTGGCTGTAACACTCTAGTATGATCTCCGTCTTTCTCTCTCTCTCTCTCAGTGAGAAAGCCTGTTTGACACTCTTTGCTTGCCAAAACCACATGACCCTCTTAGAACTCTAGACAGAAGGCGGCTCCGACAAGTTCTTTCATCTGTTGCCTTTTGTAAACAACAATCCATTAGTGAAGTCTCTTGGGCTCTTGCAAAAGCTGTGGAGCCAATATGTCTAGCATTAGCAGAGCTCCAGTATTTCAAATAAAATCTGTTTTAAAGTGCTTGTATGTAACCTACTCTAACAAACCTTTCCCAATTTATCTCCCCAAAACATATCTATATACTCTATCACATAATTACTAAGTATTTCCATTATATGCATGAATAGTTTGGTGGCTATTTATTGCTTCACCAATGATATGAAACAAGAATATTTCTGTTTCAGCAATGACTATAACTCAGCTCAGCTATTATGTGGGACATAATATGCAGCAAGGCATGATTTACTGCCACAGTTTGCAGGCAGCACAGTTGGTGTAGCGGTTAGCACACCGTTAAAGTGCCAGTGATCAGTCCCGGGGTTCAAATCCCATGCTGTTTATAAAGAGTTTTTACATTCTCCCCTCGTCTGCATGGATTTTCTCCGGTTTCATCCCACCGTTCAAAAACATACGGGGGTTTAGGTCAATTGAGTGTAATTGAGTGATACACGCTCATGGGCCAGAATGTCCTATTGCTAAATTTAAAAATAAACGATAAAGTTCAAGTTCAATGGAGTAATATTGTATTCAACCTGAGAGGTCAGTAAAATCTACATTGGATTTGATTTAATTGACATATTAGTCAAGTTGAAGAAGATGTTTGTTTAAATTTGGAGAGGTTTTAAGGTGTCTGCTGGCAGGTTTTCCAGTTGGGTGAAGACTATCACGTCAAAAGCTGATGGTATTTGAAAATGCACAAAAGCCGCATGGTATCTTACAATGTTTTTCTCATGTGTAATCTTACTGAATTTCAGAAATGTCAATGTCACTATCAGAGAGCACAATATTTCTGTGCAGTCACATCACTATTTAATTATCAAATTACCGTATGTTTCAGTGTAAAAGCTAAGATGTGAAACCCAAAAAAATGGGGGTCGACTTATACATCGGATATACTTTTGAAATCTTAAAATCAGCTCAAAATCCAATCCGCGCTGATCCAGCATAAAAGTCGACCCTTGAAAAACCAAAAGAAACCACGACTGCGAGAGATTTTCACTGAGATTTTTATTGAAAACAACATAATTAGAACCCTTCAAAATCGCTATCATTGTCTGAAAACAACAACATATTTAGAATCCTTCAAAATCACTCTCACTATAATTGTCTGAAGTAAAGATGGCAGCAAGCACATGCATACTCTTATTCTTTAAACAGTCATCATTTGGGTCCCAGTCTGTATCTGATGAGGCGGTTTCAGCTTCGTCATCAGTGTCCCACAATAAATCATCTTCCGTGCCATTAATTGTACAAGAGATACCACACTTTTAAAATGATTTTAACACAGTATCTACTTTAACTTTGTCCCATGCCTTGAGCATGAAATTATATCAAGTGATGCAGCATGCATTGCCTCGCCTTTTCTGCACTCGACATCCATATATTCCATTCCTCGCGCACCTGGTATTTGAATGGCTTGTCAAGCAGACATCGAGAGGTTGCAATAAAGATGTCAAACTATCCAGGATAATTGCCACTTAAGTGTAATGTTGTGCTAATCTACTTTTAGTGTTCTCAGTTAAGTGGCTATGAAACATATCCCAGACCAGCAAACTCCATTCTTTGCGTAAACATTGTCTATCCATAGTTTTACATCGTTTTCATCCATCCATCCTTTTTCATGAAAATGTACAAAAATACCTGTATGGAATTTCATTTTTGGTTTAATGTTGCATTTGAAGATTACCATGAGTCTTAACTTTGTCCCGTCTGCCATACATGATAACACATGGTAAACCTGATCCTTTCATGGCGTGTACTTCTGGTTTGCTTTGCACAGTTACATTCCACTGTTCTATTGCCTATCATGTCAAAATTCATGGGGGTTTCTTCCACATTTCCGATTTTTGCAAACTGGTGTTTCTGCTGGTTCCATATAATAAACTGGTAAAAACTTACAACTTTATGGTCAAGATTTTAGTTTCTGTGCAATTTTTATTTTCTGGCATATTACCAGATATTTCCTGTTCATTAAATGATTGCACCAGCCTATGGTAGCGTCAAGATCAACACTAAGGTCTAAGTGCGACTTGGTCTACTACAATGCAAATGTACTTATTTTATTTCAGGTGACTATGTAGCAATCTTGCCTCATTCATGTACACATTTTGTAATGTGATTTTCCAACCTTGCCAATGAGTGATTCCTTTTCTCAAAGAACATTGCCTTTTTGGTATTTTTCTTAAAATCTTTCTTTCTCCAATCTCTTACCAACTCCTCATGCTCATCAAATTGTCTTGCAGCAGTGCAGTTGTTGGTTTTTTTTGGCTATTTCTATTTCTTTCAACTTAAAGCTTGCTTCATATTTTTGTCGCATGCTGCATATGTGATAGCCAATGCCCAGCAGATCAATCCACGCGATCTATGGGGGGTCGATGTATATGCCAGTCATCGACCCATTGTGAGCTTTGGAAGTCAAATTGTATGCCAGATATACCATAAAATCATTAAAATGAGGCTGAAAAAGAGGGGTTGACTTATACAACGGTCGACTTATATGCCAAATATACGGTATTTATTTAACATCCATTTTTGGCATGTTTAACATGATTTCCTACACCTGGATAGTGATAATATCTGAGACTTCAATTTCAATCCCAAATACAAAATCCATACCCTTCCCGTAAATTCTAAGATGACCAGCCAAGTTGACCACACTCTTCACTTGGAGGGACAGGAGAGAGGAGGAAACTGAAAGGATTTTTTGCCCAACAATCTTCATTTCTCTTTTAAACACCAAACTGAGCTACTGATCTATCACAAAATTACTTATTACATTTCTGGAATATTATTAATTTATGTGTCTATCTCATCTTGCTACCTTTGTCACCCAAACCCCTTTTCACTTGACTGACTTTCCATCCTCACAAGCTGCCCAGCTGATCAACATTGGTCCTTGATCATCCAACATCAGATTTAAATCCATCAAACCTATCCTATCATATTCCCAAGGCTAAGTGAAAAGAGTGCTTATTTAAAACCATAGAATATTGCAACACAGAAGCATTTTTTTTGCCTGGTCCCACTGACCTGCACCCAGTCCATAGCCCTCCAAATTTTTCCAATCTATGTATCTGTCCAAATTCCTCTTAAATGCCAAAAGTGAGCCTGCATCCACCATCTCAGCTTGCAGCTCGTTCCATACTCCTACCACTCTCTGTGTGAAGAATTTCTCCCTCATGTCCCCCCTAAACTTTTCCCCTTTCATTCTAAACCCTTGACCTCTAGTTTGTATCTCACCTACCCTCAGTTGGAAAAGCCTACCTACATTGACTGTCTATACCCCTCATATTTTTAAATACCTCCATCAAATCTCCCCTCATTCTTCTATACTCCAGGGAATGAAGTCCTAACCTGTTTAACCTTCCTTTGCAACTCAGTTCCTGAAGTCCCAGCAACATCCAAGTAAATCTTCTCTGCCCTTGTTCAATCTTATTGATGTCTTTCCAGTAGTTAGGTGTCCAAAACTGTACACAATACTCCAATTTGGCCTCACCAATGTCTTATGCAACTTTACCATAACATTCCATCTCCTATACTCAAAACTTTGATTTATGAGGGCCAAATTGCCAAAAGATCACTTTACAACTCTATCCACCTGTTATGCCACTTTCAGGGAATTAGGTATCTGTATTCCCAGATCCCTCTATTATACTGCACTCCTCAGTGCCCATTTACCGTGTATATCCTTTCTTGGTTTGTCCTTCCAAAACGCACATCTCACACTTGTCTGAATTAAATTCCATCTGCCATTTTGCATCCCATTTTTCCAGCTGGTCCAGATCCCTCTGCAAGCTTTTAAAACTTTCTTAACTGTCCACATGTCTCCAATCTTAGTGTCATCTGCAAACTTGTTATTCCAGGCCTGCATTATCATCCAGATCATTGATTTGATAACAAACACCAATTGTCCCAGCACCAATCCCTGAGGCAAATCACGAGTCACAGGCCTCTAGTCTGAGAAGCAATCATCCACCACTACTCTCTGGCTTCTCCCATCCAGCTATTGTCAAATCCAGTCACTATTTCACCACGAATACCTAGCGTCTGAACCTTTTTGACTAACCTCTCATTTGGGACCTTGTCAAAGGCCTTACTAAAGTCCATTTAGACAACATCCAGAGCCTTTCCTTCATTAACTTTCCTCTTAACCTCCTTGAAAAACTCTGTAAGATTGGTTAAACACAGCCTACCATGCACAAAGCCAGATTGACTATCCCTAATTAGTTTCTGGCTATCTAAATAATTGTATATCTGACCTCTTAGATAACTTACAATAATTTACCTACTAAAGACATCAGACACACTGGCCTATAATATCCAGGTTAATTTTGGAGCCTTTTTAAAACAATGGAATAACGTGAGCAACCCTCCAATCCTATGGCATCAATCCCATGGCTACGGACATTTTAAATATTTATGCCAGAGCCCCTGCAATTTCTACACTAGCGTCCCTCAAGATCCGAGGGAATATCTCGTCAGGCCTTTGGGATTTTTCCACCTTTATTTGCTATAACTTCTATCTCTTTAATATTTATAGGTTCCATGATCTCACTGCTTGTTGTCCTTGCTTCCCATGACTCTGCCCATTTAATAAGTGAATACAGATAGGGGAGAAACATTTAAGATCTTCCCCATCTCTTTTGGCTCCATACAAAGCCAACCACTCTGATTTTCAAAGGTACAAATTTTGTCCCTTATTATCCTTTTGCTTTTAATATACCTGTAGAAACGTTTAGGATTTTCCTTTACATTATCTGCCAAAACAACTTCATGTCTCCTTTTAGCCTTCCAGATTTCTTTCTTGAGGGTTTTCTTGCATTTATTATGCATCTCAAATATGTCATTTGCTCCATGTTGCCTTATCTTGCTACATACTTCTCTCTTCTTCTGATCCAGATCCTCAATATCCCTCAAAAACCAAGGTTCCCTTTGCCTGCTAACTTTGCCTTTAATCCTGACAGGAACATACAAATTCAGAACTCTCAAAGTTGAAGGTTCTCCACTTACCTTGCATGTCCTTGCCCAAAAACAATGTACCTCAATTCACACATTCTAGATCCTTTCTAATTTCCTTACAATTGGCCTTTCTCCAGTTTAGAATCACAATCTGTGGCCCAGACCTATCCTTCTCCATAATTAACTTGAAACTAATTGCATTATAATCACTGGACCCTAAATTTTCCCCTACACATACTTCTGTCACCTGTCCTGAATCGTTCCCTATTAGGAGATCCAGTATTACACTCTCTCTAATTGGTTTCCTGAACATATTTGACAAACTCTAAGTCATCCAGCCCTTTTACAGTATGGGAGTCCCAGTCAATCTGTGGAAAATCAATATCTCCTACTATCGCACCCTTATGTTTCCTCAGCGTAAACAAGTTAACTTCTTTATTTTTAAAAAATATATTTTTTTCTTTTTTTAAAAAAAAGGAAGTAAATGAAACATTTTTGAAATGCAGGCTAAATTTAAAACAAGGAAATAAATTCTCTCTAATTTCTCTATTTTCTTTGGCCTCTTTCATCTCCTCCATCTCATAACTGGTAAGCCAAGAGCTTGGATTTTTTTTCCCAATTGTTAACGCAGGTGACATAGCTATTGAACATCACTTATTCAATGTGTTTAGTTACAAGATTAAATAATAAACACAATCACACACAATTACTCTCATATCATTCATGCCTGTGATTGTATAATGTGTTCCAACATATTTCACTGTATTTGTAACTTGCTTAGTAACCTTTAGCTTTAGTAACTTATTCAAAACTCAATAAATATCGGACCTTCAGAACTTTTCCTGGCACCTCAGGAAGGACTTTCTGCAATTCATTTAAAGATGCTGACAACAGCCACAACATTGATGGAGTTCTTCTCAACATTAATTGTGCCACAAAGGAATTTAAACTAGGAAAATTAAGTAGTTGTTTTTCATCCTATAATGAAAGAAATATATTGAGAACAAAGTTAACTAAAATGGTTCATACCAATAAAAAAATACAAAGTACCATTTATAGGAATAATCTAATAATTCATGAAGAAGGTCCATAATACATAGAATAAAATTAATTGATAAATCTCACAAAATAATTATTTTATTATACTCAATGATTAAGATGGAGGTTTCTCTATTATCATGCATTATAAAAGTTATTTCCCACATTTCCTTAATGGGAATATCATGGATGGATCATATTTTAAAAAAATTAACAGACAGATATTACTTGAAAAATTAATATTTAAGCTCCTTTTTTAGTTACTATTTAATAATACTCAACTACATTGGTGGGTCTCCAATTATGTCACTGGCTTACCAGATGAGAAAAATTTATTTTCATAAAGAGTGAACCAAATGGGCTTTTATAAGAATTCAGTTGTATTTGGATCATCATTACTGAAATTATGTGTGAATATAAAACACACACATGTATATAAATACACATAAAATATACATACATATATATATATATATATATAAATTCACACAATCACACATATATACATATAAACACACACACACACACACACACACACACACACACACATATATATATATATATAGTACATACACAGATTATACATGCACACACGCATACACATATACACATGCACACACACCCACACTTTTGTGGCTTCCGTTGGTCGTGGTTGACCATGGGTTGGTGAAGCTGGAAGGGCCTCTCCAGGGCACAAGCCAGGGCAGAGTTGACATGGAGATCTGTCTGTTGCTCATGCAATGGAATCCCCCACTCTCCATGCTAATGACAGGTCAAAAGGAACAATGAAAGTCGATACAGTTTGGTTCCAGCAGCATCGCAGGAGTTGCTGTGACAGTGCTGGGTACAGCAGTCAGCTGCCTTCAGGACTCCAACTCTGGATTTTTCCTTGGGGTTTACTCCCAAATCCTCTCCCGTGAGCAGGTATAGCCACAAGGCAATGCAGGTTTGAAATCGGAGTTTTCCTTGTCCTAGATGAGTTACCATTTGTGGTTAACAAGCTCCATCTGCCTAGAGCAACTGGTTACAAGGTACCAGTGGCTTGCCTTTGCCCTTTCTCCTGTCAGTAAGTACAGCTCTGGCAGGTATAAGAACTATGCCACAATAAAAGCCAGGAGTTGGACTTGTTTGTCAGAGGCTGTTCAAGATGCACACCATAAAGAGCATTTGCATAGCAGTGGGAGCTTGTCCCCACTACTGCCCTTCGGCTATGACAACCTTCAGAACCACACACACACACACACACACACACACATTTATTTATGCCTTCACACTTTGCTCTTGCCATCACTCTGAAACAGATCAGTCTTTGTCTCCTCTGTTCACAAGACCTTTTCCAGAATTCTGTAGGCTCTTTTAAATATTTCTTGGTGAACTGTAATCTGGCCATCCTGTTTCTGTAGCTAACTAGTGGTGTGCATCTTGCAGCATAGCCTCTGTTTTTCTGTTCATGAAGTCTTCTGCGGACAGTAGTCATTGACACATCCAAACCTGCCTCCTGAGAAATATTTCTGATCTGTCAGACAGGTGTTTGAGGATTTTTCTTCATTATGATGAGAACTCTTCTGTCATCAGCAGTGGAGTCTTCCTTGGCCACCAGTCCCTTTGTGATAACTGAGCTCACCAGTTTGCTCTTATGATGTTCCAAACAGTTGATTTAGGTCATCCTAAGGTTTGGGCAATCTCACTGTCATATTCTTGTTTTTCAGCCTAAAATTGTTTTTATTTACATTCATTGGGACAACTCTGGTCCTCATATTGATCAAAAGTGGCCTCAGAGGAGGTCAGGGTTGTAAAGAGAGCTTTTGACATAATGGCCTTCATAAATCAAAGTTTTTGAGAATAGGAGTTGGGATATTTTGTAAAGTTGTATAAGACATTTGGGACATTGGGAAGATATCAAAAAGATCGAAAGAGTACAGAGAAGATTTACTAGGATGATGTCTGGACTTCAGGAACTGAGTTATAGGGAAAGGTTCAACAGGTCTACAAGATTATGAGAGGCATAGATAGGGTGAACAGTCAACACCTATTTCCTAGGGCAGGATCCTAGGGCAACAAACACTAGAGGACATATGTAAAAAGTTAAGGGAGGGAGGTTTAGAAGAGACATCAGGGGTAAGTTTGGATGAAAGAGAGGGTTATGGGGTAGGGAGGGTTTAGTACTTTTTTAAGGAAGGGATATATGGGTCGGCTCAAAATTGAGGGCCGAAGGGCCTTTACTATGCTTTGTTCTAGGATAGGACTTTTTTCCCTGGAGCAAGAAGAATGAGGGGAGATTTGATTGAGGTATTTAAAATTATGATGGGGATAGACGGAGTAAATCTAGATAGGCTTTTTCCACTGAAGGTAGGTGAGATATAAACTAGAGGAGATGGGTTAAGATGAAAGGGGAAAGGTTTAGGGGGAATATGAGAGAGAACCTCTTCACACAGAGAATGGAGGGAGTGTGGAATGAGCTGCCAGCTGAATTGATGAATGCAGGTTCAATTTTAACATTCAAGAAGATTTGGAGGGCAATGGACTGGGTGCAGGTCAGTGGGAATAGGCAAAAAAAAAGTTCAGCACTGACAAGAAGGGCCAAAGGGGCCTGTTTCTGTGCTTTAATGTTCTATGGTTCTAAAAGCTTAGAAGCAGGCCTAGCTCTCTTATACCTGCACCAATGAAGCAATTAAACATACCTGAGTATTCACAAACACCGTGAACCCAAATGTCCCAAACATTACAGTACCCTGAAACAGGGGAATTATGTATAAAAAGTGCTGTAATTTCTACATGATCAAACCAAAATGTATACAAATAACTTTGATTAAAATCTGGAATGTGCACTTTAATCATGTGAATTGATTGATAACAAATTTAAAATTGTGGAGCACAGGGCAAATAAAGAAAAACAACAATCTTTGTGCCAAACTTTACTAAGGGCACTGTAAATCTGGAATGGATCAATTTTGACTTAGACAGCTAGGTATACACATCAATTGTAACATAAAGGACAGACCTCAGATGGAACAGTGGAAAGCCAAGATCTGTCAAGCCACATGAATGGATCCTGGTTGCTTGAAATCAATGTGAAGTCTGCTATTTGACGAATCACCTTGGTTGTTTCTTTAATTCCTGGTGCAATTACAACCTAAAATGGTAAAAAAAATTTCTAAAATTATAACTAAGTCAGTAAACCGTACATCATTCTTCATCAGCAAAAGTGCTCTTTGGCATAACCATTAATCAAACTGGTTAAGTTCTGAAGTTCACAGTTGTGTGAGTAAATACATTGGGAAATCCTCACCTTTACCTATTGTAGATACATCTGTCAATCATAAAATTGATAGAAGTGACCACCATATAGTCTTATAGATGTAAAGTCCCATTATTGTATAAAGGATACCTTCCATTGCTTTACCTGACTCTTCCTTCAGGGTTAATGGGATGCATTCAGCATAGAAATAGCATACAAGACATAGACATCCATGAGCTGCAGTTGAGGCATCAGAATGGTAACCTGTAACCTCATAGCCAGGCATCATTCTTGATCATAATCAACCCAAGAAACCAACCACTATTGGAGCACAAAGGTAGAAGAGCATTGCTCGAACTGCAAGTCTAAGTTCAAGCTCATTTATCATCCGAATCCACAAGTACAACCGATGAAATACTCTTCTCTGGTTTTTGGTGCAAAGCACTGATACACGCAACCAGACATAACACACAAAAATACAAGGCATATACATGCAGAACAAATATACATATTGTATACAAAAATAAATAAATATTGTTTAATAAATAGTAGAGTCTTGGAGGGATAATGTAAGCTGTTCATTTAGCCATTCAGTAGTCTCACTGCCTGTGGGAAGAAACTGTTTCTCAGACTGGTGTTAGTGGCCCTGATACACCTGTGAAACTTTGCCAATGGGAGCAGCTGAAAGTTGCTGTGTGTGGGGGTGGGGGACGTGCTGAAATCCTTATCGATTTTACACACCCTTGTCAGACAACAATCCTGATAGATCACATTGATGGGGGGTGAGGTGGGGAGGGAGACCCCAGTGATCCTCTATGTTGTTCTATGGTCCTGTGAATTGGCCTCCAATCCAATACTCTATAGCAACTGTACCACACTGTGATGCAGCCAGGCAAGACCCTCTTGATAGAGCTCCTATAGAAAGTTGAGATGATGGTGGCCAGTCACCTTTCCTGCTTCAGTCTTTTCAGTAAGTGCAGACAAGTGAGGAGATGTTATGTCAGATAGGTCAGAGGAATTTGGTGCTCTCATACTCTCCCCACTACCAAGTTATTAATGTGAAGTGGAGGGTGATCATTCTTGGTCCTCCTGAAATCTACAATCATCTCCTCCATCTTGTCCGTGTTCAAGTTTATTGTCATCTGATTGTATAAGTACAACCAACGAAACTGCATTCTCTGGGTCCTTGGTGCAAAAAAAGACATACACACACAAGGCACAATACACATATAGACAAGCAATACTAAGCAGAATAAGTATTTCATCTATACAAATGAATAAATAAATAGATAAATAAATAATGTTTTGTACATATGAGAGTCTCAGATGGTTAGTGTGCGCAGTTTCTTCGTCATTCAGCATTCCCACTGCCCATGTCGAGACTAAGGTTGACATCCTCGCACCATATCACGATTTTACACTTCTCCATGGTGTTGCTGATAAGGCCAACTACTGTGTCATCTGTAAAACTGATGACTTTAGGACCTGGATCTGGCATTGCAGTTGTGTGTCACTAGTATGAAAAGGAGCAAGCTGACCTCACAGCCCTGAGGTGCTCAATGTTCTGCTACCACTCTGGGCAGTCTGGTCTTTCTGTTAGTAAGTCTAGAATCCAGTTACAGAGAACAGTGTTGAGTCCTAGGAGGAGAGCTTCTCCACCTGCCTCTGGGGGATGATGGTATTAAACTTTGAGCTGAGGTTGATGAACAGCACTCTGGTGTATGTGATGCATTGTTTTCCAGATACGTCAGAATGGAATGGAGGGACATGACTATAGCACAACAGTGGAATGGTTTCATCTTTAGGCGAATTGAAATGGGTCCATTATCTCTGGGAGGTGTGTTTTGATATGTTCCATCATTTCATAATGGTGGAGGTCAGTGCCATGGGGCAGTAGTCATTGAGGCATGTTATTGTCTCCCTCTTTCATACTGGGATGATGGTGGTTGTCTTGAAACCTGTGGGCACAATGGACTGCTGCAGTGATGTGTTAAAGATCTCCACAAGGATCTCCGTCAGTTGGTCTGCACAGACCTTCAGTTCCCTACCAGGTTTGTTGTCCGATCCCACTGCCTTATGTGAGTTCACCTTGGATAGGCATCTTTGAATCTTGGCCACAGCTATGCAGGGGGCCTGTTCATCAGCGGGACAGCCTGTTCTTCTCATCGAACCATGCATAGAAGATGTTCAGTCTGTCTGTAAGAGAGAGGTCATTGCCTTTAACTTACAAAGTTGTCTTATGACCTGTAATGGTCTTGATCCCATGCCACATGCACCTCATGTCACACAGCAGTCTGTGGATCTTTTGTGCATACCCATGCTGTGTGGTGGTACACCATTGGCCTACTGCAGGGGGCAACACCTGTACCTGCAGGAGTGTAAGGGAACAGGACAACACCTGGCTGGCTGTCAATCAGTCGGCCTGAAGAGACCAAGCCCCACCCGGTTGGGTGTCAATCACCCTCTGGGATATAAGCCTGTGCCGGCCTCCCGAAGCTCACTCAGAGTTACAGCAGCTACAGCCAGCCCGGCTCTGTGGAAGACTTTGTGCATTAAAGCCTGTTGTACAGTCTTTACCTTGTGTGTGTCTGATTCTGGCTAACAGTGCACCACAATTTAATCCACAAAATTTTCTGATGGCTGCCATGGAAAAACTCCTGAGCGCAGGGAACCTTGAAGTCGACCCACAACACCTGGAAGCCCAGACACGCTTCGAGATCTGGCAGCACACGGTCGAAGTAATCATCGAGCCACATGAAGGCAGCATCCTGGACTGAGCTTGGAAGAGGTTAGTCCTACTCCGGTCAAAGGTGGGTCCCCACCCCTTCCAGGCAACCAAAGGCTGCTCCACATACAAGAGCGCAATGGACACTCTTGAGAACTTGTACAAGCCCCCCATGAATGCAGTCTGTGCAAGGTACCTCCTCAACACCCGAGCCCAGCAATGCGGGGAGATGGCCGAGTCTTACCCGGGACACCTGCAAGAGTTGGCCTGACTGTGTCTGGCTGAACCCAGGATAAGTGCAGAGGAGGTCAAGAGGCTGATCCAGGATGCCTTCATCCGAGGGCTATGCTTGAGGGCCATCTGGCAGAAGCTGCTGGAAGACAATATCTACGCCCTAACCAAGACAGTGGAATTGGTCCAAATCCTGGAAGCGGCAGCCCTCCACATTGAAGCCTTCAGTTCCAGGTTCCCCCAGGCTCCCTCATGGCCCTCTCACACTGCAGCTACAGCCCCAGACAGAGTTGGGGAGGAAAACATCGCTGCGGCAGGCACCCGGTGCCCCTTTAAGTACTGTGGGTCCTGGTGTGGGTCAGACCAATGATCGCACCAAAACTGTCCGGCTAGGAACCAGTATTATTCCCGATGCGGCAAGAAAGGCCACTTCGCTAAAGTGCCTCTCCCCTCAAAACCAGCTGGCAGCTCAGTGGCCCTCTATGACCTCCCCACCTCCCCCGCGGACCCCTCCAAGTGTGCGTGCCGGGCGGCACCATTGTCCCTGCTACAACTTCCACCTTCCCTGACCTTGACGGTGCAACATCTGGCTCCGCCAGCGACTATCACAGCGTGTGCCCCGAGCATCTGGACCAGCCCCACCCTCGTCAGCGCCGCTCGCCGAGAACTACAGCGACGTCACTTCCAGCTCACAGCGTGACATCACTTCCCCGGCACCACGAACACGGCTGGGGAAGGAGGCCAGCCACACTGCCGCCATCTTGGGCCAGGCAGCAGCCGACATGGAGGGCCCCCAACGATGTTGAGAATGACATGGTCAACATGGGCGGTGACCAGGCCACCCTACCGACACTCCCCACACCTCTGGGTGCCAATGGTTGCTGCACGCCGCACCCCATGACCTATGTCGAATTGGTCAACACGGGCGATGACCAGGCTGCCCTACCGACGCTCCCCACGCTTTCAGATGCCATAAATTGCTGCGCACAACCAGAGAGCGACGACTCCGACTCTGAAATGGTCCTGGCTGCCACCATGCTGACCAGGGACATCCCACACAACCTCAGGCACTCTATGATGGACATGCAAGTCAACAGGCAGGTAAAAAAATGCCTGTTCGACAGTGGCAGCACCGAGAGCTTCATTCACCCGAGTGTGGCCCACTCCCTGAGATTAAAAGTCCACCCCACCACCTGCTCGATCACCCTCACTGCCAAGGATGACTGTTGGTACCCTTGGGCGCTGCTCAGCTGATATAACTGTGGGAGGGGAGACTTACCCAGGGTTCAGGCTCCTGGTCATGCCCAACTCTGCACCCCAGTCCTTCTGGCCTAGATTTCCAGTGCCACCTGCAGTGTCACCCTTGCCTTCAGGGGGCCCCAACCTCTACTCACGTTACACAGCACACCAACCTACCAGCCCCAGCTAACCTGCAGCCTCTCCACACTGCGCATAATCCCACTGGCGCTCTTCCCACATCTTGTGCTAGGCTGCAAGCCGATCACCGCTAGAAGTAGGCACTATTGCACCGCAGACAGAGACTTCATCAAGACAGAGGTGCAGCGACTCCTGGCGGAAGGTGTAATAGAGCCCAGTAATAGCCCTTGGAGAGCCCAAGTCCTGGTGATCAAAGGGAGAAGTAAGCTGAGGATGGTTGTGGATTACAGGCAGACCATTAACCGGTACACCCAGCTGGATGCTTACTCCCTGCCGAGGATCGCCAACATGGTCAACGAGATAGCCCACTACCGGGTTTTCTCCACGATTGACCTGAAGTCAGTGTATCACCAAATCCCCATCCACCTGAAGGACAAGCCCTACACCGCCTTTGAGGTGGTTGGGTGCCTGTACTAGTTCCACCAAGTTCCCTTTGGGGTCACGAACGGGGTCTCTGTTTTCCAGCGGGAGATGGATCGCATGGTAGACCGGCACAAGCCGAAGGCAATGTTCCCGTATCTGGATAACGTTACTATCTGCAGCTGTGACCAGCAGGACCACGATGCTAACCTGAAGAATTTCCTCCAAACGGCCGGGGAGCTGAACCTTATTTACAACGAGGAGAAGTGTGTGCTTAGCACCACCCACCTCGTCATCCTCGGCCCACCCCTCCCCGCCATGCTAAGGGCCCTCTGCAGGTCCCTTGGCCTTTTCTCTTATTACTCGCAGTGGGTCCCTCACTTCTCGGACAAGGTTCGCCCTCTGGCCCAAGCTAAAACTTTTCCCCTCCCACCCGAGATGCAGGTAGCCTTCATTTGCATCAGGCAACACATCGCGGATGCCATGATGCAGGGTGTGGATGAGGACTCCCCCTTCCAGGTGGAGAGCGATGTCTCCGAGGTAGCCCTTGCCGCTACCCTCAACCAAGAGGGGCTCCCTGTCGCTTTCTTCTCCAGGACCCTCGACGGCTCTGAGCTAGGGCATTCCGCCATTGAAAAGGAGGCCCAGGCGATTGTGGAAGCGGTCTGCCACTGGCGCCACTTCATGCCCAGCAGGAGATTCACCCTCCTTATGGACCAGTGGGCCATGGCGTTCATGTTTAACACTACCCACAAGAGCAAGATCAAGAATGACAAGATCCTGCGCTGGAGAGTCAAGCTGGCAACCTACAGCTACGACATTGTAGAGCGCGACGAAAGAACCAAAGATTTGTTGATCCAATCCAAGGCTTTTATTAACTAAAAGAATGGAGCATATCACAGGTAGGTTGACCAGTCCAGAATGACCTGGTCTGGCTAGGAGCAATCCTTTAAGACCTGACGGTAGGTGTGGCTACACTCTCAGCCAATCATAGTAATCCTACACAATCTGTACATATACACATTGGTGATAGTACAGATTCTATCACAGACAACCAGTACCACCCCGGGAAGTTTAACCAGGCCCGGTGCTAGGAATTTCGGGGCCCAATTAGAAAATTGATAGCGGGGCATCTACTCTACAAAAGTCGAAATTGATGTTTTATATTTCGTGTAGTATGCCAGTCTTAGCCAAAAAGCATTAAATGCCTGATATACTAAATATTGAAAGACAATATGAAAGTTTTAATTTTTTAATACAAGTTAAGCCAATTACAGATATAGTTTATGTACAGGCCTTTTAGAAACGGACTTTTCTGGCTTTTGTATTTGCAAACTCTTTCAAAATAATTTCAAAGTCAATGGTTTTAGTAATGTAATTTTCTATAGATAGCATCGCCAAATTGTTTAGTCTCTCTTGTGAAATTGTTGACCGTAAGTATGTTTTAATTTTGAAAAACTTCTTTCACCCGATGCGACTGTTACGAGCATTGTTAAGTAAATCCTCAAAGAAATAAAAACGTTAGGAAATGCTGTGAATCGATTGTTTACTACCAGGTATTCAAACAAGAGCTTGAGCCTTAACAACACTGAAGGGAAGAAAAGTTTTCAGAACCATCCACATCTTTAGTTGTTTCAGTAACTACCCCCTCCATCAGTGCTCTGTTTTAGTATGGTGTCAGTTAAAGCTGCTTCAAGGTCTGCTATGTGTTTCCTTATTTTCACCTTTTGTGAGCTCTGAAAGTTATTTAAAAATCCAAATAATTTTACATGGCTTTTAAGATGTTTAAATCTAGACTCTAAAGATTGAATAGCTTTGTCTAGCACTAAGCTGAAGCACTGAACTCTGTAAGCTTCTTTTCGATCATCTAGATCAGGGGTGTCAAACTCAAATTCACAGAGGGCCAAAATTAAAAACTTGGACTAAGTCGAGGGCCGAACTAAATACTTATTGAAAATTTTCAACAACATCTGCATGTTTTCTCTTCTTTCAACATATGTAATGTTAAACTTTAGGATACAACTTTAGGAGGATAATGTTACAGGTCAGGAGTAGGTAGCTCAAGTTCACCCTTTGCTTGACCTGAGGGAAACCTATTTGGTCCCTGTGGAGATGTAGTCAGCATTCACAGGCTGTGTCCATTTTGGCCTGCATCAGGACTCAGCATTTCCTGCTCACTCCTCAGGCTCTAGGCCTCTATTCACCCTCAACCCACCATCCCTCTACCTGACCAGTCCTTCACCCAACCTCTACTCACCCTCACTCCACTCGCTCTGCCTCTACCCACCCCATCCTATCTTTCTTCTTCTTCTTCTTTGGCTTGGCTTCGCGGACGAAGATTTATGGAGGGGGTAAAAAAGTCCACGTCAGCTGCAGGCTCGTTTGTGGCTGACCAGTCCGATGCGGGACAGGCAGACACGATTGCAGCGGTTGCAAGGGAAAATTGGTTGGTTGGGGTTGGGTGTTGGGTTTTTCCTCCTTTGCCTTTTGTCAGTGAGGTGGGCTCTGCGGTCTTCTTCAAAGGAGGCTGCTGCCCGCCAAACTGTGAGGCGCCAAGATGCACGGTTTGAGGCGTTATCAGCCCACTGGCGGTGGTCAATGTGGCAGGCACCAAGAGATTTCTTTAGGCAGTCCTTGTACCTTTTCTTTGGTGCACCTCTGTCACGGTGGCCAGTGGAGAGCTCGCCATATAATACGATCTTGGGAAGGCGATGGTCCTCCATTCTGGAGACGTGACCCATCCTATACACACCCCTCTACTGCCTCTCCCCTCAACCTGTTCCTCCCTCTACCCGTCTCTCACCCTCTAATAACCCCTCCCCTACTTGCCCTGCCCCTCCCCTTATACCTCTTCCCTATCCACCCCTCCTTCTACTCATCCCTCCCTCTAACTGCCCCTCGCACCACCATAACTTCCCCTGCCCATTACTCCTCACCTACACCCTCTGCCCACCCCTGCTTACCCACCCATTCAGGCCCAGCGTGCTGCCGATCAGCCTTTGCGGACAGCCACCATCTCTCTTTTCACGTGCAGGGCCGAACCAGCCGTCCCTGGAGTCCACGCGGGTGCAAACGCTGAAGGCCGTGGCGACCGGAAGAAGTGCGCTCGCGCTGTGGAATGGCCGTCCGGTGCCAGTCGTGCGGGGCTCGCGTTGCCCGGGGGCCGTGCGCAGCCTGCCATGCCCGTCGCGCCGACAGGAAATCACAGGCGCTCGCCCATCCGCCGGACCGCTCGACAGGTGGGAGAAGTGACTGGTTGTGCGGGGAGTCTTCCAACTGGCTTGCCGGCTGATGACATCGACAGACTTCTCGTGTTACAATTTCTCGTGTTACAATGGGGAAGAATGTGCAATGAAGGGGGAGGATGGTGGGGGTGACATTACCAAAAAACAGCATCGGCTCTCGCTGCAGGGCGGGCCACCTCTAATACATTTTTGAAATGATCTTGTGGGCCAAATATAATTATATCGCGGGCCAAATTTGGCCCATGGGCCAGAGTTTGACATGTGTGATCCAAAGCTTGATCTTTTGCCTCATATGAAAACATTCTCTTCCTTCTACGTAGTTTTTTTTCTTGAAATTGTCTAAACTCCAATGGTAATTCAACAGCTTCAGCCAATTTATTTGCGCCTATTAGGACATCATTAAAACTGCCCCCTATAAATTCTATAAGTACTTCATGGCAAAATATCAAAGAAACTAAAAATTTGTAGTCTTTTATCTGGTTTGCTAAAGATTCAGCTTCTGCTTTTACCTTGGGTTCATGTTATCTTTGATATTTCCACAAATGCATCATATTCTTCTCCAACCTAATAATGAATAGCTTTAACACTATCAATCCGACACTCCCAACTTGTGTTGCTCAAGGGTTTCACTGATAACCTGGTTCTTCTCTTTGGCTTGGCTTCGCGGACGAAGATTTATGGAGGGGTAATGTCCACGTCTGCTGCAGGCTCGTTGATGAATGACAAGTCCGATGCGGGATAGCCAGGCACGGTTGCAGCGGTTGCAAAGGAAAATTGGTTGGTTAGGGTTGGGTGTTGGGTTTTTCCTCCTTTGTCTTTTGTCAGTGAGGTGAGCTCTGTGGTCTTCTTCAAAGGAGGTTGCTGCCCGCCGAACTGTGAGGCGCCAAGATGCACGGTTGGAGGCGATATCAGCCCACTGGCAGTGGTCAATGTGGCAGGCACCAAGAGATTTCTTTAAGCAGTCCTGGTACCTCTTTTTTGGTGCACCTCTGTCTCGGTAGCAAGTGGAGAGCTCGCCATATAACACGATCTTGGGAAGGCAATGGTCCTCCATTCTGGAGACGTGACCCGGGTACACGTTTGTTAAAAACTGCCCACCTCTTAGTTGATGCTGAGAACAATATATAGATCCTTTGCAAGATCCCAAGAAAATGTTATAGCATCTGGACAACACTTGGCTACATCTCCGAGTAAAAGGTTATAATTGTGACATGCACAGTGTACAAAGAAAGCTCTTGAATGATCCTTCAACAGTCGTGCTTGTACTTCAGATGTGTGACCTTTCATGTTTCTACCGTTGTCATAGCCTTGGCCTCAAATGTCTTTCACCTCTAAATTTAATTCCTCCAGTGTGTTTAATAATGTTTTATATAAATCTTCTTCTGTGCTACTTTCAACCTGCATAAACTTTATGAAATGTTCATAAACATCTAAAGGAGCCAAGTTACCATCAGACACATACCTGATCATTAGAGACATTTGCTCTTGGTAACTCAAATCAGGTGTGTAGTCTAAAATTATGGCGTAGTACTTTGCTCCTTTTATGCATTTCAGTATCTCATTCAAAACAACTGTAGCCATAATGTCTAGTAGTTCATTCTGGGTATCTTTTCCTAAATAGTGATTATGAATTTCGTGGGTTTTGACTTTTCGCAAATGTTCTTCAAGAACAGGATCAAACTTTCCAAATAGCTCAACAAAACCTAAAAAGTTTCCATTGTGTACACTCTCATTACCAACTTTTTCCTCTGTTCCTTTAATTGCTAGATTTCTCTCAGCAAGAAACTGCGCTTTTGCTATTAGCCTTTTGAATACTTGCTGCCAGTTCTTTGCATGTTCATTGACGATTATTTCAAATTCTTTGTCAATTGTCTGTCCACTACAAAGTCTTTGGTGTAACTCCCAGAAACTCCATGTGGCTTCCAAATGGTTTTTAGAATTTTCATGCTCACAAAACCATTTGTTAAATCCACTTGTTGATAATGCACTGGTTGTGTTCTTACTAAAAAGTTTACAATAAAAGCAATAAATTCTATCATCAGACTGAGAGTATATAATCCAAGGTCCTTCAACACACTCCCCATTTGGAAGTTTCCTTACAGTGAAACTTTGAAAAAAACAATCCCTTTTCATTTCGTGGAAAGTTGTTCACTGGAATAGGAGGATCTTTCATTGCTAAATAATCTTTTACATTTTGATTTATGTATGCTGGCCAGTTGGTTGGGTCATCATAAATGTTAATTACAACTGTACTCATGGATGATCCATCATTGCGTGATGTTTGGGCTTGGTCTTTTTCGGCTATAAGTGGACTTTCCGCTTTGGCACTGTCTTCTCGTGTATTGAGATAGTCTTCAATTTGATTCACAGCTGCGTCATCCTTTTCTAACTTGTTATCAATTTCATCATTGTATTCATCAACTGTAATTGGACTCGAGGCTGTATTGTCATTTTCTGAATTGTTTTTGTTTTCTTCATCCTCAATACATGGGCGCTTCAAAGATGGAGTGACAAGGGATTTTCTGATAGCACCTCTATGATTTTCATTTTCATCTACCTTAGCCTTGGCCAGTGCTCGTTTCTGGTTGCGCCCTTTGTCTCTATCTCTGCTTGTGCTTGCCATGTAAAATGACATATAAATTTTAAGCTGCTAATTCTCTAGGCTATATTTTTAAGGTAAAAAAAGGTAAAAAATATATTTTAAAATGTTTAGACTTAAAATTACACAAAAAACTTGATGTCAGCAATTTGTTATAAGATTGGACTCAACATCCAAAGGTGGAACAATGTTGTCATCGTCGTTGGTTCAATGTAAGAAACCAACATCTATCCCACATCATTTCGCTCGTTAGCTTTATGTTGTCCCAACATCAGCTGCTGACCTTGGTTCAACGCACCCAACTCTCAACTTGTGAACGCCACCAAACAGCAAAACAAGCGACCAATTCTGGATTTGTTGAATGACAACAACTTCGAACAAGGTAAGAATTGCCTTTTTTTAGTAACAATTAGGTTAGTTAGTTAACGTTACAATTCCAGAATGGGGGACACTCTTTAATTTTGCCGTTTTATTTAGCTGATTTTCTAGTCAAATGTCTAGCACTAGTTTGTCGCTAGATATTTGGCTAGAAAATCGGTGGAAAAACTGATGCATGTAATGGATGAAATTCGCCCCCGAAGAAAACAATTTCCACATGGTCATACTAAACTGCACCTGTTCCAAATCACCAAAAACATGAAATAGGCTATATTAAACCCTGGCAGAGCAATAGCATAGTTAGTAACAGTAGCCTAGTATTATTTTGATACTAAATCAAACTACTGCAAAATTATGAAACAATGACAGGGGCAGCCTTGCTAAGAATATCTGGATCTTGTAAATATGAATAACCCCAAGATGTAAGGTACATGCCCCTATTGCTGAATAATCTTGTAAACCAGCTCGTAAAGATGTAGACTATGACCCCCACAGCGACCTAGCCTAGTAAAGATCAACTTACACTAACCTAACTTCGGGGTTATTCATCTTTACAAGACCCGAATATCCTCACCAATTCATCTACGATTGCTAACATTGTCGGAAATCCTACACTTAGGCCCTAGGCTATTTATGTTCAGGCTAACTGCTTAAGCCTAGGCTATAGGCTAGGCCTTAGGCATGACGCTATCTCAATCTTATATTAAAGTACGTTCTCTTATTGATTAACCTATAGTCTGTTTGGATCTTGATAATAAGAGATGTTTCATCAGCTCCATAATATCTATCTTACTGGGTGAAATGAATACGAAACATGAAATTTTTGGCTAGGGAGACAAAGGAGGCCTATAGCCAATAGTTTAATCGAAGACATATTTCCTAAAAATATTTCACTGAGATAATACGATCAATTAAGGGCAATAATTTCACGAGTTCACTGACAAATCCCTCAGTTTATAAGGCCTATAGTATTATTATTTTCTTACCAGTTTAAACAAACTCCGTCAGTGTTCTCTGCTCAAGGCCTGGGCTCAAACACATGCACGGGGCCGCCTTGATCAAATTGGTCAAATAAGCTTAAAACCAGCCCTGAGTTTAACGACTCCCCCAATGCCCTCTCATACCTGCGCATCTATGCACTATGACAGGCTGCAGGCATTACATGAGTCCCTCTGCCATGCGGGTGTCACCAGGTTGTACCATTTCATTAAGTCCCGGAACCTGCCATACACCATCAGGGACATGACCGAGGCCTGTCGGGTCTGCGCAGTGTAAACCCCGTTTCTTCTGCCCGCCCCAGGCCCAGGTTGTAAAGGCTACTCAGCCTTTCGAGCGTCTCGGCATGGACTTCAAAGGGCCCCTGCCTTCTACGAACCGAAACGTCTACTTCCTCATGGTAGTGGACGAGTACTTACGCTTCTCTTTCGCTATCCCTTGCCCAGGCACCTCCATAGCTACCGTCATCAGGGCCCTTGGGCAGATCTTCACCATGTTTGGCTACCCCGTCTTTATCCACAGCGACCAGGGGTCTAGTTTCATGAGTGACAAGCTACGCCAGTACCTGACGGCGAGGGGAATCGCGACCAGTCGCACGACAAGCTATAACCAGAGAGGCAATAGGCAAGTGGAATGCGAAAACGGGGTGGTCTGGAAGGCAGTCCTCCTGGCTCTCAGGTCAAAAGGGTGGGCCATTGAGAACTGGCAGGATGCCCTGCCCGAGGCGCTCCATGCCATTCAGTCGCTGCTGTGCACGGCTACCGAGACCCCTCACGAACGTCTGTTCTCATTCACCAGGAAGTTGGTAACTGGAATGTCCCTCCCAGCATGGCTCACGTCCCCGGGACCGATGCTCCGGCGTAAGCCCGAAGCCCTGGTTGAGCAGGTCTTCCTCCTACATGCAAACCACAACTATACCTATGTTAGGTTCGGCAGTGGCAGGGAGGGCACTGTCTCAACCAGGGGCCTGGCACCAGCAGGAGCACCCACCACATTGCGCCATCCTCCAGCCCAGGAAGATGCTGACCGGGCATACATCCCCATCCCCAGGCAGTTATGGGGCACGCAGGACCTCCTTGACCACCAGGGGCCTGTTTCAGCCATGGTAAACGAACCTGCCCCCCCCACCCATCCAATACGACCCTCATACATCGACCCCGGCCGCCCCTCCGCACAGCACCACACCAGTCACACAGTCCTCTGCCGCCAGTCCCCCCACTTCCCCTCCAATCAGTGACCAGGAGCCAGTCCTACGACAGTCACAGAGACCCCGGCGGCCGCTGGACTGTCTCAACCTGTAAATATTGTATGTGTATAGTGGGTACGATTCCTTGTTACTGTGCCCCGGTACACCACCGGCCTACCGTAGGGAGAAACACCTGTACCAGGAGTGTAAGGGGACAGGACAACACCTGGCCAGCTGTCAATTAGTCGGTCTGAAGGGATCAAGCGCCGCCCGGTTGGGTGTCAATCACCCTCCAGAATATAAGCCTGCACCGGCCTCCCGAAGCTCACTCAGAGTTACTGCAGCTACAGCCAGCCTGGCTCTGTGTAAGTCTTTGTGGATTAAAGTTTGTTGTACAGTCTTTACCTTGTGTGTATCTGATTCTGGCTAATTGAATTCTGTGCCTTTAGAATTGCATAGAAAAGCCCTGGCTGATCTTGGTGCCATTTTGTTTTCTGTCCTGAAGGCAGTATCTCTTGCTCTGAAAAAGTGCCCAGACCTCTGGATCCATCCAATGGTTTCTGGTTAGCCCTGGTTGTGTAGCATTTCATCTCAGTGACATTCTCAATGCATTTGCTGATGTAGCCAGTCACTGAGCTTGTGTACATGACTATTGCAGGTGGCCACCTCCTCAAAACAACTTCAATCCATAGTCTCAAAACAGTCCTGTTGCACATCTAGAACATTGTAACATATTTAGAATGATATCTAAAATCAAGTTGTTGATCTGGTGAAGCTACATCATAGGACATGCTACAGAGCAGAAACAGCAACATCCAATTTCTAACAAAGAATATTCTTCCCTCCTGTCATATCCAGCTGTAAGTGGTGATTGAGGATCTGTAATCATTTCATCCTCAATGGTGGTGGAGCCTTGCACATGAGCGTAAAGGACAAGGCTGTCAAAATGTATTTTAAATCTTACAAATGTACCTGCTTCGACCATCTTGTCCACACTCTGTGTGGAAAAAACCTACCTCTCAGATCCCTTTTAATCTCAACTTAAACGTATGCTGTCTAATTTTAAGCTCTTCTATCCTGGGAAAAAATAGAGTGATTATTTATCCATTAGGAATGTATCTATAGCACTTAATTTTATAAAACACTGTAAGGTCACCAGTTAGTCTCTTTTGCTTTAGGAAAGTAGTCTCAGTTTATCCAAAGTTTTCTTGTAATTCAAGCCCTCTGGTCCATCCTTGTGAACTTTTGCTGTGCTCTCTCTAGTTTCATCATATCTTTCCTATAGAACTTAACATGCATTGCTACAAATATTGTCAGATTTAAACAGCTTATAGCATTACTGTATGACTGGATCCGTTTTAAATTCATAGAATGGAATGTCCCATTCATTGGCAAAATTGAATTCAAAGAGCTGTGGAAAGCCCGGAAAACTGGTGTCCATGACAAAAACACATTTACTCAAGTTTCTGCAACTCTTCTACCAAAGACACAGCAGTTGAACAGGAGAACAATTGTGGAAATTTCTGTTGCATAACTTGAAATATTCCTGACAATTTTACACAAATGTCCTATTATATGAATTTTTAAACTACTCAAGGAAACAAAAGTCATGAGCTTGAAGTATGCCTATTCTTTGAACAAATTTTCACAATTGAGCAGTATCTATCTTTCCATCCAACTGTTCAATTTTGTCAAAACTATTTTGTTGAGAATAGTTAGGTGCAGACTTAGGGCTTCTTCTTTGACACAGTCGTACTCTATGGATACTTATCATGCTTCATCGATAACACATTTGTATTGATTTGAATTGTGTAAAAAAATAAATAATTTTATTGACCTTCACTTCAGTTTCCTCAGATTTCACCATGCTTATCGTTAATGCTGCATAGATCAAGGTAAGATTGTGAAAAACCTTCCCATTCAAACAGTACCTGAAAAAAGAAACAACAGGATATAAGAAATAATACCAAAATTAAAATCACATGAATATTTTATCCAGATCATTTCAAAAAGGATCTTTGCAATGAAAAGGAAAAAATGATCGAACTTGTGAGATTGCAAAAACATACCAATAGAAAAATATTAAAAATTTTCCTGAAGATGACATCCATTTTGATGTTTTAATTAATTGTATTGTTTCAGACCAGCAGCACTATTCCTCACCCAAAAGGGATGAAAGAGGGCAAGATCACATGCCTCTAACAAGCTTGCAAAGAGCAAAACAGAAAAAAGTCACCAATACACTTGAAGATTGAGTAATAATTGCAAATTAATTTCAATGTCAATAGGTAGGAGCACAGTAATATTGATAAAAATGAATAATTCTCCACATCTATTTGGTTAACAAGCCTCCAGAAGGAGTTGAGGAACAAAGGGATCTATAACATTTGTGCACAAATCACTAAAGGGATTTGCATGGGTCAAGTGGATCTTAAAATTATAAGCTTCACTTATACTCTGTTAAACAGTCTGGTCTCCATTTTACAGAAGTTTTGTAGAAAATGTAAAGTAGATGTACAAGGATGCTACTAGAACTGACAGTTCTATTACCAACAACTGCAGAGGCTCTTTAAATAATTCTGAATATGTGAGTGATGATATGATAGAACTTCTGACATAAAGTATTTGGATACACTAAAAGAAATATTTCAATTTTTTCCATTTTCATGGAAGATTATACTGAGATATCACAAATACAAGATTCTGTTTATTTAAATCTACATTTAGGACTAGTTAGAACGTAGGATAAATTATTACAAGGATTAGTTGAGAAAAATGTCATCAGTATATTGAAATGTAAACAAGATAAGCAATGTAATACTTATAAGGAAACAAGACAAGATAAAGTAATCATGATTCCCCACTGGTTTTGTAGGTTCTGAGGTACTGGAAATTAATTAGACCAATATTGGAACTGCAAAACTTTTCACAAATGGTCATATGATAAAGTGCTTATGCTCGAGTCAACATTTTCTGATATGAGATCTGAGATTGAACTGATGTCATTTTTTTTGATAATGGTTAAATACAACCATATTTTAAACACAGATCAAAGCATTATTTTCAGAAATAATTAGAAATAAATGCTACATTTGAAATGTACTTATGTCAATACTTTTAAAAATATTTAAATTGACAGAATTAATGACTTGTGTATCATCACATAATGTTCTACTTACTTTGTGCTGAGATTTTGTTTTGGATAAAAAATAACCCAGCAACAGCTGTACTGTAGTCCCAGTGTTGTCAGTCTTTGAATAATAAAATCAGACACTTTATCAGTAGTCAACTCTTCAATATCCTAATAAAGATAAGCAATTAATGTATTTCATTTTTCCAACATATGTTGTTTATTTGGCAGTTTTTGCATTTCACAATAATTTTGTTCAATATATGCTGAGAATTCCAAGCTTCATGATAGCAATATGAAAAGTGCTTCCTACTTTCACTCCAGATGGCCAGTTCTTGACAAAGGAAATAGAACTTGGAAGTGATCAAATTTTTCCATAATTTTAAACACTTGAATTACATCAACTCTCAGGTTTCTAAACTCCTCATAACGGAATTATTAGTGTTGGGATTATTGTATCACCACCTTCCAAACTTGCATGTGATTTGGAAAATTTGGATATATGACTCTCCCATCACATCCTATTAATTAAAGATTTAATATAATTCTGGAAAATCTGAATATCTCTTTCATTTTCAAAATTATGTCCTTTTATTTTTTGTATTCCTGAAGGAACTTTATAAAATATTTTCCGGTACATAATAGGAAGTCTTTATCCTCAAGTCCCCACCTATCAGTTACCTTGCCCCTCATAAGAGGAAGTCTTTATCCTCAAGTCCCCACCTATCAGTTACCATGACCCTCATAATAGGAAGTCTTTATCCTCAAGTCCCCACCTATCAGTTACCATGCCCCTCACAATAGGAAGTCTTTATCCTCGTCCCCACCTATCAGTTACCATGCCCCTCATAATAGGAAGTCTTTATCCTCAAGTCCCCACTTATCAGTTACCATGCCCCTCATAATAGGAAATCTTTATCCTCAAGTCCCCACCTATCAGTTACCATGCCCCTCACAATAGGAAATCTTTATCCTCAAGTCCCCACCTATCAGTTACCATGCCTCTCATAATATGAAGTCTTTATCCTCGTCCCCACCTATCAGTTACCATGCCCCTCATAATAGGAAGTCTTTATCCTCAAGTCCCCACCTATCAGTTACCATGACCCTCATAATAGGAAGTCTTTATCCTCAAGTCCCCACCTATCAGTTACCATGCCTCTCATAATATGAAGTCTTTATCCTCGTCCCCACCTATCAGTTACCATGCCCCTCATAATAGGAAGTCTTTATTCTCAAGTCCCCACCTATCAGTTACCATGCCCCTAACAATATGAAGTCTTTATCCTCAAGTCCCCACCTATCAGTTACCATGCCCCACACAATAGGAAGTCTTTATTCTCAAGTCCCCACCTATCAGTTACCATGCCCCTAACAATAGGAAGTCTTTATTCTCAAGTCCCCACTTATCAGTTACCATGCCCCACACAATAGGAAGTCTTTATCCTCAAGTCCCCACCTATCAGTTACCATGCCCCTCACAATAGGAAGTCTTTATTCTCAAGTCCCCACCTACCAGTTACCATGCCCCTCACAATAGGAAGTCTTTATTCTCAAGTCCCCACCTATCAGATACCATGCCCCTAACAATATGAAGTCTTTATCCTCAAGTCCCCACCTATCAGTTACCATGCCCCACACAATAGGAAGTGTTTATCCTCAAGTCCCCACCTATCAGTTACCATGCCCCTCACAATAGGAAGTCTTTATTCTCAAGTCCCCACCTATCAGTTACCATGCCCCTAACAATAGGAAGTCTTTATTCTCAAGTCCCCACTTATCAGTTACCATGCCCCACACAATAGGAAGTCTTTATCCTCAAGTCCCCACCTATCAGTTACCATGCCCCTCACAATAGGAAGTCTTTATTCTCAAGTCCCCACCTATCAGTTACCATGCCCCTCACAATAGGAAGTCTTTATTCTCAAGTCCCCACCTATCAGTTACCATGCCCCTCACAATAGGAAGTCTTTATTCTCAAGTCCCCACCTATCAGTTACCATGCCCCTCACAATAGGAAGTCTTTATTCTCAAGTCCCCACCTATCAGTTACCATGCCCCTCACAACAGGAAGTCTTTATTCTCAAGTCCCCACCTATCAGTTACCATGCCCCTAACAATAGGAAGTCTTTATTCTCAAGTCCCCACTTATCAGTTACCATGCCCCTCACAATAGGAAGTCTTTATTCTCAAGTCCCCACCTATCAGTTACCATGCCCCTCACAATAGGAAGTCTTTATTCTCAAGTCCCCAGCTATCAGTTACCATGCCCCTCACAATAGGAAGTCTTTATTCTCAAGTCCCCACCTATCAGTTACCATGCCCCTCACAATAGGAAGTCTTTATTCTCAAGTCCCCACCTATCAGTTACCATGCCCCTCACAATAGGAAGTCTTTATTCTAAAGTCCCCACCTATCAGTTACCATGCCCCTCACAATAGGAAGTCTTTATTCTCAAGTCCCCACCTATCAGTTACCATGCCCCTCACAATAGGAAGTCTTTATTCTCAAGTCCCCAACTATCAGTTACCATGCCCCTAACAATAGGAAGTCTTTATTCTCATGTCCCCACTTATCAGTTACCATGCCCCACACAATAGGAAGTCTTTATTCTCAAGTCCCCACCTATCAGTTACCATGCCCCTCACAATAGGAAGTCTTTATTCTCAAGTCCCCAACTATCAGTTACCATGCCCCTAACAATAGGAAGTCTTTATTCTCAAGTCCCCACTTATCAGTTACCATGCCCCACACAATAGGAAGTCTTTATTCTCAAGTCCCCACCTATCAGTTACCATGCCCCACACAATAGGAAGTCTTTATTCTCAAGTCCCCACCTATCAGTTACCATGCCCCTAACAATAGGAAGTCTTTATTCTCAAGTCCCCACTTATCAGTTACCATGCCCCTCACAATAGGAAGTCTTTATTCTCAAGTCCCCACCTATCAGTTACCATGCCCCTCACAATAGAAAGTCTTTATTCTCAAGTCCCCACCTATCAGTTACCATGCCCCTCACAATAGGAAGTCTTTATTCTCAAGTCCCCACCTATCAGTTACCATGCCCCTAACAATATGAAGTCTTTATCCTCAAGTCCCCACCTATCAGTTACCATGCCCCACACAATAGGAAGTCTTTATCCTCAAGTCCCCACCTATCAGTTACCATGCCCCTCACAATAGGAAGTCTTTATTCTCAAGTCCCCACCTATCAGTTACCATGCCCCTAACAATAGGAAGTCTTTATTCTCAAGTCCCCACTTATCAGTTACCATGCCCCACACAATGGGAAGTCTTTATCCCCAAGTCCCCACCTATCAGTTACCATGCCCCTCACAATAGGAAGTCTTTATTCTCAAGTCCCCACCTATCAGTTACCATGCCCCTCACAATAGGAAGTCTTTATTCTCAAGTCCCCACCTATCAGTTACCATGCCCCTCACAATAGGAAGTCTTTATTCTCAAGTCCCCACCTATCAGTTACCATGCCCCTCACAATAGGAAGTCTTTATTCTCAAGTCCCCACCTATCAGTTACCATGCCCCTCACAACAGGAAGTCTTTATTCTCAAGTCCCCACCTATCAGTTACCATGCCCCTAACAATAGGAAGTCTTTATTCTCAAGTCCCCACTTATCAGTTACCATGCCCCTCACAATAGGAAGTCTTTATTCTCAAGTCCCCACCTATCAGTTACCATGCCCCTCACAATAGGAAGTCTTTATTCTCAAGTCCCCAGCTATCAGTTACCATGCCCCTCACAATAGGAAGTCTTTATTCTCAAGTCCCCACCTATCAGTTACCATGCCCCTCACAATAGGAAGTCTTTATTCTCAAGTCCCCACCTATCAGTTACCATGCCCCTCACAATAGGAAGTCTTTATTCTCAAGTCCCCACCTATCAGTTACCATGCCCCTCACAATAGGAAGTCTTTATTCTCAAGTCCCCACCTATCAGTTACCATGCCCCTCACAATAGGAAGTCTTTATTCTCAAGTCCCCAACTATCAGTTACCATGCCCCTAACAATAGGAAGTCTTTATTCTCAAGTCCCCACTTATCAGTTACCATGCCCCACACAATAGGAAGTCTTTATTCTCAAGTCCCCACCTATCAGTTACCATGCCCCTCACAATAGGAAGTCTTTATTCTCAAGTCCCCACCTATCAGTTACCATGCCCCTCGTAATAGGAAGTCTTTATTCTCAAGTCCCCACCTATCAGTTACCATGCCCCTCGTAATTGGAAGTCTTTATTCTCAAGTCCCCACCTATCAGTTACCATGCCCCTCACAATAGGAAGTCTTTATCCTCAAGTCCCCACCTATCAGTTACCATGCCCCTCATAATAGGAAATCTTTATCCTCAAGTCCCCACCTATCAGTTACCATGCCCCTCATAATAGGAAGTCTTTATTCTCAAGTCCCCACCTATCAGTTACCATGCCCCTCACAATAGGAAGTCTTTATCCTCAAGTCCCCACCTATCAGTTACCATGCCCCTCACAATAGGAAGTCTTTATTCTCAAGTCCCCACCTATCAGTTACCATGCCCCTAACAATAGGAAGTCTTTATCCTCAAGTCCCCACCTATCAGTTACCATGCCCCTCACAATAGGAAGTCTTTATCCTCAAGTCCCCACCTATCAGTTACCATGCCCCTCATAATAGGAAATCTTTATCCTCAAGTCCCCACCTATCAGTTACCATGCCCCTCACAATAGGAAGTCTTTATTCTCGTCCCCACCTATCAGTTACCATGCCCCTCACAATAGGAAGTCTTTATCCTCAAGTCCCCACCTATCAGTTACCATGCCCCTCACAATAGGAAGTCTTTATTCTCAAGTCCCCACCTATCAGTTACCATGCCCCTCACAATAGGAAGTCTTTATTCTCAAGTCCCCACCTATCAGTTACCATGCCCCTCACAATAGGAAGTCTTTATTCTCAAGTCCCCACCTATCAGTTACCATGCCCCTCACAATAGGAAGTCTTTATTCTCAAGTCCCCACCTATCAGTTACCATGCCCCTCGTAATAGGAAGTCTTTATTCTCAAGTCCCCACCTATCAGTTACCATGCCCCTCATAATAGGAAGTCTTTATTCTCAAGTCCCCACCTATCAGTTACCATGCCCCTCACAATAGGAAGTCTTTATTCTCAAGTCCCCACCTATCAGTTACCATGCCCCTCGTAATAGGAAGTCTTTATTCTCAAGTCCCCACCTATCAGTTACCATGCCCCTCGTAATAGGAAGTCTTTATTCTCAAGTCCCCACCTATCAGTTACCATGCCCCTCACAATAGGAAGTCTTTATCCTCAAGTCCCCACCTATCAGTTACCATGCCCCTCATAATAGGAAATCTTTATCCTCAAGTCCCCACCTATCAGTTACCATGCCCCTCGTAATAGGAAGTCTTTATTCTCAAGTCCCCACCTATCAGTTACCATGCCCCTCACAATAGGAAGTCTTTATCCTCAAGTCCCCACCTATCAGTTACCATGCCCCTCACAATAGGAAGTCTTTATTCTCAAGTCCCCACCTATCAGTTACCATGCCCCTAACAATAGGAAGTCTTTATCCTCAAGTCCCCACCTATCAGTTACCATGCCCCTCACAATAGGAAGTCTTTATCCTCAAGTCCCCACCTATCAGTTACCATGCCCCTCATAATAGGAAATCTTTATCCTCAAGTCCCCACCTATCAGTTACCATGCCCCTCACAATAGGAAGTCTTTATTCTCGTCCCCACCTATCAGTTACCATGCCCCTCGTAATAGGAAGTCTTTATAGTCAAGTCCCCACCTATCAGTTACCATGCCCCTAACAATAGGAAGTCTTTATTCTCAAGTCCCCACCTATCAGTTACCATGCCACTAACAATAGGAAGTCTTTATTCTCAAGTCCCCACCTATCAGTTACCATGCCCCTCGTAATAGGAAGTCTTTATCCTCAAGTTCCCACCTATCAGTTACCATGCCCCTCACAATAGGAAGTCTTTATCCTCAAGTCCCCACCTATCAGTTACCATGCCCCTCGTAATAGGAAGTCTTTATCCTCAAGTCCCCACCTATCAGTTACCATGCCCCTCACAATAGGAAGTCTTTATTCTCAAGTCCCCACCTATCAGTTACCATGCCCCTCACAATAGGAAGTCTTTATTCTCAAGTCCCCACCTATCAGTTACCATGCCCCTCACAATAGGAAGTCTTTATTCTCAAGTCCCCACCTATCAGTTACCATGCCCCTCACAATAGGAAGTCTTTATTCTCAAGTCCCCACCTATCAGTTACCATGCCCCTCACAATAGGAAGTCTTTATTCTCAAGTCCCCACCTATCAGTTACCATGCCCCTAACAATAGGAAGTCTTTATTCTCAAGTCCCCACCTATCAGTTACCATGCCCCTAACAATAGGAAGTCTTTATTCTCAAGTCCCCACCTATAAGTTACCATGCCCCTCACAATAGGAAGTCTTTATTCTCAAGTCCCCACCTATCAGTTACCATGCCCCTCACAATAGGAAGTCTTTATTCTAAAGTCCCCACCTATCAGTTACCATGCCCCTAACAATAGGAAGTCTTTATTCTCAAGTCCCCACCTATCAGTTACCATGCCCCTAACAATAGGAAGTCTTTATCCTCAAGTCCCCACCTATCAGTTACCATGCCCCACACAATAGGAAGTCTTTATCCTCAAGTCCCCACCTATCAGTTACCATGCCCCTCACAATAGGAAGTCTTTATTCTCAAGTCCCCACCTATCAGTTACCATGCCCCTCACAATAGGAAGTCTTTATTCTCAAGTCCCCACCTATCAGTTACCATGCCCCTCACAATAGGAAGTCTTTATTCTCAAGTCCACACCTATCAGTTACCATGCCCCTCACAATAGGAAGTCTTTATTCTCAAGTCCCCACCTATCAGTTACCATGCCCCTAACAATAGGAAGTCTTTATTCTCAAGTCCCCACCTATCAGTTACCATGCCCCTCGTAATAGGAAGTCTTTATTCTCAAGTCCCCACCTATCAGTTACCATGCCCCTCACAATAGGAAGTCTTTATCCTCAAGTCCCCACCTATCAGTTACCATGCCCCTCATAATAGGAAATCTTTATCCTCAAGTCCCCACCTATCAGTTACCATGCCCCTCGTAATAGGAAGTCTTTATTCTCAAGTCCCCACCTATCAGTTACCATGCCCCTCACAATAGGAAGTCTTTATCCTCAAGTCCCCACCTATCAGTTACCATGCCCCTCACAATAGGAAGTCTTTATTCTCAAGTCCCCACCTATCAGTTACCATGCCCCTAACAATAGGAAGTCTTTATCCTCAAGTCCCCACCTATCAGTTACCATGCCCCTCACAATAGGAAGTCCTTATCCTCAAGTCCCCACCTATCAGTTACCATGCCCCTCATAATAGGAAATCTTTATCCTCAAGTCCCCACCTATCAGTTACCATGCCCCTCACAATAGGAAGTCTTTATTCTCGTCCCCACCTATCAGTTACCATGCCCCTCGTAATAGGAAGTCTTCATCCTCAAGTCCCCACCTATCAGTTACCATGCCCCTAACAATAGGAAGTCTTTATTCTCAAGTCCCCACCTATCAGTTACCATGCCCCTAACAATAGGAAGTCTTTATTCTCAAGTCCCCACCTATCAGTTACCATGCCCCTCGTAATAGGAAGTCTTTATCCTCAAGTCCCCACCTATCAGTTACCATGCCCCTCACAATAGGAAGTCTTTATCCTCAAGTCCCCACCTATCAGTTACCATGCCCCTCGTAATAGGAAGTCTTTATCCTCAAGTCCCCACCTATCAGTTACCATGCCCCTCACAATAGGAAGTCTTTATTCTCAAGTCCCCACCTATCAGTTACCATGCCCCTCACAATAGGAAGTCTTTATTCTCAAGTCCCCACCTATCAGTTACCATGCCCCTCACAATAGGAAGTCTTTATTCTCAAGTCCCCACCTATCAGTTACCATGCCCCTCACAATAGGAAGTCTTTATTCTCAAGTCCCCACCTATCAGTTACCATGCCCCTCACAATAGGAAGTCTTTATTCTCAAGTCCCCACCTATCAGTTACCATGCCCCTAACAATAGGAAGTCTTTATTCTCAAGTCCCCACCTATCAGTTACCATGCCCCTAACAATAGGAAGTCTTTATTCTCAAGTCCCCACCTATAAGTTACCATGCCCCTCACAATAGGAAGTCTTTATTCTCAAGTCCCCACCTATCAGTTACCATGCCCCTCACAATAGGAAGTCTTTATTCTAAAGTCCCCACCTATCAGTTACCATGCCCCTAACAATAGGAAGTCTTTATTCTCAAGTCCCCACCTATCAGTTACCATGCCCCTAACAATAGGAAGTCTTTATTCTCAAGTCCCCACCTATCAGTTACCATGCCCCACACAATAGGAAGTCTTTATCCTCAAGTCCCCACCTATCAGTTACCATGCCCCTCACAATAGGAAGTCTTTATTCTCAAGTCCCCACCTATCAGTTACCATGCCCCTCACAATAGGAAGTCTTTATTCTCAAGTCCCCACCTATCAGTTACCATGCCCCTCACATTAGGAAGTCTTTATTCTCAAGTCCCCACCAATCAGTTACCATGCCCCTCACAATAGGAAGTCTTTATTCTCAAGTCCCCACCTATCAGTTACCATGCCCCTAACAATAGGAAGTCTTTATTCTCAAGTCCCCACTTATCAGTTACCATGCCCCTCACAATAGGAAGTCTTTATTCTCAAGTCCCCACCTATCAGTTACCATGCCCCTCACAATAGGAAGTCTTTATTCTCAAGTCCCCACCTATCAGTTACCATGCCCCTCACAATAGGAAGTCTTTATTCTCAAGTCCCCACCTATCAGTTACCATGCCCCTCACAATAGGAAGTCTTTATTCTCAAGTCCCCACCTATCAGTTACCATGCCCCTCGTAATAGGAAGTCTTTATCCTCAAGTCCCCACCTATCAGTTACCATGCCCCTAACAATAGGAAGTCTTTATTCTCAAGTCCCCACCTATCAGTTACCATGCCCCTCACAATAGGAAGTCTTTATTCTCAAGTCCCCACCTATCAGTTACCATGCCCCTCACAATAGGAAGTCTTTATTCTCAAGTCCCCACCTATCAGTTACCATGCCCCTAACAATAGGAAGTCTTTATTCTCAAGTCCCCACTTATCAGTTACCATGCCCCTCACAATAGGAAGTCTTTATTCTCAAGTCCCCACCTATCAGTTACCATGCCCCTCACAATAGGAAGTCTTTATTCTCAAGTCCCCACCTATCAGTTACCATGCCCCTCACAATAGGAAGTCTTTATTCTCAAGTCCCCACCTATCAGTTACCATGCCCCTCACAATAGGAAGTCTTTATCCTCAAGTCCCCACCTATCAGTTACCATGCCCCTCGTAATAGGGTCTTTATCCTCAAGTCCCCACCTATCAGTTACCATGCCCCTCACAATAGGAAGTCTTTATTCTCAAGTCCCCACCTATCAGTTACCATGCCCCTCACAATAGGAAGTCTTTATTCTCAAGTCCCCACCTATCAGTTACCATGCCCCTCACAATAGGAAGTCTTTATTCTCAAGTCCCCACCTATCAGTTACCATGCCCCTCACAATAGGAAGTCTTTATTCTCAAGTCCCCACCTATCAGTTACCATGCCCCTCACAATAGGAAGTCTTTATTCTCAAGTCCCCACCTATCAGTTACCATGCCCCTAACAATAGGAAGTCTTTATTCTCAAGTCCCCACCTATCAGTTACCATGCCCCTAACAATAGGAAGTCTTTATTCTCAAGTCCCCACCTATAAGTTACCATGCCCCTCACAATAGGAAGTCTTTATTCTCAAGTCCCCACCTATCAGTTACCATGCCCCTCACAATAGGAAGTCTTTATTCTAAAGTCCCCACCTATCAGTTACCATGCCCCTAACAATAGGAAGTCTTTATTCTCAAGTCCCCACCTATCAGTTACCATGCCCCTAACAATAGGAAGTCTTTATTCTCAAGTCCCCACCTATCAGTTACCATGCCCCACACAATAGGAAGTCTTTATCCTCAAGTCCCCACCTATCAGTTACCATGCCCCTCACAATAGGAAGTCTTTATTCTCAAGTCCCCACCTATCAGTTACCATGCCCCTCACAATAGGAAGTCTTTATTCTCAAGTCCCCACCTATCAGTTACCATGCCCCTCACAATAGGAAGTCTTTATTCTCAAGTCCCCACCTATCAGTTACCATGCCCCTCACAATAGGAAGTCTTAATTCTCAAGTCCCCACCTATCAGTTACCATGCCCCTAACAATAGGAAGTCTTTATTCTCAAGTCCCCACTTATCAGTTACCATGCCCCTCACAATAGGAAGTCTTTATTCTCAAGTCCCCACCTATCAGTTACCATGCCCCTCACAATAGGAAGTCTTTATTCTCAAGTCCCCACCTATCAGTTACCATGCCCCTCACAATAGGAAGTCTTTATTCTCAAGTCCCCACCTATCAGTTACCATGCCCCTCACAATAGGAAGTCTTTATTCTCAAGTCCCCACCTATCAGTTACCATGCCCCTCACAATAGGAAGTCTTTATTCTCAAGTCCCCACATATCAGTTACCATGCCCCTCACAATAGGAAGTCTTTATTCTCAAGTCCCCACCTATCAGTTACCATGCCCCTCACAATAGGAAGTCTTTATTCTCAAGTCCCCACCTATCAGTTACCATGCCCCTAACAATAGGAAGTCTTTATTCTCAAGTCCCCACTTATCAGTTACCATGCCCCTCACAATAGGAAGTCTTTATTCTCAAGTCCCCACCTATCAGTTACCATGCCCCTCACAATAGGAAGTCTTTATTCTCAAGTCCCAACTATCAGTTACCATGCCCCTCACAATAGGAAGTCTTTATTCTCAAGTCCCCACCTATCAGTTACCATGCCCCTCACAATAGGAAGTCTTTATTCTCAAGTCCCCACCTATCAGTTACCATGCCCCTCACAATAGGAAGTCTTTATTCTCAAGTCCCCACCTATCAGATACCATGCCCCTCACAATAGGAAGTCTTTATTCTCAAGTCCCCACCTATCAGTTACCATGCCCCTAACAATAGGAAGTCTTTATTCTCAAGTCCCCACCTATCAGTTACCATGCCCCTCACAATAGGAAGTCTTTATTCTCAAGTCCCCACCTATCAGTTACCATGCCCCTAACAATAGGAAGTCTTTATTCTCAAGTCCCCACCTATCAGTTACCATGCCCCTAACAATAGGAAGTCTTTATTCTCAAGTCCCCACCTATCAGTTACCATGCCCCACACAATAGGAAGTCTTTATCCTCAAGTCCCCACCTATCAGTTACCATGCCCCTCACAATAGGAAGTCTTTATTCTCAAGTCCCCACCTATCAGTTACCATGCCCCTCACAATAGGAAGTCTTTATTCTCAAGTCCCCACCTATCAGTTACCATGCCCCTCACAATAGGAAGTCTTTATTCTCAAGTCCCCACCTATCAGTTACCATGCCCCTCACAATAGGAAGTCTTTATTCTCAAGTCCCCACCTATCAGTTACCATGCCCCTAACAATAGGAAGTCTTTATTCTCAAGTCCCCACTTATCAGTTACCATGCCCCTCACAATAGGAAGTCTTTATTCTCAAGTCCCCACCTATCAGTTACCATGCCCCTCACAATAGGAAGTCTTTATTCTCAAGTCCCCACCTATCAGTTACCATGCCCCTCACAATAGGAAGTCTTTATTCTCAAGTCCCCACCTATCAGTTACCATGCCCCTCACAATAGGAAGTCTTTATCCTCAAGTCCCCACCTATCAGTTACCATGCCCCTCGTAATAGGGTCTTTATCCTCAAGTCCCCACCTATCAGTTACCATGCCCCTCACAATAGGAAGTCTTTATTCTCAAGTCCCCACCTATCAGTTACCATGCCCCTCACAATAGGAAGTCTTTATTCTCAAGTCCCCACCTATCAGTTACCATGCCCCTCACAATAGGAAGTCTTTATTCTCAAGTCCCCACCTATCAGTTACCATGCCCCTCACAATAGGAAGTCTTTATTCTCAAGTCCCCACCTATCAGTTACCATGCCCCTCACAATAGGAAGTCTTTATTCTGAAGTCCCCACCTATCAGTTACCATGCCCCTAACAATAGGAAGTCTTTATTCTGAAGTCCCCACCTATCAGTTACCATGCCCCTAACAATAGGAAGTCTTTATTCTCAAGTCCCCACCTATAAGTTACCATGCCCCTCACAATAGGAAGTCTTTATTCTCAAGTCCCCACCTATCAGTTACCATGCCCCTCACAATAGGAAGTCTTTATTCTAAAGTCCCCACCTATCAGTTACCATGCCCCTAACAATAGGAAGTCTTTATTCTCAAGTCCCCACCTATCAGTTACCATGCCCCTAACAATAGGAAGTCTTTATTCTCAAGTCCCCACCTATCAGTTACCATGCCCCACACAATAGGAAGTCTTTATCCTCAAGTCCCCACCTATCAGTTACCATGCCCCTCACAATAGGAAGTCTTTATTCTCAAGTCCCCACCTATCAGTTACCATGCCCCTCACAATAGGAAGTCTTTATTCTCAAGTCCCCACCTATCAGTTACCATGCCCCTCACAATAGGAAGTCTTTATTCTCAAGTCCCCACCTATCAGTTACCATGCCCCTCACAATAGGAAGTCTTAATTCTCAAGTCCCCACCTATCAGTTACCATGCCCCTAACAATAGGAAGTCTTTATTCTCAAGTCCCCACTTATCAGTTACCATGCCCCTCACAATAGGAAGTCTTTATTCTCAAGTCCCCACCTATCAGTTACCATGCCCCTCACAATAGGAAGTCTTTATTCTCAAGTCCCCACCTATCAGTTACCATGCCCCTCACAATAGGAAGTCTTTATTCTCAAGTCCCCACCTATCAGTTACCATGCCCCTCACAATAGGAAGTCTTTATTCTCAAGTCCCCACCTATCAGTTACCATGCCCCTCACAATAGGAAGTCTTTATTCTCAAGTCCCCACCTATCAGTTACCATGCCCCTCACAATAGGAAGTCTTTATTCTCAAGTCCCCACCTATCAGTTACCATGCCCCTCACAATAGGAAGTCTTTATTCTCAAGTCCCCACATATCAGTTACCATGCCCCTCACAATAGGAAGTCTTTATTCTCAAGTCCCCACCTATCAGTTACCATGCCCCTCACAATAGGAAGTCTTTATTCTCAAGTCCCCACCTATCAGTTACCATGCCCCTAACAATAGGAAGTCTTTATTCTCAAGTCCCCACTTATCAGTTACCATGCCCCTCACAATAGGAAGTCTTTATTCTCAAGTCCCCACCTATCAGTTACCATGCCCCTCACAATAGGAAGTCTTTATTCTCAAGTCCCAACTATCAGTTACCATGCCCCTCACAATAGGAAGTCTTTATTCTCAAGTCCCCACCTATCAGTTACCATGCCCCTCACAATAGGAAGTCTTTATTCTCAAGTCCCCACCTATCAGTTACCATGCCCCTCACAATAGGAAGTCTTTATTCTCAAGTCCCCACCTATCAGATACCATGCCCCTCACAATAGGAAGTCTTTATTCTCAAGTCCCCACCTATCAGTTACCATGCCCCTAACAATAGGAAGTCTTTATTCTCAAGTCCCCACCTATCAGTTACCATGCCCCTCACAATAGGAAGTCTTTATTCTCAAGTCCCCACCTATCAGTTACCATGCCCCTCACAATAGGAAGTCTTTATTCTCAAGTCCCCACCTATCAGTTACCATGCCCCTCACAATAGGAAGTCTTTATTCTCAAGTCCCCACCTATCAGAAACCATGCCCCTCACAATAGGAAGTCTTTATTCTCAAGTCCCCACCTATCAGTTACCATGCCCCTCACAATAGGAAGTCTTTATTCTCAAGTCCCCACCTATCAGTTACCATGCCCCTCATAATAGGAAGTCTTTATTCTCAAGTCCCCACCTATCAGTTACCATGCCCCTCACAATAGGAAGTCTTTATTCTCAAGTCCCCACCTATCAGTTACCATGCCCCTCACAATAGGAAGTCTTTATCCTCAAGTCCCCACCTATCAGTTACCATGCCCCTCACAATAGGAAGTCTTTATTCTCAAGTCCCCACCTATCAGTTACCATGCCCCTCGTAATAGGAAGTCTTTATTCTCAAGTCCCCACCTATCAGTTACCATGCCCCTCGTAATAGGAAGTCTTTATTCTCAAGTCCCCACCTATCAGTTACCATGCCCCTCGTAATAGGAAGTCTTTATTCTCAAGTCCCCACCTATCAGTTACCATGCCCCTCACAATAGGAAGTCTTTATTCTCAAGTCCCCACCTATCAGTTACCATGCCCCTCACAATAGGAAGTCTTTATTCTCAAGTCCCCACCTATCAGTTACCATGCCCCTCACAATAGGAAGTCTTTATTCTCAAGTCCCCACCTATCAGTTACCATGCCCCTCACAATAGGAAGTCTTTATTCTCAAGTCCCCACCTATCAGTTACCATGCCCTTCACAATAGGAAGTCTTTATTCTCAAGTCCCCACCTATCAGTTACCATGCCCTTCACAATAGGAAGTCTTTATTCTCAAGTCCCCACCTATCAGTTACCATGCCCCTCGTAATAGGAAGTCTTTATTCTCAAGTCCCCACCTATCAGTTACCATGCCCCTCACAATAGGAAGTCTTTATTCTCAAGTCCCCACCTATCAGTTACCATGCCCCTCACAATAGGAAGTCTTTATTCTCAAGTCCCCACCTATCAGTTACCATGCCCCTCATAATAGGAAGTCTTTATTCTCAAGTCCCCACCTATCAGTTACCATGCCCCTCACAATAGGAAGTCTTTATTCTCAAGTCCCCACCTATCAGTTACCATGCCCCTCACAATAGGAAGTCTTTATTCTCAAGTCCCCACCTATCAGTTACCATGCCCCTCACAATAGGAAGTCTTTATTCTCAAGTCCCCACCTATCAGTTACCATGCCCCTTGTAATAGGAAGTATTTATTCTCAAGTCCCCACCTATCAGTTACCATGCCCCTCATAATAGGAAGTCTTTATTCTCAAGTCCCCACCTATCAGTTACCATGCCCCTCACAATAGGAAGTCTTTATTCTCAAGTCCCCACCTATCAGTTACCATGCCCCTCGTAATAGGAAGTCTTTATTCTCAAGTCCCCACCTATCAGTTACCATGCCCCTCGTAATTGGAAGTCTTTATTCTCAAGTCCCCACCTATCAGTTACCATGCCCCTCACAATAGGAAGTTTTTATCCTCAAGTCCCCACCTATCAGTTACCATGCCCCTCATAATAGGAAATCTTTATCCTCAAGTCCCCACCTATCAGTTACCATGCCCCTCATAATAGGAAGTCTTTATTCTCAAGTCCCCACCTATCAGTTACCATGCCCCTCACAATAGGAAGTCTTTATCCTCAAGTCCCCACCTATCAGTTACCATGCCCCTCGTAATAGGAAGTCTTTATCCTCAAGTCCCCACCTATCAGTTACCATGCCCCTCACAATGGGAAGTCTTTATTCTCAAGTCCCCACCTATCAGTTACCATGCCCCTCACAATAGGAAGTCTTTATTCTCAAGTCCCCACCTATCAGTTACCATGCCCCTCACAATAGGAAGTCTTTATTCTCAAGTCCCCACCTATCAGTTACCATGCCCCTCACAATAGGAAGTCTTTATTCTCAAGTCCCCACCTATCAGTTACCATGCCCCTCACAATAGGAAGTCTTTATTCTCAAGTCCCCACCTATCAGTTACCATGCCCCTAACAATAGGAAGTCTTTATTCTCAAGTCCCCACCTATCAGTTACCATGCCCCTAACAATAGGAAGTCTTTATTCTCAAGTCCCCACCTATAAGTTACCATGCCCCTCACAATAGGAAGTCTTTATTCTCAAGTCCCCACCTATCAGTTACCATGCCCCTCACAATAGGAAGTCTTTATTCTAAAGTCCCCACCTATCAGTTACCATGCCCCTAACAATAGGAAGTCTTTATTCTCAAGTCCCCACCTATCAGTTACCATGCCCCTAACAATAGGAAGTCTTTATTCTCAAGTCCCCACCTATCAGTTACCATGCCCCACACAATAGGAAGTCTTTATCCTCAAGTCCCCACCTATCAGTTACCATGCCCCTCACAATAGGAAGTCTTTATTCTCAAGTCCCCACCTATCAGTTACCATGCCCCTCACAATAGGAAGTCTTTATTCTCAAGTCCCCACCTATCAGTTACCATGCCCCTCACAATAGGAAGTCTTTATTCTCAAGTCCCCACCTATCAGTTACCATGCCCCTCACAATAGGAAGTCTTTATTCTCAAGTCCCCACCTATCAGTTACCATGCCCCTAACAATAGGAAGTCTTTATTCTCAAGTCCCCACTTATCAGTTACCATGCCCCTCACAATAGGAAGTCTTTATTCTCAAGTCCCCACCTATCAGTTACCATGCCCCTCACAATAGGAAGTCTTTATTCTCAAGTCCCCACCTATCAGTTACCATGCCCCTCACAATAGGAAGTCTTTATTCTCAAGTCCCCACCTATCAGTTACCATGCCCCTCACAATAGGAAGTCTTTATCCTCAAGTCCCCACCTATCAGTTACCATGCCCCTCGTAATAGGGTCTTTATCCTCAAGTCCCCACCTATCAGTTACCATGCCCCTCACAATAGGAAGTCTTTATTCTCAAGTCCCCACCTATCAGTTACCATGCCCCTCACAATAGGAAGTCTTTATTCTCAAGTCCCCACCTATCAGTTACCATGCCCCTCACAATAGGAAGTCTTTATTCTCAAGTCCCCACCTATCAGTTACCATGCCCCTCACAATAGGAAGTCTTTATTCTCAAGTCCCCACCTATCAGTTACCATGCCCCTCACAATAGGAAGTCTTTATTCTCAAGTCCCCACCTATCAGTTACCATGCCCCTAACAATAGGAAGTCTTTATTCTCAAGTCCCCACCTATCAGTTACCATGCCCCTCACAATAGGAAGTCTTTATTCTCAAGTCCCCACATATCAGTTACCATGCCCCTCACAATAGGAAGTCTTTATTCTCAAGTCCCCACCTATCAGTTACCATGCCCCTCACAATAGGAAGTCTTTATTCTCAAGTCCCCACCTATCAGTTACCATGCCCCTAACAATAGGAAGTCTTTATTCTCAAGTCCCCACTTATCAGTTACCATGCCCCTCACAATAGGAAGTCTTTATTCTCAAGTCCCCACCTATCAGTTACCATGCCCCTCACAATAGGAAGTCTTTATTCTCAAGTCCCAACTATCAGTTACCATGCCCCTCACAATAGGAAGTCTTTATTCTCAAGTCCCCACCTATCAGTTACCATGCCCCTCACAATAGGAAGTCTTTATTCTCAAGTCCCCACCTATCAGTTACCATGCCCCTCACAATAGGAAGTCTTTATTCTCAAGTCCCCACCTATCAGATACCATGCCCCTCACAATAGGAAGTCTTTATTCTCAAGTCCCCACCTATCAGTTACCATGCCCCTAACAATAGGAAGTCTTTATTCTCAAGTCCCCACCTATCAGTTACCATGCCCCTCACAATAGGAAGTCTTTATTCTCAAGTCCCCACCTATCAGTTACCATGCCCCTAACAATAGGAAGTCTTTATTCTCAAGTCCCCACCTATCAGTTACCATGCCCCTAACAATAGGAAGTCTTTATTCTCAAGTCCCCACCTATCAGTTACCATGCCCCACACAATAGGAAGTCTTTATCCTCAAGTCCCCACCTATCAGTTACCATGCCCCTCACAATAGGAAGTCTTTATTCTCAAGTCCCCACCTATCAGTTACCATGCCCCTCACAATAGGAAGTCTTTATTCTCAAGTCCCCACCTATCAGTTACCATGCCCCTCACAATAGGAAGTCTTTATTCTCAAGTCCCCACCTATCAGTTACCATGCCCCTCACAATAGGAAGTCTTTATTCTCAAGTCCCCACCTATCAGTTACCATGCCCCTAACAATAGGAAGTCTTTATTCTCAAGTCCCCACTTATCAGTTACCATGCCCCTCACAATAGGAAGTCTTTATTCTCAAGTCCCCACCTATCAGTTACCATGCCCCTCACAATAGGAAGTCTTTATTCTCAAGTCCCCACCTATCAGTTACCATGCCCCTCACAATAGGAAGTCTTTATTCTCAAGTCCCCACCTATCAGTTACCATGCCCCTCACAATAGGAAGTCTTTATCCTCAAGTCCCCACCTATCAGTTACCATGCCCCTCGTAATAGGGTCTTTATCCTCAAGTCCCCACCTATCAGTTACCATGCCCCTCACAATAGGAAGTCTTTATTCTCAAGTCCCCACCTATCAGTTACCATGCCCCTCACAATAGGAAGTCTTTATTCTCAAGTCCCCACCTATCAGTTACCATGCCCCTCACAATAGGAAGTCTTTATTCTCAAGTCCCCACCTATCAGTTACCATGCCCCTCACAATAGGAAGTCTTTATTCTCAAGTCCCCACCTATCAGTTACCATGCCCCTCACAATAGGAAGTCTTTATTCTCAAGTCCCCACCTATCAGTTACCATGCCCCTAACAATAGGAAGTCTTTATTCTCAAGTCCCCACCTATCAGTTACCATGCCCCTAACAATAGGAAGTCTTTATTCTCAAGTCCCCACCTATAAGTTACCATGCCCCTCACAATAGGAAGTCTTTATTCTCAAGTCCCCACCTATCAGTTACCATGCCCCTCACAATAGGAAGTCTTTATTCTAAAGTCCCCACCTATCAGTTACCATGCCCCTAACAATAGGAAGTCTTTATTCTCAAGTCCCCACCTATCAGTTACCATGCCCCTAACAATAGGAAGTCTTTATTCTCAAGTCCCCACCTATCAGTTACCATGCCCCACACAATAGGAAGTCTTTATCCTCAAGTCCCCACCTATCAGTTACCATGCCCCTCACAATAGGAAGTCTTTATTCTCAAGTCCCCACCTATCAGTTACCATGCCCCTCACAATAGGAAGTCTTTATTCTCAAGTCCCCACCTATCAGTTACCATGCCCCTCACAATAGGAAGTCTTTATTCTCAAGTCCCCACCTATCAGTTACCATGCCCCTCACAATAGGAAGTCTTAATTCTCAAGTCCCCACCTATCAGTTACCATGCCCCTAACAATAGGAAGTCTTTATTCTCAAGTCCCCACTTATCAGTTACCATGCCCCTCACAATAGGAAGTCTTTATTCTCAAGTCCCCACCTATCAGTTACCATGCCCCTCACAATAGGAAGTCTTTATTCTCAAGTCCCCACCTATCAGTTACCATGCCCCTCACAATAGGAAGTCTTTATTCTCAAGTCCCCACCTATCAGTTACCATGCCCCTCACAATAGGAAGTCTTTATTCTCAAGTCCCCACCTATCAGTTACCATGCCCCTCACAATAGGAAGTCTTTATTCTCAAGTCCCCACCTATCAGTTACCATGCCCCTCACAATAGGAAGTCTTTATTCTCAAGTCCCCACCTATCAGTTACCATGCCCCTCACAATAGGAAGTCTTTATTCTCAAGTCCCCACATATCAGTTACCATGCCCCTCACAATAGGAAGTCTTTATTCTCAAGTCCCCACCTATCAGTTACCATGCCCCTCACAATAGGAAGTCTTTATTCTCAAGTCCCCACCTATCAGTTACCATGCCCCTAACAATAGGAAGTCTTTATTCTCAAGTCCCCACTTATCAGTTACCATGCCCCTCACAATAGGAAGTCTTTATTCTCAAGTCCCCACCTATCAGTTACCATGCCCCTCACAATAGGAAGTCTTTATTCTCAAGTCCCAACTATCAGTTACCATGCCCCTCACAATAGGAAGTCTTTATTCTCAAGTCCCCACCTATCAGTTACCATGCCCCTCACAATAGGAAGTCTTTATTCTCAAGTCCCCACCTATCAGTTACCATGCCCCTCACAATAGGAAGTCTTTATTCTCAAGTCCCCACCTATCAGATACCATGCCCCTCACAATAGGAAGTCTTTATTCTCAAGTCCCCACCTATCAGTTACCATGCCCCTAACAATAGGAAGTCTTTATTCTCAAGTCCCCACCTATCAGTTACCATGCCCCTCACAATAGGAAGTCTTTATTCTCAAGTCCCCACCTATCAGTTACCATGCCCCTCACAATAGGAAGTCTTTATTCTCAAGTCCCCACCTATCAGTTACCATGCCCCTCACAATAGGAAGTCTTTATTCTCAAGTCCCCACCTATCAGTTACCATGCCCCTGACAATAGGAAGTCTTTATTCTCAAGTCCCCACCTATCAGTTACCATGCCCCTCACAATAGGAAGTCTTTATTCTCAAGTCCCCACCTATCAGTTACCATGCCCCTCATAATAGGAAGTCTTTATTCTCAAGTCCCCACCTATCAGTTACCATGCCCCTCACAATAGGAAGTCTTTATTCTCAAGTCCCCACCTATCAGTTACCATGCCCCTCACAATAGGAAGTCTTTATCCTCAAGTCCCCACCTATCAGTTACCATGCCCCTCACAATAGGAAGTCTTTATTCTCAAGTCCCCACCTATCAGTTACCATGCCCCTCGTAATAGGAAGTCTTTATTCTCAAGTCCCCACCTATCAGTTACCATGCCCCTCGTAATAGGAAGTCTTTATTCTCAAGTCCCCACCTATCAGTTACCATGCCCCTCGTAATAGGAAGTCTTTATTCTCAAGTCCCCACCTATCAGTTACCATGCCCCTCACAATAGGAAGTCTTTATTCTCAAGTCCCCACCTATCAGTTACCATGCCCCTCACAATAGGAAGTCTTTATTCTCAAGTCCCCACCTATCAGTTACCATGCCCCTCACAATAGGAAGTCTTTATTCTCAAGTCCCCACCTATCAGTTACCATGCCCCTCACAATAGGAAGTCTTTATTCTCAAGTCCCCACCTATCAGTTACCATGCCCTTCACAATAGGAAGTCTTTATTCTCAAGTCCCCACCTATCAGTTACCATGCCCCTCGTAATAGGAAGTCTTTATTCTCAAGTCCCCACCTATCAGTTACCATGCCCCTCATAATAGGAAGTCTTTATTCTCAAGTCCCCACCTATCAGTTACCATGCCCCTCACAATAGGAAGTCTTTATTCTCAAGACCCCACCTATCAGTTACCATGCCCCTCGTAATAGGAAGTCTTTATTCTCAAGTCCCCACCTATCAGTTACCATGCCCCTCATAATAGGAAGTCTTTATTCTCAAGTCCCCACCTATCAGTTACCATGCCCCTCACAATAGGAAGTCTTTATTCTCAAGTCCCCACCTATCAGTTACCATGCCCCTCACAATAGGAAGTCTTTATTCTCAAGTCCCCACCTATCAGTTACCATGCCCCTTGTAATAGGAAGTCTTTATTCTCAAGTCCCCACCTATCAGTTACCATGCCCCTCATAATAGGAAGTCTTTATTCTCAAGTCCCCACCTATCAGTTACCATGCCCCTCACAATAGGAAGTCTTTATTCTCAAGTCCCCACCTATCAGTTACCATGCCCCTCGTAATAGGAAGTCTTTATTCTCAAGTCCCCACCTATCAGTTACCATGCCCCTCGTAATTGGAAGTCTTTATTCTCAAGTCCCCACCTATCAGTTACCATGCCCCTCACAATAGGAAGTCTTTATCCTCAAGTCCCCACCTATCAGTTACCATGCCCCTCATAATAGGAAATCTTTATCCTCAAGTCCCCACCTATCAGTTACCATGCCCCTCATAATAGGAAGTCTTTATTCTCAAGTCCCCACCTATCAGTTACCATGCCCCTCACAATAGGAAGTCTTTATCCTCAAGTCCCCACCTATCAGTTACCATGCCCCTCACAATAGGAAGTCTTTATTCTCAAGTCCCCACCTATAAGTTACCATGCCCCTAACAATAGGAAGTCTTTATCCTCAAGTCCCCACCTATCAGTTACCATGCCCCTCACAATAGGAAGTCTTTATTCTCAAGTCCCCACCTATCAGTTACCATGCCCCTCACAATAGGAAGTCTTTATTCTCAAGTCCCCACCTATCAGTTACCATGCCCCTCACAATAGGAAGTCTTTATTCTCAAGTCCCCACCTATCAGTTACCATGCCCCTCACAATAGGAAGTCTTTATTCTCAAGTCCCCACCTATCAGTTACCATGCCCCTCGTAATAGGAAGTCTTTATTCTCAAGTCCCCACCTATCAGTTACCATGCCCCTCATAATAGGAAGTCTTTATTCTCAAGTCCCCACCTATCAGTTACCATGCCCCTCACAATAGGAAGTCTTTATTCTCAAGTCCCCACCTATCAGTTACCATGCCCCTCGTAATAGGAAGTCTTTATTCTCAAGTCCCCACCTATCAGTTACCATGCCCCTCGTAATAGGAAGTCTTTATTCTCAAGTCCCCACCTATCAGTTACCATGCCCCTCATAATAGGAAATCTTTATCCTCAAGTCCCCACCTATCAGTTACCATGCCCCTCGTAATAGGAAGTCTTTATTCTCAAGTCCCCACCTATCAGTTACCATGCCCCTCACAATAGGAAGTCTTTATCCTCAAGTCCCCACCTATCAGTTACCATGCCCCTCACAATAGGAAGTCTTTATTCTCAAGTCCCCACCTATCAGTTACCATGCCCCTAACAATAGGAAGTCTTTATCCTCAAGTCCCCACCTATCAGTTACCATGCCCCTCACAATAGGAAGTCTTTATCCTCAAGTCCCCACCTATCAGTTACCATGCCCCTCATAATAGGAAATCTTTATCCTCAAGTCCCCACCTATCAGTTACCATGCCCCTCACAATAGGAAGTCTTTATTCTCGTCCCCACCTATCAGTTACCATGCCCCTCGTAATAGGAAGTCTTTATAGTCAAGTCCCCACCTATCAGTTACCATGCCCCTAACAATAGGAAGTCTTTATTCTCAAGTCCCCACCTATCAGTTACCATGCCCCTAACAATAGGAAGTCTTTATTCTCAAGTCCCCACCTATCAGTTACCATGCCCCTCGTAATAGGAAGTCTTTATCCTCAAGTTCCCACCTATCAGTTACCATGCCCCTCACAATAGGAAGTCTTTATCCTCAAGTCCCCACCTATCAGTTACCATGCCCCTCGTAATAGGAAGTCTTTATCCTCAAGTCCCCACCTATCAGTTACCATGCCCCTCACAATAGGAAGTCTTTATTCTCAAGTCCCCACCTATCAGTTACCATGCCCCTCACAATAGGAAGTCTTTATTCTCAAGTCCCCATCTATCAGTTACCATGCCCCTCACAATAGGAAGTCTTTATCCTCAAGTCCCCACCTATCAGTTACCATGCCCCTCATAATAGGAAATCTTTATCCTCAAGTCCCCACCTATCAGTTACCATGCCCCTCATAATAGGAAGTCTTTATTCTCAAGTCCCCACCTATCAGTTACCATGCCCCTCACAATAGGAAGTCTTTATCCTCAAGTCCCCACCTATCAGTTACCATGCCCCTCGTAATAGGAAGTCTTTATCCTCAAGTCCCCACCTATCAGTTACCATGCCCCTCACAATGGGAAGTCTTTATTCTCAAGTCCCCACCTATCAGTTACCATGCCCCTCACAATAGGAAGTCTTTATTCTCAAGTCCCCACCTATCAGTTACCATGCCCCTCACAATAGGAAGTCTTTATTCTCAAGTCCCCACCTATCAGTTACCATGCCCCTCACAATAGGAAGTCTTTATTCTCAAGTCCCCACCTATCAGTTACCATGCCCCTCACAATAGGAAGTCTTTATTCTCAAGTCCCCACCTATCAGTTACCATGCCCCTAACAATAGGAAGTCTTTATTCTCAAGTCCCCACCTATCAGTTACCATGCCCCTAACAATAGGAAGTCTTTATTCTCAAGTCCCCACCTATAAGTTACCATGCCCCTCACAATAGGAAGTCTTTATTCTCAAGTCCCCACCTATCAGTTACCATGCCCCTCACAATAGGAAGTCTTTATTCTAAAGTCCCCACCTATCAGTTACCATGCCCCTAACAATAGGAAGTCTTTATTCTCAAGTCCCCACCTATCAGTTACCATGCCCCTAACAATAGGAAGTCTTTATTCTCAAGTCCCCACCTATCAGTTACCATGCCCCACACAATAGGAAGTCTTTATCCTCAAGTCCCCACCTATCAGTTACCATGCCCCTCACAATAGGAAGTCTTTATTCTCAAGTCCCCACCTATCAGTTACCATGCCCCTCACAATAGGAAGTCTTTATTCTCAAGTCCCCACCTATCAGTTACCATGCCCCTCACAATAGGAAGTCTTTATTCTCAAGTCCCCACCTATCAGTTACCATGCCCCTCACAATAGGAAGTCTTTATTCTCAAGTCCCCACCTATCAGTTACCATGCCCCTAACAATAGGAAGTCTTTATTCTCAAGTCCCCACTTATCAGTTACCATGCCCCTCACAATAGGAAGTCTTTATTCTCAAGTCCCCACCTATCAGTTACCATGCCCCTCACAATAGGAAGTCTTTATTCTCAAGTCCCCACCTATCAGTTACCATGCCCCTCACAATAGGAAGTCTTTATTCTCAAGTCCCCACCTATCAGTTACCATGCCCCTCACAATAGGAAGTCTTTATCCTCAAGTCCCCACCTATCAGTTACCATGCCCCTCGTAATAGGGTCTTTATCCTCAAGTCCCCACCTATCAGTTACCATGCCCCTCACAATAGGAAGTCTTTATTCTCAAGTCCCCACCTATCAGTTACCATGCCCCTCACAATAGGAAGTCTTTATTCTCAAGTCCCCACCTATCAGTTACCATGCCCCTCACAATAGGAAGTCTTTATTCTCAAGTCCCCACCTATCAGTTACCATGCCCCTCACAATAGGAAGTCTTTATTCTCAAGTCCCCACCTATCAGTTACCATGCCCCTCACAATAGGAAGTCTTTATTCTCAAGTCCCCACCTATCAGTTACCATGCCCCTAACAATAGGAAGTCTTTATTCTCAAGTCCCCACCTATCAGTTACCATGCCCCTCACAATAGGAAGTCTTTATTCTCAAGTCCCCACATATCAGTTACCATGCCCCTCACAATAGGAAGTCTTTATTCTCAAGTCCCCACCTATCAGTTACCATGCCCCTAACAATAGAAAGTCTTTATTCTCAAGTCCCCACTTATCAGTTACCATGCCCCTCACAATAGGAAGTCTTTATTCTCAAGTCCCCACCTATCAGTTACCATGCCCCTCACAATAGGAAGTCTTTATTCTCAAGTCCCAACTATCAGTTACCATGCCCCTCACAATAGGAAGTCTTTATTCTCAAGTCCCCACCTATAAGTTACCATGCCCCTCACAATAGGAAGTCTTTATTCTCAAGTCCCCACCTATCAGTTACCATGCCCCTCACAATAGGAAGTCTTTATTCTCAAGTCCCCACCTATCAGATACCATGCCCCTCACAATAGGAAGTCTTTATTCTCAAGTCCCCACCTATCAGTTACCATGCCCCTAACAATAGGAAGTCTTTATTCTCAAGTCCCCACCTATCAGTTACCATGCCCCTCACAATAGGAAGTCTTTATTCTCAAGTCCCCACCTATCAGTTACCATGCCCCTAACAATAGGAAGTCTTTATTCTCAAGTCCCCACCTATCAGTTACCATGCCCCTAACAATAGGAAGTCTTTATTCTCAAGTCCCCACCTATCAGTTACCATGCCCCACACAATAGGAAATCTTTATCCTCAAGTCCCCACCTATCAGTTACCATGCCCCTCACAATAGGAAGTCTTTATTCTCAAGTCCCCACCTATCAGTTACCATGCCCCTCACAATAGGAAGTCTTTATTCTCAAGTCCCCACCTATCAGTTACCATGCCCCTCACAATAGGAAGTCTTTATTCTCAAGTCCCCACCTATCAGTTACCATGCCCCTCACAATAGGAAGTCTTTATTCTCAAGTCCCCACCTATCAGTTACCATGCCCCTAACAATAGGAAGTCTTTATTCTCAAGTCCCCACTTATCAGTTACCATGCCCCTCACAATAGGAAGTCTTTATTCTCAAGTCCCCACCTATCAGTTACCATGCCCCTCACAATAGGAAGTCTTTATTCTCAAGTCCCCACCTATCAGTTACCATGCCCCTCACAATAGGAAGTCTTTATTCTCAAGTCCCCACCTATCAGTTACCATGCCCCTCACAATAGGAAGTCTTTATCCTCAAGTCCCCACCTATCAGTTACCATGCCCCTCGTAATAGGGTCTTTATCCTCAAGTCCCCACCTATCAGTTACCATGCCCCTCACAATAGGAAGTCTTTATTCTCAAGTCCCCACCTATCAGTTACCATGCCCCTCACAATAGGAAGTCTTTATTCTCAAGTCCCCACCTATCAGTTACCATGCCCCTCACAATAGGAAGTCTTTATTCTCAAGTCCCCACCTATCAGTTACCATGCCCCTCACAATAGGAAGTCTTTATTCTCAAGTCCCCACCTATCAGTTACCATGCCCCTCACAATAGGAAGTCTTTATTCTCAAGTCCCCACCTATCAGTTACCATGCCCCTAACAATAGGAAGTCTTTATTCTCAAGTCCCCACCTATCAGTTACCATGCCCCTAACAATAGGAAGTCTTTATTCTCAAGTCCCCACCTATAAGTTACCATGCCCCTCACAATAGGAAGTCTTTATTCTCAAGTCCCCACCTATCAGTTACCATGCCCCTCACAATAGGAAGTCTTTATTCTAAAGTCCCCACCTATCAGTTACCATGCCCCTAACAATAGGAAGTCTTTATTCTCAAGTCCCCACCTATCAGTTACCATGCCCCTAACAATAGGAAGTCTTTATTCTCAAGTCCCCACCTATCAGTTACCATGCCCCACACAATAGGAAGTCTTTATCCTCAAGTCCCCACCTATCAGTTACCATGCCCCTCACAATAGGAAGTCTTTATTCTCAAGTCCCCACCTATCAGTTACCATGCCCCTCACAATAGGAAGTCTTTATTCTCAAGTCCCCACCTATCAGTTACCATGCCCCTCACAATAGGAAGTCTTTATTCTCAAGTCCCCACCTATCAGTTACCATGCCCCTCACAATAGGAAGTCTTAATTCTCAAGTCCCCACCTATCAGTTACCATGCCCCTAACAATAGGAAGTCTTTATTCTCAAGTCCCCACTTATCAGTTACCATGCCCCTCACAATAGGAAGTCTTTATTCTCAAGTCCCCACCTATCAGTTACCATGCCCCTCACAATAGGAAGTCTTTATTCTCAAGTCCCCACCTATCAGTTACCATGCCCCTCACAATAGGAAGTCTTTATTCTCAAGTCCCCACCTATCAGTTACCATGCCCCTCACAATAGGAAGTCTTTATTCTCAAGTCCCAACCTATCAGTTACCATGCCCCTCACAATAGGAAGTCTTTATTATCAAGTCCCCACCTATCAGTTACCATGCCCCTCACAATAGGAAGTCTTTATTCTCAAGTCCCCACCTATCAGTTACCATGCCCCTCACAATAGGAAGTCTTTATTCTCAAGTCCCCACATATCAGTTACCATGCCCCTCACAATAGGAAGTCTTTATTCTCAAGTCCCCACCTATCAGTTACCATGCCCCTCACAATAGGAAGTCTTTATTCTCAAGTCCCCACCTATCAGTTACCATGCCCCTAACAATAGGAAGTCTTTATTCTCAAGTCCCCACTTATCAGTTACCATGCCCCTCACAATAGGAAGTCTTTATTCTCAAGTCCCCACCTATCAGTTACCATGCCCCTCACAATAGGAAGTCTTTATTCTCAAGTCCCAACTATCAGTTACCATGCCCCTCACAATAGGAAGTCTTTATTCTCAAGTCCCCACCTATCAGTTACCATGCCCCTCACAATAGGAAGTCTTTATTCTCAAGTCCCCACCTATCAGTTACCATGCCCCTCACAATAGGAAGTCTTTATTCTCAAGTCCCCACCTATCAGATACCATGCCCCTCACAATAGGAAGTCTTTATTCTCAAGTCCCCACCTATCAGTTACCATGCCCCTAACAATAGGAAGTCTTTATTCTCAAGTCCCCACCTATCAGTTACCATGCCCCTCACAATAGGAAGTCTTTATTCTCAAGTCCCCACCTATCAGTTACCATGCCCCTCACAATAGGAAGTCTTTATTCTCAAGTCCCCACCTATCAGTTACCATGCCCCTCACAATAGGAAGTCTTTATTCTCAAGTCCCCACCTATCAGTTACCATGCCCCTCACAATAGGAAGTCTTTATTCTCAAGTCCCCACCTATCAGTTACCATGCCCCTCACAATAGGAAGTCTTTATTCTCAAGTCCCCACCTATCAGTTACCATGCCCCTCACAATAGGAAGTCTTTATTCTCAAGTCCCCACCTATCAGTTACCATGCCCCTCACAATAGGAAGTCTTTATTCTCAAGTCCCCACCTATCAGTTACCATGCCCCTCACAATAGGAAGTCTTTATCCTCAAGTCCCCACCTATCAGTTACCATGCCCCTCACAATAGGAAGTCTTTATTCTCAAGTCCCCACCTATCAGTTACCATGCCCCTCGTAATAGGAAGTCTTTATTCTCAAGTCCCCACCTATCAGTTACCATGCCCCTCGTAATAGGAAGTCTTTATTCTCAAGTCCCCACCTATCAGTTACCATGCCCCTCGTAATAGGAAGTCTTTATTCTCAAGTCCCCACCTATCAGTTACCATGCCCCTCACAATAGGAAGTCTTTATTCTCAAGTCCCCACCTATCAGTTACCATGCCCCTCACAATAGGAAGTCTTTATTCTCAAGTCCCCACCTATCAGTTACCATGCCCCTCACAATAGGAAGTCTTTATTCTCAAGTCCCCACCTATCAGTTACCATGCCCCTCACAATAGGAAGTCTTTATTCTCAAGTCCCCACCTATCAGTTACCATGCCCTTCACAATAGGAAGTCTTTATTCTCAAGTCCCCACCTATCAGTTACCATGCCCCTCGTAATAGGAAGTCTTTATTCTCAAGTCCCCACCTATCAGTTACCATGCCCCTCATAATAGGAAGTCTTTATTCTCAAGTCCCCACCTATCAGTTACCATGCCCCTCACAATAGGAAGTCTTTATTCTCAAGACCCCACCTATCAGTTACCATGCCCCTCGTAATAGGAAGTCTTTATTCTCAAGTCCCCACCTATCAGTTACCATGCCCCTCATAATAGGAAGTCTTTATTCTCAAGTCCCCACCTATCAGTTACCATGCCCCTCACAATAGGAAGTCTTTATTCTCAAGTCCCCACCTATCAGTTACCATGCCCCTCACAATAGGAAGTCTTTATTCTCAAGTCCCCACCTATCAGTTACCATGCCCCTTGTAATAGGAAGTCTTTATTCTCAAGTCCCCACCTATCAGTTACCATGCCCCTCATAATAGGAAGTCTTTATTCTCAAGTCCCCACCTATCAGTTACCATGCCCCTCACAATAGGAAGTCTTTATTCTCAAGTCCCCACCTATCAGTTACCATGCCCCTCGTAATAGGAAGTCTTTATTCTCAAGTCCCCACCTATCAGTTACCATGCCCCTCGTAATTGGAAGTCTTTATTCTCAAGTCCCCACCTATCAGTTACCATGCCCCTCACAATAGGAAGTCTTTATCCTCAAGTCCCCACCTATCAGTTACCATGCCCCTCATAATAGGAAATCTTTATCCTCAAGTCCCCACCTATCAGTTACCATGCCCCTCATAATAGGAAGTCTTTATTCTCAAGTCCCCACCTATCAGTTACCATGCCCCTCACAATAGGAAGTCTTTATCCTCAAGTCCCCACCTATCAGTTACCATGCCCCTCACAATAGGAAGTCTTTATTCTCAAGTCCCCACCTATAAGTTACCATGCCCCTAACAATAGGAAGTCTTTATCCTCAAGTCCCCACCTATCAGTTACCATGCCCCTCACAATAGGAAGTCTTTATTCTCAAGTCCCCACCTATCAGTTACCATGCCCCTCACAATAGGAAGTCTTTATTCTCAAGTCCCCACCTATCAGTTACCATGCCCCTCACAATAGGAAGTCTTTATTCTCAAGTCCCCACCTATCAGTTACCATGCCCCTCACAATAGGAAGTCTTTATTCTCAAGTCCCCACCTATCAGTTACCATGCCCCTCGTAATAGGAAGTCTTTATTCTCAAGTCCCCACCTATCAGTTACCATGCCCCTCATAAAAGGAAGTCTTTATTCTCAAGTCCCCACCTATCAGTTACCATGCCCCTCACAATAGGAAGTCTTTATTCTCAAGTCCCCACCTATAAGTTACCATGCCCCTCGTAATAGGAAGTCTTTATTCTCAAGTCCCCACCTATCAGTTACCATGCCCCTCGTAATAGGAAGTCTTTATTCTCAAGTCCCCACCTATCAGTTACCATGCCCCTCACAATAGGAAGTCTTTATCCTCAAGTCCCCACCTATCAGTTACCATGCCCCTCATAATAGGAAATCTTTATCCTCAAGTCCCCACCTATCAGTTACCATGCCCCTCGTAATAGGAAGTCTTTATTCTCAAGTCCCCACCTATCAGTTACCATGCCCCTCACAATAGGAAGTCTTTATCCTCAAGTCCCCACCTATCAGTTACCATGCCCCTCACAATAGGAAGTCTTTATTCTCAAGTCCCCACCTATCAGTTACCATGCCCCTAACAATAGGAAGTCTTTATCCTCAAGTCCCCACCTATCAGTTACCATGCCCCTCACAATAGGAAGTCTTTATCCTCAAGTCCCCACCTATCAGTTACCATGCCCCTCATAATAGGAAATCTTTATCCTCAAGTCCCCACCTATCAGTTACCATGCCCCTCACAATAGGAAGTCTTTATTCTCGTCCCCACCTATCAGTTACCATGCCCCTCGTAATAGGAAGTCTTTATAGTCAAGTCCCCACCTATCAGTTACCATGCCCCTAACAATAGGAAGTCTTTATTCTCAAGTCCCCACCTATCAGTTACCATGCCCCTAACAATAGGAAGTCTTTATTCTCAAGTCCCCACCTATCAGTTACCATGCCCCTCACAATAGGAAGTCTTTATTCTCAAGTCCCCACCTATCAGTTACCATGCCCCTCACAATAGGAAGTCTTTATTCTCAAGTCCCCACCTATCAGTTACCATGCCCCTCACAATAGGAAGTCTTTATTCTCAAGTCCCCACCTATCAGTTACCATGCCCCTCACAATAGGAAGTCTTTATTCTCAAGTCCCCACCTATCAGTTACCATGCCCCTAACAATAGGAAGTCTTTATTCTCAAGTCCCCACTTATCAGTTACCATGCCCCTCACAATAGGAAGTCTTTATTCTCAAGTCCCCACCTATCAGTTACCATGCCCCTCACAATAGGAAGTCTTTATTCTCAAGTCCCCACCTATCAGTTACCATGCCCCTCACAATAGGAAGTCTTTATTCTCAAGTCCCCACCTATCAGTTACCATGCCCCTCACAATAGGAAGTCTTTATCCTCAAGTCCCCACCTATCAGTTACCATGCCCCTCGTAATAGGGTCTTTATCCTCAAGTCCCCACCTATCAGTTACCATGCCCCTCACAATAGGAAGTCTTTATTCTCAAGTCCCCACCTATCAGTTACCATGCCCCTCACAATAGGAAGTCTTTATTCTCAAGTCCCCACCTATCAGTTACCATGCCCCTCACAATAGGAAGTCTTTATTCTCAAGTCCCCACCTATCAGTTACCATGCCCCTCACAATAGGAAGTCTTTATTCTCAAGTCCCCACCTATCAGTTACCATGCCCCTCACAATAGGAAGTCTTTATTCTCAAGTCCCCACCTATCAGTTACCATGCCCCTAACAATAGGAAGTCTTTATTCTGAAGTCCCCACCTATCAGTTACCATGCCCCTAACAATAGGAAGTCTTTATTCTCAAGTCCCCACCTATAAGTTACCATGCCCCTCACAATAGGAAGTCTTTATTCTCAAGTCCCCACCTATCAGTTACCATGCCCCTCACAATAGGAAGTCTTTATTCTAAAGTCCCCACCTATCAGTTACCATGCCCCTAACAATAGGAAGTCTTTATTCTCAAGTCCCCACCTATCAGTTACCATGCCCCTAACAATAGGAAGTCTTTATTCTCAAGTCCCCACCTATCAGTTACCATGCCCCACACAATAGGAAGTCTTTATCCTCAAGTCCCCACCTATCAGTTACCATGCCCCTCACAATAGGAAGTCTTTATTCTCAAGTCCCCACCTATCAGTTACCATGCCCCTCACAATAGGAAGTCTTTATTCTCAAGTCCCCACCTATCAGTTACCATGCCCCTCACAATAGGAAGTCTTTATTCTCAAGTCCCCACCTATCAGTTACCATGCCCCTCACAATAGGAAGTCTTAATTCTCAAGTCCCCACCTATCAGTTACCATGCCCCTAACAATAGGAAGTCTTTATTCTCAAGTCCCCACTTATCAGTTACCATGCCCCTCACAATAGGAAGTCTTTATTCTCAAGTCCCCACCTATCAGTTACCATGCCCCTCACAATAGGAAGTCTTTATTCTCAAGTCCCCACCTATCAGTTACCATGCCCCTCACAATAGGAAGTCTTTATTCTCAAGTCCCCACCTATCAGTTACCATGCCCCTCACAATAGGAAGTCTTTATTCTCAAGTCCCCACCTATCAGTTACCATGCCCCTCACAATAGGAAGTCTTTATTCTCAAGTCCCCACCTATCAGTTACCATGCCCCTCACAATAGGAAGTCTTTATTCTCAAGTCCCCACCTATCAGTTACCATGCCCCTCACAATAGGAAGTCTTTATTCTCAAGTCCCCACATATCAGTTACCATGCCCCTCACAATAGGAAGTCTTTATTCTCAAGTCCCCACCTATCAGTTACCATGCCCCTCACAATAGGAAGTCTTTATTCTCAAGTCCCCACCTATCAGTTACCATGCCCCTAACAATAGGAAGTCTTTATTCTCAAGTCCCCACTTATCAGTTACCATGCCCCTCACAATAGGAAGTCTTTATTCTCAAGTCCCCACCTATCAGTTACCATGCCCCTCACAATAGGAAGTCTTTATTCTCAAGTCCCAACTATCAGTTACCATGCCCCTCACAATAGGAAGTCTTTATTCTCAAGTCCCCACCTATCAGTTACCATGCCCCTCACAATAGGAAGTCTTTATTCTCAAGTCCCCACCTATCAGTTACCATGCCCCTCACAATAGGAAGTCTTTATTCTCAAGTCCCCACCTATCAGATACCATGCCCCTCACAATAGGAAGTCTTTATTCTCAAGTCCCCACCTATCAGTTACCATGCCGCTAACAATAGGAAGTCTTTATTCTCAAGTCCCCACCTATCAGTTACCATGCCCCTCACAATAGGAAGTCTTTATTCTCAAGTCCCCACCTATCAGTTACCATGCCCCTCACAATAGGAAGTCTTTATTCTCAAGTCCCCACCTATCAGTTACCATGCCCCTCACAATAGGAAGTCTTTATTCTCAAGTCCCCACCTATCAGTTACCATGCCCCTCACAATAGGAAGTCTTTATTCTCAAGTCCCCACCTATCAGTTACCATGCCCCTCACAATAGGAAGTCTTTATTCTCAAGTCCCCACCTATCAGTTACCATGCCCCTCATAATAGGAAGTCTTTATTCTCAAGTCCCCACCTATCAGTTACCATGCCCCTCACAATAGGAAGTCTTTATTCTCAAGTCCCCACCTATCAGTTACCATGCCCCTCACAATAGGAAGTCTTTATCCTCAAGTCCCCACCTATCAGTTACCATGCCCCTCACAATAGGAAGTCTTTATTCTCAAGTCCCCACCTATCAGTTACCATGCCCCTCGTAATAGGAAGTCTTTATTCTCAAGTCCCCACCTATCAGTTACCATGCCCCTCGTAATAGGAAGTCTTTATTCTCAAGTCCCCACCTATCAGTTACCATGCCCCTCGTAATAGGAAGTCTTTATTCTCAAGTCCCCACCTATCAGTTACCATGCCCCTCACAATAGGAAGTCTTTATTCTCAAGTCCCCACCTATCAGTTACCATGCCCCTCACAATAGGAAGTCTTTATTCTCAAGTCCCCACCTATCAGTTACCATGCCCCTCACAATAGGAAGTCTTTATTCTCAAGTCCCCACCTATCAGTTACCATGCCCCTCACAATAGGAAGTCTTTATTCTCAAGTCCCCACCTATCAGTTACCATGCCCTTCACAATAGGAAGTCTTTATTCTCAAGTCCCCACCTATCAGTTACCATGCCCCTCGTAATAGGAAGTCTTTATTCTCAAGTCCCCACCTATCAGTTACCATGCCCCTCATAATAGGAAGTCTTTATTCTCAAGTCCCCACCTATCAGTTACCATGCCCCTCACAATAGGAAGTCTTTATTCTCAAGACCCCACCTATCAGTTACCATGCCCCTCGTAATAGGAAGTCTTTATTCTCAAGTCCCCACCTATCAGTTACCATGCCCCTCATAATAGGAAGTCTTTATTCTCAAGTCCCCACCTATCAGTTACCATGCCCCTCACAATAGGAAGTCTTTATTCTCAAGTCCCCACCTATCAGTTACCATGCCCCTCACAATAGGAAGTCTTTATTCTCAAGTCCCCACCTATCAGTTACCATGCCCCTTGTAATAGGAAGTCTTTATTCTCAAGTCCCCACCTATCAGTTACCATGTCCCTCATAATAGGAAGTCTTTATTCTCAAGTCCCCACCTATCAGTTACCATGCCCCTCACAATAGGAAGTCTTTATTCTCAAGTCCCCACCTATCAGTTACCATGCCCCTCGTAATAGGAAGTCTTTATTCTCAAGTCCCCACCTATCAGTTACCATGCCCCTCGTAATTGGAAGTCTTTATTCTCAAGTCCCCACCTATCAGTTACCATGCCCCTCACAATAGGAAGTCTTTATCCTCAAGTCCCCACCTATCAGTTACCATGCCCCTCATAATAGGAAATCTTTATCCTCAAGTCCCCACCTATCAGTTACCATGCCCCTCATAATAGGAAGTCTTTATTCTCAAGTCCCCACCTATCAGTTACCATGCCCCTCACAATAGGAAGTCTTTATCCTCAAGTCCCCACCTATCAGTTACCATGCCCCTCACAATAGGAAGTCTTTATTCTCAAGTCCCCACCTATAAGTTACCATGCCCCTAACAATAGGAAGTCTTTATCCTCAAGTCCCCACCTATCAGTTACCATGCCCCTCACAATAGGAAGTCTTTATTCTCAAGTCCCCACCTATCAGTTACCATGCCCCTCACAATAGGAAGTCTTTATTCTCAAGTCCCCACCTATCAGTTACCATGCCCCTCACAATAGGAAGTCTTTATTCTCAAGTCCCCACCTATCAGTTACCATGCCCCTCACAATAGGAAGTCTTTATTCTCAAGTCCCCACCTATCAGTTACCATGCCCCTCGTAATAGGAAGTCTTTATTCTCAAGTCCCCACCTATCAGTTACCATGCCCCTCATAATAGGAAGTCTTTATTCTCAAGTCCCCACCTATCAGTTACCATGCCCCTCACAATAGGAAGTCTTTATTCTCAAGTCCCCACCTATCAGTTACCATGCCCCTCGTAATAGGAAGTCTTTATTCTCAAGTCCCCACCTATCAGTTACCATGCCCCTCGTAATAGGAAGTCTTTATTCTCAAGTCCCCACCTATCAGTTACCATGCCCCTCACAATAGGAAGTCTTTATCCTCAAGTCCCCACCTATCAGTTACCATGCCCCTCATAATAGGAAATCTTTATCCTCAAGTCCCCACCTATCAGTTACCATGCCCCTCGTAATAGGAAGTCTTTATTCTCAAGTCCCCACCTATCAGTTACCATGCCCCTCACAATAGGAAGTCTTTATCCTCAAGTCCCCACCTATCAGTTACCATGCCCCTCACAATAGGAAGTCTTTATTCTCAAGTCCCCACCTATCAGTTACCATGCCCCTAACAATAGGAAGTCTTTATCCTCAAGTCCCCACCTATCAGTTACCATGCCCCTCACAATAGGAAGTCTTTATCCTCAAGTCCCCACCTATCAGTTACCATGCCCCTCATAATAGGAAATCTTTATCCTCAAGTCCCCACCTATCAGTTACCATGCCCCTCACAATAGGAAGTCTTTATTCTCGTCCCCACCTATCAGTTACCATGCCCCTCGTAATAGGAAGTCTTTATAGTCAAGTCCCCACCTATCAGTTACCATGCCCCTAACAATAGGAAGTCTTTATTCTCAAGTCCCCACCTATCAGTTACCATGCCCCTAACAATAGGAAGTCTTTATTCTCAAGTCCCCACCTATCAGTTACCATGCCCCTCGTAATAGGAAGTCTTTATCCTCAAGTTCCCACCTATCAGTTACCATGCCCCTCACAATAGGAAGTCTTTATCCTCAAGTCCCCACCTATCAGTTACCATGCCCCTCGTAATAGGAAGTCTTTATCCTCAAGTCCCCACCTATCAGTTACCATGCCCCTCACAATAGGAAGTCTTTATTCTCAAGTCCCCACCTATCAGTTACCATGCCCCTCACAATAGGAAGTCTTTATTCTCAAGTCCCCACCTATCAGTTACCATGCCCCTCACAATAGGAAGTCTTTATTCTCAAGTCCCCACCTATCAGTTACCATGCCCCTCACAATAGGAAGTCTTTATTCTCAAGTCCCCACCTATCAGTTACCATGCCCCTCACAATAGGAAGTCTTTATTCTCGTCCCCACCTATCAGTTACCATGCCCCTAACAATAGGAAGTCTTTATTCTCAAGTCCCCACCTATCAGTTACCATGCCCCTAACAATAGGAAGTCTTTATTCTCAAGTCCCCACCTATAAGTTACCATGCCCCTCACAATAGGAAGTCTTTATTCTCAAGTCCCCACCTATCAGTTACCATGCCCCTCACAATAGGAAGTCTTTATTCTAAAGTCCCCACCTATCAGTTACCATGCCCCTAACAATAGGAAGTCTTTATTCTCAAGTCCCCACCTATCAGTTACCATGCCCCTAACAATAGGAAGTCTTTATTCTCAAGTCCCCACCTATCAGTTACCATGCCCCACACAATAGGAAGTCTTTATCCTCAAGTCCCCACCTATCAGTTACCATGCCCCTCACAATAGGAAGTCTTTATTCTCAAGTCCCCACCTATCAGTTACCATGCCCCTCACAATAGGAAGTCTTTATTCTCAAGTCCCCACCTATCAGTTACCATGCCCCTCACAATAGGAAGTCTTTATTCTCAAGTCCCCACCTATCAGTTACCATGCCCCTCACAATAGGAAGTCTTTATTCTCAAGTCCCCACCTATCAGTTACCATGCCCCTAACAATAGGAAGTCTTTATTCTCAAGTCCCCACCTATCAGTTACCATGCCCCTCGTAATAGGAAGTCTTTATTCTCAAGTCCCCACCTATCAGTTACCATGCCCCTCACAATAGGAAGTCTTTATCCTCAAGTCCCCACCTATCAGTTACCATGCCCCTCATAATAGGAAATCTTTATCCTCAAGTCCCCACCTATCAGTTACCATGCCCCTCGTAATAGGAAGTCTTTATTCTCAAGTCCCCACCTATCAGTTACCATGCCCCTCACAATAGGAAGTCTTTATCCTCAAGTCCCCACCTATCAGTTACCATGCCCCTCACAATAGGAAGTCTTTATTCTCAAGTCCCCACCTATCAGTTACCATGCCCCTAACAATAGGAAGTCTTTATCCTCAAGTCCCCACCTATCAGTTACCATGCCCCTCACAATAGGAAGTCTTTATCCTCAAGTCCCCACCTATCAGTTACCATGCCCCTCATAATAGGAAATCTTTATCCTCAAGTCCCCACCTATCAGTTACCATGCCCCTCACAATAGGAAGTCTTTATTCTCGTCCCCACCTATCAGTTACCATGCCCCTCGTAATAGGAAGTCTTCATCCTCAAGTCCCCACCTATCAGTTACCATGCCCCTAACAATAGGAAGTCTTTATTCTCAAGTCCCCACCTATCAGTTACCATGCCCCTAACAATAGGAAGTCTTTATTCTCAAGTCCCCACCTATCAGTTACCATGCCCCTCGTAATAGGAAGTCTTTATCCTCAAGTCCCCACCTATCAGTTACCATGCCCCTCACAATAGGAAGTCTTTATCCTCAAGTCCCCACCTATCAGTTACCATGCCCCTCGTAATAGGAAGTCTTTATCCTCAAGTCCCCACCTATCAGTTACCATGCCCCTCACAATAGGAAGTCTTTATTCTCAAGTCCCCACCTATCAGTTACCATGCCCCTCACAATAGGAAGTCTTTATTCTCAAGTCCCCACCTATCAGTTACCATGCCCCTCACAATAGGAAGTCTTTATTCTCAAGTCCCCACCTATCAGTTACCATGCCCCTCACAATAGGAAGTCTTTATTCTCAAGTCCCCACCTATCAGTTACCATGCCCCTCACAATAGGAAGTCTTTATTCTCAAGTCCCCACGTATCAGTTACCATGCCCCTAACAATAGGAAGTCTTTATTCTCAAGTCCCCACCTATCAGTTACCATGCCCCTATGCCCCTAACAATAGGAAGTCTTTATTCTCAAGTCCCCACCTATAAGTTACCATGCCCCTCACAATAGGAAGTCTTTATTCTCAAGTCCCCACCTATCAGTTACCATGCCCCTCACAATAGGAAGTCTTTATTCTAAAGTCCCCACCTATCAGTTACCATGCCCCTAACAATAGGAAGTCTTTATTCTCAAGTCCCCACCTATCAGTTACCATGCCCCTAACAATAGGAAGTCTTTATTCTCAAGTCCCCACCTATCAGTTACCATGCCCCACACAATAGGAAGTCTTTATCCTCAAGTCCCCACCTATCAGTTACCATGCCCCTCACAATAGGAAGTCTTTATTCTCAAGTCCCCACCTATCAGTTACCATGCCCCTCACAATAGGAAGTCTTTATTCTCAAGTCCCCACCTATCAGTTACCATGCCCCTCACAATAGGAAGTCTTTATTCTCAAGTCCCCACCTATCAGTTACCATGCCCCTCACAATAGGAAGTCTTTATTCTCAAGTCCCCACCTATCAGTTACCATGCCCCTAACAATAGGAAGTCTTTATTCTCAAGTCCCCACTTATCAGTTACCATGCCCCTCACAATAGGAAGTCTTTATTCTCAAGTCCCCACCTATCAGTTACCATGCCCCTCACAATAGGAAGTCTTTATTCTCAAGTCCCCACCTATCAGTTACCATGCCCCTCACAATAGGAAGTCTTTATTCTCAAGTCCCCACCTATCAGTTACCATGCCCCTAACAATAGGAAGTCTTTATTCTCAAGTCCCCACCTATCAGTTACCATGCCCCTCACAATAGGAAGTCTTTATTCTCAAGTCCCCACCTATCAGTTACCATGCCCCTCACAATAGGAAGTCTTTATTCTCAAGTCCCCACCTATCAGTTACCATGCCCCTCACAATAGGAAGTCTTTATTCTCAAGTCCCCACCTATCAGTTACCATGCCCCTCACAATATGAAGTCTTTATTCTCAAGTCCCCACCTATCAGTTACCATGCCCCTCATAATAGGAAGTCTTTATTCTCAAGTCCCCACCTATCAGTTACCATGCCCCTCACAATAGGAAGTCTTTATTCTCAAGTCCCCACCTATCAGTTACCATGCCCCTCACAATAGGAAGTCTTTATTCTCAAGTCCCCACCTATCAGTTACCATGCCCCTCACAATAGGAAGTCTTTATCCTCAAGTCCCCACCTATCAGTTACCATGCCCCTCATAATAGGAAGTCTTTATTCTCAAGTCCCCACCTATCAGTTACCATGCCCCTCGTAATAGGAAGTCTTTATTCTCAAGTCCCCACCTATCAGTTACCATGCCCCTCGTAATAGGAAGTCTTTATTCTCAAGTCCCCACCTATCAGTTACCATGCCCCTCGTAATAGGAAGTCTTTATTCTCAAGTCCCCACCTATCAGTTACCATGCCCCTCACAATAGGAAGTCTTTATTCTCAAGTCCCCACCTATCAGTTACCATGCCCCTCACAATAGGAAGTCTTTATTCTCAAGTCCCCACCTATCAGTTACCATGCCCCTCACAATAGGAAGTCTTTATTCTCAAGTCCCCACCTATCAGTTACCATGCCCCTCACAATAGGAAGTCTTTATTCTCAAGTCCCCACCTATCAGTTACCATGCCCTTCACAATAGGAAGTCTTTATTCTCAAGTCCCCACCTATCAGTTACCATGCCCCTCGTAATAGGAAGTCTTTATTCTCAAGTCCCCACCTATCAGTTACCATGCCCCTCATAATAGGAAGTCTTTATTCTCAAGTCCCCACCTATCAGTTACCATGCCCCTCACAATAGGAAGTCTTTATTCTCAAGTCCCCACCTATCAGTTACCATGCCCCTCGTAATAGGAAGTCTTTATTCTCAAGTCCCCACCTATCAGTTACCATGCCCCTCGTAATTGGAAGTCTTTATTCTCAAGTCCCCACCTATCAGTTACCATGCCCCTCACAATAGGAAGTCTTTATCCTCAAGTCCCCACCTATCAGTTACCATGCCCCTCATAATAGGAAATCTTTATCCTCAAGTCCCCACCTATCAGTTACCATGCCCCTCGTAATAGGAAGTCTTTATTCTCAAGTCCCCACCTATCAGTTACCATGCCCCTCACAATAGGAAGTCTTTATCCTCAAGTCCCCACCTATCAGTTACCATGCCCCTCACAATAGGAAGTCTTTATTCTCAAGTCCCCACCTATCAGTTACCATGCCCCTAACAATAGGAAGTCTTTATCCTCAAGTCCCCACCTATCAGTTACCATGCCCCTCACAATAGGAAGTCTTTATCCTCAAGTCCCCACCTATCAGTTACCATGCCCCTCATAATAGGAAATCTTTATCCTCAAGTCCCCACCTATCAGTTACCATGCCCCTCACAATAGGAAGTCTTTATCCTCGTCCCCACCTATCAGTTACCATGCCCCTCACAATAGGAAGTCTTTATCCTCAAGTCCCCACCTATCAGTTACCATGCCCCTCACAATAGGAAGTCTTTATTCTCAAGTCCCCACCTATCAGTTACCATGCCCCTCACAATAGGAAGTCTTTATTCTCAAGTCCCCACCTATCAGTTACCATGCCCCTCACAATAGGAAGTCTTTATTCTCAAGTCCCCACCTATCAGTTACCATGCCCCTCACAATAGGAAGTCTTTATTCTCAAGTCCCCACCTATCAGTTACCATGCCCCTCGTAATAGGAAGTCTTTATTCTCAAGTCCCCACCTATCAGTTACCATGCCCCTCATAATAGGAAGTCTTTATTCTCAAGTCCCCACCTATCAGTTACCATGCCCCTCACAATAGGAAGTCTTTATTCTCAAGTCCCCACCTATCAGTTACCATGCCCCTCGTAATAGGAAGTCTTTATTCTCAAGTCCCCACCTATCAGTTACCATGCCCCTCGTAATAGGAAGTCTTTATTCTCAAGTCCCCACCTATCAGTTACCATGCCCCTCACAATAGGAAGTCTTTATCCTCAAGTCCCCACCTATCAGTTACCATGCCCCTCATAATAGGAAATCTTTATCCTCAAGTCCCCACCTATCAGTTACCATGCCCCTCGTAATAGGAAGTCTTTATTCTCAAGTCCCCACCTATCAGTTACCATGCCCCTCACAATAGGAAGTCTTTATCCTCAAGTCCCCACCTATCAGTTACCATGCCCCTCACAATAGGAAGTCTTTATTCTCAAGTCCCCACCTATCAGTTACCATGCCCCTAACAATAGGAAGTCTTTATCCTCAAGTCCCCACCTATCAGTTACCATGCCCCTCACAATAGGAAGTCTTTATCCTCAAGTCCCCACCTATCAGTTACCATGCCCCTCATAATAGGAAATCTTTATCCTCAAGTCCCCACCTATCAGTTACCATGCCCCTCACAATAGGAAGTCTTTCTTCTCGTCCCCACCTATCAGTTACCATGCCCCTCGTAATAGGAAGTCTTTATCCTCAAGTCCCCACCTATCAGTTACCATGCCCCTAACAATAGGAAGTCTTTATTCTCAAGTCCCCACCTATCAGTTACCATGCCCCTAACAATAGGAAGTCTTTATTCTCAAGTCCCCACCTATCAGTTACCATGCCCCTCGTAATAGGAAGTCTTTATCCTCAAGTCCCCACCTATCAGTTACCATGCCCCTCACAATAGGAAGTTTTTATCCTCAAGTCCCCACCTATCAGTTACCATGCCCCTCGTAATAGGAAGTCTTTATCCTCAAGTCCCCACCTATCAGTTACCATGCCCCTGTGATAGATTCTGGCAGTTCTTCTGAAATTACAACTGATTATTTTACACCATTTTTCTCTCCCTTAATTAATAGAAGCAGATCCGCCATTTTCAAACCAAAGAACACAATTTCAGAATAGAGCTTTTGGAATATTATGATTAAATGCATCTATGATTTCTTTGATACATTTTGATGTGGAAACTACCCTATATTTTGGTGTACAAGTTGACCCCCATTTTTCAGGATGTCCAGGCCTCCCAGAAACAAGCCAAAATCACAAGTAACAAAGCTGTAAATTAAGTCAGTAAAAAAAAATTGGCCTGCCAGGCAGGAGCAGCAACAGTCCTTGGAGCTGGAGTGCCAACATCGTGCTCCCGGGGGAGCAGGAACCTTGGCCTAACAGGCAGGAGTGATGACGGTGAACTAAGGGTGCCAGGTAGGAGCAGTTATGGTGGGACCCAGCTGTGGGGAGGTGTCAGGGAGCAGCAGTGGGGAGGTACTTCCAGCATTGTTTTGTACACCAAAATGATGTCAATCTGTTTTATTTTTTAATTAATTTAAGGTCTCAAAAGTATTTTTGACATATAAATCAACTACCACCCATTTTGAGAATTTTTTGGGCATTTTACAATTTGAGTTATACGCTGAAATATACGGTATAAACTTCTGGAATTTACCTACCAGAGTATCTTCTTAAGTATTGTTATTTTCCCTATTACCACCTTTTAAAACTCCTACTGAAAACCACTTGCACGACTTATTTTTACATTCTCTTGAACATTGGTATGATGCCATTTTTTATTGTATCAATGGATCCCAGGTAAATATTAACATAACTGCCATCTCCTTTTCATCCATAAAGTAATACCTTCATGTTCTTTAATGTACTTTCCTAGACCCTAAGTATTCTCTCTTTGCATACACACTCTTTTCTGTTAACCATATAACCATTTACAGAGCGGAAACAGGCCATGTCGGCCTTTCGAGTCCGCACCGGTTTGAAGCCAAGTGGATTGTCAGTAAGAACTGGAACAACTGTCGGTCAGCAACTTCTTGATGGTGGCAATGTGGAATGGCCATCTGTGATTGAATATAGGAGTTGGGATATCATGTTACATTTGGACAGATTTATGCATTGGAGGAGAAATCTACACCAAATGTCATTTGAGATTAGCCCAGAATGCCAAATTAGCCAGTGTGAACGAGTTGGGCTGAAGATTTTTCTATGACTCTATAACTGTACAAATTGTTGGTGATACCCCATTTGGAATATTATATGCAGTTCTGGACTCCCAACCATAGGAAAGATGCAGAAAAGATTCATGAATATGTTGCTGAACCTCAAGGGCTTGAGTTATTGGGAAACACTGGATAGGCTGGGACTTTTTTTCCCTGGAGTGCAGGAGGCTGGAGGGGTAACCTTATCGAGGTATATAAAATCATGTTGGACATAGATAAGGTGAATGGTCACAGTCTTTTTCACAGGGTAGGGAAATTTAAAACTAGAAGGCATAGATGAAAGGTGAGAAGGGAAAGATTTAAGAGGGACTTCCATGTTACACTGAGGGTGCTGAGTACATGGACAAAGCATTAGTCATGGGTACAATTGCAATGTGTAAAAGACATTTAGATAGGTACTGTATATGGAGAAGAAAGGCTTGGAGGGATAAAGCTTAGACTACTTGGTCAGATTGGATGATTTGGGCTGAATAGTTTGTTTCTGTGACTTTTTCACCTTTGTAATCCTTGCAATGAAAGAATGTAGGAAAAAAAAAATGGAAAAATAGGATTGTTGCAATTGCTCTGATAATTGGTATGGACTCAATAGGCCGAATTGTATGAATATCCAGATGACCTGGAGTCTTCAGTCCTTGGAGCAGCACAGTTACTACCTCAGAGCTGCAGTGATCTGGTTCAATGCTAATTTCTGGTGCTATATGAAAGGAGTTTGTATATTCTCCTTATAACCACTTAAGATTTATCTGGCTTTCCTCCCACATACCAAGGCATGTAGGTTCATAGGTTAATTAATAATTGTAAATGATACCTAATGTGTGAACCCTAGCATCTAAGGGGAATTACGTGGAATGTGGAGAGAATAAACAGATTCATTTAAATGGTTGGTACTAACTTGGTGGACTGAAGAGCTTGTTTTCGTGCAGTGTGACTGACTCCTTGGCATTTCTTTATGGGTCTGCTTCAAACCTTATTTTGCTTTTTATTACCTCTTCTACTGAAATTCTGTTCTTCTTTGACTTTCCACATAATGTCTATCATTAATAGCTGCTACTTCACAAAAGTTAACTCCTCATTTGATCAAACCATAGAGAACATTTTATTCTAAACTTGTACATTTCTTGTTATTAACAATATTATTTTTCTTCATACTTGCAATATTACAGCTGTGCACTCATCCACTGTTATAACAGCATAGTGATCTGTTCCTCCAAATAAGCGTAATGTATCAGAACTTGTTCTCTCCAAAAGAGTTATATTGTACCTGCAAGGTGAAATAACAATTATATCTATAATTTATATATCCATGTTTTCTTTGGAGAAACATTTGTAGCTACTGACCACTTTCAAGTAAAAATTTATTTTAAATTTTAGATCTATCCTTCACACCACTGATTAGCCATTTCCCACTGATCAAAGATACAATGAAACTAACCAGGCAATATTCTCATATTATGATAGAAAGTAATTCATTTGTAAAGACATTGGGTAATTGAAGGCATGTTAGCAGAAAACAAACTACTGAGCTTGAGTTTTATTAATATAATCATATAGTTAATGGTCTTAAGCAAGAATTGAGAGAGACTTGTTCAAGTTGAACAAAGACGAGCAACTATGTGGGAAATAACTCGATCATGAACTAGTAGGAAAGAGAGCAAATATTTGGACAGCAGACTGTTTCCTCATTAATTAATTGGACGTTTATTCTTATTCAGCATATTGAAGTTATATATACATGCTTCTATTAAATACATTGCAATTTATTGAAACCTATTGAGACTTGAATCTCCACACTAAGTCATGCAGCACATTTTTCCCCTGCTGTTTGCCAAATTTTTGGGTATCAGTAGCACTGCTAACGGCTTTCCTGATATTTGCAAAGTTCAACAGCATGCATATTTTATTGAAAAAAAATTGTATTCATTTCTGCCTACATGTTAAAAATAGCTGCAAAAATTTCTTTAATATTTTGCAAAAACTGCAAATAATAAAAAATGATGCTCTTTATTCATTGCTGAATATCCTTCATCAAAAGAAAGTATAATCAAGTAGTCTACTCCTGCTTCTAATTCACAAAATTGTAACAGAAGAATTACAAAGGACTAAAATCCCAGGAAGGGGAAAAAAAAAGTTAATCTATTGAATTCTTCCACCATTCCCATCTAAATATTTCACAAGTCTATAGGAATAAAGAGAATTGTAAAATCTACCTTGATTCTAGAATTTGTAGCATGTTTGGAGAGTTCAACAAACCTTCAGACATTAGGAATGTATAAGGAATCCGAAGCTCCATCAATGAGAACTCAGACTGAATGGCTAACATATTTCCTAAAGAGCAAAAAGGAACCATCATTCATTCTAGTATTTTAGTGGGCCTTTTCACACCACACTGTAAAATGAAAATTCTCAGGAAATTTTCTGGGAACCCTCCCGTGAACCTGAGGTGTAAATAGGTCAGCCTGGGAACCTTAAACAAGGTAGGGCTACAGCCCTGGGAAATTTTCCTGGACCACCCTCTTCCTGCGGTATGAAAAAGCAAATGGCCAAGCAAGGGAAGCCTCATGACATCAGTGCTTGCGTGTTGCATCATGTAGAAGGTTAAAATTAAAAGATACCTACTTCCTGAAACAGCGGGCGACTTCAGCACATTCCAAAAGCAGCACAATGTGGGATGAATGGCCGTCCTCGTTAACCATAATCCTTCACACAGCTGGATTTCTCAGAAAGGTTCCAGCTGCGTGAGGAATGACAAGTGGTTGGACAAGTGACTGACGGATGGACAGGGAGCGTCATTGGTTGGGACCTAAATTGTCAAGGAGGGAAAATTCCCAGGAATTTGGACCACAGTGTCAAAGGGCCAGGAGGTCCTGAATTCCCTGGAATTTCACCAGGACAAAGTAGGGTTACCGCTCACCTGTGGTGTGAAAACCAGAAAGACCATAAAAAGTTTTTTTATACTGAATTCAGTAAAAATTGAGTCCAAGCCATTATCTCAAACTGAAAAGTTGTTTTGATTTAAGAAACTGTGATGATACAACCACTACACTGGCCACATACCTAGCAGCCTACTGCAGGGGCAACCACTGGGAGGCTGGCCCCACCTGCTGGCTGTTGATCAACAGCCCGTATAAAGACTTGAGCCGGCCCCTTCAGAGAGCCAGACATGTGGAGTCAGAAAAGATACTGAGACTGGTGTACAACTTCAAACTAATTAAAGCCTTTTGTACAGTCTGTGGACTTTGGGTCAGAATTATTCACACAGCAGCACTCACAATTTAATTAGCTTAAAATTAAGAGGACGATGGAGAAGTTCCTCATCATTGAGAGGCTGGATCAACACCCGCATGCTCCAGCATACTTCAAGATCTGGAAGCATCTGATTGAGGAGATCATCCACACACAGGCTGAGGTCACCAACACTAACCAGAAGAAACTTATGGTACTATGCACCAAGATGGGCCCTCACATTTTCCAGGCGATCCGAGACTGCACGTATTTTGAACCAGCGATGGTCGTCCTAGAAGGCATATACAGGCCTCTGATGAACATACACTACGCCCGGTACCTACTCAGCATTAGGGTACAGCAGCCAGGTGACACGGCAGACACCTACCTGGGGGCACTGCGAGAATTAGCATGCCCATGCACGATCGAAGCTGAGGTGACTGCTGGAGAAGTGGAGCGACTTGTCCAAGATGGCTGCATGAGAGGGTTGCGATTAAAGGTGACTTGACACAGACTGCTGGGGGAGAAAAATGCCACCTTTACCAGGATCATAGAGGTGGTCCGCTCCCTAGAAGCTGCACCTCTCATGTTGAGGTCTTCGATTCTCGCCTCCCCCATCTCTAGCCTGGCCGACGCTGATGACAACAGTCGCTGAGGAATCCCATGTGGAAGAGACGATTGCCACTGCAGTCCTCCACTGTGAGGACTGCACATTGGGTTCGACAGGCGCTCCTGAAAGAACTGCCCTGCATGGATCTCGCATTGCTCCCGATGTGGCAAGAAAGGCCACTTTGCTAAAGTGTGCCTCTCCAAACACACTGGGAGCACTGCAGCCCTCCATGACCAACCGAGAGTCCCTTCCAACCTCGGGATGGCCCCACGTGCAGGTGCCAGGCAATGCCATTACTCTGCCCACCACTTCTTCCCATACCGACGATGTAACTTCCGGCTCGGCTGTCCAACCACGCCGCCACCATGTGCTCGCCATCTTTCATTGTCCAACTTCCGCCCACAATGATGTCACTTCTGGTTAAGTCACCTGACCACGTCAACACCATGTGTGTCTCCTGGGAGGTGCCATCGTGGGCCAGCTGACCCCCAACACACCAACCAGACATGGTCAACCCGTGCACGTGCAAAATACGAGCAGTTATCAACAAATATGATGGAAGTACAAGAACAACAGAATGAGGAAAATCAGAGTATTATGAAGGTTTATGAAAAGGGTAAATGTATAAGGAGAAGATGAAAAATTTGGAGTCTGAAGTTAAGGAAGAAATTGTTGAGAGGAAGATAAATTTGGAAAAAATTGATAAGATGGAAAATTTTATAGGAGAAACAACATTAAGGTTGTTGGCTTGGAGGAAGGAGAAGAAAAACATGACATGATTCACTTTCTCCAAGGATGGATACCCAAGGTTCTGGGGGTGAATCAATTTGAAGGTCTAAATGAAATTGAAAAAGCACATAGAACTCTCAGACTATGACCATAATCAAATGAGAAACTTTGCTCTATAGTAATTAAGTGTTCAAAATATAGAGACAAGGAAAATATTCTAGCCTTAGCAGCAAAAAAAGTAAGAATTTAAAAAAAGTCCACTTGAATATCATGGTTCGAAGGTTTACTTTTATCTGGATATTATTACACAGCTGTTGGCTAAGAGGAGACAGATTAATGAAGTCAAGAGAAGTCTTTGGGAAAAGGGATTCAAGTTTACATTATGTTATCCAGCGATGATGAAGATTGTATAACCAAATGGCAAAAATACATTTTTTATGGATTTACAGACATCAGATTTTGTGGAAACTGCCTTCTAATAGGCCGAGTAAATGTGAAGGAATTATTTGCAATGAGACAATGGCTAGTAAATTAGAGACTCTGTTTTGATGTAATACCTGGGAGGTGAAGGGTGCTAGAGTCCATCGGCTGCTGTTCATAGGCTCGTTTGTGGCAACGAGCCACATCCTGTACAATAGAGGGGGGTGGTGCTTTTTTTTCCTTAGCACCAATGGTGAGGGGGGGGGGGTTGTTTCACTATTATATATATCTATTAATGGAGCTGTATTGATCTTTTATTTAACTTTAGAGAATTGATTCAATACTGAATTTAAATTGGATGTTGGAGATGTGAGATTTTTAATGGATATATGATTAATTATGATTATTGTTAGATATATTGTAATTTAACATTTAGAATTGATTTAAAATAATAAGAAATTTATGTATTAAACATTATAGGATGGTATGGATTAAAAGGGTTGGATAAATCCAAAGGTAAATGGGAAGTGGATATTGGTTTTATTTTTTCTGAAGATGATTGATTAGATATTTGTTATGATAATGTAATTAGACTAATAAATGTATGCTATGCAATGATTAATTATAGTTTTTTATATTAATTATATTTAACACCTGAAAAACTAAAAAAGTATAGTTTTTGTGAATTAGATTCGTGTTGGAACTTTTTTTCATGCTGTCTGGTTATGTATGTATATATATATATATATATATATATATATAAATAAATATATATATAAGCTTTTTGGAGGAAAATTCAATTGTTTTTAGAATATCTGTATAAGATTAAAATACCTTTAGATCCGATAGTATCTTTATTGGGCAGTTTGCAACCTCTGAAAGGTTTGGGTTTAGATAAATTTCAACTTGCTTTTGTATATTTAGCATTATTTGTAGTGAAAAAATGTATTGTTAGTACATGGAAAGATACAAACATGATTGATATTAATAGATGGCATAATGAGGTGACATATTGTTTAATAATGGAAAAAATTACATATGTTTTGCATGATAACTATAGCTTTTTTAGTAAGTGGTTGTTATATTCAGAACATTTACATTTTGATTTACGTTGGTTCGATTTTAATATGTATGTTTAATTTTTTTCTTAATTTTTTTTCCTTTCTTTATGACTCTCCTTAGGAGAGCTGGCTGAAGGGGGGGGAGGGTTTTTTTTTGTTTGTTTTTTTCTTTTTTTCTATAAAATACAATGTTCATGTTTCTGGTTCATTGTTGTCTATGCTATTTACTATCTGTATTTTGAATGAATAAATAAAGTTTTAAAAAAAAAGAAATTGAAAAGCACATAGAACTCTCAGACCACGGCCACAATCAAGTCAGATTTAGTGGAAACTTTGCCTTTTAATAGGCTGAGTAAATGAGAAGGAACTATTTGGAATGGGGCAATGGATTAGTAAATTAGTGACTTTGTTTTGATGTAATATTTGGGAGGTGAAAGGTGCCGGAGTCCGTCAGCCACTGTTTAATGGCTCGTTTGTGGCAATGAGTCACATCTGGTATGATAAGAGGGTGGTGGTGCTATATTCCTTAGTGCCATAGAGGGAGTTCTATTATTATTAAATATATGTTTATGAATGGAGTTGTATTGACTGCATTGATGTTTTATTTTACTTTAGAGAATTGATTTAATACAGAATTTTAACTGGATGATGGAAGAGATACAAGATTCTTAATAGATATATGATCAATTTGGAGTAATATTATATATTGAAAGTTAACATTTAGAATTGATTTAAAACATAAGATTTATGTATTTGGATCTGTTATAATGTGTTGGTTTATTCACTCTATTTTTTTTCTTTTGTGCTTTCTTTCCTTTCTTTTTTGGGGAGGGCAAATATAAAGATTAATTAAAAGAACCAATAATATCTTGTGCTGGAGAGTCAAGCTGGCATGTTCAGCTACGACATCCAGTATAGGTCAGGGAAGCTCAATGAGTCCCCCAATGCCAGTGCACAGCCCAAACAACTGCAGGCGCTACATGACACCCTCTGCCACTTGGGCATCACGCACCTGTACTATGTCATTAACTTCCGGAACCTCCCCTTCACTGTCTAAGAAGTCCAGATCATGACTAAGTCCTGCAGGGTCTGTGCGGAGTGCAAACCACATTTCTTCCTCCCGCCATAGGCCCATCTATGAAGGCCACTCAGTCTTTTGAGCAACTCAGCATCGACTTCAAGGGCCACTGCCTTCCACGAATAAGAACTTCTATTTCCTCTTGGTCATAGACGAATACTCCTGCTTTCCCTTCGCCATCCCTTGCCATGACACCTCCACCACCTCCGTTATTAAGGCACTGGCACAGATCTTTACCATGTTCAGATACTTGGCATTCATCCACAGCGACCAGGAGTCCAGCTTGATGAGTGAGGAACTGCTCCAGGACCTGACAGTGCGAGGCATTGAGGCTAGTCACATGACTAGCTACAACCCCAGGGGGAACAGACAGGTGGAACACGAAAACGGGGTAATCAGGAAGGCAGTCCTCCTGACCCTGAGGTCGTAAGGCTGATTCATCAACTATTGGCAAGAGGCCCTCCCCGAGGCACTCCACGCTCTAGTGCATGGCTACCAATCAGACCCTTCATGAATGCCTTTTCTCCTTTCCTTGGAAATTGGTGACAGGAGTCTCCCTGCCACTGTGGCTAACAGTCCTTCTCCTCAAACACATGAGGACCCACAAATCCAACCACCTGGTTGAGCAGGTGCACCTCCTCCATTTAAACACAAATTATGCCTACTCCAGGTACCCCAATGGACGTGAGGACACCGTTTCAACCAAGGACCTGGCATCAGCAGGGGCCCAGCCCTCTCACCCCAGGCACCCATGGCCCATCCAGGATCCCCCGGGAGCTGACACCCTCTCTCTGCTTCTCCAAAGGGCCCCACTCCCCACAGTCCCGCCCCACACCTATATCTCCACTCTGCCAGACACCATCCCGCCCATACCACTGGCTGCCCTGGACCCAGCCAACCCTCAGGCGGCCCTGCTTTTACTGACCATTGACCAGGAGCCGGTCCCAGAGGCACGGACAACTGCTGGACAATCTGAATTTGTAGATACTACTCATTATTGAGAACACCGGTTCCCCAAGGACTCATTTTAAGAAGGGGGTGAATGTGGTGATACACCCAGTGCACTAGCCGCACTCCTACCAGCCTACTGCAGGGGGAAACCACTGCATCTGCAGGCAGGAAACCCGGGATTCTGGCCCCACTTGCCAGGTGTCAATCATTGGCCCATATAATGACTCCAACCGGCCCATTTGGAGAGACTGACACGTGGAGACTGGTGTACAAGTTTAAGTTAATTAAAGCCTGTTGTACAGTCTGTGGCCAGGACGGCTTTGTAAGGTGAGCCTGGTGGGCAGCTCGCACAACCAACTGAAAAACCTCACAAAGATTAGCGTATACAGAGCCGTTGTCA